>NC_140002.1:27469429-28925499 GCF_964263955.1 Coregonus lavaretus
AACTTCTTCTTTAAGAGGCTCCTCTGTCCTCCACTCGTTACCTGTATTAATGGCACCTGTTTGAACTTGTTATCAGTATAAAAGACACCTGTCCACAACCTCAAACAGTCACACTCCAAACTCCACTATGGCCAAGACCAAAGAGCTGTCAAAGGACACCAGAAACAAAATTGTAGACCTGCACCAGGCTGGGAAGACTGAATCTGCAATAGGTAAGCAGCTTGGTTTGAAGAAATCAACTGTGGGAGCAATTATTAGGAAATGGAAGACATACAAGACCACTGATAATCTCCCTCGATCTGGGGCTCCACGCAAGATCTCACCCCGTGGGGTCAAAATGATCACAAGAACGGTGAGAAAAAACCCAGAACCACACGGGGGGACCTAGTGAATGACCTGCAGAGAGCTGGGACCAAAGTAACAAAGCCTACCATCAGTAACACACTACGCCGCCAGGGACTCAAATCCTGTAGTGCCAGACGTGTCCCCCTGCTTAAGCCAGTACATGTCCAGGCCCGTCTGAAGTTTGCTAGAGTGCATTTGGATGATCCAGAAGAGGATTGGGAGAATGTCATATGGTCAGATGAAACCAAAATAGAACTTTTTGGTAAAAACTCAACTCATCGTGTTTGGAGGACAAAGAATGCTGAGTTGCATCCAAAGAACACCATACCTACTGTGAAGCATGGGGGTGGAAACATCATGCTTTGGGGCTGTTTTTCTGCAAAGGGACCAGGACGACTGATCCGTGTAAAGGAAAGAATGAATGGGGCCATGTATCGTGAGATTTTGAGTGAAAACCTCCTTCCATCAGCAAGGGCATTGAAGATGAAATGTGGCTGGGTCTTTCAGCATGACAATGATCCCAAACACACCGCCCGGGCAACGAAGGAGTGGCTTCGTAAGAAGCATTTCAAGGTCCTGGAGTGGCCTAGCCAGTCTCCAGATCTCAACCCCATAGAAAATCTTTGGAGGGAGTTGAAAGTCTGTGTTGCCCAGCGACAGCCCCAAAACATCACTGCTCTAGAGGAGATCTGCATGGAGGAATGGGCCAAAATACCAGCAACAGTGTGTGAAAACCTTGTGAAGACTTACAGAAAACGTTTGACCTCTGTCATTGCCAACAAAGGGTATATAACAAAGTATTGAGAAACTTTTGTTATTGACCAAATACTTATTTTCCACCATATTTTGCAAATAAATTCATTAAAAATCCTACAATGTGATTTTCTGGATTTTTTTTCCTCATTTTGTCTGTCATAGTTGACGTGTACCTATGATGAAAATTACAGGCCTCCCTCATCTTTTTAAGTGGGAGAACTTGCACAATTGGTGGCTGACTAAATACTTTTTTTCCCCACTGTAGTAAGTATAAGCTGGAAGTAGAGACCTAAGCATTGTTGTTCACTAGTTTACTCCAATTAGGGAAAGGGTGGTGGGGTTGGAAAGTAATAAAGGGGAATATATATATTTTTAAAGATATGTATGTGTATGTATGTATGTATGTATGTGTATGTATGTATGTATGTATGTATGTATGTATGTATGTATGTATGTATGTATGTATGTATGTATGTATGTATGTATGTATGTATGTATGTATGTATGTATGTATGTATGTATGTATGTGTGTATGTATGTATGTGTGTGTGTGTGTGTGTGTGTGTGTGTGTGTGTGTGTGTGTGTGTGTGTGTGTGTGTGTGTGTGTGTGTGTGTGTGTGTGTGTGTGTGTGTGTGTATATATATATATATATATATATATATATTTATTTTTAAACATGGGGGATTGGAAGTGATGCAGACAATTACATTGATGGAAGTTACAATCTATCTGCAATATTAAGCTGATCTACCCCCTCAAAAAAATATAAATAAACCAGCCTCTCTGACCTGGAGGTTTTATGTGCTGAGGGTGTGTGTTATGTTGGACAGCTCCACACACACGCACACAGGCACGAGCCAGGGTGTGCCCTGCATATAAACCCTACTACGTGCCCAAGGGTATTTACTAAGTTAGGTATAGAGTCAACCCTGGAAACATACACACATAGATCATGTTTACATGAGGAGATTAAAGCCTGGAGCTCAACTGCATGACTCTCGACAGTTCTGTGAGCTTATCATAGTGACAACTGGCACAGTTCATAGTATGGCTGTGGCGAAGGGAACGATGGTCAGTGATAAAGCAATCATTTGTCATTGAAACGAAGGGAGGTACTGTACGTGTTGAGAAGTTGTTTCTCAATCAATGCTTTATTTCTTAGCCAACTGCTTTATTAAGGACAACATACAGTATCTAGTGTGCAATATGTAGAATATCAAACATGCAACTAGATTTCATCCACCAAAATACAAAATAACACAACGGCGAATACCTTCACATTGGCTTGTAGTTTACATTTTAGTCATTTAGCAGACACTCTTATCCAGAGCGACTTACAGTTAGTGAATACATATTATTATTATTTTTTATACTGGCCCCCCGTGGGAATCAAACCCACAACCCTGGCGTTGCAAACGCCATGCTCTATCAACTGAGCTACATCCCTGCCGGCCATTCCCTCCCCTACCCTGGACGACGCTGGGCCAATTGTGCGCCGCCCATGAGTCTCCCGGTCGCGGCCGGCTGCGACAGAGCCTGGATTCGAACCAGGATCTCTAGTGGCACAGTTAGCACTGCGATGCAGTGCCTTAGACCACTGCGCCACTCAGGAGTTTGCTTCTCTATTTTTTATTATTTGTGGAAAATCATCCCTATCCTTTATACAGTTCTTTTAAACTCTGGATAAATATCAGGAATGTGATATTTCTTCTTTTCTTTGATTCAATGTTTCAGCCAAACGATTCCTCAATATCTTTGTCTATAGAATTAACTGTCAACCAGTCTTCAAGAGGATTGTTTGAATTGATTGGTCAGATTGGCAAAGTCTCTTCTACCATTCCATTCTACCACCAAGTCATGTTGGAAAGATCTGGAAGTGGTGGGCAGCTAAACATGGTATTTTGAAACAGAATTTAGAATTTTCGATTTGGCTGGATATGGGAGACAAAAAGTAGTGGTAAAAATCATCACACACAGCTAACAGATCATCATGTCTGCTGAGTGAGGCTGAGCCTCAGCCAGAGAGCCACCCAAGCAGAAGAACACAAAGTTTCCATCTCCGTCAGCAGAAGAACTGAATAAAATAACATTCTCTCAGGATCCCTCTCATCTGAGGCAGAGTGTTTTCTTCTGATATATTGGAGAAAAGAAAGAGACAAAACTTTTAATATAACTCATTTCTTGATCATCAGAAGTAGTTAATCACAATAGTATTTAATGTAGAATTCCATTCACAGAACCCTCAAAAATTAGGAACCATTCCTGCCATGCTCTGCCAGACAGACCAAAGTAGGTCAGATGAAATGAAAGGCATGATGGTCTGGTCACGGGGCTGTTGGGCTCTCCAGGAGAGGAAGTGCTGTCTCTGTGATGTGTTTCCCAGGTGGCCTATAGGGAGTGCTGTGAGGAGAGCTATATGTCCCCCCTGGGTCCTGTCCCCCAGCTCAGCTCAGAGCAGCCCCCACCCCTCCGAGTTATATACAAACTGTGGCGTTATTATTCGCGTTACCCGAGCCACTTGAGCAGCACACTTTAGAGAGAAAAAAGGAGCACACATTTTGCAGTCTGTAAAACGTTCACCTTTAGCCCCACTCAGAACAATACGTTTTCTCCAGCCTAATACATCCCTGCTTTTAATATGGGACCGTTTTTCTTCTTATTTTTTGACCATCTCCCTTTGCTCTTCAGCAGAAAGAGGTATCAGCTAACACCTGACATACCGTTCATTCGCAGGCAGGCCATGCAACAACAAGAAAGAGAAGGGGTCACACTCCTGTCTGGAGCTGACCTTCTGGAGGAGTTGATATAGAGCAGAGCTGCCTGCCAGAGGGGGAGGAGAGAGAGAGAGAGAGAGAGACAGCTTTCCTCCCCAAGCCCCTAGACAGGTCCGTCAGGGGAACCCTGGGAAATGCCATCAGCCATTGTTTTCCTCCAGATCACCTTTTAACCAACGTTTATGCGCACTGCTCATGCTCTATTGAAGCAATCAGGCTTTCCTCCCCAAGACTCCTGACAGACCCTGGAAACGATTGGAAGATTGGTCTCATCCGCTGTTCTACTAAGAGAGAATGGGTGTCTTGGCTTCCTTTGTTTACATGTGATAAGGACAATATGGATACAATGTTTCATGTGTCAGAATTATAGCCAGGTGTTTTAGTTTTATTACTGATTCAGTGAATGGCTCTGTTCCATAGAAGGCCTCAGCTGTGTGTCCAGGGGGATTTTTTACATTTTTTATTTAACCTTAACCAGTTAAGAACAAATTCTTATTTCCAATGACGGCCTACCCCAGCCAAACCCGGACGACGCTGGGCCAATTGTATGCCACCCTATGGGACTCCTAATCACGGCCGGATTGTGATACAGCCTGGAATCGAACCAGGGTCTGTAGTGACACCTCTAGCACTGAGATGCAGAGCCTTAGACCGCTCCACTACTCGAGAGCCCCAGTGGCAGGTTTAGGTTTAAATCATGTGGGATTTTCTGGGCTGAGTCGAGCTGTCCTCTCATTTAGTGAATCATGTGGGATCTTCTGGGCTGAGTCGAGCTGTCCTCTCATTTAGTGAAGTCTGTGTACACTTGGCCTGGGATGAATTAAACCATTATTAATTACCCTACATGCAGTTCAGCAGCCCCATAAATAACCATGAAAAAAGGGACAGATAGATCCGCTAGACCCCTAACAGGAATACGCTGTGACTGTGAGTATAGAGGCTTGGTAGCGGAAAATGGCTGTGCGCTTCAGACTCTGAATGTAAATGTCATTAGATATTTTTTTTTACAGTTGTAATGACCATGAACCTGATTATAGCTCCACAACTGTCAAGCTTGTTTATCTTAGTATGATTAATGGAGATATAAAGTACTTGATGGGTCAGCTACCTCTGCAAATGTATGTGACCACCATGAAGACATTTTAAAACTTGTTTACCCAAACAGCAGTAATAAGACGTTCACAAAATGTAATTTTGTTCATCAAGGGCTGACCAAGAAAGCGCTAGGCCAGTGCTGGCAATAAATTAAAACAAGCATATCAAACCACATATTTGATTTAAATCGTGAAGGATTGTCTCGTGTGAGAGGGTTGTTGGACTGATTTATTCCCCCCCCACCCCCCGGTTTGTGTTCTTGTTTCGCCCACCAACCCACCAGGCTCACAGAGAAGGTGTGTGGTGCATCAAAAGGCCAAGAGACTCTCAGGCACCAAAGGGCCAAAGAACATCACTATGAACAGGTTTACATTGTTTTTATGTTATTTTTGTCAAAATGACCCACCGACTTTAATTCAACTTTATCAGCGCTCCCCATCCTCATCATCATAATCAACATCAGCATCACCATCATCACTATTATTAATATTTGTAATTATCACTCTGTAAAACTGTGAGCTCTGGAGTTCTGTATGCTCATTAACACCTGTATATTGAGATCTTCTCTGAAAACTGTGAATTCATACACTGTACAGTAGGTGCAAATAAACCAGGATACGTATTTGTTGATTTCAAACCCGGTACTTGGCCAGCTCATGTAAAATATGAGGTCAGTAAAGAAATGTAAATCAGCCTCCGTTTCAATCCCGCTCAAGCTCACACCACCACATTCTGCATCGGCAACCAGAAAAACTAATAACATGCCCCATCCTTTCTGTTTCGCCCTGAGCAAGTCCTCATTCATATATAAACCCAACCTATTTATTAAAGGCGATTAGAGTTTTAATAACCATAAGAGGCGAAAGCTTGTGAATTTTCCTAGTCAAAATATTTATACTGCGCTCAGAAAAAATGGGCTGGTTTTTGCCAGAGGTCAGTGGAGACAGCATAGCTTTATTTTTGTCCACAGCCTGCCACCCTTGTCGCTCCAACTCCTCCCCATCCTAGTCCAGAGCAGACCGTACAGAACGAGAATTTAGCTGATGTCCATTTGGACTGACCACGTGGTTGACTGACTCATACACACAACTAAAGGGACAGGAGTGTGTGTGGCTGGGTGATGCTGATGTGTAGAGGTGGGAGGCAGAGGGTGGTAGCTGAACAATGCCACCTTGCTGGCACAATCGGGCCTGGTGCAAAATCCCACCTCAAGCTTATCATCTTATCATTGTAAAACAATCAGTACAGGAACAAGCACCTCTTTCCCTGGGTTTTCACAGACAAGGAAAATAATGACGAAGCTACAGTAACCCTGTGTGGAACAGATTACATAAGTGAAGACTGTGTTTCATAAGTAGGTGCCAACCGGCTGTGATAGGATCTTAATGTGGTGTTAAATGTGTGTGAATGTTTACACTTACTTTTGACATTTCGTGTCACGCCTACCTTTTAAATAACCAGGCATTGTCATTAAAATGGCAATATGGGCATTACTTTATGAGTCCTTTAGATTAGTTGATGGAAGGCTAATGTGCAATGAACAAATACAGAATGGCTTCACTGTACATTTTCTTCAAGGTAAAAAAATTTATTGCACAATATCAAATTAATGTTGCCCTCGGAAAATGTCTTTGTCAATAATGATAATGCACGCCACAAATGGAAAATAATACATGATGAAAAGAGTTGGGCCACATTGTAAATCCGAAACACAGCACACAACATTTTTTGGTTTTATGATTAAAAAACAAGTAATACAATAAACTCAACAAAAAAAGAAACTTCCCTTTTTCAGGACCCTGTCTTTCAAATATAATTCGTAAAAATCCAAATAACTTAATAGATCTTCATTGTAAAGGGTTTAAACACTGTTTCCCATGCTTGTTCAATGAACCATAAACAATTAATGAACATGCACCTGTGGAACGGTCGTTAAGACACTAACAGCTTACAGACGGTAGGCAATTAAGGTCACAGTTATGAAAACGTAGGACACTAAAGAGGCCTTTCTACTGACTCTGAAAAACACCTTAAAGAAAGATGCCCAGGGTCCCTGCTCATCTGCGTGAACGTGCCTTAGGCATGCTGCAAGGAGGCATGAGGTCTGCAGATGTGGCCAGGGCAATAAATTGCAATGTCCTAAGACAGCACTACAGGGAGACAGGACGGACAGCTGATCGTCCTCGCAGTGGTAGACCACGTGTAACAACACCTGCACAGGATTGGTACATCCGAACATCACACCTGCGGGACAGGTACAGGATGGCAACAACAACTGCCCGAGTGACACCAGGAACGCACAATCCCTCCATCAGTGCTCAGACTGTCCACAATAGGCTGAGAGAGGCTGAACTGAAGGCTTGTAGGCCAGTTGTAAGGCAGGTCCTCACCAGACATCACCGGCAACAACGGCACAAACCAACGGTGGGTTTTGCCTATGGGCACAAACCCACCGTTGCTGGACCAGACAGGACTGGCAAAAAGTGCTCTTCACTGACGAGTCGTGGTTTTGTCTCACCAGGGGTGATGGTCGGATTCGCGTTTATCGTCGAAGGAATGAGCATTACACTGAGGCCTGTACTCTGGAGCGGGATCAATTTGGAGGTTGAGGGTCCGTCATGGTCTGGGGCGGTGTGTCACAACATCATCGGACTGAGCTTGTTGTCATTGCAGGCAATCTCAACGCTGTGCGTTACAGGGAAGACATCCTCTTCCCTCATGTGGTACCCTTCCTGCAGGCTCATCCTGACAAGACCCTCCAGCATGACAATGCCACCAGCCATACTGCTCGTTCTGTGCGGGATTTCCTGCAAGACAGGAATGTCAGTGTTCTGCCATGGCCAGCGAAGAGACCAGATCTCAATCCCATTGAGCATGTCTGGGACCTGTTGGAACGGAGGGTGAGGGCTAGGGCCATTCCCCCCAGAAATGTCAGGGAACTTGCAGGTGCCTTGGTGGAAGAGTGGGGTAACATCTCACAGCAAGAACTGGCAAATCTGGTGCAGTCCATGAGGAGGAGATGCACTGCAGTACTTAATGCAGCTGGGTGGCCACACCAGATACTGACTGTTACTTTTGATTTTGACCCCCCCTTTGTTCAGGGACACATTATTCAATTTCTGTTAGTCACATGTCTGTGGAACTTGTTCAGTTTATGGATCAGTTGTTGAATCTTGTTATGTTCATACAAATATTTACACATGTTAAGTTTGCTGAAAATAAACGCAGTTGACAGTGAGAGGACGTTTCTTTTTTTGCTGAGTTTATAACGTATTGCTTTGTTATTCACCACAGGTCCTATGAACAGTATGTTTGAGTGTTCCACAGAGCCATGCTTCTACTGGACATATTGTGTTGTGTATCAGTGGTTAAGCCGGTCAGATATATGGCTCTTAGGAGAGGAGGACGTGTTGTGTAGACAGATAATACAGTAGCTGGTTCTTCTGGCCATTAGCTGAGCGCATGCTGCTATTGGTCACAGAGACAGGTAATGGAACCGACTGAGTTCATTAGATGGAGAGACAGTTCTGTTGACTGAATGATAAGGATCTTGCTATTAGCCACATTGCTGCTCAGACCCGTTGCACCATATGAAGGAGACCAGAAAAGATTATACAGATTTTCAAGAAGGATTTTACACAGAACTAATCGTTTGACTTTCTAAAAAGGATGGACTGTTACTGTACATGCACTTCTTTCAACATATACACTGAGTGTACAAAGCATTAGGAACACCTGCTCTTTCCATGACATAGACTGACCAGGTCATTCCAGGTGAAAGCTATGATCCCTTATTGATGTCACTTGTTAAATCCACTTCAATCAGTGTAGATGAAGGGGAGGAGACAGGTTAAATAAGGATTTTTAAGCCTTGAGACAATGTTTTGAATACTCAGTATATATATATACAGTGCCTTCGGAAAGTATTCAGACCCCTTGACTTCTCCCACATTTTGTTACGTTACAGCCTTATTTTAAAATGGATTAAATAAATACAAATCCTCAGTAATCTACACACAATACCCAATAATGACAAAGCGAAAAACAGGTTTTTAGACATTCTTGCTAATATTAAAAATAAAAAACATAAATACCTTATTTACTTTTGCTATGAGACTAGAAATTGAGCTTAGGTGCATCCTGTTTCCATTTATCATCCTTGAGATGTTTCTACAACTTGATTGGAGTCCACCTGGGGTAAATTCAATTGATTGGACATTATTTGGAAAGGCACACACCTGTTTATATAAGGTCCCACATTTGACAGTGCATGTCAGAGGAAAAACCAAGCCATGAGGTCGAAGGAATTGTCCATAGTGCTCCGAGACAGGATTGTGTCGAGACACAGATCTGGGGAAGGGTACCAAAACATTTCTGAAGCAAGAACACAGGAACACAGTGGCCTCCATCATTCTTAAATGGAAGAAGTTTGGAACCACCAAGACTCTTCCTAGAGCTGGCCAAACTGAGCAATCGGGGGAGAAGGGCCTTGGTCAGGGAGGTGACCAAGAACCTGATGGTCACTGACAGAGCTCTAGAGTTCCTCTGTGGAGATGGGAGAACCTTCCAGAAGGACAACCATCTCTGCAGCACTCCACCAATCAGGCCTTTATGGTAGAGTGGAAAGACGGAAGCCACTCTTCAATAAAAGGCACATGACAGCCCGCTTGGAGTTTGCCAAAAGGCACCTAAAGACTCTCAGACCATGAGAAACAAGATTCTCTAGTCTGAAACCAAGATTGAACTCTATGTCCTGAATGCCAAGCGTCACGTCTGGAGGAAACCTGGCACCATCCCTACGGTGAAGCATGGTGGTGGCAGCATCATGCTGTGGGGATGTTTTTCAGTGTCAGGGACTGGGAGACTAGTCAGGATCAAGGCAAAGATGAACGAAGCAAAGTATAGAGAGATCCTTAATGAAAACCTGCTCCAGAGCGCTCAGGACCTCAGACTGGGCGAAGGTTCACTATCCAACAGGACAACAACCCTAAGCACACTGCCAAGACAATGCAGTAGTGGCTTCGGGACAAGTCTCTGAATGTCCTTGAGTGGCCCAGCCAGAGCCCAGACTTGAACCCGATCGAACATCTCTGGAGAGACCTGAAAATAGCTGTGCAGCAACGCTCCCCATCCAACCTGACAGAGCTTGAGAGGATATGCAGAGAAGAATGGGGGAAACTCCCCAAATACAGGTGTGCCAAGCTTGTAGTGTCATACCCAAAAAGGCTTGAGGCTGTAATCGCTGTCAAAGGTTCTTCAACAAAGTACTGAGTAAAGGGTCTTAATACTTATGTAAATGTCATATTTCCATAAAAAAAGAAAAAAGAATAGCAAACATTTCTAAAAACCTCTTTTTGCTTTGTAATTATGGGGTATTGTGTATAGATTGAAGAGGGAAAAAACAATTTTGTCAATTTTAGAATAAGGCTGTAACCTAACAAAATGTGGAAAAAGTCAAGGGGTCTGAATACTTTCCGAAGGCACTGTATATATATTCCATCATAGCCACTTCTTCCCCACTTGGCTCAATGGGCTGCAGTATGTCGAACAGGCCATGGAAGAAGAGCCCAGTATTGAGGTCTGGTTATTGTGTGCGTGTGAAACGGTTGGCCACCACAAGCGAACTGCGGCCTATAAACGTTTGACTTTTACACTTTTATCGATCAGAGCTGTCCTTTGAGCTTGCATGATCCACACTTCGACATCAAATAACAGTTTTGAATTATTAAATGTAATGTGCCTTTTATAACTCAATAGTGGAATGCTTGTGAAATCAAATGCCCATATCTGCTCCATCAAAGAACTGGAGTATCATGGTTTCATAGCTTTGCATTCTTGCTTTGGTGTTTTACTTTTGTGCGTCCTGTAAATTATTAACAGATTCTGTAACATGGGAGGGAACCCATGGGGGCCAATGGCAGGGCAGGATCTGGCTGGCCGAACCCATGGGGGCCAATGGCAGGGCAGGATCTGGGTTGATGTTGAGTGAGAACAAAGCAGTTTCTCCTTGAGGTCAAGTGGTGGGATGAATGCCTACTTGTTAGGGGACAGTAATGACAAGCCACAAACATGACATGTTCAGACATTAAGGGCAGCAGTGTCCACAGGACATTGTATAGCATTTTTACTCAACTATATCCTCTCCATTATTGTTGATTGATTTTGATGTATGACCAACAGTTTAAAAGTGACATTAGTGGGTTTCATAAAACAGGCTTTACTATGACAATCATAGAGAAAGAGGTTAGACAGCTTAGAGCCACATTAACAAACGGTTTTGGTCTGAAAAGACAAATCTAAAATACGTTTATCAAGGACTTCCAGTCACAGAAGATTAATTTTCCAGGCTTAGTGTGAGACCGAACATTTCAAAGTGTTTCAAAACAGGTTTTCTTTAGAGCGTTTTGTGAAAAACAGTTAAGAGGCCAATTTTCACTTATGCAACTGTGAGGCTCAATTGCTTCAGTCGATCAGTTTCACATTGTGTTGTTGTGGAACAGGGGATAAAGTTGAGGACAAGCTTTTAATGTGATCAGACAATTCACTTTGACTGTTGTGGTCTTGTTTTAATGGTTATCGCTGATTCTTTCATTGTCAGGTATCTGTCTTAAATGGGAATTCCTGTTGTAGTAATTATATTCCTACGATGTCCTCTCAGCCAGCAGGGAACTGAGAAAAGGCAAGGCAACAGGGCTGCAGGGTGAAGACAAGAGGCAGACAGGACAGGATTGGTTGGCTGGAGATGATGGTCCACAGTAGTAGAGGCCAGATTAAGGCAGATAACATTGTCTGTCACAGGGCTAACAACAGGCCACTGCAGGCAGACACCTGACCTATCCATTTTCCTGCAATAAAATACAACTTAGATCTTGATGCCCTGGGCATACCCACGGGAAGCAGGGGTGCTGAAGCTGCTGCAGCACCCCCTAAAAAATCAGAATAAAAATAAATATGTAACACATACAGTTGAAGTCGGAAGTTTACATACACTTAGGTTGGAGTCATTAAAACTCGTTTTTCAACCACTCCAGAAATTTCTTGTTAACAAACTATAGTTTTGGCAAGTCGGTTAGGACCTCTACTTTGTGCATGACACAAGTCATTTTTCCAACAATTGTTTACAGACAGATTATTTCACTTATAATTCACTGTATCACAATTCCAGTGGGTCAGAAGTTTCCATACACTATGTTGACTGTGCTTTTAAACAGCTTGGAAAATTCCAGAAAATTAGGTCATGGCTTTAGAAGCTTCTGATACGCTAATTGACATAATTTGAGTCAATTGGAGGTGTACCTGTGGATGTATTTCAGGGCCTACTTTCAAACTCAGTGCCTCTTTGCTTGACATCATGGGAAAATCAAAAAGAAAATCAGCCGAGACCTCAGAAAATAAATTGTAGACCTCCACAAGTCTGGTTCATTCTTGGGAGCAATTTCCAAACGCCTGAAGGTACCATGTTTATCTGTACAAAAAATTGTACGCAAGTATAAACACCATGGGACCACACAGCCGTCATACCGCTCAGGAAGGAGACTCATTCTGTCTCCTAGAAATGAACGTACATTGGTGCAAAAAGTGCAAATCAATTCCAGAAAAACAGCAAAGGACCTTGTGAAGATGCTGGAGGAAACAGATACAAAAGTATCTATATCCACAGTAAAACGAGACCTATATCAACATAACCTGAAAGGCCGCTCAGCAAGGAAGAAGCCTTTGCTCTAAAACCGCCATAAAAAAGCCAGACTGCGGTTTGCAACTGCACATGGGGACAAAGATCGTACTTTTTGGAGAAAAGTCCTCTGGTCTGATGAAACAAAAATAGAACTGTTTGGCCATAATGACCATCGTTATGTTTGGAGGAAAAAGGGGAACGCTTGCAAGCTGAAGAACACCATCCCAACCGTGAAGCATTGGGGTGGCAGCATCATGCTGTGGGGGTGCTTTGCTGCAGGAGGGACTGGTGCACTTCACAAAATAGATGGCATCATGAGGAAGGAAGATTATGTGGATATATTGAAGCAACATCTCAAGACATCAGTCAGGAAGTTAAAGCTTGGTCCCAAATGGGTCTTCCAAATGGACAATGACCCCAAGCATACTTCCAAAGTTGTGGCAAAATGGCTTAAGGACAACAAAGTCAAGGTATTGGAGTGGCCATCACAAAGCCGTGACCTCAATCCTATAGAAAATGTGTGGGCAGAACTGAAAAAGAGTGTGCGAGCAAGGAGGCCTACAAACCTGACTCAGTTACACCAGCTCTGTCAGGAGGAATGGGCCAAAATTCACCCAATTTATTGTGGGAAGCTTGTGGAAGGCTACCCAAAATGTTTGACCCAAGTTAAACAATTTAAAGGCAATGCTACCAAATACCAATTGAGTGTATGTAAACTTCTGACCCACTGGGAATGTGAGGAAAGAAATAAAAGCTGAAATAAATCATTCTCTCTACTATTATTCTGACATTTCACATTCTTAAAATAAAGTGGTGATCCTAACTGACCTAAGACAGGGAATTTTTACTAGGATTAAATGTCAGGAATTGTGAAAAACTGAGTTGAAATATATTTGGCTAAGGTCTATGTAAACTTCCGACTTCAACTGTATGTATTTTGTTTTGTAACAATATTTTTGCACAAAAGTAGTGCACTGGGCCTTTACTAGTATTAGCGGACCTACATTTTTTTGCTTGTGCTACAGATGTCTATATACAGTGGGGAGAACAAGTATTTGATACACTGCCAATTTTGCAGGTTTTCCTACTTACAAAGCATGTAGAGGTCTGTAATTTTTATCATAGGTACACTTCAACTGTGAGAGACGGCATCTAAAACAAAAATCCAGAAAATCACATTGTATGATTTTTAAGTAATTCATTTGCATTTTATTGCATGACATAAGTATTTGATACATCAGAAAAGCAGAACTTAATATTTGGTACAGAAACCTTTGTTTGCAATTACAGAGATCATACGTTTCCTGTAGGTCTTAACCAGGTTTGCACACACTGCAGCAGAGACCTTCTCCAGATCCTTCAGGTTTCGGGGCTGTCGCTGGGCAATACGGACTTTCAGCTCCCTCCAAAGATTTTCTATTGGGACCAGGTCTGGAGACTGGCTAGGCCACTCCAGGACCTTGAGATGCTTCTTACGGAGCCACTCCTTAGTTGCCCTGGCTGTGTGTGTCGGGTCGTTGTCATGCTGGAAGACCCAGTCACGACCCATCTTCAATGCTCTTACTGAGGGAAGGAGGTTATTGGCCAAGATCTCACGATACATGGCCCCATCCATCCTCCCCTCAATACGGTGCAGTCGTCCTGTCTCCTTTGCAGAAAAGCATCCCCAAAGAATGATGTTTCCACCTCCATGCTTCACGGTTGGGATGGTGTTCTTGGGGTTGTACTCATCCTTCTTCTTCCTCCAAACACGGCGAGTGGAGTTTGGACCAAAAAGCTATATTTTTGTCTCATCAGACCACATGACCTTCTCCCATTCCTCCTCTGGATCATCCAGATGGTCATTGGCAAACGTCAGACGGGCCTGGACATGCGCTGGCTTGAGCAGGGGGACCTTGCGTGCGCTGCAGGATTTTAATTTGTGACGGCGTAGTGTGTTACTAATAGTTTTCTTTGAGACTGTGTCCCAGCTCTCTTCAGGTCATTGACCAGGTCCTGCCGTGTAGTTCTGGGCTGATCCCTCACCTTCCTCATGATCATTGATGCCCCACGAGGTGAGATCTTGCATGGAGCCCCAGACCGAGGGTGATTGACCGTCATCTTGAACTTCTTCCATTTTCTAATAATTGCGCCAACAGTTGTTGCCTTCTCACCAAGCTGCTTGCCTATTGTCCTGTAGCCCTTCCCAGTCTTGTGCAGGTCTACAATTTTATCCCTGATGTCTTTACACAGCTGAATCAACTTTAGGAGACGGTCCTGGCGCTTGCTGGACTTTCTTGGGCACCCTGAAGCCTTCTTCACAACAATTGAACCTCTCTCCTTGAAGTTCTTGATGATCCGATAAATTGTTGATTTAGGTGCAATCTTACTAGCAGCAATATCCTTGCCTGTGAAGCCCTTTTTGTGCAAAGCAATGATGACGGCACGTGTTTCCTTGCAGGTAACCATGGTTAACAGAGGAAGAACAATGATTTCAAGCACGACCCTCCTTTTAAAGCTTCCAGTCTGTTATTCTAACTCAATCAGCATGACAGAGTGATCTTCAGCCTTGTCCTCGTCAACACTCTCACCTGTATTAATGAGATAATCACTGACATGATGTCAGCTGGTCCTTTTGTGGCAGGGCTGAAATGCAGTGGAAATGTTTTTGGGGGATTAAGTTCATTTTCATGGAATTGCAATTCATCTGATCACTCTTCATAACATTCTGGAGTATATGCAAATTGCCAACATAAAAACTGAGGCAGCAGACTTTTGTGAAAATTTATATTTGTGTCATTCTCAAAACTTTTGACCACGACTGTAGGTTTGTACCTGTAGTACTGTACCAGGCAGAGCTCCTTATGGGGTGTGGCTGGGCCTTGATGCCAAAGATACAGTGCCTTGCAAAAGTATTCATCCCCCTTGCCATTTTTCCTATTTTATTGCATTACAACCTGTAATTTAAATGGATTTTTATTTGGATTTCATGTAATGGACATACACAAAATAGTCAAAATTGGTGAAGTGAAATGAAAAAAATAACTTGTTTCAAATAATTCTAAAGAATAAATAACGGAAAAGTGCTGCGTGCATATGTGTTCACCCCCTTTGCTATGAAGACCCTAAATAAGATCTGGTGCAACCAATTACCTTCAGAAGTCACATAATTAGTTAAATAAAGTCCACCTGTGTGCAATCTAAGTGTCACATGATCTGTCACATGATCTCAGTATATATACACCTGTTCTGAAAAGCCCCAGAGTCTGCAACACCACTAAGCAATGGGCACCAACAAGCAAGCGGCACCAACAAGCAAGCGGCACCATGAAGACCAATGAGCTCTCCAAACAGGTCTGGGACAAAGTTGTGGAGAAGTACAGATCAGGGTTGGGTTATAAAAAAATATCTGAAACTTTGAACATCCCACGGAGCGCCATTAAAAAATGGAAAGAATATGGCACCACAACAAACCTGCCAAGAGAGGGCCGCCCACCAAAACTCACGGACCAGGCAAGGAGGGCATTAATCAGAGAGGCAACAAAGAGACCAAAGATAACCCTGAAGGACCTGCAAAGCTCCACAGCGGAGATTGGAGTATCTGTCCATAGGACACTTTTAAGCCGTACACTCCACAGAGCTGGGCTTTACGATTGAGTGGCCAGAAAAAAGCCATTGCTTAAAGAGAAAAATCAATCAATCAGAATTGAAGGAATGAGGGATGGGAAATTCTTGAGGGAAACCTGTTTCAGTCTTCCAGACATTTGAGACTGGGACGGAGGTTCACCTTCCAGCAGGACAATGACCCTAAGCATACTGCGAAAGCAACACTTGAGTGGTTTAAGGGGAAACATTTAAATGTCTTGGAACGGCATAGTCAAAGCCCAGACCTCAATCCAATTGAGAATCTGTGGTATGACTTAAAGATTGCTGTACACCAGCAGAACCCATCCAACTTGAAGGAGCTGGAGCAGTTTTGCCTTGAAGAATGGGCAAAAATCCCAGTGGCTAGATGTGCCAAGCTTATAGAGACATACCCCAAGAGACTTGCAGCTGTAATTGCTGCAAAAGGTGGCTCTACAAAGTATTGACTTTGGGAGGGTGAATAGTTATACACGCTCAAGTTTTCTGTTTTTTTGTCTTATTTCTTGTTTGTTTCATCTTCAAAGTGGTAGGCATGTTGTGTAAATCAAATGATACAAACCCCCAAAAAATCCATTTTAATTCCAGGTTGTAAGGCAACAAAATAGGAAAAATGCCAAGGGGGGTGAATACTTTCGCAAGCCACTGTATGGGCTAGTGAAGTGAGGTGCTTCAGGGGTCAAGGAGGGGAGGTCACATGACAGCATTGATCTGGTTGACCTCTGGGCTCTGGAGGAGGGCAGGGAGCCACTAAGCGCCCTGCAGCATGTTGACCATACAGGTTCTGGCCTGAAACCAAAGACCTGTAATGACCTACAATCCAGGGGTTGGAACCAAAATTATTTTCCAATCGTTTAGTTATGAACAGAACTATTATAATTATATTTTTTTGTTCCGTTACACTGTTCCGACCAGCAAAATAAAGATCTGAACTGGTTCGATCCCCAAAAAAGTACTGGTTTATATTGTTCCTTTCTGTTCCTTTTTAAACCTCTGAAATCACTTATTGTTACAGGGGTGGGTCGCAGTTCCGGAGCGACCTACTAGGTGTCATCCTTCAACAACCTTAGGCACCTCCTCACTCACAGTCTGGACTAATCATTATCTTATTGGTTTCACCTGTGTCTACTTGTTCACCTGTGTATTTATGCCCTCACTTCCCTGTGTTCCCTTGCTCTGTTTTCTCTGCTAGTTCTCGATGCCAAACAGTACTAATCAGTGTCTGATCGCGAGACATATGTACAGGTACTTGAGAAGTGTTCTCCCTGTTTCATTGTTGTTTTCAGTCATAGTTAGTAATTTGCTGTCAGCCTGTTTTTGGAGACCAATTTGCTCCGTTATTTTGTATCCTGGTTTTGGGACCACCAATAAAGATCCTTGTTTCACCATCTCTGTCTACTGCCTACTGTCTATCCTGCACCGCACCTGGGTCACACCTCACACAAACCCTTACAGAAAACAGAGCCAATATGGACACAGCGGAGGCAGCACCGTATCGCAGCGCATTGGCAACGCAGGGAGCTATGCTGAACCAGCACAAACACAGCCTGCAGCAGATCAATGAGAATCTCTGCCAGCTGACGATTGCCATGCAGAGACGGGTGGACACCTGACTAGCCCCAGCAGCCGGCGGAGCGGAAGCCACGGTAGTGGCGTCTCCAGGCTTGCCTGCGACATCACAGGAACCCCGCCTACCACCTCCGGAGAGGTACGACGGACGTACAGAGGGCTGCAGGGAATTCCTCACCCAGTGTGGAGAGGCAGAGACGTCTGTGCCAGGGACGTTGCCTGTACTGCGGCCAGGCAGGTTACCACTGCAACTCATGCCCGGAGAAGCCGGGAAACGGGAGGGCTCGCTAGTGTTGGGAGGGGTGCTAGCGAGCCGTGGCCCCCGAATCCACCAGTGCTCGCTAGCACCCCTCCCAATACTAGCGAGCCGGAACCAAAACCCCAACCCAAGAGACTCCCAGACTTTTCTCCCCGTCAGGGTTCAGTGGACCCGCGCTGCGCGTCGGGCACATGCACTGGTGGATTCGGGGGCCACGGGAAACCTGATGGACGCGGGGCTGGCCTAAGGGTGGAGCGTTCCGTTACTCATCCTCTCTGAGCCGGTTCCGGTCATGGGCCTGGACGGCCGGCAGTTGGGGTCGGGCTTCATCACCGGGCGCACTGTCCCCGTGTGTGTCTGGGTGGCAGGGGGGCTATGGGAGGATATCCAGTTTTTCATTGTGGACTCTCCGGAGTGTCCCCTTGTCCTCGGCACCCCTGGCTGGTCGCCCACAAACCCCGGAAAGACTGGTCCACGGCTCCACCGACCACTCATCAGCCCAAACCACCATCCCAGACCACCTACCAGTCCTCACGTCTTCCCCAGGTCCCGCACTCCGAAAAGCCTACTGCTCTAGCGGCGGTTGCCACCGGGAGGACGGCGGCTACAGACTCCGTCACCGGCCCTGACCTGGCAGGCGTTCCCCGGGAGTATTGGGATCTGGGGGAGCTGTTTAGTAAGAGAAAACAACTCACAGGCCATACGACTGCCCTATCGATCTCCTGGCGGGCGACATGCCAACACGAGGGCGATTGTTTTCCTAGTCCTGGCCGGAGACGCTGGCCATGAGGGAGTATGTCGATGAGGCACTCGTCGAGGGTCACGTCCTTCCCTCTACCTCAACCGCGGGCGCAGGCTTCTTCTTCGTGGGGAAAAAGGGCGGTGGGCAGCGGCCGTGCATTGATTACCGGGCGCTCAACGACATCACGGTTAAGAACCGCTACCCACTCCCCCTGATCACGACGGCATTTGAGTCGTTGCAGGAGCCTGGGTCTTCACCAAGCTGTATTTACGAAATGCCTACAACCTGGTGAGGATTCGAGAGGGGGACGAGTGGAAGACGGCTTTTAACACACCAAGTGGGCATTATGAATACCAGGAACAACGCGCCTGCGGTGTTCCAGGCATTGGTCAATGACGTGCTCCGGGACCTCCTCGACTACAGCATCTTCGTGTATATGGATGACATCCTAATATTTTCAAAGGACATGAGTGAACACCAGCAGCACGTTCGGGCAGGTCCTCCAACGCCTTCTCTGTCACCAGCTCTACGTCAAGGCGGAGAAGTGCATGTTCCACACAGAGACAGTCTCCTTCCTGGGGTTCATCGTCACGCAGGGGGACTACGGATGGACCCAGCCAAGGTCAGCCTGGTACTGGATTGGCCCCAGCCCTCATCCCTCAAGCAACTACAATGGTTTTTAGGGTTTGCAAATTTCTATAGGTGATTTATTCGCAATTTTAGCTCCCTAGCCGCTCCCCTGACAGCCCTCACCCAGACGAGCGTGCGCTTCTTCGCCTGGACCCCGGAAGTGGGGAACGCATTTGATGCGCTTAAGCGCTGCTTTACATCGGCCCCGGTCCTAGGGCATTCTGATCCGTCCCTGCCGTTCATTATGGAGGAGGATGCTTCAGACGTTGCGGTGGGAGCAATCCTGTCCCAGTGGTTCCTCACGGACGGTAAGACTCACCCCTGAGCGTTTTTCTCCCATCGGCTGTCCCCGGTGTAGCGAATTTACAACGTGGGGAACCGTAAGTTGTTACCGGTCAAGCTCACCCTGGGGTAGTGGAGGCATTGGCTAGAGGGGGCCGCCCATCCGTTCGTCATATGGACTGACCATAAGAACTTAGCCTACATTCAGGGGGCCAAGATGCTCAACACGCGCCAGGCCAGGTGGGCGTTGTTCTTCACCATGTTCCGGTTCACGATCTCATACCGTCCGGGGTCGAAGAACACCAAGCCTGACGCGCTCTCCCGGCAGTTCAACCCCGTGGACATGGTGGAGAGGGACGACCCCATTGTCCACAACGCCCTGATTGCTGCCCCAATTTCGTTGGGAATTGATAGGCTGGTCAGAGCAGCTCTACGATGGGAGCCCGATCTGGGCGGAGGTCCATCGGGGAGGATGTATGTACCCAAGGCTGCGCGGTCACGACTGCTTCAGTGGGCGCACGTGTACGACCTCACAAGCCATCTGAGGGGCGCAGGACGTTGGAGTTCCTGCGTAGGAGGTTCTGGTGGCGATCAGCTGAGGGGGATACGTGCGCCTTCGTTGCGGCTTGCACGGTGTGCACGCGCACAAAGAGCTCACTTCAGCCCGTGGCAGGGCTGCTCCGACCCCTGCCTATCCCCAAGCGCCCCTGGTCCCACATCTCGCTGGATTCCATTTCCACCCTACACCCCTCTAATGGATACACAGTCATCCTGGTTGTTGTGGACTGCCCACTTCATTCCCCTTCTCAAACTCCCGTCGGCCCGGGAGACAGCTAAGTTGGTGGTGCAGCATGTTTTCCGGGTCCACGGCCTTCCCCAAGATGTGGTGTCGGATCGGGGTCCTCAGTTCGCCTCCAGGTTCTGGAAGGCGTTCGCCACCTGCCTCGATGCCTCCGTCAGCTTGTCTTCCAGCTTCCATCCCCAGTCGAACGTGCAGACGGAGCGTGTCAACCAGGATCTGGAGGGGGTGCTGAGGTGCTACGCCTCCAGCTACGTGGAATCAGCGACTGGCGTGGGCGGAGTACGCCCACAACACCCTTCTCTGCTCGTCCACCGGCCTGTCTCCCTTCCAGTGCCAATACTGGTACCAACCCCCCCTATTCCCCGAGCAACAGGAGGAGGCGGTGGTCCCGTCGGTCCAGGCCCACCTCAGTCGCTGTCGCCACACCTGGAGGCAGGTACGGGCGGTGCTTAATCGGGCCTCGGTCAGGTCTCAACATCAGGCCAACCGCAGGTGTTGCCCAGCCCTGTTTTTTTGCCCGGGACAGAGGGTGTGGCTCTCCACGCGGGATCTTCCCCTCCGCGTGGAGTCCAGGAAGCTGTTTTCCCGGTTTGTCTGGCCTTTCAGAGTGGTCCGCCTGCAACTCCCCCCCACCATGCGGGTGCATCCCACGTTCCATGTGTCCCTCCTCAAGCCCGTCGCCACCTGTCCCCTGGCTCCCCCTCCTGGTCCTGTTCCCCCGCCGCGCCTCGTCGGAGGGCAGTCAGCTTTTACTGTTGACCGGATCCTGGACTGCCGGCGGGTGGGGAGGGGTCTCCAATTTCTGGTGGACTGGGAGGGTTATGGGCCGGAGGAGCGGTCTTGTGTGCCCAGGAGGGACATTCTGGACCCAGGGCTGATAACAACATTCCGTCGCCTCCACTCGGAGGCGCCGAGGTGAACAGCTAGGGCCGTTCGTCGGGGGGTTTGGGACCACCAGTAAAGATCCTTGTTTCACCATCTCTGCCTACTGCCTACTGTCTATCCTGCACCGCACCTGGGTCACACCTCACACCAACCCTTACACTTCTATGAGGTAGATTATATGCCTAGTAGGGAGCAGGCGTAGGGTGTTAAATTGGGACCATCTTCTTTCACGATATGCACAGAAAATAAGAGCAATGTATTTTCAAAATTATGTCTCCTTTTCATATTTCATAACCTCCACAGGGTTTTCTAGAATAGCAAAAAGAATACAGTTAATTTATGCTACATTATAGCATACTAAATGTGTCTGATCAGATATTAGTACAAGAATAGATGAGCTGCAACCTCCACTCATTTGCCCAGACAGAAATCAAATAACCAAACAGAGATTCAGTGAAACAAAATCACATTAATTGATTATCAGACAAGTCAAGGGCTTTAGGTCGGGATATAGCCTAAGCTACTACACGAGTGAAGGGCAAAATAATCCACCTGTTATATATGTTCTGATAACAATGTTAGATGAGCAAACTAAACTAAAGATTATCATCATGAACACACCTCAATTTGGCTAACATTTTACCAGCCTAATTGTAACCAAATATCCAAACGGAGATTCTGTGAAAACAAAAAGCTGACATTGATTGATTTATCAAGATGTGTCCCCACGCTTGTCTCAAAGCAGCGCGATAACGTTGTCCCAATTATAACGGTGCTGAAATTATAGTTGACCACACACAGCTATTGCTTTAAAGTATTTAAAACGGTTGAATGACTTTGGGAGTTTCAGTAAGCAACAATATGATATATTCCTTCAATGGCATTAGCCTACTTTATTCAAATATTTTGGTCATTCAGTGATATTCATTCCAACAGTAATAATTGATTGTCGGGTTGTGGTTAAAAAAAACATGCATGCGTAGTGTGTCACGTCCTGACATTGAGATCTCTAGTTGGGTTAGTCAGGGTGTGAAATCTAATTTATATATTTTTATGTTGGCCGGGTATGGTTCCCAATCAGAGGCAGCTGTCGGTCGTTGTCTCTGATTGGGGATCATACTTAGGCAGCCATGTTGCCTACCTTAGTTGTGGGATCTTGTTTCTGTTTGGCTTGTTTGATGTTTAGCCTCTTGAACTTCACGTTCTGTTGGATTTTGTTATTTTGTCAGTGTTTATTAAAATAAACGACTATGTACGCACACCACGCTGCACCTTGGTCCGATCCTTTACACAACGAACATGACAGAAGATCCCACCACCAACGGACCAAGCAGCATGGCCAGGAGGAGCAGACATGCTGGACACAGGTGGGGAAAACATTCTGGACATGGGAGGAGATATTGGCCGGTAAGGGACCCTGGGTGAAGGAAAAAGCCCAGGCAGGAAAGGATCAACGGCGACATCGTAGTTCAAGACCGCGAAGGAAGCCCGAGAGGCAGCCCCAATAAAACATTTTGGGGGAGGGGGCACACGGGGAGGTTGGCGGAGCAGCAGGAGGCCCTGGAAGGGCTGATTTTGGAGAGGGAGATAGCTATAGAAGAAGCCGCTATGATAGATGCCCTCCAAGACCTGCAGCTCAGTACTCTGAGAGAGGAGACCATCGCCTTACGGGAGCTGTTAGTTAAGAGGGAGCAGGAGCTCTCCCTTCAGAAGGAGGCGCTGCAGGAGGCCCACAGGGAGAAGGAGTCAGTGGATGCACGGAGAGAGGCGCTGGCCAGGCAACAGGAGGATGAGAGAGGAATTAACCTTCCAGCAGCAGAGAGCTCGGTCCTTAGAGCAGAGGCTGGCGGAGCCAGGTTTAGCAGAGCCAACTCCCCGCACTCGCTTTGAGGAGCGCGTGACCGTGCAGGCACCAGGCTATGCGCCGGCTTTACGCACTGTGCCGTCAGTGCACCTTCACAGACCGGTACGGCCTGTACCTGCTCCTCGCACCAAACCAGTGGTGCGTGTCTCCAGTCCGGTGCGGCCCGTACCTGCTCCTCGCACCAAACCAGTGGTGCGTGTCTCCCAAGCCCGGTGCGCCGTGTACCTGCTCCTCGCACCAAACCAGTGGTGCGTGTCTCCAGTCCGGTATGGCCCGTACCTGCTCCTCGCACCAAACCAGTGGTGCATGTCCCCAGCCTGGTACGGCCCATGCGTGCTCCTCGCACCAAACCAGTGGTGCGTGTCTCCAGCCCGGTGCGCCCGTTCCTTGCTCCTCGCACCAAACCAGTGGTGCGTGTCTCCAGTCTGGTATGGCCCGTGCCTGCTCCTCGCATCAAACCAGTGGTGCGTGTCCACAGCCCAGTGCATCCTGTGCCAGCGCCCCGCAATGGCACGAAGCCTCCAGTGATGATCCATGGCCCGAAGCATCCAGTGATGATCCATGGCACGAAGCCTCCAGTGACGATCCATGGCCCGAAGTCTCCAGTGATGATCCATGGCACGAAGCCTCCAGTGATGATCAATGGCACGAAGCCTCATGTGATGATCCATGACCCGAAGACTCCAGTGATGGTCCAAGGCCCGGAGCCTACTGCGACGGTCTGCAGTCCAGAGCCTCTAGCTCCGGTTATCTGCTCCACTCCAGTGCCAGAGCAGTCCGCTCCACTGGTGCCTAGTCCTGCTCCGGTCAGATGCTTCACTCCAGTGCCAGAGCAGTCCGCTCCACCGGTGCCTAGTCCAGCTCTGGTTATTACATTTACATTTACGTCATTTAGCAGACGCTCTTATCCAGAGCGACTTACAAATTGGTGCATTCACCTTATAGCCAGTGGGATAACCACTTTACAATATGTTATTTTTTTTAATAATTTTTTTTTGGTGTGGGGTAAGGGGGGGTAGAAGGATTACTTTATCCTATCCCAGGTATTCCTTAACGAGGTGGGGTTTCAAGTGTCTCCGGAAGGTGGTAAGTGACTCTGCTGTCCTAGCGTCGTGAGGGAGCTTGTTCCACCATTGGGGTACCAGAGCAGCGAACAGTTTTGACTGGGCTGAGTGGGAACTGTGCTTCCGCAGAGGTAGGGGGGCCAGCAGGCCAGAGGTGGATGAACGCAATGCCCTCGTTTGGGTGTAGGGACTGATCAGAGCCTGAAGGTACAGAGGTGCCGTTCCCCTCACAGCTCCGTAGGCAAGCACCATGGTCTTGTAGCAGATGCGAGCTTCAACTGGAAGCCAGTGGAGTGTGCGGAGGAGCGGGGTGACATGATAGAACTTGGGAAGGTTGAACACCAGACGGGCTGCGGCATTCTGGATGAGTTGTAGGGGTTTAATGGCACAGGCAGGGAGCCCAGCCAACAGTGAGTTGCAGTAATCCAGACGGGAGATGACAAGTGCACAGATTAGGACCTGTACCGCTTCCTGTGTGAGGCAGGGTCGTACTCTCCGAATGTTGTAGAGCATGAACCTACAGGATCGGGTCACCGCCTTGATGTTAGCGGAGAACGACAGGGTGTTGTCCAGGGTCACGCCAAGGCTCTTCGCACTCTGGGAGGAGGACACAACGGAGTTGTCAACCGTGATGGCGAGATCATGGAACGGGCAGTCCTTCCCCGGGAGGAAGAGCAGCTCCGTCTTGCTGAGGTTCAGCTTGAGGTGGTGATTCGTCATCCACACTGATATGTCTGCCAGACATGCAGAGATGCGATTCGCCACCTGGTTATCAGAAGGGGGAAAGGAGAAGATTAGTTGTGTGTCGTCTGCATAGCAATGATAGGAGAGGCCATGTGAGGATATGACAGAGCCAAGAACTTGGTGTATAGCGAGAATAGGAGAGGGCCTAGAACTGAGCCCTGGGGGACACCAGTGGTGAGAGCACGTGGTGCGGAGACAGATTCTCGCCACGCCACTTGGTAGGAGCGACCGGTCAGGTAGGACGCAATCCAAGAGTGAGCCGCGCCGGAGATGCCCAACTCGGAGAGGGTGGAGAGGAGGATCTGATGGTTCACAGTATCAAAGGCAGCAGACAGGTCTAGAAGGACAAGAGCAGAGGAGAGAGAGTTAGCTTTAGCAGTGCGGAGAGCCTCCGTGACACAGAGAAGAGCAGTCTCAGTTGAATAACCGGTCTTGAAACCTGACTGGTTTGGATCAAGAAGGTCATTCTGAGAGAGATAGCAAGAGAGTTGGCTAGAGACGGCACGCTCAAGAGTTTTGGAGAGAAAAGAAAGAAGGGATACTGGTCTGTAGTTGTTGACATCAGAGGGATCGAGTGTTGGTTTTTTGAGAAGGGGTGCAACTCTCGCTCTCTTGAAGACGGAAGGGACATAGCCAGCGGTCAAGGATGAGTTGATGAGCGAGGTGAGGTAAGGGAGAAGGTCACCGGAGATGGTCTGGAGAAGAGAGGAGGGGATAGTGTCAAGCGGGCAGGTTGTTGGGTGGCCGGCCGTCACAAGTCGCAAGATTTCATCTGGAGAGAGAGGGGAGAAAGAAGTCAAAGCATAGGGTAGGGCAGTGTGAGCAGGACCAGCAGTGTCATTTGACTTAACAAACGAGGATTGGATGTCGTCAACCTTCTTTTCAAAATGGTTGACGAAGTCATCCACAGAGAGGGAGGAGTGGGGCGGAGGAGGATTCTGCAGGGAGGAGAGTGGCAAAGAGCTTCCTAGGGTTAGAGGCAGATGCTTGGAATTTAGAGTGGTAGAAAGTGGCTTTAGCAGCAGAAACAGATGAAGAAAATGTAGAGAGGAGGGAGTGAAAAGATGCCAGGTCTGCAGGGAGTCTAGTTTTCCTCCATTTCCGCTTGGCTGCCCGGAACCCTGTTCTGTGAGCTCGCAATGAGTCGTCAAGCCACAGAGCAGGAGGGGAGGACCGAGCCGGCCGGGAGGATAGGGGACATAGAGAGTCAAATGATGCAGAAAGGGAGGAGAGGAGGGTTGAGGAGGCAGAATCAGGAGATTGGAGGTAGAATGATTGAGCAGAGGGAAGAGATGATAGGATGGAAGAGGAGAGAGTAGCGGGAGAGAGAGAGCGAATAATTGATAAACGTGTAAAGAAAACTTGGTAGCGGACGTTCATCAGTCCTGGAAGAAAGAAAATAAACATAATTGAGTTTACTGCATCTTGAGCAGGGAGTCTTAATAAACCCATGCGTATACATAATTATACTTCAGACACATTTATACTTCAGACACAACAGATGATACGGTGTCCCTTAAAGCTGAATTAGGCACATTCTAAAGTAAACAATCCCAGAGCCCCTCTTAAATCCCTGGTGCTACCCAAACTATAGAATTGAGAAATAAATTGTCAAAAATGTGTCTTATTCAATTCTTCACCTCTGTCCCAAATTTCCCACTGTCTCTCTTACAGCCTGTTTGAGTTCAGTGTGTACTGGCGGCTATCTATTGTTCCACAGGAAGCTTATCTCTTAACCCAAACACCAGATCGCTTAAACACGAGAGCAGTGGACCAGGCCTTGAAGAGTGAGCGGCCTCTAATTTAAGTCGCAATGCTCAATGCCTCTGTCTTACTTCTTCAAATTACTAAGATATTACATTATTGGATTGCTATCTGAAAGCCAATTACCATTCACTTTGTTACTTTCACTAGTCTCCATATCTGTTTCCCTCAACTTGGACTTCCTTCCATATAGGAAGACCTCAATCACTACTGCTTAAACACATGGATCACTCTCAAACAACATTCTGCTTTTCCCCCTATTTCAAGGTTTAAAACAAAACAAAACAAACATGATAACTTTCTCCATATTGGAAGGCATTGTTTTCATTTTAGTATAACTTCAAAAAGTTACTTTACATTTTTATTACCAATCTCTGTTGGATATTCACTTTCTGCTTCAACATTTATTAAATGTCTATTATTTCAAGATTCATATGTAATGCTTTGGAGGGATCAATATGTATTAACTGGGTTGCACTGTCTATCAGTCCTCTGTAAATGGAATGCTATGTCCATAATAAGTCTCTACCTAGCACGTGAAATGGTTGAGTAGGTGAATAAAGAAAATCATTGGTTCTATTTAACAGGGTATGGGCTTATTTCAAAATGTATTACCAGGGTGGAGGAAATCTCATAAGCGTGTATAGTTTTATTGAGTAGGGGTAAATCAAGTCCCGTACAATGCTTTAACCTCATTTTCATCAAATGATCCATAAAGTGACCATTCTGAACAGAATACTTTTTACACCACTTACGTATGTCTACGTGTGGGTGTGCAAGTTGTATATTATTATTATTTCTGTTGTTACTTAATCAGATCCCTAGTAACCCATTATACAACTATTATGTTACTTTAACTCTAGTAACCCATTATACATTTGTGCTACATCACAAATTCCTCCTCTACACCAATATTCACTAGTGTTCTATTTAACAGCATATTCATAAATAGTACTTTCTCCTTTCATATCTCCATACAGAATCCCTTTATAACGTTATAAATCTTTAGGTTTTCACCTCCACACCGCAGCAACAATCACAACGCAGCAGCCCGAGAGGTAAACATATCTTTCAATGGCTTCTCCTGTCAGTGCTCACTACATGTAGATCGATGGGCGGTGGTGGACAGAACCCCTAGATAACGTTATAGATGGGGTGGCAGGTAGCTTAGTGGTTAAGAGCGTTGTGCCAGTAACCGAAAGGTCGCTGGTTCTAATCCCCGAGCTGACTAGGTGAAAAATCTGCAGATGTGCCCTTGAGCAAGGCACTTAACCCTAATTGCTCATGTAAGTCGCTCTGGATAAGAGCGTCTGCTAAATGACTAAAATGTAAATGTAATAGATCTCAGCTCACACAGAACTGGTTGGGGTATCCATTCTTTCACGCACTCAGTAATCCTCTTTCACACTGGAGCTAGTCCCCTGACAGCTCTCACTCACTCTGTACAGTCAGCTTAATATCCACATTTCAATCTTGTTATCCAAATTTCAAGCAGCTTAACATCAAAATTTCAATCAATCATCTTATTATCCAAATTCCAATCAGCCTAACACCCTAATTTCAATCAATCAGCTTATCCAAATTTCAATCAGCTTAACACGTCCTTTCCACACTTACACAACCACACACAACTTTCACATCCAAACTCACTCGGTTATCTCCCTTATTACCCCATGTGCATCTTCAACTATTCTCTGTCGTTACCTCCTATGCACCATATGTATCTTCACTATACATAAAAAATATCACAGAGTGCACCTTATGCTATTCTCTACCAGTGGCTGTAGACCACGTAGACATTTCTCTTATAAATGCCTACAGACAGCTGTCAGCGGGGCATGGTACCGTTACTTGCCCTCACTCTAGTCTTCTCTCTAAGACTAGCTCTAGCCTTCTTCCACATCATATGTATCTTCTGCGGTTCCTCTATACTCTCTACAGTCGCCATAGTCTTTACAATATCTATAGTCCCTGAGCATCTGTAGTCCCTAAGCATCAGTAGTCCCAATAGCATCCATAGTCCCTACAGTTATAGCATCTATGGTCCCCACAGCATCTATAGTCCTTCAGCATCTGCAGTCCCTCAGCATCCATACTATCAATAGTTTAAATAGTCATAAATGCTGTGGTCTCTATAGACTCTATAGTCTTGCTGCTTCCCATACATATAGAATAGCACTTCATGCTATAACTTAAGGCTTGTGGTACCCTCTTCTACATCTTTATGTTTAGTTTAGTTGGTTTAACATATAAAATAAAATAAAGAAATTCATTGAAATTGACTTACTGAAATCAGTTGCCGTCCCTCAATTATTCGCCGATGATGTGTCTCCTCCTGGGCAGCTCACAGAAAGGGTCTGATCTGGGCAGGTCTCATCGTGTTTTGGTCAGATGGGAATTTCCCTTCATAAAATGCGCCACGGTGTTCCTCGCAGACCCCCACTGGAAAGCACAATCAATCATAAAGTTTGTGATGCCAAATTGTCGTGGAAATTCTTACACGGGGCACTCAAAGTTAATCTTAAATGAATCATTGTTTATTGTCAGCGCGCTGGAGAGGTTCCAACAAACTTAATGCACCATAGTGAACGTCTGTCAGAAGCTCTGCTGGGACAGTGTCAGCAGTTGTCTTATATACTGCTATACACAGACAAGTTATATTTGCATGATTTAGCATAATTAGTTCATCATTACCGTTTTGTTTCATTCATGTGACCGACCAATACTGGTTCATAACATGTGACAGACCAATACCTCACGAGGCTTCTTCTCTCTAAGCTGAGACCTTGAAACTGAGATATCTTTCGTTCTCAAAACAAAGGTCTGGGCGTACTGCCAAATTGCAGCTACTGATAGTGAGGATTTGTTCAGTCAGTCTCTTGCATGAACACAGTGCATGAACACAGAAATTAGTTTTAGAATAGCACAAACATAGAAATTGATAGATAGAAAAGCACCAACATAAAAATGTTCATCACACTAGGTTGAGTGATACCAGCTACATACTTGAGTGTCTGGGCCGGTTGCATAAAACCCCTTAATTTTCCCCTTATCTTTTCGCTTAAAGTTTCCTTAACTTTAAGTCAGTCACACAAAACATGTAAAGGTGAATTTCCCCCTTAAATTAACTGAAAAAGTTAAGGGTGCCTATGAGGTCACTTAACTGCTTCATTCAGTATGGATATCAATGTAAACAGTATTTGTGGAGGTGAATGTTGGTTTCAAAAGGAAAACATCCACCAGCTACTTAGCTAGCTAAACAATGTCAGGTGCACAATCCATGGCTACAAAGCTAGCTGGTTAGTTAGCTAGCTAGCTACTCGATTGACATACTAGAAAGTAACAAAAAACATGGTTTATTATCTTCTGAAGCAATTTGGTTATCCTGTCTTGATTGTAGAACTTCTATTTTGCTATCTCACAAAAGAAATGCTATCTCTTTGACGAGACTTTTAGTCAGTGAATCAGTCCATCGCCATGTTAACCAGATACTCTTTCTGCCGTACATGCCTTCAAACTACCGGTTTTCTCCAAATCAGCTCTAACTTCAGAAACAATCCCACAACGCCCTGGGGTCAGCGTCACACGGTGAATGAAAAAACATCGTATAAATTGGGATACATTTGTGAGAAGGTGGCAGGCGAATTGGGTGTCTATTTGTCAATCTGCGGGGCACATTTCAACCCTGAGAACTTCCACGACTATCAACAATGGAAGGAGGGCTTCAGCAAGAAGTTGCCTCTCAAAGTAGATGCTGTCCCTACCATTAACGTGGCTTCTAAAGCATCTCAAACAGCCAGCAGTACCAGCATTATCACTGGCATGGAAGTGAACCGGGTAAGTGAAAGAGCTAGCTTGCTACCTCTATGCTAACGTTAGCTAGCTATAGAGCTACCGCATCTAGCTCACGTCTTTCATCTAAATAACACTGGCAAATCTAACCAAATGTAAACATATCTGCCAGCTGATGATAGCTAACTGCTGATGCTGTGATAGATAGTACAAGCCTATGGGAAAATGTAATTTTCAAGGTATTTGTGGGGGCTGCGCGTTGCGGAGAAGCCCTGGAGCCAGGCTTTCTTTGGAGGGGTGGATTTTGGTCAATGTGAACGTTTATTTTTGGAACTCATCGTGAGTTTTGTTTTGGGTTCTAACTTGAAAAATGATTTGTTAGTTTACTGCCGGAAAGCCCCGAACGCAAGATTGTAATTTCTATGACTCACACGGTGGAGAAACACATTGCCTGTAGCCTACTGTACATGGTAAGCTGGTGCGCACCAAGTGGCACTTCACTTTTTATTATGGAAAACGGCTGTGAGAATTGTTGTGTCGAGAAAACGTTGCTAATTATGCTGTGAGACCAAGGAAATCCGCTGACGCTGTACTTTGATCATAAAGGTTTATTATATCAGAGTATTCCAGCTTCAATTTATGGATACCTGCAGGCACCCGGAGAACAGCCGACCCAAATTCAAATATGCTATTCTCACCGTCCTTTGTCCCAAACCATAGTATGTATCCTATGTAATCTGATATGGGTGTTTTCCCCTACAGACCACTCCCAGGAGTCCACACAACAGACTTCCTCTGCTTTAGGGTACTCCTATAGAACTGCTCTCCAGATGTCTCCCTGGGCCAAATCAACATTCTCTAAGCTACCATTTGCAAACATTAACAAAGTCATAATTCCTCAGATACTACATATTCCCCCCTTCGAGACAAATTAAGTCTCGAAAACAAAAAGAATAGGATTATGACAAGTAACAATCTCTTATTGAGTATCTTTAACAATAAACCAAAAACACATTTTTCTATGGAGTGTAAATACATTTCTATGAAATATGAACAAATCTCTATGGAGTGTGAATACATTTCTATGAAATATGAACAAATCTTTATGGAGTGTGAGAGCGAAAAACCTGTCTGGCAGCCTTCTTTCCAAATATCCCTCCATCAATTAAGACAGTAAAATTCTCTCACGGCCCCTCTGCCCCAGGCAACCACCTAAGTACTCCAGATCAATTCATACATCTTTATCAATGCATTTTAACCTATGATGCAATTTGAATACACATGAAAGCCTCAGCAAACAAAATACAATCAAAAATGTCCACATTCAGGCTGGTCGACCCATCGAACCCTCCTGTGGATTCTCTCTATCCCTGCCTAGACCCCATATCCCTAAGCTTCCACGAAATAAACAAAAACATCTCAGATCCCCACATGTACCCAATAACAGCAAATATCATTCTACAAAAATTAATACAGAAAGAATATGACACAAATTATGTATTACACATGCAAATATGTCTATATATCATTGCAGACACTGGAATGTAGTCCACTACACTTCATCTCCTCAGCAGTGTCGACTTCCAATGCATCGTCGATGATGGAATCGGAACATTTCCACACCTTCCTTGTTCCACTTCCTCCAGTCCATTCATATTGTCCTTTCATATTGTCCTTGTTTGAGTATATGAATCCCCTCTACATATTCCCCCCATATGCTTCTGGAAGAAAAGAAAAGACCAAACAGTATATTTTGCAAAACAACACATTCAAATTAAAACATCAATATTAACTAAAAATATAAAAATGATATATAAAATGAATCACATTCTATTTCCCCCCTTTGATTCATAACAAAATACTAAAATCACCATAATATTTAAAAACATTTGATAATCAAAATTGATATCTATCTATCAATACTCCTTTGAGTCTTGACAGAAGGTTAAACCCTCTTATCGTTTCATTTGCAAAACCCTTCAAATTATAGGTAATATTATCTATATGATCTCCCCAAATTTTACACCATACCATGGAAAAATCCCCACTTCTCTCTTAGACTTATCCTCCAATGATAGGCTTCCCAGACTATGAAACTTCTCTCTTTCAGAATCAGATTTCTCTCTTTCCCCTTGCTTCCCCTCTTTTAATTTTAAAACCTCATATGGAAGCTTCAACTTCGACATGTAACAACATCCTGTCCATCCATAGGGTAAGAATATATACGCTCACCACAAACCCCTAAACATCTCTAAAATCCCCAATAGTCACATCACCAGGCAAAAGCTGATCTTTCACCATCAAAGTCCTGCTCTTCTTACTAACTGGAACATAAAAAGTTACATTATATTTCTCATTACTAACCTTATGTTCATGCTTACCCAAAGTCATCATATAATCATCACAATCTGATATTCCCCTAAACATCCCCTTTCCATCATATGTTTTATTAGAACAAAAACAGCTTTTAGCCCTCACTGGTTTCCTCTCCAATGCTTCAGGAGTCGCTGTTAACTGATTTTCCTTCCCATCTAACAAATTCACATAGGGTAATTCATTTAACCAAGAACACTTAAACCTAAGCCTAAACAAATGTTTCGACAATGACATTATTGTATCTGTTAATGATTGTTGCTGATACAACAGCCATGATAAAGCATAAGATTGACACGTACTTGATAGAGGTTTCGCTACCTTCTAAGATTCAACCCCCTTTTCCTTATGCTGAAATTCTCAACAGACATTTACCCTCAAGATTCCTCACTGATCTTACAGAATGAGTTAACTTCTTGAACCGAAGATTCCTACCTGCCCATCCATCTTTAATTTGCAAAACAGAAAAATCAAATCCATATGCCTTCCATTTAGTTTCTCTCTTCCCTAACGAACTGTATTGATCAGATATATCTTCTTGTCTTCCATTAAAATCAAAGAACTCATCCTGTACCTCCATGATAGTATCCTGCACTATTTCAGATGAATCTACATCCTTCTCTACTACCATCTGCTCTCCTATCTCAACACTATCCTTACTACCATTGACAGCACTCTCCATCCGTATCATAAACTCCTGAGTCACTCTTGCTACATCCTTTAATTTCAGAAAAGTTGTTGTTGGTGTCTGTGTCATATTTCCTACATTTGTTATTGCCGTCGTACCATTAACCTCTTTCAAAGTTACTATTAAAATAGTTGCTTTAGTTGATGTATTAACACTCTTAACTATTTCCAGTTGAAAAGTTACAGATATCCTCTGTGTAGTATTTACTGTTGGAGTGGCTACTGTAATATACTTCTCTTGAACTTCTTTGGTGACTGTGGAAGCTTCAACAGACTTCAAATCTTCCATCATAAGTGTCACCTTACGAATTACATAGCCTTTTAACCAATAATTCTTAACCGGAACAAATGTTAATGCTTGCACTAGATAAGTACACATATATTCTCCCTGATCTTTCCATGTAACATTACGCAAAATAAGTGAACAATCACTCATAACCCTCTTCCACTTCATATCGTTGTACAAAATATACTTCCTTTGACTAGGTGAAACAGCTTCTACTTCCGGTCCTGATAACAACACTTCTTCTCCATAATTATCTCTCCATATGGGAGGAACCTCACCTCTACACATTCCTTCTCTCACATCTACAAGGAAGATGAGCTGTACCACCCATCCTAACCCTAATGACAGTCTTTTCCTCTAAAATTGGTGCTGGAGCGATTGGCTCCCTTGTAATCAAATGTGATATATTTATAGCTTTAATAACTGTCAATGTTGAAAGAGTTGAATTGCTTCTCACTGTTGTTTTAATAGACTGAAGTGTTGATGTCATTGTTGTTGATTCATCCATTCTCCCTAAAGCTTTGAACTCTTTACTTGTATTTCCATCTATCACCACTAGTGTCACTACATTAACTCTCAGTCCCAACTCTAATCCCTCACTTTCAACCTGTTGATTATAAAAATACACTTATAATCACCTTGATCTTCCTGCTGGGAATTGTAAACATAGATACTGCAATCACCCTCAATCTTCTCTTATAATTCAGCAACGCATACTTTCTCAATGCAACTGCTCCTAACAGATCTAAACTCCTACCATATCTATCTTCCCACTGAACTCTAAATGTCCCTTCACCACTGTTCTCTCTCTCTTACTACTAACATTGAAGCTTAGCTGACTGTCCTAGAGTTCCTTCAACCCTAGTTTTCCTAACTTTTTTAATCTGACTTTTCTCCTAACTTTTTCAAAAACCATTTCACTGATTTATCCACAAATTCCTTTCCCACTAATTTTAGGATATGTGATCGGGAAGTCCCCACCTGCTCATGACTTCTTTACACACAGACTTGGCAATCGATTGAGCATGTTTTAGCCTAGTTTGAAATCTTATTCACCTCTTGGTGTAGGAATGTAACCAAGAAAAACAGTCACCCCCTGTAAACATTATTTTTCAGACAGATTGTCCTCCTTCCTATGATATAATCAATCTTTTTAAGCCAATATGGTTCCCAAAAACCCTACTCCTTTATAATCTTCTCCTAACCTTAGCCTTCTTTAAAAAATCTTCACTGAGATTTCCAATCCAGAATACTAAAGACAAATCCATTTCTGTCATCATCAACAATTGGTAAACCTTTTCCTTTGGCACTTCTACCAGACAGCCGTCTGGTGTACATCTTATTGTACAGTTCAACTTACACAATGCATCTCTTCCCAACAATGCAATAGGTATATGTTCTGATACCAGTATGGGTATTGTACATTTTTTGATTTTTATAGCAGAGCTCAATTGGTTCCTTAAGAGTAATCAACTGTTTTACTCCCTCAAATCCCTATCCTAATTTAGTTAATTTTACATAGTGAGATGTGTAACCTCTTCAGGCTGAACACAGATAAAAGCTGTTCCGCTATCCATCATCACTTCCCATAGTCCATTGTTTATTTTCACCTCAATTGTTGGATCTTTTTCCGGTCCTGATGCTACCAGCTGACACCTCCCTTTCGGATCTTCTAGGCACCCCTAGAATCCTTGCTCTGGGCCCCTATAGGGTTCACCTGTCCTCCAGATGATCTTCACTTGCTCCTGTATCTTCCTCTGAAATTCTTTCTTTCCAGAAACTATCTATGGATATGAAACAACTTGTACCACTAGTTGTGGCTGGTACAATTGCATTTGACCTTGTTCAGTTGAAGCTGTGGCAGTGATTGTTGATTTGGTGCACACTGATTCTTCATAACCAAAGCTTTTCTTCTCCTTCTTATTCTCCCCCAGTTGTATTTCATCAAGTTTTCTGAGAGTTTCTTGGTCCTGTTCTTTCTTGTTGTTGACATATCGGTATTCTTCAAAGGCTTATATTCTAAGTTCTGTCCTCGAATGATCACCTTGCATCATCTTCTTACTTGTGCTCTCTTTCCTTGGCCTCAATGTATTATTCTTCTCCTCCAATTCTTGGGATCCTTTTCTCAGCAGTTTTTCTCTTCTTCTGTATCTTCTTGAGTTGTTCTTCCAGTTCTCTTACTTCTTCTAAATTATTCCCCTTATCCAGGCATAATACACATCAGTCTATATCTCTTTCTATTTCTTCTTTGCTAGTCATTGTAGGATAAAATCCTCTTGAACATAAAGCACCTTTAATCTCCAAATCTTCATCGCTGTCTCCATCTTCACTTTCCTCAGAGATCGAATCTCTAGTATCCTTCTTCCTTCAACTTCCATCAGAGATCAAATCTCTAGTATCCTTCTTCTTTCCTCTCTTGCCAACTTCCTTCTAATCACAGAGTCATATCCACCCATGATCTCTTCTCAATCACTCTGATCATCATCATCATCATCTTCTTCATCTTCAAGTTCCATCTTCCTTAACCTCACTCCACCCTTAGTTTCCAGACATCTCATTTTCTTCTTACTTTTGGAGTTTTCTTTATCGTCGTTTCTGCTTGTCCTCTCTCTATTATTCAATCACTTTCAGCATGTTGATGACGTCAGGGTTAAAATCCCTTCCACTAGCTATGGTTGTTCAATGTCAGGCCAACTTTTATTCCCTTTTCCAGATAACCTTGCAATACCATTAACTAGAGGATTACTATTTTCAACTATATCAACAGGTGTAATTACTTTCATAGTCCTGATGTCCTTTTTCCCCCTTGTAACAACTATTTTATATTCCTTTATTGTAAATTATTTCATTATTTTAGACCATATAGCCTATAGTTCCCTCTTTTTTTTTTTTTTTCAAACTAATTAATTAATTTATTTATTCATCAATTTATTTATTTATTCATTTTATTTTACCAAATTATTGATTAGTGGCAATCTTACCACATCCAATCAGGAAAGTAAAGGAAAGTAGTCACCTTAGAGCAATCCAAAAATAAAGACCTACAATCCAGCAACACTACAGTACTCGCAAACCAATTGCTTAATAAGCACCCAATGACCTTAATTTTACAGAATAATGTCAGTACTCGATTTCCCCTCAACTCTAATCAAACCCACTCATGCACAAAAACTCCAATATGCAATTACATCAGTTGATCAGTCTGTTGCCAAGTCCCTGTCAAATTGTCATAACATCAAATATGCTAGGCACACAAAATATCCTGTATGGGAAGGTACGTTTTGTAAATAGAACAGTACTGGCCTTAGTTTGACTGAATCCTGTTGCAGCAGACTCTGTCGCATGATGTACACCCTGTCGCATGATGTACACGTCAGCAATGCCACTGCTCTGATTCTGTCCTGCTCCAGTGCTGCCAGCGACAGAGAGGTGTCACAGTGGGCCACCAGAGCCTTCTTTAGATATGGAGGAGAGGCTCAGATGAGGTTCCCCTCGTCTCATTCTGCTCCTAGCAACGTTGGAGCTCTTTTCGGCTCTCCTGTACCAGGTGAGGGGCATCTGAGGAAGGATTTCTGCTTGCAGCATTTTAGCATCATACGAATTCCCATTCGTTGTAACATACCAGTGGCAATAATGTCGTATTGGAAATCCCTTGTGTAAGTTATACAGAGTGCAGTGCCATTAGACTGCTGATTAATGAGAAGTTGTCTGTCTGCATCACTTGTCTCACTCCCTGCCTGTTCTTATAGGTTCCCCTATGCCTGTTGGTAGCAGCCCCATGCCTAACCCTAGTTTCCTAGCTACGCCGGCTCCAGGTACACAACCCTCCTTTCCCTCCATATGTTTGCCGAGTGCCATGCAGTCAACAGTACTCAACACACATCAGTGGAGGCTGCTGAGGGGAGGATGGCTCATAATAATGGCTGGAATGGAGTCAATGGAATGTGTTTGATACCACTCCATTCCAGCAATTATTATGAGCCGTCCTCTCTGAATATTGGCAACATTGAGTGATTACTCGGGTAGCTTAGTGGGGAAGAGTGTTGTGCCAGTAACCGAAAGGTCGCTGGTTCTAATCCCCGAGCCGACTAGGTGAAAAATCTGTCTGTGCCCTTAAGCGAGGCACTTAACCTTAATTGCTCCTGTAAGTCGCTCTGGATAAGAGCGTCTGCTAAATGACGTAAATGTAAATTAATCTCTCTCTCTCTCCTCCTTCTTATCGTCTCTCATATGACAGAATAACAAAGAAACAGACAAGAATTTAGTAGTTTATGCACTCACTGAGTTATTTCAACCATTCAATATTCCTCCGTTCACATTCGCGCTAAGAAATAAGCAAACTTAACTCAGGAATAGTATAAATAGCTCAATAATATTTTATTTTATTTTTTTATTTTATTTTTTTAAATCTGTCAACATATCTCTAGTTTATCAATTCAATAGATCTCAAGAAAAAAGTTTCATCTTTAAACAACAGCCGATTTAACAACCAGAATACACTATTAGTCTCTAAATCTTTGTCACGATCGTCTAAGGAAGCGGACCAAGGCGCAGCGTGTTGAGCGAACATGTTGACTTTATTTACTTAAAGCAACCACGAAAACAACAAAACAAATGACGATAGTGAAGTCCACAGTGACAATGACTGAACATGGAACAAAAACCCACAACCCCAAGGTGAAAACACACAGTATAAATATGGCTCCCAATCAGAGATAACGAGCCGACAGCTGACACTCGTTACCTCCGATTGGGAGTCACTCAATACAAACATACAACAACCTAGAAATAGACACAACAGAACTACCAACATTGAAATAAACACATAGAATGCACACACCCTGGCTCAACATAACGAGTCCCAGAACCAGGGTGTGACAGTACCCCCCCCTAAAGGCGCGGACTGCGACCGCGCCTCAAAAACCCCAAACAGGGGAGGGCTGGGCGGGCATACCTCCTCGGTGGCGGTTCTGGCTCCGGCCTAGACCACCACCCTCCGATACACCCCCCACAGTACCCCTGGTCCTGTCTAGCCCCGCTGGCCGGAGCCGGACTGACGACACGCGCCCCTGGCTTGGTGCGTGGAACAGGAATGGACCGGAATGGGCTGGCGACGCGCACCACAGACCTGGTGCGGAGAGCAGGAACGAGCCGGACAGGGCTGACGACGCACCCCGTAGGCCTGGTGCGTGGAGGAGGAACGGGCCTTACCAGGCTGACTTCTCGCACCCCTGGCTTAGTGCGAGTGGCAGGAACAGGCCGGACCGGGCTGGCGACGCGCACCGTAGGCTTGGTGCGAGTGGCAGGAACAGGCCGGGTCGGGCTGGCGACGCGCACCGTAGGTCTGGTGCGAGTGGCAGGAACAGGCCGGGTCGGGCTGGCGACGCACACCGTAGACTTGGTGCGGGTGGCAGGAACAGGCCGGACCGGGCTGGCGACGCGCACCGTAGACTTGGTGCGGGTGGCAGGAACAGGTCGGGCAGGGCTGTCGACGCACACCGTAGACTTGGTGCGGGGAGCAGGACTGGGCCGGACAGGGCTGTCGACGCACACCGTAGACTTGGTGCGTAGAGCAGGAACAGGCCGGGCAGGGCTGTCGACGCACACCGTAGCCTTGGTGCGTAGAGCAGGAACAGGCCGGGCAGGGCTGTCGACGCACACCGTAGACTTGGTGCGTAGAGCAGGAACAGGCCGGGCAGGGCTGTCGACGCACACCGTAGACTTGGTGCGTAGAGCAGGAACAGGCCGGGCAGGGCTGTCGACGCACACCGTAGACTTGGTGCGTAGAGCAGGAACAGGTCGGGCAGGGCTGTCGACGCACACCGTAGACTTGGTGCGGGTGGCAGGAACAGGCCGGACTGGGCTGTGGAGACGGATAGGAGGCCTGGAGTGAACAGCGGCCACCACCCGTCCTGGCTGAATGCCTACCCTCACACACTCTGTGTGAGGCATCCGCACAGGACGTACAGGGCGGTGTACCCCTGGCCTGGTGGCCTCCTGGATTCGCCCCATCTTTGCCTCCGTCGTCCATGCCGTGTGCCCCCCCCTAAAAATTTCTTGGGGTTGCCTCTCGTCCTTCCGACGATGGCCCTGCTGACGCCGTTGCTCCTCTCTCGCCAGGGCCTTGATCCTCCCCCAAGGTCCCTTGCCCCCGAGCATGTCCTCCCAGGACCACGATTTGCCCACCTGGGCCATCGCCAGCCTCTCGATCTCCTTACCCGGCGCTTCCTCCCATGTCCAATCACCTTGCTCCTGGACACGCTGCTTGGTCCTTTTGTGGTGGGTTTTTCTGTCACGATCGTCTAAGGAAGCGGACCAAGGCGCAGCGTGTTGAGCGAACATGTTGACTTTATTTACTTAAAGCAACCACGAAAACAACAAAACAAATGACGATAGTGAAGTCCACAGTGACAATGACTGAACATGGAACAAAAACCCACAACCCCAAGGTGAAAACACACAGTATAAATATGGCTCCCAATCAGAGATAACGAGCCGACAGCTGACACTCGTTACCTCCGATTGGGAGTCACTCAATACAAACATACAACAACCTAGAAATAGACACAACAGAACTACCAACATTGAAATAAACACATAGAATGCACACACCCTGGCTCAACATAACGAGTCCCAGAACCAGGGTGTGACAATCTTCTCTCTCTTTGTCTGCTCTCCCCGCAGAGGAGTGGCACATTTGCCCTTACGTAACTCTAGAGTCATAAAATCACGCGCATGCGTAGTTCATACACCACTACGATTTCAGCGTGGACGGAGCCCTCAAGCAGCTCTCTCTCCAAGTCAAACAGAAAGTTAACAGTCCCGCTGTACCTCCTCTCTTTTACCCCTCATAGACAAACAATAACACTTAACAGAGCTCACAAACCATAGGACACAAATCCTACTCACATAAACACACTTTAAGAGGCTTAATCCATTCCTATGGACCCCTAAGGTAGCATGCAGCATGTAGCATGTAGCATTTATCATGTATCATGTAGCATGTAGCATGTTACCTCCATTGCGCCGTATAATTCCTTTGTCTCTAAATTTAGGCTGCCACGAGGTCCGCGGAAATTCAATGAGCGGTCACATCAATCATATAATTCGTCAACCACATGTTGAGCGGTAACTTGCAACCGAATATATATACCACAGCCTCAAGTCCCCTGGACTCACCTAAATACACCTAACGTGTTTTTAGGATTTTTGGCCCATCCTAATGATCGCCTCCTTAAGAGGGCTACCGTAGATTCGCAATGGTTCTAATTTGTACACATTTACCCTAGTTCCTGGCCTTATTCCCTCTATTCTTCAATAGTTATATACACTCCCCCCTGTTTGCGTTGTTTACCAGCGCAAACAAATTTAGAACGGACTCCTATCCCACAGCATGTAACCAACAACGCACACACGCAAGTTCTTAACGGTGCATTCATTCAACGCACACACACAGACACACAAACTAACCAGAGCCCAAAGTGGTGACAAAACTCACCCTTATCTGCCGGACTCCGGAGCGAAAGTCAGCTCGGCGCCCATGAATGGAACGCTGAGAAAAAACGCAATTCGTCCAAATACCTCGTCGCCATTTTGTTGTGTCGAGAAAACGTTGCTAATTATGCTGTGAGACCAAGGAAATCCGCTGACGCTGTACTTTGATCATAAAGGTTTATTATATCAGAGTATTCCAGCTTCAATTTATGGATACCTGCAGGCACCCGGAGAACAGCCGACCCAAATTCAAATATGCTATTCTCACCGTCCTTTGTCCCAAACCATAGTATATATCCTATGTAATCTGATATTGGTGTTTTCCCCTACATACCACTCCCAGGAGTCCACACAACAGACTTCCTCTGCTTTAGGGTACTCCTATAGAACTGCTCTCCAGATGTCTCCCTGGGCCAAATCAACATTCTCTAAGCTACCATTTGCAAACATTAACAAAGTCATAATTCCTCAGATACTACAGGATTTTTCAAAAATGTTCACAACATATTGACACAATTACAATCTTTATGGAATAAAAATCTAATTTCATAAATTACATGTGGAAAAACATATTTGAGTGAACATTAGCAAGCCAGTAGCAAATGAAACAGAAAGTGAATTCTCTCCTCCCTCTCTCCCCGGTTTTAGCTTGCGGCTATCACTGTCTAACTGGCTAGGTTTATGATATTTACTAGCCCATACCAGTGACACACTTAGCTGTGTTGTCTAGCTCACTTATTTTGCCAGCTAGAAATAAATTGCCACAAATTCATTCACAAATGGAGAAAGAGGATAGCTAGCTATAGCAAGCTAACGCTATCAGCTGCCTCTTCAACAAGAAGTAACTGTGACCACATTGATCCTAAGATTTAAAATATTAACTTTCTCATGGAGCAAAAACCACAATCCACCCCTCCAAAGAAAGCATGACTCCAGGGCTTCTACGAAATGCCACCTGATCTGTGATCAGATCCATGGCCGAAGCGCCGCATTTCAGTTCAGAACACATTCGGCAGGCCTTATAGAAAACTCCCCCAGAGCCACAGAACGGCCAAATTACCACCTTGAAAACTCTGGTGTCCATATCGTGTTCCTAAAATCTGCCATCAGTCCAGTGTAGGGCTGTAGGGAATATCTTCAAGATGCCCCAGCCCATAGCATACACTACCAGTGAAAGGTTTGGACACACCTACTCATTCAAGGGTTTTTCTTTATTTTTACTATTTTTTACATTGTAGAATAATAGTGAAGACATCAAAACTATGAAATAACACATATGGAATCATGTAGTAACCAAAAAAGTGTTAAACAAATCAAAATACATTTTATATTTGAGATTCTTCAAATAGCCACCCTTTGCCTTGATGACAGCTTTGCACACTCTTGGCATTCTCTCAACCAGCTTCATGAGGTAGTCACCTGGAATGCATTTCAATTAACAGGTGTGCCTTCTTAAAAGTTAATTTGTGGAATTTCTTTCCTTCTTAATGCATTTGAGCCAATCAGTTGTGTTGTGACAAGGTCGAGGGGGTATACAGAAGATAGCCCTATTTTGTAAAAGACCAAGTCCATATTATGGCAAGAACAGCTCAAATAATCAAAGAGAAACGACAGTCCATCATTACTTTAAGACATGAAGGTCAGTCAATACTAAACATTTCAAGAACTTTGAACATTTCTTCAAGTGCAGTCGCAAAAACCATCAAGTGCTTTGATGAAACTGGCTCTCATGAGGACCACCACAGGAATGGAAGACCCAGAGTTATCTCTGTTGCAGAGGATAAGTTCATTAGAGTTACCAGCCTCAGAAATTGCAGCCCAAATAAATGCTTCACAGACTTCAAGTCACAGACACATCTCAACATCAACTGTTCAGAGGGGACTGTGTGAATCAGGCCTTCATGGTCAAATTGCTGCAAAGAAATCACTACTAAAGGACACCAATAAGAAGAAGAGACCTTCTTGGGCAAAGAAACACGAGCAATGGACATTAGCGCGATGGAAATGTGTAATTTGGTCTGGAGTCCAAATTGGAGATTTTTGGTTCTAACCGCCATGTTTTTGTGAGACGCAGTGTGGGTGAACGGATTATCTCCGCATGTGTATTTCCCACCGTAAAGCATGGAGGAGGAAGTATTATGGTGTGGGGGTGCTTTGCTGGTGACACTGTCTGTGATTGATTAAGAATTCAAGGCACACTTAACCAGCATGGCTACCACAGCATTCTGCAGCGATACACCATCCCATCTGGTTTGGGCTTAGTGGGACAATGACCCAACACACCTCCAGGCTGTGTAAGGGCTATTTTACCAAGAAGGAGAGTGATGGAGTGCTGCATCAGATGACCTGGCCTCCACAATCCCCCGACCTCAACCCAATTGAGATGGTTTGGGATGAGTCGGACGGCCGAGTGAAGGAAAAGCAGCCAACAAGTGCTCAGCATATGTGGGAACTCCTTCAAGACTGTTGGAAAAGCATTCCAGGTGAAGCTGGTTGAGAGAATGCCAAGAGTGTGCAAAGCTGTCATAAAGGCAAAGGGTGGCTATTTGAAAAATGTCAAATATAAAATATATTTTGATTTGTTTAGCACTTTTTGGGTTACTACATGATTCCATATGTGTTATTTCATAGTTTTGATGTCTTCACTATTATTCTACAAAGTAAAAAATAGTAAAAATAAAGAAAAACCCTTGATTGAGTAGGTGTGTCCACATACAGAGCCTGAGTGCAGACAGCAAGCAGCTCCCAAAACACAACTTACGGTGAGCTCCAGAAATAAACTTTTCCACTGACCACAATCCACCCCTCAAAAAAAAGCCTGGCTCCGGGGCTTCTCCGAAATGCCACCCGATTCGCAATTAGAAGTGTTGCATTTCAGTTTAGCCCACACTCGGTAGGCCGCATAGAGCCACAGAATGACCGAATTACCGTATCGTGTAGTCCCCACAAACGTCTTGAGAACTATTCTTTCCCATAGGCTTGTACTATGAGACCATCAGCAGTTAGGAACCAACAGCTGGCAGGCATGTTTACTGTACATTTAGTTCGTTTTATCAGTGATATTTACATGGAAGACGTGAGCTAAATGCAGTAGCTCTATAGCTAGCTAAAGTTAGCATAGAGGTAGCAAGCTAGCTCTTTCACTTACCCAGTTCACTTCCATGCCAGTGATAATGCTCGGTCTCTGCTGCTGCTGGCTGTTTGAAAAGCTTTAGAAGCCCCGTTAATGATAGGGACAGCATCCACTTTGAGAAGCAACTTGCTGAAGTCCTCCTTCCATTGTTGATTGCCGTGAAAATTCTCAGGGAATTTATCCCATTTTCAGGGAATTTATCCCAAGTTTTTCCTTCATCGTGTGATGCTGACCGCAGGGTGTTGTGGGATTGTTTCTGAAGTTAGAGTTGATTTGGAGAAAACCTCAAACCCAACTTTTAGGCTGGGGTTACACGACGCAACTTTCACACAATTTTAGTTGCAGTTACAGGTTGCAAGTGACATCATTTCAAGCAACTTTGCTGATATATGAAACAACTCAAACACAACTGAAATTGCATGCAACATCCAATCAAATTGAAGCTGCTTTAGTAGAATTCTAATCTCACCCAATGTTTCAATATAACAGGCACACAATTAGTTAATTTTATTTTGTATCTAAGATACATCCGTTGTTTTGTTATTTTTTGTTTTACTCTGCCTGCAAACACACTGGATGATTCAGAATCCACTGAAGAGCTTGAATAATTCATTGACGAGAGACGCTTACGAGCTCAACGAAACATGTTGCTGGTTTTGGAGGATCCAAGCACTGTTAAGGACAATAAACCCAATCAACAAAACAAACCAAAGCCAAGTTGGCCAAGCGGTATCAACGATGGCATCAAACCATCCCCCAGCAAGAGGGCGAGAGTGGGGAGAGGTTTATGGATATGGATGTTGACGTGTTGAAATCCATCAAGGCTTGCAAAGCGAAAACAAACAACTTAAAGAAACCTTGCTTGATGTACAGTGTCGATCAATTCGGGACAATCTAATATTTTCAGGGATACCGGAGAATGACAACAGCAGAAGCTGTGAGGACACTGTCCGAGACGTTGTGTCAACTCAACTGAAACTGCCCACAGATGTCGTGCGTAATGTCACTTTCTCCAGAGTCCATAGAATGGGTAAGGCCTCTGGGAATAGATCACGGGCTATTATTGCATGTTTTGAACATTTTAAGTAAAAGGAAATGGCGAAGAGCAGGGGTAGAGAACTCAGAAACACTGATTTTGGAATGAATGATCAATGAAAGGAGAAAAAAACTGAATCACATCATTAAAGAAAAGCGTTGCCTGAATCAACAAGCGTCCTTGGTGATGGTTTACATTAACGGGAAACTGTATTGGGACTCTAGAGTAACTCCCTGGCTAGTTTAATCCAATGTTCAAATCTGAGTTTGTGTGTTGAAGTGTATGATGACAACTTCAACTATAATGAATGCATGCTCTATTGATCTTCACTTGACAAGGAAAGGGTTGCATATAGCTCAGAATAATGTACACTACCGGTCAAAAGTTTTAGAACACATACTCATTCAAGGGTTTTTCTTTATTTTTACTATTTTCTACATTGTAGAATAATAGTGAAGACATCAAAACTATGACATAACATATATGGAATCATGTAGTAACCAAAAAAAGTTAAACAAATCTAAATATATTTTATATTTGAGATTCTTCAAATAGCCACCCTTTGCTTTGATGACAGCTTTGCACACTCTTGGCATTCTCTCAACCAGCTTCACTTGGAATGCTTTTCCAACAGTCTTGAAGGAGGTCCCACATATGCTGAGCACTTGTTGGCTGCTTTTCCTTCACTCTGCTGTCCGACTCATCCCAAACCATCTCAATTTGGTTGAGATCGGGGGATTGTGGAGGCCAGATCATCTGATGCAGCACTCCATCACTCTCCTTCTTGGTAAAATAGCCATTACACAGCCTGGAGGTGTGTTTTGGGTCATTGTCCTGTTGAAAAACAAATGATAGTCCCACTAAGCCCAAACCAGATGGGATGGCTCTCCAGATGAAATTTTGCGACTTGTGACGGCCGGCCGCCCAACATCCTGCCCACTTGACCCTATCCCCTCCTCTCTTCTCCAGACCATTTCCGGAGACCTCCTCCCTTACCTCACCGCTCTCATCAACTCATCCTTGACCGCTGGCCATGTCCCTTCCGTCTTCAAGAGAGTGAGAGTTGCACCCCTCCTCAAAAAACCTACACTCGATCCCTCCGATGTCAACAACTACAGACCAGTATCCCTTCTTTCTTTTCTCTCCAAAACTAGAGCGTGCCGTCTCTAGCCAACTCTCCTGCTATCTCTCTCAGAATGACCTTCTTGATCCAAACCAGTCAGGTTTCAAGACTGGTCATTCAACTGAGACTGCTCTTCTCTGTGTCACGGAGGCTCTCCGCACTGCTAAAGCTAACTCTCTCTCCTCTGCTCTTATCCTTCTAGACCTATCCGCTGCCTTTGATACTGTGAACCATCAGATCCTCCTCTCCACCCTCTCCGAGTTGGGCATCTCCGGCGCTGCTCACTCTTGGATTGCGTCCTACCTGACAGGTCGGCGTGGCGAGAATCTGTCTCCGCACCACGTGCTCTCATCACTGGTGTCCCCCAGGGCTCAGTTCTAGGCCCTCTCCTATTCTCTCTATACACCAAGTCACTTGGCTCTGTCATATCCTCACATGGTCTCTCCTATCATTGCTACGCAGACGACACACAATTAATTTTCTCCTTTCCCCCTTCTGATAACCAGGTGGCGAATCGCATCTCTGCATGTCTGGCAGACATATCAGTGTGGATGTCGGATCACAACCTCAAGCTGAACCTCGGCAAGACAGAGCTGCTCTTCCTCCCTGGGAAGGACTGCACGCTCCATGTTCTCGCCATCATGGTTGACAACTCCGTTGTGTCCTCCTCCCAGAGTGCAAAGAGCCTTGGCGTGACCCTGGACAACACCCTGTCGTTCTCTGCTAACATCAAAGCGGTGACCCGATCCTGCAGGTTCATGCTCTACAACATTCGCAGAGTACGACCCTACCTTACACAGAAAGCGGCACAGGTCCTAATCCAGGCACTTGTCATCTCCCGTCTGGATTACTGCAACTCGCTGTTGGCTGGGCTCCCTGCCTGTGCCATTAAACCCCTACAACTTATCCAGAACGCCGCAGCCCGTCTGGTGTTCAACCTTCCCAAGTTCTCTCATGTCACCCCGCTCCTCCGCACACTCCACTGGCTTCCAGTTGAGGCTCGCATCTACTACAAGACCATGGTGCTTGCCTACGGAGCTGTGAGGGGAACGGCACCGCCTTACCTTCAGGCTCTGATCAGACCCTACACCCAAACGAGGGCACTACGTTCATCCACCTCTGGCCTGCTAGCTCCCCTACCTCTACAGAAGCACAGTTCCCGCTCAGCCCAGTCAAAGCTATTTGCTGCTCTGGCACCCCAATGGTGGAACAAGCTCCCCCACGACACTAGGACAGCGGAGTCACTGACCACCTTCCGGAGACACTTGAAACCCTACCTCTTTCAGGAATGCCTGGAATAGTATAAAGTAATAATAATATAATAATAATATGCCATTTAGCAGATGCTTTTATCCAAAGCGATTTACAGTCATGTGTGCATACATTTTTTACGTATGGGTGGTCCCGGGGATCGAACCCACTACCCTGGCGTTACAAGCGCCATGCTCTTTCAATTGAGCTACAGAGGACCACAGAGCTACAGAGTAATCCTTCTACCCCCTCCTCCCTCACCCCCCCCCCCATAAAAAAAGAAGAAAAAAAGTGGTTGTCCCACTTGCTATCATAAGTTGAATGCACGAATTTGTAAGTCGCTCTGGATAAGAGCGTCTGTTAATTATGTAAATGTAAAATGTAAATGTATATCCATGAATGTCAATTTGCCCATCATTTACAGATGCATCCAAATGCGTTTCGGTCAAAGCTAAAATATGAATATTATTTATGTTCACCAAGTTAAAAACCTCATGTAAGTCTACATACACTATCGGTCAAAAGTTTTAGAACACCTACTCATTAAAGGGTTTTTCTTTATTTTTTTACTATTTTATACAGTGTAGAATAATAGTGAAGACATCAAAACTGTGAAATAACACATATGGAATCATGTAGTAACCAAAAAAGTGTTAAACAAATCAAAATATATTTTACATTTGAGATTCTTCAAATAACCACCCTTTGCTTTGATGAAAGCTTTGCACACTCTTGGCATTCTCTCAACCAGCTTCATGAGGTAGTCACCTGGAATGCATTTCAATTAACAGGTGTGCCTTCTTAAAACTTTATTTGTGGAATTTCTTTCCTTCTTAATGCGTTTGAACCAATCAGTTGGGTTGTGACAAGGTAGGGGGGGTATACTGAAGATAGCCCTATTTGGTAAAAGACCAAGTCCATATTATGGCAAGAACAGCTCAAATAATCAAAGAGAAACGACAGTCCATCATTACTTTAAGACATGAAGGTCAGTCAATACGGAACATTTCAAGAACTTTGAAAGTTTCTTCAAGTGCAGTCGCAAAAAACATTAAGCGCTATGATGAAATTGGCTCTCATAAGGACCACCACAGGAATGGAAGACCCAGAGTTACCTCTGCTGCAGAGGATATGTTCATTATAGTTACCAGCCTCAGAAATTGCTGCCCAAATATATGCTTCACAGAGTTCAAGTCACAGACACATGTCAACATCAACTGTTCAGAGGGGACTGTGTGAATCAGGCCTTCGTGGTCAAATTGCTGCAAAGAAACCTCTACTAAAGGACACCAATAATAAGAAGAGACTTGCTTGGGCCAAAAAACATGAGCAATGGACATTAGAGCAGTGGAAACTTGTCCTTTGGTCTGGAGTTCAAATTGGAGATTTTTGGTTCCAACCGCCGTGTCTTTGTGAGATGCGGTGTGGGTGAACAGATGATCTCCACATGTGTATTTCCCACCGTAAAGCATGGAGGAGGAGGTGTGATGGTGTGGGGGTGCTTTGCTGGTGACACTGTCTGTGATTTATTTAGAATTCAAGGCACACTTAACCAGCATGGCTACCTCAGCATTCTGCAGCGATACGCCATTACATTTACATTTTACATTTACATCATTTAGCAGACGCTCTTATCCAGAGCGACTTACAAATTGGTGCATTCAACTTATGATAGCAAGTGGGACAACCACTTTTTTTCTTCTTTTTTTTATGGGGTGTGGGGGAGGGGGGGGGGGGTAAAGGATTACTTTATACTATTCCAGGTATTCCTTAAAGAGGTAGGGTTTCAAGTGTCTCTGGAAGGTGGTCAGTGACTCCGCTGTCCTGGCGTCGTGGGGGAGCTTGTTCCACCATTGGGGTGCCAGAGCAGCAAATAGCTTTGACCGGGCTGAGCGGGAACTGTGCTTCTGTAGAGGTAGGGGAGCTAGCAGGCCAGAGGTGGATGAACGTAGTGCCCTCGTTTGGGTGTAGGGTCTGATCAGAGCCTGAAGGTAAGGAGGTGCCGTTCCCCTCACAGCTCCGTAGGCAAGCACCATGGTCTTGTAGCAGATGCGAGCCTCAACTGGAAGCCAGTGGAGTGTGCGGAGGAGCAGGGTGACATGAGAGAACTTGGGAAGGTCGAACACCAGACGGGCTGCGGCGTTCTGGATAAGTTGTAGGGGTTTAATGGCACAGGCAGGGAGCCCAGCCAACAGCGAGTTGCAGTAATCCAGACGGGAGATGACAAGTGCCTGGATTAGGACCTGTGCCGCTTTCTGTGTAAGGTAGGGTCGTACTCTGCGAATGTTGTAGAGCATGAACCTGCAGGATCGGGTCACCGCTTTGATGTTAGCAGAGAACGACAGGGTGTTGTCCAGGGTCACGCCAAGGCTCTTTGCACTCTGGGAGGAGGACACAATGGAGTTGTCAACCGTGATGGCGAGATCATGGAGCGGGCAGTCCTTCCCAGGGAGGAAGAGCAGCTCCGTCTTGCCGAGGTTCAGCTTGAGGTGGTGATCCGACATCCACACTGATATGTCTGCCAGACATGCAGAGATGCGATTCGCCACCTGGTTATCAGAAAGGGGAAAGGAGAAAATTAATTGTGTGTCGTCTGCGTAGCAATGATAGGAGAGACCATGTGAGGATATGACAGAGCCAAGTGACTTGGTGTATAGAGAGAATAGGAGAGGGCCTAGAACTGAGCCCTGGGGGACACCAGTGGTGAGAGCACGTGGTGCGGAGACAGATTCTCGCCACGCCACCTGGTAGGAGCGACCTGTCAGGTAGGACGCAATCCAAGAGTGAGCAGCGCCGGAGATGCCCAACTCGGAGAGGGTTGAGAGGAGGATCTGATGGTTCACAGTATTAAAGGCAGCGGATAGGTCTACTTAGAAGGGACAGGAATAGTAATGGTGGTGGTGTAGCACTGTACATTCAGAATCATGTACCTTTTAAGAGGAGGGATGACCTTAATGTATGTCAAATAGAGGCACTATGGGCTCAAGTACATCTGCCTCACCAGGCACCCATATTCGTAGGATGTGTGAATAGACCTCCTAGTTCTAAGGTGTCCTATCTGGATGACTTATGCGCTGTGTTTGACCAGGCCACAGATAGTAACAGAGATGTATTTATCTTGGGTGATTTTAATATAAATTGGAATTATCATAGTAATTCAAATATAACTAAATTAATGAGATATGCCAAGCTGTGGTTTGAAACAAATGTCTAATGATACTATTAGATCATCAACTAAGTTAGGTCACCGTTCGGACACATGCATTGATCTGATCTTCTGTAATATACCATTGCAATGCTTAAAAGCCAGATCATTGCTAATGGGCTTGACAGACCATAATATTGTGACCATAACCATGAACACCAAGGTTCCAATGAAACCCCCAAGGATTGTGGTCAAGATACATTTTAAAACATATAATCATGAGCTATTTCAAAATGATTTGGCTGCTATACCCTGGGAGCTGATTTTTCTAGAGGATGATTTAAATCACGCTACAGAATGTTTTATTGATTTGCTCACTGAGGTAATGGACCATCATGCCTCAGTAAGAAAGAGTACAGTTGGGGCTCGTCCATCTCCATGGATTGATGAAGAACTGGGTGAGGCATTTTCTCAAAGAAATATGGCAAAAGTCTTAGCAGCCAAATCTAAATTAGAATTTGATGAACAGAATTATAGAACACTACGCAATTATGCAGTTAAATTAAATCGTAAGTAAAAAAAATGTTATTTTATAAAATTGCTTTTATTGATTGTAAAAATGATTCAAAAAAGGTATGGAATACAGTTAAGGGCTTACTTGGTACATCTATCTCATCATGCCCATCTAACGTGGAGGTTGACGGGAGAACAACAACAAAACCAGCTGATATTGCCAATCATTTTGCTGATTTTTTTACAAAGAAAATATTATTTACTGAGCGATAATGTAAACACCCATTCTTCCAAATAAGCTAATGTCCAATGGATTTATTATCATATTATGAGCAAAAAAACCTGCTCTTTTAGTCTACAAATGGTGTCAGTAGAGGAGGTGTTAAACCTATTGAAGTCATTACCCAATGGTAAATCTACAGGTTATGATCTTATGGACAATTTTTTACTTCATTATGCTGCTCCCTAGATTGCAGCTCCACTGAAATACATATTGAATTGGTCACTGGAAAAGGGGACATTTCCAAATGTATAGAAGCATGCTAAACTGTGTCCAATCCCAAAAGACAGCAAAAAAAAACATTACTCCTGCCAATAGTCGACCAATTAGTCTACTCCCTTCACTCAGTAAGATATTGCAGGGTATTGTAAGTATACAAATATGGGAATAAATGGAAAAGAATGATCTAATCACAACCAATCAGCATGCTTATCACAAAAACCATTCCACTACCACTGCATTGGTTGACATGACTGACCAGTGGCTCAATGCTATGGATAATGGCAGGTTTGTGGGTGTACTATTTTTAGATTTTAGTGCAGCATTTGATTTAGTGGACCATGAAAACATTTTGACAGAATTATTGCATTATGGGTTTACGGAGGCAACATTGAATTGGGTACAGTCATATCTAACTGACAGGAAACAGTCCACCTACAGTGAGGGAAAAAAGTATTTGATCCCCTGCTGATTTTGTACGTTTGCCCACTGACAAAGAAATGATCAGTATATAATTTTAATGGTAATTTAATTTGAACAGTAAGAGACAGAATAACAACAAAAACATCAAGAAAAACGCATGTCAAAAATGTTCTAAATTGATTTGCATTTTAATGAGGGAAATAAGTATTTGACCCCCTCTCAATTAGAAAGATTTCTGGCTCCCAGGTGTCTTTTATACAGGTAACGAGCTGAGATTAGGAACACACTCTTAAAAGGAGTGCTCCTAATCTCAGTTTGTTACCTGTATAAAAGACACCTGTCCACAGAAGCAATCAATCAATCAGATTCCAAACTCTCCACCATGGCCAAATACAAAGAGCTCTCCAAGGATGTCAGGGACAAGATTGTAGACCTACACAAGGCTGGAATGGGCTACAAGACCATCGCCAAGTAGCTTGGTGAGAAGGTGACAACAGTTGGTGCGATTATTCGCAAATGGAAGAAACACAAAACACTGTCAATCTCCCTCGGCCTGGGGCTCCATGCAAGATCTCACCTCGTGGAGTTGCAATGATCATGAGAACGGTGAGGAATCAGCCCAGAACTACACTGGAGGATCTTGTCAATGATCTCAAGGCAGCTGGGACCATAGTCACCAAGAAAACAATTGGTAACACATTACGCCGTGAAGGACTGAAATCCTGCAGCGCCCGCAAGGTCCCCCTGCTCAAGAAAGCACATCTGAAGTTTGCCAATGAACATCTGAATGATTCAGAGGAGAACTGGGTGAAGATGAGACCAAAATGGAGCTCTTTGGCATCAACTCAACTCGCCGTGTTTGGAGGAGAAGGAATGCTGCCTATGACCCCAAGAACACCATCCCCACCGTCAAACATGGAGGTGGAAACATTATGCTTTGGGGGTGTTTTTCTGCTAAGGGGACAGGACAACTTCACCGCATCAAAGGGACGATGGACGGGGCCATGTACCGTCAAATCTTGGGTGAAAACCTCCTTCCCTCAGCCAGGGCATTGAAAATGGGTTGTGGATGGGTATTCCAGCATGACAATGACCCAAAACACACGGCCAAGGCAACAAAGGAGTGGCTCAAGAAGAAGCACATTAAGGTCCTGGAGTGGCCTAGCCAGTCTCCAGACCTTAATCCCATAGAAAATCTGTGGAGGGAGCTGAAGGTTCGAGTTGCCAAACGTCAGGCTCGAAACCTTAATGACTTGGAGAAGATCTGCAAAGAGGAGTGGGACAAAATCCTTCCTGAGATGTGTGCAAACCTGGTGGCCAACTACAAGAAACGTCTGACCTCTGTGATTGCCAACAAGGGTTTTGCCACCAAGTACTAAGTAATGTTTTGCAGAGGGGTCAAATACTTATTTCCCTCATTAAAATGCAAATCAATTTAGAACTTTTTTGACATGCGTTTTTTCTGAATTTTTTTGTTGTTATTCTGTCTCTCACTGTTCAAATAAACCTACCATTAAAATTATAGACTGATCATGTCTTTGTCAGTGGGCAAACGTACAAAATCAGCAGGGGATCAAATACTTTTTTCCCTCACTGTATATCAATGGAATGTTTTCTTCACGCTTTAAACTGTGGAATACCGCAGGGCAGCTGCCTTGGGCCACTTCTTTATTTAATACATACCAACGACCTTCCTCATGCCTTATCTGAAACTCAAGCTACTATATTTGCAGATGATACTACCATTTATACAGCAAGACAATCAGTTCAATAGGTACAGCAAGCTCTACAGGTAGATCTGGGAAATATCAGTGAGTGGGTGTGCCGGAACAAACTTATTTTGAACTTATATTGGTCTGTTCCACCAGGAAAAGGCCAACACAGTATGGGGGAGTGCAAATTGAGGAAGTGTCAGAAACCAAACCACTAGGGGTGCAGCTAGACAACTGCTTATCATGGTCGTCTCAAATAACTAATCTATGTAAAAAAAAAAAAACTTTCAAAAACTGCATGCATGATCAGAAGGATAGCTAAATATTTACCGGGAAAGATTATTAAGCAAACAACCCAAGCATTAATTGGGAGTCAGGTGAACTACTGTTCTGAAGTCTGGGGAAATGCATCAGCAAGTGAAATTAGGATGCTGCAGATTGCACAGAACAAAGCAGCAAGGATTGTTTTAAGGTTGAGATATGGGTCTTCTGTTGTAGTCATGCACTCTTGGTTGGTCATCAATTAACAAGATAATTGAAAAAAACATGCTTATTTTATTTTACAATGTACACAATTTAAAATGGCCAAACTCCATTCACAACAGTATTCAGTTGGTAAGAGACAGACATTCAGTAGAAACTAGGAATAGATTGTCCACCATCTATGTGTTATCCAGACAGAAAAGAGAAATAGGCAAAATAACATTTCGATTTAGAGCAATAAAGAAATTGAATAATTTATCTGAGCAAACCAGAAACCTTTCAATATTATAATTCAAACAATAATTTAGAACCATTTAAATATAATACATCAGAAGGTTGTGCAGGACTATGGTAGATGAAGGAATCAATCTATCTTTTCAGTCTGTTACCCAGAGTATTGATCTGGTCAATATGCCAGTGTTTTATGTCTGTTTGTAACAGTGTGTTATATGTGAAAATGTGATCGTATTATAAATTGTATTTTAATGTTTAAGGACTCTTGGAAGATTAGTACAAATGAGGACTAAAAGAGATCCTAATAAAATTAAATCATGATTTCACAAAAAAAAAAAAAAAAACTTTTGGTTATTGTATGAGGATTGTTTTAGACAAAATGCTGGCTGTATAATTTAGCTAGCTAGCTAGCCAAAATGAAATTGCCAGCATGGTGTTAACCAAACTAGCAATGAGCTAACCAAGCTAGCAATTAACTAAGCTAGCTAATGTTAGCTAGCTAACATTAGTGGAGTTCATGTTGAACAATTTCAATTGAAACTGGTAAGAGAGAGATCTGGATTCACTTAAAAAATATATTTATTGACTGCCAAAGCATGTACATAAACCTTTACTAGCCCTGATGCCAATATTTCATTATACAGCTCCCGTTTGGCAAATGTAACTTCAGCTTGAAATCATGGCTCCTGCAGCGCTGACAGCTGTGTTGACATGACAACTGGGCCGGAGTTCAGAACCTTCAAATGCATCATGTGACAAAAGCATAAATTTTGATTGGCTGTTGCTTGCAACTAGTTTCCCAAAGTTTAACTTTTGTTGGCGATGAGTTGCCGTTTTGTCTCCAAAGCCCCATATAATACCCACCACTGTGACCTGTACGCTCTTGTTGGCTGGTCCTCACTACATATTCGTCGCCAAACCCACTGGCTCCAGGCCATCTATAAATCACTGCTAGGCAAATCCCCGCCTTATCTTAGCTCATTGGTCACCATAGCAACACCCACCCGTAGTCTGCGCTCCAGCGGGTATATCTCACTGGTCATCCCCAAAGCCAACACCTCCTTTGGCCGCAATTCCTTCCAGTTCTCTGCTGCCAATGACTGGAACATATTGCAAAAATCTCTGAAGCTGGAGACACTTATCTCCCTCACTAACTTTAAGCATCAGTTGTCAGAGCACCTTACCGATCACTGCACCTGTACACAGCCCATCTGAAATTAGCCCGCCCAACTACCTCATCCCTATATTGTTATTTATTTTGCTCATTTGTACCCCAGTATCTCTATTTGCACATCATCTCTTGCACATCTATCATTCCAGTGTTAATACTAATTGTAATTATTTTGCACTATAGCCTATTTTATTGCCTTACCTCCATAACTTGCTAAATTTGCACACTGTATATTATATGTATTTCTGTTGTATTTTTGACTTTGTTTTGTTTTACCCCATATGTAACTCTGTGTTGTTGTTTTTATCGCACTGCTTTGCTTTATCTTGGCCAGGTCGCAGTTGTAAATGAGAACTTGTTCTCAACTGGTTTACCTGGTTAAATAAAGGTGAAATAAAAAATAAAATAAAATAAAATTAGTTGCTGGGAGTGTTACACAAAGCAATCAAGCAGCAACTCAGTTGCAAGCAACCAAGGTTTTATGAAAGTTGCTTGTTGTAATGCCAGCACCCCAAGAAAACAAAATTACAATATTATATCAATGAATTTAAGAGTTTGTAATTTGGGAATGTTTTCTTGGGGTGCTCTAAGATATTATTATATGTGTTTCTGGCATTGAGAAATAGGTGCTACACTCCCTTTAAGCTATTCCCTTAGGTAAGGGCAACATTCTTATTTAAGGTTACCCTTACAGAATTAAGAATTAACTCTTAAGAAAATTACCCTTAAGGGAAACACTTAAGATGTTATATGCAACCGGGCTTCAGAAAATATGACACGGCCCATACTGTACCCAATGCAGGGTTTACATTGATATTTTATTCTGCTTAAGTGTACAACCAGATGCTAGAAATATACAGTACCAGTCAAAAGTTTGGACACACCTACTCATTCCAGGGTTTTTCTTTATTTTTACTATTTTCTACATTGTAGAATAATAGTGAAGACATCAAAACTATGAAATAACACATATGGAATCATGTAGTAACCAAAAAAGTGTTAAACAAATCAAAATATATTTTAGATTTTAGATTCTTCAAAGTAGCCACCCTTTGCCTTGATGACAGCTTTGCACACTCTTGGCATTCTCTCAACCAGCTTCATGAGGAATGCTTTTCCAACAATCTTGAAGGAGTTCCCACATATGCTGAGCACTTGTTGGCTGCTATTCCTTCACTCTGCGGTCCAACTCATCCCAAACCATCTCAATTGGGTTGAGGTTGGGTGATTGTGGAGGCAAGGTCATCTGATGCAGCACTCCATCACTCTCCTTCTTGGTAAAATAGACCTTACACAGCCTGGAGGTGTGTTCTGGGTCATTGTCCTGTTGAAAAACAAATGATAGTCCCATTAAGCGCAAACCAGATGGGATGGCGAGTGTGAATAATTTCTGAAGGCACTGTATGTACTGTAATGTACTTAACACACGCCTTTTACCCACCAATAGACTCAGAGAAGTCACCCCTCAAACAGACACACTGACCCTAGCCATCTGGCTATAACCACACAGCGACACAATCACACTGAGTCTAGCCACAAGGAAGTCAACTCTTTCCATTACAGCTTTCAGAAAAGAAACACAAAAAGTGCTTATTGTGAATCGTACATGCACACTCAACTCAAAACAAACGTCATACCAGTTTTACAGCAGAATGATGTCATTCAGGTTGCGGTTTCCAACATTCCCCTCGAAAACCTTGTGAATATTCTGAACGCCTGCCATGTCATGCAAGGATAACATTCTTCTCCTCCCGCCCTGCCTGATTTATGAGGCATAATTTCTACCATACCATTAGGACCCATACATTTGGTTTGATGACACCAATTAGCTGTGTCTTTAGCAACACAACAGGCCCCAGGCAGCAGAGCACAATTCCGTGACCGCAGGCCGCTGTTCAGTTATAGCGGGTGCAGTGAAATGCTTATGTTACTAGCTCATAACAATGCAGTATAATGTCAAACAAGTACACAAATAATAATAATAAAAAAGAATCAAGAAATGTCGGAATTAATCCAATCAACAACCCAAATAGCAATGTAACAGTAATCCAAAGGCAATCTAAATCGGATGAATTTACACAAGATATACTATGAGTGATATGTACAGCAGTAGATATTGTAGAGTGAGCTATGTCAAGAATCCAGTATATAAATAAATATGTGGTGTGTATAAACAGTGTAATTAAAATGCAATGTACAGTAGTAGAAATAATAGAATGAGCTATATCTAGAATGCAGTATTTTAATACACAGTACAAAACCCCATGGCAAAATAGATAGAATTGCAGGAAATTAGCTTCTGGACCACTGAGTGTATAAAACATTAGGAACATCTGCTCTTTCCATGTGTGGTGAGTGATTTAGAAGGAGTCAGGCACAGGAGGGTAAATCACAGAATAAAAGGTTTATTCCGAAAACACAGCGGTACGCAGCAATGCGTCAAACACTCCAGTGCGGAAATAGGGTGCACTGGAAAACAACAAAGCATACGGGTGAATATCCCGGCAATACAAAATACAAAGAGCTCCACCAAGCTAATCTAACCTCCACAATAAACAATCACACACAAAGACAAGGGGGCAGAGGGAACACTTATACAGGTACTGATGAGGGGATATGAACCAGGTGTGTGTAATAAACAAGACAAAACAAATAGAATGATGAGATGAGGAGCGGCAGTCTGAGATGAGGAGCGGCAGCCTGCCCGAAGCCTGGCTGCTGCCTCTCTAACCTGGTGGATCCTGCACGCACAACCCACGTGGAGTTCCAGGTCTCCGGCAGCCTCTGGAACTGCCGTTCTGCGGCCAACAAGGCAGAGTTCATCTCAGCCTATGCTACCCTCCAGTCCCTCGACTTCTTGGCGCTGACGGAAACATGGATTACCACTGAAAACACTGCTACTCCTACTGCTCTCTCCTCGTCTGACCATGTGTTCTCGCATACCCCGAGAGCAACTGGTCAGCGGGGTGGTGGCACAGGAATCCTCATCTCTCCCAAGTGGACATTCTCTCTTTTTCCCCTGACCCATCTGTCTATCTCCTCATTTGAATTCCATGCTGTCACAGTCACTAGCCCATTCAAGCTTAACATCCTTGTCAGGTTCCCTTGGAGAGTTCATCAATGAGCTTGACGCCTTGATAAGTTCCTTTCCTGAGGATGGCTCACCCCTCACAGTTCTGGGTGACTTTAACCTCCAGGATGGCTCACCCCTCACAGTTCTGGTTGACTTTAACCTCCATACGTCTATCTTTGACTCATTTCTCTCTGCCTCCTTCTTTCCACTCCTCTCCTCTTTTGACCTCACCCTCTTGCCGTCCCCCCCTACTCACAAGGCAGGCAATACGCTTGACCTCATCTCCCCTCCATGTCTCCGACCACTACTTTGTATCCTTTTCTCTCTCGCTCTCCTCCAACACTACTCACTCTGCCCCTACTCAGATGGTAATGCACCGTCGCAACCTTCGCTCTCTCACTCCCGCTACTCTCTCCTCTTCCATCCTATCATCTCTTCCCTCTGCTCAATCCTTCTCCCTCCAATCTCCTGATTCTGCCTCCTCAACCCTCCTCTCCTCCCTTTCTGCATCCTTTGACTCTCTATGTCCCCTATCCTCCCGGCCGGCTCGGTCCTCCCCTCCTGCTCCGTGGCTTGACGACTCATTGCGAGCTCACAGAACAGGGCTCCGGGCAGCCGAGCGGAAATGGAGGAAAACTAGACTCCCTGCGGACCTGGCATCTTTTCACTCCCTCCTCTCTACATTTTCTTCCTCTGTTTCTGCTGCTAAAGCCACTTTCTACCACTCTAAATTCCAAGCATCTGCCTCTCCTCCCTGTTGAATCCTCCTCCCCCTCGCCTCCCTCCTCCCTCTCTGTGGATGACTTCGTCAACCATTTTGAAAAGAAGGTTGATGACATCCGATCCTCGTTTGTTAAGTCAAATGACACTACTGGTCCTGCTCACACTGCCCTATCCTATGCTTTGACTTCTTTCTCCCCTCTCTCTCCAGATGAAATCTTGCGACTTGTGATGGCCGGCCGCCCAACAACCTGCCCGCTTGACCCTATCCGCTCCTCTCTTCTCCACACCATCTCCGGTGACCTTCCCCCTTACTTCACCTCGCTCATCAACTCATCCTTGACCGCTGGCTATGTCCCTTCCGTCTTCAAGAGAGCGAGAGTTGCACCCCTTCTCAAAAAACCTACACTCGATCCCTCCGATGTCAACAACTAAAGACCAGTATCCCTTCTTTCTTTTCTCTCCAAAACTCTTGAGCGTGCCGTCTTTAGCCAACTCTCTTGCTATCTCTCTCAGAATGACCTTCTTGATCCAAACCAGTCAGGTTTCAAGACTGGTCATTCAACTGAGACTGCTCTTGTCTGTGTCACGGAGGCTCTCCGTACTGCTAAAGCTAACTCTCTCTCCTCTGCTCTTGTCCTTCTAGACCTGTCTGCTGCCTTTGATACTGTGAACCATCAGATCCTCCTCTCCACCCTCTCTGAGTTGGGCATCTCCGGCGCGGCTCACTCTTGGATTGCGTCCTACCTGACCGGTCGCTCCTACCAAGTGGCGTGGCGAGAATCTGTCTCCGCACCACGTGCTCTCACCACTGGTGTCCCCCAGGAACCTCGGCAAGACGGAGCTGCTCTTCCTCCCGGGGAAGGACTGCCCGTTCCATGATCTCGCCATCACGGTTGACAACTCCGTTGTGTCCTCCTCCCAGAGTGCAAAGAGCCTTGGCGTGACCCTGGACAACACCCTGTCGTTCTCCGCTAACATCAAGGCGGTGACCCGATCCTGTAGGTTCATGCTCTACAACATTCGGAGAGTACGACCCTGCCTTACACAGGAAGCGACACAGATCCTTATCCAGGCACTTGTCATCTCCCGTCTGGATTACTGCAACTCGCTGTTAGCTGGGCTCCCTGCCTGTGCCATTAAATCCCTACAACTCATCCAGAATGCTGCAGCCCGTCTGGTGTTCAACCTTCCCAAGTTCTCTCACGTCACCCTGCTCCTCCGCACACTCCACTGGCTTCCAGTTGAAGCTCGCATCTGCTACAAGACCATGGTGCTTGCCTACGGAGCTGTGAGGGGAACGGCACCTCCGTACCTTCAGGCTCTGATCAGTCCCTACACCCAAACGAGGGCATTGCGTTCATCCACCTCTGGCCTGCTGGCCCCCCTACCTCTGCGGAAGCACAGTTCCCGCTCAGCCCAGTCAAAACTGTTCGCTGCTCTGGCACCCCAATGGTGGAACAAGCTCCCTCACGACGCCAGGAAAGCGGAGTCACTCACCACCTTCCGGAGACACTTGAAACCCCACCTCTTTAAGGAATACCTGGGATAGGATAAAGTAATCCTTCTACCCCCCCTTACCCCACCCCAAAGAAAAAAAAAAAAAAAACATATTGTAAAGTGGTTATCCCACTGGCTATAAGGTGAATGCACCAATTTGTAAGTCGCTCTGGATAAGAGCGTCTGCTAAATGACGTAAATGTAAATGTACCCCTCCCACTCCACGAGGTACTGAAGGCCCCCCACCCGATGCCTCGAATCCAGGATGGAACGGACAGAGTACTCCGGGGCCCCCTCGATGTCCACAGGGGGCGGAGGGACCTCCCGCACCTCAGACTCCTGGAGCAGACCAGCCACCACCGGCCTGAGGAAAGACACATGGAATGAGGGGTTAATACGGTAATCTGGAGGGAGTAGTAACCTATAGGTAACCTTGTTTATTCTCCTCAGGACTTTGAACGGCCCCACAAACTGCGGACTCAGCTTCCAATAGGGCAGGCGGACGGGCAGATTCCGGGTCGAGAGCCAGACACGATCACCCGGTACAAAGTCCAGAGACTCACTGCGGTGGCGGTCAGCGTTGGCCTTCTGGCAACGCACGGCGCGCTGGAGGTGGACGTGAGAAGCGTTCCATGTCTCCTCCGCGCGCCAAAACCAGTCATCCACCACAGGAGCTTCGGTTTGGCTCGGATGCCACAGTGCCAGAACCGGCTGATAACCTAAAACACATTGAAATGGCGATAGGTTAGTGGAGGAGTGGTGGAGTGGCGGAGAGAGTTCTGGGTATATTCGGCCCATGGCAAGAACACCGACCACTCCCCCGGCCGGTCCTGGCATTAGGACCGTAGGAACCTACCCACATCCTGATTCACCCGTTCCACCTGCCCATTACTCTCAGGGTGAAAGCCAGAGGTCAGGCTGACCGAGACCCCCAGGCGTTCCATGAACGCCTTCCAGACCCTGGATGTAAACTGGGGTCCCCAGTCAGACACTATGTCCTCTGGCACCCCGCAGTGCCGGAAGACGTGAGTAAACAGGGCATCCACAGTCTGCAGGGCCGTGGGGAGACCGGGCAGAGGAAGGAGGCGGCAGGCTTTAGAAAACCGGTCCACAACGACCAGGATGGTGGTGTTACCCTGAGAGAGGGGAAGATCAGTAAGAAAGTCAATACACAGGTGGGACCATGGCCGTTGTGGAACTAGTAAGGGCTGTAACTTACCCGCTGGGAGGTGCCTAGGTGCCTTACTCTGGGCGCACACCGAGCAGGAGGAGACATACACCCTCACGTCCTTAGCCAAGGTACGCCACCAGTACTTTCCGGTCAGGCAGCGCACTGTACGGCCGATACCTGGGTGACCAGAGGAGGGGGACATGTGTGCCCATCCTTCAACAGAGAGGTGATGGGAGCTGCGACCTTGCCAAAGCCCCGGATAAACCTCCGATAGCAGTTGGCAAAGCCAATAAAGCACTGCACCTCCTTTACCGTGGTTGGAGTCGGCCAATTACGCACAGCTGAAATGTTATCTCCCTCCATCTCCACACCTGAGGGGGTGATGCGGTATCCGAGAAAGGAGACGGACTGTTGGAAAAAACTAACACTTTTCTACCTTGGCATAAAGGTCATGTTCCAACAGTCGGCCCAGCACTTTGCGAACCAGGGACACATGCTCGGCGCGCGTAGCGGAATACACCAGAATGTCATCGATGTAGACCACTACACTGCGACCAAGCATGTCCCGAAGCACCTCGTTCACAAAGGACTGGAAGACTGGGATGGAGCATTCATCAAACTGTACGGCATCACCAGGAATTCGTAATGCCCCGTGGTTGTGCTGAATGCTGTCTTCCACTCGTCCCCCTCTCGGACACGAACCAGGTTGTACGCACTCCTGAGATCTAATTGTGTGAAGAAGCACGCCCCATGCATTGACTCGATTACAGATGGAATGAGGGGTAGAGGATAACTATAACGTATTGTCCCCTTGTTAAGTGCTCGGTAATCAATGCAAGGGCTCAGATCTCAGTCTTTCTTCTTCACAAAAAAGAAACACGAGGAGGCTGGCGAAGTGGAGGGACGTATGAACCCCTGATGCAGGGACTCGGAGACGTATGTCTCCATCGCCTCCGTTTCACCCTGCGACAGGGGATATACATAACTCCTGGGAGGCACAGCGTTTACCCGGAGGTTTATCGCGCAATCCCCCCTCCCCCTGATGAGGTGGTAATTTGGTCACCTTTGTTTTGGAAAATGCGTGCGCCAAATCGAGGTATTCGGGGGGAATGCGCACGGTGGAGGTAGTGTCTGGACTTTACACCGTGGTTACACCAACGGAAACAGCTAGACACCTACCCTGACACTCTCGCGACCACCCCGTGAGAACCCTCTGCGGCCATGAAAAGGTGGGGTTGTGTAGTGCAAACCAGGGAAGACCCAACACAACAGGGAAATCGGTAGACTCAATAATAAAAAAGGTGACTTGCTCTCTATGGGTCTTTTGCGTAACCATCGTGACTGGTGCTGTAACTTCCCTAACGAACCCTGAACCTAATGTTTGACTGTCAAGTGCTTTAATGGGCAGTGGAATGGATAGCGGAACCAATGGAATACCTAGACTGTGCGCTAACGACCTGTCCATAAAGTTCCCAGCTGCGCCTGAATCGACCAGCGCCTTACCCTGGGAAACTACTGTGTAATCAGGGAAGTTGACGTGTATGGTGCAGTGCGCAGCAGAGGGCTCTGAACGAGTGTGGGTTTGCGCTACCTGGGGTGACGCGAGAGTGCCCTGCCTGCCGCCTCCAGACCCGGAAGAACCCTGATGACAGCGTGCAGCAGAACGTCCTCTCCTGCCACAAGAGTGACACTGGAGCTGTCATCCTCCGTTCTCCCGGATCGCTGCACCACCCAGCTCCATCGGAACTGAATCTGGGTTGAAGGGGGGTGAAATGGGCAGGCATCTTCCAGGACATCTTCTTGAAGCTAGCAGGTTGTCCAAGCGGATGGCCGTGTCCACCAGCTGGTCGAAAGTCAACATGGTATCCCGTCAGGCTAGTTTCCTTCGGACGTCCTCTCGCAGGCTACACCGGAAACGGTCGATGAGGGCCCGCTCGTTCCAACCGGACCCAGCCGCTAGAGTACGAAACTCCAGGGCAAAGTCCTGCTCGGTCCTCGTCCCCTGCCTCAGTTGGACTAGCCGCTCACCCGCTTCTCTTCCTTCGGGCGGGTGATCGAAGACTGCCCGGAAGAGGCGAGAGAACTCCCTGAAGTTGTCCAACGCGGCTCCTCCTTCACTCCAGACCGCCTTGGCCCGCTCCAGGGCTTTCCCCGAGAGGCAGGAGACGAGGGCGGACACCTTCTCCCGCTCCGATGGAGCCGGGCTGATGGTTGAGAAGTAGAGGTCCAGCTGCAGGAGGAATCCCTGGCAGCGGGCAGCTGTCCCGTCATAATCCCTCGGTCGGGATAGATGAATCCCTCTGGGTGCTGGGGTGTGGGTGGCTGAATCCGGTCACTCAGCTGGTCCCGAAGCTGGCTTGCATCGTAGAATGCTCCCGGACCCGCGCCACGACTCCAGGCATGTTCTCTTTTCCTGCTGACTCCATGTCTTTGTGTGTGATTCTGTGGTGAGTGATTTAAAAGGAGTCAGGCACAGGAGGATAAATCACAGAATAAAAGGTTTATTCCGAAAACACAGCGGTACGCAGCAATGCGTCAAACACTCTAGTGTGGAAATACGGCGCACTGGAAATCAACAAGGCATACGGGTGAATATCCCGGCAATACAAAATACAAAGAGCTCCACCAAGCTAATCTAACCTCCACAATAAACAATCACACACAAAGACAAGGGGGCAGAGGGAACACTTATACAGGTACTGATGAGGGGATATGAACCAGGTGTGTGTAATAAACAAGACAAAACAAATGGAATGATGAGTTGAGGAGCGGCAGTGGCTAGAAGTTCGGTGATGACGAACGCCGAAGCCTGCCCGAACAAGGAGAGGAGTTGGCTTCGGAGGAAGTCGTGACACCATGACATATACTGACCAGGTGAATCCAGGTGAAAGCTATGATCCCTGATTGATGTCACCTGTTAAATCCACTTCAATCAGTGTAGCTGAAGGGGAGGAGACAGGTTAAAGAAGGATTTTTAAGCCTTGAGACAATTGAGACATGGATTGTGTATGTGTGTGTAGTGTCGAGTTAACGTTGCTAATTACGCTGTGAAACCAAGGAGTCCGCTTATACTGTACTTTGATTATAAGTTTTATTTATATCACAAGATTTCAGCATAAGTTTACAGACGTCTGCAGCATCTGGAGAACAGTGTCCCAAAAGAATATGTCTGTTCTGATCTTCTTTCTCTCAACCCAGTACTTATAATCTTTACCAGGATATGGGTGGTTTCCCATACTGACCAATCACCTGTCTCCACTCAACAGACTTCCTCTGTTCTATGGGGTGTCCCTCTAAAACGGATCCCTCTAAAACGGAATAAACATCCTCTCAGGTTCCCCTTGAAAACATTAGCAAAGTCATAATTCTTCATACACTACATATTCCCCCCTTCGAGACAAATTAAGTCTCGAAAACAAACAGAATAGGATTATGACAAGTAACAATGTATCTTATTGAGTATCTTTAACAATAAACCAAAAACACATTTTTCTATGGAGTGTAAATACATTTCTATGAAATATGAACAAATCTCTTTGGAGTGTGAATACATTTCTATGAAACATGAACTAATCTTTATGGAGTGTGAGAGCAAAAAACCTGTCTGGCAGCCTTCTTTCCAAATATCCATCCATCAATCAATCAAGACAGTCAAATTCTCTCACGGCCCCTCTGCCCCAGGCAACCACCTAAGTACTCCAGATCAATTCATACATCTTTATCAATGCATTTGAAACTATGATGCAATTAAATACACATGAAAGCCCCAGCAAACAAAATACTATCCAAAATGTCCACACTCAGGCTGGTCGACCCATCGGACCCTACTGTGGATTCTCTCTATCCCTGCCTAGACCCAATATCCCTAAGCATCCACGAAATAAACAAAAACATCTGAGATCCCCACATGTATCCAATAACAGCAAATATCATTCTACAAAAATTAATACAGAAAGAATATGACACAAATTATGTATTACACATGCAAATCTGTCTATATATCATTGCAGACACTGGAATGTAGTCCACTACACTTCATCTCCTCAGCAGTGTCGACTTCCAATGCATCGTTGATGATGGAATCGGAACATTTCCACACCTTCCTTGTTCCATCTCCTCCAGTCCCTTCATATTGTCCTTTCATATTGTCCTTGTTTGAGCATTTGAATCTCTACATATTCCCCCAAATGCTTCTGGAAGAAAATAAAAGACCAAACAGTATATTTTGCAAAACAACACATTCAAATTAAAACATCAATATCAACTAATATAAAAAATTATATATAAAATGATATATAAATGAATCACATTCTATTTCCCCCCTTTGATTCATAACAAAATAATAAAATCACACTAATATTGAAAAACATTTGAAAAATGATGAGATAATCAAAATGGATATTTATCCATCAATACTCCATCCAGTCCCACTTGTCCATCTTCATCCAGATCAGGAACAGTCAACAACGGCATCTAAGTGTTGTCTCCAGGCATCACAACTCCAACCCATCTCAATATCATAGCCTTCGCAAAGGTCAGTAACAAAGTACAAAAGCAAAACATCACACAGTGCTATCAGAGCTGCTACTAAAATCTGAACCATCACTGCTCCCACTGGGCCTAACTGATCTTGCAACCAAGTCTTCGCTGACCATCCAGCTCCTTCAGATCTACCAAATGCATCCCTTATATTCTTCAATGCATCTATAACACTAGTGATATTATCGGAACTATCTGGGATCAAAGTATAACAATCATCCCCCGTCAAATTCATAGCCAAACATAAGCCACCCTGTTTTGCCAGAATATAGTCAAGAGCCATGTCATGTTTCAACAGCGTCAGTCTGTGACTTCTTTGAGTATTCGACAGAAGGTTAAACCCTCTTATCGTTTCATTTGCAAAACCCTGCAAAGTATAGGTAATATTATCAATTTGATCTGCCAAAAATGTTACACCATACCATGGAAAAAGTCCCAGTCCCCACTTCTCTCCTAGACTTATCCTCCAATGGTAGGCTTCCAGACCATGAAATTCCTCTCTTTCAGAATCAGATTTATCTCTTTCAAAGTTACTATTAAAATAGTTGCTTTAGTTGATATATTAACACTCTTAACTATTTCCAGTGGGAAATTTACAGATATCCTCTGTGTAGTATTTACTGTTGGAGAGGCTACTGTAATATACTTCTCCTGAACTCCTTTGGTGACTGTGGAAGCTTCAACAGACTTCAAATCTTCCATCATAAGCATCACCTTACGAGTTACATAGCCTTTTAACCAATAATTCTTAGCCGGAACAAACTTTAATGCTTGCACTAAATAAGTACACATATATTCTCCCTGATCTTTCCATGTAACATTACGCAAAATAAGTGAGCAATCACTCATAACCCTCTTCCACTCCATATCGTTGTACAAAATATACTTCTTTTGACTAGGTGCAACAGCTTCTACTTCTGGTCCTGATAACAACACTTCTTCTCCATAATTATCTCTCCATGTGGGAGGAACGTCACCACCCCCACTCCATCTCTCACATCTACAAGGAAGATGAGCTGTATCACCCATCCTAACCCTAATAACAGTATTTTCCTCTAAATTTGGTGCTAGAGGTATTAGCTCCCTTGTAATCAAATGTGATATATTTATGGCTTTAATAACTGTCAATGTTGAAGGAGTTAAATTGCTTCTCACTGTTGTTATAATAGGCTGAAGTGTTGATGTCATTGTTGTTACTTCATCCATTCTCCCTAAGGCTTTGAACTCTTGACTTGTATTTCCATCTATCACCACTAGTGTCACTACATTGACTCTCAGTCCTAACTCTAATCCCTCACTTTCAAACTGTTGATTACAAAAAATACACTTATAATCACCTTGATCTTCCTGCTGGGAATTGTAAATATAGATACCGCAATCACCCTCAATCTTCATTCTTCTCTCATCATTCAGCAACACATACTTTCTCAATGCAACTGCTCCTAACAGATCTAAACTCCCGCCATATCTATCTTCCCACTGAACTCTAAATTTCCCTTCACCACTGTTCTCTCTCTCTTCCTACTAACATTGAAACGTGGCTTACTGTCCTAGAGTTCCTTCAACCCTAGTTTTCTTAACTTTTTTTAATCTGACTTTTCTCCTAACTTTTAAAAACCTTTTCACTGATTTATTCACAAAATCCTTTCCCACTAAATTTTAAAATATGTGATCGGGTAATCCCCACCTGCTTATGATTTCTTTACACACAGACTTGACAAACGATTGAGCATCTTTTAGCCTAATTTGACATCTTATGCACCTCTTGGTGTATGAATATAACCAAGAATAACAGTCACCCCCTGTAACCATTATTTTTCAGACAGATTGTCCTATAGGAAGGAGGACAATCTTTTCAAGCAAATATGATTCCCAAAAACCCTACTCTTTTATAATCTTCTACCAGACAGCCGTCTGGTGTACATCTTATTGTACAGTTCAACTTACACAATGCATCTCTTCCCAACAATGCAATAGGTACATGTTCTGATACCAGTATGGGTATTGTAATTTTCTTTTTGATTTTTATAGCAGAGCTCAATTGGTTCCTTAAGAGTAATCAACTGTTTTACTCCCTCAAATCCCTATCCTAATTAGTTAATTTTACATAGTGAGATGTGTAACCTCTTCAGGCTGAACACAGATAAAAGCTTTTCCGCTATTCACCATCACTTCTCATAGTCCTTTGTTTTCACTTAAATTGTTGGATCTTTTTCCGGTCCTAATTGGGGCTACCAGCTGACACCCCCCTTTCGGATCTTCTAGGCACTCCAGAATCCTTGCTCCTTTAAGGGTTCACCTGTCCTCCAGATGATCTTCACTTGCTCCTGTATCTTCCTCTGAAATTCCCTCTTTCCAGAAACTATCTATGGATATGAAACAACTTGTACCACTAGTTGTGGCTGGTACAATTGCATTTGACCTCGTTCAGTTGAAGCTGTGGCAGTGATTGTTGATTTGGTTCACCCTGATTCTGCTTAACCAAAGCTTCTCTTCTCCTTCTTATTCTCCACCAGTTGTATTTGATTGAGTTTTCTGAGAGTTTCTTGGTCCTGTTCTTTCTGGTTTTGTTCATTTTTCCTGTACAGATCCACTTGATGGGCTATATGATCTGTATAGACGCCTTTTGTCATGCTTCCAAGTCCAACCACCTCTGCCAGTTTGCTCCTTACTGGTGAGGGCAGTCCCATCTGCAATTTAGCTCTCAAAATTGACTGCTCAATTTGACTCACATCTGGATCATTTCCAGTAATATTTCTCCACACTTGATGGACTCTTGACACATAGGCTCTCGGATTTTCTTGTTGTCCTAGTGGGTCAATCAGAATGTTATCAGGATGCACATTTGGTGGAAACTTATCTTTCAGTGCTCTCCACAGACGATTCCTACTTGCAGCCAACAATTCAGGGTCGTTCACTGCGGTCCCCACATATCTATTGAGTCCCGCTCTCTGAAAAATGTATTCCATACCTGGAATCCCAAGGAGATTAGCCAAAAGTCTCTTAATGTCTCCTATAGCAGACTGTGTTCCCACCGTAATTTCTTCCAATTTTGAAATCCAAGGATAGGCTCCATCTTGAAGAGTAGGCAGCTTCTCAAGTATATCTGACATATCGGTATTTTGCAAAGGCTTATATTCTAAGTTTTGACCTCAAATGATCACTGGCATCATCTTCTTACTGGTGCTCCCTTGTCTTGGCCTTAATGTATACCTCTTCTCCAATTCTTGGGATCCTTTTTTCAGCAGTTTTTTCTTCTGTATCTTCAGCTTCTTGAGTTGTTCTTCCAGTCCTTTTACTTCTTCTAAATCATTCGCTTTATCCAGGCATGATACGCATCGGTCTATATCTCTTTCTATTTGTTCTGTGCTAGTCATTGTAGGATAAAATCCTCTTGAATATGAAGCACCTTTAATCTCCAAATCTTTATCGCTGTCTCCATCTTTACTTTCATCAGAACTCGAATCTCTTGTATTCTTCTTCTTCAAACATCCATCACCCCTTCTTTCCGCTCTGGCCAACCTCCGTCTGATCACAGGGTCATATCCACCCATGATCTCGTCTGAATCACTCTGATCATCATCATCATCATCATCATCATGTTCCATTCTCCTGAACCTCATTCTACCCTTAGTTTCCAGACATCTCATTTTTTTCTTACTTCTGGAGTTTGGATTCATTTTTATGGTCGTTTCTGCTTGTCCTCTCTCTATTATTCGTTCATCTTCATCTCTGATGCAATAATCACCCTCCTGAATGATCACTGGAAGCTGAGGATAGACGTCCTTAAACTCTACTTCTTTCTCATAAGGTGGGGGTCTTTTTGCTGAATCTGAATGTGAGAAAGGTGTACTGACTTCTGTCATTAGTTTTTCTGTCGCCTTCACTGCATTTACAATTTTCTCTATACCTTTGTTTCTTTTATCGCTTGTATCTTTTATCAGTTTTAGTCCTTCATTTTCAAACAACTTAAGAACACCCAGCTCTCTTTGTCTCTTTTCTTTACGTTGATCCCTTTTTTTCCTTTCTTTTGATCTGCTTTATGAATTGACAGAAGCACTTTCATTGTGTTGATGACATCAGGGTTAAGAGTCCCTTCCACTGGCCATGGTTGTTCAATGTCAGGCCAACGTTTGTTCCATTTTCCAGATAACCTTGCAAAACCATTAACTAGAGGATTACTATTTTGTACTGTATCAACAGGTGTAATTACCTTCATAGTCTTGATGTCCTTTTTCCCCATTGTAACAACTGTTTTATATTCCTTTATTGTGAATTATTTTATTATTTTAGACTATATAGCTTATAGTTTCCTCCCTTTAATAATTAATAGAAACTAAAACAAATGTTATTTTTTGTTTTCTTTCCAAAATAATTAAACAATTAATCAACAAAATTATGAATAATCAAAAAATATATATATGTATTTTTTTTTATTAAACAATTAATAAATAAATTTATGAATAATCAAACATATTTTTTTTTATTTTTTTTTATTTTATTAATTAGTGGCCATCTTACCACCTCCGATCAGGAAAAGTACAGGAAAGTAGACAACTTCAGAGCGATCCAAAAAAGAAAAGACCTATAATCCAGCAACACTACAGTACTCATAAACCAATTGCTTAATGAGCACCCAATTACCTTAATTTTACAGAATAATGTCAGTACTCGATTCCCAACACAACTCTAATCAAACCCACTCATGCACAAAAACTCCAATGCGTAATTACATCAATTGATCAGTCTGTTGCCAAGTCCCTGTCAAATTGTCATAACATCAAATATCCTGTATGGGAAGGTAGGTTTTGTAAATATAACAGTACTGGCCTTGATTTTGACTCTTGACTTTTGATCCGTTGCAGCAGACTCTGTCGCGTGATGTATACGTCAGCACTTCCGCTCTCTCTCTCTCCTCCCTCTTACCGTCTCTCATATGACAGAATAACAAAGGACAAACAAGAATTTAGTATTTTATGCACACACTGAGTTATGTCAATCATTCAATACTCCTCCGTTCACATTTGCGCTAAGAAATAAGCAAACAACTTAACTCAGGAATATTATAAATAACTCAATAACATTTTATTTTATTTATTTTAATCAAATCAAATCAAATTGTATTGGTCACATGCACCGAATACAACAGGTGCAGACATTACAGTGAAATGCTTACTTACAGCCCTTAACCAACAGTGCATTTATTTTTAACAAAAAAAGTAAAAAATAAAACAACAACAAAAAAAGTGCTGAGAATAGTCTTACTCACATCGGCTACGGAGAGCGTGATCACATAGTCATCCGGAACAGCTGGTGCTCTCATGCATGCTTCAGTGTTGCTTGCCTCGAAGCGAGCATAGAAGTGGTTTAGCTCGTCTGGTAGGCTTGTGTCACTGGGCAGCTCGCGGCTGTGCTTCCCTTTGTAGTCTGTAATAGTTTTCAAGCCCTGCCACATCCGACGAGCGTCAGAGCCAGTGTAGTATGATTTCCCATCTTTCCCACCTGGACAAGAGGAACACCTACGTGAGAATGCTTTTCATTGACTACAGCTCAGCATTCAACACCATAGTGCCCTCTAAGCTCATCACTAAGCTAAGGATCCTGGGACTAAACACCTCCCTCTGCAACTGGATCCTGGACTTCCTGACGGGCCGCCCCCAGGTGGTAAGGGTAGGTAACAACACATCTGCCACACTGATCCTCAACACGGGGGCCCCTCAGGGGTGCGTGCTCAGTCCCCTCCTGTACTCTCTGTTCACCCATGACTGCATGGCCAGGCACGACTCCAACACCATCATTAAGTTTGCCGACGACACAACAGTGGTAGGCCTGATCACCGACAACGATGAGACAGCCTATAGGGAGGAGGTCAGAGATCTGGCCGTGTGGTGCCAGGACAACAACCTCTCCCTCAACGTGACCAAGACAAAGGAGATGATTGTGGACTACAGGAAAAAAAAGAGGACTGAGCACGCCCCCATTCTCATCGACGGGGCTGTAGTGGAACAGGTTGAGAGCTTCAAGTTCCTTGGTGTCCACATCACCAACGAACTATCATGGTCCAAACACACCAAGACACTCGTGAAGAGGGCACGACAAAGCCTATTCCCCCTCAGGAGACTAAAAAGATTTGGCATGGGTCCTCAGATCCTCAAAAAATTATACAGCTGCACCATCGAGAGCATCCTGACTGGTTGCATCACCGCCTGGTATGGCAACTGCTTGGCCTCCGACCGCAAGGCACTACAGAGGGTAGTGCGTACGGCCCAGTACATCACTGGGGCCAAGCTTCCTGCCATCCAGGACCTCTATACCAGGCGGTGTCAGAGGAAGGCCCTCAAAATTGTCAAAGACTCCAGCCACCCTAGTCATAGACTGTTCTCTCTGCTACCGCACGGCAAGCGGTACCGGAGTGCCAAGTCTAGGTCCAAAAGACTTCTCAACAGCTTCTACCCCCAAGCCATAAGACTCCTGAACAGCTAATCATGGCTACCTGGACTATTTGCACTGCCCCCCCACCCCATCCTTTTTACGCTGCTGCTACTCTGTTAAGTATTTATGCATAGTCACTTTAACTCTACCCACATGTACATATTACCTCAACTACCTCAACTAGCCGGTGCCCCCGCACATTGACTCTGCAACGGTACCCCCCTGTATATATAGCCTCCCTACTGTCACTTTATTTTACTTCTGCTTTTTTTTTTCTCAACACTTTTTTTGTTGTTGTTTTATTCTTACTTTTTTTGTTTAAAATAAATGCACTGTTGGTTAAGGGCTGTAAGTAAGCATTTCACTGTAATGTCTGCACCTGTTGTATTCGGCGCATGTGACCAATAAAATTTGATTTGATTTGATTTGTATTGACTCTTTGCCTGTTTGATGGTTCGTCGGAGGTCATAGCGGGATTTCTTATAAGTGTCCGGGTTAGAGTCCCGTTCCTTGAAAGCGGCAGCTCTACCCTTTAGCTCAGTGCGGATGTTTCCTGTAATCCATGGCTTCTGGTTGGGGTATGTACGTACGGTCACTGTGGGGACGACATCATCGATGCACTTATTGATGAAGCCAGTGACTGATGTGGTGTACTCCTCAATGCTGTCTGAAGAATCCCGGAACATGTTCCAGTCTGTGCTAGCAAAACAGTCCTGTAGCTTAGCATCTGCGTCATCTGACCACTTTTTTATTAACCGAGTCACTGGTGCTTCCTGCTTTAGTTTTTGCTTATAAGCAGGAATCAGGAGGATAGAGTTATGGTCATATTTGCCAAATGGAGGGCGAGGGAGAGCTTTGTATGCGTCTCTGTGTGTGGAGTAAAGGTGGTCTAGAGTTTTTTTTTCCTCTGGTTGCACATTTAACATGCTGGTAGAAATTAGGTAGAACGGATTTAAGTTTCCCTGCATTAAAGTCCCCGGCCACTAGGAGCGCTGCATCTGGATGAGCGTTTTCCTGTTGATTAATGGCCTTGTACAACTCATTCAGTGCAATCTTAATGCCAGCATTGGTTTGTGGTGGTAAATAGACAGCTATGAAAAATATAGATGAAAACTCTCTTGGTAAATAGTGTGGTCTACAGCTTATCATAAGATACTCTACCTCAGGCGAGCAAAACCTCGAGACTTCCTTAGTATTTGATTTTGTGCACCAGCTGTTGTTTACAAATATACACAGACCGCCACCCCTTGTCTTACCGGAGTCAGCCGTTCTATCCTGCCGATGTAGCGTATAGCCCGCTAGCTGTATGATGTCCGTGTCGTCGTTCAGCCACGACTCGGTGAAACATAAGATATTACAGTTTTTAATTTCCCGTTGGTAGGATAACCGTAATCTTAAATCATCCAATTTATTTTCAAATGATTGAACGTTGGCTAATAGGATTGATGGAAGAGGCAGTTTACTCGCTCGCCGTCGGATCCTTACAAGGCACCCCGATCTACATCCACGATATCTCCGTCTCTTCCTCACGCGAATGACGGGGATTTGGGCCTTGTCGGGTGTCTGTATGATATCCTTCGCGGCCACCTCGTTGAAGAAAAAATCTTCGTCCAATACGAGGTGAGTAATCGCTGTCCTGATATCCAGAAGCTCTTTTTGGTTATAAGAGACGATGGCAGAAACATTATGTACAAAATAAATTACAAATAACGCGGAAAAACACACATAATAGTACAATTGGTTAGAGGGCTGTAAAACGGCAGCCATCTTCTCCGGCGCTGTTCTTCTCTAGTTTATCAATTCAATAGGTCTCAAGAAAACAGTTTCATCTTCAAACAACAGCCGATGTAACAACCAGAATACACCATTAGCCTCTAAAATACTATTTCTTCGTTGTCTGTATCTCCCCGCAGAGGAGTGTAGCAGAGGAGTGGCATATTTACCCCTACGTCACTCTAGAGACATAAAATCACGCGCATGCGCAGTACATTCATCACTACGATTTCACAGTGGAAGGAGCTCTCTCCCAGCTCTCTCCACGCCAGACAACAGAAAGTTAACAGTCCCGCTATACCTCCTCTCTTTTACCCCTCATAGACAAACAATAACACTTAACAAGCTCACAAACCATAGGACACAAATCCCACACTATCCTAAACACAGTTCTGGAGGCTCGATCCATTCCAATGGACCCCCAAGGTAAAAATGCAGCACGCATCATTTAGCATGTAGCATGTATAATTTAGCATGTAGCATGAAGCATTTAGCATGTAGCATTTAGCATTTTTACCTCCGCCGCGTCGTAAAATTCCTTTGTTCCTACATTTTTGCTACCACGAGGTCCGCCGGAAATCCAATGAGCGGTTACATCAAACAAATGATTCGTCAACCACATGCTGAGAGGTAACATACAATCAAATATATACCACAGCCTCAAGCCCCCTGGACTCACCTAACTTCACCTAACGTGTTATAAGGATTTTTGGCCCATCCTAGAGATCGCCTCATTAAGAGGTCTACCGTAGATTCGCAGCGGTTCTAAGTTGTACACATATTCCTTGGCCTTATTCCTCTCAATCTATTCTTCTTGAACTTTTAATCAAGCAAAATATCCCTATAGACACTCCCCCCTTTTTGCGCTGTTTACCAGCGCAAACAAATTTAGAATTGTTAGAAAAGACCCCTATTCCACAACAATAACAGCAACATCAGCACACACAAGTCCTTTACACGGTACATCTCCCCAGCGCACACACCCATAACCAAACGAACCAAACCGCACACAAGACCGTGAGAAATCTCACCTTATGAGCCGGCGTCTTGTGCGGGAGTCACTTCGCTGCTCATGAAAGTAACACTGGAGAGACGCAGATCGCCCCAATCACTCGTCGCCAATTTGTAGTGTCGAGTTAACGTTGCTAATTATGCTGTGAAACCAAGGAGTCCGCTTATACTGTACTTTGATTATAAGTTTTATTTATATCACAAGATTTCAGCATAAGTTTACAGATGTCTGCAGCATCTGGAGAACAGTGTCCCAAAATAATATGTCTGTTCTGATCTTCTTTCTCTCAACCCAGTACTTATAATCTTTACCAGGATATGGGTGGTTTCCCATACTGACCAATCACCTGTCTCCACCCAACAGACTTCCTCTGTTCTATGGGGTGTCCCTCTAAAACGGATCCCTCTAAAACTGAATAAACATCCTCTCAGGTTCCACTTGAAAACATTAGCAAAGTCATAATTCTTCATACACTACATGTGCCATTCAGAGGGTGAATGGGCAAGACAAAAGATTGAAGTGCCTTTGAACTGGGTATGGTAGTACAGTAGGTGCCAGTCGCACCGGTTTGATTGAAAATGAATCATGTTGGAAAAAAGATGCAAGCAACATTAGCGAGTCGGCACACTCACTGGGTGAACTTGTTTTGCAATGCAGCAGGCGACGACATGCAGAGTTGATCCAATCCTCATCAGTTTCGGCAAATCCAAGGGTCCTAAAGTGCAAACCCCAACCACTTGGAGCCTGTCACTTGCAAAACAGTCATCCACTCGGTAGCACTTTGCCCAAGCGTGTACGAAATCGCACAATCATGTCCGACATCGCTCTACCACCACCTCCTGATGAGGACGAACACCCTTGGCTGTATCTAAAATACATGTTTTATTTTCTCGTAATGAAGGATTCATCCTACCGGATGAAATGTCTGTTATGTTTACCAAAAGTTCAGGAAATACTAGCGTTCAAGAACTCGCCTTCGAACCTAAAAAAACACATTGAGGTAAGCCTACTGTTAGCTTGCTAGCCAGAATAACGTTAGCATGCTAATTAACATGCTAGCTAACATTAGCTAACCTAGCTAGCCCACATTTGCTAATGCAACAAGCAGTGTTAGTTGATGCTAGCTAATCCTATATACCTAAATAGTTCACTAGCTAGTAGCTACCTACTTTAGCTGGCTAATATGTGCCCAGATTCGGAAGCTTTGTTAGCTAACGCACTCTAACTAAACGGACACGAGCTAACTAGCCAGTAGTTTCCGAATCTGGGCACATTTTAGTCAGCTAACGTTAGTCTAGCCAAATACCTTTTCTCTAAATACTTGGTCAAGCTAGCTAGCTAACTAATGTTAGCTTTCGGGTGTTAGCTAGCCATTTTATTCCTTGTGTTAGTTGATTAAGTTGTTCTTACCTAGCTAATTACTGTAGAGTTAAGTTATTGACGTAACCTACTCGCTAGATCAATTAACATAGTTTTTTGTCATTGTAATATTAAATGGTGGTCACAAACTCTCACTTAACTAATGTTGTTTATAGCTTTAAAATTAGGATCCTATACCTTAAGTATTTGGTGATGGTAGTTATGTAGCTAAGTAACTGTCTTTCTTTTTCCTTTTCTTCTTATTTCAGAGAAAGCATGTACACCATCTTAAGAAGTATGGAGAACTGACGCCAAACACACTGAAGAGAAAACATGCCCATAAGACTCCCTCCACCATCAAGCAGAGCACATTACTGAAGACAGTGTCTCAAAAATCCATTTACAAAGCTGTGGTGAAGTATGTGGTCCAAGGTCTCCAACCATTCGCTGTTGTAGAACAAGAACCGTTCAGAGAGTGTGTCCAGGATCTGCAGCCTAACTCAAAGATCTTATCAAGGCCCACACTGCGCTCCAGGATTGATGAAGCCTCCACGGAAATGAAGAAGAAGGTGACTGAGGCCATGAGAGGAGTTGACCACATCGCCACCACCACCGACTGCTGGTCTGCAAGAAGGCGGAGCTTCATTGGTGTTACAGCCCACTGGATAGACCCTGACAGTCTCAACAGATGCTCTGCAGCCCTGGCCTGTAAACGGTAGAGAGGATCGCACACCTTTGATGTGTTGGCAGGTGCCCTAAATGACATCCATTCTGAGTTTGAAATCCGGGGTAAGATTGTGAGAACAACAACAGACAACAGCTCTAACTTCTTGAAAGTTTTCCAAGTTTTTGGAGAAGATGAAAACAACAAGGCAGTGGAAGCAATGGGTGGTGAAGCAGCTCAGCCAGGACAGGAAGATGGTGAAGAGGAACAAGAGGAGAGTGAAGAAGTGGAGTTTGTTGATGTGGCAATGATCCTGAATGAAGATGAGGGTTTTGAGTACCAGCTGCCGAAGCACCAGTGCTGTGCTTGCCACCTACTCAACTTAGTATCTACAGTCGATGCCCTGAAAGCAACATCCAGTGAGGCTTACAAAAAAGTGTCCCGTTCAAAATTTGGCAAGTGCCAAGCACTTTGTAACAAATGCGGAAGATCCACACTTGCAGCCGAAACGGTTGAAAATGCTTGCGACCTCCAGCTGTTGCGCCCAAATGCTACAAAGTGGAACTCCTAGTTCATGGCTGTAGAAAGACACCTGAGGATCGTCAAAGACAAAGGAGAGGCGACCGTCAGAGTTCTCTGCACAGACTTCGAGGTTCCAATGTAAGTAAGGATTATGTATTGTATTATTGATTACTGTAGTTAAATCAGGTGAAATGGTTAGTGGTCCCCTTTGTATAGGGTTAGGAAACAGTATTATATATATATATATATATATATATTTATATATTATATATATTTTTTTTCATAGGTTCAATTCAGCTGAACTCGCCTTCCTCACAGAGTATGCTGCCACCATGAGCCCAGTCGCAAAGGCCATCAACATCCTGCAGGCTGAAACCAATGACCAGATGGGGTGGCTACTTCCAACTATCAACCTGCTGATCACAAAACTTGACCGAATCAAATTGTCCTTGAAGTACTGTAAGCCTCTGGTGGATGCGCTACAACTGGGACTGAAGAAGCGCTTCAGCCACATGTTTCACAACCCTGAGCTGATCGCAGCTGCAATCCTTCTCCCCAAATTCAAAACAACGTGGACAAAGGATGACGCCACCATCAGAATGGGTAAGAAAACGTGGTTAATTAACAGTATTTTATTATTCATAAACAACTGTGTATAGTGTACATTTTGACACTTCATAGATTTGAGAACCACCCATTTAAACTACAATCCTGACTTTGTGGTTCAGTCCAATGGGTAGCCTACTTAGCCCTGTTGATTGGTTTATATAGATGGGGGATGGAGATGGATTAATGTAGGCTCATAACGGCATGATTTCTATTGTCATCTACCTTGTATTTCAGGAATGGACTACATCAAGGTCCACCTGGAAGAACCCTTGCTGCAGCTAGGTGATGGCACCAGTTCATCAGATGAGTGTCAGGTTTTGGCCATGACTGTTCGGGTTTTGGTCACTAGATGTCCCCATTGCACCTTTTTTGTACCTTTTGTTTTTCTTGCTCTAATTATTGTTTGCACCTGTAGGTCATTCCCTTGTTAGTATTTAAACCCTGTGTGTTCCTCAGTTCCTTGCTCAGTGTTTGTAAGTTAGCACCCAGCCCCAGCCCAAGCCTTGTTTTATATAGATATTTCTCTGGTGGGATTTTCCAGAGGTTCTCTGGTTTAGTTTTTGTGTTTTGTTTGAGTAGTCTTTTGAGGTTTGTTTTTCCCTGCTGTTTTTTACCACTTTGTGGAGTTTCTTTTGTTTTTTGGAGGTTTTCCTCTTTGTGCCTCTTGGCTTTATTTTTGGACATTGTGGATTTAGTTTCTTTGCCTGAAGTTTCTTAGTTTCTTAGTTTCTTGTTCTTTAATTAAACCACCATCTCCAGTACAGCTGTGTCTGCCTCATCTTCTGGGTTCTGACAATTATTAGTGACTGTTTCTCGCACCGGGTCTTGACAGAAACACTGAGCCATTATTATGAACCCAGAGGCAGCCAGTACCCAGGATCTTTTTTCCATGCTGTCCCACCATGAGGGGACTGTCCAACGCCACGAAGCTGCTCTGGTTCAGCAAGAGGCCTTAATGGCTAGACATTCTCAACTTCTGTCAGAGATGCTGACTTCCATAAAGCAGATTTCGGATCGACTTTCCCCGGCAACTGCTTCTGCTCCAGTTCATCCGATTCAAGGGCCCCTGGCAGTTAATCCCCTGGCTGAACCTCGTCTGCCGCCTCCCCAACGGTTCTCAGGGGATCCGAGTGTTTGTAAGGGGTTTTTCACCCAATGTTCTCTCTCCTTTGAGCTGCAACCATCGTCGTTTCCCACCGACCGGTCCAAGATAGCATATATCATCACCCTGCTGTCGGAAAAGGCCCTAGCCTGGGCTACTGCTGTGTGGGATGCCCAAAGTCCCTGCTGTGCCAGCTACTCTACCTTTGCTGAAGAATTCAAGCGAGTGTTTCAAGGTCCTACCAACGGCCCTGACTCAGCCAAACAGCTCCTGACTCTCCGCCAAGGTCGGCGCAGCGTGACGGACTATGCCATCCAGTTCCGCACTGTGGCAGCAGCAAGTGGCTGGAACGACGAGGCGCTCACAGTGTGTTTTTTGAAGGGTCTTTCTGACACCATCCAAGATGAACTGGCCACTCGGGAACCACCGGACAACCTCGAGTCCCTTATCAAGTTGGCTTCACGCATAGACCAGCGTCTGAGAGAGAGAGAACAAAACCATAGACCGCTCACCCTAGTTCCTATCGGTTCCAGCTCCGAGTCTCCACCTTTATCCTCGCTGGCTCCACCAGAACCCATGCAGGTTGGACGCATCTCCCAGGCTGAGAGAGACCGCCGGATGAGGGAGCGATGCTGTCTATATTGCGGCAAACCGGGCCATTTCCGCTCCACGTGTCCCGGGCTCCAGGGAAACGCACTCTCCCGTGCAGGCCTGGGAGGACTGTAACGGGAAACATAACCTCCTCCCATCCATCCAACTCCCGCCTGCTCATTCCTGTTACCCTTTCCTGGGACGACCACAAGGTTTCTCTTCAAGCCTTGGTAGACTCTGGAGCCGCAGGTAACTTCATGGATGGGATCTGGGCGAAGGAGAATGGCGTTCCTTCTGAACCTCTAAGTGACCCCATAAGGGTTACTACGTTGGATAGAAGTCCTTTGGGATCTGGACTTGTCACTCGTGCCACTACCCCCTTACGACTTTCAGTTTCCCAACACCAGGAAGTGATGAACTTTCATCTGATCTCCTGTTCCGAGTTTCCTCTCGTCCTTGGTTATCCCTGGCTTCACAGCCATAACCCTCACATCGACTGGTCTGTGGGCACTATCAAGCAGTGGGGTCCTACGTGCCAAGCCACTTGTATCTTCCCGAGTTCCCAGAGTTCTCCTTCCGAGTCTCTAGAATCCATCGACTTGTCCCGAGTTCCCGAGTGTTACCATGACCTCAAACTGGTATTTAGCAAACAGAGGGCCACCAAACTACCACCCCATAGACCTTACGATTGCACCATTGACCTGTTGCCGGGGACCTGCCCTCCCAGGGGTCGGATCTTTTCCCTTTCTCCTCCCGAACGAGCTGCTATGGATACCTACATCAAGGACGCTCTGACAGCAGGCCTCATGCGTCCATCTACCTCGCCGGCGGGAGCAGGGTTTTTCTTTGTGGCCAAGAAAGACGGTGGATTACGACCTTGCATCGACTACCGGGGACTCAATGCCATAACCGTCCGTAACCGCTACCCGCTACCTCTTATGGCCACAGCCTTTGAGCTGCTCCAGGAAGCAGTTGTCTTCACTAAGCTTGACCTGCGGAATGCATACCATCTTGTGCGGATCAAACCCGGGGACGAGTGGAAGACCGCTTTCAACACGCCTACTGGTCACTACGAATACTCGGTGATGCCCTTCGGCCTGACCAACGCTCCGGCTGTGTTCCAAGCGCTCATAAACGATGTGCTTAGGGATATGCTTAACATCTTTGTGTTTGTTTACTTGGATGACATCCTCATCTTTTCGAGCTCCCTTCAAGAACACACTAAGCATGTCAGACAAGTGCTCAAACGCCTCCTAGACAGCCATTTGTACGTTAAGCCGGAGAAGTGTGAATTCCATTCCTCTCGAGTACAATTCCTGGGATTTATAGTGGAACCCGGACGAGTCCAGATGGACCCCAAGAAGGTAGAGGCGGTAGCGGATTGGCCCACCCCCAAGTCCGTTAAGGAAGTTCAGCGTTTCCTGGGCTTTACCAACTTTTACCGCAAGTTCATCAAGAACTTCAGCTCGGTGGCAGCCCCTCTCTCGGCGGTAACCAAGGGTGGCAACACAAGGTTTCTGTGGGGAAGAGAAGCTGAGACGGCCTTCCAAGGACTCAAGCAGCGCATCCTCTCTGCTCCCATCCTGACACTACCAACGGCGGATGAACCTTTTGTGGTGGAGGTAGACGCATCAGAGGTTGGGGTTGGAGCTGTCCTGTCTCAGAGGGGTGAAGACAAGAAGCTTCATCCTTGCGCCTTCTTCTCTCACCGGCTTACCCCGGCCGAGAGGAATTACGATGTGGGGGATCGTGAACTCCTAGCGGTTAAGATGGCATTGAAGGAATGGAGACACTGGCTCGAGGGGGCTTCTCAACCGTTTCAAGTGCTTACGGACCACAAGAATCTGGAGTATATCCAGCAGGCGAAGCGGTTGAACGCCAGACAAGCTCGATGGTCTCTTTTCTTCAGCCGATTTCAGTTTATCCTCACCTATAGACCCGGGTCGAAGAATCTCAAACCGGACGCCTTGTCACGAATCTACTCTCCTGCCATTCGAGAAGATACTGACATGACTGTCCTTCCGGCCGCTAAGATCGTGGCTCCGATCTCGTGGCAAGTGGAGGATACCGTGAAACAAGCTCAAGCCATCGAACCGGGCCCTGGAGGAGGTCCTGCTAATCGGTTGTTTGTTCCCAAGGCAGCAAGGTCCCAAGTCCTTCGGTGGGGGCACTCCTCTCGCCTCACCTGTCACCCGGGCGTAGGCCGCACCTTGGAGTTCATCCAGCGTAAGTTCTGGTGGCCCACCATAAAATAAGACGTTGCCACTTTCATCAAGGCCTGTTCCGTGTGCTGCCAGGGCAAATCTTCTCACCTCCGCCCTCAAGGACTCCTTCACCCTCTATCTATTCCCCACCGACCCTGGTCCCATATCTCGTTGGACTTTATTACTGGCCTTCCTCCGTCCCATGGTAATACTACGATCCTAGTCATCATCGACAGGTTTTCTAAGGCGGCCAGGTTTGTTCCTTTGACCAAATTACCTTCTGCCAAGGAAACAGCTGAGTTGGTGATTAACCATGTGTTCCGAGTCTTTGGGATTCCGCAAGATATGGTTTCCGACAGAGGTCCCCAGTTCGCCTCAAGGTTTTGGAAGGCCTTCTGCCAACTCATAGGGGCCACGGCCAGTTTATCTTCAGGGTACCATCCGGAGTCCAATGGCCAAACTGAGAGGATGAATCAGGAGCTGGAAACCACCCTCAGATGCATGGTTTCCAACAACCCGTCCACTTGGTCATCCTTCATTGTTTGGGCCGAGTACGCGCACAACACCTTGTGCTCCTCCTCCACTGGTATGTCCCCGCATGAGTGTCAGTTTGGCTATGCGCCTCTATTGTTCCCGGACCAGGAGGCAGAAGTCAGAGTGCCTTCAGCCTCGAGGTTCATCAGACGCTGTCGGCTTACGTGGAAGAAGGCACGTCTTAATCTTCTGCGTTCCTCTCAGCAGTACCAACGACAAGCCAACAGAGGTCGCCGTCCCGGTCCTACCCTGTACCCCGGCCAGAGAGTATGGCTCTCAACTAAGAACCTACCACTACGGGTGGAGTCTCGCAAGCTGTCCCAGAGGTTCATCGGTCCCTTTAAGATTGCCAGGAGAGTCAATCCCGTTACTTTTCGCCTGCACTTACCCAGATCACTTAAGATCAATCCAACATTTCACATTTCTTTATTAAAACCTGTTGTTTTTTCTCCCCTTATCCCGGCAGGCAGACCTCCCCCTCCGCCCCGTGTCATCGGTGGCCAGTCGGCTTATACCGTCCACCGGATACTGGATTCCCGCCGGGTGCAGCGGTCCTGGCAGTATCTGGTGGACTGGGAAGGCTACGGTCCCGAGGAGCGCTCCTGGGTTCCTGCCAAGGACATACTGGACCCTGACCTCATTCGTCAGTTCAGGGCCCTCCACCCTGAGAAGGCTGGTAGGAACGTCAGGAGCCGTTCCTAGGAGGGGGATTCTGTCAGGTTTTGGCCATGACTGTTCGGGTTTTGGTCACTAGATGTCCCCATTGCACCTTTTTTGTACCTTTTGTTTTTCTTGCTCTAATTATTGTTTGCACCTGTAGGTCATTCCCTTGTTAGTATTTAAACCCTGTGTGTTCCTCAGTTCCTTGCTCAGTGTTTGTAAGTTAGCACCCAGCCCCAGCCCAAGCCTTGTTTTATATAGATATTTCTCTGGTGGGATTTTCCAGAGGTTCTCTGGTTTAGTTTTTGTGTTTTGTTTGAGTAGTCTTTTGAGGTTTGTTTTTCCCTGCTGTTTTTTACCACTTTGTGGAGTTTCTTTTGTTTTTTGGAGGTTTTCCTCTTTGTGCCTCTTGGCTTTATTTTTGGACATTGTGGATTTAGTTTCTTTGCCTGAAGATTTTGTTCTTTAATTAAACCACCATCTCCAGTACAGCTGTGTCTGCCTCATCTTCTGGGTTCTGACAATTATTAGTGATTGTTTCTCGCACCGGGTCTTGACAATGAGGAGGACTTCTTCTCTGCCATGAAGATGTCTCAAGCACAAGAAAGCTCCAAACAGCTGGACAGATACCTGGCCTGTTCAGCTGATCATATGGAGTTGCTTAAGTCCTTCCCGGCAGTCTGTAAGCTGTCTCTGAGGCTAAACACACCCTTACCTGCATCAGCTGCATGTGAAAGGCTGTTCAGCATTGCAGGACTTGTTTTCAGCCCCAGGAGAGCAAGGCTGGATTCCAGAAACTATGAAAACCAGCTTTAATTGAAGATGAACCGTAAATTCTTCAACTTCAAGTAATGACAGCTTAACGTTAGCAAGGCCAAGGACACGGATGCCTTATGTGTTTTGTTAATTTATGTTTAAAATTGGAAGTATGGAACTACCCAGACTCTGCCTAGAGCTGCCTGTCAGACCAAACTGAGCAACCGGGCAAGGACCTTGGTTAGGGAGGTGACCAAGAACCCAATGACCACTCTGACAGCACTACAGAGTTCCTTGGCTGAGATGGGAGAACCTGCCAGAAGGAAAAGAGTCTCTACAGCACTTCACCAATCTGGGCTTTGTGGGAGAGTGACCAGATGGAAGCTACTCTTGAGAAAAAGGCACATGACAGCAAGCCTGGAGTTTGCAAAAAGGCACATGAAAGACTCTGAGAGCATAAGGCAAAATATTCTGTGGTCTGATGAGACAAAAATGTAACTCTGCAAAGTGCTATTTCTGGAGAACACCAGGCATAGCTCATCATCCATCTAACCCCATCCCTACTGTGAAGCATGGTGGTGGCAGCATCATGCTATGGGGATGCTTTTCAGCGGCAGGGACTGGGAGACTGGTAAGGAATGACTTCAGAACTAAAATGTCCTTGAGTGGCCCAGCCAAAGCTCAGACTTGAATCCCATTGAAAATCTGTCGAAAGACTTAAAGATTGCTGTTCCCTGCCACTCCCCATGTAACTTAACAGAGCTTGAGAAATCCCCAAATCCAGATGTGTCAAGTTTATACAGACATACCCAAGACGACTCAAAGCTGTAATCACAGCCAAAGGTGCTTCTACAAGGTATTGACTCAGAAGTGTGAATAGTTATGTACTTTCTGTATTTCATTTTCAATCAATTAGCAAACATTTCTAAAAACATGTTTTCACCTTGTCATTATGGGGTATTGTGTGTAGCTGGGTGAGAATAAATATATATTTAGTCCATTTTGAATTCAGGCTGTAACACAACAAAATATGGAATAAGTCTTAGGTTATGAATACTTTCTTAAGGCCATGACTAGAATACAGTTTATACATATTAAGTGGGTAAAATAGTATGTAAACATTATTAAAGTGACCAGTGTTTAATGACTATGTACATTGGACAGCAGTCTCTAGGATGTAGGGCAGAGTACTGGGAAGAGGCTGGCTAGTGATGACTGTTTAACAGTGTGATGGCCTGGAGATAGAGACTGATAAACAGCGTTCTCGGTCCCAGCTTTAATGCACCTGTATTGTCTCCGCCTGGTAGCGGGATGAACAGGCCGTGGCTTGAGTGGCTGAGGTCCTTGATGATATTCTTGGCCTTCCTGTGACACTGGGTGCTGTAGATGTCCTGAAAGGCAGGCAGTGTGCCCCCAATGATGCGTTGGGCTGACCGCACCACCCTTTGCATAGCCCTGTGGTTGCAGGCGGTGGGAAGGGTCAACCTAGGGGAATTTACAGTTTTAGCCAACCTAGCTAGCACATCCAATGGAACATTTGAGTATAACAACTGATCTGATAGTGTTATGGCTGTTCATGTTGATTATAGGTTTGCCAGTATCTGTGTGCTACCACAGGAGGCTAGAACTATTGCCGTGGAACTATTCAGCCCCGCTGGCTCTCCATCTGATCATTAGGTCACCCCAGCCTCTGTGCCCAAACACCAAGGGTCTGCTGAGTTTTTCCAGGCCCCGTGGATGGACACACAGCCCCCAGCCCACAGCCCCCAGCCCCTGGCCTGGTGATGATGAGAGAGGTAATTCAAAGTGACTGATAGAAAACAGAGCTCTGGTGTGGTTTGGGCATCCTCCCCACAGAACAGAGCTGCAGAGGGGATGGGCCTTCAGCAGCCATCCTGACTGGCTGTATCTGGCCTTGGGCTGGGGCTCTGTTCAAAGACGCCCCCCCCCCCCCCCCCCCCCCCCCCCCCAAAAAAAAAGGGCATCTTTGAGATGCTTGTGCTTGTAACCACCCTCACAAGCACATGACCGCTGTTCAGTCTGGAAGAGATATAGTTAAAACACCTGTTGTTACTTCTGAATACCACATGTGGGTACTTCAGTGTTTCATTGTGTATGTGGGATGGCCTTGATGTGACCTTCTGTGATCAGAGTTAACCACAGAGGCTACAGCTACATTTCAGGGCTGAATGTGGCTGTCTGTCTGACTCTAACACCGGGTCACCTCCCTTCCAAGTAATAATAAGTCACTAATTCACCGTGCATGATGTAACAGTGCAGTCAAGCGCTGCCAGAGAGAGTCTGAAATTCTAGCCCCGTTTATACTTGGTGCTAACATGAATCCTTTGTCCTGATCTTGTCTACATTCTGATTGTGCCCACATTTTCTACATGGTATTAAAATGTGTCGGTTAACCATCCACTGTGTCTGCATTGTGACCTCCTTTATGTATATTATATCACAGCAATTTTTTCAAAATAATATTTATTTATTGTAAAACACATATTGATATAATCATTCAATGATTTTAGAGAGCGAAATAATTATAATTTAAATGGTTTCTCTGTCCAGATTTGTCTACACTTGTAAGATATCCAAACACAATGCATGTCTGACTACCTCCGGAGGTGGGCAGGATAATCTGATTACAATCAGATCACAATGTGTCTTTTGATTGTTTACCCCTGTCTACAAATGTGGGTACAATCAGAATGTGGACAAGATTAGGACAAAGGACTCAAGTTAGAACCAGGTATAAACGGGGCTTAAGTGAAGGCTTTTCTTAATGCCATTGACCAAAATGTCAAGGAGTCTCTGATCTGTTGCTTGTTCCACTGTCTGGCAGACTCTCTCTCTCGCTCTCTCTCTCACTCTCTCACAGACACACACACACACACATACATACATACATACATACATACATACATACACACACAAACACACAAACCCTGACGCAAACACACAAACCCTGACATATACACACACACGCTGTGTTTGTTTCAAATAAATCTATAATCAGCTGACAAACTCAAGCACACCTGGGCTTTTCTGAGCGCCTCAGTGTGACCCTGCTGCCTTTCTCCTGCTGTGTGCCATGGACAGGCCTGGCTGGGGACCAGACCTGGCTTTGATCAGTAACCAGAGATGGTTACTCTCAGCCACAACCCCAGCCTATAGAACCCAACTAGGAGGAATGTGTTGGCCTGCAACTGTGCCACCCTGCTGGGTAGGACTGACCCCTCAGAGCCTGTTGGGTTAGGGTTAGGTTAGCAGAGCAGCACTCACCTTGTAACTGCAACAGGACAAAAGGACAGTGGCCAGACCAGCTAATCTTAGCTCTCCCACTATAAAAGGAGAAACTCCCTGCAGGGAGGTGACTCCAATAAAGCCTCTTTGTTGTGAGGTGAGTTGACCACTAGGCTACATCTCAAGCCAACATTAAATGCTATGACTCTGGGTCACAGGGAAACGAACCCCCCTGTGGCTGGCTGTCCTTCAATTGCTGTTAGGAATGAAAAGAGGAAATGGGCGAGACAAAATTCTGATTTATTGAAGTCTTTGCAGAGGAGAGTATATTATTGGGAAATATTTATTCGATTAAAATGATTTCGTGAACTCCCTATGAAATGAGGCCTTATCCTTTATTCCAGTGAAGTGCACAAACACTTGAAAGGAAACTCTTTAGAAGAAAAAGTGTTATGGAGTTGAAGTGTTATGTTTTGCTCAGAAGTAGATGAGATCTCTGTTTGTTTTGTTCAGCATGGTCCCACCAGTATAATTCTTCCTGGCATTTAATGATCCCATTGCACTCTTCACAATCATTGATGCAATCGCAAAGAAATAATAGAAACCAAATTCTTCTACATATGACTTGAGTTGAGTCCAGAATTGAGTGCAGGCATTTTAGAATAGGGTTAATGTAAATGTTTCTCGAGCAATTAACACATCTGAAAATGCCAGAATAGTCTGTGGAGTTCCTGTGTTCGCTGCAATATTTGGTGGCAGTAATGTCCTCTGATGTCATTTTATTGAGTGCCCAGCTTCAGAGCAGGCTCTTCAGGATGAGGGTCTTTGAGGAGAGGTGGTCATGTCAGGTCATGTGATTATGAATTCTCCTTACTGAATGGCCATCTTGAAGTGTTTAGTTTGTATTTTTTATTTTATTTATTTAGCAGACGCTCTTATCCAGAGCGACTTACAGTTAGTGAGTGCATACATTTTCATACTGGCTCCCCGTGGGAATCGAACCCACAACCCTGGCGTTGCAAGCGCCATGGTCTACCAACTGAGCTACACAGAACTAGTTGCCATGGAGATTAACTTTTTTATGCGTCCCTACCAACAGTCTGGGTTTTTCTATCAAATCTATCTCTTTTGGGATACATGTCACAACTCTTCCAAGTAGCATTTCTGCAATACTTGGAAACTGGAGAATAATTATTACGCAATAACATTTCTCCCCTAAGTTAAGCTGCTTTCTTCTATTATGCCAACTATCTCAAACATAGTGAGATCTATGTATGAATGTATGAATATTCTGAACTGGATAACCACAGCAATACACAGTTTTAACATAAACACCATTGAACTGGAAGTACAGTAATAAGAGGTGTTATGACATAAAGTGAATAAAAACACAAGGAAAGTAGTCAAGCAAGCACTCTTGCCAAATAGCGTTTGTTCATGATTCCTGAAATGAACCTATTCCCTCCTGCTGAGAGACAGTCAGAGGAGAGGAGGAGGAGGCCACCACAAGGAACAATAAGGAGAGTAAATATTTGGTCCGTCTTTGTGCTATGCTGAGTCTAGCTGTCACAGCAGATGGATGAAGAGACGGGGGAGATTGCATGGCTTGGTGTGTGACTCCAGCATTACCCACCATAAACAAATCGTGTGTGAAATGAAATATGGTTTTAATTGGCAGTATAAATGTTTACAGCATAGGCCAAATCAAAGCCTCTATTGAATCTCTCTGTGTACATTATTGTGGATGCTATTAGAAAAAAGTACAAGGTTTACATTAAAACATTAATACAGATGTAGGATCTTAATTTGACCACTCTTTTGTTGCTGAGAATTTTCCTGCACAGCAGGAAATGCAAACTTGTAGTTTATTCAAGGTTTAAAAAGGCTTCTAAAGTTTGCAATTTCCACTTTAAAATGTCAGACTTGATTTGCCCTAACGAAAAATGTATCAACTCCTACCAAAAAAATTCATTAATTATAATCCACATAATAATTAACATTTCCTGTTGCTGCAGGATTATTTTCCTGCTGTAGCAAACTGGCTCAAATTAAGATCCTGCATGTGTTCTTCGATAATTCATTGTTGCATTTCATACGCAAACAAACACATGACCTTGCCGTCTGTCAGCGTTCAGAGGCCCAACGTCCTTATTTCATTGATCAACTACCCAAAGTTAACAAACAAGCTGACCCAGAATGGCCATGTGTCGGCTCTAGGCACCTGACACCAGCCTAATGCATTACAGTAGGGGAACTCTGCCACTGCTGACCAGTGTCAGTGTTCTCTCAGATGAAGGGGAACAGGGTTAGGGTGCATCCCAGGCCCCCCTTGAGTCTCTCTCTGAGCTATGCTCCACATTAGGGTGGCAGTAAATCAGACATTGTACCGCACCCTGCCGCCCCACGCTGGGGAAACCCTCTCTCACTGAGAGGGAAGGGAGCTGCTGTAGTGTTAACATGTCACTGTGGATTAGCCTATACCGAGTTCATGTGTCTCTTTACCGGGTAATACTGTTTACATATACTAGTCAAGTGTGTATCAGATCACTTTTTTTTTAGGGGTGGTGTTCATGGTCTGTGAGAGGAGTTATATCTCTCTGGGAGATGTCATGTCTTGCTCACCTAGTAAACAGGAGGATTCCATGTTCTTCAGCAGATCCATCCACTTTTTCAGTTGAACCTAAGTGATGTCATGACCGAAGAGGCAAAGAGGACTGAACAGAGATGAGAGTACAATGGAATGTGTAGACCCTGTTTCTCTTTACTGTAACTCTCTCTCTCTTTCTCTATCTTTCACCCACACGTACATACACAGATGTCAGAACCACATCCTACTGGGTAGATTTTTCCTGCTCTCCAAGTGTTGGGTTGACGGGGGCTTGGGCCGGGTTATTTCCAGCTGGTGAGCAATGTGGATACCTGGCATAGGGGGTTAGGGCAGGGGTTGGGGTTGGGGCGGAGTGATGGGGCCGGCACTGGAGCTGCAGTGAGCTGCAGTATGCAGCTAAGGGGATTAGAGGCACTGTCAGACAGAGAAAGGGCCGAGAGGTCCACAGGAAATGATCTATGTGCATAAAGGCAGGAGGCAGTGCAGTGAGTCCAGCTCCAATACCAACCCAGCACTGGGGGAAAAAGGAAAGTGCAAGGTCAGTAGAGCGTTAGTGAGAGCACAAAGGAACAAAAGAGAAAGAGATAGCAGAGGCCATCACATGAAGAGGAAAGGAAACAACTGCTCTAAAAAAAAAATATTTTTTAAAGAAAGACATGGAATGCCCAGGCTCAGTTCTCTTCCCTTTAGTGTATTTTCATTGAGAGAGACGAGAAATGCCTGTGGATTTGATGTCTGTCAGACATATCCTCTTGGCTGTGTTTGGCAGGCAGGGGGTGGGGGAGCAGTGGGGGTATTTGGTGGGTGGAGGGGAGCTGCGCATGAATGGTCATTAGCCATATGTGCTGGCGGAGGAAAGACATTGCTCAGGCATGTGTTGGAGGAAATGCGGCAGTTTGCGATGAGGCCCATCTCGTCCTGTGAAGTCAGAGTTTTAAAAAGGTGTTTTCCGAGTCATTGCTCTTTTTATTAGCAACAGCAATCACAAGTCTGGTAATTGGTTCTGGCAGGAGAGATTTGCCTCACAATTAGACCAAGTTTTGAACCAAAACAAATGGAGTCTGCCAGTGCCTGCTGACCATCAGTAATACATACCTGATAATGTTATGAAAAGGATCAGTGCCACTCCAATAATAGAAAACCTAAGAGACTTACTCCAGATGTATTCCTGTATTTTCTTCTTCTTCATACATTCCAATCCAAACACTCCATTCAAGCACGTCATCCATGTCTGAGGAGAGATGAGAAATAATACAACAGCCACAAGCAAACTCAGCTGTCAGCATCAAAACACGAGCCAAGAAACAAACAAATAAACATTGCATATCAAAATCAAAAGGGCAGAGTTCAAAAGGGGTATTCAGAAAGAGCGGACGATGATAGAACAACCAGATCCTGTCATGTGGGACCAGGACCATCATGTGCCCTCTGCGGCTTTCTCTCTCTCTCTCTCTCTGATGGCAAAGGATCAATTGCCCAATGCTCTCCCCTTTCTTTCCACTGGTGTGCGTGGCCAAAGAGCTCTATTTTCATGTCATCAAACAAATGTAAACACCTGCAGTTTGATAAACGGCATTGGCACTTGGATTGGAACCAGTGCTTTGGTCAGATGACATGAAAATAGATATCTTTGGCCACGCACACCAGTGGTGGGTTTGGGTCGAAATGAGAATGCATAAGCAGAAAATAACCCCATACCTACTGTAAAATATGGTGGTAGATCGTTGATGTTATGTGGCTATTTTGCTTCCATTGGTCCTGGGGCCCTTGTTAAGGTCAACGGCATAATGAACTTTACCAAGTACCAGGACATTTTTGCAAAAACCGGGTTGCCTCTGCCAGGAGGCTGAAACTTGGCCACAAGTGGATCTTCCAGCAAGACAATAACCCCAAGAACACATCAAAATTAATTGTTAATTGGCCACAAAAATCAACATTTTGCAATGGCCATCTCAGTCTCCGGACTTGAAACCCTTTGAAAACCTGTGGTTTGAATTGAAGAGGGCAGTCCATATGCGTAGATGAAGGATATTGTCACGCCCTGACTCTGAGGACTTGTATTTGTTGAGTCAGGGTGTGTATTTTCTGTGTTGTGTTTGCTATGTTGTTTTCTAGAATGTGTAGATCTATGTTGGCCGGGGTGGTTCCCAATCGGAGGCAGCTGTAGCTCGTTGTCTCTGATTGGGGACCATACTTAGGCAGCCTTTTGGCACCTGTTAGTTGTGGGATCTTGTTCCAGTTATGGTATGTTTGTGTGTTACCTTGGACTTCACGTTTCGTTTGTTGTTTTGTCGTTTAAATAAACATGTATGCTTATCACGCTGTGCCTTGGTCCGTCCAGTCTATAAACGATCGTGACAGAAGATCCCACCAAACGAGGACCAAGCAGCGTGTTCAGGAGCAAACGCCGGGAATTAAACAGGAGGTTACTTTAGTAGATGTCCTCCTCGGTTGGGGGAGAATTACGGAGGAGGAGGCCGTCCGCTACTGGAAGGCGATGAAGGAGGATGCCCAGGTAGGAGAGGTGAAACGGCGCCAACAGTGCCGACGACGGAGACCCGAGAGGCAACCCCAAGAACATTTTTGGGGGGGCACACGGTGTGGACGACGAAGAAGCAGGAGGCAGCGACAGGGTGATTCTGCAGGTTAGGAGAGGAGGCCACCATGTTACGGGGGCTATTGGTTCAGAGAGAGCAGGAGTTATTTGGTCAGAGGGAGGTGCTACAGGAGGCTATAAGGGAGAAGGAGAGTGTAGAGGCACGGCGAGAGGAGCTGGTTAGGCAGCAGAAGGAGCGGGAGTTTATAAGGGAACCCACGCACCACTGGCTTAGTGCGGGGACCAGTCCCGCTCCTCGCACCAAGCAAGTGGTGCGTGTCGCCAGTCCGGTCCGGCACGTTCCTGATCCCCCGCACTAAGCCAGTGGTGCGTGTTCCCAGTACGGCCCGACCCATTCCTGCTTCCCGCACAAGGCCAGTGGTGTGTGTTCCCAGTACGGTCCGGCCCATTCCTGCTCCCCATACTAAGCCAGTGGTGTGTGTTCCTAGTACGGCCCGACCCGTTCCTGCTCCCCGCACTAAGCCAGTGGTGTGTGTTCCCAGTACGGTCCGGCCCGTTCCTGCTCCCCGCACTAAGCCAGTGGTGCGTGTTCCCAGTACGGCCCGACCCGTTCCTGCTCCCCACACTAAGCCAGTGGTGCGCGTCACCAGCCCGGTCCGGCCTGTTCCTGTCCCTCGCACCAAACCGGTGGTGCGCGTCGCCAGCCCGGCCCGGCCTGTTCCTGCTCCTCGCACCAAACCGGTGGTGCGCGTCGCCAGCCCGGTCCGGCCTGTTCCTGCCCCTCGCACCAAACCAGGGGTGCGCGTCGCCAGCCCGGCCTGTTCCTTCCCTCGCACCAAACCAGTGGTGCGCGTCGCCAGCCCGGCCCGGCCTGTTCCTGTTCCTCGCACCAAGCCAGTGGTGCGCGTCGCCAGCCCGGTCCGGCCTGTTCCTGTCCCTCGCACCAAGCCAGTGGTGCGCGTCGCCAGCCCGGTCCGGCCTGTTCCTGCCCCTCGCACCAAGCCAGTGGTGCGCGTCGCCAGCCCGGCCCAGCCTGTTCCTGCTCCCCGCACCAAGCCAGTGGTGCGTGTCGTCAGCCCGGTCCGGCCTGTTCCTGTCTCTCGCACCAAGCCAGTGGTGCGCGTCGCCAGCCCGGCCCGGCCTGTTCCTGCTCCCCGCACCAAGCCAGTGGTGCGTGTCGTCAGCCCGGTCCGGCCTGTTCCTGCCCCTCGCACCAAGCCAGTGGTGCGCGTCGCCAGCCCGGCCCAGCCTGTTCCTGCTCCCCGCACCAAGCCAGTGGTGCGTGTCGTCAGCCCGGTCCGGCCAGTTCCTGCCCCTCGCACCAAGCCAGTGGTGCGCGTCGCCAGCCCGGCCCAGCCTGTTCCTGCTCCCCGCACCAAGCCAGTGGTGCGTGTCGTCAGCCCGGTCCGGCCAGTTCCTGCTCCCCGCACCAAGCCAGTGGTGCGTGTGTCCAGTCCGGCACGGCCCGTGCCTGTTCCTCGCACCAAGCCAGTGGTGCGCGTCGCCAGCCCGGTCCGGCCTGTTCCTGCCCCTCGCACCAAGCCAGTGGTGCGCGTCGCCAGCCCGGCCCAGCCTGTTCCTGCTCCCCGCACCAAGCCAGTGGTGCGTGTCGTCAGCCCGGTCCGGCCAGTTCCTGCTCCCCGCACCAAGCCAGTGGTGCGTGTGTCCAGTCCGGCACGGCCCGTGCCTGTTCCTCGCACCAAGCCAGTGGTGCGCGTCGCCAGCCCGGTCCGGCCTGTTCCTGTCTCTCGCACCAAGCCAGTGGTGCGCGTCGCCAGCCCGGCCCGGCCTGTTCCTGCTCCCCGCACCAAGCCAGTGGTGCGTGTCGTCAGCCCGGTCCGGCCAGTTCCTGCTCCCCGCACCAAGCCAGTGGTGCGTGTGTCCAGTCCGGCACGGCCCGTGCCTGTTCCACTGGTGCCTGGTCCGGCACTGGTCAGCTGCTCCACTCCGGAGCCAGAGCAATCCGCTCCACCGGGGTCCAGTCCTACTCCGGTCAGCTGATCCACTCCGGAGCCAGAGCAATCCGCTCCACCGGGGTCCAGTCCAGCTCCGGTCAGCCGCTCCACTCCGGAGCCAGAGCAGTCCGCTCCACCGGTGCCTGATCCAGCTCCGGTCAGCGGCTCCACTCCGGAGCCAGAGCAGTTCGATCCACCATCGTCGGGTCCAGCTCCAGTCAGCGGTTCCAGTCCAGACCCAGACGTCAGCCCCTCTCCAGGTTCGGAGTCTCCCACACCAGGGTCCAGACAGGGCTTGGTACGTCGTGGGAGGAAGGAGAGGGGAAGCAGCGCGCCGAGGTCCAGACCAGACCAGGGGCGCAACAGGGAGGTGGAGAGTAAGTGATGGTCATGCCCGGAGCCGGATCCGCCTCCGAGGCGGAATGCCCACCCAGCCCCTACCCTGTTATGTTTATGTGGCGCGGTCAGAGTCTGCACCTTTGGAGGGGGGTACTGTCATGCCCTGACTCTGAGGACTTGTATTTGTTGAGTCAGGGTGTGTATTTTCTGTGTTGTGTTTGCTAGGTTGTTTTCTATGTTTTAGATCTAGAACGTGTCGATCTATGTTGGACGGGGTGGTTCCCAATCAGAGGCAGCTGTAGCTCGTTGTCTCTGATTGGGGACCATACTTAGGCAGCCTTTTGGCACCTGTTAGTTGTGGGATCTTGTTCCGTGTAAGGTATGTTGTTTGAATGCTACCTTGGACTTCACGTTTCGTTTGTTGTTTTGTCGTGTGTTTATTCGTTTAAATAAACATGTATGCTTATCACGCTGCGCCTTGGTCCGTCCCGTCGATAAACAATCGTGACAGATATCAAGGATCTGGAAGGATTCTGTATGGAGGATTTGGTCCTAGATCCCTCCCAATGTGTTCTCCAACTCATAATTCATTTTAGAAAAAGGCTCAGTGCAAGGTGGGGTTTTGAAAGATATTGAAAACAGGGGTGTCAATAATTTTGACCTCTACTTTTTGGAGAAATAAAATATATTACTTGTTAAAAATCTATTTCACTGAGCAGTTGTATTAGTATAAAATAATATAATTTCTGAATTGTTTTGACCATACAAATAGCTCAGTATTTGAATTATTTATTTTATACAGTAATTTTTGCTCATCTTTATCAAGGGTGTCAATCATTTCAGACCCCACTGTGCATACACAGTGAGTAAACAACAGTATATTAACAGTATATGAAGTGACCAGTGTTCAATGTCTTTATATACATGGGGTATTAGTCTCAAGGTGCAGGGCAGAGTACCGGGCAGGTAGCCGGCTAGTGATGGCTGTTCAACAGTCTGATGGCCTGGTGATAGAAGCTGTTTTTCACATCTCTCGATCCCGGCTCTGATGCACCTCTGTCCGCTAGATGGTAACAGAGTGAACAGACCATGGCTTGGGTGACTTAGGTCCTTAATGATCTTCTTGGCCTTCTTTTGACACTTGATGCTGTAAATGTCCGCACCACCCTCTGGAGAGCCATGCGGTTGAGGGCGGTGCAGTTGCGGTACCAGGCAGTGATGCAGCCCGACAGAATGTACTCAATGGTGCAACTGTAGAAGTTTGTGAGGGTCTTAGGGGCCATGCCAAACTTCTTCAGCTGCCTGAGGTTGAAGAGGCGCTGTTGCGAATGTGAGAAGATTTCATGTCCTCAGTGATGTGTGCGCCTAGGAACTTGAAGCTTTTTACCATCTCCACTGCGGCCCCATCGATGTAGCCATTGTAGCCATGTGCCATCAGTCTCTCTCAGTGCGCTCAATAATCTGCCTGCACTCCTCTGGGAGGTTGGGGAGAGACAACATTCTGTGAGCAATTGAACCCTTGGCGCTTGACAGTACTATTGATGGGGAGGAACATTTTTCAACAGCAGCTACAAATCCATTTGCTATCTCATATGGTACCATTGAAAATAGATTTTTGTGGACTGAGCGTGTAGGCTTGGAAATGTATGCATGAATGCAGCCCAGGAGTCTCCCCCTCGTTCTATCAACAGGGTCCAAATAATCTCAAGACCTCTTTTTTGTTCGCTGCTAATCAGGCCTTCTTAAGGCCATTTAACTGGCATCTGTGCTCTGACACCCACCCAATGCAAACCAGGTGACAGAATAGAGAGAGAGAAAAGAGCGGATAGAGAGAAGTGTGTGCGTGTATATTTTACAATGACCTTTTAGTCATTTAGCAGACGCTGTTATCCAGAGCGATTTAGTTAGTGCATTCATCTTAAGATAGCTGAAAAATATTTCTGCCGTAGTTTCATTATTTCTGATCACACATGACTTTGCTAAGAAAATACATACGACATTGTCTGTCTTAGGAATCTGTCCTCAATATTTAGATAGAATCCTACCCTAGATATTCTCTCTGTCAGTCTATCTTGCCTTCCCTTTAACAGGTCCCTTCTGGAAGCAGCACTACATCTCCCTCATAGATCAGCCTGACCTGAGCTGCAGCCGGTCATTACCAGAGCTATCTCCCTGTCCTCTCAGATAACCCAGTCTGATTCCCAGCCAAGTTAAAGGCCGGACACGCCAACGGGAGTCCTGATCCTCAGCATCCTGTAGTCTAGTCAGTGAAGTCTGTTCTTGTCCCTCAGACTGTTCAAATCAAAGTTTATTGGTCTCGTACACAGATTTGCGAAATGGTTGTGTTTCTAGCTCCAACAGTGCAATTATACATAGCAATAAAAAAAATATATCCAATAACATTGTAGCTAAATCACTGAGATCTTATCTGCTGTCCCTTAGTACCTAATAGGGCCAAAATGTATCCACCATAAATCATTTAACCGAAGGTTTGCCAAGAAGATGTCCAAGCCTAGATGCAGAAACAGGCAGCACCTCACAGTGACCGATCGTTGACGGTAGCGGGCGAGTGGAGTGGTATCTGAAAGCCAGGTTAGAACAACTATTGTTTGCGGGGTCCATTACTGGAATTCCCCATGTCTTTTCCACCTGTCACGGGTAGTGATTGCAGAGGCGGAGCAGCAGTGATTGGGGATCACAGGCGCAACGCTGGCATGAAAGCCTTCAGGAAATCCCTCCAACAAAACGCCTGCCAGGCTGGAATGTTGGCACCAGCCGCCGGGTCCCCGAATCCCTCTGCCCAGAACAGCACCGTCAGAGGGGCTGGGAAGCATTTGATGCAGCGCGGATTGTTGTTGCTCGGTTTGGAGGGAGGATGGGGGGACGGAGGGTTAGGGTGGTATCAGTGGTTGGGAGGTTGGGAGGTTGGAGGGTGATTGGGGGGGTTGGGGGCAGGAGCCGAGGCTGTAGTGATAATCCCCAATTGGCAGGCTGAAGAGATGTGAGTGACTACGTGCTGAGGCCTTCCATCACAGGCTGAAGTGGTATGGGTCTGCTCTGTCAAACTCATGTCAAAGGGCCATGGAACCTTGATTCCAGTCTCAAGGATCTTTAATGAGAGCTTTATGGTCGAGCTAGTTCAGTGTTTTTCAACCATCGTCCCTTTGATGTTGCTGACCCGTTCCTCAGATAACTGACACCAATATTTGTGTTAGTTTTAATAGAAGCTGTCCTCCAAAGAGGAGAACCATGCACTTGATACCAGTCACTGCTTGAATATCATTTTAGAGGTTGGCAGTGATGAAGTAAAAACACTAAAACTTAGATATTTCTTTATCAGTAACAACGTCAAAAATAATATTCTAGTAAGCCTTAATCATATCATAAAGCTGTTGTTTCAGATCTTTGTACACAAGTCAAGATGCTTCTCTGTCCTGTGGGAATGCAGTTCATTTCTCGTGTCTCTCTGCATGCAGCAAAGCCATGAATCTTATTGTGAACATGACACTAATGATTCTGTGAGTATCAATGTAAATTCCAAAGGGGAAAGGAGTTCATGTTGGAATGTGCTGTGCACCAGGATCAAAACTCCCTGGCGATGGGAGACAACAGCTCACAACAATCTGGTTCCACCACAGAAGAGGAAAGAGAAGGAAGAGAAAGTGGGAAAGAAGAGATGGAGGGATGCGAAGAAGAATAGAGGGAAAGGAAAAGCATTCCTTGGCCTAAAGTGATCAATCATCTGTCTAAATCTTCATCTGTCTAATTTACCTGCAGTCAAGGGGGAAAGAGCACCGTCTCAGAGCGTGGTAATACACACAACACAGCTCCCTCACCCTGCCCCGTCAGGTCCGTACCTGGATCCTCCATGCAGCTTTAACACTGAGGACCGCTTTGGAAAGAAGTGTTTAATGTGTTATTCTCTTAGATCAAATACACATCTTGTTGATGTATTAATGATCTTTTCCCAATATGAAGTCCAATCCAATCTAACAGCCTCTGTAGAGAGTGGCCTTCCGCTGCTTTACCATTGATCAGACTACTCTGACCTTTTGAACACAGCAGATGCCTTTTGTATTGCCTGTGTTTATTTAATAGCTATTGGATACAGTCACACAGCCTTGGCTGCAGCTGACAGCCCAGCAATTTGGAGACAAGAGATTTCTTGAATCATTGACTGTCTTTAAACCAAGCTAGTGTGTGACCAAATGCCACACACACAAACTGAGCTTGGAGGGTACTATGGTGTTGAATGCTGAGCTATAGTCAATTAACATTATTCTTACATAGGTATTCCTCTTGTCCAGATGGGATAGGGCAGTGCGATGGCGATTGCATCGTCTGTGGATCTATTGGGGCGGTAAGCAAATTGAAGTGGGTCTAGGGTGTCAGGTAAGGTAGAGGTGATATGATCCTTAACTAACCTCTCAAAGCACTTAATGATGACAGAAGTGAGTGCTACGGGGCGATAGTCATTTAGTTCAGTTACCTTTGCTTTCTTGGGTACAGGAACAATGGTGGACATCTTGAAGCAAGTGGGGACAGTAGACTGGGATAGGGAGAGATTGAATATGTCTGCGCATGCTCTGAGAACGCGGCTAGGGATGCCGTCTGGGCCGGCAGCCTTGCGAGGGTTAACATGCTTAAATGTCTTACTCATGTCAGCCACGGAGAAAGAGAGCCCACAGTCCACATGAACAACAGTACTCACACACACATGTAAAGTATGTGACCAGTATTCACAAACATACACATATCTGTACATGTACTGCTAAGACGTATACTATGCATGCATAGTATTGAGGTTGGTCTCCCAACATTGGCGTTATGGCTCTCTCTTTGTAAGCACAGAGCTAAGGGTGCTCAATCACACACCGTGCTTCATTACATAAACAAGAACCTGGCCAACAAGCCTGCTGCTGTTAATCCACAGCTTCCCCCGTCTCCCTCCTCCTCCCCTCCCTCCCTCCCTCCCCATCAAACTCACACAGGCTTTGAAAGGACAGATGTTTGTTTCCCTCAGCAGAATTAATGAGAGCATCAATTCCTCCCTCCAACAGACTGACTTCACCAGGCCAGCTCCTACTCTGCCTGGCCTTGAAAAGGGAAGTAAATATTAGGACATGCTATTTAGAAGGGGCAGGAAACATGCAGGCCATGATGGGGGCATGAGAAGGGCAGATAACGTTCAGGGCAGGGGGGAGACAAGAGGCTGGATGAGGGGTCAGGGTAGGCAAGCAGAATCCAGACCTCTTGCTCCTCAGGATAATTAGACACTGATGGGGGAAATGGGCATGACCGTTTGGGGGGAAATATTTGCTTGTCGTAATGAGAGGTCGATCCAAAATGGGGGAAATATTTGCTTGTTGTAATGAGAAATCGAGCCCAAAATGGCTTCCATGCCTCCCTGGGGGCACTGAGTAGCTGGGTATTATAGGTGCACAGAGCGGAGAGGGTTGGGAAAGTCTTATCAGCCAAGGACTGGGGATAGAAACAAAGAGCTACACTCAGAATGAAGCCCCTGATTTCATTTCACCATCTCCCCTTAAGCCCCCTGGCCTGTACCATCCCCTCCCCCGTCTCTCCTCAGTATCCTCTGTTCCACCCCCACCCCCACACAGTGATCCCCTGCCTCAGCAAACACAGACCCTCTCTAGAATAACATACAGGGCCAAATTAAGATGGAGCACCGCATTTGTCATCTAGGCCTTGGTGTTATCCTCCGAAATAAAGACAAATACTCCTGCATTACATATCATGTTACACATTATCCATACCCACCCTTAGGGGAAAAACCACATGAATTTCACATGTGTGAAGTCTTCCAAAAACACATGTTTTCATGTGATCACATGTGCTCTTAAGTGAAGTTGATGTGATTTTCCAAATGTGAACTCGTGGTTTTTCTGTAAGGGCATTCTCACCAGAGGAAAAATGGCATTCATTTGTATCTGTGCATTTTTGTTACATTGGCCGATTCATTGCAGTGTTCAGAGAGAGAGGGGGTTGCACCTCTTTTTTAGGGCAGCTTAAAGGATCTGCCTTCAGTAGACAAGGAGCCAGTGTTTGGTTGGACCCTAACAAGATTTGAATCTTGGGCCACTGTGAGGGCAGCAAACTGGGTAATGAGAGTGTGTCTGCTAGCTGCTTGGTGTGCATCCAGCTTCACCAGTTTATTTGGGTTTCATTTCCAAACACTTCAATATGGCCCAGTAAATCAGAGTCACATCAGACACAGGTATGATATAGTGGACCTGTGGCCTGTGAACGGGGTCAGTGGCAGTAGGAGTGACGGGCCGCTCCTTGCAGGAAGCCCCTCAGTCACAACTCTAGTCACTCTCAAATTAGTTGGAGAGGTAACACTGATTTAAAGTCATTTTCACAATTTCCACTTCCCAATGGGTAAGGTTAGGATGTAGGCTGAGTAAACTGATCCTAGATCTGTGCTTTAGGGCAACTTCATTCTACTGCGAACTTTAGAGTCAGAGAAAATGGGTGATTTCAGCACCTTCACTAGACATATACTGAACAAAAATATAAACGCAACATGCAACAATTTCAAAGATTTTACTGAGTTACAGTTCATATAAGGAAATCAGTCATTCATTGAATTGGGCCCTAATCTATGGATTTCACATGACTGGGCAAGGGCACAGCCATGGGTGGGCCTGGGAGAGCATAGGCCCACCAACTGGGGAGCCAGGCCCACCCACTGGGGAGTGAGGCCCAGCCAATCAGAATACGTTTTTCCCCACAAAAGGGCTTTATTATAGAAATACTCCTCAGCACCCCCCTCCCCGCTCAGACAATCCTGCAGGTGAAGAAGTCGGATGTGGAGGTCTTGGGCTGGCATGGTTACACGTGGTCTCCGGTTGTGAGGCCGGTTGGACGTACTGCCAAATTCTCTGGAATGACATTGGAGGCGGCTTATGGTAGAGAAATGAACATTCAAATCTCTGGCAACAGCTCTGGTGGACATTCCTGCAGTCAGCATGCCAATTGCATACTCCCTCAAAACTTGAGAAATCTGTGGCATTGTGTTATGTGACAAAACTGCACATTTTAGTGGCCTTTTATTGTCCCCAGCACAAGGTGCACCTGTGTAATGAGCATGTTGTTTAATCAGCTTCTTGATATGCCACACCTGTCAGGTGGATGGATTATCTTGGCAAAGGAGAAATGCTCACTAACAGGGATGTAAACAAATTTGTGCACAAAATTTGATAGAATTACACTTTTTGTGCGTATGGAACATTTCTGGGATCTTTTATTTCAGCTCATGAATCATGGGACCAACACTTTACATGTTGCATGTATATTTTTGTTCAGTGTACTACTATTTTCTATGGTGGATTATCAGATGATTGATGTTCATATTTGGTTACCAAATCATAAAAATCTATACTGAGAGATTTGTATTGTTAGCGTGGAAAAAAATAGGAATCGCCTTCTATTCCCAGTGCGTGTTTCTAATCAGACAATTCACAAGATCCTCAGTAGAAATCACTACTGCAAACACTCATAATCACACATAATGGCTTCACAGACAGCCATTCCCACTCAATCTTCACTAAATAGATGGCATTACCTCATCCACTGAAATAAATATGGAAGCAATTAAAGTAGGAGGGGAATCTGGCTACCACTCAAACTTACCCATACATTGGATGGGAAGATATATATATATATATATATATATATATATATATATATATATATATATATATATATATAATTTCCCCCTAATCACTTAAAATCCTTTATTTTTATTACTCTACAAAAGGTTATGAAAACAGAGCACAAGCTGAAAGATTTTGAGGGCCGGTTGATTCATTTACTGTGATGCGCTTGATTTTCAGTAAGGAGTGGGGACATCTCAATTCTATACCTCAGCCATTCATTTGGGAACCAGAGAAAGTGGCCACATATAACCTGATCGAAAAGGACTGGGACTGACTGGGTCATATAGTGAGCTCATGAGGGTAACCCACTTTAAATCCTGGCAGTACGTTACTTGGCACTATGTACTGTACACTGCTAGAAGAAATGGTCCTATATAAAACCAAAAGGGTTCAATAGCTTGCTTCATATATGGTCTTCAAAAAGGTTCTTAGAACCGCAAAGCACCCTTATTGTTTAGCAGTGTACAGGATTCCTACCAAGGCAGTGGCAGTTACAGAATGGTTCCTTACCTATCCAATTAGTTACTCTAGACAGTAAAATCCCTATCATGCCATATTAAGTTATTAGCCTGATGAACATAGCAACGTATGAACATAGAAACGATTAAGGGAAAAACTGCATTCAATTGAACATCTGTGTTTCAGCCCAAGAATGATACAGTGGGGAAAAAAAGTATTTAGTCAGCCACCAATTGTGCAAGTTCTCCCACTTAAAAAGATGAGAGAGGCCTGTAATTTTCATCATAGGTACACATCAACTATAACAGACAAATTGAGGGGAAAAAATCCAGAGAATCACATTGTAGGATTTTTAATGAATTTATTTGCAAATTATGGTGGAAAATAAGTATATGGTCACCTACAAACAAGCAAGATTTCTGGCTCTCACAGACCTGTAACTTCTTCTTTAAGAGGCTCCTCTGTCCTCCACTCGTTACCTGTATTAATGGCACCTGTTTGAACTTGTTATCAGTATAAAAGACACCTGTCCACAACCTCAAACAGTCACACTCCAAACTCCACTATGGCCATGACCAAAGAGCTGTCAAAGGACACCAGAAACAAAATTGTAGACCTGCACCAGGCTGGGAAGACTGAATCTGCAATGGGTAAGCAGCTTGGTTTGAAGAAATCAACTGTGGGAGCAATTATTAGGAAATGGAAGACATACAAGACCACTGATAATCTCCCTCGATCTGGGGCTCCACGCAAGATCTCACCCCGTGGGGTCAAAATGATCACAAGAACGGTGAGCAAAAATCCCAGAACCACACGGGGGGACCTAGTGAATGACCTGCAGAGAGCTGGGACCAAAGTAACAAAGCCTACCATCAGTAACACACTACGCCGCCAGAGACTCAAATCCTGCAGTGCCAGACGTGTCCCTCTGCTTAAGCCAGTACATGTCCAGGCCCGTCTGAAGTTTCCTAGAGTGCATTTTGCTGATCCAGAAGAGGATTTGGAGAATGTCATATGGTCAGATGAAACCAAAATATAACTTTCTGGTAAAAACTCAACTCGTCGTGTTTGGAGGACAAAGAATGCTGAGTTGCATCCAAAGAACACCATACCTACTGTGAAGCATGGGGGTGGAAACATCATGCTTTGGGGCTGTTTTTCTGCAAAGGGACCAGGACGACTGATCCGCGTAAAGGAAAGAATGAATGGGGCCATGTATCGTGAGATTTTGAGTGAAAACCTCCTTCCATCAGCAAGGGCATTGAAGATGAAACGTGGCTGGGTCTTTCAGCATGACAATGATCCCAAACACACCGCCCGGGCAACGAAGGAGTGGCTTCGTAAGAAGCATTTCAAGGTCCTGGAGTGGCCTAGCCAGTCTCCAGATCTCAACCCCATAGAAAATCTTTGGAGGGAGTTGAAAGTCCGTGTTTCCCAGCGACAGCCCCAAAACATCACTGCTCCAGAGGAGATCTGCATGGAGGAATGGGCCAAAATACCAGCAACAGTGTGTGAAAACCTTGTGAAGACTTACAGAAAACGTTTGACCTGTGTCATTGCCAACAAAGGGTATATAACAAAGTATTGAGAAACTTTTGTTATTGACCAAATACTTATTTTCCACCATAATTTGCAAATAAATTCATTAAAAATCCTACAATGTGATTTTCTGGATTTTTTTTCTCATTTTGTCTGTCATAGTTGACGTGTACCTATGATGAAAATTACAGGCCTCTCTCTTCTTTTTAAGTGGGAGAACTTGCACAATTGGTGGCTGACTAAATACTTTTTTCCCCCACTGTATGTGTCAGATTCCTGAGAGCAGTAGGCTTGTGCCAGTCTTAACATTAAAGGCCCAGTCCAGCTGTATATCACATTATAATACCATCAGGATAAATACATCACAAACGGTGCTGAAATGCCAGTGTTGTGTTGGAAGAATTAGATTTTGTTCTTTAAAAAACGGCTCGGGTTTATTAGCTATCACTCTAACATGCTCATGTTCCTGAGATAGCATAACAACAATGTTTAGCCAAAGCACGGTGGCCCTTCAGGATAACAATACAGTGAGTCAAAAGACACACAACAAACTCACAGGGCCTATATAACTGTGTGTGTGTGTGTGTGTGTGTGTGTGTGTGTGTGTGTGTGTGTGCGCGCGCTCTCGTGCATGCGTGCGTGTGTGTCCTCAACCCTGCTCAGTAATGTAAATTAGTTAGCCATTTTCCCCCTGGGTTTGTTGACTCCTCAGGGTGCAGACTTTTCCGTAGGCCCTCTGTTCAGATCCACTGTGATTACATGGCTCGCTGTTTACTTTTCCCAGAGTACTTAGCTCTCTATGCTTCTTTCATCCCCGCTCCCTCTCTTTTTGTCTTGCTCTCTTTCTTCCTCTTCGCTCTGTTTTGGTAATACACCATTGACTTACGCCTTTAAAAAGACACTGATGTTCTCAATGCATGGAGATTTATGTTAACTTTTTAAGTTTAATTGTAACAGTGTCAAAAAGCAGTATTATTAAAGGAGGCAATATATGGTTGTCAGTTTATTTAACTAGGCAAGTCAGTTAAGAACAAATTCTTATTTACAATGATGGCCTAGTTAGCTTTGTGTAATGAAAATCTTTTTCCATTGTAGAACTACCCTTATGGAAAAAACACATGAATTTCACATGTGAAGTGTTCCAAAAACACATGTTTTCATATGATCTTACAGAGCATTCAGAAAGTATTCAGACCCCTTTCCTTTTATCACATTTTGTTACGTTACAGCCTTATTCTAAAATGGATTAAATAAATGTTTTTCCTCATCAATCTACACACAATACCCCGTAATGATGAAGCAAAAACTGGTTTTTAGAAATCTTAGGAAATGTAAAAAAAACTAAAACAGAAATATCTTATTTACATAAGTATTCAGACCCTTTGCTATGAAACATCAAAATTGAGCTCAGGTGCATCCTGTTTCCATTGATCATCCTAAAGATGTTTCTACAACTGGATTGGAGTCCACCTGTGGTAAATTCTATTGATTGGACATGATTTGTCTACATGGTCAACTGGTCCCACAGTTGACAGTGCATGTCAGAGCAAAAACCAAGCCATGAGGTCGAAGGAATTCTCTGTAGAGCTCCGAGACAGGATTGTGTCAAGGCACAGATCTGGGGAACGGTACCAAAACATTTCTGCAGTATTGAAGGTCCCCAAGAACACAGTGGCCTCCATCATTCTTAAATGGAAGAAGTTTGGAACCACCAAGACTCTTCCTAGAGCTGGCCGCCCGGCCACACTGAGCAATCGGGGGAGAAGGGCCTTGGTCAGGGAGGTGACCAAGAACCCGATGGTCACTCTGACAGAGCTCCAGAGTTCCTCTGTGGAGATGGGAGAACCTTCCAGAAGGACAACCATCTCTGCAGCACTCCACCAATCAGGCCTTTATGGTAGAGTGGCCAGACGGAAGCCACTCCTCAGTAAAAGGCACATGACAGCCCACTTGGAGTTTGCCAAAAGGCACCTGAAGGACTCTCAGACCATGAGAAACAAGATTCTCTGGTCTGAGGAAACCAAGATTGAACTCTTTGGCCTGAATGTCAAGCGTCACGTCTGGAGGAAACCTGGCACCATCCCTACGGTGAGGCATGGTGGTGGCAGCATCATGCGGTGGGGATGTTTTTCAGCGGCAGGGACTGGGAGACTAGTCAGGATCGAGGGAAAGATGAACAGAGCAAAGTACAGAGAGATCCTTGATGAAAACCTGCTCCAGAGCGCTCAGGACCTCAGACTTGGGCGAAGGTTCACCTTCCAACAGGACACCGACCCTAAGCACACAGCCAAGACAACGCAGAAGTGGCTTCGGAACAAGTCTCTGAATGTCCTTGAGTGGCCCAGCCAGAGCCCGGACTTGAACCCGATTGAACATCTCTGGAGAGACTTGAAAATATCTGTGCAGCGATGCTCCCCATCCAACCTGACAGAGATTGAGAAGATCTGCAGAGAAGAATGCAGAAACTCCCCAAATACAGGTCATACCCAAGAAGACTCAAGGCTGTAATCGCTGCCGAAGGTGCTTCAACAAAGTGCAGAGTAAAGGGTCTGAATACTTATGTAAATGAGATATTTCATTTTTTTATTTTTATAGATTAGCTAACATTTCTAAAAACCTGTTTTTGCTTTGTCTTTATGTGGTATTGTTTGTAGATTGATGAGGGAAAAAACGATTTAATCCATTGTAGAATAAGGCTGTAAAGTAACAAAATGTAGAAAAGGTCAAGGGGTCTGAATACTTTCTGAATGCACTGAATGTGAAGTTAATGTGATAACATGACAACATGTAAAGCAACATGTGATAACACCAAACGACACGTGAAAACGTGATCACATGTGAAGTGTTCCAAAAACACGTTTTCATATGATTTTTCTGCAAGTGTATTTAGAGGTTAATGCAATTGGAACAAGTATCTAAAGATATCAATTAACATGAATGGTGGCCTTTTTATCTAAATCGCATGGCATGTTTCGTAACTCCTTCGTAACTACTTCTTTTAGTGCTGAGACACTGTCAATAATGACTGCTCTCTATGTCAAGAATCTTGATCTTCAATATTATGAGAGCATCTGTACCGTATCTATGATGATCGTTGACTGACTTGATTTTGGGGGAAAAGCACCATAGAAATAGAATAACCTGTAATTCTATTTCTCTGGAAATTACCCGTTATATCTACATATTTCTAAACTAAACCGATCTCCATAAACTTCCTTCACCAGTTCCCCTGATCCCCATCTCATCCATCTTACCAGTTAGTCTTTATCTGGGATGTTGCTGTGCTATCTCCCAGGCAAGATGCCTCAGGACACATCCTAACTGCACTGGCCAGCTGCCTGATCACAGAAAACAACAAAAAAACAGCATTTAACAGCACATACTGCTGGGCCCTATTTACAAAGGGCCGGAGGGTGGGTGGGGAGTGGCTCACAAAAGTCAATTTACAGTACGGGTCAGTACATCTAAAAGCCTTTACCACTCTAGTCAAATTCTTTGTCTCCTTCGATCACAGCAAGTATCTAGACCAGAAGTTACACAAAGGCAATTGCCATTATTATGGTCTTGGCTGACATCAAGCCCTAGAGATTTTCACTGCTGTCCATAAACTCTCCTTTCCCCTGTCGATTACATGCCAATGCCTGCAGAGCCAGGGTCATACCAACTCCACTACCACCGCTCTGGCTAAACAGATATCTCTGGAAAATACATATAAACGTTAACTTTAGTAACAATTAGTTCCGTGTTGATTTTTAATGGCTTGGGACTATGAGTGTTCTAAAGCTGCAGTGGTGGTAAAAGGCTGAGCAACAAAACTGCCTGGCCATTCTGTTCACATTAGCTCACAGAACAGACAGAATGTGCAACAAGTTTATTTGCATTTAGCTACTAGTGGTCCTCTCTAAAATGGATACCCACATGAAAAAGTACTACAGTTTACTATAGAATACTACAGTACTTACTATAGTATTCTACAGTAAACTACACAGTATCCCTCAATGTGTGTAGTACTTACTATATAATTTTGTAGTATACTTTAGAATACTATAGTAAATACTACAGTATACTACAGTCTGTAAAAACACTACAGTCCACAAAAACACTACAGTTTAACTATAGTAATAAACTATAGTATTTTATCATGTGGGTAGAATCAACCATGCTTTCATGGATTATCTGAATTGTTTCGCAGAGTGAAAGTATTAGTCAAATCTTCTTAATTTCTGTGCTTCTGTGAGATATTTCAACGACATTGTTCAATCAGATGTAGAGAGGTCAGATAGAGGTCAGTGGAATTGAAGCATGCTGACAGATCTCAGAACACAGAAGTGATTCTAAGGCATTGCAAATCTCCTGTAAAAAATTTCTGAGAATGATTTTCAACAAGACTATTATTAGGCTAAATTCAGTATTGTGTTCACATATTGTTTTTTTTTAATATTGAGTATACATTTAGTGGATTTATAGACTTATATGAGTAAATATTTAGTTACGTTGGTAACAACCTGGTCTCAGGGTAATTCGTAGGATTTGGTACGTAAATCTGTTCCCTACATTTAGTATGATATATTACGTTACGTTAGGTTACATTAATAGCGGTCGTATAATATCATACGAATTAGAGGATGTATAGTATCATACGTCTTAGAGGCTCTGCAGACCTTATGCAATGCAACGATTCGTAGCGTAACGCAGTACATGAATATCATTTTTTGTCACAAAATGGGCGGCTCCTTACGTAGTCCTACTTATGCTGCTCACAACACAGATCTGTTCCACTCAAATATTGTAAGGGGACGGATAATTCCTTGCGCAGCCTGGATAGGTATTCTTACAACGCCTGGATAGGTATTTATGTATCAGCTAACATTATCATATGTTATAGCAATTTGTCAGTCGATGACACAGTTGATGACATGGCACGCAAACCATTGGTTGTTGCGTTGCCACGCCTTAGCTGTGGAATGCACCCTTTCTCAATGAGGCTGTATTTTACCATCAAATTCGCTTGGTTGAAATGGAACCAGAAACATATATTTTGTTCCTCTTTCTCTTTTGACACAAAAAAATAGTTTCACAAAAAATGAACTCTACATCGATCAATTTAAACTGCTCTGAAAAATAATAAAGTGTTGCTATAAATCCATGAAAACAAAAGTGATGAAAGTATAAACGTCGTTCCTTGATCTGATCTATAGGCTATCTATCAAAGTAGCATATTTTGCATTGATAGACAAATATAATCCCAGCAACTGTTCAAACAATAAACCAAACAACATTGTAGCCTTATTAGAACCCCCCCAAAAGTTATTTTGTTTAGAAGTAATAACTTCTAATTTTGAAAGAGTAAAAATAGCTGCTAGCCGTGTGGTTTTTCTCCAGGAGCAAAAATTATGACATTCTATTTTTAGCTGATATGGGAGCGAATACATTCAGGCAGCATATTAAACTGGGATAATGTTGTAGGTTACTCTGGCAAGTTTAAGAATATTTGCCAGGGAATATTATTTAATTTTTAATCAGATTATTTCACATGAGGGAGATGTGGTAAGCTAAAAGGCTAATTTGTTTGCTGGTTTTAGCCAGCTAGCTAGCAAGCTGCTAGCAGAATAGCCTACAGACAACTGGCAAGCACAAAACGAGGTAATGTAAAACAAACCTAAACGTTCATTACATGTACTATAGCTATTATTCAAATATGCAGTTGGTTTTCTTTGAAATTAGCTAACAGTTGTGATGATGTTTTCAACATGATTCTGATTTGCTTTTACCACATGGGGAGACAACAACAACAAAATCTCTGCTATCGCCGCCTTATGAATGTTGCTATTCGGGGGTCTAGGAACACATGGACCGGCGAGGGTATCATGTTACCAAAAGGTGTGCATTGCTCCAAAGAATCTGACTCCACCCAACACAGTAAATGACTGAGTGATCTGTGGATCGGCCTTTTACCAATCGTACAATAACATACGAATTGGATGATATAATTTATCATATATCTTGGAGGACATAAAGTATTGTAAGTCTTTCTCTGAGACCAGGTTGCTTATTGCATTTTAACAATAAAGGAGAATTAAGTAGAGAATTTACGTTGGTGGTTAGGAACTAACGACAAAGGTTAGGATAATTTACATAAAGGGTTAGGAGAGCTAAAACGACAAAGGTTAGGAGAATTTACGTAGCAGGTTAGGTGAATTGGGTTAAGGTTAGAATAAGGGTTCGGGGAAGGGTTCGCTAAAATACTACAGTTGTCCCTGAAGCAAATCCAACACGCAACCTTTGGATTGTTAGACGTTCACTGCATACGCCCACCCATTCTCCTCGACCAACCTCCCTACTTTCGTTTCTGTCTAAAGTAACTAGACCATTAGTACATTACATAATATACGTCTTGGAGGTGCTCAGAAATACGTGTAGTCTATTTCGTATGGCTCTAAGGCCAGGCTGTGGAAAGTCCTTCATGTCACCATTAGTAAAAGGGCACTGTCTTTAGCTTTGTGTTCAAGGGGTCAAGTGGAAGCCTTGTGAAAGGGTGGTGTTTACTATTGCACTCCAAGTCAAGAGTCAACATACAGCCATATACCGTCCATTCACATCACACCCACACACACCAACCTGGACTCGGGGTAGACGTAACATGGTAAACATGGTATGTATTAATTTGTGGATGTCCATCATCCATTTCGGATGATATGTTACGAATTACAATTCGTATGATATGTTACGAATTACAATACGTATGATATGTTACGAATTACAATTTGTTGAGGCTAACGTTAGCTAAGTGGCTAACGTGAATGTTAGCTAGTTGGCTAACGTTAGCTAGGCTTAGGGTTAGGGGTTAAGGTTTGGGTTAGGAGTTAGGTTAAAGGGTCAAGGTTAGGGTTAGGGGAAGGGTTAGCTTACATGCTAAGTAGTTGCAAAGTAGCTAAAGAGTAGTAAGTAGTTGCAAAGTTGCTAATTAGCTAAAATTCTAAAGTTGTCCAAGATGAGATTCGAACATGCAACCTTTGGGTTGCTAGACATTCGTGTTATAGGTCTACCCATCCACCCCGACCAACCACCCTCCTTTCGTTTTTGCCTTAAGTAACCTTCGGTCTTATGTAACCATACCAAACATTACATATCATACTAATTCAGTTTCATATGTTACGTCTAGTCTATGAGACCAGCCTGCACACAGTCTATGACAGCATGGCTTTAGTGGACTCACTCTGTGGCCTCACAGAGTGCTGCTCACTATTCTTTCTCCCAGACCTCTAACCCTACATGCCCCACCCTCCTTCTCCAACACCCAATTACCTCCAACACCCATTTACCCCCAACACCCATTTACCCCCCACACCCATTCCCCATCACGACAGATTGTGTCCATCCTTATTTGCTGGCACTGCTTTTAGAATGCTGACAGGTAGGTTCACAGGAGGCCCTTTGAAGGTTCTAAGTAGATAGTGTCCATTGTTCACTCCTTCTACACTGTGTTTCTATGTACAGTTGAAGTCGGAAGTTTACATACACCTTAGCCAAATACATTTAAACTCAGTTTTTCACAATTCCTGACAAAAATTCCCTGTTTTAGGTTAGTTAGGATCACCACTTTATTTTAAGAATGTGAAATGTGAAATATCAGAATAATAGTAGAGAGAATGATTTATTTCAGCTTTTAGTTCTTTCATCACATTCCCAGTGGGTCAGAAGTTTACATACACTCAATTAGTATTTGGTAGCATTGCCTTTAAATTGTTTAACTTGGGTCAAACGTTTCGGGTAGCCTTCCACAAGCTTCCCACAATAAGTTGGGTGAATTTTGGCCCATTCCTCCTGACAGAGCTGGTGTAACTGAGTCAGGTTTGTAGGCCTCCTTGCTCGCACACGCTTTTTCAGTTCTGCCCACACATTTTCTATAGGATTGAGGTCAGGGCTTTGTGATGGCCACTCCAATACCTTGACTTTGTTGTCCTTAAGCAATTTTGCCACAACTTTGGAAGTGTGCTTGGGGTCATTGTCCATTTGGAAGACCCATTTGCGACCAAGCTTTAACTTCCTGACAGATGTCTTGAGATGTTGCTTCAATATATCCACATAATTTTCAATTTTCCATAATCTATTTTGTGAAGTGCACCAGTCCCTCCTGTAGCAAAGCACCCCCACAGCATGATGCTGCCACCCCCGTGCTTCACGGTTGGGATGGTGTTCTTCGGCTTGCAAGCTGCCCCCTTTTTCCTCCAAACATAACGATGATGATTATGGCCAAACAGTTCTATTTTTGTTTAATCAGACCAGAGGACATTTCTCCAAAAGGTACGATCTTTGTCCCCATGTGCAGTTGCAAACTGTAGTCTGGCTTTTTTATGGTGGTTTTGGAGTAGTGGCTTCTTCCTTGCTGAGCGGCCTTTCAGGTTATGTCGATATAGGACTCGTTTTACTGTGGATATAGATACTTTTGTACCTGTTTCCTCCAGCATCTTCACAAGGTCCTTTGCTGTTGTTCTGGGATTGATTTGCACTTTTCGCACCAAAGTACGTTCATCTCTAGGAGACAGAATGAGTCTCCTTCCTGAGGAGTATGACGGCTGCGTGGTCCCATGGTGTTTATACTTGCGTACTATTGTTTGTATAGATGAATGTGGTACGTTCAGGCCTTTGGAAATTGCTCCCAAGGATGAACCAGACTTGTGGAGGTCTACAATTTATTTTCTGAGGTCTTGGCTGATTTCTTTTGATTTTCTCATGATGTCAAGCAAAGAGGCACTGAGTTTGAAGGTAGGCCTTGAAATACATCCACATGTACACCTCCAATTGACTCATATTATGTCAATTAGCCTATCAGAATCTTCTAAAGCCATGACATCATTTTTTGGAGTTTTCCAATTTAGTGTATGTAAACTTCTGACCCACTGGAATTGTGATCCAGTGAATTATAAGTGAAATAATCTGTCTGTAAACAATTGTTGGAAAAATTACTTGTGTCATGCACAAAGTAGATGTCCTAACCGACTTACCAAAACTATAGTTTGTTAACAAGAAATGTGTGGAGTGGTTGAAAAATAAGTTTTAATGACTCCAACCTAAGTGTATGTAAACTTCCGACTTCAACTGTATATGCTGTTCTAACACAGCACGAAAATAGGGTTATGTATGACACTGGCTTGGCTGGATTACAGTCAACATTGTGGGCGCGTTCGAGCGGATCACTTTTGTCAAAACGTTGACCAACGTTGGTCACCGCCTTTCAAATGTGTTGCATTATGGGTATGAAAATTGTCCGACATGCGACTACATGTCAACTGCATGAACTTTACAACAATCATGTGATCAAAGGTCATGAACTTTCGACTGCAGTCGACTGGACATTTCTGCAGTTGCTCCTCACCAACTGCAACTTGAAGTCGGAACCAAAGCATTGTGGGAGACAACCTTCTTCTGTTTTTTTGGAAGCAAAAGGCACTACATGCTCATAAATGGTTGATGTCACCACCTATCATTGGTTATTATCAATGCGATGTTTACTCTTTTGGGTGGATGACTGTTTAGAGTTTAAATACAACTTTATTCTTACATCCTTATGATCTAATTACATAGGCCTACATGTGATCCACATTTCTAAAATAAATAAATGAAATATCCTACCTGTGACAATGTAGCTAATGTTTTTATCTAGATGTTACTGTAATGTTGTGTCCCATGTTATAGTCTACAATTTGTCTAGTCTGTAATATTGTTGTCACCAAACAAATGCAAATGTGTTGATTGTCTCTTAAGTGTGAATTTTAGAGGCTTAATCTGTGTCTGGGAAATAGTCCCTTAATGAGCAGACAGATTACCAGGATGCGTACTCAGAACATGCGCTGACCAGATTTTATACCTACATGTTTCAAGCAGACCACCATAGTCCCTGTTCCCAAGAATGCTAAGGTAACCTGCCTAAATGACATCTGCAGCCATGAAATGCTTTGAAAGGCTGGTCATGGCTCACATCAACACCATCATCCCAGACACCCTGGACCCAATCCAATTAGCACACTGCCCCAACAGATCTGCAGATGACTCAATCTTTATTGCACTGCACACTGCCCTTTCCCACTTGGACAAAAGTAACACCTACAGTATGTGAGAATGATGTTTATTGACTACAGCTCAGCATTCAACACTATAGTGCCCTCCAAGCTCATAACTAAGCTAAGGACCCTGGGACTGGACACCTCCCTCTGCAACTGGATCCTGGACTTCCTGATGGGACACCCCCAGGTGGTGAGGGTAGGTAACAACACATCCGCCACACTGACCCTCAACACGGGTGCCCCTCAGGGGTGCATGCTTAGTCCCCTCCTGTACTCCCTGTTCACCCACGACTATGTGGCCGCGCAAGACTCCAACACCATCATTACATTTGCCGACGACACGGCGGTGGTAGGCCTGATCACAGACAACGATGAGACAGCCTATAGGGAGGAAGTTAGAGACCAGGTAGTGTGGTGCCAGGACAACAACTTCTCCCTTAACATCAGCTAGACAAAGGAGCTGATCGTGGACTACAGGAAACCGAGCACGCCTTCATTCACATCGACAGGGCGGTAGTGGAGCGATTCGAGAGCTAAGGATCTATCATGGTCCAAACACACCAACACAGTCGTGAAGAGGGCACGACAATGGCTCTTCCCCCTCAAGACACTGAAAAGACTTGGCATGGGTCCTCAGATTGTCAAAAAGTTTTACACCTGCCCCATTGAGAGCATCTTGACTGGGTGCATCACCGCTTGGTATGGCAACCGCTTGGCATCTGACCGCAAGGCGCCACAGAGAGTAGTGCGGATGGCCCAGTACATCACTGGGACTGAGCTCCCTGCCATCCAGATCCTCTATACCAGGTGGTGTCAGAGGAAGGCCCTAAAAATATTTAAAGACTCCAGCCGCCTATGTCATAGACTGTTCTCTCTGCTACCGCATGGCAAGCGGTACCGATGCACCAAGTCTGGAACCAACAGGACCCTGAACAGCTTCTACCCCCAAGCCATAAGACTGCTAAATAGTTAGTTAACCAAATAGCTACTCGGACTATCTGCATTGACCCTTTTTGCACAAACTTTTTTGACTCATCACTTACGATGCTGCTACTGTTTACTATCTGTCACTTTTTTATAGTTAAATGTACATATCTACCTCAATTACCTCGTACCCCTGCACATCAACTCTGTACTGGTACCCCAAGTTATTGTTACTCATTGTGTATCTATTATTACTTTTATTACGTATTTGATTTTTCTATTATTTCTCTATTTTCTTTGTCTCTGCATTGTTGGGAAGGGCCCTTTTTAAGTAAGCATTTCACTGTTAGTCCACACCTGTTGTTTACGAAGCATGTGACATATATAAAATGATATTACATTTGATTTGAAGTACCCCAGACACCAGTTGTGGGTTCAATACAAAGTGCATTTGAGTGCTTGGCATAATGGCTACCCTGTAACTTATGTGAACTGATGTGCATGTACATGTGTAGTATAATTATTGTCATGTTTTTTACCCAGTAACTTATACTGTACAGTGAGTGCTTTGTCATTCATGTGATTTGAATCAAATTCTGTTCTTTACATGCTTACTGACAAAAGCAACATAAAGGTTGAGAATTAAAGAAATACACTGCAGTCTATAGAGATGCTGACATGCAATCAATTACCATACAGGAAGAATCTTTGTGGACTCCATTTAATCACATCTGTTATAATTCCATGTTGCACAATCACAAGTAATAATGAGGAAGGTACAAGGCATGAAGTAATGACAAGTAACACGGGAGGTTAGCATTTTTTGGGGGGTATGATATTTGTGCGTCAGGAACTTTCTCACTCATCATTATTGACGATTCATTCAGGACTATACGTAGTCATGGTAGCATCCACGTTAATGTAGAAGTGTTTAGAAACATATGCTATTATTATTTACAATATAAATGACTTCAAAATGACACAATACATTAGTTACCATTAATTTCTATTGGGCACAAAATAATCTGAAACACAACCAAAACAAACAGAAAATGCATCCAACAAGTTTGTAGAGTCACAAGCTTGATGCAATCATTGCGTGCTAGGAATATTGGACCAAATTCTAAACTAAATAACCTCAAATTAAAGCTGACAGTCTGCACTTTAACCTCATCGCCATTGTATCATTTCAAATCCAAAATGCTGGAGTACAAAGACAAAAGAAGACAAAATGCTTCACTGTACCAATAATTACAGAGGTATGCATGTTCTCATTCTAGTAGCCTTCTAGTAGCACTCACTACCTGATTATATTTTGAGAATAACAATACCAAACAAGTCTTGTGAATGTTATAAAGAGCTTGGACTGGTATCTTATTTCCTTATCATCAAAATATTCCTTCCTTGGAACATGTTGATCATGTTTAGCTTCGTGTAGAAGTGGAATTTTGATAACTTCAACTTCATCGGCAATAACAAAGGCGATTGCCTCTCCCATTGTCACGTTTCCTAGAAACAGCAGAAGTTGTCCGACTTGCTGTCGGTGCCTATGTACCTCCCCCGACTTTACTCGTCGACTTCCATTTACAGTTGGCTACTTTCGCCTTACCAGTGTATCTGGAATCCACTCCGCTGTACATTTCTAATAATTCCTAAAATAGAAAGACTTTAATCTGTTAAAACATGCCTATCAACCAATTTGTTAGCAGTAATTGACTGCTGCAAACACAAACCGAGCTCATAAAAGGCCTCAGAAAAGCTAACGTAACAATGATTGCGTTCTATTAAACATACCTCCCCTGCAGTTCTATATTGTTCTAGCTGTGTTGGCAGCATCTGTGCCCCCATGGGCAGGCTAGGTCAATACTGGTACATGTGTTCGGCTTGTTCAAGTTGGAGCCTCAATGTGTCAGAGCACAGCATTGGCCAAGATGCTTAGATTCAAGCCCTCGCTAGCTGTTTGTGTCTGTTCAGAATCATGAGAACCACAAGGCAACACAAGGTTTGGTCAGCGGGTAATACTTCTGACTTACAGAGTGCCAACTGACAAGTTCTGTTCCTTTTAGTAACAACCTAACCCTTTGTATTTAAATAAATTAAATGTATTTTGTTTTTTAATTGGAGGTTCAACCATTTCCAAGATCTCTCCTTATTCATATGAGCGTTAGGCTAAACCTGTGATATAATTAATGGTTTCTTAGAATGGTCTTTGTGACAGTGAGGAATGTCCAAACAAACACCTTCCCAGGTTTTTTGTAATTGAGACATTGATCCAAATTGGCCTTTAGATTGAACACTACAACACATTACAAGTCTGTTCATTTATCTTAGCATCACAGATCATTGTCTGAAATTGATATTTTCTTAACACTTGGAGATTAAAACAGTAATGCTTTGAGGGGAAGAAATATAGCTAGTCTATTCCAAAAACATCAGCCTGTGAGGTTATGTAGTTCTCTTGCCAAGTTTTTTGTAAATGACCAACATGTTTTTCATCATGATGATGATGATGATGTGCGGTCTTGGGAAAGGAAAAACATGTAATTTCTAAAGAGCTTGGTAAAGATTCTTTAATTAGTTTATAAATATTTAATTATTTAATTCAGCATACAAAAAGACAGTATGTACATCAACACAAGAGTGGTTCATAATAACACAGGATTATATGAGACCCATGTGTTCCTTTCGCATACTCTGAGTGTTAGGCTTTGGACTACCTGCATGTCAGACATTATAGGGATAATGTGCTGTTTCTAACACTGGGAGTTATTTTTCCTTTTTCTGAGGATTCACACAGAATTGTCTGCCTGCAGGCGAGTCCCCAGTCGAGCTCCAGTGCTCAAGTGTCCAGAGTTCAACACCAGTTACTAAAAAAGTTCCACAACTGAAAGTACTTGAAGTTCCCTTTGTGTGTTTAGCACCTTTTTCCTCTCTTTCTTTCCGTCTCTTTCGCTCTTGAAAAAACAAGTACCATTTGAGCAATAAAAAATATGGATCCTTCAGAACCCTTTGAATTCCGTGGAAACGGTGAACATCAACATCAGAGCGTGACCAGAAGTACAAAAAAACAAACATCCAATATCATTTATTTTAATAAAGGTATACGAAAATAGACTTTTGATATCCAAGTATGGCAAGTGTAAGGAAAGTGTAAGGAAAGACAAAACCCTTGAGGACGGTGGTCTTCACGTAAACCGATAGGCATTGTCACAACACCTATTTGACCACGTTCGTAAAATTTTAAAACTTTTTAGTCCAGCTTGTGGGTCAGAGTTGAATAAAAAATTATGAACAAAAATAAACTGTTTCTTGTCAAAATATACATGCTAAAGCTTAAGACAAAAGTAAGCCATCTCGGAAACGTAGTGCTTTGGTTATCTGTGGCCCCAGCCCAGAGACGTGGGGCGGTTAGGTGGGTGGGTGGATGGATGGATGAAGTAGACAACATGGATTCATTTGCAGACATATCTCTCCACAATCCTCTCACACTTCTTACACGTGACATAGCAGCACCAGTGGTACTTGCAGTGGCAGCGCTCCACCAGCTTCTCTGTGTAGGGGTTGTAGCCTCGCCCACAGCACATCAGGTCGCAGCTGTCGCTGCCGATGGACGTCTTGTTGCACTGCCTGGAATGGACAGAGAGAGCGAGAGAGTGAGATAAAACTAGGTTTCATCATTTTTTGCGTCACTAAATGACACTGTCTGCCCCCAAACAAATGACAGAGAAACAAACCATTCTATACACCGGTAATACATTTTGGTCTATGGAAAGCCCTCAAGGTCCCCAACATATTTACACACACGATGACACGCACACGCACACGCACACATAAACACGGTCTCCCCAATGAATTCCCCACTCAAACAACCCCATTGATCTTAGAATAGTTCCTCTCTCAAATATCAACCCCCAAAAACGTTTTGGACAACTCTGAGTCCAACGGAAGCCTCACAAATGTATTTAAAAGGGGGAGCTTGACGAATGCTTATTGTGCATTCACCCAAACATTCTCCCTTGTGTTTTGTCTGAGGGCAGCAGATGCTTCAATTGGGACCCTTTAATTTCTTAAGCCTGGGGGCATCTTAAGTGAGCAGAGAATAGCTATATCATAAATCACAGTGAATACACAGGGGAGCCCTCCCTCTATTTAACCCTCTCTCTCTCCACATAATTGCATTGTTTTATAATAGCAGAGTGTTAATGGCCAGCGTGGTGAGAGACAGAGACACTGAGAGGATAGCTGAAGGCTGCTGACACAGAGGAGGGAAAAGAAGGGTAGGGTTGGCGGGTAGGGAGGGAGGGTGGGAGGGAGGGAATGAGAGTCATTGGAATACGTAGGACAGGCTCCTTACAATAATGGCCTTTGGGATGGGGCAATTAATAATTTCTCTACACAGACATGTTTTGTCAGGGAAAATCTGCCCTATCTGGTGCAAGTTAATGGATCAAAAGGACAGCACAGTCTGTTAACTCCACATCGCTCTCACACAGCTGTCACTCACAGTCAGAGCTACTAATCTCATTCTGAATTAAAACACATCCTTCGATGGTGCCGTCACACGCAAGACCCACAGTGCTTGTTGCCTTTGAGACACTGATCATCCCTCAGCTCTGGGGATGTTATTGAAATGTAACTTGTTATGCATTTCTTATTATTACAGAACACATTCTAACCCCACAACGAACGTCGCTACAAGGCTCACAGCAGAACAAGTGTATATCACTGGAAAGACAAAGGACAGCTTTCTACAGATGTGGCGTCCAGCATTTCTGTCCCTAACTGAGTAGGCTTCATGTTTGCTGCTACTCCACTCCAGGTATTATCAACGGGGTCAAAGATATTCATGGTGAGGAGTAGTGAGATTAGAACTCACTTGGAGGGTAAACACAGATAAGGCCATCCTGAAGTGTGCACCACTGAACATGGCTCTGTCAGGGTCTCCCACTAGCTCTTGTGGAGTGGCTAGGGATCATGGTCATGAGGAGTATGGTGCTGTGATGAGGCCATGTGATGGGGAGGAGGAGGTGTGGGATGGGGCGGTTAAAACATCCCTAGACCTCTGGGACCCTCATGGAAGCACACACCACACGGCACATCAGTGTCACACGTCCCCTTGCAGACTGCCACCAACGATTGCAAGAGGCTGATGGTGCCTTGAGACACGGCATAAAGAACTAAATACTGTATATGCTATAGACCACGTGTGGTGGGACCCTTATCAGGTTGGGGGCAGCAGATGCATGGAGCACAGTGAGTGCACCTGACGCGCAATATGTCTTCAGGTTACAGTATCTGTTAAGTGGCCTTCTGCTCAGAGGCTCAGGGCTAGGCACATGACGCTTGACATTTGAACTATAGCTGCCTCCAGGAACAGTAAAGAGACATTTGCATTAATTGTTTTCAATGGTCCTCATATGTTCGTCTGCATTTCCAGCTCCAAGAGCTGCAGACCACTAAACCCTCCTCCTTTTTTAAATTTGTCATATGTCTTCTGCAGTCCAAAACCAAATAGCAGAGATTCAGCTACGCTGCTAAAATGGATACCCATGGCAAAAGATGCAAAAGGCAGAAAATCCACTAGGCTGTCAAAGATGGCTAGCACATTTTTGTAGAAGGGGGGTGGCCAGACTCTCTATATCTGGCCCTTACCTCAGACAAAGAAAATACCCTTTACTTCCCACTAAGTTCTCACAGTGGTCAGACTGACAACATGCAACATATATTTAAGCAATAATGCCTGAGGGGGTGTGGTATATGGCCAATATACCAAGGCTAATCGCTGTTCTTATGTACGACGCAACGCGGAGTGCCTGGATACAAGCCTTAGCCGTGGTATATTGGCCATATACCACAAACCCCCGAGGTGCCTTATTGCTATTATAAACTGGTTACCAATGTAATTAAAGCAGTATAAATAAATATTTTGTCATACCCGTGGTATACGGTCTGATATACCATGGCTGTCAGCCAATCAGCATTCAGGGCTCGAACCAACCAGTTTATAATTCCTAATAAAACACTTCAGATGAATAGAGAGTCTTGTTTTATCTTTGGGGACCATTACCTGTATCAGCTGAATGCACTCAGGCCCTAAGAATAACCACATTACTCACCCCTATCTGATAGCAACACAAGGGCCCAAGTCACAACGGTCATGTCAGTGACACGTGCTCAGACATACCACAGACAGGCCAATCTCTGGAACCACTTTCTTTATCAGAGATTCTCAAAACAAAATGGTGTCTGCCACCAGAGTGGGTGGCAGCTAATTAAATCAACATCCTGGACGAACTACCCGCTTGAGAAAATAAACAGGATTGGTCCAGACAGAGCCAGGCCAGTATACTGAGTATCTAGAGTTTCGCAAAAGAGGAGCTATGATTTTGTACGGCCCTATATACTTCCACAATGTGCCACCCATGACACCCTGCTTTTATGAACATAAGACACACACGCACGCACGCACACACACACACACACACACACACACACACAGCTCCTGTAACATTCTCACCTGTCCTGGGTGCCAACGGAGCCGAGCTTGTCGTTCTTGGCGCAGAAGTCCGGGGAGCTCTGCAAGTAGACCAGCTCGTTCTCCCTGACGGGCCTGATGTCGATGTCCTTGGGGACCAGCTGCTTGCGCGTACCCATGGGTCTGTGCACCACCTTGGTGGCTGACAGGTACTTGGTCTTCAGGTCCATGGCGATGTCCTTCAGGTCCTGCAGGCCTCTCCAGCAGGTCCGTATGGAGCAGGAGCCAGACACACCGTGACACTTACACTTCATCACCAGCGCATCTCTCAGGGCCTGGGGGAGAGATAGAGGACGTGAATGTCAGACACTGTTACTACTGACGCTAATGCTATAGCAGAAAATACGTTGAATATTCTACAAAGGGATTCTAATTTACAAGAGCTATAAATATACATGCTCATATGTAGGGCTGTTACGGTGACCGTATTACCACCACACCGGCGGTCAGGTGTCATGACAGCAGTCAAATTCCATATGACCGTTTAGTCACAGAAATTAAGATTTTCCAAGCTCTGAAGCTGCTGATGGTCATTAGTAGCCTACCAAACGTAGCCTACCAAACTTGCTAACTGCCTGGTACTCAGCACTCTATTGTCCCTCTAATCACTCTGACATCAATGCAAATGCTGTCGAAAATCTAATCAAACACTTCATGAAAGCCCATTAGCTCATGTTGAGCAACATTTCTATAGGCTATGCAATTGGGCAAGAAAACAGAGTGATGGCCTCTACTAAAAAGAGGAGGATCCTATCAGCTTTCTATTGCTAGGCCTACTATATTTATTTCTCAACTTTCCTAATATTAAGCACATTGCGTCCTCCATTCGCTATTTAAGTGCATAGATGACATGTATTTTTTTCCGCAGCCCCTGTTTCGAGACAGGTGCATGATAATGGTCCATTCTAAATCAAAACAAATTTCACACATATTATTTAGTATATGTTAAGACAAGATTAAATCAAGAATAGTGTGATGGGTGACAATATTAGCCTATCACTTGTGAATAATATATTATCACTTGTGAATGATGCCCAGCTTAAGGCAAACAGCGCATAATTTTTTTTACGACTTTTTAAAATCATAGTCACACACCTCATGTAGCCTAGCCCATAGGCCTACAGTGCCTTGCAAAAGCATTCATCCCCCTTGGCATTTTTCCTATTTTGTTGCATTACAACCTGTAATTTAAATTTTTATTTGGATTTCATGTAATGGACACACACAAAATAGTCCAAATTGGTGAAGTGAAATGAAAAAAATAACTTGTTTTAAAAAAATATAAAAAAGAAATAACGGAGAAGTGGTGCGTGCATACATTGGGGAAAAAAGTATTTAGTCAGCCACCAATTGTGCAAGTTCTCCCACTTAAAAAGATGAGAGAGGCCTGTAATTTTCATCATAGGTACACGTCAACTATGACAGACAAAATGAGATTTTTTTTTCCAGAAAATCACATTGTAGGATTTTTTATGAATTTATTTGAAATTATGGTGGAAAATAAGTATTTGGTCAATAACAAAAGTTTCTCAATACTTTGTTATATACCCTTTGTTGGCAATGACACAGGTCAAACGTTTTCTGTAAGTCTTCACAAGGTTTTCACACACTGTTGCTGGTATTTTGGCCCATTCCTCCATGCAGATCTCCTCTAGAGCAGTGATGTTTTGGGGCTGTCGCTGGGCAACACGGACTTTCAACTCCCTCCAAAGATTTTCTATGGGGTTGAGATCTGGAAACTGGCTAGGCCACTCCAGGACCTTGAAATGCTTCTTATGAAGCCACTCCTTCGTTGCCCGGGCGGTGTGTTTGGGATCATTGTCATGCTGAAAGACCCAGCCACGTTTCATCTTCAATGCCCTTGCTGATGGAAGGAGGTTTTCACTCAAAATCTCACGATACATGGCCCCATTCATTCTTTCCTTTACATGGATCAGTCGTCCTGGTCCCTTTGCAGAAAAACAGCCCGAAAGCATGATGTTTCCACCCCCATGCTTCACAGTAGGTATGGTGTTCTTTGGATGCAACTCAGCATTCTTTGTCCTCCAAACGCGATGAGTTGAGTTTTTACCAAAAAGTTCTATTTTGGTTTCATCTGACCATATGACATTCTCCCAATCCTCTTCTGGATCATCCAAATGCACTCTAGCAAACTTCAGACGGGCCTGGACATGTACTGGCTTAAGCAGGGGGACACGTCTGGCACTGCAGGATTTGAGTCCCTGGCGGCGTAGTGTGTTACTGATGGTAGGCTTTGTTACTTTGGTCCCAGCTCTCTGCAGGTCATTCACTAGGTCCCCCTGTGTGGTTCTGGGCTCACCGTTCTTGTGATCATTTTGACCCCACGGGGTGAGATCTTGCGTGGAGCCCCAGATCGAGGGAGATTATCAGTGGCCTTGTATGTCTTCCATTTCCTAATAATTGCTCCCACAGTTGATTTCTTCAAACCAAGCTGCTTACCTATTGCAGATTCAGTCTTCCCAGCCTGGTGTAGGTCTACAATTTTGTTTCTGGTGTCCTTTGACAGCTCTTTGGTCTTGGCCATAGTGGAGTTTGGAGTGTGACTGTTTGAGGTTGTGGACAGGTGTCTTTTATACTGATAACAAGTTCAAACAGGTGCCATTAATACAGGTAACGAATGGAGGACAGAGGAGACTCTTAAAAAAGAAGTTACAGGTCTGTGAGAGCCAGAAATCTTGCTTGTTTGTAGGTGACCAAATACTTATTTTCCACCATAATTTGCAAATAAATTCATTAAAAATCCTACAATGTGATTTTCTGGATTTTTTTTTCAATTTGTCTGTCATAGTTGACGTGTACCTATGATGAAAATTACAGGCCTCTCTCATCATTTTAAGTGGGAGAACTTGCACAATGTATGTATTCATCTCCTTTGCTATGAAGACCCTAAATAAGATCTGGTGCAACCAATTTCCTTCAGAAGTCACATAATTAGTTAAATAAAGTCCACCTGTGTGCAATCTAAGTGTCACATGATCTGTCACATGATCTCAGTATATATACACCTGTTCTGAAAGGCCCCAGAGTCTGCAACACCCCTAAGCAAGGGGCACCACCAAGCAAGCAGCACTATGAAGACCAAGGAGCTCTCCAAACAGGTCAGGGACAAAGTTGTGGAGAAGTACAGATCAGTGTTGGGTTATAAAAAAATATCCGAAACTTTGAACATCCCACGGAGCACCAATAAATCCATTATTTAAAAATGTAAAGGATATGGCACCACAACAAACCTGCCAAGAGAGGGCCGCCCAGCAAAACTCACAGACCAGGCAAGGAGGGCATTAATCAGAGAGGCAACAAAGAGACCAAAGATAACCCTGACGGAGCTGCAAAGCTCCAAAGCGGAGATTGGAGAATCTGTCCATAGGACAATTTAAGCCGTACACTCCACAGAGCTGGGCTTTACGGAAGAGTGGCCAGAAAAAAGCCATTGCTTAAAGAAAAAAATAAGCAAACACGTTTGGTGTTCACCAAAAGCCATGTGGGAGACTCCCCAAACATATGGAAGAAGGTACTCTGGTCAGATGAGACTAAAATTGAGCTTTTTGGCCATCAAGGAAAACGCTATGTCTGGCGCAAACCCAACACCTCTCATCACCCCGAGAACACCATCCAAAAAGTGAAGCATGGTGGTGGCAGCATCATGCTGTGGGGATGTTTTTCATCAGGGACTGGGAAACTGGTCAGAATTGAAGGATTGATGGATGGCGCTAAATACAGGCAAATTCTTGAGGGGAACCTGTTTCACCTTCCAGCAGGATAATGACCCTAAGCATACTGCTAAAGCAACACTTGAGTGGTTTAAGGGGAAACATTTAAATGTCTTGGAATGGCCTAGTCAAAGCTCAGACCTCAATCCAATTGAGAATCTGTGGTATGACTTAAAGATTGCTGTACAGCAGCGGAACCCATCCAACTTGAAGGAGCTGGAGCAGTTTTGCCTTGAAGAATGGGCAAAAATCCCAGTGGCTAGATGTTCCAAGCTTATAGAGACATACCCCATGAGACTTGAAGATGTAATTGCTGCAAAAGGTGGCTCTACAAAGTATTGACTTTGGGGGGGTGAATAGTTATGCACACTCACATTTTCTGTTTTTTTTTTGTCTCATTTCTTGTTTGTTTCACAATAAGAAATATTTGGCATCTTCAAAGTGGTAGGCATATTGTGTAAATCAAATGATACAACCCCCCCAAAAAAACAATTTTAATTCCAGGTTGTAAGGCAACAAATTAGGAAAAATGCCAAGGGGGTTGAATACTTTCGCAAGCCACTGTATATGTTTTGATAAGGTTTGTATCACAACTAAAGTGGCCAACTAACTTCTTAAAATGAAGCACATTAATTCGCTTTAAAATGGGTGTAGAGCCTAACTGGCATTCATACGCAGGGTGTGAGTTTAAAGTTTGGGAAAGATCATTTTCATCATAAAAATGCACCTTTATAATAAAATAAATATGTGCATAATCGCATTTGTGGTCACTTTTGAGAATGGTGTTTTCCTGCTAATGGAACATTTGTGCTTATAACCTACTGCCGTGTGCGCATTGCTGCACTTATAATGTTAAGAAATAGCCTAATAGTTAATCAACATTTTAAGCTAAACGTTCTCATCTGTTGCGTCAGGCTCATTGCTTAAAACAGGTTTTTGATGCTAGTGGTTGTATTGATTTGGAATCTATCGCATCCCACAAATGCCCCAGTTTATCGCACAGAATAGAATAGGTCAGCTTTTGTACTATGGGGGATAATATATTGACATAGGCTAGTGCTTTTGCTGTTCGTTAGACCTACTCATCTTGTTGGCTGACGAAAAGTAAATGTGGACAGTTCTTCCAATATCTTCAATATGCGCCTCGGAATTGGATAAGGACACGTGCAGTTGTGTCCCGGATGTGTCTGTCTTCACTTGTAGCCTGTGAGAAAGACCCGACCACGTGACGGAAAGCCATGTGAGTGAGAGGTGGGAGAAGGGAATTATAAGGCATATATTTTTTTAGGGGGCATTACGGCCACACAAAGGGGATGCAGCTGGGAAATTCGAGGCATTATCAAGTGCTTGTCAAATTGTGAATGAGAGACGGATGAAGTGTGTACAGACTGCGTAAAAAACAAAGCAGAGCACGTCTTTCATGCAACTTTTTTCAAATCATCATTAGAGTCACATCATGCAGCCTTAAAAAAATTTAAAACATACAGCCCAACATTTCTATCACAACTAAAGTTACATAAATATCTCTAAATTAAGCATATAGGAGTGCCTGTTTCTTTGTTAACCGCTCAACACAGAACAGCCACATGTGTGCACGCCCTCAAATCGTTAGGAGAAAATATCCTTTCTATTTTATTCAGCTATGTTCAATTGTATTCTTCATACTATAAACTAATATAAAATAATGCCACGGAATTCTAAGCAAATCTTTTCTGCTAAATGAACTAGTGTAGCCCACAGCCATATGGCATAGCCAGATCAGGGCCTAACATAAGGACAACTCAGAGAACGCTATTCTGTTCTTCTGAAATAGACAACATTTTCTTCATATCATATTTCTTTAGACCTGTCTAAAATAAATAATGGTTTTTATTGTGATGGAGTAGGCTATATTACATGGATTTATTCTACTTTTTAAAACGTAGATGTTCCAAAGGTCTGCATCAGTGGCTTGTAGGAAGCCAGGAGATGCTAAATATGTTTATGATAATTAACGGTCAATTACCGTGAGATGGCAGTTATTTGCTTGACAATCCCCTGCTGACAAAATGTCATGACCGCCACAGCCCTACTCATATGTCCACCCATATATTCATATCTCCCTCTTTCAAACCAGACTGCTGCTGCTACTACTACTACTACTACTACTACTACTACAACTACTACTACTACTACTACTACTACTACTACTACTATATCTGATTAGCATAAACAGTGAGTATATCCGTGATCTGCGTGTGTAACTACCTGTCTCCCCACTTCACTGTTGTGCAGATGCATCAGCTTGTTGGCATGGGAGCCTGCCTTCTTCATCTTCATGGGGGCGTCAGAGAACTTGGAGCCCATGACCAGGCCGTAGTGCAGGTTGTCTGCACAGCCGCCCCAGCGGTAGCCTGGCTCAGGGATCTCTCCGGGGATGGGGCCGCACGAACACAGCCGCAGGTCCCCCGATGTGCATGCCCGCGCAATGGTGTGGCTGATGGCTGCCGCGGACAGGGCGTACACGAATGCCGACTCCCTCGTGCCTGTTGAGAACAACAAGACAAATCCTTGTAAGTGAGGGAACTGACTTCTGTAGATTAACTGCTTTTGCTTTTCATTCATGTAACCTTAATTTAACCCTAACCTGTACTCTCAGTGAGGGTAACATGAGAAAGTCACTAGACAGATATGGTTATACTGCCAGAGTGAATAATATGGATGTTATACACTGAGTGTACAAAACATTGACAGACTGACCAGGTGAATCCAGGTGAACGCTATGATCCCTTATTGATATCACTTGTTAAATCCACTTCAATCAATGTAGATGAAGGGGAGGAGACAGGTTAAAGAATGACACAACTTTGAGAAGCATTGGAGTCAACATGGGCCTGCATCCCTGTGGAACACTTTTGACGCCTTGTAGAGTCCATGCCCCGATGAACTGAGGCTGTTCTGAGGGCAAAAGGGGGGGTGCAACTTAATATTAGGAAGGTGTTCCTAATGTTTTGTACATTCAGTGTATAGGTAATGAAGTGTGTACACACAGAGGGAAGATATGTCAATGCTGGATGATGGAAGTAGGAGACAGGAAGAAAGAACCATTCAGGCCATCAAAGACATCCCTGTATGAAAAAGAGCACTAGTCTAGAGTCTGCCAGGGGCTTCTTAAGACTGGTCTAACAGTTGACAGATGGAGCCTGTCTTCTCCTGAGGCGCATCATCATGGAGCTATCTCACTAAACCTTTGATTAGGAGCCAGCTCTTTGTTGTGGGGTTTTTACATCTTCACCCAAACTCAGTAAAACTGGAACTGGCATTGGCTCTGTCTGGCTCAGCAAAGATCCTTTTGGCAATAGAAATAAACCCATCAAAGTACAAGTCCAGAACACGGAAAGACTCTCAAAACACTACAAGGAGCGGGCATTTAATTACATTTTAGTCATTTAGCAGACGCTCTTATCCAGAGCGACTTACAGTTAGTGCATACATTATTTATTTTTTCATACCCCCCGTGGGAATCAAACCCACAACCCTGGCGTTGCAAACACCATGCTCAACCAACTGAGCTACATCCCTGCCGGCCATTCCCTCCCCTACTCTGGGCCAATTGTGCGCCGCCCCATGGGTCTCCCGGTCGGCTACAACAGAGCCTGGATTCGAACCAGGATCTCTAGTGGCACAGTGCCTTAGACCACTGCGCCACTCGGGAGACTTAATGAAACGAGGATTGATTTTTAAAATGTAGGCACGCACTGTATACATTACTAATGCTTTGTGCTGAAGGAAGCGACTAAGAACCTACCTATTCAAAAGACGTATGTTCCGCAGAGATCGCTGGCAATATTTCACATCATGCTTTACTATAGAAAAACAGATGCATGTATGTAATGTATGTAATGTATGCCATAAAATGGATTTAAAACTAAGAAGGATGAGATGCCACAAAAAATATGTCTAGATCCCTTCTAATAGTCACTGTCCAACTCAATACTATCTTTCACATAGTGGAATCTTAAAGAGAATAACTTTGTAGCACCGATATTATGGAGGTGAGTGGCTAGGGTGATAGTGGATGATTTTCTTTCTTTCAAGGGGACACAAAGAAGAATGGTAGCCTTTGCTTGTCACAGTCGGCTCTGCCCTCAGAGCACAAAAGACCACCAAGGACGATGATTAAAGCGTTAAACTCTCTCTTGTAAATAATCTCCTGTGACACTTAGATTAGCTTTTTGAATCCCACCAAGGACACAGAGTTTCTACTGTACTAATAATTTGGTCAGAGATGATCACTCCTAGTTCGTTTGAAAAAAACGTATAATATGCACACCTAGCACAATGGATCTCACACCACCATTTCAGTCAATAGATCTTCACATAGTTTACTCCAGTGTGCTGGAGTTGTATTCCTTATTTTACGCCTAGTTCTAACCACCATAAATAGTAAATTGTGACTAGTAGGCCTACCTCTGTCAAGGTCTGGTCGATACCTTGAGGAGTCACTGGGGATATCAATAGAGGAACAGTTCCAGCGCATGTCAGCGAAGGTCTTCTGGCAGGTCTTCTTGACCTCGCGGGCTGCAGTGATGATGGTCTGCATGAGCTCCAGGTTACTCCGACACAGCTGGGCTTGTGAAGACACCAGGCCCGGCAGCAGCTTGCAGTGGTGGGTCTGGTTGATGTGTAAGGACACAGGTGTGTGTGATAGGGCCCTGGAACAGAAATAGACATGCAAAAGCCAATACAAAGTCATTTTCTCACTTATGTCATATACTGAGCCACATGTTTTCAACCAATCAAACACATAATCAGAGCTGTTTGGAATGGGGAAATATTTTGGCATTTGAACCACTTGACTTAGGAGATACAATGGAAATGCCAATGGAAATCTCTCAAGAAGTCACGAACAGGTAAAACATAACAGACCACAGCTTGGCATCAGGTTATTCTCCTGATTCAGTTCACTAAAGGAGGTTCCAGAACATGCCAAATAATGAATTCATTATAGGCAAAAAGCCAGATCTGACAGCACTTCATCTATCCATCTAGCATCATTTACATTCTTCAATGGTTTAAAGGATTTCATTATACCGAGACTTTACTGTGACATAAGTCATCTGATTACGGAAATCTAAAAGGGGGGCACACATACTTTGTTTTCACTTAGACTGAATAGAAGATTAGTTCATAGAAAAACCACCAGAGAACCTGGTCAGTCAGTCAGTTCCTGATCTCTGTTTTCTATGTCTTGCAGGAGCACTGCGAGGGAGAGAGAGTTCCATGAGAACCAGCCAATGCCTCCTGCACCTTGGCCTGTTTGGGATTAGGAGGAAGAGGGCGGCCACTCCATGCCCAATGATAAACTGTGACTCCCCTGTACTCATGGTAACCCAGCACTCACAAGTGTTTATGGCCCCATCTGTTTCACGTCCAGGCCCCGTAGCAATATCAAGGCTGGGAGAGATCCTTTCTACTATAGGATTTAGCACAATGTCATGCAATCCCCAATCTCTCTCTCTCTCTCTCTCTCTCTCTCTCTCTCTCTGAGGCACATTTGCTGCTCAATGGTTATAGCCTAGAGAAATATTAGCAACAACTCACTCTTATAGGTTTCAGATGCTACAGATGCTAAATAACCATTCCAAATCATGTGCAGGCTTAAAATGTCCATTAATCTATGAACAGAAGAAAAATATGTACCAAAATCACTACAGAATTTGTACATCTGAGAGACAAACATTCAAATGATGTCACTCTTGGTTATAGTGATGAGTAACAGTCAAGCAGTCAAGTGTTGCTGTAAAGCAGGGATGGGCAACTTTGATGGGGGTGGGGGCCACAAAAATCCGGAACTCATCATGAGAGGACGCAATGCCTCGCTGGTCTGCGTACCCACATCCATACCGACACATGCAGTCAGAGCCAGCCTTTTGGTGGCTCTAAGCAAAAATATTTGCAGCCCCCCTCTTGACAGTGGAAAGAAAAAAAAATTCGTTTTAGAGTTAATTTCCTGCAATTCTGCACACATTTTGCTGTGGGGCGTAGAGAAAATGTTGCAGTTTTAAAGCAAGTTTGCTGCAATTCTACACATTTTGCCCTGGGGCAGAGAGAATATTTTGCAATTTTATAACACATTTCATTCAATTCATTTTTCGTTTTATAGTTAATTTCCTGCAATTCTGCACACATTTTGCCATGGGCGGAGAGAAAAATGTGCAGTTTTACAGCTAATTTCCTTCATTTCTACACATTTTGCCATAGGGTGTTGAGAAATATTTGCAGTTTTTAAAATAGCTGGCTGCTAGACTAACTTACCAATCTAAAAAATGTTAGCTGACTTCGGCTAATTCAGTGACTGTCAGTGACTGACATAACAAGAGAAAAACTGCTGATGCACAACCACATTTCGAAATTGTATCTTCTGTATTTTACTATTCTAACTCTCAACAGTTAGTATCCACTGAGTTCCCAAAAAATTATACATATACAAATTAGTGGATTCGGCTATTTCAGCCACACCTGTTGCTGACAGGTGTATAAAATCGAGCACACAGCCATGCAGTCTCCATAGACAAACATTGGCATTAGAATGGCCTTACTGAAGAGCTCAGTGACTTTCAACGTGGCACCGTCATAGGATGCCACCTTTCCAACAAGTCAGTTCGTCAAATTTCTCCCCTGCTAGAGCTGCCCCGGTCAACTGTAAGTGCTGTTATTGTGAAGTGGAAACGTCTAGCAGCAACAACGGCTCAGCCGCAAAGTGGTAGGCCACACAAGCTCACAGAACGGGACCGCTGAGTGCTAAAGCGCGTAGCGCCTTAAAATCGTTGGTCCTAGGTTGCAACACTCACTACCGAGTTCCAAACTGCCTCTGGAAGCAACGTCAGCACAATAACTGTTTGTCGGGAGCTTCATGAAATGGGCTTCCATGGCCGAGCAGCCACACACAAGCCTAAGATCACCATGTTCAATGCCAAGCGTCAGCCGGAGTGGTGTAAAGCTTGCCGCCATTGGACTCTGGCGCAGTGGAAACGCATTCTCTGGAGTGATGAATCACGCTTCACCATCTGGCAGTCCGACGGATGAATCTGGGTTTGGCAGATGCCAGGAGAACACTACCTGCCCCTGTTTTTCATGGTTAGGGCTAGGCCCCTTAGTTCCAGTGAAGGGAAATCTTAACGCAACAGCATACAATGTCATTCTAGACGATTCTGTGCTTCCAACTTTGTGGCAACAGATTGATGCGCCAGTTGCCCATCCCTGCTGTAGAGCATACATTTTCCACTCTCTAATTCCAGTTCAAATCTTCTTATTAACATTCATCAGGGGACAAATTGAGAACCTCATTCAATGTCAGAACATGAACTAAAACACACAACCTGCCTTTCTTTTTACCCACATAGACAATATGGCAAATTTTCATCTTCAGATGGACAATAAAGTTATATTATATTCTGTTCTTTTCTATAACAGATTAAGAATCAATAAAGTAAAAAACTAGAAGGACTTGGAGAGCACCATCTTCTGTACAACATAGTCCACAATAAAGGAAAAATGCAGACACAAAAACAAGAAAAGGAAAGGTCCTTACAGCCATTTGATGCCGGAGCAGATCTGGGACAACAGCAGAACGGTAAGCAGACTGAGTGGGAGGGTGTTAGACATTTTCTTCATGATGATAATGTTCCAACTTAGAGATGACGGTAATGCAGGTGACTGTTGGCTTCTAGGCTCTTCTAGATGCAATCACAAGTCAACTGTCATGGCACCGTCTCACCCTCTATCCCCTGTTTGGTGGAATAGAAAAATGCACCATTAAAATGCACCTCCAGTGAGAATCTCACTTTTAAAAGTTCATATTCTGTTAACTCATACCTAAATAATGTTGTTGACTCATCCTATACTCATATGTGGCCAAAGCATAAATTGGAGAAGAAAAGAAAAACACCTCAAACTTGTATCTCAAACAGACATACAAGATAGTTATATTTGCTCATAGAGGATGATGTCATCCTCCTGAGAAGGATGAGCTAGCCAATCAGCGGTCTACTTGCGTGAATATATTTAATGACCGGTATATGCCCACACCATTCCAACACAGAAAAGCTTCATTTTAACATAATTAATTACCATTTGTTGGAAGGAAAACTATTTAACTCATATTGTCATTAATTATAGGTCATATTTCATACAAATCTGGAAACACTGGACAGTTACTTTAAAGCAACATTCCACAGCAAATATTCAAAACAAAAATGACAAAAGATAATCTATGCTATATTGTTTTGTTCATTGTCACATTTTTCAAATATAGTGGAAAAGTAATAGAGAAATCTAAAACTCTATTTCAATAAATGTATTAATTATTGAAGTCTCTTTCCCACTGCAACAACACCAAAACGCATATTGAGCATAGCAAAGTTTATAGCAGCATATAAACTTTGCTGAGTTTGCTCATAAATTCCAATGATACATTTGGGAAACACTGATCATATAAGTTACAGAAACTCTCCCAAAAGTTGACAGAATCTCACAAATTCCCACAATTGAGTTAATGATAAAAGGTTACCCTCCCATAACTGCTACCCTCCTACAAATGCCCAACTATGACCAATTCTGCACTAAATATACTGTATATATATTATTTAGCAATTAAAATGTAATTTAGGCTAGGTAGGATATAACCACAAACTGAATTGTAATTTCTGCTTAACTTTGGACAAATCTCAGAAGGAATTTTAGATAGTAGGATGATAGTGGAAGGCAACAACAAACCAGCACAGTAGGCCTATAGCCTCCAGCGGACACGGTTGTAGGCCTACAGGGCATTACCTCCATCAGATAGGGCCTTTTATTGTCCATTTGATGATAAGGAATCTCTTTTAACAGAGCTTTACATCTATGCATAAAACAAAACACTCTGACTGATTGTAGTGATATTTACAGTGGGAAGTGTAGTTGATTAATAATTATTATAACCACAAACAATAAGACATATATCACTATTATCACCAGGGCCAAATATTCATAAGCATCTTTAACCATGTGTGTAATGATGATCCATCCTAGTTTATAGACCCGTTTAGTGTTGTCATCTAAATTGGGATAGGAAGCGCATTTGGTAGCCTATACGCGCTGGCAATCAACCATCAATTTAGACTAGAGAAGAAAATCCAATTCTACATTATTAACATTTCTTTAACATTGCATTAACATTTCACTACCGACCCCTACAGTTGTGGTAGCTAGTTAGTAGCCTAGTTCTATTAATCCCGAGCTCACATTTTACATAAGGTGCATTGGGTTTATGCGAGGGAAACTGGGATTTTATGTGTGGTGTAACTGTCAATTAAATGAATTGTTTTTCCATGATAATCTTCAACAAATATCTGTTAATTTCCCTATGTTAGCCATATCAGCCGCTCAACCTAAAGCGGTGGAACTTTTCCCACATCGTTCTCTTTCAATTTCCCCCATGAATGCATGTTTGAAGCTGTCTTCTTATTATTAAGCCTTCTATTTCTATTCAGTCCCTGTGGGAACGCAAGGAAATTTCAAAAAAGCACTCGCACATCTGAGCTATCTTTGTTGCAGGTGCATGGTAACAATGTAATAACGTGAAAGGAAAGAGAAACCCGCACACTGCTCTTGCTAGTATCAATGTTCTTTATTAAGCTATACTTATCGGCCTCAAGGCCTTCACCAGTTAAAATGTAAATACTTTGAGTCACGTTCAACTGCATGAAGTGGCCTATCGAGTCGTTATTCCAACAATATGTTGGATACAATCTAGCCAAACTAAAATCAAGGGTAGGACTTCATAAAATATAAGCTTTAAATAGCCTAACTCATGTTAAAACAAGCTTTAAAACAACAACAAAATAAGCATGTTATCGATAACTTTAGACTATGATAGTCATGACATGGAAAACTATACCATTGCTCCTCACCTTTAATGATGATTAAGTATCAATTCCGTGTAGCCTAATATCCTTATGAATTCAATATCTTCCATAAACACGTATAAATCCACAATTTCGCAATTCGAATGAATCCAAAAAAGAGGAAAGCATCGTTTACTCCCCAGCAGCAGTGGCTCTCTTCTCTCGCAGGTTCTTCAGGGTGATGTGTCTCGAGCTTCTGAATGTGTCGGACTCATGGCAGTTGGGCAGCCTCAACTCATAAGTACTCCTGCACCGCTTTGATCTCACTGGTGATGTCAGGCACAATTAGCATAACAAAGCGCGTTGGATTTGGACTTCCAAGAAAAGGGGTAAAATACTCATTGTCCAATCTTGTTCTACATGATAGACAATTGTGTTAAAGGTGATGTTTTGTTATATATATATTTTTGTGCTGTGTTATTTTCGAGGTTGCCTACAACAATAGCCTAATGCTCACAATAATGATGATAATATATAATAGAAATCTCGAATAATAAAATGTAGGCTATTATTATTATGGTCATTATAATTGTGATTATTACGGTTATTGTTATGTGTTTTATTATTATTGTTTTTGTTATTGTTATTATTATGTGGTCCTCTATAGCTCAATTGGTAGAGCATGGCGCTTGTAACGCCAGGGTAGTGGGTTCGATCCCCGGGACCACCCATATGTAAAAATGTATGCACACATGACTGTAAGTCGCTTTGGATAAAATCGTCTGCTAAATGGCATATTATTATTATTATTATTATTATTATTATTATTATTATTATTATTATTATTATTATTATTATTATTATTATTTAATTTGCCTATTATTATTATATTATACTATCATTACCTTCATTGGGCCTATTGTTTTCTTATCAGCATCATCTATCTAATTAAAACAGTTTTTAATTAAATTATTATTTCATTTGTATATGCTGAGTTTTCTTAAATATATTCGATAATATTAAACAAAGACATATTGAAAATATGTAACGCACATATGATTCCATCATGGTCACCTCGTAATTTTTTACAAGCAAGAGAGGTAACTATTGCTTTATAGTTTCTCTTTATAGCTTCATGTTCCCATGCATCACCATGTTCATTTTCTATTACCTGGCTCTCTCTGCTCACTTCGCCACCTGCAGAGAATTCCGTAACGCTCAGTGCTCCCCCACAGTAAAACAACCACATACCCACGATCCTTAATAACCATGCATTTAAGACACATTCATTAAGAATGTTTCCACTGTTAACACTGTTCCAGTGTGTTGTCTGACTGAGCGGGAACCACCGCCGGTAATTAGTGCGGGTGTTTTTCTTTAATGGGGAAAAAAAACTTCATGAGAGAAAGGAGAGGAGAACAATGTATAGGCTTCCTACAGGCTACAATTCATGTTCAAAAAGCTTGGTCCTAATGACACAGATTAAAAGAGGGATGGCATTTTATTTAACTGGCTTAGCCAGCCCAGAATTAAATTAATTCAGTTATAATTGAACATTTAGTATTCAACTTTATTATTCATTCAATAACTCAAACCTATTCAAGTTTTTATGGATGGCAGTTATGTTATGGGACACTTTGCCAAATAGTGTATAGGCCTAAAACAATGTTGAAAACCTGATACAGTCTTTGCAAAAACAAAAGACAAACTGGAAAAGTATTTTTATGATATTAATTAAAGCAAGACCACAATTCTTCAGATTTTACAATGCTGGGCTTCCTGTTTCACTGGGGTATAAAAATGAAGTAACAAGCATGTAAAATCCCTGTGTCACTCATCACCATTGGTAAAGGCAAAAAGCTCAAAAACAAGACAACTGGTTGTTGACCATAAATCAGGCAATGAGTACAAAAAATAGCTAAAAAATGAAATATGCCACTTACCACTATTAGGGCAAACTTTAAGAAGTTTAAAACTATTGGAACAGTGTTACACTTGCCTGGTAGGCCTAGCTTGTCCCCACGCACAGTGAGGAAGATGGTTCAGGAGGAAAATACAAATCTAAGGGCCAAAGTTGGAGAATTACAGAACTTGTCTCGAAATGTACAGTTAGACACTACCTTCATGCCAATAGGCTCTTTGGAAGGGTTGCCTGAAAAAATCCTGCAACCAACAAATGTAAACGCCCGGAGTTTGCTAAACGGCATTGTCACTTGGATTGAAACCGGTGCTAGGGTCAGATGACACGAAAATAGAGCTCTTTGGCTTCGCACACCAGTGGTGAGCTTTTCGTCGAAAGAAGGATGCATATGCAGAAAAGTACCTCATACCTACTGTAAAAAATGGATGGTATGGGGCTGTTTTGCTTCCACTGGTCCTGGGGCTCTTGTTAAGGTCAATGGCATCATAAACTCTACCAAGTACCAGGACATTTTACAGTCATTCCAGCATTTCACAGCGTTTTTTAAAAAAAATATTTGCGGGCAAAAATGCTTGATTTTGGTGTGTCAATTTTGACATTTTGCATGGCAATATGCAATGATTTTGTCAAATCTTACATGAAAATGCGCTGACGAGGGGGAAAAGTTTGACGTGTGGCTGATTGAACCATATGATTCTGTAAATGTGTGGTGATTGGTTGAAATTGCAAGCCCTCACATAATTTTATTTTACCTTTATTTAACTAGACAAGTCAGTTAAGAACAAATTCTTATTTACAATGACGGCCTACACCAGCCAAACCCGGACGATGCTGGGCCAATTGTACGCCGCCCTATGGGACTCCCAATCACGGCCGGTTGTGATACAGCCTGGAATCAAACCAGGAGGTCTGTAGTGACGCCTCAAGCACTGAGATGCAGTGCCTTAGACCGCTGCGTCACTCGGGAGCCCATAATATGCAGGGAACTGTTGATTTTGCTAAAAAAATCGCAGAATCACAAAATCCTGGAGGGACTGATTATAGCCAAATACCTGGTTGCCTCTGCCAGGAAGCTGAAACTTGGCCACAAGTGGCTCTTCCAGCAAGACAATAACTCCAAGCACACATCATAATCCACAAAGAAATGGTTAAGTGACCACAAAATAAAAAAATTGCAATTGCCATCTCAGTCTCTGGACTTGAACCCCATTGAAAACCTATGGTTTGAATTGAAGAGGGCAATCCATAAGCAAAGACTGAAGGATATCAAAGATCTGGAAAGATTCTGTACGGAGAAATGGCCTAAAATCCCTTCCAATGTGTTCTCCAATCTCATAAAACATTTTAGAAAAAGTCTCAGTGCCTTTATCGTCGCAAGGGGAGGGTACCGGAGTATTGAAAACAGGGGTGCCAATCATTTTGACAACTATCTTTTAAAGATTTTTTTTAATTACTTGTTAAACAAAATATCTCTCTCTGAGAAATTGTATTGTATAAAATAATATATTTATTTAGCATACAATATAGCTTATTATCTTTATGAAGGGTACCAATAATTTTGGACCTGACTGTATATTTTGAGTTTTCAGTGTAGAGAAAGTTATATTGTCAAGAGAAACCATTAACATTATCACAGCCACTTTTTCTCCCTTCATCAAAAATAGCTTATTAGCAAAGAGCAATTTCTCAAGCAAGAAATTTGCTAGGCTTGTCTGGGAGTGGTCTGAGTGAGGGTGATAATTGGACAAGCCTAATGTGAGGGATCTGTAACCTGATTTTTTTTTACATTGTATAATGGTAGAAAAGACATCAAAACTATGAAATAACACATATGGAATCATATAGTAACCAAAAAATGTTTAACAAATCAAAATACATTTTATATTTGAGATTCTTCAAATAGCCACCCTTTGCCTTGATGACAGCTTTGCACACTTTTGGCATTCTCTCAACCAGCTTCATGAGGTAGTCACCTGGAATGCATTTCAATTAACAGGTGTGCCTTCTTAAAAGTTAATTTGTGGAATTTCTTTCCTTCTTAATGTTTTGAGCAAATCAGTTGTGTTGTGGCAATCTCTATTTGGTAAAAGACCAAGTCCATATTATGGCAAGAACAGCTCAAATAAGCAAAGAGAAACGACAGTCCATCATTACTTTAAGACATGAAGGTCAGTCAATATGGAAAATGTCAAACACTTTGAAAGTTTCTTCAAGTGCAGTCGCAAAAACCATCAAGCGCTAAGATGAAACTGGCTCTCACGAGGACCACCACAGGAATGGAAGACCCAGAGTTACCTCTGCTGCAGAGGATAAGTTCATTAGAGTTACCAGCCTCAGAAATTGCAGCACAAATAAATGCTTCACAGACTTCAAGTCACAGACACATCTCAACAAAAACTGTTCAGAGGGGACTGTGTGAATCAGGCCTTCATGGTCGAATTGCTGCAAAGAAACCACTACTAAAGGTCACCAATAAGAAGAAGAGACCTGCTTGGGCCAAGAAATATGAGCAATGGACATTAAACCGGTGGAAATGTGTCCTTTGGTCTGAAGTCCAAATTGGAGATTTTTGGTTCTAACCGCCGTGTCTTTGTGAGACGTGGTGTTGGTGAACGGATGATCTCCGCATGTGTAGTTCCCACCGTATAGCATGGAGGAGAAGGTATTATGGTGTGGGGGTGCTTTGCTGGTGACACTGTCTGTGATTTATTTAGAATTCAAGGCACACTTAACCAGCATGGCTACCACAGCATTCTGCAGCGATACGCCATCCCATCTGGTTTGGGCTTAGTGGGACTATCATTTGTTTTTCAACAGGACAATGACTCAACACACTTTCAGGCTGTGTAAGGGCTATTTTACCAAGAAGGAGAGTGATGGAGTGCTGCATCAGATGACCTGGCCTCCACAATCCCCCGACCTCAACCCAATTGAGATGGTTTGGGATGAGTCGGACGGCAGAGTGAAGGAAAAGCAGCCAACAAGTGCTCAGCATATGTGGGAACTCCTTCAAGATTGTAGGAAAAGCATTCCTGGTGAAGCTGGTTGAGAGAATGCCAAGAGTGTGCAAAGCTGTCATCAAGGCAAAGGGTGGCTATTTGAAGAATCTCTAATATAAAATATATTTTGATTTGTATAACACTTTTTTGGTTACTACATGTTTCCATATGTGTTATTTCATAGTTTTGAAGTCTTCACTGTTATTCTACAATGTAGAAAATAGTAAAAATAAAGAAAAACCCTTGAATGAGTAGGTGTGTCCAAACTTTTGACTGGTGCTGTATACTGAACAAAAATATAAACTCAACATGTAAAGTGTTGGTCCCATGTTTCATGAGCTGAAATAAAAGATCCCAGAAATCTTCCAGACGCACATTAAGCTTACTTCTCTCAAATTATGTTTACATCCATGTTAGTGAGCATTTCTCCTTTGCCAAGATAATCCATCCACCTAACAGGTGTGGCATATAAAGAAGCCGATTAAACAGCATGATCATTACACAGGTGCACCTTGCGCTGGGGACAATAAAGGGCCACTCTAAAATTTGCAGTTTTGTCACACAGCACAATGCCACAGATGTCTCAAGTTTTGAAGGAGCATACAATTGGCATGCTGACTGCAGGAATGTCCACCAGAGCTGTTGCCAGATAATTGAATGTTCATTTCTCTACCATAAGCCTCCTCCAACGTCGTTTTAGAGAATTTGGCAGTACGTCCAACCGGCCTCACAACCACAGACTACATGTAACCACGCCAGCCCAGGACCTCCACATCCGGCTTCTTTACCCACGGGATCGTCTGAAACCAGCCACCCGGACAGCCGATGAAACTGAGGCGTATTTCTGTCTGTAATAAAGCCCTTTTATGGAGAAAAACTCATTCTGACTGGCTGGGTCTCACTCACCAGTGGGTGGGCCATTGCCCTCCCAAGCCCACCCATGGCTGCACCCTTGCCCAGTCATGTGAAATCCATAAATTAGGGCCTAATTTATTTATTTCAATTGGCAGAATTTTGCGTTTCTATTTTTGTTCAGTATATATATACAGTTGAAGTCGGAAGTTTACATACACCTTAGCCAAATACGTTTAAACTCAGTTTTTCACAATTCCTGACATTTAATCCTAGTAAAAATTCCCTGTTTTAGGTCAGTTAGGATCACCACTTTATTTTAAGAATGTGAAATGTCAGATTAATAGTAGAGAGAATGATTTATTTCAGCTTTTATTTCTTTCATCACGTTCCCAGTGGGCCAGAAGTTTACATACACTCAATTAGTATTTGGTAGCATTGCTTTTAAATTGTTTAACTTGGGTCAAACGTTTCGAGTAGCCTTCCACAAGCTTCCCACAATAAGTTGGGTGAATTTTGGCCCATTTCCCCTGAGAGAGCTGGTGTAACTGAGTCAGGTTTGTAGGCCTCCTTGCTCGCACACGCTTTTTCAGTTCTGCCCACATATTTTCTATAGGATTGAGGTCAGGGGTTTGTGATGGCCACTCCAATACCTTTACTTTGTTGTCCTTAAGCCATTTTGCCACAACTTTGGAAGTATGCTTGGGGTCATTGTCCATTTGGAAGACCCATTTGCGACCAAGCTTTAACTTCCTGACTGATGTCTTGAGATGTTGCTTCAATATATCCACATACTTTTGCTTCCTCATGATGCCATCTATTTTGTGAAGTGCACCAGTCCCTCCTGCAGCAAAGCACCCCCACAGCATGATGCTACCACCCCCGTGCTTCACGGTTGGGATGGTGTTCTTCGGCTTGCAAGCCCCCCCTTTTTCCTCCAAACATTACGATGGTCATTATGGTCAAACAGTTATATTTTTGTTTCATCACACCAGAGGACATTTCTCCAAAAAGTCCCCATGTGCAGTTGCAAACCGTAGTCTGGCTTTTTTATGGCGGTTTTGGAGCAGTGGCTTCTTCCTTGCTGAGCGGCCTTTCAGGTTACATTTACATTTTCGTCATTTAGCAGACGCTCTTATCCAGAGCGACTTAAAGTTAGTGCATACATTATTCTTAATATATATATATATATTTTTTTTCATACTGGCCCCCCGTGGGAATCAAACCCACAACCCTGGCGTTGCAAACGCCATGCTCTACCAACTGAGCTACCTCCCTGCCTGCCATTCCCTCCCCTACCCTGGACGACGCTGGGCCAATTGTGCGCCGCCTCATTGGTCTCCCGGTTGCGGCCGGCTACAGCAGAGCCTGGATTCGAACCAGGATCTCTAGTGGCACAGCTAGCACTGCAATGCAGTGCCTTAGACCACTGCACCACTCGGGAGGTAAAAAGGTTATGTCGATATAGGACTCGTTTTACTGTTAATATAGATACTTTTGTACCTGTTTCCTCCAGCATCTTCACAAGGTCCTTTGCTGTTGTTCTGGGATTGATTTGCACTTTTCGCACCAAAGTACGTTCATCTCTAGGAGACAGAACGTATCTCCTTCATGAGCGGTATGACGGCTGTGTGGTCCCATGGTGTTTATACTTGCGTACTATTGTTTGTACAGATGAACGTGGTACCTTCAGGCGTTTGGAAATTGCTCCCAAGGATGAACCAGACTTGTGGAGGTCCACAAATTATTTTCTGAGGTCTTGGCTGATTTCTTTTGATTTTCCCATGATGTCAAGCAAAGAGGCACTGAGTTTGAAGCTAGGCCTTAAAATACATCCACAGGTACACCTCCAATTGACTCAAATTATGTCAATTAGCCTATCAGTAGCTTCTAAAGCCATAATCTTCTGGAATTTTCCAAGCTGTTTAAAGGCACAGTCAACTTAGTGTATGTAAACTTCTGACCCACTGGAATTGTGATACAGTGAATTATAAGTGAAATAATCTGTCTGTAAACAATTGTTGGAAGAATTACTTGTGTCATGCACAAAGTAGATGTCCTAACCGACTTGCCAAAACTATAGTTTGTTAACAAGAAATGTGTGGAGTGGTTGGAAAACAAGTTTTAATGACTCCAACCTAAGTGTATGTAAACTTCCGACTTCAACTTTATACTTATACCACTTGGTGATGTCGCCAGGCACGCCAAAACTCCATCCCACTAAAACAGGCTGAAATTTCAGGTGGTCTTTTTAAACAGCTCTTCCAATAAAATGGCATTATCATATATTTATAAAACACAGGAAAATCATGTTTTTGACTCCAATGGGCCTTTAAGCATGTATCCTATTTGTAGTGTGACTGCACTATGCCGTGTTTCTGGTTCTGGCAGAGTGGGCGAAATATGTTTTATTGCAGTCAACTGTGAATGGGCATGGGTTATACTGTGTGTGGGGAAGGAGGGGGCTTCAGCAGAGCATACTGTCGCTGGAGCACTATAGCAGCGTCTCAGGGTTGACCATTTTACACAGAGGCTCTCCATTCCTGTTTAAGCCAGGATCAACACACAGTCCTTTGATCTCCCATCTCACCTTTTAACCAACACATAGGGGAAATGAAACCTTTTGGCTGTTCTGAGTGGACACAAATTAAATAACTCTTAGTTCTTTACCAGATAATAGCCAAACCTTCATCAAAAAGTATGTTTGTTTGTTTAGATTTAGTACCTGCAAACCAGAATGGTGAGAGAGCATTACTTTTGTTTTATCAATTAGCTACTCATAGTTAGTTAACATCATGCTATTTAATGTTGATACAACTTGCCCACTGGGCACACACTGGTTGAATCAATGTTGTTTCCATGTCATTTCAATGAAATGACATTGAACCAATATGGAATAGACGTTGAATTGACATCTGTGCCCAGTGGGTTGCCTTTGTACAATTATTCTCTGTATATGTAGAACGAACCCCAAAGAAAGAGCCTAAAGTGATCTGAATACAGTGCTTAAACATTTGGGAGGGAAACATGCTTAAACGTTTGGGAAGGAAACATGCTTAAACGTTTGAGAGGAATAGCTCTTCCAGCTCACAATGTTGTCCCATTGTCTCCCCTATCTCAAGAGTATCAGATATATCAAGAGGCTGGAGGCTGGCCAGGAGAAGATAAGACCACTTACCTTTCACCTCCTGGGATCCAGGCCTGAATGGGTCCTGAGTCACAGCTACCCAACTACCCCATGAAAAGATTTACCTGTCTGGCATCCATTCAACACTTGCCTTTTATCCCTCTTTCCCTCCAGTCCCGTGTTTCTAAGCACCACCACCAGACTGGAAAGTTTCATCATGATGCATAAACATGTTTTAACGCTCACATACTCCCATCTACTGGCTCACAAGATTGTTGTTAGTTAAATCAAGTCACTAATGTGAATGCCATTGCATTATCGTGAGAAAGATCTGAAAGTTGACATACAATGCGATTGAATGAAGTGTCCTCTTGTTGATGATTCAAGTTAGTCCCAGCTTTTTCCCAGAACATTTCTAACACACTGACATATTGTAGCGCTTCCTGGCTTGTTACAATTAACGCAACAACTTCAATTCATAAATTATTACTCTATTGTGCTATCTTTCACCAGTAGATATTATTCAAAACACAACTATGATTCACAGCATAGAGATCAATAATCAACATTTAAAAAATCTGCCCAAGCAAAACCAAAACTTTAAAAAGAGCCTCCAGATGGAAACAATAGATTTCATACCCACAAAAATGTTTAGTTTGCATTGTTCATCAAATGTCCACAACCAAACACTACAGGATGCTATTGTCAGTTTGTACTGATATAAAGCATTTGTGTCTACGACATCCTACATAACATAGCACCATAACCATTGAAAGCGCTAAGATTTCCCTATAACGGGGTAGGCAACTAGATTCAGCCGCGGGACGATTTTTGTCGGAGCGGATGGTCGGAACATAATTATAATAATTTGTACACTGCACATTGAACTTTTTTTTTTCATTTAGCAGACACTCCTATCCAGAGCGACTTACAGTTAGTGAGTGCATACATTTTAATTTTTTCATAGACCACAACTAACTATGTGTAGAAAGAGATTGTATTTGAAAATAACAATAATTTCATACCTTGAATTACATTGAAACACGATCACATATGTTTCTTGGGAACAGAATTCCTAATTAAACTAATTTTTAGCTGAATTCCTGGTCATTCTACAGTCTTTTTTTACCAAAAACTAAAATATAATTTTTTACTAAAAACTTTGGGGGCCAAAAGAAAATTGCTCGCAGACGGTTTTGGCTCGCGGGCCGCCTGTTACCGACCTCTGCCCTATAAACACCAACATAGGGAAAACACACCATCAAATAACATTTATTGAGTGCAGCTTACCAATGTGAAAATGTAATCTTGAAGTATGCATTTTCAGGTGCTCTTCTTGTGAAAACAGGCCAGAGCGTACCTCACAGCAGGGTCCACCTCAGTAAAAACGATCACCATCCAATGCTCTACATTCTGGCCTACACTCAGGAGAAGATTGGAACAGATCTTTTGTGTACCATTTGTTCATAACCATTCTATACCTCTGCTTTGAGTAGCCTAAGTCCTTTCAAGTGACAAATGGGTGGCACTTTTTAAAACATTATATGTGGTCTTCAAAGAGGAGTGCTCAGGCCTGCATCTACACAGTGTATAGGACTGTTTATCCATTTATGAAACTGTAGGCCTTATTTTCTGGATCCAGAATCCAACACCATTGGCAGGTGTAGACAATCAAAAGACGCATTGCGATCTGATTGTGATAAGATTTTTCTGACCACCTCCGGAGGTAATCGAAGAAGCATCTTGTACGGATAGCCTTGAAGTGTAAATGGACCCTGACAACTAATGCTATACATTTGGCCAACGTCACGATATTCCCGCCCTCTCAAAAAAATCACACCAGCCAGTTGAGGTAGTCATTATTGACAACGATACCTCTGCAATTCCTCCAGAATTAAGATCATGATCTTCATTAGAAACCAAGTGCCTACCGGCACTGGGGTCGGATTCCACAGTCTAATCGAAATTAGATCACGCATATAGAAATAAAGACACTTATGAAGAGATACTGTATCATCCCTAATGAGAGAAAAAGGGTTCCCCGTTCCCACTCCCAATGCCAGCGCAAAATCAAACATTTTGAAAACATCGTACAGAAAGGCCAAGGACTGTTATAGCAGTAGTGGGAATGGGAGAACCCAATGCCCATTTTATTCATAGCTGGACATGCTATTGGGTGACCATCCCACCATTCATTCTGGACAGTGATGTGGCAATATTGAGGGAAAGCTGCTGGGCGCTTTATCAACTTTTTTGGCTATATCAGATATGAAAATAATACAGTGGCTTTCCTATGGATACTTTATTAAAAAAATCCCCTCTGGCTAGATCTAAAGGTACAGGTGGAAAATTTGGCCTACACATTATACAGTACCTTGCAATACACTTGTCATGCACTGCGCTCTTCTGCTGCGACTCCATCAGTCCATCCCATGCTTCCCCAATACATTTGTAGTTTAGTTAAAATTCTGTAATGCTAGTATACCAGTCTATAAACCCTCCCTGAGTGAAAGAGAATTTGTTACTGAATTATCACTCATCAATGATTTGGAGGAAACCAAACCCTGTTTTTCTCCCAGTATGTAGCATTTTTCTTTTTCTTTGGTAAAACTGTTTAGGCCTATACTAAATAACAATCGCTCTCCTGGAATACAATGCAATCCTTTTCGATTGTATTATATTATATTGTATTCTGTGAATCTTTGAGTATTTTCCAGACAAATGGATAGCAATAAAGTACAGAATATGTCCAAACTGATGCGTAAAGGCGCATAGCTTTCTGTAAGCATGAGCAAGGCCACTGTCCAATTTGATATAAAATATTAAGGACTCTTTATGCTACTTTTAGATTGACAATTATTCCTTTATAAAGCCATAGTATGGCTTTATATATTATCCATTGCCGCTTTTATCAATTTTCATAATTTGACAACATGTCTGGCTATAGATTATCATATTAGAGGTTCTTCGAAATACAAACTTTTGGTATGCCAATTCTTCTTAAGACCTGCCTAAACACAACCAATGCACTTAGGCCTACAAAGCTGTTTTACTGTTTTGAAAACAGGAGGATATTTGAAATATTTATTTGTATGGCTGTGGACAGGTGGAGGATATCGGGACAGTAGCCTATTATGCCCAGTCTTAAATAGTTGGATAACAAATATAGGCTGTAATAATCAGTGTAAAACTATTGACTATAAAAGTGTGCGGTTTTCTGTCGATTTATAAAGCTTGTGTCAAGGAAGATCCAAGGCAGGTTGGATTCATTTGCATACAGGGAGGGACCAGGGAATCTCGTCACAGTATAGACACTGTGGGCAGATAAGAGACACATTTTATTACCATGTGTAGATCCAACAAATCTCAATCAGATAGTGATCGGATCATCTTGATCGGATGACGACAACCACATGCTATTGCAAGGTGTAACCAGGACTAAAGGGAATGGACAAGTACATATGATGATAGATGTGATATAGTTCCATACTACAATCTGGCCACACAATATTTACAGATTTCTCGATTTACTTTGCTGGAACTGTCAGGGTTTATAAACCGCTTATAAAGCACATACAGTGCATTCAGACCCCTTGACTTTGTCCACATTTAGTTTTTTTCCCTCATCAATCTACACAAAATACCCTATAATGACAAAGCAAAAACAAAAAAGAAATGTTTGCAAATTAAAAATAAATAAAATAAATAACGAAATATGACATTTACATAAGTATTCAGACCCTTTACTCAGTACTTTGTTGTAGCACCTTTGGCAGCGATTACAGCCTTGAGTCTTCTTGGATATGACGCTATAAGCTCGGCACACCTTTATTCTTCTCTGCAGATCCTCTCAAGCTCTGTCAGGTTGGATGGGGAGCATCGCTGTACAGCTATTTTCAGGTCTCTCAGAGATGTTCGATTGGATTCAAGTCTGGGCTCTGACTTGGCCACTCAAGGACAATCAGAGACTTGTCCCGAAGCCACTCCTGCGTTGTCTTGGCTCTGTGCTTAGGGTCGTTGTCCTGTTGGAAGGTGAACCTTCGCCCCAGTCTGAGGTCCTTAGCACACTGGAGCAGGTTTTCATCAAGGATCTCTCTGTACTTTACTCCATTCATCTTTCCCTTGATCCTGACTAGACTCCTAGTCCATGCCGCTGAAAAACATCCCCACAGCATGATGCTGCCACCACCATGCTTCACCGTAGGGATGTTGCCAGGTTTCCTCCAGACGTGACGCTTGGCATTCAGGCCAAAGAGTTCAATCTTGGTTTAATCAGATCAGAGAATCTTGTTTCTCATGATCTGAGAGTCGTTTAGATGCCTTTTGGCAAACTCCAAGCGGGCTGTCATGTGTCTTTTACTAAGGAGTGGCTTCCATCTGGCCACTCTACCATTAAGGCTTGATTGGTGGAGTGCTGCAGAGATGGTTGTCCTTCTGGAAGTTTCTCCCATCTCCACAGAGGAACTCTGGAGCGCTGTCAGAGTGACCATCGGGTTCTTGGTCACATCCCTGACCAAGGCCCTTCTCCCCCGATTGCTCAGTTTGGCCAGGCAGCCAGCTCTAGGAAGAGTCTTGGTGGTTCCTAACTTCTTCCATTTAAGAATGATGGAGGCCACTATGTTCTTGGGGACCTTCAATGCTGCAGACATGTTTTGGTACCTTTCCCCAGATCTGTGCCTCGACACAATAAATAGATAGGTGTGTGCCTTTCCAAATCATGTCCAATCAATTGAATTTACCACAGGTGGACTCCAATCAAGTTGTAGAAACATAATAATAATAATAATAATATAATATGCCATTTAGCAGACGCTTTTATCCAAAGCGACTTACAGTCATGCGTGCATACATTTTTTTGTGTATGGGTGGTCCTGGGGTTCGAACCCACTACCTTGGCGTTACAAGCGCCGTGCTCTACCAGCTGAGCTACAGAGGACAACAGCTCAAGGATGATCAATGGAAACAGGATGCACCTGAGCTCAATTTCGGGTCTCATAGCAAAGGGTCTGAATACTTATGTAAATAAGGTATTTCTGTTGTTTATTTTTTAATACATTTGCAAAAATGTCTAAAAACCTGTTTTCACTTTGTCTTTATGGGGTATTGTGTGCAGATTGATGAGGATTATTATTATTTTTTAATCCATTTTAGAATAAGGCTGTAAAGTAACAAAATGTGGAAAAAGTCAAGAGGTCTGAATACTTTCCGAATGCACCGTATGAAGGACTTCACAAAGATGATGAATGTTGTTCCCTGAGGCCATTGTGCAATAAAACAAAATAATAATGAGAGTTCAAATACTGAACAAAATACATCTATTTCTTTTCGGGTATTATGGCACAAGGTTAAGAAAATCAAAAGCCTATTTCACCACATGCACACTTAAAGAAAGGGGACAGAAAGACATTTCATGTAACATGAAAAGAGATGGCAGTGTCGGCTTCTACAGGCCCACCATCATATGAGAGCATAATATTATTATATCTGACAAGGTGTTGCTGAAAGAGGAGGAAACGGGAGAGCAGGTGATAAGGGCAGTGGCAGGATGGAGATAAACCACCTGGGTGAGGTGATGATTTCATGGTGCTTCCCTTCACAGATCAGATTCACTCTGCTAACACCTCTCAGGAACACTGACCCAGAGAAAGATGGAGAAGCCAACAGGGGCAAGTGCTGCCACCACAGGACCATAGGCCTCTAGGCAGCACAATAGATAAATTGTGCAGCAGAAAGATACATCTGTTTCTTATCCTCCTTCTCAGAATGGGTGGAGGGGTATCAGAGTACTGGAGCACTCTTTATAAATGGGTGACGCTTAATTCTGAAAGTGGAGCAGCAGGAGAAAAAGGGGTTACTAAGGCAGTAACCTAATCACTTCAAATCACAAGGTAATCCTCCTTGCCCTCTGCTGGTAAAGGGGCACATTTTTACTGGGCCAACCTCCGTACAAGAGCAATCAGTGACCCATTGCTGATGCCTGCCCTGGCTTTAGGAGAGAGAGTGGATTTAGGGAACTATTAGCACTGCACACAGCTTTGGAAGAAACAGGTTCATCAATGTTATTCCTATACATGTGACAGAGATATCAATTCAACAGTAGGTCTGTCGAGTGCATAAAAAAGTGTTTCCGGTCTGATCGGCAGACTTTGCGCTGCAATAACTCAAACCAAATGGTCTATTTGTCGGTGGTTCTGAATTCTGGTCGGGCTGCCATTTCTTCCCTGCAAAAGGAACCATGAAATAAAATCCAGTTAAGCCCATCTGCATTCCTCTCCAGAGTGAAGTTAAATTAATTAAGTTAAATACTAGCAGTGTATGGACATGGTTAGTGCCACAGGTCTTACATCAGTGCAGAACCTTGACATCCAACAGGAAACCAGCACAGAAGTTTAATTATGGCAATTCCTTGTTTTGATTGGAGAAGGCATTTCTTGCTTGGTATAGCAAGGGGCCTCAAAAACAACCAACCAAAAATATTCAACATTAGAGATCAAGAGAGGAGTACAACTGAACTGAAACGAGGTCCACCTTTATTACTGCATGAGAGGGGTTGAGAGGTATACATTACATTTTAGTCATTTAGCAGACGCTCTTATCCAGAGTGACTTACAGTTAGTGAGTGGATACATTTTTCATACTGGCCCCCCGTGGGACTCGAACCCACAACCCTGGCGTTGCAAGCGCCATGCTCTACCAACTGAGCTACACAGGACTGTGTAGAGCTAAGTTCCTTAGTGGGCTGTGGCCACCCAGCCTGATCTCATCGACTAGACGTAACATAGTAAAATAAATCCGGATCACTCAAATTAGTATGATATATTACGTTTGGTATGGTTACATAAGACAGATGGTTACTTAAGGCAAAAACAAAAGTAACGTGGTTGATTTGGGTGATTGTATAACGGGGAATGTCTAGCAACTCAAAGGTTGCGAGTTTGAATCTCATCATGGACAACTTAAGCATTTTAGCAAATTAGCAACTTTTCAACTACTTACTACTTTTTAGCTACTTTGCAACTACTTAGCATTTTAGCTAACCTTCCCCTAACCTTAACCCTTTAACCTAACTCCTAAACTTAACCCTAACCCCAAGCCTAGCTAACGTTATCCCGCTAGCTAACGTTACCCACCTAGCTAGAATTCGTAACATATCATACATTTTTCAAATTCATAACATATTGTACGTTTTGCGAATTAGTAACATATTGTACGTTTTGCAAATACTTAACATATAATAGAATTGTAATTCGTAACATATCATGCAAAATCGGTCATGGACATCCACAAATTAATACATGCCATACAAAACGTAACATATCATACTAAATGGAGTGTCTCTGATTTACGTACAGAATAATACAAAATGCACTGAGACCAGGTTGGGCCAACAGGGTTGGGGTAATTTCCATTTCAATTCAGTCAGTTCAAGATGTAAACCGAACATTTTCTCAGAGAGAAGCATTGAGGAAAATTATAATTTTAGTGTACTTCCTGAATTGAAAAAGAATTGACCACAACCCTAGTGGCCACATCCAGGATAATGGCCCCGGCTGTAGACTGTAATCCGGGAGGCAAACAAGGCTCCTGGCTTGTCGTTGACGACCCACAGCACAGCAGAGACAGAGACTGATCTGTTTGCTCAGCAGCTGACTGAGGACATGGAGATGTTCCTTTCACACTGAGCTGAGCACCAATAATCAACTCTTTGTCAGGGAGGGTTCTGCTGTTACAGTTCACAGGAAGAATACATTTCCTTTGTAGTCAGGGGCACCACTTTGGTTTTAGAAGTGGAGGGGGACATAACCTGGCGGGGGATCTGGGGGTCCTCCCGAGAATTGTTTTGGGCATCTAAAGCTAATTTCCTGCATTTTTACACAATCCAATATGCCGTCTCTATTTAGGAGAAAAAGTAAGCAAAAATGCCCACAGTCATCAAGCTAGGTAAGAGATCATTATTAAATATGTTTAAGTGATTGATAAGACTAAACTAGATCAAAGGTAATTTAATAATACATGTTGTAAATATACAAATACTTTTAATTGTCTTTATTAAGACATCCTCTATATCAAATTTCAGCCAGAGCCGACTGCACGCCCGACCCCCACCAGTCTAGTCAATAACTCAACTCTCTCCCAACACAATTTACTTCCCAGTTCACACCTTCAATTTTTTAAATTCCCAATGGAAAGGTTTGGAAACAAAAAACTAAACAAAAAAACCCACAAACACCTCAAATAACATTAACACACAGAAACAGCAAATCCTCCATATAATTAATCTCAGAGGCCTAATGGTACTGTAGAGCTCTTTTTACTTGCACACAATATAGCTGGGTCGCCCCGTCCCTATGGGTCCACGGCCCTGCAGCGCCCCAACCCAACACACCTCACTCAGCTTTAGGATCTTAGTGAAACATTCATTATTGGTTTCGGGTGTGTTAGGCCAAGGCCAGAGTGACAACCCACAGGATGGCAGACCCCCAGGGCCAGGACAGAGCAGCCCAGCCGCTAGGGATTGCCTAAATAGGTATCTCCCCTGACGTGGGCATGTTTTCAATACAGACTCCTGTAGTCATACTGTATTATATATAAGACATCCAGACCTTATGAAAGTTGCCCAGTATATCCTTAATCTTGTAATAAATCAAATCTAGTGATACATAACTTGACATTATGGGAGGATAACCAACCTTCCAATTAATGGCAATGCATTTCTTAACCGCTATTAATGCTTGGTTACACAGTTTCTTCAGATAACAGTCTCCAGTATCAACATTTCCAAGCAAACAAAAACAGGGATAAGGGAGAATTTGTAGACATGCTGAGATAAAAGAACATACTCTTTGCCAGAATTCAGCCAGCCTTCACAAGACCATAACATATGCAAATATGTCCCCTTTTGTGTTTTACACCTCCAGCAGAGGAATTACATTTCTGAGTGCATGTTATTCAGTTTCACTGGCATATAGTACATTCTATGGATGACCTTAAACTGCAGTAATTTATGTCTGAGAATATATGAACATGACCTGGCATTGAAACATATATGTATCCATTCATCATCTTCATCAATAGCTTCTACCAGGTCTTCCTCACATTTTAGTTTTACATTTTTTGTGTCATCGGGAAAAGCCTCTATCAACCCTTGATACAGTTTGGAAATCAACTTGAGGTTTGTCAGACTGCCTTAAAATAGCATCTGGCTTGTCCAGTGTTTGCTGCACAGAGATAATAAAGTGTTGTATCTGTAAAAATTCACCTCACCTCCGTCACAGACTGGTCTTCCCTGGCTGCCTGACCCTGCTGAGACCCCTGTCACCATCTGATCCTCCTACGATGAGGCATGACAAAGAATTACCTTGGTGTACATTTATACATTATATTATTCAAGAATAGAATCAATGGTTCAATAATTAAAATGACCATTATTCCCAGATCCCAGACTGTAGCTTTAAGCTTAAGATGCTGTCCCAAAGCTACTATAGGTCTACCCATCAATTCAAGATGGAACTTTGTATCATTCACTGATATTGTTCATATAGGCCTACTGCAAAACTCACCTGAGCTCCATAGACTGGTCTTCCCTGTCTGTCTGACCCTGCTGGGACCCCTGTCGCCATCTGATCTAGCTGAGACATGATGGGCATAGTGTTGTGTACTGACTGCACTAGAGGGCTGCATTCCCGCGGGATGCCTGCAGAGGTTCCGACAGAGATCAATGCTGCATGGTCGGCATTTTTCATCTGCGGCCGGGAGCGGGCTGTCAGACAGACGACTTTGGGATGAAATATGTTTGTTGTCCCACAGATTATTTGGAAATGGTCCTCTTTCTGCTTTGTATGCGTTAGCCTACCTATTGTATTAAAAGCACATATTTTTCGCATTATTCACACACTGCTTCAACTTCAGTAGCCTACCTCTCCTAGTTGGGCGTGAGAGTTCAAGTGCACCTAGTATGTGTGGTCTCATTTAAATAGAATAGGCTGCCTAAATGGGCGGGGAATCATGTGGCAGTTAACTTGAATATGTTTACTACAGTCTGTAAATAAATATTGATACTGGAAAGAAGTAGAGGGCGCTCAACCAACATGAGTCGAAGTACAATCAAAACATTTAATAATTGAAAAGGAAAAGGCCAACACACGCATAGGTTAGGCCACTACGGTGAGCGAGGGTTGCGCCTTTTCATTTTCAATAAATATTGATTACCCATTTATTTGTCTCTGCCTGCAAATCGTCCTCCTAAAAGGTAGGCTACATCCCATAGGACTATGCAAAACGTAGCAAGTGTCGCTGTCATCATTCTTGCTGCTTCAAGTTCAGTAGCCATACCTGAAAGATCAGGTGTGCGTGGTTTCAATTACAGTTTTTTCTGATTGGTTAAGCACATTTTTTGTAACTATTGGCTATTTTTGCAAAACTCTACACACAAATAAGAAAACCTTTCACCCAATTATCAAAACATTGTAGTTCTCTTGCAAAAGCGAACACAGCTAGATTAACTCTTCACACCTTCTTAAAAATTGTGTTTTCGTATCAAACAGTAAACACAAGCCATCATCTACTAAGCACACAATGTGCCAACTACACACTGATGGTATGAATACAAAACACATCTGGCTTTTGCTTTCTCTGTGTACAGATGTCAATTTGAGGTCATACTTTTGTCATAGTGTCATGTAAACATACAAGGATCCAAACTTCAAGTATTGGTGTTTATTCACACTCATCAAAACCAAGACAAAGTCAGAACACAAAATAGTAATTTCACAAAAAAAAGAAAAACAATCAGCCTACATCATGTCGTCTTTCTGGGTCCGGCCACAAAATTTCGTCCACATCGCATGCGATATCCTCCAGTCCAAGGCACCGGGGAAAATATCTCCTTGAATGCCGTATCCAGGCCTGACATGATGCCTGGTCAATATCTCCACATGCCTCCTCCATTGCCTGTAAAAGGGCTACCTGTTGATGAGGATGACGGTCGTACACTTTCCAGCGCCAGGCAGAGAAGAACTCCTCGATGGGATTTAAGAATGGAGAGTATGGAGGGAGGTTGAGTGCCATGAAGAATGGGTGGTCTGTAAACCAGTTGCGGACCAAAGCAGCCCTATGGAAACTAACATTGTCCCATATGATGACATATCGGGTATGCTCTGGTCTCTGAACAGTGAGCATGTCATGTAAGGTGTCCAGGAATGCAATAATGTATGCAGTGTTGTATGGGCCTAAGGTTGCATGATGGTGAACAACACCATTTTGGCTTATAGCTGCACACATGGTTATGTTACCACCACGTTGTCCTGGGACATTGATGATGGCACGGTGTCCAATAATGTTCCTGCCACGTCTCCTGGTTTTACTGAGGTTAAAACCGGCCTCATCTACAAAAAGTAGCTCATGTCCCATGGCATCTGCTTCTAGTTCCATCACTCTCTGGACAAGACAAAACAAATGCAACACATCAGGCCCATGCACAGCACTACAGTATGCACTTCCAAATTCAGAACCAATGACACTATAGCTTACCTGCACATAGTCATATCGCAGTTGCTTTACACGTTCTGTGTTTCTCTCGAAAGGAACTCTGTAAATTTGCTTCATTCTTATTCTGTGGCGCGCAAGTACACGACTTAGTGCAGAAATACTTACACTGTGTATATTTTGAAAGATGGTGTCATTATCAATTATGCGCTGCTGTATTTCGCGCAGTCTTATTGCATTATAGGCAATCACCATGTTCACTATATGGGTATCTTGCTCTGGAGTGAACATTCTTCCTCTGCCCCCAACATCTGGACGTCTAGCAATTCTGTAAAGTAACAATTTCAGTATTTTTGTATGTATGGTACTGTTGTGTTTCTCATTAGAGTATGGCAGTGCTACAAAGTAGGTACCGATTCTCATTTCGAAATGTCCTAATGATGCTTGCCACAGTGTAGCGGCTCAAATTAGGCTGAACCCGTTGGCCAGCTTCCCTCAGGGTCATCCCATGGTTGATGACATGGTCCACTATTGTAGCTCTGATGTCATCAGTTATTCTATTTCTTACTCTTCTTACCCTTCCTCTTTCCCCTCCTCGTCCTCTTCTTGCTCCTCCTTGTCCTCTTCCTCTAACTTCCTCTAACCCTCTCGCTTCTTCAACTCCACGTCCTCTTCCTCCAACTTCTTCAACTCCACGTCCTCTCCCTCGGCCTCCTCGGCCTCCTCTGATTCTCACTCTTCTCCCTCTTACTGCTCCTTCCATTGTACTCCACACAGACAGCTTACCTGTGGCTTATTTATAGTGCTTAGGCTGATTGCAAAGTGAACTAATTATCTACAACAGTTTTCACATGTGCAAGTGTGCCAGACAGTTGGCAAAATAGTGTTAATGATAGCCATACATGTGTATAATTTTGCTAGGAGTGTGTTGGAAATTTGGTAATTGAGTGTAAGCAGTGAGTTGTGTTTAAAGTTCTGCAAAAAGAGTGTTGTGTAGTGAATTGTGCCTACAGTTTTGCAAAGTGTGTGTTACAAAATTGTAAACTGAGTGCAAAGCAGTGTTTGTGCTTTTAGTTTTGCAAACTCAGTGAGTGGTTTTGCTATACGTATTAATAGTTTTAGAAATTGTGCTACAAGAATCACGATTAGCGCTTAAGCATTCAGAAAAAACTGTAAATAGAGTATAGGGTTCTTCAATTCTGGTCCTGGAGGGCCGAAACACTTCTGTTTTTTATTTCTACCTGGTAGTTAATTGCACTCACCTGGTGTCCCAGGTCTGAATTAGCCCCTGATTAGAAGGAGAGGATGAAAATCAGAGGTGTTTCGGCCCTCCAGGACCGGAATTGAAGAACCCTGGAGTAGGCTATAGCCTATGCATGGACAGAGAAGCAAGGGGCAGTTATCTTTCCAAGGAAATTTACTTCCTAAATATGCCTATGATTAGTCTATAGTTTACTACAATGCCTAGAAGTAGGCCTAAATATTTATCACCCATATTTCTCAGTCTGAAAACCTTCCCACTCCTAAAAGGTAGGCTATAACAGTGCAAGAGAAAGTGCAAGTCTCTCCAACTCTGCTCTCTTCAAACTACATCTAGCATATTTGCTGATATAGCCCAGTAATACAATATAGGGGCCATTCGAGAATCTCCAGTAATTTAACCTATTAGTTAAGTTATTTTTGTGCATTTGATATTGCCTATTGGGGGCAAAATTGCTGGGAGCATGACTGGCAAGTGACCTGCGTCACATACGCCTAAAATAACATTGCTGGACTGCGGTTGGGTTTGGGAACAGTCCTTGCAGTAGCGGTAGCGAGTCGGACAGAAAGGTGGGAGTAGAATTAAAAAATAGGGCCCGCGCAGACCTCTACTGTGCACCATGACAGTGAAGCTTGTAACGTTAGAGTTGTTTATTACTGTGTCAGTGTGAAAAGTAGGGAATTAGCTAGGGAAACTGAGAGATGAATAACGTTACATTGCCATACTGACTAATAAAACTCACATTGCACTGAAAAAACATCCGAATATCAATATTCAATCATTTGGCCGATGGTTTCATCATTTGATTCAGGTCTACTGTGATTGAGGCAAAAATAATAGATAACGTTAGCCAACTTTTGGCCAGCTCTCTAATGGTACATCAACTGGTGAAAGCTAGCCAAGTTCATTCACTTCTGAAACAGACAAAACAAAGGCAACAAAATGTTTCCGTACAAACAACAGCTGTTAGATAGTAATAATAGCCACTTCATATCTCTATCTGACAGATAACTAGAGGCTAGAGCTGACCTGGCCGTGGTAGCTACTAGCTAGCATAGCTTATCCATTCATCTCAGTCGACAGGGGATGAAACATTAGCTAACGTTACATGTCAGTTACAATACTAGCTCAGCACCGCAAATAAACACTAGTTTAAAAAAATTATGTTACGTTAAACAGCAGTTACCTTGCCAGCTACATCAGTCAACTAAAGAGTAGCCAGTTTCTGCTCTGCTTGCTTTTACAACTCAGAGAAAGAGCGCAACACATAGACACTGATCTATGCTCAACTCTCTGGTGCTGGTCCAGCCAGCGATCCTAAATCCAGCCGGCTGAAGACTCCAAACAGCCTACCCGACCGCTCAGAGGTGTCCTCCTGGCCCTAAAGCACACCGTTGCCGCTTTTTGTATCACATTGCAACGATAAAACTGGGGGGGCCAAAAATACAATTTCAGAATGTGTGTGTGTGTGTGTGTGTGTGTGTGTGTGTGTGTGTGTGTGTGTGTGTGTGTGTGTGTGTGTGTGTGTGTGTGTGTGTGTGTGGGGGGGGGGGGGGGGGGGGACATGACCCCCGTCCCCGTCCCCAGTGAAAGTAGCGCCCATGCTTGTAGTACACTACTACTAGGTGAGATCACCATTCTTTGAGATGGGGATGCACTGCTTCTTAATGCATAGATGGAAATAAACAGTTTCTACTGGGTGTTTGAGTCTCACTGTGCTGAAAGAATCACTGGGTCAGAAACATTATATTTCCAGTTTATTATCAGGTTGTTTTTGCCAAAGTACCATAACGGTTTATTGTGGTAACTTCAACTCCATTAACATACACAAATTAATACGATGTTTTGGTCAGGATCTACCTAAGATTATTAGTTATTTTACTAATCAAACGCTCCCCTCAAAACAATAGCTTCGAAACACAAAAGTTGATTTACAAGGAAAGGATGATATTATACCTATATGGGAATTACAAAGTCAGCTGGGTATCTGAAATATGAACACGTACTGAGAGCAAACAAGAACCCCAGTCCAAAGCTGCCCCTTCTGCTGAACACTAAAGACTGAAGACAAAAATCTGTCACGCAGATCACACAAATAACAATAATTTATTACTTGTGGAAAATCTGGTCAGTCCCTAGCTCCAAAACGTTGGAAATGACTGGGAAAATCTCCCAACAAAGAGCGGAACAAGGATTTGGCACATCTGCACAGCGTCAATCTTTTCACAAAACCTTCTCAGCACATCAGAAATGGTTGTCAGGATATATTCAAGAAGGCTATTTCCTGGCTTTTAAGACTTCTCTGTAGATGACAAACACAATGTAGAAAACGGAATACTACAGTGGTTTCTCTCGCCCAAAATTAGAAAATTGCTTTCATAGTATGTATTTTCAAAGTATAATGTCTACACCATAGTTATACATTTTGAAAAGCCCATTACTCTGCAAAAATACTACATATGTAACAAGTGTTTTACTGAGGACCATAAAATAGTTGATTTGTGGGAGCAATTATTGCATTGTTGTTTTGTTAATAGCTTTGTTTTACTCTGGTTCACAACCACTAACCCCAGAAAGAGCATAGGTTATTGCCCTAAACTGACCCAGAGCCCAAGGTCACACTGAAGACAGACTGATTGCCTCCCTTTGAGATTTGAAGATGTCGGCTTGAAAACAATTATCCAGTGATGGATGCCCAGTCCAGAGACTAGGCTGAGGATTTAATGAAAATCATCAACAGGCAAGAGGGAGCTTTAAAAAATAAACTCACCCCACATTCAACCTGGTCTCAGGGCAATTTGTAGGTACATTTTACACAATGTTCTCTCTAAGCTGCAAGCATGTGCAACTCCCCTGGACTGTGTTTAGGCTACAGTATGAGCAGTCAAAGTAGATGGGCTGGTTTTGAGATCAAAGTGAGAGCTTCATGTAGCCACATGTGCACATTTGTTCATATTCTTTGCTAGTTAGTGAGTTATTAGCCCAGTTATAGCTAATTTCTAGTCAACAATGGGGGAGTGGTGGCTTCCAACAAGAGCACAAAATGTGTGCATTTCTAGCCATATTTGAAAGCGAATCAGGTAGAGCTTTACTATGTCTTAAAGGGGAAGTGTTGAATTTTGAGACGGTCTTGAATAAGCTAAGTAGCCAATAGGCAATAGTTTAGCATAATTTGTCTGATTCTCTCTAATAATGGTATGGGAATAATAATGCATTTTATTTTGTAAAGTGGGTTCTTGCATCAGACACAACATTTTCAGTCACCTTGTCTGAAGGACAAGTGGATAAAGATGTTAATGTAAAGCCCTTTTTCAAAAGTCTCATGGAATGTAGGCATTGAACACCACACATTGGCTGCTACTGAATGATATAACAGCTATTTCCATGTTAAAATGTTATGGGATGCGTTTTCCTCCATTGTTTTTGATGGTAGCCCACTCTGGTAGGCCTACATTATGATCAAATAGCCACAGTAGCTTACTTGGCCACTGTTAAAACTAACTTAAAGCGGGTACAACCTCAGTGTTCACAGTAAACGTGCTCCGCTCAGCAGACCTGAAATTTGCTCAGTGCCTAATTTTCTTAGGGAAAATTAATTTTACGTAAGAGGTTAGGAGAACTAAAACGACAAACATTAGGAGAATTTACGTAAAAGGAGAATTAGGTTAAAGTTAGAAAAAGGGTTAGCTAAAACGCTACAGTTGTCTTCGACGCGACTCGAACACGCAACCTTTGGATTGTGAGACTGTCGCGGTCCCCCGACAAACCACCTTACTCAAAGTAACTAGACCATCAGTCCATATCATGTCTTGGAGGTGCATAAAAATATGTATAGTATGCTTCGAATGGCTCTGAGGCCAGGCTGCGCCATTCAACATGTTCAAGACATTAAATATGAACCATGTCATTGACACAGGAGGAATAACGCCATGTAAGTGAAGAATTAAGTGTGACCACTGGGAGGAAACAGATGAAGGTGGAAGTGCATAGGCCTACTGTACAATAAGCAAATATGAGATTGGAGACATTTCCCTTTGTTGTAGTTGTCTAGACTTGTTCATCATGTTTGATTGATTTGTCTTTAATAATATCCATTAAGTAGTAGACACCATCACTCAATGTGTAGCTATATACCACCTTCATGACACTAAGATTGTGATATTCCCATTAAAGATTGTAAACCGGTAAGACAAACAGAAAGCTTCATGGTTTATATGGCATAGGATCCCATATCAAAGGTGTGACAATTCTTACATTCTCCAATCCTCAACAGAGCTGACAGCTGTATTCAGTTGAAGTCTGACAAAAAAAACCATCAAATTAGTTCATTAAAATATGTTTTATAACTAAACATTTCTATATGAATAAAGACAAGGGTACTCTTAATATAGCCCAAATTAAATACAAATAGAATTTCCTCTCAAAATGTAGGCTTATAGCGCCCTCTTGTGACTGTGTTGAAAATCAATTTACTCATTATGGTAGGCCTAATACTGCAATGTGACAAATCATATTCAACAAGAACATTGGGTCTTTTTATAACTTTTTATTATTTTTTTTGACAAATATATATGAATGCTTAACTCTTAAGGAGTCAGTAATTGGAGAATTCTTCACAGAAAATTAACTCTCCTAAAGACCTAGGAAATAATCATAAAACATCTACATGACAGAACTAACCATTTCTATTTGTGCCAAGGAAAATGATACAATGATACAACTTATTAATTGACAGTGAATTAATGCAAGTGATTCTTAAATTCAGTCCAATGTTATTTGGTGCTGACAAAAATAAACGTTATTTCAAAAAGCCTGATGGGACTGTGTCATTTTCAGACATCTATATTCTTATGGTTCATTGGGTTGACTGTTAATTATGCATAAAGGCACACACGCATTGGTAACCCTCAGGTGAGCATTGCTTTTTTTGGCAAGACATTGGTCCCATTAGGCAGTACAATTATCCAAACAACTTAAACAAAAAATATATATGCTTGCAGGAAAACAAATGACCAAAATATTTAGATCATTCATGTATGCAGGGAAATGTCTTCTAGTAAGTTAAAAATTGTATTGAGACCTAAATTAGGTTGGATATTTACTCAAGGATACAGTGGGTCAGCAGTATAGGACACCAACTCAGAAACCTGCTTGAGAGCTTGAGGGAACACCAACTTTTTACAGAGGATGAAGTTCAGAAATGGACCTGGTCTCCTGCTGTATGAACCCCTGGAGGCTTCTCTTTCCCTGCCTGAAGGTACTCTCCCTCCGGGAAAATGGTAGTATGACAAGGAGCCTTAGGAGGGTTTCAATGTTACTAAAGCTCCTAATGTCTGATGCCTTCAGAGTGTCGAGCACAGTGGCTGGAAGATACCCGGACATGGGATCCAACCACTTCTCTCTCCAAGACTTCATCTCTGTGGGGAGTGATGCCAGGTCAGGCATGTCGTCTTTGTACATGCGGAAAACATGGGCATTTACACTGCTGTTTTCCACCTTTGACATGGCATAAGGCACAATCTCCAGGCACCTCAGGGTACTGAGGACCTTCTCTGTGAAGAGCTCACTGACCTCAACAATGGAGTGCTCTACCAACTTCTGACTCACCGCTATTTTGTAAAACTGACTCAGGGGTTCTAGAAGCGCAGAGTGCAACAGCGTTATCTGCAGCTTGGAAGCTAAAGTGACAGCTTCCTCAAACCAGGCATTGTGATGTGTGTCGATATCACTCTTCAATTCATTGAGGGAAGTTAGGAGGTCAGGCAAGCTATTCATAGCTAGCAACACATCTAGAGGCTTGCCCTGAAGAGATTGGCTCAGCTTTTTGGTCAAACTCAGGACATTCTTCAACACGACAGCCGAGAAGATGAACTCAAAACTTCTGACTTTATTGAAGTACAGCAGTGCTTGGCCAGTCCCTGAGCTAGTCTCCTCACTTTTCAGCTCATTCAAGCACAGCATGACTACCTCTAGAAGCTCTACCATCAACTCATGCATATCATTACTCTTCTCCCAGTTCTTGATAAGCTTGTCCCTAAGCTCATTACCCTTCCCCTCATTATGTTGGAACATGGCAATGATCATGTCTTCCAGTTTGGTCTGTCGTTCTGTGTCCTCTGTGAGCCATTGTAACATGTTTTCTACAGATGCTGCACAGTCTGCTGCTGCCACTGCAGGAGATGACCTGGCTAGCCACACATTCAGAGACACCGCAGAGCTGACTGTTCGCATGGCCAGGGGGTATTTCTGGGATATTACAGCAGAGACAGCCCTCATCTGAGACCCTACCTCACCAACACTTAGCAAAGCCTGCCCTCTACAGTACTCCATGTTGAGCCCCAATTTCTCTGATAGGGCTATTTCAATAGCATCAGCCAAGACAGCAGTGTCCTGGCTGAACGGGATGAAAGCTACAGTCTCCTCGCACTGAGTGTCCTGTTTGTCCAAGTACCTGATGCACAGGGGGACGTAGAGCTGTCCCTCAATCTCAACCGCCCGTTCCGTTATTATTGTAAAGAACTGTGAGTCCCAGAGTTCCTTGAGGATTTCCTCACGCACAGGTGGGTCGTAGAAAGACATGGCCTGCTTCAAACCTACGACCCCATCCTCTACTATCACAACACCGTCCTCTGCCTTCACGCCGTCCTCGGCTAACACGATGTCCACTGCTTTCACATTGTCCTCTGCAAACACAACTTCCTCTGTTATCACGCAGTCTTCTACTTTCACGCCGCCCTCTGCCACACCGCCGCCCTCTGCCACCCTGCCGCCCTCTGCCACCATAAAGTCCTCTGTGATCACAATGTCCTCTGTGATCATAATGTCCTCCTTTATCACAGCATCTTCCACTTTCACGTTGTCCTCTGCCTCTTCCTCTGCCTTCAGCTCTCCTGCAGGGAGTTGCTCTGACATACCAGCTTGGTGTTCCTCAACTGCCTGCTCATGTCTTCCATCAGGGTTTACATCCAAAGCTCTAAAATCTAAACAGAAACACACAAAGTTAATTCAACCACCTCCCCCCTTTCCCTCATTTTCACTCTCCTAAAAAATGATGCTTTATGATATCATATTCTACATGAACCATGTAATAGCACGTCATGATGAATGTTCATATGATTTAAAACTTTCACTTACCACTTTCCAGCTTCAGACCTTGAATTTGTTTCTTCACCTAAATCATATAACAGAAATCAATACATTTACAACACAATACATTTAATATGCATGTCTTGTCAAGTGGTGAGTGGTGTTGATGATGTATTGTTTCCTGTTATTATCGGTCTGTAAAACTGAAAATGTATAAATAAAATATAAAAATGTTTTATGCATACCTATACCAATAAAATCAGTCATAAATACATCAGCATTGGAATGCTAAAAGGAGTATTGCTGTTAATGTACCTGCTCAAGACATGGGCTGCTTTCTGGGTCAACTTCAATGCACTTCTCAATTACCTCCCCTAGTCTTTGAACAGTTGGGTAATGCATGAGAAGCATCACAGTATCTGTTTTGCTGCCCTTGCAGACAGTGTTCTTCAGCAGAGCTCTCATGGAGTTCAGGGTGGTCTTCATCAGGTCCCACTCCATACTGACGCTGGGTAGAACAGCCACCAGTCTGAGCAGCCTGGTCACCGTGGGATGGCGTTGAGACTCAGCGTGAAGCAGTATCTCAGAGATAGACGCTGGTGGTGAGACGTCTTGATATTTCTCTTTCCAGACAGAGGCCCAGTTACTGATATCCTGCTCTACTGTGTCAGGATCAGGGAGGTCGGACAGGTAGAGACTGTATAGCTTGTCTGTGGACTCTGCGCGGATTGGCTCTGAAATGGGCTGTGGATTGCAGGTGGGGAGCAGAGACAAGATTTTCAGGGCTTTTAAGTGACTGTCGGAGAAGTTGTACTTCATTTCATCAACGAGGCTGCTCAGTAGAGGAACACTCAAGTTGTCCTTGTAGTACATCTCTGGAGACTCGTAAGAGTTAGCTTTCTCTGGGAAACACACTTGCTGAGGGGCCACCTTGGATGCTAGTTGGAATGCTTCCTCAAACCAAGGTGAATGTACAGTGCTTATGTTCTCCAGCATCTTGTTCAGTGTCTCTATGATTGGTACGATCTTCTCCACTTCACAGATGATGTCAGCAGGGTTACCACAGCGGAAGACAGTGCTGCAGTTCCGAAGAGGAGCACAAGCGTTCTTCAGGATCACAAGTGTGACGACAAAATCTGTATCTCTCAAAGCAGTGGCGAGGACCTGTGCATGTAGCGACATAGTTCCAGCACCACGGGCACTAACTGAATCCAGGCAACTCAAGACTCCCTCCAATGTGTCAACTAGGAGATCAAAAAAGTCCTCCCTCTTCTTCCACCTGGAGCAACAGGTTTCTGGAATCTCCTCCAAGGCCTCCCGAGGTGTATTAAGTAACCCATCCACAGCCTGTGCTAGCTCTGCCTCTAGCCCAGGTGACCGGTCAAAAAACAGTAGGAGGTCTTCCACAATTTGCAGCATCTTTGTGACAGGTGGGCAGTGTACGCTTCCTGCTAGCCAACAGGCAAGACCACAAGACTCACTGGGTGTGATGACAGACAGAGGATAGCTCTCGAGGAACTCCAAAGACATCTTCTTCAGGCTGTGACAACCATAACCCATGCGCATTAATGCTTGTCCACGGCACTGACTCATTGGCAATCCCCAGTCTTCAGTTAGAGTCACAGAGAGATTCTTGGCTTGAACATCAACGTCACAGGTTTCAAAAAATCGCAAAAAACCAATGAGCTCGACCTTGGGGGCACATTCCCCAACATATCTGACAAAGACGGGCAGATAGCTCTTATTAGCAATTACAACTGGTTTATCTGTGATAAGAGAAAAGAAGGGGGACTCCTGTATTTCTGAGAGTATGACTTCCCTGATGGATTTTGTAAGCAGCTGTACCATTTCCTCCTCTCCTACGTTAAGCGTGAACTTGCCATCTCTTCCAAACCAGTGGCACATGCTGAGATCCTGGATGAGAAGGTCTTGATCTTCTTTGGAGAGTTCGGAAAGCTGGCACTTATTTTTCCCCAAACGTGCAGCCAGTCTGAACACTGCTTCCAAACTCTGCCGATTATCTCCAGTGTGCCCATTCTCATCCACCGCTTTAATTTCCTGGTCCTTTTTCTTGTCAGAAGACTGTTTATTCTCAAGCTCCTCTGCTCCATCTTTGTCATGATCCACTGAAAATATAAAAAAGGTGAATTAGTAAATTCTATTTACTCTACCATAGAGTTCATGTCATTAAAATAAAATGGAAAAATAATTGAGAATAAAATTAAGGTGATAGTAAGGTGAATGAGAACAAGTGTTTCACTTGACAAAACCTGGGCCCATCCCTATTACCAACATATACTAAATGGTAAGTGTTATTACACAGTTATTAGCTAATAAATACTAAATGATCACACAGGGATTAATTGAAACAAAGCTTTGCTATCACATACCTTCCATGTTGACTTCAGAGTTCTTCATCAGACTTTTGGATTCCTTATCCTGCGAATTTGTTTTTCAATAGACATTATTAAAAGGAAATAATATATTTAAAAAGGACAACATCTCAGTATAGGCTGCTCTGAAAGACTGCATAACATATTAAACAAAACAATAATCATGTAAATGGATTTTGAAAACTTACCAAGCAGATACCCTCTAAAGCCTGGGGAGTGACCTTCAAGCACTTAGTCACCATCCGGTCCAGATCTCTGCTGAAGTTGGTTCCCACCTGCAGCATGGCTAGACATGGGGACCTGTCCTTGGAGCTGGTGTTCCTCAGGTATTCCTGGAACATCTTGTGGCGCATTGCTTCCCCACAGTTCTCCAGTACCGTACTGGGTAACACAGACATGATCCTCAGCAGTGTGTTGATGTTCCCAAAGTATTGCATGAGTGGCAGACGGAGAGTCTGAAAGATGGTGTCTGGGATGGTCACTGATGCAACTTTGGTCTTCCACTTCACCCTCCAGCAGCACAACTCGGTGAAGAAGTTGTCGGAGTCAGGCAGATCACTGGCATAGAGAGGAGGCTTTGACCTCAGGATCTCAAACATGTAACTCACAGTCACAGAGCAGGGAACCAGGGATAGGAAGTTTAAAGCCTCTTTGTGGTCCTCAGAGAAATGATCCTTCACAGCATTGGTGAGGTTGTCCACTAGGGGCACACTCAGTGCATCTTTGTAATACAGAGCTGGCTTCATCATGCTATCCCTGGCCGCAGATGAATTATCAGGCACTTTTATCTGCACAACCAGACTCTGGGCAAGGGCACAGGCTTCGTCGAACCAATTCTGGTGAAAGACCTTGATGTTTGTTTTGACCCTGTTGAGAGTAGCCACTATACCACTGATCTGGCAGAGCTGGGATGCTGCACTGAAATGATCCTTCTGGAGTCCTGCACTTAGCTCCCTGGTGAAGGATGAGGCATTCTTCAGGGCTACCATGGGCACAATGAAATCAAAGTCCCTTATCAAACACAGCAGTGCTCCAGCTTTTAGAGAGAGTGAGGATTTCCATCTCTGTGGGTTGCTCTTGATTTTCTCCAAACATTCAACAAGGGGCTCAAGCATCTGCACAAAGACTTCATAGGAATCGTGCTTCTCTTGCCAGACGGTACAGAACTTCCCCTGCAATTCTTGAACCTTTTCATAGCTTTCCCTAAGACCAAATGCAATGACATGATCCAGCTGTTTCTCAAGCATAGGCGTGCTCCCAAAAAACATCAACACCTCTTCAAAAACATCCAGCGCCCGTTTGACTGACGGCACAGGGGTGGATTTTGACCACCATGTGTTAAATGAGTAACAAGAGCTGTGTGTGCATATTGCAAGGGGGTACTTTTCCTGGATTTTGCAGGCAAAGGCTTTCAGCTTGTAGGAGACATCACCAGATCCTAGGTAGGCTTGACCTCTGCAGTAACACAAATCGAGACACCACTCTTTGGTGACAATTTCCAATATGCGCTCTGACATGGCATCACAGTCCAGATCCACATCCAGAAATCCCATGAGCTCCAATCGCATGACATCAAAACTGTCCACAAACCTGAGGAAGAGGGGAAGATGTTTTTTATCCCCTAACTTCACAACGCGGTCGATGAACAGAGAGAAAAAGGAAGTGCCCACCTCCAAAAGAATTCCCTCCCTGACTGCATCCTCGCATACTCTGAGAACTTCTTTCATCTCAGACTTCGACACATATTTCAATGTGTCTTCAACCTCGCCATCCTGTTCAGCAGAGGCCTCACCAGGCTGTCTGCTCTGGCTGTTATATGCAGCTGTCACCGCAGCCTGCAGAGCAGATTTGAGTGCCTCCTTATTAGTCTCTGAGGCCGCGCATTTCGGTTGCTCCACTCTCTCTGTCTCCATCTCTAAGGCCATGTCCTGTGGTTCTTTTTGTGTTTCTTCAACATTCTCCTTTAGAGTGTGTTGTCCATCATTCTCAGAGACTGGTTCTGAAATCAAGCAGTCAAGAGCGTGAGCCAAGAAGGATGAAGGAATAAACATAGGTATTAAGGCAAATATTTTGATATACGCAATGATGCAATAAATATAATATATATTAATAATATGATTTCCTTACCAGCTGCAGAGTGCATCTCTATCACATCATCATCCTATGAACATAGAAAATAAAAGCAAATGCAAATATTAGTAAAATAACAACAAATAAGTTAAGAACTATTCAACATCCACCTACGGTAACAATTTTTTTATGTTTTTCAAATGATTTTAAATCTTCAGTTTATGTGATTGCTAAGCAAATACTTAAATTAAAAACACATGAATAACTTTTATATTAAAATAAACTTACCATATGCAACAAGTGCAATATGTCAGGATGCTTCTCCACATAGGACTCCACCATGTCTTCAACATTGAAGTGCACGTCTTGATTGACATAGACAAATGCCATGTTGCACAGTCTCTGATCCTCCGGTGTGGCTTTCAGGTAGGACTGGTACCTCTCCAGCACCATGTTGTACTGCCCATACACGTCTGCCTCTGCGTTCACACAGGGGATGGTGCCCAGAACTCTCAGCAGGCTCTGCACGTTTGGGTAAAATGCAATGTCTGGGATCTTCAATGTTGCAAACACTGTTGTGGGTAGGATCCTCCGCTTGCTAGCATGTCTCCACTTCACCTCCCAGCAACCAAGCTCATCGTAAAACGTGTCCGGCCGGGCGAGGTTGTTCAAGTTCGCGTCCGCCACTTTATCCCTGCGGATACTGAAATTGTGGTCAGCCATATAAGACGGCACCAACGACAGCCATCTCAGAATCCGAACCATCTCAGTGCTAAACACCCTCTTCACCTCCGCAACAAGGTACTGTAAGATCTGCCTGCTCAGAGTCTCTCTGTAGAAATCCTCCAGAGAGGTTTCAGTTGCACCTGCCTCGCCAGTATCTGGTGAGCTCTCCTCAGGCCTAGCAACCTCCACTCCCAGCTTTTTAGCCCTACCCACTGCGTCAGAAAACCACTTCCTGTGGAATATTGCTATCTCCTGCAGATGTTTGTTGACCAGCTTTAAGGCGTTGGAGATTGTGTACTGCAAGGTGCTGCTGATGCTGATGGCTCCCCTGAGACTCGGGTTGAGGATGCTCACGCAGCAGAGGGTATTCTTCAGAACAACAAGGGTGATGAGGAAATTGAAGTTCTTTAGGATCGGCTTGAGCTTGGCCATCTGCTCACAAGTAGCAGTGTCTGCGTTCGCGGCCGAGCACACCTCGTTGATGCAGACGAGGAATGGCTCAAGAATGTCCAACATGGTCTGGAAGGCATCAACACCATACTCCCAGGTGTTCTGGCAAGCCTCTGTGATTCTGTCCACTTCACCTTTAAGGTGGCCGTATGATGACTTGATCTTCCCCTCCAGTCTTTCCCAAAGATCTGGGGACCCTCTAAGCATTGTGGCGACCTCCTCCACGGTGTTCACAACCTTCTGGATGGAAGGCATGGGCATGGAGCGGATGAGCCACATGTTAAAGGCGTATGGGTCACTAGGTGCTAGCACTACCTGAGGAAACTCCTGCAGAATCCTGCTGGTGAGATCTTTCATTTTCTGACATAGACTGCCTGTGGTTAGGTAGGTAAGTCCTCGACAATGCTCCATCCGCAGCCCCCACTTATTCCGTATTTCTGAGAGCAGCATGTAAAACAGACCCTCAGCATCTGCATCACAGGGCAGGAACCCCATGAGGTGTTTCTGAGGGAATCCTGCCACAGTGACTGACCTGATGAAAACTGGGATCTGATCTTTTCCCTCTATGTTTGTGACATCTTGCAGCAGAATGGAGAAAAAGCGTGCCAACCTTAAACTGTTCCGGATCTCCTCCCGCATGAGGTTCTCGCTAAACTGGAGGACTTCTTTCTGGTCGATTCTTTCAACACAGATGGGGTTGAGAGACTGTTGCCCCCTGTGGCCTCCCATTGGCTCATCAGTGTTGGGGTTTGCATCGTTCCCTATGCTGAATCCAGTGAACGCAAGAGTTTCCTTGAAGTAGACTTTAAGGATTTCCTTTGATTTGGAGTTGTAGACATCCTCTCTCCTTTGGTCCTCTTGCTGTAAATCACATGTTGCACTATTCTCTCCTGGCTTATCTTTTACCTCAGGTGGAGCATCTTCTGTAGTAAAGGAGAAAACATGGACAGGCGATAGAACAAATATTGAATAAATATGTTGAGACATTTCTACAAATATCCTATTAAAAGGGTGTACTTTTCTTACTTAACATATAGGCTATCCCAATACAGACCACATGACTATGCACTGCCATGAAGTTGACCCAATTATTTAAATGTCCTTTTGGGTAGGAAAATAGATGGCCAAATATGGAAATCTTAAATTGTTATGGTAAAACAAACAACAAATTAGTAAAATAAATGGATTTACCAAACCAATCACCTTTAGCTTTCTTCAAGGATGCAAACTCTGCCTCAGCCTAAAGGAATCAAATATATAATTAGACGTAGACTGGAGTTAATGCAATAGTATCAGATTATACACTTACTGAGATCAGGTTAGGATGACTATATTGGGTACAACATTGTGTGGTTTAAACATGACAATACTTACAGGTTCTCTTATTCTCTTATTCCTGTTGCGGCCTGATGGCTTGTTCAAATGGCTTGTAAAATCAAATATGGTTGGCATAGCACCCTCTTTCAAGGATGTTCTTAAAGTGCTCTGAAAAAGAAACAAGCAATCCTTATTATGACTATTTCATTGCCACTGTTGCATGCCTGATACTAAGAACCTCCAGGGAGATGCATTACCTTTTAATACTGATAATACCTTATTTTCAATGACGACCTACCGGTGGCCTTCAGAAAAACAGAGGAAGGCCCTCAAAATTGTCAAAGACTCCAGCCACCCTAGTCATAGACTGTTCTCTCTGCTACCGCACGGCAAGCGGTACCGGAGTGCCAAGTCTAGGTCCAAAAGACTTCTCAACAGCTTCTACCCCCAAGCCATAAGACTCCTGAACAGCTAATCATGGCTACCCGGACTATTTGCACTGCCCCCCCACCCCATCCTTTTTACGCTGCTGCTAATCTGTTAATTATTTATGCATAGTCACTTTAACTCTACCCACATGTACATATTACTCCAACTATCTCAACTAGCCGGTGCCCCCGCACATTGACTCTGCACCGGTACCCCCCTGTATATATAGCCTCCCTACTGTTATTTTATTTTACTTCTGCTCTTTTTTTCTCAACACTTTTTTTGTTGTTTTATTTTTACTTTTTTTGTTTAAAATAAATGCACTGTTGGTTAAGGGCTGTAAGTAAGCATTTCACTGTAATGTCTGCACCTGTTGTATTCGGCGCATGTGACCAATAAAATTTGATTTGATTTGATTATGATTAAGCTAGTCCCAACAAAGGTATACATGACTTAAACGTCACGTCACACAGTATGTGTGTACTACACTTTTTAATTATCCTAAGCGCGTGACAAGACGTTATTTCGGGCGTGCAAGAGTTTTTTTTTTTGTTTGAGAGCCATTAACATAAAACAATATGATATATTGCACAAGCTAGCAAACTTGGGAGGTGTTTCAATGGAACAGCCAGCAACTTAGCTAGCTTGCTAATGCTAATGAACAATAACATATCTTTAAAAGTACAGTTAATAAGGGATTGCACACTATTTAATGTAAGCCTACATCCCAAACCCGCTCATTGGGTCTATTAGCTAATGCATAGATGAATCACCTCCTGAATAGATAGTCTGTAACTCAAGACCCCTCTATTCCTGAACAATATAACTGAATGAAAGTGTAAAAGGAATGCTTTTTGGAAATATAAATGGTTTCTTCAGTAGATACTTACGTCACAACAGATCAAGGAAGGCTCAAAATGATTTGCACACATTTTGAAGGAATTGTGCAACTCCTCAGGGGTTTTTGGCTCCAAGTCAGTTCGATGACAATTATTCAACCATTGTTTACATCTGAAAGGAAGAATTCACAGGATTCAATTTCAGAACTGCTATATGGATAGGCCCCTAGCCCATGTTATACACCTTGATGAACGAGGTCTATCTGCATATCACTAGCAAACCATGTACCTGTTTAGCGACATGGAAGGTATATCCGTAATCGGTAGAACATTGTGATTAAAAAGGCATCCTTTACATCACCGAGCAGTGCCCAAGAAATAATTAAATCCAATCGTTAGATGCTACCTCCCCTCCCCAAATCAAAATCAAATATTCTAATCTAGGTAGTGTTTTCAGTAGTTAATTACTTTTTTTGCCATGTAACGGTGTGGCCAACTACTGGAAATAAACACTACTTTTCTTTTCTTTATCGGCATCTGACCTGCCTAATTCTCTCTAGAAACAGTTGTGTTTAACAGGCTAAATTACGCATTATGTTAACATCTGACTCCAGACTTATCTGTTCTTGCAATGTAGTCTGACATTTCAGATGTACATTTTAGTAATTTAGCAGACGCTCTTATCCAGAGCGATTTACAGCTAGTTCGTTCATCTTAGGATAGCTAGGTGAGACAACCACATGACTCGTTTCAGGAAACTAGGCGTATGTCACACATCACTACTTCACAGTAGAGGCATTTGAACGTAAACATTAATTTGATCAAAATGTGTTTTTTGGCAGAAATGCCTTCTGGAACATGTGAACTTTCAAGTGCCTTAATAACAAACTTGTATTCCATCTGTAAATACGAATAAAATTGTTAAATTACGAGCCTAGTTGGTTTAGCCACGGAAAGAGACGGGGATCTTCCCGCTAGCCATGATTTGCTGAGATAATGGATGGGCTGGACATGCCGGGAGATGAGTTGTCTGCCATGTAGCATGCGGCTGTCGATAACGTGAGCTGCTCAGTATGTGTTGATAGTCCTATCTACCGCGCCGTTTTTGAAAGATATAATGTTAGCCATCGAGAACTACAACAATTTTGCTACTTTTCCCATCAACATTGATGCCCTGAATTTAGCAGGCACTAACGACAAATCAGTTGGAAAAAGTGATGCGCTACTTTCTGCACACACCACGGTCAGTGTGAACCGGAGTGACTTACATTTACATTTACATTTTAGTCATTTAGCAGACGCTCTTATCCAGAGCGACTTACATTATTTTTAATTAATAATCAATCATACCCCGTGGGAATCGAACCCACAACCCTGGCGTTGCAAACGCCATGCTCTACCAACTGAGCTACCTCCCTTTGACACAACGCTGGCCAAACAAAACGGAGTTAAATGGTTCCAGTCTGCGTGAAGCGTTCATTAATGTATACGGGTAAGAATCTAGCTACATTCTCAGATATACGTTTCTAATTTTGTCAGAAGTCGTTTTCATTACAAGTTAAAGCGTACTGTTAGCTAGCTAGCGAACGTTAGCTTGCTGGCTCGCTAGCTAACGTTAAACTTGGGAAGGTTTAACATCAGGCAGGCTGCGGCGTTCTGGATAAGTTCCAGGGGTTTGATGGCACATTCGGGGAGCCCAGCCAATAGAATTCCAGACGGGATATGACGAGTGCCTGGATTAGGACCTGCGCCGCTTCCTGTGTGAGGAAAGGTCATATTCTACAGATGTTGTAGAGCATGAAGCTGCAGGAGTAAGTCACTGCTTTGATGTTTGCAGCGAACGACTGGGAGTTGTCCAGGGTCACGCCAAGGATATTTATTTATTTAGGTGAAAAAATTGAAATTAGCAGATAGAATTGAAGTCTATCAAATTACCTGCATCATTTCTAATCCCATCCCATCATATATATATATATATATATATATATATATATATATATATATATATATATATATATATATATATATATATATATATATATATATATATATATATATATATATATATATATATATATATATACACACACACACACACACACACACACACACACACACATACTACCATTCAAAAGTTTGGGGTCACTTAGAAATGTCCTTGTTTTCGAAAGAAAAGCAATTTTTTGTCCATTAAAATAACATAAAATTGATCAGAAATACAGTGTGGACATTGTTAATGTTGTAAATGGCTATTGTAGCTGGAAACGGCTGATTTTTAATGGAATATCTACATAGGCATACAGAGGTCCATTATCAGCAACCATCAATCCTGTGTTCCAATGGCACGTTGTGTTTGCTAATCCAAGTTTATCATTTTAAAAAGGCTAATTGATCATTAGAAAACCTGTTTGCAATTATGTTCAGCTGAAAACTGCTGTGCTGATTAAAGAAGCAATAAAACTGCCCTTCTTTAGACTAGTTGAGTATCTGGAGCATCAGCAATTGGGGGTTCGATTACAGGCTCAAAATGGCCAGAAACAAATAACTTTCTTCTGAAACTTGTCAGTCTATTCTTGTTCTGAGAAATGAAGGCTATTCCATGCGAGAAATTGCCAAGAAACTGAAGATCTCGTACAACGCTGTGTACTACTCCCTTCCAAAAACAGCGCAAACTGGCTCTAACCAGAATAGAAAGAGGAGTGGGAGGCCCCGGTGCACAACTGAGCAAGAGGACAAATACATTAGTGTCTAGTTTGAGAAACAGATGCCTCACAGGTCCTCAACTGGCAGCTTCATTAAATAGTACCCGCAAAACACCATTCTCAACGTCAACAGTGAAGAGGCGACTCCGGGATACTGACCTTCTAGGTAGAGTTGCAAAGAAAAAGCCATATCTCAGACTGGCCAATAAAAATAAAAGATTAAGATGGGCAAATGAACACAGACACTGGACAGAGGAAGATTGGAAAAAAGTGTTATGGACAGACGAATCGAAGTTTGAGGTGTTCGGATCACAAAGAAGAACATTTGTGAAACGCAAACCAAATGAAAAGATGCTGGAGGAGTGCTTGATGCCATCCGTCAAGCATGGTGGAGGCAATGTGATGGTCTGGGGGTTCTTTGGTGGTGGTAAAGTTGGAGATTTGTAAAGGACAAAAGGGATCTTGAAGAAGGAAGGCTATCACTCCATTTTGCAACGCCATGCCATACCCTGTAGACGGCGCTTGATTGGAGCCAATTTCCTCCTACAACCGGACAATGACCCAAAGCACAGCTCCAAACTATGCAATAACTATTTAGGGAAGAAGCAGTCAGCTGGTATTCTGTCTATAATGGAGTGGCCTGCACAGTCACCGGATCTCAACCCTATTAAGCTGTTGTGGGAGAAGCTTGACCGTATGGTACGTAAAAAGTGCCCATCAAGTCAATCCAACTTGTGGGAGGTGCTTCAGGAAGCATGGGGTGAAATCTCTTCAGATTACCTCAACAAATTGACAACTAGAATGCCAAAGGTCTGCAAGGCTGTAATTGCTGCAAATTAAGGATTATTTGACGGAAGCAAAGTTTGAAGAACACAATTATTATTTATATTAAAAATCATTATTTCTAACCTTGTCAATGACTACATTTCCTATGCATTTTGCTATATTTCCAATACAAACTCATTTCATGTATGTTTTCATGGAAAACAAGGACATTTCTAAGTGACCCTAAACTTTCGAACTGTAGTGTGTGTGTATATATATATATATATATATATATATATATATATATATATATATATATATATATATATATATATATATATATATATATATATATATATATATATATATATACACACACACACACACACACACACACATACACTGCTCAAAAAATAAAGGGAACACTTAAACAACACAATGTAACTCCAAGTCAATCACACTTCTGTGAAATCAAACTGTCCACTTAGGAAGCAACACTGATTGACATTTCACATGCTGTTGTGCAAATGGAATAGACAACAGGTGGAAATTATAGGCAATTAGCAAGACACCCCCAATAAAAAAGTGGTTCTGCAGGTGGTGACCACAGACCACTTCTCAGTTCCTATGCTTCCTGGCTGATGTTTTGGTCAATTTTGAATGCTGACGGTGCTTTCACTCTAGTGGTAGCATGAGACGGAGTCTACAACCCACACAAGTGTCTCAGGTAGTGCAGCTCATCCAGAATGGCACATCAATGCGAGCTGTGGCAAGAAGGTTTGCTGTGTCTGTCAGCGTAGTGTCCAGAGCATGGAGGCGCTACCAGGAGACAGGCCAGTACATCAGGAGACGTGGAGGCGGCCGTAGGAGGGCAACAACCCAGCAGCAGGACCGCTACCTCCGCCTTTGTGCAAGGAGGAGCAGGAGGAGCACTGCCAGAGCCCTGCAAAATGACCTCCAGCAGGCCACAAATGTGCATGTGTCTGCTCAAACGGTCAGAAACAGACTCCATGAGGGTGGTATGAGGGCCCGACGTCCACAGGTGGGGGTTGTGCTTACAGCCCAACACCGTGCAGGACATTTGGCATTTGCCAGAGAACACCAAGATTGGCAAATTCGCCACTGGCGCACTGTGCTCTTCACAAATGAAAGCAGGTTCACACTGAGCACATTTGGCAGACGTGACAGAGTCTGGAGACGCCGTGAAGAACGTTCTGCAGCCTGCAACATCCTCCAGCATGACCGGTTTGGCGGTGGGTCAGTCATGGTGTGGGGTGGCATTTATTTGGGGGGCCGCACAGCCCTCCATGTGCTCGCCAGAGGTAGCCTGACTGCCATTAGGTACCGAGATGAGATCCTCAGACCCCTTGTGAGACCATATGCTGGTGCGGTTGGCCCTGGGTTCCTCCTAATGCAAGACAATGCTAGACCTCATGTGGCTGGAGTGTGTCAGCAGTTCCTGCAAGAGGAAGGCATTGATGCTATGGACTGGCCCGCCCGTTCCCCAGACCTGAATCCAATTGAGCACATCTGGGACATCATGTCTCGCTCCATCCACCAACGCCACGTTGCACCACAGACTGTCCAGGAGTTGGCGGATGCTTTAGTCCAGGTCTGGGAGAAGATCCCTCAGGAGACCATCCGCCACCTCATCAGGAGCATGCCCAGGCGTTGTAGGGAGGTCATACAGGCACGTGGAGGCCACACACACTACTGAGCCTCATTTTTACTTGTTTTAAGGACATTACATCAAAGTTGGATCAGCCTGTAGTGTGGTTTTCCACTTTAATTTTGAGGGTGACTCCAAATCTAGACCTCCATGGGTTGATACATTTGATTTCCATTGATCATTTTTTTGTGATTTTGTTGTCAGCACATTCAACTATGTAAAGAAAAAAGTATAAGATTATTTCATTCATTCAGATCTAGGATGTGTTGTTTAAGTGTTCCCTTTATTTTTTTGAGCAGTGTACAGTGGGGGAAAAAAGTATTTAGTCAGCCACCAATTGTGCAAGTTCTCCCACTTAAAAAGATGAGAGAGGCCTGTAATTTTCATCATCGGTACACGTCAACTATGACAGACAAAATGAGAAGAAAAAAATCCAGAAAATCACATTGTAGGATTTTTTATGAATTTATTTGCAAATGATGGTGGAAAATAAGTATTTGGTCAATAACAAAAGTTTCTCAATACTTTGTTATATACCCTTTGTTGGCAATGACACAGGTCAAACGTTTTCTGTAAGTCTTCACAAGGTTTTCACACACTGTTGCTGGTATTTTGGCCCATTCATCCATGCAGATCTCCTCTAGAGCAGTGATGTTTTGGGGCTGTCGCTGGGCAACACGGACATTCAACTCCCTCCAAAGATTTTCTATGGGGTTGAGATCTGGAGACTGGCTAGGCCACTCCAGGACCTTGAAATGCTTCTTAGGAAGCCACTCCTTCGTTGCCCGGGCGGTGTGTTTGGGATCATTGTCATGCTGAAAGACCCAGCCACGTTTCATCTTCAATGCCCTTGCTGATGGAAGGAGGTTTTCACTCAAAATCTCACGATACATGGCCCCATTCATTCTTTCCTTTACACAGATCAGTCGTCCTGGTCCCTTTGCAGAACAACAGCCCCAAAGCATGATGTTTCCACCCCAATGCTTCACAGTAGGTATGGTGTTCTTTGGATGCAACTCAGCATTCTTTGTCCTCCAAACACGACGAGTTGAGTTTTTACCAAAAAGTTCTATTTTGGTTTCATCTGACCATATGACATTCTCCCAATCCTCTTCTGGATCATCCAAATGCACTCTAGCAAACTTCAGACGGGCCTGGACATGTACTGGCTTAAGCAGGGGGACACGTCTGGCACTGCAGGATTTTGAGTCCCTGGCGGCGTAGTGTGTTACTGATGGTAGGCTTTGTTACTTTGGTCCCAGCTCTCTGCAGGTCATTCACTAGGTCCCCCCGTGTGGTTCTGGGATTTTTGCTCACCGTTCTTGTGATCATTTTGACCCCACGGGGTGAGATCTTGCGTGGAGCCCCAGATCGAGGGAGATTATCAGTGGTCTTGTATGTCTTCCATTTCCTAATAATTGCTCCCACAGTTGATTTCTTCAAACCAAGCTGCTTACCTATTGCAGATTCCGTCTTCCCAGCCTGGTGCAGGTCTACAATTTTGTTTCTGGTGTCCTTTGACAGCTCTTTGGTCTTGGCCATAGTGGAGTTTGGAGTGTGACTGTTTGAGGTTGTGGACAGGTGTCTTTTATACTGATAACAAGTTCAAACAGGTGCCATTAATACAGGTAACGAGTGGAGGACAGAGGAGCCTCTTAAAGAAGAAGTTACAGGTCTGTGAGAGCCAGAAATCTTGCTTGTTTGTAGGTGACCAAATACTTATTTTCCACCTTAATTTGCAAATAAATTCATTAAAAATCCTACAATGTGATTTTCTGGATTTTTTTTCCTCAATTTGTCTGTCATAGTTGACGTGTACCTATGATGAAAATTAGAGGCCTCTCTCATCTTTTTAAGTGGGAGAACTTGCACAATTGGTGGCTGACTAAATACTTTTTTCCCCCACTGTATATACACACACACACACACAGTCAAAGGTTTGGACACACCTACTCTTTGTGAGACGCAGAGTAGGTGAATGGATGATCTCCGCATGTGTGGTTTCCGCCGTGAAGCATGGAGGTGGTGGTGTGATGGTGTGGGGATGCTTTGCTGGTGACACTGTCAGTGATGTATTTAGAATTCAAGGCACACTTAACCAGCATGGCTACCACAGCATTCTGCAGCAATACCCCATCCCATCTGGTTTGTGGTTAGTGGGACTATCATTTGTTTTTCAACAGGACATTGACTAAACACACCTCCAGGCTGTGTAAGGGCTATTTGACCAAGAAGGAGAGTGATGGAGTGCTGCATCAGATGACCTGGCCTCCACAATCACCCGACCTCAACCCGATTAAGATGGTTTGGGATGAGTTGGACCGCAATTAATTCCTTTCTCTTTTGAGAAATTGCCTCTTCCTTTTTTGTGGCAGAGATGCAATGAGTTGGTTATACTTTTGTATTGAGCATACACCTCCATACACCTTCGTGAATTGCTTGTGTGACAATTTTACCGTCCTTATTTACAATGCCATTCAGAAATATGATACCTTCCTTATACTTTTTCCCCTATTTTTTGCTGTAATATTTGTTCTGTCTGGAGGATGACATTGTAATTGTAACCAACTCTGTATGGCTTCAATTAAAACAGTGATCCATTATCAATACCCCAGAACTGGTTGGCTTTAATCTGTATAACGGAGAAAAGCTACATTTTGAACATTGGATGTGCCTCTTAGTAGCCTGCTGGAAAGCCAATTTGGATTTAGATATACAGTGCCTTCATAACGTATTCACACCCCTTGACTTTTTCAAATGTGTATTGTGTTACTGCCTGAATTTAAAATTGATTAAATTTAGATGTTGTGTTACAGGCCCACACAACACCCCATAATGTCAATGTGGATTTTTAAATATTTTATGTTTACAAAATAATACAAAATTCAAAGCTGAAATGTCTTAAGAATAAGTATTCAACCCCTTTGTTATGGCAAGCCTAAATAAGTTCAGGAGTAAACATTTGCTTAACAAGTCACATAATAAGATGCATGGACTTTGTGTGCAATAATAGTGGTTCACATGATTTTTGAATGACTACCTCATCTCTGTACCCCACAAAGGGTTGTGGGTTCGATTCCCACGGGGGGCCAATATGAAAAATAAAAAAATAATGTATGCACTCACTAACTGTAAGTCGCTCTGGATAAGAGCGTCTGCTAAATGACTAAAATGTAAATACAAGTTATCTGTATGGTCCCTCAGTCGAACAGTGAATTTCAAACAGATTGAACCACAAAGACCAGGATGGTTTTCAAATGCCCCCATTGGTAGATTAAAAAAAAGACATTGAATATCCCTTTGAGCGTGGTGAAGTTATTATTTACACTTTCGATGGTGTATCAATACATCCAGTCACTACAAAGATACAGGTGTCCTTCCTAAATCAGTTGCTGGAGAGGAAGGAAACGACTCAGGGATTTCACCATGAAGCCAATGGTGACTTTAAAACAGTTACAGTGAGGGAAAAAAGGATTTGATCCCCTGCTGATTTTGTACTTTTGCCCACTGACAAAGACATGATCAGTCTATAATTTTAATGGTAGGTTTATTTGAACAGTGAGAGACAGAATAACAAAATAATCCAGAAAAACGCATGTCAAAAATGTTATAAATTGATTTCCATTTTAATGAGGGAAATAAGTATTTGACCCATCTGCAAAACATGACTTAGTACTTGGTGGCAAAACCCTTGTTGGCAATCACAGAGGTCAGACGTTTCTTGTAGTTGGCCACCAGGTTTGCACACGTCTCAGGAGGGATTTTGTTCCACTCCTCTTTGCAGATCTTCTCCAAGTCATTAAGGTTTCGAGGCTGACGTTTGGCAACTCGAACCTTCAGCTCCCTCCACAGATTTTCTATGGGATTAAGGTCTGGAGACTGGCTAGGCCACTCCAGGACCTTAATGTGCTTCTTCTTGAGCCACTCCTTTGTTGCCTTGGCCGTGTGTTTTGGGTCATTGTCATGCTGGAATAGCCATCCACAACCCATTTTCAATGCCCTGGCTGAGGGAAGGAGGTTCTCACCCAAGATTTGACAGTACATGGCCCCGTCCATCGTCCCTTTGATACAGTGATGTTGTCCTGTCCCCTTAGCAGAAAAACACCCCCAAAGCATAATGTTTCCACCTCCATGTTTGACGGTGGGGGTGGTGTTCTTGGGGTCATAGGCAGCATTCCTCCTCCTCCAAACACGGCGAGTTGAGTTGATGCCAAAGAGCTCGATTTTGGTCTCATCTGACCACAACACTTTCACCCAGTTCTCCTCTGAATCATTCAGATGTTCATTGGCTAACTTTAGATGGCCCTGTATATGTGCTTTCTTGAGCAGGGGGACCTTGCGGGCGCTGCAGGATTTCAGTGCTTCACGGTGTAGTGTGTTACCAATTGTTTTCTTGGTGACTATGGTCCCAGCTGCCTTGAGATCATTGACAAGATCCTCCCGTGTAGGGCTGATTCCTCACCATTCTCATGATCATTGCAACTCCACGAGGTGAGATCTTGCATGGAGCCCCAGGCCGAGGGAGATTGACAGTTATTTTGTGTTTCTTCCATTTGCGAATAATCGCACCAACTGTTGTCACCTTCTCACCAAGCTGCTTGGCGATGGTCTTGTAGCCCATTCCAGCCTTGTGTAGGTCTACAATCTTGTCCCTGACATCCTTGGAGAGCTCTTTGGTCTTGGCCAGGGTGGAGAGTTTGGAATCTGATTGATTGCTTCTGTGGACAGGTGTCTTTTATACAGGTAACAAACTGAGATTAGGAGCACTCCCTTTAAGAGTGTGCTTCTAATCTGAGCTCGTTACCTGTATAAAAGACACCTGGGAGCCAGAAATATTTCTGATTGAGAGGGGGTCAAATACTTATTTCCTTCATTAAAATGCAAATCAATGTATAACGTTTTTGACATGCCTTTTTCTAGATTTTTTTGTTGTTATTCTGTCTCTCACTGTTCAAATAAACCTACCATTAAAATTATAGACTGATCATGTCTTTGTCAGTGGGCAAAAGTACAAAATCAGCAGGGGATCAAATACTTTTTTCCCTCACTGTACAGAGTTTAATGGTTGTGATAGGAGAAAACGGAGGATGGATCAACAACATTGTAGTTACTCCACAATACTAACCTAATTGACAGAGTGAAAAGAAGGAATCCTGAACAGAATACAAATATTCCAAAAACATACATCCTGTTTACAACAAGGCACTAAAGTAATACTGAAAAAAAAGTGTTTGTCCTGAATACAAAGTGTTATAGTTGGGGTAAATCCAATTAAGCACATTACTGAGAACCACTCTCCATATTTTCAAGCATAGTGCTGGCTGCATCATGTTATGGGTATGCTTGTAATCATTAAGAATTGGGGAGTATTTCAGGATAAAAATGAAACCGAATGGAGCTAAGCACAGGCAAAATCCTAGTGGAAAACCTGGTTCAGTTTGCTTTCCACCAGGCAGGATTAATTCACTTTTCAGCAGGACAATAACCTAAAACACAAGGCCAAATCTACACTGGAGTTGCTTACCAAGTCGACATTTAATGTTCCTGAGTGGCCGAGTCACAGTTTTGACTTAAATCTGATTAAAAATCTATGGCAAGACTTGAAAATGGTTGTCTAGCAATGATCAACAATCAATTTCACAGAGCTTGCAGAATTTTGAAAATAATAAATGTGCAAATATTCTACAATCCAGGTGTGCAAAGCTCTTAGAGACTTACCCAGAAAGACTCACAACTGTAATCGCTTCCAAAGGTGATTCTAACATGTATTGACTCAGGGATGTGAATACTTATGCCAATAAGATTTCTGTATTTGATTTTCAATAAATTTGCAAAAATGTATAAAAACATGTTTTCACTTTGTCATTATGGGGTATTGTATGTACAGTCGTGGTCAAAAGTTGAGAATGACACAAAGTTTGTTGCTTCAGTGTTATGATATATTTTTGTCAGATGTTACTATGGTATACTGAAGTATAATTACAAGCATTCCATAAGTGTCAAAGACTTTTATTGACAATTACATTAAGTTTATGCAAAGAGTCAATATTTGCAGTGTTGACCCTTCTTTTTCAAGACCTCTGCAATCTGCCCTGGCATGCTGTCAATTAACTTCTGGGCCACATCCTGACTGATGGCAGCCTATTCTTGCATAATCAATGCTTGGAGTTTGTCAGAATTTGTGGGTTTTTGTTTGTCCACCCGCCTCTTGAGGATTGACCACAAGTTCTCAATGGGATTAAGGTCTGGGGAGTTTCCTGGCCATGGACCCAAAATGTCGATGTTTTGTTCCCCGAGCCACTTAGTTATTACTTTTGCCTCCATCATGCTGGAAAAGGCATTGGTCATCACCAAACTGTTCTTGGATGGTTGGGAGAAGTTGCTCTCGGAGGATGTGTTGGTACCATTCTTCATTCATGGCTGTGTTCTTAGGCAAAATTGTGAGTGAGCCCACTCCCTTGGCTGAGAAGCAACCCCACACATGAATGTTCTCAGGATGCTTTACTGTTGGCATCAAATCAAATCAAATTTTATTGGTCACATGCGCCGAATACAACAGGTGCAGACATTACAGTGAAATGCTTACTTACAGCCCTTAACCAACAGTGCATTTATTTTAACAAAAAAGTAAAAATAAAACAAAAACAAAAAAAGTGTTGAGAAAAAAAGAGCAGAAGTAAAATAAACAGTAGGGAGGCTATATATACAGGGGGGTACCGGTGCAGAGTCAATGTGCGGGGGCACCGGCTAGTTGAGATAGTTGAAGTAATATGTACATGTGGGTAGAGTTAAAGTGACTATGCATAAATAATTAACAGAGTAGCAGCAGCGTAAAAAGGATGGGGTGGGGGGGCAGTGCAAATAGTCCGGGTAGCCATGATTAGCTGTTCAGGAGTCTTATGGCTTGGGGGTAAAAGCTGTTGAGAAGTCTTTTGGACCTAGACTTGGCACTCCGGTACCGCTTGCCGTGCGGTAGCAGGGAGAACAGTCTATGACTAGGGTGGCTGGAGTCTTTGACAATTTTGAGGGCCTTCCTCTGACACCGCCTGGTATAGAGGTCCTGGATGGCAGGAAGCTTGGCCCCAGTGATGTACTGGGCCGTACGCACTACCCTCTGTAGTGCCTTGCGGTCGGAGGCCAAGCAGTTGCCATACCAGGCGGTGATGCAACCAGTCAGGATGCTCTCAATGGTGCAGCTGTAGAATTTTTTGAGGATCTGAGGACCCATGCCAAATCTTTTCAGTCTCCTGAGGGGGAATAGGCTTTGTCGTGCCCTCTTCACGACTGTCTTGGTGTGTTTGGACCATGATAGTTCGTTGGTGATGTGGACACCAAGGAACTTGAAGCTCTCAACCTGTTCCACTACAGCCCCGTCGATGAGAATGGGGGCGTGCTCAGTCCTCTTTTTTTTCCTGTAGTCCACAATCATCTCCTTTGTCTTGGTCACGTTGAGGGAGAGGGTGTTGTCCTGGCACCACACGGCCAGGTCTCTGACCTCCTCCGTATAGGCTGTCTCATCGTTGTCGGTGATCAGGCCTACCACTGTTGTGTCGTCTGCAAACTTAATGATGGTGTTGGAGTCGTGCCTGGCCATGCAGTCATGGGTGAACAGAGAGTACAGGAGGGGACTGAGCACGCACCCCTGAGGGGCCCCCGTGTTGAGGATCAGTGTGGCAGATGTGTTGTTACCTACCCTTACCACCTGGGGGCGGCCCGTCAGGAAGTCCAGGATCCAGTTGCAGAGGGAGGTGTTTAGTCCCAGGATCCTTAGCTTAGTGATGAGCTTAGGAGGGCACTATGGTGTTGAATGCTGAGCTGTAGTCAATGAATAGCATTCTCACGTAGGTGTTCCTCTTGTCCAGGTGGGAAAGGGCAGTGTGGAGTGCAATAGAGATTGCATCATCTGTGGATCTGTTGGGGCGGTATGCAAATTGGAGTGGGTCTAGGGTTTCTGGGATAATGCTGTTGATGTGAGCCATGACCAGCCTTTCAAAGCACTTCATGGCTACAGACGTCAGTGCTACGGGTCGGTAGTCATTTAGGCAGGTTATCTTAGAGTCCTTGGGCACGGGGACTATGGTGGTCTGCTTGAAACATGTTGGTATTACAGACTCAGTCAGGGACATGTTGAAAATGTCAGTGAAGACACTTGCCAGTTGGTCAGCACATGCTTGGAGTACACGTCCTGGTAATCCGTCTGAATGTGAATGTTGACCTGCTTAAAAGTCTTACTCACATCGGCTACGGAGAGCGTGATCACATAGTCATCCGGAACAGCTGGTGCTCTCATGCATGCTTCAGTGTTGCTTGCCTCGAAGCGAGCATAGAAGTGGTTTAGCTCGTCTGGTAGGCTTGTGTCACTGGGCAGCTCGCGGCTGTGCTTCCCTTTGTAGTCTGTAATAGTTTAAGCCCTGCCACATCCGATGAGCGTCAGAGCCAGTGTAGTACGGTTCAATCTTAGCCCTGTATTTACTCTTTGCCTGTTTGATGGTTCGTCGGAGGGCATAGCGGGATTTCTTATAAGCGTCCGGGTTAGAGTCCTTTAGCTCAGTGCGGATGTTTCCTGTAATCCATGGCTTCTGGTTGGGGTATGTACGTACGGTCACTGTGGGGACGACATCATCGATGCACTTATTGATGAAGCCAGTGACTGATGTGGTGTACTCCTCAATGCTGTCTGAAGAATCCCGGAACATGTTCCAGTCTGTGCTAGCAAAACAGTCCTGTAGCTTAGCATCTGCGTCATCTGACCACTTTTTTATTAACCGAGTCACTGGTGCTTCCTGCTTTAGTTTTTGCTTATAAGCAGGAATCAGGAGGATAGAGTTATGGTCAGATTTGCCAAATGGAGGGCGAGGGAGAGCTTTGTATGCGTCTCTGTGTGTGGAGTAAAGGTGGTCTAGAGTTTTTTTTCCTCTGGTTGCACATTTAACATGCTGGTAGAAATTAGGTAGAACGGATTTAAGTTTCCCTGCATTAAAGTCCCCGGCCACTAGGAGCGCTGCATCTGGATGAGCGTTTTCCTGTTGATTTATGGCATGACACAGGACTGATGGTAGCGCTCACCTTGTCTTCTCCGGACAAGGTGTTTTCCAGATGCCCCAAACAATCGGAAAGGGGATTCATCAGAGAAAATGACTTTACCCCAGTCCTCAGCAGTCCAATCCCTGTACCTTTTGCAGAATATCAGTCTGTCCCTGATGTTTTTCCTAGAGAGAAGTGGCTTCTTTGCTGCCCTTCTTGACACCAGGCCATCCTCCAAAAGTATTCGCCTCACTGTGCGTGCAGATGCACTCACACCTGCCTGCTGCCATTCCTGTGCAAGCTCTGCACTGGTGGTGCCCCGATCCCACAGCTGAATCAACTTTAGGAGACGGTCCTGGCGCTTGCTGGACTTTCTTGGGCGCCCTGACGCCTTCTTCACAACAATTGAACCTCTCTCCTTGAAGTTCTTCATGATCCGATAAATGGTTGATTTAGGTGCAATCTTACTAGCAGCAATATCCTTGCCTGTGAAGCCCTTTTTGGGCAAATCAATGATGACGGCACGCGTTTCCTTGCAGGTAACCAAGGAAGAACAATGATTTCAAGCACCACCCTCCTTTTAAAGCTTCCAGTCTGTTATTCTAACTCAATCAGCATGACAGAGTGATCTCCTGCCTTGTCCTCGTCAACACTCTCACCTGTGTTAACGAGAGAATCACTGACATGATGGCAGCTGGTCCTTTTGTGGCAGGGCTGAAATGCAGTGGAAATGTTTTAGGGGGATTAAGTTCATTTTCGTGGCAAAGAGGGACTTTGCAATTAATTGCAATTCATCTGATCACTCTTCATGACATTCTGAAGTATATGCAAATTGCCATCATCAAAACTGAGGAAGCAGACTGTGAAAATTAGTATTTGTGTCATTCTCAAAACTTTTCACCACGACTGTAGATGGGTGAGAGAAAAACAACAACATTTAAGCAATTTTGAATTCAGGCTGTAACAACAAAATGTGGAATAAGTCAAGGGGTATGAATAATTTCTGAAGGCACTGTAATTTTGGTATAATGGAAGCATTAAGAGAGGTTTAATGCCTTAACATGTTCAACTTCATAAAAAAACAGTGTTTCCCATCTCATAAAAAATGTACTCTAGTAAGCGCCTATTAAGTACAGGTTATATCTTAAATCACCCATAAATCCCATTTTGACATGGGGAATGGAAGCGTGTCGTGTGCAACAGGGAGTCGCAATTGAATGCATGCTTCAGAAAAACATTTACATTGTTAAAACATTTCTAGCCTGACTATCTATGGGTAAAGCTAACAGGGTTGACAAGTTATGCTCCACCCGCTTAGTTATCCACCACAAAACCCCAGAAAATTGCCAAAAAGAGTAGAAACAGCTCACCTGCTTTTACACTATGATTTGACTATTAGATGTTCAATGTTTCTTTTGAAAAATATATTTTAAAAGGAATAGTTTCACCATGTTAAAACGAGAGTTCAGTTCACATAACAGGGTTGACCTTAAAATGAGGGACAGACGTAAATGCATCAATAATCACAATATATAAATAATGATCTTGAGAAATGACTCAAATCAACAAAATAACTACGGCTTTACAATGGACAAATGTTGGGGTTAAGTAGGTTAAAAATTTCCTAGAAGTCACAGAGGGTGCACGGAGGGACACGTAAAAAAAAGTATGCATATAAAACATTAATAAAAATAAAAAATAAAGTTTTACTGCTAATTTCCTGCAATCCTACACATTTTGCCATTGGGTGAAGAGAAATGTTTGCAGTTTTCAATATTATATCTGAGCGAGACTGACTAACAAAACCAAATGGGGGCACCCAGACAGTAATTCAACCATGATTACAAAGTTCAGATAGCTGGCTGCTACACTAATTTACCAATCTCAAAAATGTTAGCTGACATTGTCTAACTGAGTGACCATAAATGACTGACGTAACAAGGGAAAAACAGATGATGCACAACCAAATTTCGAAATTGCACCTTGTGTATGCTACTATTCTAATTTGCAACAGTAAGTTAAGACCCCCACTGAATTGTTTTTTTTTTATTGATCCAATGGCCTTCAAAAAGGGGGGCCGCCAGTTGCACATCCCTGGTCTATACTTTGGCGAACCTTGGGGCTATTCCACGCATGATTTCTGTCCTCAACACTAAAACTTAAACTAAATAACAAAAAATACATATTTTATACAACTGAAACTAAATAAAAACTAGCAAATCAGCTCTGAAAACAAACTAACAAAACTGAATTTCAAATAAAAAATAGAAAAACGAATAGAAAAAACACTGGAAAAAAAATCTTCTGTAAGATTCGATTTCTAATCACTATTTTCGGGGGGCTTATATTCATGAACCTCACACTCATGGACTTCAAATGCATTATCTCAACATCAGCATATTTGGTCCATAATCAACATGGGGAGGGTGTTATTACCTGCTAGCTACATCAAAGCTAGATAGCCTGCTAGCCAATTGTGTTATTTACAACATTGCAAGAAGAAGTTGTCAGATTAAAGATCGTTTTCATAACTTTGTGGGCTCACCAGGGATTACCCTCTTACTAAAACAGACTTTGCATGATTCCTTAGATAAATAATACTGCATCCGATTCCTGAACCAGAATGTAGCCTTTTAGCAAGCTAACTGGCTAGTTCCATCTTTGACATTAACTATTACCATTAACGCTAGCACAAGCTAGGTTAGCTAGCTAGCTAGCAGGCTCGGTAATGTTTCAGTGCCAATGAGGAATACACAGATAACTTCAAAAGTAGCTAGAGTTAATAAGGGATTGCAAACTATTTAACACAACTTACCCCTCCGGGTCCAAAGGGAATCTGAAAAAGGGGACGTCTGATTTATCTGTGTAGATATTACAATTTGGTGCGGCACAGCGCTTGGGCATTTTGGGATCCATGCACTCACTGGTCGTTCAGAAGTCGTGCATCGTGCAATTAATCAGAAATCCACCCGTGTTGAATCTTTAGCTCAATATTAGCACAAAGCCTTGAAATTAACTTTGTAGCTAAGTTCATTCTTTAATTACGGAAAAAGTTGATTTGTTGCGTGGTGTAGTTAGTTGCCTATGTGTTCATAAATCAGGAAGAACATCAGCGTCTTCTCAGCGACACTAAAAAAGTACTTCCGGGTCACGGAATTTCGGAAATGTTCAAAATAAAAGTCCCTATGTAATAGCAGAACAATGTCATTAACCTGTATTTATTCATGATGTATGGAAAATAATAGTTTTAACATTAACAATGATTCTAATTTGTTCATATTTAAGTGACATTTGCATTAAATGTGGGGTTTAAAACATGTTCCAAGGTCAAATAAATGCCCCCAAAGCAAATCAAGCATACATTACATATTGGCTTATAGAGAAAAAACTAGTCTTGATGCCGATGTAAACGTGGGGTGGGGAGTACTCAGTAGGGTCTGTAGAATCTATATATGGTGTCATTTCATGGGGATCTGAATAATATGGAGTGTTGCTGGATATGTACCACACAGTCCCCAACAAAAACGGATCCTATTTGGTTAGTAGTGACCCTACTGAGTATTTCCCACCCCACTTTAGCTGAGACGGGTAGTAAGGTTTTCTCTCTACAGTGCTATATTTGTACCATATAGTGTGAAGGTGCCTAAGCAACCTATTTGACCACAGTAAAATTCCAGCAACACTTGCTATGACCTAGCTTTTTGTTATTGACATTCATTTACTTAAGATCCAACTATTTCTCAATGTGCTCCACCTTTTATTCTTTATTTTACATTTCAGTCATTTATCAGATGCTCTTATCCAGAGCAACTTACAGTTAGTGCAGCTAGAGCTGCCCTACCGTAGGGGTGGGAGAGCCAAATAAAATAAAATAAAATGTAATTGGTCCAACACACATATTTAGCAGATGTTATTGCGGTTATAGCGGAATGCTTGCTCCAACAGTGCAGTAATATCTAACAATACACACTAATCTAAAAATAAAAGAATGGAATTAAGAAATATATAAATATTAGGACAAGCAATGTCGGAGTATAAATATATATACAGTACCAGTGAAAAGTTTGGACACATCTACTCATTACATGGTTTTTCTTTATTTTTACATTTACGTTTACATTTACGTAATTTAGCAGACGCTCTTATCCAGAGCGACTTACAAATTGGTGCATTCACCTTATAGCCAGTGGGATAACCACTTTACAATATTATTTATTTATTTTTTTATTTATTTTTTTTGGGGGGGGTGGGGGGGGGTAAGGGGGGGTAGAACGATTACTTTATCCTATCCCAGGTATTCCTTAAAGAGGTGGGGTTTCAAGTGTCTCCGGAAGGTGGTGAGTGACTCCGCTGTCCTGGCGTCGTGAGGGAGCTTGTTCCACCATTGGGGTGCCAGAGCAGCGAACAGTTTTGACTGGGCTGAGCGGGAACTGTGCTTCCGCAGAGGTAGGGGGGCCAGCAGGCCAGAGGTGGATGAACGCAATGCCCTCGTTTGGGTGTAGGATCAGAGCCTGAAGGTACGGAGGTGCCGTTCCCCTCACAGCTCCGTAGGCAAGCACCATGGTCTTGTAGCAGATGCGAGCTTCAACTGGAAGCCAGTGGAGTGTGCGGAGGAGCGGGGTGACGTGAGAGAACTTGGGAAGGTTGAACACCAGACGGGCTGCGGCATTCTGGATGAGTTGGTTGTAGGGGTTTAAGTGGCGCAGTGGTCTAAGGCGCAGTGGTCTAAGGCAGTGCAGGCTGTGCCACTAGAGATCCTGGTTCGAATCCAGGCTCTGTTGTAGCCGGCAATGACCGGGAGACCCATGGGGCGGCGCGCAATTGGCCCAGCGTCGTCCAGGGTAGGGGAGGGAATGGCCGGCAGGGATGTAGCTCAGTTGATAGAGCATGGTGTTTGCAACGCCAGGGTTGTGGGTTCGATTCCCACAGGGGGTATGAAAAAAATAATAATGTAAGTCGCTCTGGATAAGAGCGTCTGCTAAATGACGTAAATGTTTAATGGCACAGGCAGGGAGCCCAGCCAACAGCGAGTTGCAGTAATCCAGACGGGAGATGACAAGTGCCTGGATTAGGACCTGTGCTGCTTCCTGTGTAAGGCAGGGTCGTACTCTCCGAATGTTGTAGAGCATGAACCTACAGGATCGGGTCACCGCCTTGATTTTAGCGGAGAACGACAGGGTGTTGTCCAGGGTCACGCCAAGGCTCTTCGCACTCTGGGAGGAGGAAACAACGGAGTTGTCAACCGTGATGGCGAGATCATGGAACAGGCAGTCCTTCCCCGGGAAGCAATCCAAGAGTGAGCCGCGCCGGAGATGCCCAACTCAGAGAGGGTGGAGAGGAGGATCTGATGGTTCACAGTATCAAAGGCAGCAGACAGGTCTAGAAGGACAAGAGCAGAGGAGAGAGAGTTAGCTTTAGCAGTGCGGAGAGCCTCCGTGACACAGAGAAGAGCAGTCTCAGTTGTATGACCAGTCTTGAAACCTGACTGGTTTGGACCAAGAAGGTAATTCTGAGAGAGATAGCAAGAGAGTTGGCTAAAGACGGCACGCTCAAGAGTTTTGGAGAGAAAAGAAAGAAGGGATACTGGTCTGTAGTTGTTGACATCAGAGGGATCGAGTGTTGGTTTTTTGAGAAGGGGTGCAACTCTCGCTCTCTTGAAGACGGAAGGGACATAGCCAGCGGTCAAGGATGAGTTGATGAGCGAGGTGAGGTAAGGGAGAAGGTCACCGGAGATCGTCTGGAGAAGAGAGGAGGGGATAGGATCAAGCGGGCAGGTTGTTGGGCGGCCGGCCGTCACAAGTCGCAAGATTTCATCTGGAGAGAGAGGGGAGAAAGAAATCAAAGCATAGGGTAGGGCAGTGTGAGCAGGACCAGCAGTGTCATTTGACTTAACAAACGAGGATCGAAAGTCGTCAACCTTCTTTTCAAAATGGTTGACAAAGTCATCCACAGAGAGGGAGGAGGGGGGGAGGGGGAGGAGGATTCAGCAGGGAGGAGAAGGTGGCAAAGAGCTTCCTAGGGTTAGAGGCAGATGCTTGGAATTTAGAGTGGTAGAAAGTGGCTTTAGCAGCAGAAACAGATGAATAAAATGTAGAGAGGAGGGAGAGAAAAGATGCCAGGTCCGCAGGGAGTCTAGTTTTCCTCAATTTCCGCTCGGCTGCACGGAGCCCTGTTCTGTGAGCTTGCAATGAGTCGTCAAGCCACGGAGCAGGAGGGGAGGACCGAGCCGGCCGGGATAGAGAGTCAAAGGATGCAGAAAGGGAGGAGAGGAGGGTTGAGGAGGCAGAATCAGGAGATTGGAGGGAGAAGGATTGAGCAGAGGGAAGAGATGATAGGATGGAAGAGGAGAGAGTAGCGGGAGAGAGAGAGCGAAGGTTGCGACGGTGCATTACCATCTGAGTAGGGGCAGAGTGAGTAGTGTTGGAGGAGAGCGAGAGAGAAAAGGATACAAAGTAGTGGTCGGAGACATGGAGGGGAGTTGCAGTGAGATTAGTAGAAGAACAGCATCTAGTAAAGATGAGGTCAAGCGTATTGCCTGCCTTGTGAGTAGGGGGGGACGGTGAGAGGGTGAGGTCAAAAGAGGAGAGGAGTGGAAAGAAAGAGGCAGAGAGAAATGAGTCAAAGGTAGACGTAGGGAGGTTGAAGTCACCCAGAACTGTGAGGGGTGAGTCATCCTCAGGAAAGGAACTCATCAACTTACTATTTTCTACATTGTAGAATAATAGTGAAGACATAAAACTATGAAATAACACATATGGAATCATATAGTAACCAAGAAAGTGTTAAATAAATCAAAATATATTTTAGATTTTAGATTCTTCAAAGTAGCCACCGTTTGCCTTGATGACAGCTTTGCACAATCTTGGCATTCTCTCAACCAGCTTAATGAGGAATGCTTTTTTGGTTATTCTACAATGTAAAAAATTGCATAATAAAGAAAAACCTTTGAATGAGTAGGTGTGTCCAAACTCTTAACTGGTACTGTGTAAATATATATATATATATATATATATATATTTATATATATGTGTGTGTGATGGTATGCCAATAGACCAGAGGTGGCAGAAAGTCTACTTTATCTTATATCAAGTAGTAATTCTCTTTTGTTTTGATTTGTCCCCCATGTAGTTATAATTACTTGACATAATTTTAACTTCATGCACTAAGCTAAAAATATTGATTTGGTATCATACGCATAGCATTTTACCACCACTTTTATTTTGAAGGCAAAATCCAAAAACCGGACGTCAATGTCGATAGGCTCCAGCTAGTGCTGCTGCAGTAAACATTACGCTAATAGGAAGAACACATGCAAAACGAAAATCGACATACCGCTTGTCTTGAATGGCGCATTGAGGGTTCTGACTGTTCTTATTATACCTCGGTGGTTCTGACTAAAGGGCGTACAGCTACGACCTGAAGTGACTTTTTCGTAGCGATTAGGAGAATTTACGCAGCAGGTTAGGATAGTTAACGTGGCAGGTTAGGAGACTAAGGTTACGGTTGGGGAAAGGGTTCGCTAAAATGCTCTCCTAACCAGCCACGAAAAGTCACTTCCGGTCGTAGCTGTACTCCCTCTAGTCACAATCTGCATTGATCTCTGATCTCAGTACCATGTGCAAACAATCTTGTAAAAAGTGTATATCTACGTATTTTCCCTCCATGTATGCAGTAGAGGATTGTAATTGTATTTTGATATCCTGAATTTTCACAAATACAGCTATGACAACCGAGTAGGTGACATCGGAATACCACGAGGCTCATAAAATGTACTGCCTACTTGTCACGTGACATGACTGAACGAGTTAATGGTTGCACCAAAGAGCCTATGGAAAATGTTAGCAATCTCTGTGGTTAACAAAAATACATCTGGTTATAATTATAGACATACATTGTATATTGGCTTTGTGTGATCTAAGCCAATGAGGAAAAACGTTAAATGTATTTCACAGAGATGATGCTATCACCCGAACTAACAGGCAACCCAAATAAAAGGGTGTAATTAACACATTCATTACACAATAATTGCAATTCTCATTAGACTGAATCAAAAACTGTTCTATCTTTATTTCTAATTATCATTCTTACAAAATGAACACAATTTACATCAACAGTATTTCACTTCAACCCAGATTACATATATATTGTACATCTTAAACGTAGGCCTGATGCATACATGATCAAGATGTAGTATGGAGAGGGTTTGCTAATTGGCAAGACATCTTGCAGATGTATTTATAATGTCTACATTTTAAATTCTACATCGTTTATATGTCTGCCAAGCATCAACATGCTATTCTGATGTCTTGGCGACGTTTTGCAATGTGCAAACACTCTCCAAACTACACATTCCCTACGCATTTTGATAAGTCGGCCAAAGGTGTTCATGTTTACTGGGAACAAGACAAGTATACATATTACATCAGTTGTATAAACATAAATTACCTATACATAAATTCATTGGTGTGTATTCATGGACACCAAGGGAAATCAGGCGTCCCAATTTTTAAAAACAAAACAATTAATATAACAACATTTAAAAAATACTTTTGTCTGTGTTTCATTATTTTCCTTCAATTTGCAAGAGACAATGCATCTCACAGGAGAAAGCATCCGAGCGAGCGAAACAGCGATCCTCTGTCTCTCTACATGTAGGCCATCTATCTGATACTGTCTGGTCCAAACGAGTATGCCCGTAGCATTGAATGCAAGAGAAGCCAGCGAGCATTTGGCCTCCCTTGACAAAACAAGTATAAAAAATTAGCCAATCAGCTTTGAGCTAAACTGAGCGAGCTCAACTGTGAATGCTTCTGGCGGGGGAAAAAAAAGTGTTATGGGAAGCCAGCTTGGATTTGGCGTCTCTCCTATCAAATCGCTTTGACAGCATACGTCATTAACAGAAACAACTTGAATTGTTGCATCTCGTTGTGTTGTTGTCCTCCGGTGGCTAGTTAGCTAACTAAAATTGGTTTTACTTAATTATCCGCACTGGCCAGTGATTATAACGGCGATTCTGATCCAACCATTAATTCATACATTGTTGTGCCCCTGACCTGAGAGGATGGAAGTTCAACTAGCTAACGTTGCCCATGAATGGAAGTTAGGCTAGCGAGCAACCATTTTCTTTAGCCTCGGACAACAAAAAATGTATGAGTGTACTGTATGACAGAGTGATAGACCGTTTCATCAACATGAAAGAGAGGATGGCATTGGTGTATCTCTAGAAGTAGGGTGAGTCAACATGTTTTTCTACTTGCACGAACAAGCGCACACACAAAGAAATCAGAACCATGGACAGCCACATCACACTTAGCTTATGTTGATTGGACTAAATCGTTTTTGGTATCTTAGTTGTCACTGTACTAGACTAAGCAGATGTGATTTGATTATGTTGAAATGGTGCTGGAATAGTGGAGGCACCTCCTGTTTCTATGCGACTTGCAGTAACTCTCTGTGGTTCTAAATCAATAGTTGTTTAGTGGTCCAAAAATGTCAGAAACATTAACTTGCTTAACCATTCTGTAGGTCAAGTAACTGTTTGTTACATGCAATATGCGTTGTGGACTTCACCTCCTATATCTCCTCCCACCAGCCACCACTGGATTTTACCCACGCATCACTACTGCATAAATTCAAGACAAACGGTTGAGTTTAAACTATACATACAGTGCCTTCAGAAGGTATTCACACCCCTTTTCCAAATGTTGTGTTACAGCCTGAATTTAAAATTGATTAAATGTAGATTATTTTGGTTAGTGGCCTTCACACACACACCCCATCATGTTTTTTGTTTTATTTACACAAATTAATTAAAAATGAAAAGCTGAAATGTCTTGAGTCAATAAGTATTCAACCCCTTTGTAATGGCAAGCCTTAATAAATTCAGGAGTACAAATCTGCTTAACATGTCACATAATAAGTTGCATGGACTGTGCAATAATAGCGTTCAACATGATTTTTGAATGACTCGCTCATCTCGGTTCCCCACATATACAGATAATTGTAAGGTCCCTCAGTCGATGAGTAAATTTCAAACACAGATTCAACCACAAAGACCAGGGAGGTTTTCCCAATGCCTCAATAAGAAGGGAACCTATTGGTAGATGGGTTTTTTAAAAAAATGCTGACACTGAATATCCCTTTGAGCATGGTGAAGTTATTAATTACACTTTGGATGGTGTATCAATAAACCCAGTCACTACAAAGATCCAGGTGTCCTTCCTAAATCAGTTGGAGAGGAATGGAACCGCTCAGGGATTTCACCACGAAGCCAATGGTGACTTTAATACAGTTACAGAGTTTAATGGTTGTGATAGGAGAAAACGGAGGATGGATCAACAACATTGTAGTTCCTCCACAATACTAACCCAATTGACAGAGTGAAAAAGAAGCCTGTACAGAATACAAATATTCCAAAACATGCATCCTGCTTGCAACAAGGCACTAAAGTAATACTGAAAAAAATGTGGCAAAGCAATTCACTTTTTGTCCTGAATTCAAAGTTATGTTTGGTGCAAATCCAATACATTTACATTTAAGTCATTTAGCAGATACTCTTATCCAGAGCAACTTACAAATTTGGTGCATTAATACAACACAATACTGAGTACCACTCAGCATGATCAAGAATAGTGGTGGCTGCATCATGTTATGGGTATGCTTGTAATCATTAAGGACTGGGGAGTTTTTCAGGATAAAAAAAGAAACTGAATGGAGCTAAGCACAGACAAAATCCTAGAGGAATACCTGAATTTACCTTTAAGCAGGACAATAGCCTAAAACAAGGCCAAATCTACACTTGCTTACCAAGAAGACAGTGAATGTTCCGGAGTGGCCGAGTTACAGTTTTGACTTACACTACTTGAAAATCTATGGCAAGACCTGAAAATGGTTGTCTATCAATGATCAACAACCAATTTGAAGGAGCTTGAAGAATTTGGAAAATAATAGAAATGGGCAAATGTTGCACAGTCCATGTGTGGAAAGTTCTTAAGTCGTGTTCACACTGGCAGTTTGAAGTGACTCTAATCCTATTTACTTGCATATCTGATTCAAATCAGTTATTTTTCCTGCAGTCTGGACAGCCAAAAAGCATTTGGAATCTGATATTCCAAGGCACATTTCAAACCACCTTCGTAGGCGGTTTTAAGTCAGATACAAATCTGATTCCTGGCCATTTGACTTGTCTGAACAGTCAAATCGGATTTATTTAAGTGGTTTTTAGACTGTTATTCGGCATATCCTCTTGCTTGCTTGCTAGCTACTCTGTTGACAGTTTGACAAGGACATGTGGTAGATAACTAGCTTGTTAATTGTTTACAAAACAAAATGATTGAATGTCCTAGAATGTCCTAGAAAGCAAAACAGCTACCTAGCTAGGACTTATCCTTTGAGGCTTTAAAAGTGTTCTTACACTAGGATTTTGAACATTCAAGGCAACTGGGAAATGTCCATGGCAGGCATTGTGGTCACCTTAGCTTGCTACATAACTTCTGAGTGATAGGAAGCACAATCACCACCAATCAGCCTACACCACTGCACACACACCCACCATTACTATGACAACTAGCATAGCCTTCTCAGCAAATGACTGCCATCTGAACACACACAATAAAATCAGATTTGGTCACTTGTAACTTGCGGTTTGGACAGTCAGTAGTCCAAAACGGATTTGAAAAGCAAAACTGATTTGAGCGTTAAGGCCTGCAGTGTGAACAAGGCTTTAGAGACTTACCCAGAAAGATGCACAGCTGTAATCACTGCCAAAGGTGCTTCTACAAAGTATTGACTCAGGGGTGTGAATACTTATGCAAATGAGATATTTATGTATTTCATTTTCAATAAATTTGCTAACATTTCTAAAAACATGTTTTCACTTTGTCATTATGGGGTATTGTGTGTAGATGGATTAAATATATTTTTAGCACCCATTTTTTTTATTCAGGTTGTAACAAGAAAATGTGGAATAAGTCAAAGGGTATGAATACTTTCTGAAGGCACTGTACACAATACATGGCCAACAGTTTATGGACACCCATTCAAATTAGTGGATTCGGCTATTTCAGCCACACCTGTTGCTGACAGGTGTATAAAATCGAACACACAGCCATGCAATCTCCATAAACAAACGTTGGCAGTAGAATGGCCTTACTGAAGAGCTCAGTGACTTTCAACGTGGCAACGTCATAGGATGCCACCTTTCCAACAAGTCAGTTTGTCAAATTTCTGCCCTGCTAGAGCTGCCTCGGTCAACTGTAAGTGCTGTTATTGTGAAGTGGAAACATCTGGGAGCAACAACGGCTCAGTCGCGAAGTGGTAGGCCACACAAGCTCAAAGAACGGGACCACCGAGTGCCTAAGATCACCATGTGCAATGCCAAGCGTCGGCTGGAGTGGTGTAAAGCTTGCCGCCATTGGACTCTGGAGCAGTGGAAGTGCGTTCTCTGGAGTGATGAATCATGCTTCACCATCTGACAGTCCGACGGACGAGTCTGGGTTTGGCGGATGCCAGGAGAACGCTACCTGCCCCAATGCATAGTGCCAACTGTAAAGTTTGGAGGAGGAGGAATAATGGTCTGGGGCCGTTTTTCATGGTTTGGGTTGGCCCCTTAGTTCCAGTGAAGGGAAATCTTAACGCTACAGCATACAATGACATTCTAGACGATTCTGTGCTTCCAACTTTGTGGCAACAGCTTGGGGAAGGCCCTTTCCTGTTTCTGTGCACAAAGCGAGGTACATACAGAAATGGTTTGTCGAGATTGGTGTGGAAGAATTTGACTGGCCTGCACAGAGCCCTGACCTGAACCCCATCGAACACCTTTGGGATGAATTGGAACGCCGACTGCGAGCCAGGCCTAATCGCCCAACATCAGTGCCCGACCTTCACTAATGCTTGTGGCTGAATGGAAGCAAGTCCCCGCAGCAATGTTCCAACCTCTAGCGGAAAGCCTTCCCAGAAGAGTGGAGGCTGTTACAGCAGCAAAGGGGGGACCAACTCAATATTAATGCCCATGATTTTTGAATGAGATGTTCGACGAGCAGGTGTCCACATACTTTTGGCCATGTAGTGTATATAAAAACTATTTTGCAGTCTAAAACTAATGATTGATAAAAATACTATTTGCATTGGTAAACTTATACAGCTAAAATAAGTGGTTTCAACATATCAAACATCCAATAGGTAAGAGGTCAGCTCAGGTCACAAATGCTGAGGACAGACTACCACTAACATAAAAGAACAAGTAATTTAGTCAACAGGCTGGCATACTTGCTCACGAGGTCATGAAATGAATCGGATTTAACTTTCATTTTCAGGGTACATCTTAATGTAACTATCAACCATGACATCCAAGTCATGTCTGGCATTATAATGTATGTTCAGAAACGCCAGACTCTTGGACCTGTGTTTGTCAGGTGTGTTCTCCAGGTACATCTGAAAGCGTTTACGAGAAGTATCGCCATCGATATCCTCAAGGCTCAGGACTGGCAGGTTGCCGAGCACCCTCAAGAACGCAAGCACGTTGGGGAAGAACTTCACTTCAGCCAGCTGCAGCGTCTCATGGACAGTGGAGGGCAGGGTCACCTTGCCCCTGTGCTTCCACTTCACCCTCCAGCAGTGCAGCTCAGTGGGGAGAGTGTCTGCATTGGGAAGGTCGTTCCTGTACATCTCCACGTTGTTCTCCTCAGAAGTGTTGAACTTCAGCTGCCCCATGACAGCAGGGACAAGCGTCAGACATCTCAGGGCGTTGAGGTGGTTTTCAGAGAAGAGGTTGTTCAGTTCATTGATGACGTGGCTCACCACCGGGGCGGTCAGGTGCTCTTTGAAATAGCTCTCGGGCTGGATCTCTGTTCCAGCTTCTGGGCGGTGCTTTCTCAAGTAGAGCCTGGGAACCTTGACCGGAATCTCCAGTGCAGCGGCTAGGTTAACAGCCTCTTCGAACCAGAACTCATGGTACACATCGATGTTATCCGAGACCTCGTTCAGCGAGTGCAACACAGCGGTCAAGCTGTTGGCAGCAAAGTAGACATCCATCGTTGGCCCTTGCAAGTTCTTGCCGAAGGCTCTTGTGAACGACAGGGTGTTTTTCAGCACAACCAATGTTGCAACAAACTCAAAATCAGCCAGAGCCTCTGATATCTCCAAGGCATCATTTGTGACTTGGTCACTCCACCTCAGATCTTCATTGTCGTGAACACTATCCATGCAGAGCAGTAGAGATTCCAGGACATCGACTGCCACCTCGAATGCATCATGTCTCACTGTCCAGTTGGTACGGCAGGCCTCTTTCAGATCATTGGCCTTCTCTTCATTGCCCTGGTAGAAAATGGAGATGGCATTCTCCAACTCCAATTGCAGTGAAGAAGCCTCGTTGAAAAAAGACTCAATCTTCTTGAAAGTAGACATGACAATCTGAACGCCTGTCAAAGCCACTCCACTTGCCAGTGAGGCATTTAAGGCACAGGTCGATCTTGGTGTGTGGACTGCTGTGGGGTACATCTCTGTGAGTTTGGTTGCGATGGCTTTCATTTTGCTAGAATGCACACCGGAGCTGAAGTGGGCCTGCCCTCTACAGTAGTCCATATTTAAACCCCACTTCATTGTCACCTCAGTCAGCAGCCTCTCCATCAGGGTCTCATCGTCTCCCTCAAATGGAAGGAATCCCACAAACTCCTCCCGCAAGCAGTTGGCCTGGTCCAAAAACCGCAAGAACAAGGGAAGGTGGCACTCGCCAGAGATCTCAACCACATCGTCAGTGACCAATGAGAAGAAGCGACCCTCTCGGACTTCCTGTAAGAGCTCCTCGCGGATGCAACTCTCACAGACCTCCATCATCTGCCTCTGCTGGGTGGAGGTGCAGCACTCTGAGTTCACAGTGCTCATCTCAAACCTTTTCCTGAGAGCTTCGTCACCACCAGCATTCATTCGGTACTCCAACAATGCCTTGAAGTTGCTCGGAGTAAGGCACTTGCTCTCCTGCACCTCCTCGGTATGTCTGTTCAGAGGTATGTTTTGTTTGCCCAACACTAAAATAACTTCAAATAGTGATTTGAGGTATTCTCTATGCTCCTTCTCCTCAGAGGTCAGCTGGGTGGTGTCATTTGTCTCAGGGTCATCTTGACCTTCCGCATCATTTTTGTTTGTCTTTGACTGGTCCACCGAGTCCTCTATAGACAAAGAAATCAATATTGAGAAAATAGGATTAGTGTAACTTTTTGCTTGTGGGTCTTTTGGTCGTGCATTGAAGAGAGAAATACATCCTTCATTACTGGTCATTCAATTTAAACCTTGATTATTATCATATTACATTGTAAAACAGCCTCAACAAATAAAATGTTGTTCAATGTAAATTGGATGCACAACTTACCTTTCCTCTCTTTCATTTGTCTATCTTCAGCTTTACTCTGTACAATAGAAAGAGAGAAACAGTCAATAACAAGCTGTTAGAAGATGCCTTTAAATTGTAAGATTTCAATACATTGAGTATTTGACTTGTGATTTGTTAAACATAGAAGAAACCCATACCAGTTCTTTAATCCTCTTGCATTGCCTACTTTGTGGATTATTGAGGTGGCCTGTTAAATCAAAGACGGTTGGTGTGGCATTATCCTTCAGCTTTGTCCTGTAAGGACTCTGAAAATATGAAAGATGATAAGAGATTATTAACCTAACCTATTTGATGGGCATGTAGCACTGAAGTGCACATCTCTGTTCAACTACATTTATAGATATGTCATTCTCATTGAACGCAAGACTAAGAAGAAGTAGGTCGATTCTATGTGAGATATTTCTATGCTTCCCATTCTTGCGTCTTTTACTTTCGGTTTTGTACACCAGCTTCAAATAGCTGAAAATACAATATTTTGGTTATTGAAAATATATTTCACAGCAGTTTAGATGGTACAATGATTCTCTACACATTCATTGCTTGTTTTGTCACAAACTGAAATTATGCTATTAGAATTTTAGCCACCAGAAAATGGCGGAGCGATTTCTCCATGGTGCACCTTTAAACATTTCAGTTAGGCCAAAAAAACAGAAAGGTCAAACATCAACATCACTTACTGCTTTACATATCATGGATGGTTCAAAGTGGTTAACACAAAGTCTGTAGTGTCTGTTTAGCTGGTCAGGTGTTTTATCTTCAAGATCCTTGCGATGACAGTTGTCCACCCACTGCTTGCATCTGTGCAAGACAGACAAAACAAACAATTTTAATTTATACATTTAGCTATCATTGAATGAGATTGAACATAGATATGATTCAGTGGAGGCTACTGCGGGGAGGAACGGAGCAAATGGAATGGCACCAAATGTATGTATTTGATACAATTCCACCCATTCAACTCCAGCCATTACCACGAGCCAGTGCTCCCCAATTAAGGTGCCACCAACCTCCTATGATATGATTGCTATAGTCGACAATGGTTTAATCACGTGTGAAACGTTGACATGCAAACTAAAACATTGGGTCATTCCTAATGCCATCTCTCGTAAGCTAGCTTGTTGGTGTAAAAAATACAAATTCAAACCTACTTATTTACAAAACCCAAAAGGCTAGCAATGCAATTATCTCTGCAAGCATGCAGCAAAACTAGCTAGTAGGCTAACGTTAGCTGCTAGCGAAATAGCTAACCCAAAACACATCTCTGGCTGACAGATAACGTTGGTTAGGCTAACTTACTGTGCAATTAAAGACAGTACAGTATGCAATGTCAAGCAAGGAACCCCAACTTAGTCAGACAGGTACCTTTCAGTGTCCCTTGGAAACCTGAAGAATGGCGATGCTGACCCATTGATTCTTATGGTGCAATTTGGAGCAGCGCAAAAGTTCGGCATTGTTAGTTTTTGCTAATATGCTGCTTTTCAAAAGTAATTTCCTTGAATATGAACTTTATCCTGAAATAACTAAAGAATAGTCTCGCGCGCTGCAGTGCTTCATGTGGCCTTAAGTCCTGGAGGAAACAACGGGACGCGCGAAAATACCATCTTCCCACAATGCTTTGCTAACGTCACATCCCAGTGCGCATGTCTGTCACTGTACAGAAAAGGTCAGTGCTATTTGGGATCCTTGGGACGGGTGGCATGGTTGTTGTGATTAATAATAGTTAAAGCAGGCATACAGAAAGCAGAAGCAGAAGCAGAAGCAGAAGCAGAAGCAGAAGCAGAAGCAGAAGCAGAAGCAGAAGCAGAAGCAGAAGCAGAAGCAGAAGCAGAAGCAGAAGCAGAAGCAGAAGCAGAAGCAGAAGCAGAAGCAGAACGTGTGAAAGTTTGGTCCCTGGCTGGACAGAGGAAAAACGCTAGCAAGTACTCAGAGCTAGCAAGTACTCAGAGCCCGAGGCTTGCACAGAGGGTCAGGAAAAGGATGAGTCTGTGAGAGTAGGAGTTAAGTTTTTGGAAAAAGTGGACCCTTGCCTTTTGGCTGATCCATTTGTGATTTCAGGATGGGTGAAAAAAGCGTTGGGTATAGTGGAATCGGTGAGGGTAACTAGAAGTGGCGCTGACGAAGATGGCGGCCTCGCGACTAGCTCTTAGGAAACTTTGTTGTATTTTGTTTTTTTATGTATTATTTTTTACATTATTAGCTCAGAAAGTGTTTTCCATCATTACATACAGCCGGGAAAAACTATTGGATATCAGAGCGGCGGTAACTCACCAGCATTACGACCAGGAATACGACTTTCCCGAAGCAGATCCTCCCCAGGGCAACTGAACTGATTCCAGCGGCTGACCCAAAACATCGCCGGCGGAGGAGAGGCACTAGTCTGGGTAGCCATGATTAGCTGTTCAGGAGTCTTATGGCTTGGGGGTAGAAGCTGTTGAGAAGTCTTTTGGACCTAGACTTGGCACTCCGGTACCGCTTGCCGTGCGGTAGCAGAGAGAACAGTCTATGACTAGGGTGGCTGGAGTCTTTGACAATTTTGAGGGCCTTCCTCTGACACCGCCTGGTATAGAGGTCCTGGATGGCAGGAAGCTTGGCCCCAGTGATGTACTGGGCCGTACGCACTACCCTCTGTAGTGCCTTGCGGTCGGAGGCCAAGCAGTTGCCATACCAGGCGGTGATGCAACCAGTCAGGGTGCTCTCGATGGTGCAGCTGTATAATTTTTTTAGGATCTGAGGACCCATGCCAAATCTTTTCAGTCTCCTGAGGGGGAATAGGCTTTGTCGTGCCCTCTTCACGACTGTCTTGGTGTGTTTGGACCATGATAGTTCGTTGGTGATGTGGACACCAAGGAACTTGAAGCTCTCAACCTGTTCCACTACAGCCCCCTCGATGAGAATGGGGGCGTGCTCAGTCCTCTTTTTTTCCTGTAGTCCACAATCATCTTCTTTGTCTTGGTCACATTGAGGGAGAGGTTGTTATCCTGGCACCACACAGCCAGGTCTCTGACCTCCTCCCTATAGGCTGTCTCATCGTTGTCGGTGATCAGGCCTACCACTGTTGTGTCGTCGGAAAACTTAATGATGGTGTTGGAGTCGTGCCTGGCCATGCAGTCAGCAGTCATGGGTGAACAGGGAGTACAGGAGGGGACTGAGCACGCACCCCTGAGGGGCCCCCGTGTTGAGGATCAGTGTGGCAGATGTGTTGTTACCTACCCTTACCACCTGGGGGCGGCCCGTCAGGAAGTCCAGGATCCAGTTGCAGAGGGAGGTGTTTAGTCCCAGGATCCTTAGCTTAGTGATGAGCTTTGAGGGCACTATGGTGTTGAATGCTGAGCTGTAGTCAATGAATAGCATTCTCACGTAGGTGTTCCTCTTGTCCAGGTGGGAAAGGGCAGTGTGGAGTGTAATAGAGATTGCATCATCTGTGGATCTGTTGGGGCGGTATGCAAATTGGAGTGGGTCTAGGGTTTCTGGGATAATTATGTTGATGTGAGCCATGACCAGCCTTTCAAAGCACTTCATGGCTACAGACGTCAGTGCTACGGGTCGGTAGTCATTTAGGCAGGTTATCTTAGTGTACTTGGGCACGGGGACTATGGTGGTCTGCTTGAAACATGTTGGTATTACAGACTCAGTCAGGGACATGTTGAAAATGTCAGTGAAGACAATTGCCAGTTGGTCAGCACATGCTTGGAGTACACGTCCTGGTAATTCGTCTGGCCCTGCGGCCTTGTGAATGTTGACCTGCTTAAAAGTCTTACTCACATCGGCTACGGAGAGCGTGATCACATAGTCATCCGGAACAGCTGGTGCTCTCATGCATGCTTCAGTGTTGCTTGCCTCGACGCGAGCATTGAAGTGGTTTAGCTCGTCTGGAAGTCTTGTGTCACTGGGCAGCTCGCGGCTGTGCTTCCCTTTGTAGTCTGTAATAGTTTTCAAGCCCTTCCACATCCGACGAGCGTCAGAGCCGGTGTAGTACGATTCAATCTTAGTCCTGTATTGACTCTTTGCCTGTTTGATGGTTTGTCGGAGGGCATAGCGGGATTTCTTATAAGCGTCCGGGTTAGAGTCCTTTAGCTCAGTGCGGATGTTTCCTGTAATCCATGGCTTCTGGTCGGGGTATGTACGTACGGTCACTGTGGGGACGACATCATCAATGCACTTATTGATGAAGCCAGTGACTGATGTGGTGTACTCCACAATGCTATCTGAAGAATCCCGGAACATGTTCCAGTCTGTGCTAGCAAAACAGTCCTGTAGCTTAGCATCTGTGTCATCTGACCACTTTTTTATTAACCGAGTCACTAGTGCTTCCTGCTTTAGTTTTTGCTTATAAGCAGGAATCAGGAGGATAGAGTTATGGTCAGATTTGCCAAATGGAGGGCGAGGGAGAGCTTTGTATGCCTCTCTGTGTGTGGAGTAAAGGTGGTCTAGAGTTTTTTTTCTCCTCTGGTTTCACATTTAACATGCTGGTAGAAATCAGGTAGAACGGATTTAAGTTTCCCTGCATTAAAGTCCCCGGTCACTAGGAGCGCTGCCTCTGGATGAGTGTTTTCCTGTTCACTTATGGCCTTATACAGCTCATTCAGTGCAATCTTAATGCCAGCATTGGTTTGTGGTGGTAAATAGACAGCTATGAAAAATATAGATGAAAACTCTCTTGGTAAATAGTGTGGTCTACAGCTTATCATAAGATACTCTACCTCAGGCGAGCAAAACCTTGAGACTTCCTTAGTATTTGATGTATTTGATATTACCATTGTGGTGTAATTATAGTAACATAGAGGAACCCGAGTCCTTCTGTTCACCCGACCTAGAATTTCTCACAATCAAATGCCGACCGTATTACAGTGGGGAGAACAAGTATTTGATACACTGACGATTTTGCAGGTTTTCCTACTTACAAAGCATGTAGAGGTCTGTAATTTTTTATCATATGTACACTTCAACTGTGAGAGACGGAATCTAAAACAAAAAACCAGAAAATCACATTGTATGATTTTTAAGTAATTAATTTGCATTTTATTGCATGACATAAGTATTTGATCACCTACCAACCAGTGAGAATTCCGGCTCTCACAGACCTGTTCGTTTTTCTCCTCTGGTTTCACATTTAACATGCTGGTAGAAATTAGGTAGAACGGATTTAAGTTTCCCTGCATTAAAGTCCCCGGTCACTAGGAGCGCTGCCTCTGGATGAGTGTTTTCCTGTTCACTTATGGCCTTATACAGCTCATTCAGTGCAATCTTAATGCCAGCATTGGTTTGTGGTGGTAAATAGACAGCTATGAAAAATATAGATGAAAACTCTCTTGGTAAATAGTGTGGTCTACAGCTTATCATAAGATACTCTACCTCAGGCGAGCAAAACCTTGAGACTTCCTTAGTATTTGATGTATTTGATATTACCATTGTGGTGTAATTATAGTAACATAGAGGAACCCGAGTCCTTCTGTTCACCCGACCTAGAATTTCTCACAATCAAATGCCGACCGTATTACAGTGGGGAGAACAAGTATTTGATACACTGACGATTTTGCAGGTTTTCCTACTTACAAAGCATGTAGAGGTCTGTAATTTTTTATCATATGTACACTTCAACTGTGAGAGACGGAATCTAAAACAAAAAACCAGAAAATCACATTGTATGATTTTTAAGTAATTAATTTGCATTTTATTGCATGACATAAGTATTTGATCACCTACCAACCAGTGAGAATTCCGGCTCTCACAGACCTGTTCGTTTTTCTTTAAGAAGCCCTCCTGTTCTCCACTCATTACCTGTATTAACTGCACCTGTTTGAACTCGTTACCTGTATAAAAGACACCTGTCCACACACTCAATCAAACAGACTCCAACCTCTCCACAATGGCCAAGACCAGAGAGCTGTGTAAGGACATCAGGGATAAAATTGTAGACCTGTACAAGGCTGGGATGGGCTACAGGACAATAGGCAAGCAGCTTGGTGAGAAGGCAACAACTGTTGGCGCAATTATTAGAAAATGGAAGAAGTTCAAGACGACGGTCAATCACCCTCGGTCTGGGGCTCCATGCAAGATCTCACCTCGTGGGGCATCAATGTTCATGAGGAAGGTGAGGGATCAGCCCAGAACTACACGGCAGGACCTGGTCAATGACCTGAAGAGAGCTGGGACCACAGTCTCAAAGAAAACCATTAGTAACACACTACGCCGTCATGGATTAAAATCCTGCAGCGCACGCAAGGTCCCCCTGCTCAAGCCAGCGCATGTCCAGGCCCGTCTGAAGTTTGCCAATGACCATCTGGATGATCCAGAGGAGGCATGGGAGAAGGTCATGTGGTCTGATGAGACAAAAATAGAGCTTTTTGGTCTAAACTCCACTCGCCGTGTTTGGAGGAAGAAGAAGGATGAGTACAACCCCAAGAACAACATCCCAACCGTGAAGCATGGAGGTAGAAACCTCATTCTTTGGGGATGCTTTTCTGCAAAGGGGACAGGACGACTGCACCGTATTGAGGGGAGGATGGATGGGGCCATGTATCGCGAGATCTTGGCCAACAACCTCCTTCCCTCAGTAAGAGCATTGAAGATGGGTCGTGGCTGGGTCTTCCAGCATTACAACGACCCGAAACACACAGCCAGGGCAACTAAGGAGTGGCTCCATAAGAAGCATCTCAAGGTCCTGGAGTGGCCTAGCCAGTCTCCAGACCTGAACCCAATAGAAAATCTTTGGAGGGAGCTGAAAGTCTGTATTGCCCAGCGACAGCCCCGAAACCTGAAGGATCTGGAGAAGGTCTGTATGGAGGAGTGGGCCAAAATCCCTGCTGCAGTGTGTGCAAACCTGGTCAAGACCTACAGGAAACGTATTATCTCTTTAATTGCAAACAAAGGTTTCTGTACCAAATATTAAGTTCTGCTTTTCTGATGTATCTGACCACGACTCCATTTTGCTTCTCCCTTCCTATAGGCAGAAACTCAAACAGGAAGTACCCGTGCTAAGGACTATTCAACGCTGGTCTGACCAATCGGAATCCACGCTTCAAGATTGTTTTGAACACACAGGAAGTGTATAGGTGATGTTGTGCCCGCTGTGACTATTAAAACCTACCCTAACCAGAAACCGTGGATAGATGGAAGCTTTCGTGCAAATCTGAAAGCGCGAGCCACCGCATTCAACCATGGCAAGGTGACTGGGAATATGGCAGAATACAAACAGTGTAGCTACTCACTCCACAAGGCAATTAAACTGGCAAAACATCAGTATAGAGACAAAGTGGAGTCGCAATTCAACGGCTCAGACACGAGACGTATGTGGCAGGGTCTACAGACAATCATGGACTACAAAAAGAAAACCAGCCACGTCGCCGACACCGACGTCTCGCTTCCAGACAAGCTAAACACCTTCTTCACCCGCTTTGAGGATAACACAGTGCCACTGACGAGGCCCACTACCAAGGACTGTGGCCTCTCCTTCTCCATGGCCGACGTGATTAAGACGTTTAAGCATGTTAACCCCCGCAAGGCTGCTGGCCCAAACGGCATCCCTAGCCGCGTCCTCAGAGCATGCGCAGACCAGCTGGCTGGTGTGTTCATGGACATATTCAATCTCTCCCTTTCCCAGTCTGCTGTTCCCACATGCTTCAAGATGGCCACCATTGTTCCTGTACCCAAGAAAGCAAAGGTAACTGAACTAAATGACTATCGCCCTGTAGCACTCACCTCTGTCATCATGAAGTGCTTTGAGAGACTAGTCAAGGATCATATCACCTCTACCTTACCTGTCACCCTAGACCCACTTCAATTTGCTTACCGCCCCAATAGATCCACAGACGATGCAATTGCCATCATACTGCACACTGCCCTATCCCATCTGGACAAGAGCAATACCTATGTAAGAATGTTGTTCATTGACTATAGCTCAGCATTCAACACCATAGTACCCTCCAAGCTCATCATTAAGCTCGAGGCCCTGGGTCTGAACCCCGCCCTGTGCAACTGGGTCCTGGACTTCCTGACGGGCCGCCCCCAGGTGGTGAAGGTAGGAAACAACATATCCACTTCACTGATCCTCAACACTGGGGCCCCACAAGGGTCCGTGCTCAGCCCCCTCCTGTACTCCCTGTTCACCCATGACTGCGTGGCCAAGCACGCCTCGAACTCAATCATCAAGTTTGCAGATGACACAACAGTAGTAGGCTTGATTACCAACAATGACGAGACCGCCTACAGGGAGGTGAGGGCTCTGGGAGTGTGGTGCCAGGAAAATAACCTCTCACTCAACATCAACAAAACAAAGGAGATTATCGTGGACTTCAGGAAACAGCAGAGGGTGCACCCCCCTATCCACATTGACGGGACCGCAGTGGAGAAGGTGGAAAGCTTCAAGTTCCTTGGCGTACACATCACCGACAAACTGAAATGGTCCACCCACGCAGACAGTGTGGTGAAGAAGGCACCGTGTAGCTCAGTTGGTAGAGCATGGTGCTTGTAACGCCAGGGTTGTGGGTTCGTTTCCCACTGGGGGCCAGTATAAAAAAATATATATATATATAATGTATGCACTCACTAACTGTAAGTCGCTCTGGATAAGAGCGTCTGCTAAATGACTAAAATGTAAAATGTAACAGAGCCTCTTCAACCTCAGGAGGCTGAAGAAATGTGGCTTATCACCAAAAACCCTCACATACTTTTACAGATGCACAATTGAGAGCATCCTGTCGGGCTCTATCACCGCCTGGTACGGCAACTGCACCGCCCACAACCGCAAGGCTCTCTAGAGGGTGGTGCGGTCTGCCGAACGCATTACCGGAGGCAAACTACCCGCCCTCCAAGACACATACAGCAACCGATGTCACAGGAAGGCCAAAAAGATAATCAAGGACATCAACCACCTGAGCCACTGCCTGTTCACCCCGCTATCATCCAGAAGGCGAGGTCAGTACAGGTGCATCAAAGCTGGGACCGAGAGAATTAAAAACAGCTTCTATCTCAAGGCCATCAGACTGTTAAATAGCCATCACTAGCACATTAGAGGCTGCTGCTGCCTATTGAAATCACTGGTCACTTTAAGAAATGGAACACTAGTCACTTTAATAATGTTTACATATCTTGCACTACTCATCTCATATGTATATACTGTATTCTATTCTATAATATTCTTCTGTATCTTAGTCCATGCCGCTCTGTCATTGCTTGTCCATATATGTATATATTCTTAAATCCCATTCCTTACTTTTTTGTGTGTATTGGGTATATGTTGTGAAATTGTTAGATATTACTGCACTGTCGGAGCTAGAAGCATAAGCATTTCGCTACACCCGCTATAACATCTGCTAAACATGTGTATGTGACAAATACATTTTTATTTGATAATTGTTTGTTTCTGTTGGTCAGAGGGAGAAGGTGCTCAAAGTTAAACAAATGGGGGAAAGAATAGTGAATTGTTTTGCTCTCAAGAAAGGGCGCCATTGAAAGGAGTTATTACTGGGGTAGCAGTAAATGTAAAAGTTGACAAACTGAAGGGGAAGATTCCCGGTGTTTGTGATGCTTGTCGTTTGGTGCGACGCAAACAGGGTGGCGAGAGTGGGGAAACAGAAGAGTCATTGTCTGTTCTTTTGAGTTTTGAAGTTGAGTCTTTGCCTGACAAAGTGAAGTTAGGATATATAATATATCCTGTACGAGCTTATGTGCCGAATACATTACGATGTTATAGGTGTCAAACTTATGGGCATGTGCAGCAGTGTGTAGGAGGGAGGTTCCAAGGTGTGAGAAGTGTATAGAAGGGTATGAGACAAAGGAATGTGTAGCATTGGGGAAAGTAGTGGTATGTGCTAATTGTAGGGGTGCCCATGGGGATGGGGATCAGAAAGGTCCCGTGCGAGAGAGGCAGGTTGAGGTTTCCAGGGTAAGAGTAGTGAAGAAGTTGTTATATGCTGAGGCAGTGAAGAATGTAGAGGAAGATGGGTCAAGGGGGAGGAGTGGTGAGAGTAGTAGGTATGTACCAGTACAGAGGGATAGGCCAGCAAGTGATATATGTTTCAGTAAGATTGGATTTTTAGCATTTATAGCAATGGTTATTAATTGTACTGCAGGGATGGAACATAAGTCGAAGAAAATTGAGGTTGTGGTGGCAGCTGCAGAGGTATTTGGGTGTGCGAGACTTGACATCAGAAGAGTTACAGGGAGTGTTAAGTGGTGATGTCCCATCATTTCAGGTTGAGGTAGGAATTAATATATTTAAATAGTGGAGTAGGGTGGTGTTAATTATTAATAATATTTTTGAATTTGTGAGTGTTAGATGGTAGGGTATTTCTTTATTTTATTTTTCAAGCAAAATATAAGGGAGTTGTACCCCAGTCTAGGAGGTGGCGGTAATGCAACAAATTGGATGCCAACCGCCCTTAAAGCTCATCGAAGAAGATCGTTGTGACGTCCCCCCCTGTATTGAGATCAAATGTTTCATCGATGAGAACATTTGCAGAATGTCGGCGAAAATCCATCTCGTTCCATCTTCTCCCACTGCCTGCCAGTGGGCTTCCTCTCACTACCATATTTGGTAGTGAGTGGAAACGCCAAGCGGATGCTTTACATTTAAACATCCACTGAAATATGTCTCATTGTTCTATCTGTGGTTCAGCCAATAGGGAAAATGAATGCAGAAAGAATAGGGTTTTGGGATAAATGACGAAAATAAGGTCTGAGGTTAACACAGGCTTAGGAGATCTTATACGTGTTGTTCTAAGATAACATTAGTCAGTTAACATGACTTTTATTAATTATGAAGCCTTTTATATGCTTTTTTACATAAGTGGCGTTAGCTGATGAAGATTATTTTTGAATAAAACGTATAAAATATCCTAAACCTGTGTTAACCACAGACCTTATTTTCGGCGTTTATTCAAAAACCCTCCAAAAACTCCATTCATTTTCCCATAAGCTTTGTCTAACGAACCATGGAGGAGTTAGTGCCTACAAAAAGACGCCATTAATATTGCTCTCTATTATAGCTCAGTGGGGCCGTTTACTCATTATTTACCCATGATACATTGCGATTTTAATGCTCTCGAACACGGCCTGGATCGTCTCGCGCCGAACTGCGCATGTGCAGGCCGTCAAATCAAAGGCCATGTTCGAGAGGACATGATTAATGGATAAACCGTCTCTCTGCCCTAACAATGGGAGTTGTTGTCCACAAAGCGGCACTGCGGGCTGTCTAGCTCCCGCCTATCCTTTCTTTGGATTGGTGGATACGTCTTATTTGTTGTAATCCTTTTTTGAATATTCGATGAGGGTTGTTGATGTCAACCGCCTGTATTCATTGGAGAGAGATGCTATGCTACTAGTCTCATGTCATTAATATGCATAGCCATCTCAGATATAGTGTTTTTTCTCAAAGTTGCCGGGACGTCACAACCCCTATTTATATCAGTACACTCTTAACTTAATAATTACGAAACGTATATTATATCAAATTAACCTCACTTAGCAAATAAGCCAATCATTTTTTGTTGTTGACCAAATTCGACACTCATTGACCTCCATACAAAAAGTCCTTGCTTGGTGGGCGAAACAACGAAAACACACCACCTGCGTATTATAAACTTGGGTGGTTCAAGACCAGAATGCTGATTGGCTGAAAGCCATGGTATATCAGACTGTATACCAAGGGTATTACAACATTTATTTGTTCTGCTCTAATTACATTGGTAACCAGTTTATTATAGCAATACGGCACCTCTGGGGTTTGTGGTATATTGCCAATATACCACGGCTAAGGGCTGTATCCAGGCATTCCGCGTAAGAACAGCCCTTAGCGATACTCCTGAGTGGCGCAGTGGTCTAAGGCACTGCATCGCAGTGCTAACTGTGCCACTAGAGATCCTGGTTCGAATCCAGGCTCTGTCGCAGCCGGCCGCGACCGGGAGACTCATGGGCGGCGCACAATTGGCCCAGCGTCGTCCAGGGTAGGGGAGGGAATGGCCGGCAGGGATGTAGCTCAGTTGATAGAGCATGGCGTTTGCAACGCCAGGGTTGTGGGTTCGATTCCCACGGGGGGCAGTATAAAAAAAGATGTATTCACTAACTGTAAGTCGCTCTGGATAAGAGCGTCTGCTAAATGACTAAAATGTAAATGTAGCGTGGTATATTGGCCATATACCACCCCCCTTTTGGGCCTTATTGGTTAAATGTGTCATGGGTAAATTGTGACTGACTGACCTACAAATAATACGTTATTTATGACGCAAGCCTGCACTGTTGGCTGCAATGTCGAACAAGCCCAGTGGCACAGGGGGAGGTGGAGGTGTCCTGTATGCAAGTATGTGATGACGATTTCCAAACTCTTTATCAATAAAGTTATGTCACCTCTTTGAATGAGTTAAAATGCCTCTCTGTCCCTCCCCCTCTCCTGCACTGTTTTTGACAAAATTGAAAACATGTCGGTTTTTCCCTTTCACGAGGTTGGAGTAAAATCATGTTCAACTACTTAAGACATTAGCGTGAATCAAGACAATTAACTAAGGAAGAATTTTTCACTTCTCATTGACTTGGTGTAGAAACGGACACCCTTTGTTTGGATAAAGACATTCCAGCTCAATCAACTACAAGACATTTCAAAGGAGTTTCGACATTGCTCATATTTGGCCCTCTGAAAGTTGTTAGGTAGCGTTACTGTCTATCAAGAGGCAAGTTGCATCCAGTGAGTTGTCAATTTATTGGAATACATTTTTGAAGTTGTTCATTGCACGATTTCCCATTTAAAATTGCAACAGCAATAATTCCACCAGACACCTAGTTTGGTCTTTTTTTATAGTGTTACTTTTCCTTGATGTGCAACACACATGTCCTTATTTGCTGATAAAAGGTGTTGTACATAATTAAATCTATGGTAAAACTGTGGTAGATATTTGTTAACTTATCAACTCTGCCATTAAAAGAAACAATACATTCATAAAACACAGTAAGACAGCAGAGATAATATATACAATAACAAATGAAATAGATCTAGCATATCAAGGTATAGCAAATCAGTCTTCCTTATGAGAAGTGGCAACACAAAGGGAAACAAGAAACAGAAAAACAAAAGACATGCCTAATTGAGGTACCAGTCTTAGTGGATTAGTAATAGTAGTATGTTGCCACGCATAGTCCATATCACAATTTGGATTAACAACCATTATGTAAAATAAGACAGCAAATCAGCTATTTTCATTATTTTAAAACCCCTTTTGTAAAGTGCCGATCAGTTCCATATTCTTTATCTTCCTTTTCCGGCCTCTTCTTCACACTCATCCAAAGACTCAGATCCTCTCCAGGTCTTTGGGATGGTCAGGCAGGTACTCCAGAAGGGCAGGGTTCCTCCTGTAGATGTAGGCGTTGGCATCATCGTCCAGTTTCACCAGCTCAGCCAGCGAGGACACACAGGTGTCATGGTCTGTCAGCATCCCAGGCAGGCGGGATGACGTGCGCTGGATGCGACAGGAACGACGGACTGGAGTCAGGAACTTCAGATCCTTGATGGTGCTCTTTCGCCTGGAACCACTTGCACATGCCTCACCGTCGATTGTTCTCTTAACACTAGCAGGGGGAACGAGATGGACAGCATTGTGATTAGTTGACAGCCATGTTCAGTTTCATATACATTTCAATATAGAGATGTAAAGTAGTGCTGTTCGCCATGAGCTCCAGAAGTTGCTATAAATGGAAGTGATGTTATAACAGGATTACAGCAGGTATTTTTAAAGACAAGAAATCTCACCTTTGCAGGTATGGAGTTGTCTTCACACTGTATTTCACCACCGATGCGCCATCTGCCTCTGGTGTCGTCTCCATCAAGCAGTCGTCGTCATCATCAACTTCATTAATATAACCCTTCCTTACTTTCTGCTCTGAAGCCCCCTCTCCTACTTCACTTTTCACTTCAACATCCTCCGACTTGTCTAAATTATTCTCAGGAGACTCATTCCTTTCCTCAAATTCCTTATTTGGCAGTCTCTCCACCATTTTCTCCTCTTCAGATTCATCCCTTTTCTCATTCGGCTCTTCTAAAAAATAAAAATAAACACCAATTAATATAACACGTTACTAACGTTAACAAGTTCATCTTTTACACGATTTGAGCCTTTGTGTTGCATAATTTGAATTAGGCAGACAACGTCAAATGAGCAAGTAAATCTGTCTGTATTTGTGTTTGCTGTGAATGTAAATGTATTGACCACAAAATGTACCATCCACACATGCTGAGGGCTTCTCCAATGCCTCCAAAGCATCACAAAGGTTGACCACAACCTGTGATAAGACATAGGACAGCGGTGGTTAGGTTATATTTAAGAGTTTTGATTAATAAAACTACAGTATATAGGTTTCTTACATTCATTCTGACCTCTGGATCAACAGGGAGAAAATCTGTATCAGAGTTGTAAAGCAGGTCCAATGTAGTGTTAATTGTCAGTGGAGTTGAGGCACAGGCTGCCTCCTGCTCAGGGACCACCTGGTCGTTTTTAGGCCGAACAGTCAGTTCAGGCTCAGTAACAGGTTCTTGTGGCTCCTGGTCAGAGGGCTGAGGCGCAACGTTGGTCTCTAGTTGAGAGACAGCTGTGGATTCTGGGTGCACTTCAGGCTCTGGCTGCACAACTGGTTTAGACTTTGGAGGTGCCACTGCAGATATGGGAGGCCTTTTCAGAGTCTTTCCCTTGGATGCCAGCCACTCTGCCAGCTTTGTCCTGGGAATCAAAACCACAGTTAAAACTATTTTGAGCAGTTGACCAAAGTACCAACAGTTATTGGACAATTTTCAAGAAAGTAAAAAAATAAACATTCACAAACCTTCTCTCTTCAGCAGTTTCTGTGTTAGCACTGTACTGGCTTCGGGTGCTGGCAACTGGAATCTTGTGAACCTTCTTGTCGGTTGCCACTGTCATCTTAGGCTTGGTGCCCTGTGGCAGCTCTTTCCTCTTAGATGTCATGGCAGACCTAGTGGAGCTTGGGCGAGCTGTGGTAAATGGAGGAGTTCTGGCAGGAGGGTCTGCAGAGTGAAAGCCTGTGGGACGGCGTATAGCTGGGACTGGGCACTTGGAGACTGGAGGAGGCCCATTGGACACAGACTTGGATCTTGAGGGTTGACATGATTGGGGGGGCTTAAACATGCCACGCCCAGGCAAGTCAGCAACAGATTTGGACTTGACCTTTGTCAAATTTCCAGGCTTTTGGCTCTTAGCTTTGGTCATCGCGGTCTTCGTAGCTGCTTTGCTTTCTAGCCCTCCCTCCAGGCCACTAGGCTTCCTGAAGGAGCTTATTTTGGATTGGACAACCTTGCCTTTGTATGCGCCTGGGACGGTAGCTGGAGGCTTTGGAACAGGTTTAGATTGGGAGGTAGCTGGAGGCTTTGGGGCCTCTGCAACCAGCTTTCTCTGTCTGACAGCCTGTTTGGTGAGGAAGGCTTGGCTGAAGGTGTTGCGTCTCTTCGTATCGCCAGTGGTTGCCGCCTTCACATCCTTCTGCTCCGTCTTGACCTTCTTTAGAGCATCTTCTCCCTTTCCCAAGTCCTCCTTTTTATTGCTCTTGGAATGAAAAGGGGCAGATTGAGCAGCCACTGTTTTAGTAGGAGCAGCTCTGGTAATTAAGCACTTAGTGGGTCCACTTGCTGGTTTGGCATTCTCTTTGTTACCCTAATAATAGCAGACAGGACAAAGAAACAAGACAGATACATTTTACATAATACATAGATAGGCCTACCAGTAAGCACTTGGGGGTGGGGTAAGTAATAATGGGTGTGTTCGTAAATTCTGAGCGTTGTCAGATTGTCCGTTCGTTAATTCAAAGCGTGGATGCTCTGGCGGGTTGATCCGAGCGTTCTGACCTCACAACGGCAGTCAAGCACCCAAGCTTAACTGGCTAACTTGGTAGCTACTTCTAGACACAAATGAGAGAACACCACACTGACCATTTTACTCGCCCTAGCAGAGCTGGTAAGGCCTTTTTCATGTTATCCAGAGCGTTGGTGACTGTGCTGCTGGCAACAATTTAATTACGCTTTTTTTGCCGACGTTTACTGACACCGGCCATATTCAACGGGTGTTGAGCGTTAGTAAATTCATCAGTTATTCTGCGCTCTGGCACACACTCAGACGAGAGTGCTCTGAAATCGGAGTAGATAGCCAAAGTGAATTAACTTACCTTTTTCAAGTTGGTGTTTTTTCTTGTAACTGTATCCATTTTCTTCGGGCACAAAAGGCAGATCACCTATTGCCCTAAACATTTATAAATATAGGTGATCAGTATACAGAGTTGTAATATTTGTGGGGAAAGTTTTTACAAGGAATTCTGATTCTAAAACGTCTCTTTATATGGCTAGCTGCCTACCTAAATAGCAGTTTACTAACTAGTAATAATAATGTTATATTACTAATATTTTGAAAGTTGTTCGACCACGTTGGCTTACAACCCGTAGCTAGCTAATGTTAGTTAACTGGAAACAAGAGGTTGCTGAAAACTGTCGGCTGTACATTTCAATCCAGAAGGTTTAACAAGCGAACGCAGATAAACAATTTAAAATCGCACGTACCTTGTAATTAAATGTATTGTGGACAAATAAAGAAGAAAACCGACGGGCACAGACAAAAGCTAAAACGTCTCTCGCAAAACAAACACGATTGTACTTTCGCGCTGAAAATTATGGAAAATAGATTTGTCGAGATGTTGTTGGGGGGAAAAACTCATTTTAGCCAATCGAATGTCTCGAGATGAGGTCATGGGACACTTTGGAGGAGGGTCTGGGCGGGTTCATCTGAGAAGAAGGCACCCATCTGTACTTTTGAATGTTTGAACCATAATATAATTCCTAAACTACTGGCTGCCTGCTACACCCAGATGGGAGCGGGAGGCATTTTATATAATTTATCAAATCCCTTACATGCTACTCTATTGACCTAGGTCATTTGTGTAAGCAAATCACCAAACCAAATTCACTATTCTGAATACATCCCTCAATTTTCGAAATTGTTAATTGACCACACAAATCAACATTTTGCAATGGCCATTCTAGTCTCCGGACCACATCAATAGTCATTATTGGACGATCATGTCAAACTTCTCAATTATACTTGCTAGTTTATTTAATATATATATTTTATTTATTTATTTTTAAACACACAAATAACACATTTGACATCCTCATGATGGAATTCTAACAAGAAACGTCTAATATCCTGAAATTGTGTTTAGTGAAAAGTTCTGACAACTCTTGAACATCTGAACTAAATTCCGTAGAATCTTGAGAAACCAGGTGACACATTTAGAAAAACTTGTAATCCTTTTCTGTGGAACGTGACCACAAGTACCACTACCTACCTATATAGTACCCACCCTCTTTTACATTTACGTCATTTAGCAGACGCTCTTATCCAGAGCGATTTACAAATTGGTGCATTCACCTTATAGCCAGTGGGATAACCACTTTACAACATTTTTTGGGGGTGGGGTAAGGGGGGGTAGAAGGATTACTTTATCCTATCCCAGGTATTCCTTAAAGAGGTGGGGTTTCAAGTGTCTCCGGAAGGTGGTGAATGACTCCGCTGTCCTAGCGTCGTGAGGGAGCTTGTTCCACCATTGGGGTGCCAGAGCAGTGAACAGTTTTGCACAAGCATTTTGGGGGGCGGGCTCGGCCCCCTATGGCCCGCCCATAGCGACGGGTGTGGGCACAGGCAGGGATCCCAGCCAACAGCGAGTTGCAGTAATCCAGACGGGATTTTTCCAGTTCAAATCATACCAGCTCCCATCTTTGCTTATTGTATTATTTTGGTATTCAGAAAGCAAAACCATCAAAAAATAATTCTGAGTTGCAAGGTTGCAAAATCTTGACTCATATAAAGATCTTGGGAAAAACGAATCTGCCAAAGATACCATGGTATTGTAAATACAACACAAATTCAAAACAAGACAGACAACACGCCATTGTCAGATTTATCCCTCCTTTATTGACCACATTGTAAAAATTAAAAGCTCACGACTGACAAAAAATATCACTCTTTTGGCCATTGATTGCAGAAATTATTTATTGACATTTGATTGGACGTTATGAAACACCACCTCCTTCCATTCCCAGATGAGAGACGCCACATTGGTAAGTAAAATAAAACAATCAACAAAAACAATCTTTCTGCAATTCCCAACAAAAGTATAAAACAACGGTTTAATTTCACACTCATCTGCAGACCACAGGGGAAGGCTTTCTCAGTGCTGTGTGCTAAAAAGGGGTGTATGAACGCTAATGGGTCGGAGGGCTTTACGTCCGTGATAGCCCTCGGTTATCCAGGTCTTTCACCTGAAGGGGGTAAACAAGACAGTTAATAAATCGTTGTTAAAAAAAAAAATCCCAAAGATTTATTTTGACTCCTTGGCATCAACAATGAGGAAATATCATTTATACTCCCAAATTGCAACTTTTTCATATAGAGTCTACATGTAACGTTTAAAAAAAATAAAAATAACCCCCTGAAATGGCCTGGTACTCTACGGGTGTGACTGAATAAATACAGAGGAGAGTAGAAGACCGTAGCTACAGAGCGAGAAGGAGATATACCTTGTATATCCTGACCAGCCAGTGCTCTGTAGTGTAGGCCTCCTCCAGCACGTCCAGCTCAAAGTCCTTGTTGCCGATCTCAGCGTTTCTCACTCGGTCATAGCCAGGGGGGCGCTCTGGAACAAAGGTTAGAACATCAGGACTAGGGCCAAGATGACAAATAGAAGATTGACACCCACAGTGTCATAATTATGCAGGGTTACTCACTGGCCTCTGTGTAGACCTGGCCGAAGCGGTAGTAGCACATCTTGTACATGAGGCAGTTGAGCAGGACAGGGGAGCCCTCACGGTCCACGCGGAACTCTCCAGTGGGGGTGTAGTAGTCGTGCTCCTTGATGTGCTTCCCTGTGTCTGTGCTACCCCCAATACGCACCATCCACAGGAACTTGTTAATGTCTGCACAGAGAGAGGAGTGTCGGCAGACGTAAAGCATGAGTTATATTCTCAAGTTAAAGATTATTTATGATCATGTACAAAGTGTACCATCTAATGCAGTCGTATTAAAACTTTTTCAGCGGGGACCACTTTTTCCACCAGAATTCCTGGGGACCCCATGTTTTCCCCAATAAGTTATTGCGACCCCACCCCAAATCGAATGACAACCTTAAATAAAATATCCATTCAAATGTTTATAACAAATAACCTTAAATTCAATGCATTTTCATCTCTAATCAAACTGAAAAGAAACCAATAAATGCATTTACTCAACAAAATTATCTTTCTCAAAAACATGGTATATTGTCTTTAATTTTGGCGACCCCATTAGGGGTCACGACCCCAACTTTGAATACCACTGATCTGATGTATGTATGTATTAGGCATTGACAACTAATAAGTTAAATAACTTAATCTGAAATACATATGTTAAGAAGCTGTAATAAGTGATTATAATTATTATAAGTGAGTGATTATGCATAGAGTGATGGGCATTGATAGTTTCCACTGGCTTTGTAGACATACCGTCTGAGGAGTATCCCGTCAGTCCACCAAAGATGACCAGGACGTAGCTTACATCCAGCTCCCGCATGATCTCATAGGCCTTCTCCTCGGTGGATGCCATGGCCTACCGGTCAACAGAAACACAGTTTATATAAAGTTCAGAAGTCACAGGTATCAACCAGGCATTAACAGATGATAGGATTGTCACGTGTCAGTCCCATGTAAAGTCATCAATACAGAAAATAAAAATACTTCACCTGGCCAACTCTGGAGATGTGCGTGTTGTTCCATGTGTTGTTGTCCACTAGAATTGTTCGATTGGCCATGGCTGTTATCTGATAGCCGTAATCCCACCATGACATCACTTTAGCATCCTCTGGGGTGTTGTGGCGGAGCCAGTAGTAGGCCTCTCTGAAGTCATCAAAGATGATGCGGCTGCCGTCTCCGCCGCGGGCTGACAGGACGATGGAGGGGGAGGAGTAGGCTTCGCTCGTCACCCAGGTGGAGTGGAAGGTGTAGGTGATGAGGAAAAAGGTCATGACCAGAATCATCCCGCTGGCCACCTGGTGGATAAAAAGGTACAGGATATCAGGGACCTAATACTACTTTCAGATCTATAGTGCCTAGGGGTTGTAACTGGACTGGGCCTAGATCTCACATCATTTCACCCTTATCAAATATATCCCCCGACTTCATCAGTTGGAATGACATCCAGTATCAATGGCTACATGCCAAAGCTGCATTTCGGTGACATTAACAAACATTTATTGAACAGTGCCATCTGGGGGCCAATATGGCATCATCATGCCTTTATGTATCCTTCCTCTCTTACCTCGTTCTTGATGGGGTAAGTAGAGTCCTGCTGCTTCTTACTCTTCTTGTCTGGCCGGCTGATATCCAGGTTCTTCATGTAAGTGGTGAGGACCTGGGACACACCAATGCCTGACAGGATGCACATGACTGGTGCCAGGACCAGCATCAGACGCACCTGAGGAGAGAAGCAGCCAAATCTGTTGAACATAACCTGCTACGTAGTCTCTTTCTGGGAGCTCATCTGCTTGCACAACATGCAATAGGGGAAAACTAATCTAGCGTTGCCTGACTGCGTAAATAATATGGAAGGATCGAGCCTAGGGGAGCACTGACAGGTACCATGTGCAATTCCTACTGCAAAAGTAAATATTGGAATATTTGAAACCATAGATTTAAAATATTCCTCTTATTCAAGAGCTAATCTGCAGGCCGACATACCATGACAGCTGAGAAGTACATGCTGGTGACTCCATACATGATGATGAAGATCCTGGCATCAGACAGGTTGTTGAAGCAGTAATACAGACCCACTGTCAGGATGAAGAAATGCAGGTTCATTAAAGCAGCGCAAAGTTTTTCTTTACAAGTGATTTGTACCTTTGTCCCGAAAGTATTCTGATTGATCCATTTACCTAAACATCATTCTGCTGTGTCATTTCACCAGCAAGACTACCATTTCAGACGGAGTGTGTTTACCTGGGAACATGAAGACGAGCAGCTGCAGGTCAAAGTAGTAGGAGGACCAGGTGGTGGGCTGGTGCTCAGACACAGAGGCGATGATGGGGATGTTGTTCTTGGCATAGGATGGGTCCAGCAGCGAGTAGAAACGACCCGTCCAGGGGGAGATCTTCCCTGAGAAACGCAACAATCACAACACAGTCAAGTCGTGTCGAGCCAAATGAACAAGGCACTACCAAATCACTTGGTTCTGATATTTATTGGGTATAGGGTTATGCGTTTTATCTTTAACCATATCTGTATGTAAATATAAAATGCAACATGTAAAGTCTTGGTTAGGGTTGCACGATATTGGAAATAACTGACATTGCGATATTTTGTTTTTCTGCGATATATATTGCGATATGAAAAAATACAGGATGTATGTATGATCCTCTGGGAAAAATGCAGTTTGCAAACAGCGACTTTTCAGGTGGAAGTCCTCATTAATAAAGTGTACGGTCAGACTTATGTAGGGCTCCGTTGTCCGGCTGGACCACAAGTCCGTTGTTGCTGTATAATATTCCACTTGTGACAGCTCTGTTTCAACTTGTGCCTTGCATTTCTTGTACAACTCTGGGATGGCAACTTGAGAAAAATAGTTGCGTGACGGCATTACATACCGCTTGTCACGCGACCGGATCATGTTTTTAAAACCCTCTTTGGTAATCGTGTTAATTGGTACCATGTCTTTGGCGACGTGAAACCGTTCTCGTATGGTGTAATACTGACAAAGGCATCCGAAATAGATTTTTGCTTTGGAGGGCATTGAGATGCTTTGCACTCGTCATACAAAGATTTGTGGGGCCGCTTAAATGATCGAACAAATTTGTCGTGTTGCCTCGTGTTGTGGCAACAATTGCAAGGCACTCTCGACAAAGTACCAGTTTTTGGTCATCATCCTGTCTGTAGCCGAAATATTTCCATATAATTGACGATGCATTTCTTTTTGCAACCAAATTCTCAATTTCGGTATTTTTTGCCTGTTCCTTGCTCATCATTTCGTCACGCGCAAGCAGAGCCTGCATGTCAACCACGTGCAGCAACGAACTCCGTGTTTAAAATAATAATAATAATAATAATAATAATAATAATAATAATCTGTGTATCCAATAACCCATAAATCGGAGTAAATTACATTATATCAGACAGATATAATGCAAGTTTAACATTTAAAAAATATATATATTGTAGACTGATATGTTTACCTTACTAAATCGCACGTTCTGCGATGTGACTATTGCGGATGCATACATCGCAATGTCGATGCTGAAACCATATATCATGCAGCTCTAGTCTTGGTCCCATGTTTCATGAGCTGAAATAAATTATCCCAGATATTTTCCATAAGCACAAAAACTGTATTCCTCTAATTTTTTGCACAACTTTGTTTACATCCCTGTTAGTGAGCATTTCTCCTTTGCCAAGATAATCCATCCACCTGACAGGTGTGGCATATCAAGAAGCTGATTAAACAGCATGACCATTACACAGGTGCACCTTGTGCTGAGGACAAAAGGCCACTAAAAGGTGCAGTTGTGTCACAACAAGTTGAGGGAGCGTGCAATTGGCATGCTGACTGCAGGAATGTCCACCAGAGCTGTTGCCAGAGAATTGAACGTTAATTTCTCTACCATAAACCACCTCCGTCATTTTAAAGAAACTGGCAGTAGGCCTCACAACCATGTGTAACCACGCCAGCCCAGGACCTCCACATCCATCTGCTTCACCTGCGGGATAGTCTGCGACCAGCCACCCGGACAGCTGAAACTGTGGGTTTGCACAACCAAATAATTTCTGCACACTGTCAGAACCTGTCTCAGGGAAGCTCATCTGCTTACTCGTCGTCCTCACCAGGGTCTTGACCTGACTGAAGTTTGGCGTCGTAACCGACTTCAGTGGGCAAATGCTCACCTTCAATGGCCACTGGCACGCTGGAGAAGTGAAATCCCGATTTCAACTGTACCGGGCAGATTGCAAACAGCTCGTATGGCACCGCTCGTGTGGGCGAGCGGTTTGCTGATGTCAACGTTGTAAACAGAGTGCCCCATGGTGGCGGTGGGGTTATTGTATGGGCAGGCATAAGCTACGGACAACGAACACAATTGCATTTTATCTATGTCAATCTGAATGCACAGAGATACCGTGACGAGATCCTGAGGCCCATTGTCATGCCATTCATCCGCCGCCATCACCTCATGTTTCAGCATGATGATGCATGGCCCCATGTCACAAGGATCTGTACACAATTCCTGGAAGCTCAAAATGTCACAGTTCTTCAATGGCCTGCATACTCACCAGACATGTCACCCATTGAGCATGTTTGGGATGCTCTGGATCGACATGTACGACCAAGTGTTCCAGTTCCAGCAACTTCGGATACGGACTCGTTTTCTGATCCACGACCCTACCTTTTTTATTAAGGTATCTGTGACCAACAGCTGCATAGCTGTATTCCCAGTCATGTGAAATCCATATGTTAGGGCCTAATGAATTTATTTCAATTGACCGAGTTCCATATTTGAACTGTAACTCAGTAAAATCTTTTAAATTGTTGCATGTTGCATTTATATATTTTTGTTCAGTGTATATGTTAATCATCAAGAACAAACAGGCTTTGAACAACCATACAGGTCTGTAAATAAAATCCTACATTACCGAGTAGAGGCATTGCTCTGGCCTGAGTTCAAATACAGCAGTATTGGTTTCCGTTCAAATACTTAAACTGTACTTGATTGAGAGTACTTTCCTGAACGGATTCTTGGCGAGTTTCTTACCGGTCACCATGAGCACAGTGCCCACAGAAAGCAGGACGAAGCCCACCAGGGAGATGACGCTCTTGAAGAGGACCTCAAACTGCTGGGCGTTCAGCTTGCTGCGCAGGTAGTCCACAAAGGCATGGATCTGACACAGGCCAAACACTCCGAATGCTGCCATGTGCTCGGACGACTGCACAGGCTTCAATGGAGACAAGGAGGTAAACGGAGTGTGTGTAATATCCCGAAATCACTCCAACGGCAAACATTTGTGATAATAGGATATATAAATGACTTAATCATTATTTAAAAAATCATATACATGGACCCATGTTGTAGTCACAAGATAACATGCAATGGACATCTGGACAGCTGCTGTGTATGCATAGGAAGGGAGAGAATAAGGAGAAGTGTTTACCTGAAAGCCGACAAAAGATATCTGCATGGAGAGGATGGTTCCCAGGCAGTAGACGGTGCAGTAGGCCACGTAAATACGGTGGGAGAAGCGGCCGGTGAGCATGAGGACCAGCACGTGGAGGGGGATGAGGTTGATCAGGAACACATAGCCACCCCAGGAGGACACCTGCAGACAAATACATAAGGGTTGTGTTCAGTTGGTTTAACGTTTTTGCTACATATTGTAACAATGCTGTTTGCTAATTTTCCTTTATCTTACACGCAGCCAAGGTAAGACTCCTTCAGATAAGCCTCATAAGAGGAGTGTCAACCTTCAGCAGGGACTGAGTTACTGTAACTTTCAGTTTCTAAGTTCTCTATTGTCAATGTTCCTTATCATTTATTTATTTTAGAGGCGTTAGTCTCACCATGTAAAAGTAGGCAAGGGCACACATGGACGACCAGTAGATGGAGCCTGTATTGACTGCCTTGATCCACATGTAGTATGTCAGCAGCATGCAAAAGATAGCAATACCTGGATAGAAAAACAAGAAAATAGATTAAAGATCACAACAAGGGCCAAGTCCTTTAGAGGGGCATGTCCGTGGGGATGAGGCATGTTCTGTACCTTCATTGTCATAGGAGCCGGCGACAGAACGGGAAATGTAGCCAGGTACCACCGCTATCATGGCAGCAGCCAAGAGCCCAGCACCTGCATCCTACAAGTAGACAGATATGAAAACCATGGGAACAAGTACATTTCAGAGCTCTTGAGCATTTTCAGTTTGTAGGTTACCTCCCCGTTTCCCTACATTTCTTTAAGTTTTCTTCCTTGTGTGCTGCAACCTACCTTGAGCTCCTTGGTAAAGTGGTAGGTGACAATGGCAGTGAAGGAGGAGAAGAGGGGAGCCAGGAAAACACAAACGTTACGGATGTCGATGGTGATGTGGAAGAAATTCAGGACATGGTACAGGGCAGCAGAGGTGATCATCAGGCCTGGGGGAACAGGGCAGAACAGAAAGAGTTAACAAAAGGGCAAGTAGGTTCTATCAAAGAAGAATGTGTGGACTAGGCCAACACAATCACAGAAAGGATCTTTATGACAAAGGGGGAAAAAGGTGACAATAGAGTTGATGACCCAAAGCCACCTTAACACAGGACAGTCCATTTTAGTGGAACATTCTAATGTCTAGATAGTCACCCAATAACGTCAAGTACAGTCTTGTGTTGAACAGGTCATCCCATTCCTACCTGGGTAAATGGTGCCACCGATGATCCTCCCCAGAGGGTACCATGCCCGGTCATCAAACCAGTTATGAAAGTTGTAGAAGCCCTCCTCTACCAAGAAGCGGGTTGTTCGGTAGTTGAAGTACCTGACAATGAAGCAACAAAGCATGCAAGGTCAGAGATTTAAACACCATTTGAATTATAAATAGAAAACTGGCATTAATCTGAATTATTAGGGGGGAGCTTTCATACAACAAGGTAGTGGACTTACGGATCAAACTCATGGATGACACTCTCAAACCTCAACACAGAGAAAAGCCTGGTGGAAAATGCTGAGAAGGGGAAATAAAGAACAAGTCCTAACCATCTCTACTCATATCACAGTCAGGTGACAATGGCCCACAATAATAATATGGAATACTATAAGTGTAGAGTAACAGAAAGGGATGCAAAGTGTATGCGTTCTTACAGAGGATTGCAGCCATAGACAGGATGAGCAGCTTCAGCAGCGTGTCCTGTTTTTCATAGGACAGCCGCAGAAAGCCAAACTTCGTCATCTTCAAGCAGGGAGGGATAACTTGGCTTATCCCTTAGTACCTGTTGGGAAGAAAAATTAAATTAACAGTGTAGGTGTGAGGCAGCAAGCTCCATTCCAAATGTGCATTGCTTGCGCATGAGTCAGAGCAGCAGTCAGTCCGTTTTTTAGTAGCTTGATCAGTAGCTCAGTCATGAGGAAAATCTATTAAATAATACATATTTGTATAGTATTTCTGGGTTTAAAAACACGGCGTTTCAGTCTACAAACTCAGGGCGAGTAAGTTATTCTACTAACCCAAAGTGTTTGTTGAAAACTCACTTTACGAATGTTAAATACATCACACGATCTATTAACCACTTTCTATAATACTAACACTATTTGCCAAATGAAATCACTGACTGGGTTTAAAGACGTGCCCAACTCTGTTCCAACCAGATAAGGACACGCGCACCGCCAGGTTGGATCCGGCGAGAATAATCTAACCAGGAAGTGGATGCAACTCCGTCTAGACTGCAAACTTTCCTTGTATTACCATTCATACCGTTCTTTATCTGCCTTGACCAACTCACAACCTACCAAATGCATTATCCTAGGTTATTCCTTTTGTAGAAATGGCAACACCGGTAATTGAGAAATATGTTGCTGGGTGACATGAAGGCATTGTCAAGTTCAATGCAAGTAACGTTAGCTAGTTAACGTTAATGTAGCTAATTTTCTAGTAAATAGTCTGCATGCATGTATTGTCCTAAACGCAAGAAGTAGTTAACTATCTGGTGGGTTTTCCGTTCCTGCAAATAGACAGTGCCGATTCTATTCAACTCGAGCCGAGGGCTGAGCCTTATTTTAACATGTTATTTAGCTAGCAAGGTTGCTAGCTAACTTTAGCTGTGTGAATGAACATACGGTCTTCTTCCACTTACTCTCAAAGATACACCATGTGACTCATTTCAGAATATGTATACAAAACAGAGCCATATGGCAGTTAAATTATCTATCTCGTTGATTTAGCAGCTATTTTGAGCAGCACTTACCCACTCCGTTCCTGTTACACACATACACTTTTCACACACGACCTTGTGTGCAGCTTAAACCCGCCCAACCAAGCTATGCAACGTGTTTATTGGCCTTGCATCGACCGTCAGTAAACTCTCATTCCTGATTCGTTAATGAGCTATCATTCAAACAGGCCGGATAAGTCGCTGTTCCTTCCAGTGACGTGTCCTTAATGCTGAAAAAATTGCTTGACAGAGTTCGATTAAGCTGAACTGCGATGTACCGGGATATGGCCCGTGACATGAACGGGCAAAAGCGGTGAGGGAGGAGCGCCCTTCTCAAAATAGAACAGTAATCTGCGACTCCCCTTCTTGATCAAATTGGTCTGGAAGTATAAACAGCAACATTCATAGTTGTTTTTCAACATTGATAAATATCTCTAATAATTTCCAACCAGTTATGCAGTAAATTACCACCCACATTGGGACATATAATAAAACACCAAAATATTTTGTGAATTCTCTTACAAATGTTATTTTTTAAATAAAATATCCACGTGGGAAACATTTAGCAGTTTACCATAGAATATTTCAGACTAAAATAATTGTGTCAATCAAGATTACTTCCATGTAGATGTAGTGTATACTGACCAATTTTATTGAAATTAGGGATAATACTTTTACAAAATCTCACTCACATATGTCAATCTGCATACATAAACACTATGCATTTACAATTATTTCATACTGTTCCACACGCCCCTCCCAACCCAAGCCATTAGATAAGATTAGGTAAAAGCTAGATGATGGTAACCCCCATGGTGAGGTTTTGGTTGAACATTCAGAGCCAAGTGACATTATGTAAAACAAGAATTCCCACAGCTCAAGGGGGAACAAAAACAGAGGGCTTCTCCCGTCTATACACCTTCCTTCCTTCCTTCAAGAGAAAATCAGTCTGAGCTCAGTGACATCTTCCTAGTACCTACACCAGTGTTTTGTGTACAATTGATCGAAGCAGAAGTGAGTCGAACAAAGTAGTAGATAAAACAGTTTGGCAGTGTCATCTGATCTGACCAAGCTGCAGAGTCCATACAGCTTCACCTGTCTGTCTAATACACAACTATAGAAAATAGCTTCTTCAAAACAGCTAGCATCACTTAACACACAACAACCAGTGATTATATATTTGGATTAATTAAGGATGCTCTTCCTTTTTTGTGGGATGTTTAGACCAGCTCCCATGCTAAAAGTGTACAAATTAAGATTAGTCTATGAAAGCACTTACAGGAATACAAAAAAAGTGTCCCTTTGTTTTCACCGCACAAGATTATTCCTGGGTTTCCAGCCAGAGGAGTATCAGTGACACCCTGGCTTTACAGAGAAACAGCTATTAATTAACAAGACAACATCCTGTCAGCGTGAAAGGAATGTCACTTGCAACACAGAAAAATGTATGTCACAACTCTTGCGCTTCACTTTTTAACATTGCAAACATGTCACCCCCTTCAATGGAGAAGGGGCTTATTGTAGTCACACACGCTTGGATGAACATTTAGTCAAAGGCTGCATCTCTGTGCTGATTCCTCAAGCAAAGGAATACCAAGGATCGTGTGACCAGTGCCTCAGGCTCTGTCTGTCACTCAAAACATAGTAACATAACATGAGTCCTGGCAAAAATGTAACCCTTTTCCTTTTTCTCTTCCACATCAAGTGTTTTATACAAAGCAGTCTGGGATCAGTCACTGGGTGATAAACAGATTAAACAAGCAAATGATGGCAAACATTGGAGTTGGAATCGAAGAGCAGAAAAAAAAAATTATGAAGAAAAACAATGTATATGACTGCTTGTGCTGTATGTAAAGCACTCAAATGGCACATCATACATAAAAAACAATTAAAGAAAACATTTTAATGAGAATAAGCTACAAGAATCATGTGTGTTTGAGTGTGAGGCACATGGCAGTCAAATCTCCTTATACGTCATTCACATTTTTAAAAACACCTGACCGGTGCTCCAAAATAATATGAAAAGGGCCGTAGTAAAATTGTTAAAATCACATTAAAACCCCCCTTTAACCAAACATCCTCCTCCTGTCCTGATAAGAGAGATCCTTCCACAGACAGAATCAACTGCTCCATTGGTTTACTGAGCAGAGCTGCTCCCTTGTCGCCCCCTGGTGGCCATCACTGGGAGGGCAGGGGTCTCTGGCGGGCAGGAGAGGCGTGGGGAGAGGTAGGCAGCTTCTCGGCGGAGATGGACGCGTTCAGGGATGACTGCAGGTGGACTGTCTTGTGGAACAACTTGTTGCTAATCAGCACAACCAGAGAGAAGAGGCGCAGCTGGAAGTGGCTGTGTGTGGAAAAGACACAGGGGGGTAGAAAAGAGTGAGTGAGCAGGGAAGAAGATTCCACTGGTTCTTTTCACACAAGTGAATCTGTTTGATCACTGGTAATTATTAGTGCGTGCAGTGCACTATACTCACTATAGCTTTGTTGGGGTCTTGGCCTCGTTAGCACTGATGATGAACAGAGGGAAGAGGATGGAAAACAGACAGCCACTAGAGCAGAAAAAAATAATATGATTTTAATCGATCATTAGAATGATTTGGGATATCAGTAGGACTGAAAGTCTGCATATTGGAAGTGTCCTCATGCATGGATCGAAAGAGAGGAGACACTAGTGACGTTACCTGATTATATATGAAGAGGGGAGGGCAGTCAACAGAGCCATGGGGAGACCAAAGCCAAAGTAGTAGGGCCAGTTCCTCTCAATGTTGGACAGCCGTTGGTGCATCTCAATGCCTTGGATGAAATGGTTACAAATGGGTTGAGATTTTGCTTAGTTCCTATTACCTAAAATTAGTATAATAAGTAGAAAGGAGGCTCACCATGGTTGAACCAGCGATACTCAAAGCAGTAGAGGGAGTAGAGCAGAGACATGTGGAGAAGGCTGACCATCTGTCCAATAGCATCAATGGGGAAGAGACTCACAACCATACCCTAGAAGGACCACAACAAAGACAAGATGAGGTAATATGTTGATTACTAACTTGAACCATTGAAGGTAATGGATCACAGCTCTGTGTTGAACCCAAAGACCCCTGTAGGTTTTCATTCCAACATAACCTTAGTGAACCCTCTTGATAGATAGTGAGATCATGATTGATAGTGAGTCTTCTTCATGAATTTGAAGACACATGGGAATGTCAATTGCTGTACTACCTGAATGAGGAAGAGAGCCTGGAGGAGGAGGTTGAAGATCATGTCAGCGATGATCTTACTGACGCTGGGGAAGGGCTGGGCTTTCCGACCAGACACCTCGAACGCCAGGTCAGCTATGTCCTACAGCAGACAACCAGAGAGCGCGTTAACCTCCTGTTTTACTGTGTGACACATGTTAACGTCTCACAAGATCCTCAGGCAATAATATTTAAGACTGGAAGAGAATATAGATAGCATAGCAATAACACATGGGAAATTCCTAACTGCTGTGAGACATTCAACTGTATCAAAGCCACTACGCTATCCCCTGAGCATTGCTGGAAACTATATTGTCAACAGTGACGTAATTCGGTTGAATGCATTCAGTTGTGCAACTGACTAGGTATCCCCCTTTCCCATTATTCATTAAATTGGCTTATGATAAAGTTATGGTTAGTGCTATCCTGTAGGGCTGCACAATTAATCAAATATTAATCTAAATTGCAATATTGACATGTACAATATTCATATTGCAAGAGGCTGCAATCTTTTTTTAAACGCCATTTATTCAAATGTAATAAGGGTCCCCTGGGAAACTCTGACCAACACTTAGGTTTCTACCCTGTCACAACAACTTCTACTGTATCTGGCTTTTTCATTAGTTGTCATTCCAAACACCACCAACCATAGAATCCAAATACTATTTTGATTTCTATGATTCCAACAGCTCACCCAAGTGTTTTGTAAAATTGCAATAATTGGTTAAAAAAACGCTATTAGGTTATTTGCCCATATCGTGCAGCCCTACTATCCGAGATCATTGGGACATCCCTAAAGCTAAACTTAAACCCTACCCTAACTCTTACCTAACCCTAACAGTATTCCATTTCAATCAGGTGACATCAGAGTTGAGACATCCCAAGGATTCCGTTTAGACTTTTCAATAAAAGTATACACGACTAGTGCTCTCCAGTGCCAACTGTGCAACAGTTCTCCTTGACCATCTATCTCCCACCCTTGTTACATCAACCACAAAACATCTTTATCATCATCTGTGTCCTAACTAACAGAGGCCTCACCTGGAACCAGATGGCGTTGACTATCTTGCTGAGCACAAACAGAGGGAGCACCCAGAGAGCACTGAACACTGAGGTCAATATGAACTCCAGCCAGGACCACACGTTGCCATGGAGAGAAGGGTCACCTGGCAGGAAATGGCTCTTTGAGTGACACATTTTACCACTGTTCTTAACAAATCACTATGAAGCATGTGATAATGGAGTAAACCCGCCCCACTGTTCCTGGCAGGCACACATACCAATGATTATTGCTGTCAGAGTCTGCAGTAGTGGAATAAACACCCGGTAGAAGAGGAACAGACTGAGCTGCAAAGGGAATCGGAGGGGGGATTACTAACACGAACAACATCTATGTAGTATTACATACAGTATTTGCCCCTCTCATACAAATACAGTATTTGCATGATATACATTTTTCAAATGGTTTTAAAATATAGAAAAGTGTTTGTTTTTTTACCCAGAACACTCCCCCATTCCAGGCACAGCACTGAAAAATCCTACTGGCTAATTTGGGTTCACTGAAAGAGAGAGTATGACAAATTGTCACCCACCATCGTCATTAATAGGCACAAAAATGTATAGGTCTTGGCCTACTGTGGACACTAGACAGCATACAAGGATCCATATTTACTCATAACTCTTAGGGCTCAATTCAATCCGTATCACGAAAGCTCAGCGCTATAGCGCGACTGAAATTTAATTGGCAAAGTTCACGTTAGCGGAGACTGCATTCACAGAAAACACTGCATAGATCGGCTCAATTGGATATCAATCGCGCAATAGCGTTGAACTTCTGCGATACGGATTGAATTGCGCCCCTAATATGAACCTTTCACAACTAGAAATAGCATATCAGGTTAGATAGGGAGAAATGTAAAAAAGAAGCCAAAATATCAGTGTCTCTATTAATCAGTAGCCTTTCATGATATGTATCAAGTAACACGTATACCCTTTCTTATACCCACAATATAGTGCCAACCCGAACAGAAGTGTGCTGGCTCTGACATGTTCTTTTCCCATCACACTTTCACAGTTCGAGAAACGGTGGTGGATCCGTAAACAGGCCAGCCCAGCTTGGCAGTGTGAATAGGGTATTACAGTCCTACCTCTCCTGTTTGCGTTCCTCACTCTGGGCCCGTCTCTGAGCCAGGGCCCCGCTGGCTCTCCTCCGCCGCTGCTCCTCCCTTTTCTGCTGGATGCGGGCATCCAGCTTGGAGATTGTTCCAATCCCCAAAATGGAGTCCTTAATCCCCTGTAGGACACATAGAAAATACGCACAGACTGGGTTAAATGACTTATAAAGGAAATCAACACAGCACATTCTTCTAATGTTGTACGCAACACTATGTTAGACTTGGTGGGTTGAAAACTTCAAAAGCAGTGCTTTAAATACGAAATGCATCCTAATACCATTTAAGTAATGTATCATGTGCTTTAATGCACTTGGTTACCTAGTAGCACAGTTGAAATAAAACGTAAACTAAACCAAAAAAACAAGGCTAATCTTTGTTCTGCTTTTGTGGATGGGATCACTTGCCACCTGGAAGCAAGGTGATAAGGTTCGAGGTACACAACACAAGATAAGGGTAAACATATGGTTAAGCCTCTAAATGTAGGCAACTATGATTTTGCCCCAAAGCAACTTTTGCTCTAGACTAGAGCAAACAAGAAAAAACGTAAACTTTATTAAAACATTTCACTTGTCTTGTGTAAAAATAAACTAATTAACTAGGCACAATGTTAAATGGGCTAAGTGGATGGCTTCAATTGAACTAGAAAACATAGTTCCCAATAGATCTAAACAGAGCTTGGTAGTTGGTACACAGCCTCATGATTCAGTGCCATAGCTGTACCCTCCTTTAACCCTATGTGTTGGCCTATCACTTGTGTGTGGACAGACAGGGTGTGGTGTGTTGTGTTGCTGTCTGACCGTCGCAACATTGCGGAGGAAGGCCCTGATGCTGTCTGTCATCTCCAGACCAGCTGCAGATCCATCAACTGCAGAAGGAGGGGTGGCTGGGGACCTGGTCAGCTCTCATGGCAGGGAGGGGCACACCCAGCAACACCACACAGGAAAACTGTTAGAGAGAGCAGCAGGGTCACTTTGCTCCAAGTCTCATTACGTTAAAAGGAGCATGTCATGATAAAAGGTGCATGTCATGATATACAGCCTATATTTATTCACATCAGTGAGGCACACCAAGCGACCTGTGTGTACATCAGTCACATCACACAGGAAAATATTTAGGCAACAGGTTCACTTTGCCAAGCGTCTCATACCATGTTAAATGGCCTTTACTTAGGGCACTATTTATTCACACAACTTTCTGATACGGTTAGTACAGACCTAACTATTAGTATTAGCTAGTTACTAACACTTTCCAGCTAACAAAACCCATATGGAAGCCCATAGGCCCTACATTTGCGTATGTGGACACCTCATGTAGGCCTAGATCAAATATGAGTGACTTAGGGTCTGTAAATGGCTTGTTCACTGGCTTTCTTGGTGACATTATTATATTGAATAGCTTATTAGTTAGCTACCTTATCAGGTAATGTTATCAAATAAACATTTCTGAATTTAATGTATCTCGCTAGTTAGCCAGCCATCTGTTGTTACTGTTAGCCAGTCATGGTTGAAACGTTGCTTTGCCTCAACTCTAGGAACCTCAGGACTTATGACCTTCTTCGGCAGACAACACTGAAACGCTAACGTTAGCTAACTACTAGCTACAGTAGTTAGCTGACACATACAAAACCAAACATGGTAATCACATCGTTACATAGAATAACTAACGTTAGCTAACTAACTAGATCGTTATTTAACTAGCATAACGTTACAGTACATACGTTCAGTATTAAGAATAGTCCATAACGTTAGGTGTAAAACAAACTAGCTATCTTTCTAGCTAACGTTAAGTTGTCCAAATTCAAACGATGCAAGCTAGCTAACGTTACATCGTCCAAATTCAAACGGTGCAAGCTAGCTAACGTTAGCTAGCACGCAAGCTAACTTGCCTGACTGGCTCCCTAGCTAACAACGAAAATGATTTACTTGGCTCCCTAGCTAACAACGAAAATGATTTACTTGAATCAAGCGGACATTAAAGACAGGTCAGATCGAGCATTTAGTCACCATGACCTACCTCATGCGACACTTTCACTGAAATATTCTCGTGACCTCTTTATTACTGTTTCTTTAAGAAGGTTTTTCTTTTGCAACAACAAACCAAACCCTGGCCCGTAACTTGTGTATTGGGCAAGCTCCAACCTAACATGCTGACTAGACCGTGCGCGCATGTTGATTTTGTCCACCCACACCAGACGCGATCAGGACACGCAGGTTGAAACATCAAAACTTACTCTGAACCAACTATATTAATTTGGGGACAGGTCGAACAGCATTAAACATTTATGGCAATTTAGCTAGCTAGCTTGCTGTTGCTAGCTAATTTGTCCTGGGATATAAACATTGGGTTGTTGTTTTACCTGAAATGCACAAGGTCCTCTACACTGACAATTCATCCACAGATAAAACGGTAAACCGAGTTAGTTTCTAGTAATCTCTCTTACTTCAGGCTTCTTCTTCTTATTCTTCAATGGGGTTTAACGGCGGTTGGCATCCAATTTGTTGCATTACCGCCACCTACTAGACTGGAGTACAACTCCCTTATCTATTCCTTGAAAAATAAAACAAAGCAAAGAAATACCCTACCATCTAACACTACACTTACAAATTCAAAACTATTACTAATAATTAACCCCACCCTTCTCCACTATTTAAATATACTCACTCCTACCTCATGCCCTCATCCTGAAATGATGAGACATCACCACTTAACACTCCCTGTAACTTTTCTGCTGTCAAGTCTTGCACACCCAAATATCTCTCTGCAGCTGCCACCACAACCTCAACTTTCTTCGATTTGCGTTCTAATCCCTGCAGTACAATTAATAACCATTGCTATAAAACCCAATCTTACTGAAACATATATCACTTGGTTACATATCCCCCTGTACATTTGACATTTTTAGTAATTTAGCAGACGCTCTTATCCAGAGCGACTTACAGGGGCAATTAGGGTTAAGTGCCACATCGACAGATTGTTTACCTAATCGGCTCGGGGATTAGAACCAGCGACCTTTCGGTTACTGGCACAACGCTCTTAACCACTAAACTACCTGCCGCTGGTACATACCACCTACTCTCACCATTCCCCCACTTTTACATTTACTGCTACCCCAGTAATCACTGCTTTCAATGGCACCCTTTTCTTGAGGGCGAAACAATACACAATTCTTGCCCCCATTTGTTTGACTCTGAGCGCCTTCTACCTCTGCCCAACAGAAACATATACAATTACCACTAGACCACTTCTGGTTACCCTCACCGATTCCACTATACCCAACGCTTTTTTCACCCATCTTGAAACCACAAATGAATCAGCTAAAAGGCAAGGATCCACTTCTTCACTCCTACTGTCACATACTCATCTTTATCCTGACCCTCTGTCCAAGCCTCTGGCTCCGAGCACTTCACCACACCTACCAACTCATTCTCTTCCATTTCTCCCCCTGTCTTTAGCTCACATTTCCTACCTGTCTTCTTTAACAAACCTTCTCCCCTCAATTTTTAACTGACTCAAACTTTACATTGACATTTTAGTCATTTAGCAGACGCTCTTATCCAGAGCGACTTACAGTTAGTGGGTGCATACATTTTCATACTTCTTTCACACTGGCCCCCCGTGGGAATCGAACCCACAACCCTGGCGTTGCAAGCGCCATGCGCTACCAACTGAGCTAAACAGTCTTCCTCCCTCTGCCTCTCCTTTTCCCTCCACTCCTCCTCCGTCATCCAAGCACACGACTCCTTATTATAAAACTGCTTTTCTCCTAACCAATATATGCTTCTTGCCTTCTCAAAGGACTCAATTTTTCCCCTCCGGCGTCTATTCTATCCTCTGGACTTGTGTCGACATCTTGGCCTGCGTCTTCCATCGGAAAAAATTTGGTCCGCCACATAGTCCATTGGCCACCACTTCATACAATTTTCATGCTGCCTCAAATGGCCTTCAGGCTTCTTCTTCTTCTGTGGGTTTTATATGGCGGTTGGCAACCAACTTTAAGGTGCATTAGCGCCACCAACTGGACTGGAGTGTGGACCTCAGTTCATCTTTCAATCACCCACGTGGGTACATGCTCCTAAAAACCAATGAGGAGATGGGAGAGGCGGGACTTGCAGTGCATCAGGCGTAACAAAAAGAGCCAAAGTTCTATTTTAGCACCTGGCTACGCAGACGCTCGTTGACGTACGCGAGCAGTGTGTGTGCAATGATGTATGTGAACATTTATTTTGCAACGCTCGCGCACGCGACGCGAGCTGTGTGGTCAGCATGAATAAGGGGATTGTGGGAGGTGTAGTGTGGTGTGGTGTGGAATGATGGCTAAACGTTGTGTCCACTGAAGTTTAACTTCATCAGAGTGACTTCCTGGGCATATTGGCACTCCCCAGTAGGAGCAGAATGGAATTCTAAAGTATTTCAATTAAATGTTTCAAGGACATTGTTGTAGTGGGGACAGTAACATTAGTAATCTCAAAAAATTATACTTTAAGGAAAATATTTGTATATTTTTTCATTATTCTGTTTAGCTCACATAATATAATTTAAAAGTATGCATTAAGGTGTCTGTAATATAATAAATGTTGCAAAAATGAATGTAGACATTAATAAATGCATTTTTATAGCTTCCAAAAATGTTTTTATGACGGTGGGGGAGTGCCAAGATGGAGTTAAGGTCGCTTCAACACAGCACCCCTATTAGTCATCTAGTGTATATAAATCATTCTTCTGCTTGCTCTTAAGGGGTTTAGGCCAGGTGAAGCCACTGAGGTGTAATATTAACTGGAGACTGCGTCCAAGATGTCCGTCCGTTGTTTTCAATGTAATCTACTCATGTTCGCAGATTCATGGACTGTCTATATCAGGGTTGCATCTGTTTATACAGACCAACAGGGAGCAGCACGAGCAGCGACTATGTCGTCATGTCACCCAAAAACATAGCAGACATTTACATTTACATTTTAGTCATTTAGCAGACGCTCTTATCCAGAGCGACTTACAGTTAGTGAATGCATACATGGATTAATATAAAATGTTAATATCATCGGCTGTGAGGGATGGAAAAAAATTGGCCTCAGCGACAATTATTTGCATAATTCAATGGATGTTCTGTGCACAAAGGTGATGGCTAAAGTGTCTTATTAGGAATTTTCAAATCTGACTTCTCTATGTGGCCGTCTATGGAAATTGTCTTTCTGGGCCGAGCGTCAGTTAAACTGTCGTACCGAAGCAAAACTGTAGGAGCAGTCTAAACCATGCTTCTAGAGTCTAGACAAATGGTTCCCAACTCCAGTCCTTGAGTAGCCCCAACAGTACACATTTATGTTGTAGCCCCGGACAAGCACACCTGATTCAATTTGTCAACAATCATTAAGCCCTCAATGAGTTGAATCAGGTAAGTTTGTCCAGGGCTGTAACAAAAATGTGTGCTGTGGAGGTACTCGAGGACTGGAGTTGGGAAACGCTGTTCCAGACCGAAACCCTGGCCCCTTGGGTGAAGCACTTGTGACAACTATTGTAGGCCTAAAGGGTTTTGTTTTGTAAATAACATTTTCCAATGAATCATCATTCATGGATTTCTTACAATTGAACACTGTAGTAGGCCTGCATAATTTTTCCATTCCCATTACTACAATACTTTGAATGACGGGCTTATTGACACTTTAATAATTATCATGTTGGGAACTAATGGGACCAACAAAGTGTAACATCAATGGCGAGACAACCACTTTTCCAGGATATGAATTAATAACTTTATGAACAAAGTCACTGTCTGTCTTTTCCTCTGTGCCAAAACCACATGAAAACTTTGACAGAAAAGTTGAGACCTGAAAGCTAGGTCAGCATATAAGGAGGAAGAAGGTGAATAATGATAAGAAAATAAGAAGATACAATTTAAATGTTGTCCCTGATATACAAGCTTTTTCAAATGGGTTAAAGGAGTTCCTCAGTCGCAGAGCAGTCCACTGTAGACTGAACACTGTCACCTCACATACAGTTGAAGTCGGAAGTTTACATACACCTTAGCCAAATACATTTAAACTCAGTTTTTCACAATTCCTGACATTTAATCCTAGTAAAAATTCCCTGTCTTAGGTCAGTTAGAATCACCACTTTATTTTAAGAATGTGAAATGTCAGAATAATAGTAGAGAGAATGATTTATTCAGCTTTTATTTCTTTCATCACATTCCCAGTGTGTCAGAAGTTTACATGCACTCATTTAATATTTGGTAGCATTTCCTTTAAATTGTTTAACTTGGGTCAAACGTTTTGGGTAGCCTTCCACAAGCTTCCCACAATAAGTTGGGTGAATTTTGGCCCATTCCTCCTGACAGAGCTGGTGTAACTGAGTCAGGTTTGTAGGTCTCCTTGCTCGCACACGCTTTTTCAGTTCTGCCCACACATTTTCTATAGGATGGGGTCAGGGCTTTGTGATGGCCACTCCAATACCTTGACTTTGTTGTCCTTAAGCCATTTTGCCACAACTTTGGAAGTATGCTTGAGGTCATTGTCCATTTTGAAGACCCATTTGCGACCAAGCTTTAACTTCCTGACTGATGTCTTAAGATGTTGCTTCAATATATCCACACAATTTTCCTTCCTCACGATGCCATCTATGTTGTGAAGTACACCAGTCCCTCCTGCAGCAAAGCACCCCCACAGCATGATGCTGCCACGCCCGTTCTTCACGGTTGGGATGGTGTTCTTCGGCTTGCAAGCTACCCCCTTTTTCCTCCAAACATAACAATGGTCATTATTGCCAAACAGTTCTATTTTTGTTTCATTAGACCAGAGGACATTTCTCCAAAAAGTACGATCTTTATCCCCACGTGCAGTTGCAAACCGTAGCCTGGCTTTTTTATGGCGGTTTTGGAGCAGTGGCTTCTTCCTTGCTGAGTGGCCTTATGGAGGTCTACCATTTTTTTGGCTGATTTCTTTTGATTTTCCCATGATGTCAAGCAAAGAGGCACTGAGTTTGAAGGTAGGCCTTGAAATACATCCACAGGTACACCTCCAATTGACTCAAATGATGTCAATCAGAAGCTTCTAAAACCATGACATCATTCTCTGGAATTTTCCAAGCTGTTTAAAGGCACAGTCAACTTAGTGTATGTAAACTTCTGACCCACTGGAATTGTGATACAGTGAATTATAAGTGAAATAATCTGTCTGTAAACAATTGTTGGAAAAATTACTTGTGTCATGCACAAAGCAGATGTCCTAACCGACTTGCCAAAACTATAGTTTGTTAACAAGAAATTTGTGGAATGGTTGAAAAACGAGTTTTAATGACTCCAACCTAAGTGTATGTAAACTTCCGACTTCAACTGTACGTCATCACAACCATGTACAGATACATTGTTGATAGAGATGGCAGACATTGTCACAGCAGGAGATTCTGAAGTGGTCTATGGAAACTTTATATGAAGACTATCACTGCAGAAGGATTCAGAGGAGGCCCCAAAAACAGATAAGAGCGCATATCCAAATTGAACTGTAAACACTGTATGTTAAAGGCCCAATGCAGCTGTTTTTATCTCAATATAAAATCATGTATGGGTAACAATTATCTTACAATTAAAATGGTCAAAAAGAAACCAAAATAGCTTCTTAGCAAAGAGGAATTTCTCAAGCAAGAATTTAGCTAGGACTATCTGGGAGTTGTCAGAGTGGGGTGGGAAAAACTAATTTACCACCAGGCAGGCCAAAAATCCATCCCACCAAAACAAGCTGACATTTCAGGCCGTCTTTTCAAACAGCTCTTACACTAAAAGGGCATTATCATCATTTTCACAATTTCATGGTATTATTCCAACCTCATAGTGTGGAAATATATATAAAACACAGGTAAATCACTTTTTTTGACTGCACTGGGCCTTTAAATGCAGAGGATGCAATTTGATTCAAATCAACATCCTCTAAGCCTAAATTCTGGTTGTACCTGTTGGACAAATGGATGTTATAACCTGTTTACATACAGTGAATTCGGAAAGTATTCAGACCCCTTGACTTTTTTCACATTTTGTTACATTACAGCCTTATTCTAAAATTGATTCAATTGTTTTTTCCGAGAAAAACAACAACAAACGTATATATTATATGTACATAATTGTTCAGACCCTTTACTCAGTACTTTGTTGAAGCACCTTTGGCAGCGATTACAGCCTTGAGTATTCTTGGGTATGATGCTACAAGCTTGGCACACCTGTATTTGAGGAGTTTCTCCCATTCTTCTCTGCAGATCCTCTCAAGCTCTGCCAGGTTGGATGGGGAGCGTCGTTGCACAGCATTTTCAAGTCTCTCCAGAGATGTTAGATCGGGTTCAAGTCTGGGCTCTGGCTGGGCCACTCAAGGACATTCAGGGTTGTTGTCCTGTTGGAAGGTGAACCTTTGCCCCAGTCTGAGCGCTCTGGAGCAGGTTTTCATCAAGGATCTCTCTGTACTTTACCTCGATCATGACTAGTCTCCCAGTCCCTGCCGCTGAAAAACATCCCCACAGCATGATGATGCCACACCCATGTTTTACCGTAGGGGTGGTGCCAGGTTTCCTCCAGACGTGACGCTTGGAATTCAGGCCAGAGAGTTCAACCTTGGTTTCATCAGACCAGAGAATCTTGTTTCTCATGGTCTGAATCTGTTAGGTGCCTTTTGGCAAACTCCAAGTGGACTGTCATGTGCCTTTTACGGAGGAGTGGGTTACATCTGGCCACTCTACCATAAAGGCCTAATTGGTGAAGTGCTGCAGAGATGGTTGTCCTTCTGGAAGGTTCTCCCATCTCCACAGAGGAACTCTGGAGCTCTGTCAGAGTGACCATTGGGTTCTTGGTCACCTCCCTGACCAAGGCCCTTTCCCCCCAATTGCACAGTTTGGCCGGGTGGCCAGCTCTAGGAAGATTCTTGGTGGTTCCAAACTTCTTCCATTTAAGTATGATGAAGGCCACTGTGTTCTTGGGGACCTTCAATGCTGCAGAAATGTTTTGATACCCTTCCCCAGATCTGTACCTTGACACAATCCTGTCTCGGAGCTCTACGGACAATTCCTTTGACCTCATGGCTTGGTTTTTGCTCTGACATGCGATGGCAACTGTGGGACCTTATATAGACAGATGTGTGCCTTTCCAAATCATGTGTCATCATGAGGATGTGTTTAATTTTTCGGGACCACAGAAATGATTAGGTTACTTTGTTGGTCCACTACATGACCAAACGTATGTGGACACCTGCTCGTCGAACATCTCATTCCAAAATCATGGGCATTAATATGGAGTTGGTCCCCCTGTTGCTGCTATAACAGCCTCCACTCGTCTGGGAAGGCTTTCCACTAGATGCTGGAACATTGCTGCGGGGACTTGCTTCCATTCAGCCACAAGAGCATTAGTGAGGTCGGAAACTGATGTTGGGCGATTAGGCCTGGCTCGCAGTCGGCGTTCCAATTCATCCCAAAGGTGTTTGATCGGGTTGAGGTCAAGGCTCAGTGCAGGCCAATCAAGTTCTTCCACACCGATCTCGACAAACCATTTCTGTATGGACCTCGCTTTGTGCACGGGGGCATTGTCATGCTGAAACTGGAAAGGGCCTTCCCCAAACTGTTGCCACCAAGTTGGAAGCACAGAATCGTCTGGATGCTGTAGTGTTAAGATTTCCCTTCACTTGAACTAAGGGGCCTAGCCCGAACCATTAAAAACAGCCCCAGACCATTATTCCTCCTCCACCAAACTTTACAGTTGGCACTGTGCATTGGGGCAGGTAGTGTTCTCCTGGCATCCGCCAAACCCAGATTCGTCCGTCGGACTGCCAGATGGTGAAGCGTGATTCATCACTCCAGAAAACGCGTTTCCACTGCTCCAGAGTCTAATGACGGCAAGCTTTACACCACTCCAGCCGACGCTTGGCATTGTGCATGGTGATCTTAGGCTTGTGTGTGGCTACTCGGCCATGGAAACCCATTTCATGAAGCTCATGACAAACAGTTCTTGTGCTGACGTTGCTTCCAGAGGCATTTTGGAACTCGGTAGTGAATGTTGCAGATGATTTTTACACGTTACGTACTTCAGCACTCGGTGGTCCCGTTCTGCTTGTGTGGCCTACCACTTCCCGGCTGAGCCGTTGTTGCTCCTAGACGTTTCCACTTTCCACTTCACAATAACAGCACTTACAGTTGACCGGGGCAGCTCTAGCAGGGCAGACATTTGATGAAAGGACTTGTTGGAAAGGTGGCATCCTATGGCGGTGCCAAGTGGAAAGTTACTGAGCTCTTCAGTAAGGTCACTAAATCATCCCCAGCTTCCCCTGTAACTATTCCCCAGGTCGTCGGTGTAAATGAGAATGTGTTCTCAGTCAACTTCCCTGGTAAGATAAGGGTTAAAAATAAATAATAATATCAATACAATATTATGATCACAGGCCAGACAGAACACGTTAGAAAGGAGTGTGATAAAAACCGCAATTTGGCCCTCATAAAAATATAGTTGAATAGCCCTGTCATTGCCCTTCTAAGGATAGCCTTTCCACTCCCAATTTAATCTTGCTTTTGTGACCTATTGGGTTCGAACTGGGTCTCCTGCATGTCACAAGACTGTGTTAGTCAACTTAGCTGAAGCCTATAGGGAGAAGCTAAGGAAGTTAATGTAAAGGAAGACACACTGCTTGCTTAACGAGTACCGCTTCCCCCTGATTCAGCTCATACCGAGACTCAAACTCAGGACCTCTGCCTCACAAACATACGTGACCGCCCTCCTGAAGTGTTTCAACCCACCACGTTATTGAAAAAGGCCTTCTTCATTGCGCAGGGGGCAACACTTCAGGCTGAGGAGTGAGTTTCACAGATCCCAATCTGATACACTAATAGAAGTCAAGATCCAGCAAGGTTACTCAAGGTTACTTATAAAAGACCATGGTTTGGTGATCCATGCTTATGTGATGAGAACCTTGCCTGAGACCAGAAGACGTGTTAGTTTGACGTGTTAGTTTGTGTTAGAAATGTGTTACTGTTAGTTTCAAGTATCCGGAAAGGGTACTCATTTTAAGGGTATCGTGACTGACTGTGTTAAGAAATCATTAGCCTCTTGAGCTAAAGCCTATGCATTGGTTCTGTGACTTGGATGGGTCTCTTTTAGGAGGAGGTCAATGGGGGGTGAAGTGTAACACAGGTGGTTCAGTGACCATGCTCACGTGATGAGTAACTCATCTGAGACCTGAAAATTGCATTCTCTGGCGCACAGGAGACCTGGGTTAGAATCCCATCAGTCAAACTAACACGTCTTCAGATCTCAGGCAAAGTTGCTCATCACATGCATGGATCACCAAACCACCTCTGTTGTACTCTCATTAAATGGGGTGCACAGATCCTTCTGCTTCTGTTTGCCACAATACGTTTTATTGTTGTGCAGTAGGCCTGATTTTGAACCCAGTCAGTTCTATTGGTGCCGTGATCTGAGTTTTAGGTCAAAGGGGGTTGAAATGTAACTGAGGTGGTTCGATGAACCACACTCTTTTGATGAGTAACCTTGCTGTAGACTTGAAGACTTGTGTTAGCATCCTGAAACCTATCCCTGTGGGCTTTAGCTAAGTGGGCTAATACAGTCTTGTGACAGGCAGGAGACCCAGTTCGAACCCAGTAGGTCACAAGAGCAAGATTAAATAGGGAGTGGGAAGGCTATCCTTAGAAGGGCAATGACAGGGCTATTCAACTATATTCTTATGGGGGCCAAATTGCGTTTTTTATCACACTCCCTTTTAACGTGGCCTGTAATCATCATAGAGGGGAATAGAAGGGACGTCCACGTTACAGAATCTTAGCTTTTAGGAATGGGTCATAAACGGTCATAATAGCTTCTAACCCAAACAGTTCAAACGCTAGAGCCAAATTCATAGATAGAAAATGTATTCAACATGCCACATTGGCTTCAGAAACCGGCAGAAGCTTCTGTTAACCGCAGAGAGTGTTTGATTCTATCAGGATGTTGTCTCTGGTTTTAAATCTGAATTTGGAGAACTGAATTTGAAAACTGAATCTGAATGCATCTGAGAAGTTTAATATATGAAGCTTTTATAAAATTATGAAATTATAGTTTGTAAACTTGATACACAGAAAACGAATGCAATATCTACCATATTGAAACTGAATATATAAATATTGAATTTGAATATTCAATTCAATTAAAATATAATTTAAAAACTGAATGTAATATTTATTCAATTAAGTTTCAAATCATGAAATACAAGTTCAATTTATTAATTCAAGTATTCAATATGTGCATTACAAATTCTAAAATATAAAATTCTAATTCAATATCCTAATACAAATGCAAAATTATGGAATTCAAAAACATTTCTGTTGGCACTGAAATCGCTCCATACTTGTCACACGCAACAGAAGAAGGATTAGGAACATGTTTGTATATCTTTTGCACAACAAATCAAGTATTTAGCTGACTAACCAAGGCCGTTATTGATAATTGCAGCTTTACTTTCCAGGTCACTCCTGTGGAGGTCATGACCTTTTGTTGCCTTTGGCTGTTGCTGTCGGAGAGTTATGACTTAGAATTGTTGAAGTTCCCATTCCAGCGAAAATGATTAAGATTTTGAGATAAGAAAGTGACTCTTTATTTCTGTTTTTCAGTTATAAGGAAAAACATGACTAACCATGGCTTTGGCCCAGTGGCCTAATACTTTTGAGTTCAGTAAGTAGAAGCCAAGGTTAAATGATTTAGTGAACCTAATGATCTACTCAGCTTGAGTCTCCGTTTAGAGGTCACCTTCAACTTTTTATTTAACCTAAAGAAATTGACAATGGACAACTTAATATTTGTATAGTAGTACCGTGTATGTCGTGTTCCAAAAACACTGAGAATGTTCTGATTGGAGAGTGAGCATACTATGTTATTATTTTTCACAAATGATAACATAGTATGCTCACTCTCCAATCAGAACATTCACAGTGTTTTTGGAACATGACATACACGGTACTACTATACAAATATTAATTCAGTGCTCTATATAGCTATAATGCAATGTTTATGATGTGCGTATACATTTTACATTTACGTCATTTAGCAGACGCTCTTATCCAGAGCGACTTACAGTTAGTGAGTGCATAATTTTTTTCATACTGGCCCCCCGTGGGAATCGAACCCACAACCCTGGCGTTGCAAGCGCCATGCTCTACCAACTGAGCTACACGGGACCTATAGATCTGTAATGTATGCTTTATGGTACACAGTCCATGTAAATCGTTAGCATAGATTCATAGCACCTGATACTGTAGATGCTGTTAGCATTAGGGAACTTTATAATGAAGCAAAAGGTGATCTGTGATTTATTCATAATATATCATAGCCTCTTGTGCCTTGTTACTTTACTATACAGTTCCATAATGTTCTATGTTCTGCATCTTAATTTATAGGTGCTATAAATATGTTTACAGTGCCTTGCAAAAGTATTCATCCCCCTTGGTGTTTTTCCTATTTTGTTGCATTACAAACTGTAATATAAATAGATTTTTATTTGGATTTCATGTAATGGACATACACAAAATAGTCCAAATTGGTGAAGTGAAATGAAAAAAATAACTGGTTTCCAAAAATTCTAAAAAGATAAATAACGGAAAAGTGGTGCGTGCATATGTATTCACCCCCTTTGCTATGAAGACCCTAAATAAGATCTGGTGAAACCAATTACCTTCAGAAGTCACATATTTAATTAAATAAAGTCCACCTGTGTGCAGTCTAAGTGTCACATGATCTGTCACATGATCTCAGTATATATACACCTGTTCTGAAAGGCCCCAGAGTCTGCAACACCACTAAGCAAGGGGCACCACCAAGCAAGTGGCACCATGAAGACCAAGGAGCTCTTCAAACAGGTCAGGGACAAACTTGTGGAGAAATACAGATCAGGGTTGGGTTATAAAAAAATATCCGAAACTTTGAACATCCCACGGAGCACCATTAAATCCATTATAAAAAAATTGAAAGAATATGGGACCACAACAAACCTGCCAAGAGAGGGCTGCCCGCCAAAACTCATGGACCAGGCAAGGAGGGCATTAATAAGAGAGGCAACAAAGAGACCAAAGATAACCCTGAAGGAGCTGCAAAGCTCCACAGCGGAGATTGGAGTATCTGTCCATAGGACCACTTTAAGCCATACACTCCACAGAGCTGGGCTTCACGGAAGAGTGGCCAGAAAAAAGCCATTGCTTAAAGAAAAAAATAAGCAAACACATTTGGTGTTCGCCAAAAGCCACGTGAGAGACTCCCCAAACATATGGAAGAAGGTACTCTGGTCAGATGAGACAAAAATTGAGCTTTTTGGACATCAAGGAAAACGCTATACAGTGGGGGGGGGGGGGGGGGGGAGTATTTAGTCAGCCACCAATTGTGCAAGTTCTCCCACTTAAAAAGATGAGAGAGGCCTGTAATTTTCATCATAGGTACACGTCAACTATGACAGACAAAATGAGATTTTTTTTCTTCAGAAAATCACATTGTAGGATTTTTTATGAATTTATTTGCAAATTATGGTGGAAAATAAGTATTTGGTCAATATCAAAAGTTTCTCAATACTTTGTTATATACCCTTTGTTGGCAATGACACGGGTCAAACGTTTTCTGTAAGTCTTCACAAGGTTTTCACACACTGTTGCTGATATTTTGGCCCATTCCTCCATGCAGATCTCCTCTAGAGCAGTGATGTTTTGGGGCTGTCGCTGGGCAACACGGACTTTCAACTCCCTCCAAAGATTTTCTATGGGGTTGAGATCTGGAGACTGGCTAGGCCACTCCAGGACCTTGAAATGCTTCTTACGAAGCCACTCCTTCGTTGCCCGGGCGGTGTGTTTGGGATCATTGTCATGCTGAAAGACCCAGCCACGTTTCATCTTCAATGCCCTTGCTGATGGAAGGAGGTTTTCACTCAAAATCTCACGATACATGGCCCCATTCATTCTTTCCTTTACACGGATCAGTCGTCCTGGTCCCTTTGCAGAAAAACAGCCCCAAAGCATGATGTTTCCACCCCCATGCTTCACAGTAGGTATGGTGTTCTTTGGATGCAACTCAGCATTCTTTGTCCTCCAAACACGACGAGTTAAGTTTTTACCAAAAAGTTCTATTTTGGTTTCATCTGACCATATGACATTCTCCCAATCCTCTTCTGGATCATCCATATGCACTCTAGCAAACTTCAGACGGGCCTGGACATGTACTGGCTTAAGCAGGGGGACACGTCTGGCACTGCAGGATTTGAGTCCCTGGCGGCGTAGTGTGTTACTGATGGTAGGCTTTGTTACTTTGGTCCCAGCTCTCTGCAGGTCATTCACTAGGTCCCCCCATGTGGTTCTGGGATTTTTGCTCACCGTTCTTGTGATCATTTTGACCCCACGGGGTGAGGTCTTGCGTGGAGCCCCAGATCGAGGGAGATTATCAGTGGTCTTGTATGTCTTCCATTTCCTAATAATTGCTCCCACAGTTGATTTCTTCAAACCAAGCTGCTTACCTATTGCATATTCAGTCTTCCCAGCCTGGTGCAGGTCTACAATTTTGTTTCTGGTGTCCTTTGACAGCTCTTTGGTCTTGGCCATAGTGGAGTTTGGAGTGTGACTGTTTGAGGTTGTGGACAGGTGTTTTTTATACTGATAACAAGTTCAAACAGGTGCCATTAATACAGGTAACGAGTGGAGGACAGAGGAGCCTCTTAAAGAAGAAGTTACAGGTCTGTGAGAGCCAGAAATCTTGCTTGTTTGTAGGTGACCAAATACTTATTTTCCACCATAATTTGCAAATAAATTCATTAAAAATCCTACAATGTGATTTTCTGGAAAGAAAAATCTCAATTTGTCTGTCATAGTTGACGTGTACCTATGATGAAAATTACAGGCCTCTCTCATCTTTTTAAGTGGGAGAACTTGCACAATTGGTGGCTGACTAAATACTTTTTTCCCCCACTGTATCTGGCGCAAACCCAACACCTCTCATCACCCCGAGAACACCATCCCCACAGTGAAGCATGGTGGTGGTAGCATCATGCTGTGGGGATGTTTTTCATCGGCAGGGACTGGGAAACTGGTCAGAATTGAAGTAATGATGGATGGTGCTAAATACAGGCAAATTCTTGAGGGAAACCTGTTTCAGTCTTCCAGAGATTTGAGACTGGGACGGAGGTTCACCTTCCAGCAGGACAATGACCCTAAGCATATGCTAAAGAAACACTCAAAGGTTTAAGGGGAAACATTGAAATGTCTTGGAATGGCCTCGTCAAAGCCCAGACCTCAATCCAATTGAGAATCTGTGGTATGACTTAAAGATTGCTGTACACCAGCGGAACCCATCCAACTTGAAGGAGCTGGAGCAGTTTTGCCTTGAAGAATGGGCAAAAATCCCAGTGCCTAGATGTGCCAAGCTTATATAGACATACCCCAAGAGGCTTGCAGCTGTAATGCTGCAAAAGGTGGCTCTACAAAGTATTGACTTTAGGGGGGTAAATAGTTATTCACGCTCAAGTTTTCTGTTTTTTTGTCTTATTTCTTGTTTGTTTCAAAATAAAAAACATTTTGCATCTTCAAAGTGGCAGGCATGTTGTGTAAATCAAATGATACAAATCCCCCAAAACTCTATTTTAATTCCAGGTTATAAGGCAAGAAAATAGGAAAATTGCCAAGGGGGGTGAATACTTTCGCAAGCCGCTGTATATGGCAATACGAAACAATTCTACCCTAAAGTACCCGGAGGAAAGTGTTACCCTGAATTGCTTATCTGTTTCTTATGTACTCTCTACAAGTGTAACATTTGATAATTCCTTGGGTATAGTATTTTATGTTACTGTACATTCAGCAGCATGTTCAATTCTTATTCAAGTATTTTTACTAATACCTAATCCATATACATGACATAAACTGTCATTGAACGTTCATTGTCAATATCACTGTTTCTGATTCATGTGGAACAAATATTCATGGTTAAAACATTTATTTCAGAGGTCTAGAATTGTTTACAGGTTACGTCTGTGTTGTAAAGACCTCCACTTCTACCTCCTGAAATGGTGTTACTGTAGCTACCCAATGAGGTAGCCCTATTTGCTGCTGGTGAACCAATTGCATACTGGTCCCTTTAAATGGGTGAGAGTGACCAGTGACCCGAATCAGCCAGCTGCACTGTGGGCCATGTGTTCCTGCATCCTCCTCCCCCCTCATTCAGCTGTTTCCAAACGACAACACCTCCCCCTCCCTCTTAAACCTCCTGCTCCCGCTCTGCTTTGCTCCGAGTGCAGTCATTTCTAGTGCAGAAAAATTTCCCTGGTGACACTAAAGGATGACGCAGGCTCTCTCTCTTTTTCTCTCTTTGCCTGTCCTCTCTCTCTTTTTCTTTCCCAATAGCTCTATATATCTCTCTTTGTTCTATCTCTCCCGCTATATCTCTCTCCCCCTCTCTCTCCCTCTCCATTTCTCCTCGCTTTCTCTCTCTCCTCACCTATCTCCCTCCCTCCCTCCCTCCCTCCCTTTTCCCCGGCACTGCAGTGTTGGTTGTGATTGCACACATACGTGCACACACACACACCAAACACACACACGTTCTCACACAGCGGAGTGTAGCTGAGAGGCAGGGACTGCAGCAGCATGCACCAGCCGCGTCTGATCTGTGTGGGGACTTGAGGAAGGAGAACTGGGAAGAGGATATAGTGTAGCAGCGTCTTACACAACCCAACCCCCGTGCATTCAGTAGCTACATCTCTGCTCTGCAGCAGTGGCAACGGTGCATTTTAAGAGCGGACAGCTTATGTTATCTGCCCCCTTCTGACTGCACTGCCTCCTCTTCATCCTCCTCCTCCCGTCCACGGCATCATTAGGCAGGACCACGGACCGTACAGGATCGCCAACACTGATCGCTGGATGCTCAGGTTTGCCCTGTCTGATGGAGTCGTGCTGGTTATGCTAGATCATCATCACCTTCATTAACGACTGGATTCTAATCGAGCTCAGGAGAAGCAGAGAAAAACCATCCGCAAAAACGAAAAAGGAGTGTTGGATGTTTGTGACGCTCTTTGTCGGCGCTGTTAGGTCATTGGCTCATGTCCTGTATTTGCTTGATTGTTTTAGCTTTCTCTGAGACTGGCTAGCAGGCACTGCAGCACCAGGAAGGACTGCAGGAGCCGTGAAGAAGTATGGCATGAGGACCCAGGGGCGAGCCAACGGAAGGGCTTGAGCTACCATTACTGCCACTGCTGCTGCTGAGGTGCTTATCTAGATTTTTTTTTCTCCAGAAAGGGCGTCTGGTGGGGGTTGGGTTGGGGTGGGTTTTGACAGTGCAGGTACCCGGGACCCTGCAGAGTGGAGTGGGTCTCTCTGGCGTAGAGGAGCCACGCAGATAGGCAGGACATCCTGTGGGAAAGGAGGAGAGAAGAGAGGAAGAGGGGCTGGCTCAGGCTCGGGCCCCTGATGGTGGCTATTTTTGTCTACCCTAGCTGAGTGATTGGGGACAGCGGATAAAGGAAAAGATGCTTATGGGTGCGGGACGAGACACGGCGCGGGATGAGGCCCAGAAGCTTCACAGGAAGTGGCTGAAGCACCAGGCCTTCATGTCCGAGCTGGCCTGCAACAAAGAATGGCTGGCCAAGATAGAGCAGGTGAGTGGAAACGGGAGGGGAGAGGGTGGTGGGGGGAGGTCAGAGAGAGCAGGTGAATGGAGAGGGGAGGAGAGAGGGTGGTGGGGGAGGTCAGAGAGAGCAGGTTAATGGAGAAGGGAGGGGAGAGGGTGTTGGGGGGAGGTCAGAGAGAGCAGGTTAATGGAGAGGGGAGGAGAGAGGGTAGTGGGGGAAAGTCAGAGAGAGCATGTGAGTGGAGAGGGGAGAGGGTAGTGGGGGAGGTCAGCGAGGGCAGGTGAGTGGAAGGTGCAGGGGGAGGGTAGTGTGAGCACATGATTGAGAGAGGTTGTGTGCTGGGGGGGGGGGGTAGTGTGTGTGTGTGTGAGTGTGAAAGGGATGGTCGGCGACAAGACACATCAGGCATATTAGGGGGGGGGGGGGGGGGGGGGGGTTGTCATTACTCCGTTTTGATTACACAGCCATGAGTAAACTCTAAACAAATATTGTTAAATGCTTCTCCTAAGGACATCCTGAATTTCAAGTTCAAGGTTATAAATGTGAAAGCATTGTTGTTATGCTTTCTGCATGACTGAAGCAGTAAACCCTGGGCAATGTATTTTTCCCATTGCCTTTTCATTTGCCAATGCTTTAGCTACATACTAACATTGGAAGGAAGTGTGTTTCTTCCTCAAAACATTTCTTATCCAGAATTATCAAGAATTGGATGAAACGTGAACAACATGACAGCTAGTGGGCAATCTATCAAACCTGTGTGGTACTGCCAACATACAATCCATTCATGGCCTTATTTTTATGAATATACCAACAAGCCTTTATTAATAGCGTAGTACTGTACAACATGCAATTGTTTGTATGGTAACTAGAGAGGCCTACAGTAAATGCTGACATCCCAGTTCTCTGCTGCTGTTTTATCAGTGAAGACAACCCATACCTGGGTAGGGTTCAGTAGAGAATTGTGTTTTCGAAACTGGGAGGTACTACCTGAACTTGTCCAATAAGAACAAGCCTTGGTGTTACAGCGTGCCCTACTGACCCCGATCCAAGTGTTCTTCAACCACACTGCTGCAAAGAAGCCTGGTGGAAGGCTCATGTGGGTGCTCCACGTTTGAATTAGTTGAATTCCAAATCAACCCCTAGCCCATACACCTAAAGCACTCAGCCAATCAGAAGGCCAGGGGAAGCAATTTATATAAGATTGCCATACCCAATCCTTTCAGATCTACAGGGACTAGGGGTTGATTTAGAATAAGTCTACCCCATCCAGGAAAAGGCCTATGTAGAAACCCTTAGTTTGTAGAAGTCTTCACCCAAAGTAATTCATTTTAGGGCCAGGCTATACTGTGAGAATTAGCTTATCTAGCCCACATGCCCTTTTGAATGCTCTCTTGACCACTTTTGTATCAGTTTATTGAGGCCTATGAAGAGATAAATGTAATCGAACAAGTCACTACATACAAATACCTTGGTATTTGGATTGACAATGATTTATCATTTAAAAAACATACGAATGAATGTTAAGAAACTAAGATTTTTTACAAAAACAGATCTTGTCTCTCTCTAGTCAGCAGGAAGCAGATTGTGCAGTCAACCTTTCTACCTGTTGTTGATGAGGGTGATACTATTTATCAAAGTGCAGCTGCCTCTACTCTTAAACCCCTGGATGCCGTTTTTCATAGCACCCTTCGTTTTATCACAGGAGACATTTTTATTACTCATCACTGTATTATTTTCCCAAAAGGTTGGCTGGACCTCTTTGAAGTCACGTAGATCACATCATTACGCTCTTTTTGTTTACAAAGCCCTGCTCCACAAGCTTCCGACTTACCTAACTTCACTATTAAGATTTAAAATGACAAGTTATCAAACCCGTTCACAGGGTAGGTTAACTCTGGAGTCTCCTATGTTTGTCTGTGCAGTTTGTGTCGTGCTGTATTTTACTTGTTTTATATTGTACTTGATTTTTTTTGTTCCATTAAATTGTATATGCAGAGCTCCCTTGAAAAAGAGACACTGGTCTCAATGGTGACTCCCTGCTAAAATAAAGCTAAAATAAAAAAACAAAATAAAAATAGATTGGATGTGAAAACAACACTTATCAACATAGTATGTAGGACCTAGCTAACTAATTATTGTGGAAAACACCATTTTGAATGCCTAAAGAATCTGTTGGATGCCTTAAAGTTGTATCAAAATGTATGATATTTTCATTTCCGAGCGCTCTTACCTTTTTACATTTTCAAAGACTTTTGCAACGTCCTGTGCTTTCTTGCAAGAAAGTGATTTTAACCTCAGTTGGAATACCTTCAAGATTGACATTTTAATGGATTTAATTTCAATTATTTAATGTTTTGTTATTGTAGAGGTTAACTGAAATAATTTAATAATCGAGCTCATCAGCAAGGTATTTATCTTTTTGCTCTCAAATCTCGTAGAATATTATGGCATAATAAACTGAAAAAACTCTAATTTCCGAAAATGGCTTTGTTGATATATATTCCAATGCAGAAGTTATTGATCACAAATGTTATATAAATCAAAATGATATACCACTGAGAGGTTATATGTTATAGCAGAGATTAAACGTGAGGTGATGAATTAATGTCTTATTGAGGCTATGAGAGCCTCTCACCATACCATACGTATCAGAATGCTCACATGGCCATCTTGCTTGTCCATGCATGAAATGTGTCATGCAGTATACCATCCAATAGTAGGCCCCCCTTCATGAGCCTGATGCTGCTCAAAGATGCTCAATGTTCTGTCCTGCAGCCAAAGGCAAATGGGCTTTGTAGAGGGTCCAGGTATGAGGCCTTTTTTATAAGCACATCTTTGTTTATTTTAGATGTGGCTGTAAAATGAAATGTGATTATATTATAATAAGTGCAGTGAAATAACTGATCAATCCAACTAATAATAAAAGTAGTCAGAGAGCAGCAGTACCAAACATTGGTAAATCGCCATCTCTCCAACACTGATACATCTTTGGAAAGACCAGGGCCGTGTTCAGTAGGACACAATGTCATGGAATTTAGATATAAATATATTTGGAGAACAGACATACCTCTTTGCCTTGTAGAGTAGGGATTGGAGCTGGTTCTCAAATTATTGATTTTTAGGAGTGATGTGCATGGTGCTGTTGTGTATGTTGGTAGATTAGATACAGTATAATATGTACATGCATAAAATAGCTCAGTCATAATCAGTATCGGATGTTAGTGACATACATTTCATCCCTGTGATAGATATAGTATCTCGGATGAAAGCATCTTACAATGAAGTATGCATTGTTTATTATGTACATACAGTACATCTATGGCTGTGAAACGTCTACTGGTGACACAGAGAGGCCCTCGCCCCAGAACGACAGCTAGCTCAAAGTGAAAACGGAGTGAAAAAGGATACCGGCTCTGCTTCAGAATCATCAGCGTATTTGTATAACCTTTCATGCCAGATACCAGATAGATACAGTACAAAAGTACATAGAAAGAATGGACATGGAGTGTAGAAGATGTCTGCTCTGTCTGTGGTGACTGCATCCACAAGGCTAACTAGCAGGGTTTCTCAAGGGCTCTATGTCTCTGCTAGCCCCACACAAGATGTGTTACAGAGACCCTTGTGTCTTGCTACTCTCGAGAACGTCACTTAATTGTCCCCCACCTTTCCTTCCTCCTCTCCCTCTCTCGTTACCTGAGAGACCGGGGAGAAAATATTATGCTGCGTCCTGCTGCGATTCGAGAACTCTCTGTCCTTTTGGAAGGGTTCCCGCCCCGGCCCCATTCCTCTGCTCTCCCTCAGTACTTACTCAGCAGATGGGCCTGAGCCCCAGCTTGGAGCTCTGAGCTGGGACTGGGCCTGAGCTTGGAGCTCTGAATTGGGGCTGTCTCTGTGGAGGCCTCTTCAGGCCCCTGGGGATGCTTGTCTGTAACAAAGAGAGGACTCTGGGGTTTACTTAAGGCTGACCTTGTGGCAATGCTTTGCCAATGTCAAACGCTGTGTAAACATAGAAAAACACTATGTAAACACAAAAACACCTATCCCTCTGGAACACTTGATACTGTCAAACAAAAGCATACGACAGGATCACATCACATCCAGTTAATATCCTTGGAATCGGTCTGGCGAACATATAATGGTTGAGATCTGTCGTAGCTGTTTTTAAAGTGTTGGTTCTGCAAGTGAAAAATTTACCATGCACTAGCCTTTTAGTCAGAATCTACAACTGCATCAGTCACGTGTTCTTTTGGTTGCCCAGAGTAGTAGCTATAATCTATCTACACACCCACCTGAGAAACCAAGTAGCTGCATCTAGCTAGCTGTGTGTGAAGTATCTTTATGGTGATGTCATGGATTAGCTTAGCATCACAATATACCTGCCAATAGGGTAACTACCAGCAAATGATTAAAACCAGGCCTCTGATGGTATTGTGGCATTGTGGGTGTGCGTCTGTGTGTGCGCATATCCATGTGAATGCCATGTTTGTGAGAGTGTGAGTGCCTATTGATTTTCATAGGCTACATGTACGTATAGTGCATGAGTGTTTGTACAGTATTTCTATGTCTGTGTATTTTGTGAATATGTGTGCTTATGTGTGTTTGTTAGTGTGCTTCTCAGTATGCAGTGTATTTACATAGGTGTGTGTGCTCTTCACATCCCCCTCTCCTTTGCTCCTCCTCTTTCTCCTCTCACTCATACCTTCCTCTCCTCCTTTCTCCTTTCTCTCTCCTCTCCATTTCTGCTCCTACCCCACACTGATGTCTCTTCTTCCTTTTCTCTCCCTGTGTGTCAGTGAAGCCAAGGGAGAGGAGAGAGATCTAGCCTGCTTTCTGCTGGCTCTGCATTATGAGAGGAGGAGAGGGAGGCAGAGAAAAAGAAAGAGAGAGGGAGAGAGAGCGGGAGAGAGAGAGACAGAGGGATAGAGAGAGAGCGGGAGAGAGAGAGACAGAGGGATAGAGAGAGAGAGGGAGAGAGAGCGGGAGAGAGAGAGACAGAGGGATAGAGAGAGAGAGGGAGAGAGAGCGGGAGAGAGAGAGACAGAGGGATAGAGAGAGAGAGGGAGAGAGAGCGGGAGAGAGAGAGACAGAGGGATAGAGCGCTGGCATCAGTTAAGCATAGAGACCGTGCCAAGAGGAGGAATGCAGCACTGCATTATAAAAGCCAAAGGATAGGTCCAGCTATCTCTGAGAAAGATATAGGAGAGAGAGATACAGCAAGATTTACAGGATGAAATATGTTGTATTCTGGGTTATTATGTATTTCCCTGCAAGGTATAGCAGATAGCAACACCAGTTATTATCATTTAGCAGGGTATTTAGAATAAAGGACCAATTTGATCCAGGCTTCTCTTCTTAAAAAAAAACATTGCACTAACAGGTCTCTACTACACTTATGGTTATGAAGGTCTACTACGTGTGTACAGTACAGGACTGTATGTCATTTTCACTGCACAATTTCCTCTGGCTCAATACGGCTGACTGACATTCAGTGGTCCTTGATACTAGAGATGAGGAGGAAACGTCTGATATGAACGCTTGTCATAGGAAACACCTCCTGTTCCTCTCAGTCAGAGCATGGGAGGAGACTGTGCATTGCAGAATCTATTTCAGGAGACCTGGAGTGGAGCCACTGAGAAAGCCTCATCCACACACACACAAACACACACACACACAAACACACGCACACAGAAGGAAAAGCTTTGATCTCTCTCTCCACATCTATCTCCTCATACAGCTCACATCATGCACAAAGCCCAAGATTTAGAAGAAGAAACCCTCAAATCAATGCAGGGAACTGTTGTGCTTAGACAGACAGACCAGGGGTGTATTATAGCTTTCCATGCATGATTATTCTAGGTTTTGTTATACACCTGCCTCTGTGCGAGTTAAAGCCATTCAAGGCACCAGCCTTTTGGCAATGCCAGGGCTAATGTGGCCTTGCTCATGAGTTAATATGGATTCGGGGACAAAGTTCATAAATGAACCACACACTTTATATAGAGTTTGAACAAAAGATTATGGGAAATTTGAGGTTGTCTTGGTGTTGTCTTAACAGGTGTTTTTGACCAGAAACAACATCGGTGGTCAATCAAAGGGTGTTTGTCTTTTTTCCTAAACAACCTTTTAGTTAGGGGTCATGACCTTTAAACAGAGACAGTGCTGTGGTTTTCTGTGGTGACTTCAAAAGATGATGCTTTGGATCTCTGGGACCCCTAGCCTTTTATTGAGGCGCTGTAGACTTGTGTGCAGACACAGGATGATTTTCATGGAATTCATGTGAAATCAGCCTGATTGCAAAAATTGCCCTAGCTTTGTGCAACCAAGCATCTTTAAATGGCCATGATAAACATTAGTATGATATGACGGACGGTCAAGCCACTTACCCATAAGCAGAAGTAGAGAGACATGAAACATTGTCTATGCTTCAATCTGCTGCAGTCATCCTGCACATTTCACACTATGCTTTGTTAGTAAGAACTGGTCTTATTAGGCTTGGGTTTAATCATTTGATATTTTCTGGCATTATACACAAAATAGTAATATTGTACGGAGCCTATATTTGAGAGATTTTCAGCATATTGTACTAAATGAGGAAACGATCAGCACAGCCAGTGAGTAACATCCCTCCAAGGGAAAGCTGACATTATACTAGTGTACATGTTGGAGGGAAGCATTACATCTTTCAGTTGAGAAATATAACTGCTCATTGCTTGATTTAATATGTGAGGTTGAGTTTATCACAGTACCAGCAGCAGAGCGGCTTTACTGTTACGGCAAAGGTATATGATAAAAACAGCATGTCACCTGAACTACCTCAGCTTATATTTAACTATACAAAAAGTGAAATTAATTGTTGGCCATGTAAGGGACCGTACTAATAAGCTAAACTAAGAAAATAACTTTGGTAGGGTAGATATGACACCACTGTTCTCTCTCCTCTTCCCCTCTATGTGCCTTCAGGAGGGTCAGGAGCTGATCGATGAGAAGCCGGAGCTGCGCTCGGTGGTGCAGCAGAAGCTGGAGGAGATCAGGGAGTGCTGGACGGACCTGGAGAGCACCACCAAGGCCAAGGCCCGGGCTCTGTTTGAGAACAACAAGCCAGAGCCGGTGGTGAAGAGCTACTCAGACCTGGACCACCAGCTCTCTGGCCTGGAGAAACAGCCCCCCCAGCTGGAGCAGGCTCACCACCTGCCCACCTTCAACGAGCAGCTGCATAAATTTCAGGTGTCTATTTACTGTTATAGGTTGCTGTTCATGATTTCTGTTTGTTTCTATGGCAGTTATTTTGTGATACATTTCAACTCATTTTCAATTAATTTATGTAATCTTTCCAATCCAACTGTCTTTTAATGCTATAGAAGCCGTTGTTGTTGACTTTTATATGCCAAGTTCCCACCCACCAGCCACCAGGCTGGTTGTCGACATGAAAAAATGCACCGTATGCTTTGTTCTTAAAGCCATCCAACCCATTACATTGCATAACATTGAAACACAACACACACAAGAAAATAGCTGAAAGTGCTGTTCAAGCCCATGTGCTGTGTGTTTGGGCATCAGACTCTCATCATCTATCCCTAACGTGACCTCCTCCTTCCCTCTGGCTGGCCTCCCTCAGTCTCAGATGGGGAACTTGTACAAGGACGTAGGGGAACTAGGGTCCCTCCAGAGGGTGTGCCTCCCCCAGCGAGGCAGCCTGGTGAAGGGTGGAGAGGGAGAAGGGGGCGAGCAGCCGGCCGTGGTGGAGACCCGCATCGTGCGCCTCATCGAGCCCCTGAAGGAGAGACGTCGCATCCTGCTGGCCTCCAAGGAGATGCATCAGGTCGCCCAGGACCTGGAGGAAGAGATAGTGAGTGACTGACACACTTCATTACTCCCTGGTGCCTCCAGCCTTTCTTTCCCTATATTGATTGATTGATTGAATTTATTAGACCATTTAAAAAATATATACATAAGGGCGCTCCAGCCGGTGACGCCTCCACATACAACATTTTCTATCCCTCTCTCCGTGGCATACCTTCATCTCTCCATCTATTCTGTTATTTTCTATCCTATAGCCTCATAAGGTCTCTAATATGCTTTTCTAAATAGTTATTATGTTATATGGTCAAAGGTTTATGATGTCTCCCATCCTTTATCAATTAAACCATCAGGGTCTCCTCTCAATGAGATAGGTATGTACAGACTGTCACTGACCACAATTTGCTGATGTTATAGCTGTGGATCCAGGAGCGGCTTCCTCTGGCCTCCTCTAAGGATTACGGCAACAACCTGCAGAGTGTTCAGCAGCATGTCAAGATCAACCAGGTGAGAGACAGATTACCTCTATATGAGCACACAACACTATCTCTTCACAACACAGCATCAACTCAATGACTATCCCTGCTCATCTCAAATCTAACTACAGTCCCCACACAACACTAAACCATGGTTGTGTTCAGTAGGACACACCCCCACACATTTTTTATAAAGTAAAACTAAAATGTGAGCTCTTATTGGACAAATTATGAAAGTGCCTCACTCTGTTTCGAGGTGTTTTTTCCCAGCTAAACGTGACCCCTGGTTCTTATTGTTCCGTTAGACACTGCAGAGGGATCTGCAGGGGCGCCAAGCGCGGGTGGAGGAGGTGTTGGACCGGGCGGGGATCATCGCCTCTCTGCGGACCCCTGAGGTGGACTTTGTGCGTGAGGGGGCAGGGCATGTACGTCAGCTTTGGGAGGTGCTGAGGCTAGAGGCGGAGAGGAGGTCTGTGATGCTGGATGTGGTGCTGCAGGCCCAGCAGTACTACAGCGAGGCGGCCAAGGTCGAGTCCTGGCTGGCAGGCCAGAAACTGCACCTCATCAACGAGGAGAAGGGCACGGTACGTATGGGTGGCATGGTATCACGAGATTGAACTGGCAGGCTGGGTATGAGACTGGCCCATTGGTTAGTAGTGCACAGTGCTCCCGGAGGACTTTTACCATGATTTGCCTAATGTGCCTGTTCTTTTACAAAAAATGTACATGTCTGGTTGATGGTTTGTTTGCAAAATGTACGCTTCTGTGAACAAGAATTTGGTCCCTAATATGAGGCCACTGTTGTGTAGGACGAGGAGAGCACCCTGCAGCTGCTGAAGGAGCACCTGGCCTTGGAGGCGACGGTGGAGAACTACGCTGAGACAGTGGGCATGCTCTCCCAGCAGTGTCAGCGACAGCTGGAGCTGGGGCACCCAGACAGGCACGGGCAAACACCCTGACAGTCACACCCAAGCTCAAACTACATCTAAACACATGCTTCAATGATACTTCAACTCATACCCACAAACAACAGCTAATTCACTGGTGTAATTTTACAATAACCATACCGAAAATAAAATTGGCTCAGTTTGTATAGGCTACTAAATTTCAGTGAATGATCCGTTATTTTACTGTCTACTGTGTCAATATCCCTCTCAATATCCCCCCTCTCTCTCTTTGACAGTGAGGGGATCACCAAGCAGCAGTCCCACATAGACCGTCTGTATGTGTCTCTGAAGGACATGGTGGAGCACAGGAAGACCAAACTGGAGCAGCAGTACTGGATGTACCAGCTCAACAGAGAGGTGGAGGAGTTAGAGAAGTGGATCACTGAGCGGGAGGTCGTTGCCAGCTCCACTGAGCTGGGTCAAGACCTGGAGCATGTCACGGTCAGTCTGTCAATCAATCAATCAGGCAATGAACCAATCAATCAATCAATCAATCAATTGATGATGGATGGTCACAATCAGTCCCTGGCGAATGACATTGTCATGTGTTTATTCAATAAACATACTTTTTGTAAGTATTTGAGTGTTTCAACAAAGTGTACCATTAAAAACACAATTGAATGACACAAAACAAAATGCAATAAAAATAACAAATGAAATGGACATGCAAAATACGATACATGACCTCTATAACTCTGGTCCCAAGCTAATTCTGGTCTCTCTCTCTCACAGATGCTACAGGAAAAATTCACCAAATTCTGCTCAGAGACCAACAGCATAGGCCAGCAGAGGATGGAGCAGGTGAATAAGATGGTGAATGAGATGATAGACTGTGGCCACACAGACGCGGCCACCATAGCTGAGTGGAAGGACGGACTGAACGAGTCATGGGCCGACCTATTGGAGCTCATGGAGACCCGAAGACAGATGCTGACAGCATCACACCAGCTGCACAAGTTCTTCACTGACTGCAAAGAGGTACAGCTCAGTGATTCCCCAAGTTTATTTTCTAGGCTGGGCACAAATGCCCCCAAATCAACATCAAGAGCCTCTTTAACAAAATGTTTCAACTGAAACCGATTGAAGCCAAAACAAATTAGGCAGAGGGAAACATAGCTAGGCAGGGAGACCTGACCTGCCTGTACAATGGTGGGAGAAACACTAGTATGGCTCGGCTGGATTTATATTAGATTACAGCAAACATCATAATGGTGGAGGTGCTGGTAGACAGTGTAGACACTGTAGATTTGCTAATATCCCGGGTGTGAGGTTCTATTTGTGAGGGTCTTATGATGATGATGCTGTATGTCCTGTGCTGTGATGTAGGTCTTGGCTCAGACTGCGGGGAAGATGAGACAGCTGCCAGAGGTAAGGGCGTGCCAAGCCAGCATCGCCAACCCTGCCACCCTGCAGAGGCTCATGCTCTCCTTCGAGCACGCCCTCCAGCTGCTCGTCTCACAGGTATTGGTATTTGATTAAGATCCCAATTAGCTGTTGCAATAGCAGCAGCTACTCTTCCTGGGGTCCACAGGTGAGTGTAGTCGAGGTGATTTGGTGAAATGCCCCCCTCTGACATTAGAGGACCATCAATGCACTCTGGCGTCCTCTAACACCCATCACTCAAATAAGTAATTCTCCTGGAGGGCATGAGGACGTTAAAGATGTTAACCCCAAGATACACAGTGCAGTAAATAGAATACCAATATGGACACATTTACAGAAAGATATTGTGTATGTACCATATGACTGGAGTCATACTTTTGCCTCAACCCTAGCTAGCACACCTGATTAACCTGGTTGTATTCTAAACTTAAGACCAACCATGATTAGTTGATGATTTGAGATGACATGTCCTGTGTTGTATTCCAGGTAAGGCAGCTGCAGGAGAATGCAGCCCAGCTGAGGACCATCTATGCCGGGGAGAAGGCTGAGGCCATCATGAGCAAAGAGCAGGAAGTGATGTCAGCATGGAAGGAGCTGCTGGTTTCCTGTGAGGCCAGTCGCGTGCAGGTCACCTCGGTGACAGACAAGGTGCAGTTCTTCTCGGTGGTGCGTGAGCAACTCATGTGGATGGAAGGCATCATGGGACAGATTGGAGGGGACGACCCAAGGTAAGTAATGGAAGGTCTCCTTACCTGAACTAAATGCTAATTGTCAGCCATTTTGATAATCTCATACCTCTTGACACTTGACTTGATAAATAGGCTCTGCTTAGTTTACGGATAAAAAAGGAAATGTATCTGTAATGTATATACTGAACAAAAATATAAACGAAACATACAACAATTTCAACGAGTTACAGTTCCTATAAGGAAATCAGTCAATTGAAAGAAATTCAGTAGGCCCTAATCTATGGATTTCACATGACTGGGCAGGGGCGCAGCCATGGGTGGGCCTAGGAGGGCATAGGCCCACCCACTGGGGAGCCAGGCCCAGCCAATCAGAATGAGTTTTCCTCACAAAATAGCTTTATTACAGACAGAAATACTCCTCAGCTGTCCGGGTGGCTGGTCACAGACCATCCCGCAGGTGAAGAAGCCGGATGTGGAGATCCTGGGCTGGCGTGGTTACACGTGGTCTGCATTTGTGAGGCTAGTTGGACGTACTGCCAAATTCTCTAAAATGACGTTGGAGACAGCTTATGGTAGAGAAATGAACATTCAATTATCTGGCAACAGCTCTGATGGACATTCCTGCAGTCAGCATGCCAATTGCACACTCCCTCAAAATTTGAGACAACTGTGGCATTGTGTTGTGTGACAAAACTGCACATTTTAGAGTGGCTTTTTATTGTCCCAAGCACAAGGTGCACCTGTGTAATGATCATGCTGTTTAATCCGTTTCTTGATATGCTACACCTGTCAAATGGATGAATTATCTTGGCGAAATGCTCACTAACAGGGATGTAAACAAATTTGTGCACAACATTTGAGAGAAATAAGATTTTTGTGCGTATGGAAAATGTCTGGGATTTTTTATTTCAGCTCATGAAACATGGGACCAACACTTTACATGTTGCGTTTATATTTTTGTTCAGTATATACAGTTGAAGTCGGAAGTTTACATACACTTAGCTTGGAGTCATTAAAACTTGTTTTTCAACCACTCCACAAATTTCTTGTTAAGAAATTATAGTTTTGGCAAGTCGGTTAGGACATCTACTTTGTGCATGACACAAGTAATTTTTCCAACAACTGTTTAGACAGATTATTTCACTTATAATTCACTGTATCACAATTCCAGTGGGTCAAAGTTTACATACACTAGGTTGACTGTGCCTTTAAACAGCTTGGAAAATTCCAGAGAATGATGTCATGGTTTTAGAAGCTTCTGATTGACATCATTTGAGTCAATTGGAGGTGTTCCTGTGGATGTATTTCAAGGCCTAACTTCAAACTCAGTGCCTCTTTGCTTGACATCATGGGAAAATCAAAAGAAATCAGCCAAGTAGACCTCCACAAGTCTGGTTCATCCTTGGGAGCAATTTCCAAACACCTGAAGGTACCACGTTCATCTGTACAAACAATAGTACGCAAGTATAAACACCATGGGACCACGTAGCCGTCATACCGCTCAGGAAGGAGACGCATTCTGTCTCCTAGAGATTAACGTACTTTGTTGCGAAAAGTGCAAATCAATCACAAAACAACAGCAAAGGACCTTGTGAAGATGCTGGAGGAAACAGGTACAAAAGTATCTATATCCACAGTAAAACGAGTCCTATATCGACATAACCCGAAAGGCCGCTCAGCAAGGAAGAAGCCACTGCTCCAAAACCTCCATAAAAAAGCCAGACTACGGTTTGCAACTGCACATGGGGACAAAGATCGTACTTTTTGGAGAAATGTCCTCTGGTCTGATGAAACAAAAATAGAACTGTTTGGCCATAATGACCATCGTTATGTTTGGAGGAAAAAGGGGGTGCTTGCAAGCCGAAGAACACCATCCCAACAGAGAAGCACGGGGGTGGCAGCATCATGCTGTGGGGGTGCTTTGCTGCAGGAGGGACTGGTGCACTTCACAAAATAGATTGTGGAAAATTGAAAATTATGTGGATATATTGAAGCAACATCTCAAGACATCTGTCAGGAAGTTAAAGCTTGGCCGCAAATGGGTCTTCCAATTGGACTATGACCCCAAGCATACTTCCAAAGTTGTGGCAAAATGGCTTACGGACAACAAAGTCAAGGTATTGGAGTGGCCATCACAAAGCCCTGACCTCAATCCTATAGACAATTTGTGGGCAGAACTGAAAATGCGTGTGCGAGCAAGGAGGCCTACAAACCTGACTCAGTTACACCAGCACTGTCAGGAGGAATGGGCCAAAATTCACCCAACTTATTGTGGGAAGCTTGTGGAAGGCTACCCGAAACGTTTGACCCAAGTTAAACAACTTAAAGGCAATGCTACCAAATAATAATTGAGTGTATGTAAACTTCTGACCCACTGGGAATGTGATGAAAGAAATAAAAGCTGAAATAAATAATTATCTCTACTATTATTCTGACATTTCACATTCTTAAAATAAAGTGGTGATCCTAACTGACCTAAGACAGGGAATTTTTACTAGGAATAAATGTCAGGAATTGTGAAAAACAGAGTTTAAATGTATTTGGCTAAGGTGTATGTAAACTTCCGACTTCAACTGTATGTTATCTTCAATTTTAGTAACCATTTCAGGCACCCCTATTTGAGCTAATTCCTTCTTGCCTTGCACATACTGTAGATAGTCCCGTTCATGTTATGCAATAAAGCTGTACTTACTGCCTAGTTTAAAAATAAAACGCTTAGTCACCTTGACCTAATTTCTTTTAACATCTGCCATTCAGTTTAATTTGGTTGTGGGAAATGAGGGAAATAGATTTTGTTTTTGTTCACAGTATTTAAGTAGTCCTGATGTATCTTTTAGGATACATAACTCACTTACCCTACTTTCTTTAGCTGCTTTGTCAGAACCCACTAGTCAAGCACCTGGCTAACATTATACACATACCCTTTTCACACTAGCAGAGCCGAGCCGACCTGCACTTCGCTGGCCTGGTTACAGTATGTATCTACAGTATAGTTGCTAGAACCATGCTGGAAAGGACAATATAGGGAAAATGGTAATAGTTCCCTCTCTTCACTCTTCTTTTCTGACATTTGTATTTTGTGCTTACCTCCTGTCTGACGCTGTCCTATGGGGTGGCTTCTGCCAGGGACTCGTCTTCTGCGGAGGTGATGATGAAACAGCATGGTGAGCTGAAAGCCAAGATGGATGGCCGTAGGAAGACCATACAGCAATGTGCGGAGCTGGGAAAGATTCTGCTGGCCGCAGGCAACCCAGCCTCCGAGGAGGTCAGCATCACATACAACCTCACTTACAACCTCACCTACAGTGCCTTCGGAAAATATTCAGACCCCTTTACTTTTTCCACATTTTGTTACGTTACAGCCGTATTCTAAAATGGATTAAATAAAAACAATTCATTAGCAATCTACACACAATACCCCATAATGACAAAGCAAAAACAGGTTTTTAGAAATTTTGCAAATTGTTAAAAATAAAAAACAGAAATACCTTATTTACATAGGTATTCAAACCCTCTGCTATGAGACTCGAAATTGAGCTCAGGTGCATCCTGTTTCCATTGATCATCCTTGAGATGTTTCTACAACTTGATTGGAGTCCACCTGTGATATATTCAATTGATTGTACATGATTTGGAAAGGCACACATCTGTCTATATAAGGTCCCACAGTTGACATTGCATGTCAGAGCAAAAACCAAGCCATGAGGTCGAAGGAATTGTCCGTAGAGCTCCGAGACAGGATTGTGTCAAGGCACAGATCTGGGGAAGGGTACCAAAACATTTCTGCAGCATTGAAGGTCCCCAAGAACACAATGGCCTTCATCATTCTTAAATGGAAGAAGTTTAGAACCACCAAGACTCTTCCTAGAGCTGGCCGCCCGGCCAAACTGAGCAATTGGGGGAGAAAGGCGTTGGTCAAGAAGGTGACCAAGAACCCGATGGTCACTCTGACAGAGCTTCAGAGTTCCTCTGTGGAGATGGGAGAATCTTCCAGAAGGACAACCATTTCTGCAGCACTCCACCAATCAGGCCTTTATGGTAGAGTGGCCAGACGGAAGCCACTCCTCAGTAAAAGGCACATGACAGCCCGCTTGACGTTTGCCAATAGGCACCTAAAAACTCTCAGACCATGAGAAACAAGATTCTCTGGTCTGATGAAACCATGATTGAACTCTTTGGCTGAATGCCAAGCGTCACGTCTGGAGGAAACCTTGCACCATCCCTACGGTGAAGCATGGTGATGGCTGTGGGGATGTTCTTCAGCGGCAGGGACTGGGAGACTAGTCAGGATAGAGGGAAAGATGAACGGAGCAAAGTACAGAGAAATCCTTGATGAAAACCTGCTCCAGAGCACTCAGGACCTCATCCTGGGGTGAAGGTTCACCTTCCAACAGGACAATGACCCGATCGAACATCTCTGGAGAGACCTGGAAATAGCTGTGCAGCGACCCTCCCCATCCAACCTGACAGAGCTTGAGAGGATCTGCAGAGAAGAATGGGAGAAACTCCCCAAATACAGGTGTGCCAAGCTTGTAGCGTCATACCCAAGAAGATTTGAAGCTGTAATCGCTGTCAAAGGTGCTTCAACAAAGTACTTAGTAAAGGGTCTGAACACTTATGTAAATGTGATATTTCATTTTTCTATTTGTAATAAATTTGCAAGAATTTCAAAACAACTGTTTTTTCTTTGTCATTATGGGGTATTGCGTGTAGATTGATGAGGGGGGGAAAAACAATTTAATCAATTTTAGAATAAGGCTGTAACGTAACAAAATGTGGAAAAAGTCAAGGGGTCTGAATACTTTCCGAATGCGCTGTAATTAAACAGCAAAACCACATTACGCTGAATCTGTATGCAGCAAAATCACACATCACATCACACTGTATGCAGCAAAATCACACATCACATTACACTGTATTCAGCAAAACCACACTACACATCACACTGTATGCAGCAAAACCACACTTCACATCACACTATATGCATCAAAACCACACCACTCACTGTACCCACCCAGTACAAAATGTTCTGAGAACCATGTTTCTTAGAGCTTGGTGAGAGCGTGGTTGTCCTATGTTTTTTTGTTGTTGCATACAACCGTCCCACAAGTTTCTGGGAATGATGCAGGATAGTTGCTTTGGAACATTCTCAGCACATTTAAGGAACTTGACAAAAAAAAAACTTTATTTTCTTGGTATTTCATTATTTTAACAGAATGGTTCCTCAAAGTTCAAACATTTAATTTACATTTTGGTAATGAAACGTTCTCCAACTGGTTTGACATTGGGAATGTTCTCAAATAGTTTATTTTGTGGGAATTTCAGTGCTTCAGCATGACGTTTCCTACCGGTTTCCTCATGATTCTATTTAAAGTAATGTTCTCAAATTGTTCCGAGAACGTTAAAACTTTCCATAAAAACCACAAGAACATTTTAGTAATGTTCAGACAACGTTCCAAGAATGTTATTTAAAAACATATCCATTCTGTTCTCAGCATCAACAAAACTCTCTCTATCCTCTCGAACTTGTTAAAGCTGTAATATGTCACTTTTTGGGTGATCCGACCATAGAAATGTGAGTTAAAATCTGTCATTCTCATTGAAAGCAAGTCTAAGAAGTGGTAAATCTGTTCTATGTGTGCTATTTCTATGCTTCCTGTTCTTAAGTTTCGTTTTTGCATCTTTTACTTTCGGCCTTGTACACCAGCTTCAAACAGCTAAAAATACAATATTTCTTGTTATGGAAAATATATTTCACAGCGGTTTAGATGGTACAATTATTCTCTACACTACCCTTGCTTGTTTTGTCACATAAACTGAAATTAGGCAAACTATTACAATTTCTGCATAGTGCATCTTTAAGTGTGTTGGCCGCACCCAATAATTGTCCACACCTGATCTTAATGAGTACTTGTTTCCTTTGAAATGGGGTCTGTTTGAATAGACTAAAATGAACAGCTTTGTATGTGTAAAAAAACCCATTGCATGCTAGCTCCATCCTTGTGGCGCAGTGGACTAATTCCATGGATAGAGAACAGAAGATTATAGGTTTGAATCTCAATGATGCTGTGCCTCCCGAGTGGCACAGTGGTCTAAGGCACTGCATCGCAGTGCTAGCTGTGCCATTAGAGATCCTGGTTCGAATCCAGGCTCTGTCGTAGCCGGCCGCGCCCGGGAGACCCATGGGGCGGCGCACAATTGGTCCAGGGTAGGGGAGGGAATAGCCGGCAGGGATGTAGCTCAGTTGGTAGAGCATGGCGTTTGTAATGCCAGGGTTGTGGGCTCGATTCCCACGGGGGGCCAGTATGAAATTTAAAATAATAATGTATGCACTCACTAACTCGCTCTGGATAAGAGCGTCTGCTAAATGACTAAAATGTAAAAAAGAAATGTTTTCATGATTAATGCCTAAGTAAATGGATTTCCATTTGTCTTATCTGTGTTAACCCCCAATAAGCTAGCAGTCTTATTGAAACATTCAGGGAAAGTTTTAAGGAAGTTATTAAAAACCCTCAGAATAACGTTCTCAAAGCGTTAATAAAACCTCCCAGTAAAACTTTCAAGGAAACAGAGTAAAACATTTTCAGAACCTCCCTGCAACCTAAACATAAATGTTTAGTTTAAAAAGTGTTCTGTTTTACCGGTCTGGAAACTTCTGGCTTCGTTCCCACAACTAATATGAAACCAAAAACATACGTTCCCACATCTTCCAAGGAACCAAATGTGCTAGCTGGGTATGCAGCAAAACCACACTTCACATCACACTGTATGCAGAAAAACCACAATTAATTCAAACATGCTGCAAAACTAAATGAATATCTAAAAAGAACAATGAATATTGTGTAGGTTTGTCTTCAATGGAGGTGTATCACTTAAACCTCACATGATGACGAATAAAATTCCCTGTCAAATGTTTTAATATATTGTTGTTGCATTCCATTTGTTTTGATCTTGAATGCTCCCTAACCGTCTCTCTCCTTCTCTTGCCACAGATAAAGGAGAAGTTGGATGCGCTCCTGGCTAAGCAGAAGGATCTCTCTGAGAGATGGGACAAACAGCAGGAGAAGCTACAGCGCAGTAAGTGACTCACTACACTGGCAGGCACCGTGGAGGGAGCACAAACAGCTTTCAGGCAGCACTGAACATTTTTTTTTATATGGAACAATGGAAGGGCTTGTGCTCGAGAGTACTGGTTTTAGATTGTGCCTCAACACAGGCATCTTCACACTGCACAGTTTTTGTGAACAACACGACTTTCACTATTAATATTTATGTTTGTGTGTTGGCTTCAACAATCGTTTCATACTAAAATAAATAGTTATATATAGTATCAAATAAGGGTTATTTGGCTTGATACCATAGCGGACCCTTTTTGGTGCTATTCAGAACCCTTTTTTGAAGTTTCTATAAAGAACCATGCTCATAAGGTCATTTCCTACGGTTCTACAAAGAACCATTACATTCACCTGCCGCTAACTCTGCAAATAGCACTACTGGGTGATTTAAAAAGTAATAGTCAATCGATTAATAATATAATAATACTCTTAGCAAAAATGTTTATCTTTAATTTACAATATGTAGAATCTATGAGAATAGAAAGGTTCAGAACTTTTGTGAAACGTCACAGCACAGTTGAAAAAGATATGGCAAATAGAAATCAAAACTGGATGGTGTTCAGAGATAGATGGGAGGGGTTGAGTGGAGCTGAATGATGGGCCTAAAAACAAACAAAAGTTAACTATTGTAAACTATACTGTGTCCGTAAAATGTACATAGTATGTATAAGCTGGAAGTAGAAGCCTAAGAGTTGTTGTCCATTAGTTTACTCCAATTAGGGGAGGGATGGTAGGGTTAGGGGAAAATAATAAAGGAAAATATATTTAAAAATAAATACATATTTTATATATATTTTAAAAAAATTAATGGGGGATTGGAAATGATGCAGACAATTACATTGATGGAAGCCACAATCTATCTGCTATATTAAAGCTGATCTACCCCCCAACAAAAATAAACAAATAAAATAAAAAATTGAAAATGGTTCTGCTATGGTTACAACCCTTTTTGGTTCTATATAAACACGTTTTTAATGGTTATTTTATAGAACCTTTATGGAGAATTGTTCTATAAATAACTTTTCTCAATCTCAAACGTTCTACAAATAACCTTTTGAAGAACCATACAGTTTCTTAAAATTCCATAGGTGTTATTATTGTGTTAATTCACAAGTTCAATCAGGTTTGCTAGCTGTAAAACAGCTGGGGGTCCCTAAGTAGATAATTGGGAACCACTGATTTAGTCACAAGACACCTTAACTGTCCATAGTCATATTTACCATTGTAATGACGTAACACAACACATTAGATCCACTGGAATGACACTCTCACTCACAGTTGCACAAAAAGAGCTTAGCGCAAACTACGCCCCAAAATATTAAAATGAGCCACCGCCCCTACATTTGAATTTCCCTAAAATAACAATTTTCTAAACTGCAAAGAACCATTGAAAGGCTCAAAGGGTTCTTTGAGTCATTATGTTCAACATAGAACCATTCATCCTTAACAAAGAACCCTTGAAGAAACATATTTTCTAAGTGTGTAGATAACACTTTACAAAACAGTACAGCCATCAAATACATCTGATACAACATCAACACAAGACCTAGCCAGAGTTGAGATAACCACGTGAAACTCAGACTTTTATGTAAATCATTCATTTATGTCAATGGAAGACCAATTCACGCCCATGCAGGATAAATGTATACAGTATATGAGGTTCGGTGAATGTTCAAAGACTGTAATAAGGACTATCGAATTAAGCATGCCTATCTCTTCTTCTTTCCTTCAGAGAAGGATCAGTTCCAGTATGCCCAGGAGACAGTGAAGGCGGAGGCCTGGCTGAAGGCCAAGGAGCCCCTGATTAGCTCCAGCTCCACCTCCAGGGAGGCTGGGAGGTCTGGAGGAGATGCCCAGGCCCAGACTGATGAGGTGGAGCAACTCATTCTCCGCCACGAGGCCTTCCGCAATGCTGCAGCCACCTGGAAAGAGCGCTTCAGCTCACTGAGACAGCTCTCCAACGTAAGCCTTTCTTTAGATAGATACAGACAGTCTACTGGCTGGCTCGTAATTGTTGGCACTGTCTGGTGACAAAGAAGATTTACTGAAGTTTTACTTAAGTATTTACTTATGTCTGTTGTCTAACATACCCATTAGGATTTTGTTATTTTTCTTAGCTCAAAGGGTTTAATTAGACATTTGATTCAATAATTTATAAGACAAGTCTTTGTGCAGTAAACTTGCTAGTTGTTTTACTGTTACATTTGAGGTTACAGTTCACTTCAATCTCTCCTCTCAGGCAGAAAAGCTGAGAGAAGAACAGAGCAGCAAGCCTTCCCCAACGCCACTCTCCAGTCGGAGGATGTTCCCATCATCCTGTCTCACTCCGACTGTTCCCCTTGCTACCTCAACTCTGCTGAGACAGACGGTCCAGGTGCATATCGAGCCCAGGCCCAAGCAGACCAGTCTGGAGATGTCTGCCTCCTCTGCAGCCCAAAGGTTGGGTTCTACCATAGCCAGCTACACTCCTGTCATAAATGGCTCTGGTTACCATGGACTGGACCATCAGAGCAGCAGCGGAGGATTGGAGAGTTCCAACTACCCTGGACTGAACCATCCAGGCGGTGGAGGAGTGGACAGCAGCTCCAGTTACCTTGGAGGGAACCATCAGACTGGCCCCCCGCCAGTGGATAGTTCTGGCTACCTTGGACTGAACCATCAAAGCAGTGGGGGTATGGTTAGTCCAGGCTACCTACCTCAAAATCAAAGTAGTGGGGGTATGTGTAGTCCAGGCTACCTGCCGCAAAATCTAAGTAGTGGGGGTATGGGTAGTCCAGGCTACCTGCCGCAAAATGTAAGTAGTGGGGGTATGGGTAGTCCAGGCTACCTGCCGCAAAATCAAAGTAGTGGTGGTATGGGTAGCTCAGGCTACCTTGCACAAAATCATAACAGTGGTGGTATGGGTAGCTCAGGCTACCTTGCGCAAAATCAAAGTAGTGGGGGTATGGGAAGTACTGGCTACCTTGCACAACACCAAGGTAGTGGGGGTATGGGTAGTTCAGGCTACCTTGCGCAAATCCAAGGTAGTGGAGGTATGGGTAGTTCAGGCTACCTGGCTCAAAGTGGTGGGGGTATGGGTAGTTCTAGCTATCTGCCTCAAAGCGGTGGGGTCATGGACCCCAAAATGGCGTATGCGTGGCAGCATCTGAAAGCCGACTGCATGCAGCCCAGGATCAACCACATGCACAAGGCTGTCAACCCCCTCCTGGAGGCCAGCAGGGCGCAGAGGGAACAGTTTGGGGACATCCCCATGGTGGACATGATCGGGCCAGAGTCTGGCCTGGATCTGCTCCACGGCAGGCTCCAGAGGGACCCCCGCGGCAGCCGCTCTGACCCCCAGATGGACCACCTGCGGCGAGAGAGGGAGTACAAGCTGGGTCGGCAGACCTCCAGCGAACAGGAGATTCAGGCGCGGCTCAACGAGCTGCCAATGATTGTGCGCCAGGAGCGCTATAGGCGACGCCTGGAGAGGCAGTCGTCTAGCGAGCAGGAGGGCAGTGGGAAGGCGAGGACACCGAGGCAGGATGACTCCAGCGACATGGAGTCAGCCAAGGAAGGCTCCGACAAACGCTCAACGTGAGTCCAGGACTGCCTGGTCATAACCTCAGCAGTGCTTCACTGTGCTGTTTGTTTGTGGCAACTCATTTAACAAGCTCATTACAAAAAAGTTATTATAATTTGTCTGGTCAGCACTGTCCACTGTGATCCAAAACCATTGATTTGGAAGGTACAGTAGAGTATTGATTATATTCCCTGTTTGGGTGACTCATGGCAGAAACTGTGTCATTGCAGAGAGAAGAGAGCCACCACCATGGCTGAGATTGTGGAGCAGGCCCAGGAGAGAGAGTTAGCACAAGTAAGTTATTTCGTATTTTGATAAATAGGGCCCTTTTATATTTTGTTTTTGTAAAGTGAAGATACAGTTTGTTAGGCCACACAGGCCTGCTTTTTGGATTTCTGAATGACACAACTTTCTCCTGTCTGTTCCAGGCACGAGGGGAGACGTACCGCCCCACCAGCAGCCTCTCAGCACCTGTGACCTACGAGCGCCCGCGCGCCCGAGACCGCCCCAAACCCCGCAGGAGACCCCGCCCCAAAGAGCCTGAGGAGAAGCGGCGCTCTCGCTCGGCTCCGGCCCAGAGTCCGGCACAACTTCTGCCGCCCTCACACACTGCCCATAACGAAGGCTTCCTGTACCGCAAACACGACTTTGAGGGCCACCAGAAGAGTCCCAGCAGGTGGGCGTCTACCGACTCACAGTCACACACACCACACAGACAAGAGTTAAAAGGTTAATGTAGCTAGATCACTAAAGAACATGTGTATATACAGTACTCTATTGACACACTATGAGTTCACTTTGGAAGAAAGTAGAAACATGCATAAGCTGTTGCCCAATAAGCTGTTCTTGTTCTTGTTTTGCAGTAAGTCCTGGGTGAACTTGTATTGCGTGTTGTCCAAGGGAGAGATCACTTTCTACAAGGACGCCAAGAGCACTACCACACCTTACAATGAAGAAACCCCACTCGACCTGAGCGTCTGTATATGTGATAGCACCATAGGATACAAGAAGAAGAAAAATGTCTTCGTTATCAAGTATGGCTTGATGAAGAGGATATTTTTTTACTCCACCTTACTCCTTGTTTTAGCATACAATACTTTTCTTCACCTTAAAATGTTTGAGTGACCAGAGGATAGACTCTTGGTACTTCCAGTAACAATGTCTCTCTCCTTTCTTCTCCAACAGGAAAAATGATGGCAATGACTATATTTTCCATGCAAAGGATGAGGTAAGAATGCCTGTGATGAAAATGAATATGTTTCATCTAATGTCTTAACATCAATGTTTTACTCCCATTAGAGAGCTAGAAAGGCCACCCCTCTGAGCAGAGTTCCTCTCTAGGTTTCTTCCTACAGTAGGTTCCTTCCTTCTAGGGAGTTTTTCCTGGCAACTGTGCTTTCGCTTCTGCTTTGCTTGTTCTTTGGGGTCTAGGCCAGGTAGCTGTAAAGCACTTTGTGACAACTGCTGATGTAAAAAGGGCTTCATGAAATACATTTGATTGAAGAAATTACTGGTCCTGCTTCTTGGTTTTGTGGAAACCCTAACAATCCCATGTCTCTGGGTGCACTTTTGCAGGAGGACCTGAAGGCTTGGGTCACTAACATCACCACCAGTATAACTGAACACGAGGAGATCGCCAAGTGGGACAAGCCCACCACCTCGTCCACAGATCCTGACCGCTCGGAGAGGAAGGAGAAGTCAGAGGGCGACGCAGACGCCAGGTCAGAGAGGTCTGAGATGGGAGGAGAGGTGGAGGAGGAGGAGAGGTCAGAGAAAGAGAGGTCTGACAAGGGAGAGGGGTCCGAGAAGACGGGAGAGTGCTCCGAGAAGGTAGACACGTCGGAGAGGGGTGAGAGGCCAGAGGGAGGGGCAGGGGGCTCCAGCACGTCAGGGAAGAGCAAATGATCCCCGCTGAGTGGAGGAGTGGACTGACATCCAACCATCTTCCCCCCCACCCCACCCAACTTTACCCAACGACACCAGACAGTGCTGTGAGCAAGAGAGACGGAACAAGATTTTGTACATTTCTGTGCATATCTTCTCTCCTTTTCTCTCTCTATATCTCTCTCTCTGTCTCTCTCTGTGACATCCTGAGGCTTGGGTCCTAATGTTAACTGTGACTGACTGATCCTTCAGCCCCTCCCGCTCCCCCAGCCAAAATACATCAATACTTGCATTGCATTGTGGCTCTTGCTGGTAGGTTGGAGGATGGCGGAGATTAACCAGCGCCACTGTGTGGTCACAGGCATTCGTCACAGTCACGACTCATTGATCATTTATATCTTGGATTCACAGCATCTCTCAGTATATATATAATATACCTATGACTGACTATGTAATGCTCTGTCTAAAACAACCCAAGCAGCGGTGAATGAAATGTCTCACAATATTTTGAAAAAGCTTTTTTCTGAAGCAATATACTTTTTTATTTCTTCTCTTTGTTTGAGAGAGAGTGAAAGGAGACAAACAGTTGCTTATTAATTATATGATTGTTCACATTCATCATCAGCTTCTTTCTGGCAGGTCAGCAGCACCTTAAACACTTCCAACACGTCTGTGTATACTCAGCATATTGACATTTCAAACCCACCTCATCGCTATCTCTGAGTCATGTTGTCCTGATGGAATGCTGGTATTACCTACTTGTGCTAATAACTGAATTGATCAACACGTGTTTCTCTTCAATGCCATGCCATGCCAGGAATAAAGGTGAACTAGGGTTGCCAACTTGATTAAAATTCAATCACATCCAAGAGTCTATTCGAGGAGGCAATGCCCAATTTAACCTTCTTGTGGTGCCAGACCTGTGTCTACATCCTACTTGTTAAATCCAACCATCATGGCATGACATAGTATAGTGCACCTTTTTATTTTAATGCTTTCATGTTCTTCTTGGTCTTGAGAAGTTGACCAGTTCTGAAATGAATTTGGCAGTGCAATAATTCCATCTGAAGGGAAGGTCTGTGTAAAATGCTAACATCATGGTAGATCTTAAACTATGGTGATAAGAAGATATGTTTTAGTGACATAGCAGAGAAAAGCCCAAGCCAGACATAATACATGCTTCTTACGAATGCTATTTGATCTGAGACAAATGAAGAAGCATTAGAACCTCATTGCTGTTTTTATTATATTACTGGAATATATTTGATAGGGACTGTAATGGTTTCACTCCTGAAAATACAGTAGTAACATCAACATTAGATGAACACCAGAATATATTATAAACTACTTCTCCCTCCCTGTTTTCTTTCTTTCTTTAAGAGATTAAACCAATAGAAAATGATTGTCAGTCAGAGGAGGATTTATGTACAATTGTCATGATCTAGTCATTAAATTGTATATATCTTTATGTATACCAATAAATGATATGCTCTAATAAACAGAGTTCTATGGAATGAAGTGGGTTAAGATTAAAACATTTCTGTTAATCTACACAAATGAAGTGGGGAAACCACATCAGTTGATTGTGATATTACTGTTTATTCAATTTAAATGAAAAATATGCAAATTATGAGTCACTAACAAAGGATAGTGTATATACACTAATATCTAGGTACATTTTACATTTTACAAGGGAAAAGAGTGCTGGACCTAGGTACATTTGTTGTGTATTTATAAATGTGTATTTCATTTAATTGATCATACGGGTTTGCTACAGACAGTTTTTTCTATTAGTAGTTAGATCCTGCCAGGCAAGTGAATTATTATAAGAACAGTCCTGTTTCGAGTGATAGGCATTCGCTATATTTACTTGAACTGGTTAACTGGCTTGGATGAAAACAAAGTGCTTGGTAACCTGAATGTTAGTTTATTTGGCAACTCTGAAGCTGATCAGACTGGTATCCAGGTTATATATGTTTTAGCTGTGACTCTTGGGCTATGACTTCAAAGCTAAATACAACCATACTGACTGAAGCAAGCAAAATGTTTTGCTTGCTTCAGTCATATTGGATGATTAATTATAAACATATATTGATAAAAAAGTTACAGAACACAAAGAAAATGTTGGTTTAGTTAGTACTGTACACCTACAATATGAAACCTCAATAGCCAGCATATTTTGATTTGTTTCAAATGGGCTACTTTTTAATTATGTTTACAGATATGTTTTATCCGATTCCTAAATGCCCCATATCATGGACCTTCCAGATCAAACATCACTGCTTAAAGTGGTCTGTGTGTTTTATTAGAAAATTAATTGATTTCACAATATACTCAATACAGACTGTTCCATTTGACTCCGGATGCAAATACTGGCACTTATTGACTTTGGCATTCAAGTGTTATGACACAAGCAACAGTCATGAGTCTAACTGCAGCTTGTTGATTGGAAGCAGTTAACTTATTGGTAAGACTTGAATATTTCATGATATATGTGTTATGTCATCTGTTACAATGTCAACTAGAAACTGTTGAGAAACTGTCAATTACAGTATAACAACAAACTGTCTATTGTAGGTGGTTATTATAGGTACCACCATGCCATTCTGGATTACAGGCTTTAAAAACGAATGGTACCTAAAATGTTAATTTATTAGAAGGTTTACAGCCAATTGTAAACCTTCTAATTCCTCCGGAATTCCTCCGGAATTGAGCCTTTCGTTGCAATGCATATTTATTAGTTAAACACTAGTAGCTGTTTCTCTTATTTTCCTCTGTGGAAAGAGAGAACGGCTCTCCTCCTAATTCTATTCATTCCAATTCTATGGTTCCACCATCTACATTCTTATCAGAGAAATCCCATCATCACTTGATGAAACAAACAGGTTAATACTATAATACTTACTAAACACACATAAATAATACAATACCCACGAAACACAGAAATACTACAATGCCTACTAAACACACAATAACAAGGTAACGTAAAGCTCTTGACCTCATGGCTGGTGTTTTTGTAATTTTGTGTTTTTCTTGTCTCAGATACAGTGTTAGTGTACCTTAATGATACCTATTCCTTGCTGCTATGACATTTTCTCTATGTAAACCTCCTTACTTGCTGATGCAAAATGTACGTGAACATTGGTGTATGCTTGACACGGAGGTGTTAAGCCAAGAGTTTTTGAAAAAGTCATCATCAACCAACCCCACAGATCAGTAGATACATGATGCATTCTAGATAGTAGTGGGAGAGATGAAGAAATTCCTGATGTTGCAGCCACTCACAGTGTTTAAAGATCAAAGTCAATTTGCTTGATTGAGTAGAGAAAGTTAACAGATTCCTGTGTTAGAGATTTAACTGAAGTAGAATTAAAAATAATATATTAATTTAATTTGGCAAATTAGTAAACCTTGCCAGAGAGTAAAGTTCTTGAGACAGGCGTACACAAAAGTCAATTCTCTTGATTTTGAGGGGGTAAACATACTGTCATTATAACACCTCATGACGTAATCACCAATTAGCATTGGCAAACATTTATTAGAATTCATGGACTTAATCCATTTGACCAGCTATGTACTTAATGCTCCAATCTCCACTTCTTAATGTCTTTGTGCATTTAACACATGGAGCAAAATGTCAAGTGTCATAACTGCTAATGTCAGGTGTCATGATGACACACTTATGTAGGCATAATGGCACAGTTATGTATACACCTTCAACTAAAGTATTCCCTGTATTTAACCAAGTCATTTGTTTTATTTTTTGTAAGAAGAAAAACTGTCTGTGTCATAAAGCCACCTGGGGATAGTAACTGAACCACATAGCTCTGACAACATAAGTTAATAAGTCAGTGATAGACGTCAAATGAAGGGCTGGTCTTTTAAAAAACAACTGTGTTTTCTGTTTGGAGGTAATAACGCTTCAGATCAGTAAGCTTGAAATCCTTGCTTATGTACAGTATGTTGGTACAAAAGAAAACATTTTTATGCTGTATTCTGTAGCCCTCTTATAGCAGATCAGTGAAAGGCTGAAACACATCAGAGCTACTCGCAGTTTTAAGAGAGGCGCAAGTGGAAACATGAATAATTGATGATGTGCACAGTGTAAAACGCTAGTGGTGATGCAGGGTCTATAAGAAATATACATGTATACAGTATTGCACAAAGTCTGCACAACTCAATGTATGTCTTTTAAGAATGTACATTTTAATTCTGATTTGTTTATTAAATAGACTGGAGTAACATCTGCCAATATCTGTCTGTTGAAATATGGTATTGTCTCATAAATTCTGTTCATCCCTTAATCTGGGCACTGTCGTTTTTAATACTGTATATTGCTTGACTGGCACCCATTTACATGAAAATCACATTATGTATTACATAATGCACAAGAACCTCATCTGTATTGTGTGGTTTTAACCTCAAATCTAATTATTGGCTCTGATCATTGGTCCAATTGCAATAATATAAGCAGACAAATTCAATATGTATCGCGGCTCAGGCTAAAACCCAGATGCAGACACAGGAGGCGGATAGTATGAGTCTCAGAGTTTATTACTGAACAAGGGGCAGGCAAAAGGTAAGTCAAGGCAGGCAAAGAGTCGTAATCCAAATCAGAGTCAGGCAGGTACAGGACGGCAGGCAGGATCAGGACAGGCAGAAAGGTCAGAACTGGGAAGACTAGGAAAACCAAAAATTAGAGCACTGGATACACGGGAACATGCTGGTAGGACTTGACAGGACAAGACAAAACAGGAGACAAAGGGCTGTGAGACAGTGGTTTAATCCTAGGCACATGAAAAGTGGGATGTATTCAGATGGTGGGGGGCAACAGAAGACGAAGAGCAGAGGGGCTAAGGATTTTAGAGATGGGAAAGGGCCGATGAAACAGGGGAAAGTTTACGGGACTCCACCCAGAGGGGCAGGTCCTGAGTGGAAAGCCATACCCTCTGCCTGAGCCGATAGCGGGGAACATGGGTCCGGTGGTGATCCACCTGTCGCGATACCTGGTTGTGGTCATCAGAAGAGCGGCCTGAGCTCTATTCCAGGTACGGTGACAGCGGCAGACGAACATCTGGGCATAGGGTATTCTGACTTCTTCCTCTTGCTCAGGGAAGAACGTGGGCTGATATCCCAAGAAACACTCGAAGTGCGAGAGACCAGTGGCCGAGCAGGGAAGGGTGTTACGGGCGTATTCCACCCACACAAGTTGCTGGTTCCAGGTGGTGGGGTTGGCGGAAACAAGGCAACAAAGAGCCATCTCAAGGTCCTGATTGGCTCGCTCAGACTGGCCGTTAGATTGTGGGTGAAAACCAGAGGACAGGCTGGCCGACAACCCAATTAGGGTGCAGAACGCCTTCCAAAACCGGGATGAGAACTGAGGACCACGATCGGAGACCATGTCGAATAAAATGGGTGGCTTTAGAAAACCTATCCACCACCATCAGGAACGTGGTGTTGCCATCTGATGGAGGAAGACCAGTAACAAAGTCCAGGGATATATGGGACCAGGGGCGGTGAGGAACAGGGAGTGGTTGAAGAAGGCCAGCCAGGGCTTGCCGCGGAGTCTTATTTTGTGCACACACAGTGCAGGCGGCGACGAATGCGGAGAGATCGGGAACCATGGATGCCACCAAAAGCGTTGTCGGATGAAAGCCAGGGTCCGATGGGAGCCTGGATGGCATGGCAGTCTCGAGGAATGTGCCCATTCCAGGACTGGGGAACGGGCAGAGTCCGGGATAAACATCCGGTTAACCAGACCCCCCCTGGGCCTTACGGACCAGGCTCTCTATACCCCAGACGAGTGCAGCCGCTAGACAGGAGGTCGGGAGGATGGTCTCGGGGTCAGACGGAGTAGCAGCGGGGCTATACAAACTTGAGAGTGCATCAGGCTTCACATTCTTGTACTCCGGGTGGTAGGAGAGAGTGAAATTGAAACGGGTGAATAACAGGGCCCAACAAGCCTGCCTAGAGTTGAGGCACTTGGCGGTGCAGAGATATTCCAGGTTCTTATGATCAGTCTACACTAAGAATAGGTGTTCCACCCCCTCCAACCAGTGCCTCCACTCCTCCAACGCCATCTTGACAGCAAGGAATTCTCGATTTCCCACATCATAGTTCCTCTCAGCAGGGGTAAGACGATGGGAGAGAAAAGCGCAGGGGTGCAGCTTTTGGTCCTGAGCAGAACGCTGGGACAGGACGGCCCCCACTCCGACATCCGAGGCATCGACCTCCACCACAAACTCACGGGACTGGTCCGGATGGATTAAGATGGGGGCTGTAGTGAATCGATGTTTGAGGTCCAAGAACGCCCGGTCAGCTGCTGGAGACCACATGAATGGAACCTTGGGAGAGGTGAGTGCTGAGAGGGAGGAAGCCAGGGTGCTGTAACCCCGGATGAAGCAATGGTAGAAGTTAGCAAATCCCAGGAAACATTGCAGCTGCACTCTGGATGTGGGTTGAGGCCAATCCACCACCACTCTCACATTGTCTGGATCCATCTGTATGTGTCCTGCAGTGATGACGTATCCTAGGAAGGAGATGGTGGAGCGATGGAACTCACACTTCTCCGCTTTGACGAAAAGCTCGTTCTCCGGGAGATGCTGAAGGACCTGTCAGACGTGGAGGACGTGCTCTGAACGGGAAAAGATGGATGTCATCGAGGTAGACAAACACAAACCGGTTCAGCATGTCCCGGAGCACATCGTTGACCAGGGCCTGGAACACAGCGGGAGCATTGCTCAGTCCCAATGGCATAACCAAGTACTCATAGTGCCCATTAGTCGTGTTAAAGGCTGTCTTCCACTCGTCTCCTTCCCGTATCCGAACCAGATGGTAGGTGTTCCGAAGGTAATTTTTTTTGAAGATGGTCGCTCCCTGAAGAGGTTTGAAAGCCGAGGAGATGAGTGGTAGACGGTAACGGTTTTTAAGGCCCCGGTAGTCGATACATGGGCACAGAGTTTTGTACTTCTTCTCCACAAAAAAGAACCCTGCGCCGGCATAAGAGGCAGAAGGACGAATACTCCCTGTAGCGAGAGAGCCCTCAATGTACTCCTCCATAGCCTTGGCCTCCGGACCCGACAGGGAGTAAAGCCGCCCCCGAGGTGGTGTAGTGCCCGGGAGAAGGTCAATGGCGCAGTCTGGGTCGATGCGGAGGGAGAGACGTAGTGCGGGCCTTGTTGAAGACCTCCCTGAGGTCCAGGTACTCCGAGGCTTCTCCTAAGCATGCAGGAAGACGTCCTGGGGCAGGCTGTGCCGACTTAAGACAATGTGCATGGTAGAACGGGCTCCAACCCATGATAGAATCAGTAGCCCAGTCGATCAGGGGATTGTGCTTCTGGAGCCAGGAATACCCCAAAACCACAGGTACATGGGGAGATTCAATGAGCAGGAACTACATACACTCACTGTGATTTCCTGATACTCGTAGGTTGATAGGAACCGTATTGCAGGTGACTCTGCCAATAGAGCACCCATCCAGTGCTCTGACGTCCATGGGAATGGAGAGGGGTTGAGTGGAGATTCCCAGCTCGGACACCAAGGTAGCGTCGATAAAGCTCTCATCGGCCCCAGAGTCAATGAGCACCCCCTCAACAGGGTGGCATGGAGAGGGGTACGAGTAATGGGAGATTGGAAAATCCCTGTACGGCTCACCAGAGTACTCGTACCTACTGATGAGCCCAGTCTTTTTAATGGACAGTTGGAAATATAATGTCCTGTAATCCCGCAGTACAGACAGCTCCTGGTGCTCAATCTGCCTAAACGTTCATCCGGAGACAATCTAGCCATTCCCAGTAGCTTGGGCTCTGGAGGAGGCGAGTCGACCGCCCTCTGTGATTCCTGTGGGCACTCGGGTGACATTGGATTCTCTCGGTAAGGTGAATGTCGGGAACTTCCGGGATTCCTCTGAGGCAAGGTGGGTTCAGTGGACGAGCGAGTATGACCAGGAACAGACCTCCTCTCCCTCCTACGTTCCTGTAGCCGCCCATTGATCTGTAAGGTCAAGGCGATGAGGGAGTCGAGGTCCATGTGAAGCTCCCAGGCTGCGAGCTCGTCTTTAACCTCCTCCGATAATCCGTGTAGGAACATGTCGAAAAGAGATTCCGGGTTCCAGGCACTCTCAGCGGCCAACGTGCGAAAATCTACCGCGTAGTCTGCCACACTACGGGAGTTTTGACCCAGTTGGAGTGGCTTCTGAGCAGCCTCTCTCCCAGACATCGGAGAGTCGAACAACTTACTTACTTTCGCCACAAAATCCTCCAGCCTAAGGCAAACGGTGGATTGCTGCCACACCGCCCTCCCGGACATCAGCATTATGAGATACGCTATCTTTGAACAGTCTGACGGAAACGAAGAGGGCTGCAGCTCGAAAATGAGGGAGCACTGGGGGAGAAACGCTGGGCAGGTTCCGGGATCCCCAGCGTAGCGCTCCGGATGAGGTAAGTGGGGTTCTCGGGAAGCCGGGGTAGGCTGGGGAGAAGCATCGCTGGTAGCGGGGCTACTGAGAGTCTGGGAGGTTTCCGTTGTGGCTTGCTGCCTAATAGATAGCCTGCGGAATTGTTCCAATAATGCACTGACGGCATGGTCATGTTGTTCCGCCAAGGTGTGGAATCCTTCCATAAGGTTAAGTAGTAACTCCTTGTGTCTTCCAATGGGGGCTCCTTGTGAGGAGACAGTGTTGCAGAGCTGGTCCGAGTCTGCTGGGTCAGTCATGGCCAGTTCGTACAATCGTGGCTCAGGCTAAGACCCAGATGCAGACACAGGAGGCGGATAGTAATCAGAGTTTATTACTGAACAAGGGGAAGGGAAAAGGTAAGTCAAGGCAGGCAAAGAGTCGTAATCCAAATCAGAGTCAGGCAGGTACAGGACAACAGGCAATTGGTAGGTCGAGGCAGGCAAAGAGTCGTAATCCAAATCAGAGTCAGGCAGGTACAGGACGGCAGGCAGGATCAGGGTCAGGACAGGCAGAAAGGTCAGAACTGGGAAGATCAGGAGAAAAAAAAACTAGAGCACTGGAAACACAGGAACACGCTGGTAGGACTTGACGGGACAAGAAGAACTGGCAACAGACAAACAGAAAATGCAGGATTAAATACACAGGGAATAATGGGGAAAATGGGAGACACCTGGTAGGGGATGGAGACAAGGACAAAGACAGGTGAAACAGATCAGGGTGTGACAATATGACTTCTTTATGATACTGTGTATTTACTGAGACGTGTTCTCTGCAATAATACTTTAGGTGTATGTTGGTCTTTGTTCTGCACCAACCTGCAGATCTCTTTATGTATGTTATCACTACATCTGTAAATGATGCTGTTTTAGACATGGACACTGGTAGACATGGAACTATAGACATGGAACTATTTACATTTTACATTTTAGTCATTTAGCAGACGCTCTTATCCAGAGCGACTTACAGTTAGTGAATACATTTGTTTTTTGTTGTTGTTTTTTTTGTTTTTTTATACTGGCCCCCCGTGGGAATCGAACCCACAACCCTGGCGTTGCAAACGCCATGCTCTATCAACTGAGCTACATCCCTGCCGGCCATTCCCTCCCCTACCCTGGGTCAATTGTGCGCCGCCCATGAGTCTCCCGGTCACGGCCGGCTGCGACAGAGCCTGGATTCGAACCAGGATCTCTAGTGGCACAGTTAGCACTGCGATGCAGTGCCTTAGACCACTGCTCCACGTGGCGATAACAAACTATCTTTTCAAGAAGTCGGTTGAGTCCAAATGTATGCCCATGCACCACCAGTTTGTTATCGCCACGTGCCAGGCTTCAGACACACAGGTAGTGAAGGAGACTACCAATCAGTGAACTCAAATGAAAAGGATATCTTTATCTATTTCAAATCTTCTGCAAATGGCACCGCATAAAAAAACAAATGGTTAAGACTTTCTACTTGATAATGAGGTGTGACAGTAAATTCAATATATACTGTAAACATGGTTAATGATAAAAGCACAACAGGAAAGTATACTGAAAGAAAAGTGAATCTGCTGTGATATTGTCTGCAAGAGATAATAGTAATAGCTCAACATTAAATGGCATTTGTAAGAAATGCATACATGATAGTTAGAGAGGGAAACATCATTATTAGCATGTTGTACTGTTAATAAATGTGTTAGGCCATAATCTGCTGTGTTAGCATTCAGTATACTCTTAGAAAAAGGGTTCCAAAAGGGTTCTCCGGCTGTCCCCATAGGAGAACCCTTTTTGGTTCCAGGTAGAACACTTTTTGGTTCCAAGTATAACTTTTTTGGGTTCCATGTAGAACTCTCTGTGGAAAGGGTTCTACATGGAACTCAAAAGGGTTCTACCTGGAACCAAAAAGGGTTCTTCAAAGGGTTCTCCTATGGGGACAGCCGAATAACCATTTTAGGTTCTAGATAGCACCTTATTTGTAGCATTCAGGCTACTGGTTAGAAAATCAATTAAGCAATTAAAGGATAATCTGCAGTTCAAAGATAAACAAAGCGACCCCCCTGCCACTGTTTTGGTTATCAGCTGAGAGATGGGGCTGGAGAAATGTTACCACTCTAGGCCTAGATTCAATCAGGACCACAAAAGATCCGCTTTATAGCGTAATTTATTTTTTGAAGGTAGTTTCCGATTGAGTCAGCATCTGCAGAGTTTACTGTGAATGCAGTCTCCACGGACGCGGGAACATTGCCTTTAAAAGGTACATAGGATTGAATCCCGGCCTTAACCATGTTTTGAGGCTATACAGTGTTTGTTTACATTTGCATTGTTTACTAACAATGGAGTAGAACAAGCTTATGGCCGGGACTCAATCTGATCGCGCTTTGTCGGCCATGCACCTTTTAAAGGCAATGTTCCTGCATTTGCGGAGACTGCATTCACGGTAAACACTGCATATGTCGGCTCAATTTGAAATAACCTTCAAATGTCAAGCACTCCATAACTCGGCTCTACCACTGATTGGATTGAATTACAGCCTATATTTTGGGTTCTGATGAGGTATACAACAGATGTACTAAGCTTATTAGGCATTTATAAGGTATATTTTTCAAGAATCAATGGGTATATATAATTAATTGATAAAGATTTTTTTTATGTTTTATTAATGATTTCGTGTGGGTTTGGTGTTTGACTTAGGCTTACAGGCAGGCTACTTTCTCACAGATCCAGGAGATTACCCAGCTGCATAGTGCATCATTCCATCTCTTTAATGGACCACCAGAGAAAGCGGTTTCCATCTCAGTAGTCCTCATTTCCAAAACGGTTATTACTAGGCTCACCAGAACCTATAAACTCTCAATACACTCAGATTGTAAATGTCATTTATGGATTTTTGCACGTATTCTTCAATAGACAAATGTGACACTAAAATAATTGTGTTACCCTATGGTCAGTGGTGTGCCGTCCACCCATTTCATGGCCAATTCCTTATCTTTGTCAGTCAGACTAATCCAGTATTCCTTCTTTTGGAATCCATTGATAAATTCCTAGCATTTTGGCAGAAAAATATATTAGCATTAAAAATATATTGGCATACTGCCATCAACAGTACCACACTAATTCCAGATCCTCCCCCCACCCAACCCCCTTCCTTTCTCTTCTTACACTCTCACCTCCTCTTCTTTGCTGTTTATGATAACTGTGTATTTTTATTTTATTTAATTTTTTATTTCACCTTTATTTAACCAGGTAGGCCAGTTGAGAACAAGTTCTCATTTACAACTGCGACCTGGCCAAGATAAAGCAAAGCAGTGCGATAAAAAACAACAACAACACAGAGTTACACATGGGATAAACAAAACAAACAGTCAATAACACAATAGAAAATCTATATACAGTATTTGCAAATGTAGTAAGTTATGGAGGTAAGGCAATAAATAGGCCATAGTGCAAAATAATTACAATTTAGTATTAACACTGGAGTGATAGATGTGCAGAAGATGATGTGCAAATAGAGATACTGGGGTGCAAATGAGCAAAATAAATAACAATATGGGGATGCAACGCCAGGGTTGTGGGTTCGATTCCCACGGGGGGCCAGTATAAAAAAATAATAATATATGTATTCACTAACTGTAAGTCGCTCTGGATAAGAGCGTCTGCTAAATGACAAAAAATGTAAAATGTTAACTGATCTCTCTCTTTAGTTGACCGATCTCTCTCTTTAGTTAACCGATCTCTATCTTTAGTCACGACATTGAAACTGGTCTGTAGTTGGTCTCTCTCTCTCTAGTCACGACATTGAAACTGGTCTGTAGTTGGTCTCTCTCTCTCTAGTCACAACATTGAAACTGGTCTGTAGTTGGTCTCTTTCTCTCTAGTCACAACATTGAAACTGGTCTGTAGTTGGTCTCTCTCTCTCTAGTCACGACATTGAAACTGGTCTGTAGTTGGTCTCTCTCTCTAGTCACGGCATTGAAACTGGTCTGTAATTGGTCTCTCTCTCTCTAGTCACGACATTGAAACTGGTCTGTAGTTGGTCTCTCTCTCTAGTCACGACATTGAAACTGGTCTGTAGTTGGTCTCTCTCTCTCTAGTCACGGCATTGAAACTGGTCTGTAATTGGTCTCTCTCTCTCTAGTCACGACATTGAAACTGGTCTGTAGTTGGTCTCTCTCTCTCTAGTCACGACATTGAAACTGGTCTGTAGTTGGTCTCTCTCTCTCTAGTCACAACATTGAAACTGTTCGGTAGCTGGTCTCTCTCTTTAGTCAAGACATTGAAACTTGTCTGTAGCTGGTCAGCTTCTTCAGTTAGCTTGTTGTAACTGGTCTTTAACCAGTGTATCTACAGTGCCTTCAGAAAGTATTCATACCTCTTGACTTATTCCACATTTTGTTGTGCTACAGTCTGAATTCAAAACGGATTCAATAGATTTTTTCTCTCACCCATCTACACACAATACCCCGTAATGACAAAGTGAAAACATGTTATTAGAAAATGTAACACATTTATTGAAAATGAAATACAGACATATCATATTTACATAAGTATTCACACCCAAGTCAATAGTTTGTAGAAGCACCTTTGGCGGTGATTACAGCTTTGAGTTGTCTTGGGTATGTCTGTATAAGCTTTGCACATATGGATTTGGGGATTTTCTCCCATTCTTCCTTGCAGATTTTCTCAAGCTCTGTTAAGTTAGATGGGGAGCGGCGGTGAACAGCAATCTGTTCAATGGGATTCAAGTGTGGGCTTTGGCTGGGCCACTCAAGAACTTTCACATTCTTGTTCTGAAGCCATTCCAGCATTGCTTTGTCTGCATGCATGGGGTCATTGTCCTGTTGGAACATAAATCTTCGCCCCAGTCTAAGGTCGTTTGCACTCTGAAGCAGGTTCTCATCAAGGATGTGCCTGTATTTGGCTCCATTCATTGTTCCCTCTATCCTTACCAGTCTTCCAGTCCCTGCCGCTGAAAAGCATCTCTATAGCATGATGCTGCCACCACCATGCTTCACGGTAGGGATGGTGTTAGATGGGTGATGAGCTGTGCCTGCATTCAGGCCAAAGCGCTTTGCATTCAGGCCAAAGAGTACATTTTTTGTCTCAACAGACCCCAGAATCTTTTTCCTTATGCTTGGAGTCTTTCACGTGACTTTTCGCAAACTCCAGGCTTGCTGTCATGTGCCTTTTTCTCAGGAGTGCCTTCCATCTGCCAACTCTCCCATAATACCCAGATTGCTGAAGTGCTGTAGAGACTGTTGTACTTCTGGCAGGTTCTCCAATCTCAGCCAAGGAACTCTGTAGTTCTGTCCGAGTGGTCATTGGGTTCTTGGTCACCTCCCTGACCAAGGTCCTTCTTACCCGGTTGCTCAGTTTAGTTGGACGGCCAGCTCCAGGCAGAGTCTGGGTACTTCCATATTTGTTCCATTTCCCAATGATGGAGATCACTGTGCTCTTGGAACCTTTGAACATGCTCAAAATTGTTTTATACCCTTCCCCAGATATGTGCCTAATCACAATTCTATCACAGTGATCTATGGACAGTTCCTTGGACATCACGGTATAGTTTCTGCTCTGACATGCACTGTCAACTGTGGGACCTTATATAGGTGTGTTTCTTTCTAAATCATGTCCAAAGAATTGAATTGGCCACAGGTGGACTCCAATCAAGTTGTAGTGACATCTCAGGAAAGTGGATGCACATGAGCTCAATTTGGAGTGTCATAGCAAAGTGCTGTGAATACTTATGTAAATTAGATATTTCTGTATTTAATGTTCAATAAATATGCAAAATATTCTAAAAACATGTCTTCACTTTGTCATTATGGCGTATTGTGTGTATATGGGTGAGAAAAAATAACATATATTGAATCCATTTTGAATTCAGGCTGTAACACAACAAAAAGGACTAAGTCAAGGGGTATGAATACTTTCTGAAGGCACTATATGCAGAGTTGACTGTAAGAAGAGAGAAGCTGTGATGTCAGAAAGAGGCTATGATTCATGATTGATTGGGAAAAAATATGCACTGAGTACATCCCAGAGGATAACACGTTTCCAACATGGTCCCTGATGGAATACACACAATACAGACAAGACACACAAAAACAACAGTAATCGTTACAGTAAAAAAAACTGCATCACACAACATAGAATAAAAAAATAAATAAGAACATATGCAATCAACCTATCCTAATATCATAATTTGTCCTCCTGGACTCTAAATACATTATACATCAATAAATCTATATAGTTATCAATAAAACTTAGATGGCAGCTAAGATGGCTTCTGGGCCAGACCTCGGCCTTCACCTTTCTGATGTAGCAGAGGCATAAATGCCTGTCAGTGACACTAAGTGACACTGAACCTTCTCCTAAGATGAGCTCTGACCTGTCCTTTAAAAACACCCCTGGACTTGGACTGTTTAATAGGCAGTGGGAGGCTATTCCACAAAAGAATGCCAGTGTAGAAGAACAAGCTCCAGGCCACACTATTTATTATTGGCACTGCGAACAGTTGCTCGTGTTGAGTTTGAAGTTTTATTTGTCACATGCACAAGTACAGTGAAGTGCTTAACTTGCAAGCCATTCCCAACAGTGCAGTATTCAAAATCTAAATAGTATAACTAAAAAAACACGAGTCACATTATGGCCATGTTGAGTATGAGCCATAGCTATCTGTGAGCCTAAGTAGTCAGGGGAAGTACCACTAATGATGTTGTACATGTGGTTAAGCTTCAGCTGTTCCATTGTGAGCTGTAGGCAACAGACCCACTGCTTGGAATTCATTTCCTCCAACATGTGTTCTGGTTGGGTACAGATGTAGGATCTTAATTTGACCACTCCTTTCTTGTGCAGGAAATGCAAACGTGTATTGTATTTGAGTTTTAAAAAGGCTTCTAAAGTTTGTAATTTCCACTTTGACATTTCAGACTTGATTTGCCCTAACAAAAAATGTGTCAACCCCTACAAAAATGTATATTAATTATAATCCACATACTAATTCACATTTCCTGTTGCTGTAGGATTATTTTCCTGCTCTAGCAAACTGGCTAAAATTAAAATCCTACATATTAAGCAGATACCTATGAGGTTTTTTTGCTCAACCTGCATCTTGTTCTTCAGTTTTGTTGTCAAACCACTGTACCACGCAGAGCAGGCTTAATCAAAATGACACTGTATCAGTGTTGCAAGCAGTTTTTTTTATTTTGATGTCAAACTGCCTTGTTCTGCAGTACAGGATTTTTTGTTTACTGGCACTTTTGGATATAACTTTGGATATAGCAATGGATTCAACTGAGAGTGACTGATCTAATGTTATGCCTAGATAATAGGTGTGTGACAGATGCTTTGGACACAATTTCATTTCTATCACAGGTCACCTTTACCTTATCTACCTTCTGTAGTCTCCGTTTAGTGCCGAACAGTATGGAATCAGTTTTGCCTAAGTGTAATGACAGCTTGTTATCTGTAAGCCACTCCCTCACAGACTCTAGCTCCCTACTAATTGTCTCCTCAATCTGGTGGGTATCCTTCCTGGACACCATCAACACAGAGTCATCAGAGTATAGTAGTAGTTTGCATTTTACTGCTGCTGGCATGTCATTAACATAAAAAAGAAACAATAGAGGCCCAAGTATGGAGCCCAGTGGCACACCACATGTAATCTCCCTGGCCTCTGATAGGGTCCCATCAACATCACAGACCTGGGTTCTCCCTGTGAGGTACGACCTAAACTACTTTACAGCCGTTTCGTTTAGTCCCATACATCTCAGTTTAGACAACAGTATGGAATGGTCGACGGTGTCGAACGCTTCTGAAGGTCAAGCATAACCATACCAGTATAATGTCCTTTCTCACTCTCCAATCTGATGTGATCAAAGGCCCCGTGTAGCTCAGTTGGTAGAGCATGGCGCTTGCAACGCCAGGGTTGTGGGTTCGATTCCCACGGGGGGCCAGTATGATTTTTTTTTTACGCACTCACTAACTGTAAGTCGCTCTGGATAAGAGCGTCTGCTAAATGACTAAAATGTAATGAATAAGGCATGTGTCTGTAGAATAGGCTGCACTGAACCCTGACTGGTATTCATACAGTAGGTTATGCTGGATGAGATACATTTACATTTTAGTCCTTTAGCAGACGCTCTGGATACTCCTCTACCTAATCATAAACTAACCTTTCAAAGACCTTGGATACTGTGGTCAGAATTGAGACAGGCCTGTAGTTCCCTACCTCATATCTACTATTCTCTGGCCAACTTCTTCTCACTTAGGACATTTCCTTGGTTTATAGACAGGTTCACAATATGGGCAATGATTTTGTAGGTGACACCTGTATGGAGCGATTTCAGTACCAACAAAAATTGTATTTGAATTCCATATTTTGAATTTGTATCAGGATATTGAATTAAAATGTTATATATTTCAATTTGTAATGCACAAATTGAACAATTGAATTCATTAATTGAACAGTATTTCATTATTTGAAACTGAATTGAATTAATATTGCATTCCGTTTTAGAATTCAATTTAATTGAATATTCAAATTCCCTATTTAATCCTGTATTATCTCTCGATGCAGAACAAGCTTTTGATAGACTATTATGGTCATATCTCTGGTCTGTCTTGGAATATGGGAATTGGCTCCAATTTCATTAATATGATTAAAATACTACATGCCAATCCCTCAGCCATAGTTATAACAGGCAATATCTGCTCTGCTCCGTTCAGAATCACTAGGAGCAGCAGACGAGGCGATCCAATTTCGCCTCTGCTATTCTTATTATCCATGGAACCCCTGGCCCAGGCAATTCATCAATCGAAGGAAATAACACAAATTTCCCTCAAATCAACTGATCACTTCATCTCATTATACGCAAACAATATTTTACCATATCTAGACAATGTATCTCAATCACTCCCAAATGCATTGAAGATCATAGATAAATTCAGCTTAATCTCAAGTTATAAAACTAATCTAACCAAATCAGCCCTACTGCATCTCAAGACCCTGATGGAGGACTCCATCTCTACTTATGGAATTCCAATTCTTTTCCATTTTAAATATTTGGGAGTAGATATATTTCCTTCCTTAGATAAAACTATTGCCAGAAACTGTTACGGTCCGGCACTGTTGGTCCTGTTCCTGCTGGTTTTCCTTTCCCTTTTTTCCCCTGTGTGTGTTGTTTGTGTCTGTCTCCCCCTGCTGTGCAGCCCAGTCAGAGGATCTAGGTCAGGGGGCGTGGCCATTCTCTCACAAGATCAGTTACATCAAGCTGCAGCTCATTGTCACCAATCAAGCAGCAGTTATCTACCCGGGCTGGACACCTCTCCAGCGCCAGTTCGTTCCTACACTACCTGTGGTAACTTGGCCCGTACAGCACTCTCAGTTTGGTTGTACTCTCTCAGTATTATTGTTGTTCCTGCCACGTTTGTAACCTGTCTCTCCTTCGACCAGATCCCGTCTGTTCCTGCTGCCTGCCTGCTTGCCATTCCCACGCCGCTACCTGCTCCTCTGTTACCTGTTATCCTCGTCATCCAGCTCTCAGGACTACTGGCTCTCCACCCCACTCAGCTCCTACCCCGGCCTGAAGCTACTCCACCCTGAACTGCTTCTCTCTGCCAAAACACGTTGAATAAACTACATCCTAATTCACTCTCTTTGTCCGTGTGTCCGTCTCTGCACCTGAGTCCCCCACCCAACCTAATAGAAACTTTAACAGAACGCTCAAATCAATTCAATTGAATTCAAGTAGATGGCATAATATCCCAGTTGCTTTAACCGGCAGAATGTCTATTCTCTAAATGAATATTTTGCCACGGCTGAATTTCTGTAGTTCAATGCTTCCCATGGCTTCCCCTTCTAGGTATTAGGATAAAATTCATAGCGCGGTTTCAACATTTATATGGCAAGTTAAATGATACCGGATAAAATTAACAAAAGAGGGAAAGACAAAGGAAGACTATTCATACCAAACTTTGAATTTAGTTTCCAGGCACTAGCATTTCGCACCATCTGTGGGAGAAAAATCACGTATTTACCTGATTTGTTCAATATTAATAGTTAACAATTAATATGCTTAACAATAGTAGAGACATTTTTTTTGTGCAAATGCTTCTGAGAAAGGATGGTTCCCTCTAGCTCCCTGCAGCTGGTCTGGGCATGTAGTCAACGACATGGGATAGAGATAAACTTGAGGAACAGATAGACCTGTATTGTTTCCATTTCTCGTTGCTTCCGAGTAACCTGGTCACACGGTCAAGACAAAGACCCTCAGAGTGACCACAGTTTTTCAGTTCATCCTGTCTTTTACTATCTTCCAAGGGCACAGCTGTGTGGAGATATGAGTAGTAACAGAACTAACATTATCACTTGCTTGTGCGATATGACCCGATACACATAGCAACAAGAAGAAAACAAGGTAGCTCCTGATCTGCCAGGGAGGGGTGGAACCAGCCAGGACTAAGCATTTTTAGGTCCACTATATAAGACGTCAGCATTTCCTGTTCATTGGGCTCCCAACAAATCTCCTATGGGTGTGTCGTTGACCAGCTCCATTATTGCAATAATTAATCGATGTCAAATAAAGATTGATTGTTTGAAGAAATGACAAAGTCTCTCACTTGATTAGAATTTCCACAACATTCTTGGCGACGAGGATGGGATCCCGACCACCTGCTGACCACTCCTGAGGACCTGGGTTAAACTGTGCACAGGGGTTACACCAAAGTGACTCAAGGAAACTCACACTCCACTGAGGAGGACCTGATACCTGCCTAAGGTTCAAGGAGAGGGGCGTTGGCGGGTGAATACGGGATCTCGAACATAGATAAATAAACGGTGAGACTGACATTTCTTAGAAACAATTGATAAAGGAATCACAGGGTCCTAAGGGGGCTGCTGTGAATCTATGTGGACCTACGGGGTGCCATCATAGAGAAGTATTTGGGGTCCAAAGGGGACGGCCTTACAGAGACTGTCGTTAAGAATCTATGTAGTCCTAAGGGGAGCTGTCATAGATAGTTAAAATAATTGCTTGGGGTTCTAAGGGGACTGCCACTCAATTAAGAAACATGAAGTCTTACGGAGACTGTCGTTAAAATGTATTAGAAGGACGAAGTCTTACGGAGACTGTCGTTAAGAACTATAAAGTCCTAAGGGGAGCTGTCATAGATAGAAAGGTAAATAATTACTTGGGGTCCCGAGTGGACTGCCACTTAATTAAAAAATACGAAGTCTTACGGAGACTGTCGTTAAGAGCTATGAAGTCCTGCGTGGTACTGTCATAGGTAGTTAGGATAATTATTTGAAGTCCTGCGTGGTACTGTCATTTAATTAACAAAACGGAGTCCTGCGTGGTACTGCCTTTAAATGAAAGAAAAACGCTATAAAAAATTACTAGAAATGAATTGAAATGATATGGTATAAAATAGTAAGGTGCACCTGTGATAGCTCTAAACCAAACCCCATTTTAGAAATAAGAAAATACTTCTGTAGAATTGAAGCCCACAGCCAGCCCTAAGAGATTTACATTTACATTTAAGTCATTTAGCAGACGCTCTTATCCAGAGCGACTTACAGTTAGTGAATACATATTTTTTTATACTGGCCCCCCGTGGGAATCGAACCCACAACCCTGGCGTTGCAAACGCCATGCTCTATCAACGGAGCTACATCCCTGCCGGCCATTCCCTCCCCTACCCTGGACGACGCTGGGCCAATTGTGCGCCGCCCATGAGTCTCCCGGTCGCGGCCGGCTGCGACAGAACCTGGATTCGAACCAGGATCTAGTGGCACAGTTAGCACTGCGATGCAGTGCCTTAGACCACTGCGCCACTCAGGAGTCCAGTGTTTCTCATACAGTTGAAACTAAGTATCATAGCAAAACTGTGTTAACTTTTTATGTGGGTAAGATACCAATTTGGATTAGTTCTCCAGTGGTTCAATGACAAATTAGGCAATATTTTAATGGGGATATGAATTTTCTTGTTCATATGGATAAAATATAACATCATAAACAGCGCTAACCGGTTTACTTTGTTTGTCTACCCCTGTGTGTGTGTGTCTGTGTTATCTGTGTGTTTGTGAATGGAACAGGAACCATCGGAGCAAACAGGAGCAAGGGACATGGCATTCCAGATTCTCCCACGGGGGCCCTGAAGGTTATGTGCAGATAAGTGGGAAAAGGACATTTTGGACCAGGTGAAATCATGTAAAATCATGGGAAGGTGGTTTTCTGTTGACAGGGACACTGAGTGTAACAATGTTTGAAGTCAGGGAGAGACTGACAGAGTATGAAGGGACTAGAAAAGGTACAAAATATGAAATAGACTGGGTTAAATTTAGAAAATGGGAAAGAGAAGCAGAAAGGCGTACACAGAGACAGGACCCATTTCGAGGACAGCCCCGTTAGAATATGGTAGTGCAGACTAAGGAGGAAGGGAAAACAGATGAGTGAGAAAAGAACAGAAAAGACGATGAGAGAGATTTCCCCCCTCCCTACTTTCTCCTGACCACTCTCTACCCAGTGCTGCCTGGGCCTGTGGCTGTGGCTGATTACCTCCCTCCCCCGCCTCCACCCGATCCAGCAGACCCAGTGGATGCCCTCACTCTACACCCCACTGCGCCTCCTCCCCCAACTCCACAGTTCACTCCTGTGCCTCCCCTCACATATGAATCTCACCTAGTAGCAGCACCGGTGGACAAACTGCTCTCTGGACTGGCCATGCTGGCGGTGGGAATGATGTCAACTCCCAGACCACAGAGGAAGGGTGCGGCTGGGGGAACCAGGCAAGCGAACAGAAAGAGTCGCAACCCGTTCCTCGAGGGTGCTCCCCCAGCGAGTAGAACCAGACGACAGAAGAAGTTGGCATCAGAGAGGAGAGGCGGGACACGCGCTCTGGCAGCCTGTCGTGTGGATCCAAAAGGTGAAGACCCAGAAGCTACAAGCTACTCAATTGACTTTCTACCAAGGCCATGCGCCAGCCGAAGGAGGGGCTGGGAAGAGTCATGGGGGTAAGACCAAACCAGGCAACTGTTTCACATGTGGTCAACCAGGCCATTTCTCAGCCCAGTGTGAACAAGCTCAAGCTCAGCAAGCCGGAGCACTGGGGAGAGGCAGAGGCAGGGGCGAATCAAGAGGTAGAGTAGCCCCAAGGGGAGCCCCTCGAGAGGGAGGCCCAGCGGGAGGACAAGGACTGTGGTATCCCCCTGCTCAACAGCCATGGCAGCCGCCAACCAACCAATGGCCAGGGCCACCCCAACAGGGGGCCCCTCAGCAACAATGGGGCCCACAAGGGGGCCCTCAAGGCAGAGGCCAGCAGTGTGTCTTCCTTTGCATTACCTTCCTGAACTTATCCCTATAGGCTTCAGCTAAGTTGATTAACACAGTCTCATGCAGGAGACCCAGTTCGAACCCAGTAGGTCACAAAAGCAAGAGTGGAAAGGCTATCCTTAGAAGGTCTATGACAGGGCTATTCAACTATTATAAATTAATTAAGCCTTAATCTATGGATTTTGTGGTGGAAATATTTGACTAATATATAATCAACTCAAAAATATCTCTCAAGACACCGGAGCTTGTGAATCCAAGAATTATACTTTATTGCATAACAAAGCCGAGCTTGCACCATGGAACAACTGTCTCTCTCTGGCTTAGAGATCTCTTATATACACACAAATGAAAAAACATGCGTACATTCCTAACTTATTTTAGTTCTGCCCCACCCTTCTTTTTCAACGTCCAGCTGTCACACAATGTCCACTCCAAAAGGTCATGAATGCTTTTTTCTATATGAAGCCTCTCATTCTATCATTCTATTGGCTGCGTGGCTTAGGCCCCTTCTTAAAAAAGAACTACGGTAATGCATACCATGTGTCTATAACAAGCCCATGGGCCACAGTTTGAGAGCCTCTGTGAAAGAACACATGCATTCATTTAAAACACAGCATATACTACATGTCTATATTCCTTATTTAAGCATGTATCTGGATTATAAAATATCAAACATGTTTATTATATTTTACCTTTGGCATCTCCCTACATGTGCCTTAATGATACATCAAATAATACCATATAATCCCCCCTATGGGACATTCCAACAATGTCCCAACAATACAAAGATTAATTGTAAAAATGAATATAAGCATGTGCATTTCCTTATTTCTAACCTTGCCATATGTGGTTACTTTTCATCCACATTTTCCTGTTGGGTTTTGTAACCATGGCAGGCCCTTCCACCCCCAGGAACAACTCCATACAAACATTCAGAATTCCCAAATGGACAATCCATTGGTCCTCCCTTAACGTTTACAAAATGTCCCATATTCATTTACATACTGTCCTGGAGCTCCCTGAACTGGGTGTATTTCTTTGGCTGAACTAGTAACAATGATCTGTACAGTTATTTGTTTTACTGTGGTTTGGATCAACAAATTATTTTAACAGAGGTAGTATACAGCAAAAAACCCATTCCCATTACTACAAGTGCTATGCCTATCATGATTGCCATCTTTGTAAACATTGCTCCCCACTTCTGTTTAATTGTAGCATTTTCTCATATATGTATTAGTATCCTAACACATCAACATATGCAACTTTATCTTAACAATAATATCTAGGACATGTTAAGAATGGTGTCAATATCTTTAGCTTACATAACCTTTTTCACCCATATCACAAGTATTATAACAATCAAAATAATCAATGTCAATATCTAATCCATTAATTGCAATGTCAACATCACTAGGCATTAATATTAATAACTTATTCAGATCAATTAGTCCACTTATAATTTATAATCATAATCAAATTAATTACCCAAAACAACTTTAGAATGACAATTCTTAATTAGTCACCTTTGTTCCATCATTCAAAGTTAAAACTATCACCTTGGCACATATTGACACTGGCCGAATGTATATTTATATTATAATAATTCTAGCATTAACTTGTTCATAACGAGAATTACAACAGATCAGTACCCTAATGCATTGTCCAAATTACTATACATTTAGTAGTGTATAATACCTCCTTAATCAACATACTACCTCAACTATCACTCCCTTCCTCTACCGGCACTCAATCTTCTGGCATCTTCATTATGTTCTTCAGATAGCTTCATAGTTCATCTTGGATTACCCATAGCAATGTCCCAATTCCAATGTCACACCTGAACCGCCACACCTCCACCATCATCCTGTTTTGTCCATGTGCAAACCAGTATATTGCTTTGATTTGATGCTGGATTCAGGTCTCCTGGCAGAAGTGGTTCAGACAGGAACGTCTTCAACGCCTTTGTTGTTCCTCTTGAGCCGAGTAGAGGATTTTTGGTTTTTATTGAGGTTTACACCGTTCTGGGCCAAATGATCTCTGCAATGCATTACGACACCATCCGTAGTAACCTCAGGAAAGGACATATCATAACAGTTCAGTTGAGTTAATTTCCAATCCAAAACATCCCTATTAACATTGTCTACATGCCAAATCATTATGTTTCACATTCTCCCTTGAATTCTCCCAAATTATATAACCCAATTGTTTTATTGTAACATTCCTATATTTTTGCTCATACTCTATTTGACATTACTCTGGTGTTTCCCTTTCCTTGTTCCTATTCTAACAATTGCTTACACTTCTCTCCTCATCCTGGTTGATCATAAAATTGTTTATATCTAGGATTTCCTAAATATTACAATCATTCTGCTGGCCAATATGGTCTTTCCGAGTTCCTTATATGACAAAAGTTGTATTTGAATCATAACACAGTCCTAGTAACTGTGAAGATTTTGAACTACTGTTAATTCTTTAAACGGAGATGTGGTGCATATTAGACTATTTTCTTTATTTAATTGTAATATAATATATTGTACTCATCTATATCAATCATTGTTTAACGGCTCCTTCAATTCCCTTTCTTCTGTATTTGGTATAGCTCTAACATATACAGGGTTTAATGCACTTTCCCAAGGAATAACTACTCCAATAACACTTCCCTCTGGAAATCTAACACCAAATACTACATCAAATTGTTTATCTAAGTCTTGGACTGTTCTCCTTATGTCTATGATTCACCTGTCTCTTTCTTTCATTATCTTAAGGTCACACTACCCCATGTGACTTCCCCATACTCTTTGTGCTGGTTTCTCACACACCAATAATATTTTAACCCTTGTATTTTAATAGTGATCCCTTCCTGTATTTTTAGTTATGGTTCCTGCCTGTGCACGAATATACATTCTAATCCTGTCTATATCCCTTCTATGTCTTGTTCTTCTGCTCTTTATTATTATCAGTACTCCATTCCCCTTATTCTCAGGTAACTAGTCAAGTGTAGAGAAATCAATGATAAGGATATCTGGTGCGTCTTGGAGGTCTGGAATCTCTCGGTGGTCTGGAATCTCTCGGCGGTCTGGAAGGTCCTTAAAGTCTCTTAATCATCAGTTCCCTCACTTTGGTACAATGGTTAAGATGATACCCGATACTCCCCTCTATCCGTACCATCGTTGGTATAATCTGGACAACGATGTGTATGGTCACTTCAGTTGTTAACCTTCCCCCGTCACTAGGGTCTCCGGATCAGCCAGAGTCCCTCTCAATCTATCGACATCGGTCTGTGAAAAGTGTCCTTCAATCAGCCTACCCATAGGGAAGCTCAGAGTTACTGCTGCAAAGACACAAGCACAGACACACACAAAAGACAACAATGCTACCCAATGGCTGAGGTTGGAACACTCCTATAGTGAGAAACATGAATCTAAGTATCTGTCTCCACCACTTTTACCATCATTAAGGTAGCAAACAACACCTGGTACAGGCCCCTCCACATAGGGTCTTTCCAGCTCTTTCTTCTGTAGTCTTTTGCCATCACATAGTCTCCAGGGCACAGAAAATACTCAGATTATCCTACTCAGTTGGGCCGAGTTATCTTCACCCATGAAAAGAAAATTTTAAGAACATTGTTAGGTTAGGTGAGACACAGTATGCTACTCATGTCCTCTCATCCGTCAAGAAAAGCCTTGAGATTATGAAGCACACCTGATTCCAGCTTGTTGTAGTTCACTTATCTCATAGACAGACCACCTCCACACCATGCCTCCTATCACAAAAACAAAAATGATTTAACCTAACCCATAACACATTATTACTACTGCTCATATCCTTAATACACCTTGCATATTTCCCCACAAAACCATAATAAAACATTAAAACCTCTGTAATCCCAACTTCCCCCCTTGGACACATGCATCACATCATGATTCATGTGTACAAAAAAACAAAACAAAACAATATTGCCTATCAAACCTAAAATAATAACTAATCTTAAAATGACAACCCTTGAGCATATCTTTACTTAACTGTATTCCATTACACTATTCAAGGAATACCTCTCCTTCAGGACTAACCCTCTCACTACATCCTTGTCCTGTTTCGACTAATTTATATATAGGATTTTTTCCAAATTATAAACTTCTTCACAATTATCCTTATTTTATCTAACCCCCTAATTCAGCATGCCTCTAGAATTCATAGTGCGGGTGATCAGGTCGCACTATAAAGCCAGGACAGATTTCAGAGGTCATTGAAATCATTCAATGAATTGTTTCATCCAATAGTATACTACTCCTAACAACCATCAAGACCTTTCATAAATGTTGTAAGTCTTTAGTACAGCTCTTTTCAAAATAAATCACACATATTTACTTATCCCTCAGTAAATAAAACCCAAATTACATGTGTATGCCCCTTTAAGATATTTCACTTCCATCCCATCTAAAAACCCCAAATAGAAATAAAAATCCTATACAACTAACATTTCATACTAAGTAGTTTGTTTGTGGTTATTCGAACACCATATAGTAAAACAATAAACAAACAAAAATGGCCAGGCCTTATTTATTTTGGTAGCTCCCTATGACAACCTAAAAATAAAACTACTTAATTTTACTAACTAGTTCCACCCTAGCCTACAGACTTTTTTAACCTCCCAATAAAAAATCCCCATGTTCCTGGAAGAGAAAGTATACATGTCGTTAACATATAATCAACAATCCAAAGATAGTAATTACACACAAAACATCATACATATATCCCCAGTCCTATCTCATCAACAATCATTAACCCCAGCATCAATTTAAAATTGTTTGATACGTCGTGTCCTACCTTACCCCTAACATAATATTATAGGAGACTCCCATCAACCCTTAAAAGAAACTCCCACTTAGAAGACACTAGATAATAACACGTTTTATTAAGTTAACTACACCTTCCACTATAAACCTATAAACCCATTTTAGTAATTTAAAAGTCGCAAACTGTTGCATTGATGTTAAAAAAAAAAAAAAAAACTTATTGTTTCATAATCCAAAACCCATAAAAAGATGTCTACTTAATCCATCAAGCCAACAGCAACAACTACCTCCCAAGGTTCAACGTACTATAAACAAATTATCGTTATCTGAAGTAATAAAACATCATCATAACTCACTGCTGTTTAAACAAACTATATAATGTCATAATAAAATGATCAATTATCAAATATCGTTCCTTATTCAACTATCGAGACATGTTCTTTATTAGTAAATCGTCTCCACAAAGCAATACTACCTAATAACATATTCTCATTCTCCTAAGTAGAAATGATTACTTCTATTAAACAATCCCATTCAACATCAAGTCAACCTGTCTCATCTCCCAATTAACTTATTTTTAAACCCTCTACAATATCTATCATACTCTACCGCTAATTTCCCTCATAATGGTACCTTAACAGATGACAAATTATTTTATATTTATAGTAAAAACCAATAAAACATCCAATTCACCAATATGCAATTTTAATTACTATGTTATCCTATCCGACATGGATTGGTAGGACAACATCTTTCCTATAATGTTATCAATGAAACCAGTAATTCACATCAATAACATCAATGTAAAAGATTTGCTTTCTGTCCCCTACTGGATTCGAACCAGGGACCCTCTGCACACATTGACAACATTCACCACCGAAGCACCGTTACCCGTCGCTCCACTAATGCCACACAAAGCATCTACTTCCAGTTCATAGAGCAAGTGACGTCACCCAACGAAAACCGCACTAGCTCTCACCGCTAACTAGCTAGCAATTTCCTGCCGATAATATTCAACCTTCTACGACTTCCTACAAAATACGCGATCCTTGTAAACCTAACTTAACCCATAATGTCCCTTATAGCGCTCTCACGTTTCAGCAAGCCCCAATGTTTAACACCCACAGACAAAAACTGAAATTCTTCCATTTTTCCTAGCAGACCCAATAAAACACACTTTCAAACCGCGCTCTGCATTTACCTCTATCATAGGGTTTAAAAACGAACTTAACAACATTAATCATGCTAAATTTCCATAGTAGCGTCATGTTTGATTCAGTTGATCTATTACCAGAAAAGACATTCACTTCTCCATGCGTCGTAAACTATATCCTATTTCTCCTGTAATCAACTAAAATCATAGCCACGCAATTAAACCATCACTCCGCCATTATCAGAATGAATTAACTATCCTTTCTAAGTAAGCTACAAGTAACACCAAACCCTTGCTGTAGTTTACCATCATATATTGAAATCATCCATTTATCACAATCCAATTTATTTATAGACATATTCCACCATTGTCACTCGTTTAATCTAGCAAAACCTTATTCAATGACTAAAAATTACTACCACGTACTCTCCTCTCCATTAACATTTTAGTCATTTAGCAGATGCTCTTATTCCAAGCGACGCACAATTAGTGGGCTCATACACTACTATACTCATTCTAGCCCCCCTTGGGAATCGAACACCAAACCCTGGCATTGCACGCACCGTGCTCTACCAACTGAGCTACAGAGGACCACAGATGAGCGTATAGTGCCTTTTTCTGATAATGTTATAATTGTAGCCTATTGCATTAATTTAGTTTAAAATATAAGTTTGTTTATTCAACAAATCTAGAATCCACTATAAATTGATGCTATTCACTCAGCATAATAGCCAAAGCTCCTTGAATCCCCTAGTTCACGTAACGAAAATACATTATCATTCTACAATTCACCAAATATTCGCATACATTACAATTCACCAAATATTCGCATACATTACAAACTTATATTTTAAACTAAATTAATGCAATAGGCTACAATTATAACATTATCAGAAAAAGGCACTATACGCTCATCTGTGGTCCTCTGTAGCTCAGTTGGTAGAGCACGGTGCGTGCAATGCCAGGGTTTGGTGTTCGATTCCCAAGGGGGGCTAGAATGAGTATAGTAGTGTATGAGCCCACTAATTGTGCGTCGCTTGGAATAAGAGCATCTGCTAAATGACTAAAATGTTAATGGAGAGGAGAGTACGTGGTAGTAATTTTTAGTCATTGAATAAGGTTTTGCTAGATTAAACGAGTGACAATGGTGGAATATGTCTATAAATAAATTGGATTGTGATAAATGGATGATTTCAATATATGATGGTAAACTACAGCAAGGGTTTGGTGTTACTTGTAGCTTACTTAGAAAGGATAGTTAATTCATTCTGATAATGGCGGAGTGATGGTTTAATTGCGTGGCTATGATTTTAGTTGCAAAGCATGTAGAGGTCTGTGATAAAAATGACAGACCTCTACATGCTTTGTAAGTAGGAAAACCTGCAAAATCGGCAGTGTACCAAATACTTGTTCTCCCCACTGTATATGCTGGTCACTATTCCCTGATCTTACAAAATTCTACGACAGGCATTGTTGTACGAAACTCCAAGATATAATTTACAAGAAAAGCTTATTATTCCAACGTATATATAATTATCAAACACACCTCTATATCTCATCATTCAAACTTCAGAGTGCGACTAATTTACACCATTATACCACTCTTATTCCATATTTATACAATGTTGTCCTCAAACGCCCTTAATTACTATTTGTATAACCTACAGGAATATTTTATTCTATCAAAGGGCCCAAATGTGGAATGTTAACCCTATCCTAGTTATTATTTTACTGTAGTCAATTTATCATAATACTACATCACCTCTAAAGTTTCTAAATATAATGTCAGAAACATACCCTAAAAGATTTATCAAAATACAATGCATAGACGTCATATGACCACACCGGTACATGTGACCTGTTCCTCCAACAGGATTTATTCTACGCCTCCTGGTAACGTGAATTTTCTACACTCAGTTGGTCAATGAATATCCACGCACCATTTATTCTTCTCTTTCCTAATGTGAGATTGGGCACGCCCTTTCTCCATCAGACAGAAGCTTCAAACAACCTCAAATATTTTTCCTTTCCTTACAGAAAGGCTATTTACTTGCAGGATTTCTTATTATTCTCACTCACACAGATGAGCAGCCACTTGTGCCCAAATGAATCAGACAGTTGAATGACTCACAGCCGCCCAAGCCACCCATTCAACCATATGAGATGAGCAGACCTACTCTAATTAACACTTTATCAAAATTTTGAAGCCCTTGTAGCTATTTAACCCGTTCACCTACTCAGGATGACCGGTGTTACTCCAATTTATGGTGTCACCTACGCCAGATGACCTAACTTTTTTACCTGATCGACCCTACCTAATTTTGGCATCACCACAACACAGGATGATGCCCTACCTGCCCGTTCAGACCTCTGGAGTGCTAATTTTAGCTCTCCAAAGCGGTATCCACAGGATTTCTATTTCTTTAGCCCAGGTGTTACACTTCCTCTACACACCTGGACTTCTACTACGCTTTCCTAAGCGACCTGTAAATTCTGCCCTATTTTTTCTGTTACACTTCCTCAACACAGAAAAAGGAGCGGTATTACACAGGATTTCTGCCTACCTAAGCAGTCCTCAAGACAATTCATTTTCACTACACGTCTAGAGCGGTATCTGTAGGTCCCAAATTTAGCTAGCCACCTGCCCGTTCAGACCTCTGGAGTGCTAATTTTAGCTCTCCAGAGAGGTATCCACAGGATTTAACATGTTATTGTCTGATCGCTCAACCAGCTGGACAGCCGCCCGTGTCGAAATGACCCAGACAGAGCGATCAGCAAGATGAATCAAATGAATCAAATGAATCAAATCAATTGAACAGACGGTTCAGACAAACGACAGCGACATGTATTCTTAAATTCAAAAGCTCCTAGTTTTTAATTCTCTGGTTCTTAAATTTGGAGAGACCTACTTGGTATTTCTTTAGATGTTGCCGAGCCCCGGATCAGACCACACAAACGTTATACTATATAAGTAAGAACTTGGCTTACCTTTTAAAAGCGGCCGCTTTTGTTTGTATGGTCCGTCCAAGCCGTTTCACAACTGCAGATGTATACCGTCTCTTGTCCCTATTTTTCAACTCCTGGCAAGCTCGCCAATTATGTGGTGGAAATATTTGACTAATATATAATCAACTCAAAATTATCTCTCAAGACACCGGAGGTTGTGAATCCAAGAATTAGACTTTATTGCATAACAAAGCCGAGCTTGCACCATGGAACAACTGTCTCTCTCTGGCTTAGAGATCTCTTATATACACACAAATGAAAAAACATGCGTACATTCCTAACTTATTTTAGTTCTGCCCCACCCTTCTTTTTCAACGTCCAGCTGTCACACAATGTCCACTCCAAAAGGTCATGAATGCTTTTTTCTGTATATTAAGCCTCTCATTCTATCATTCTATTGGCTGCGTGGCTTAGGCCCCTTCTTAAAAAAGAACTACGGTAATGCATACCATGTGTCTATAACAAGCCCATGGGCCACAGTTTGAGAGCCTCTGTGAAAGAACACATGCATTCATTTAAAACACAGCATATACTACATGTCTATATTCCTTATTTAAGCATGTATCTGGATTATAAAATATCAAACATGTTTATTATATTTTACCTTTGGCATCTCCCTACATGTGCCTTAATGATACATAAAATAATACCATAATTTCACATGACTGGGAATATAGATATGCATCTGTTGGTCACAGATACGTAAAAAAAAAAATAAGTAGGGGCGTGGATCAAAATAACTGTCAGTATCTGGTGTGACCACCATTTGCCTCATGCAGCGCAACCCATCTACTTCGCATAGAGTTGATCAGGCTGTTGATTGTGGCCTGTGGAATGTTGTCACACTCTTCAATGGCTGTGCGAAGTTGTTGGATTTTGGCAGGAACTGGAACATGCTGTCGTTCACGTTGATCCAGAGCATCACAAACATGCTCAATGGGTGACATGTCTGGTGAGTATGCAGGCCATGGAAGAACTAGGAAATGTTCAGCTTCCAGGAATTGTGTACAGATCCTTGCGACATGGGGCCGTGCATTATCATGCTGAAACATGAGGTGATAGCGGCGGATGAATGGCACGACAATGGGCCTCAGGATCTCGTCAAAGTATCTCTGTGCATTCAAATTGCCATCGATAAAATGTAATTGTATTCGTAGTCCGTAGCTTATGCCTAACCATCCCATAACCCCACCGCTACTATGGGGCACTCTGTTCACAACGTTGGCATCAGCAAATCGCTCGCCCACACGACGCCATACACGCTTGTCTGCCATCTGCCCAGTACAGTTAAAACCGGGATTCATCCGTGAAAAGCACACTTCTCCAGCGTGCCAGCGGCCATCGGTGAGCATTTGTACACTGAAGTCAGTTACGACGCCGAACTGCAGTCAGGTCAAGACCCTGGTGAGGACGACGAGCACGTAGATGAGCTTCCCTGAGACGGGTGCACCTGTGTAATGATCATGCTGTTTAATCAGCTTCTTGATATGCCACACCTGTCAGGTGGATGGATTATCTTGGCAAATGAGAAATTATCACTAACAGGGATGTAAACAAATTTGTGCACAAAACTTGAGAGAAATAAGCTTTTTGTGCGTATTGAACATTTCTAGGATATTTTATTTCAGCTCATGAAACATGGGACCAACACTTTACATTGCGTTTGTATTTTTGTTCAGTGTATATTCTTATTGGGGCCAAATTTCCTGTTTTTCTTTTTATCATACTCCCTTCTAACGTGTCCTGTGTGGCCTGTGATCATCATAGAAGGGAATAGAAGGGACATCCATGTTCCAGATTCTTAGGTTTTTGGAATGGCATCATAATAGCTTATAGACCAAACAGTTCAAATGCTAGAGCCAAATTCATAGGAATAAATAAATTAAACATGCCACATTGTCTTCAGAAACCGCCAGAAGCTTCTGTTTACCACAGAGAGCATTTGAATCTATCTGTTCTCCTCTGCCTTTACTGGCTGGCAAAGTACCAGGATCCTGTCTCTCGTTTTGAATCTGAATTTGGAGAACTTACATTTTAAACTGAATGTGAATGCATCAGAGATGTTGAATATTTGAAACTTTGATAAACTTGAAATTATATTTTGTAAATTATATTTTGATATATACCATATTGAAACTGAATATATACTGTAAATATTGAATTTTAAAACTGAATGCAATATTCATTACATGTAGTTTGAAATTATGAAATACAAGTTAAATGTATGAATTCAATGATTCAATTTGTGCATTACAAATTCTAAAATATTACATTCAAATTCAATATCCTAATACAAATTCTAAATTATGGAATTCAAATGCAATTTCTGTTGGCACTAAAATCGCTCCATAGACAAGACTTACGACACTGCATGAACTAAACAACTGTGTAATTATTGACTAATAGATACAACTAATAGATAGTAAAATAAGTAAATATTCCTCTGCCATGCTGTCTTTATAGAAGCCTTCAAAAACGTAGATTTAAACACATTTGAAATGGCTGAACTTGGGAACAGTAGTCATGGAACAAAACCAAAAACCGGAAAAAAACAAAAATGTTTGACGAACAGAATCAGAACCGGGAACGAAAGTGATCTATACTGTTCTGGAACAGAAACTTTATTTTAAAAGCATGGGAACCGGTTAATAATGTTATTTTACGCTGCAGTCATTTTTTTCCATTCCCACAAAAAACGCCTATACAAAGCCCTAACTCTGTCATTCAGAAACGTATTCCAGTGTCTGCCAGCTGAAAATCTTTGCCAGTGTTTGTGCATGTGTAGGCTACCTGCCCCTCCCCCTCCGAAAGATAGGCAACTGTAGCCTACTGACATTACAAGCATGATTCAGAAATTAGGGAGAGAGATTTTAATTAGAGAAGAATGGATGAACTTTTTAAAATGCGAATTCTGGATAGCATAGTTATCACGTTTCACATTGGATTTATTAACTGCAAAAAGGTAAGCTGTGTTTTTATTTTAATTCTGGTGCTGCTCTGCACACACAAGTTTGTTAGCTAGCTAGCTAGCTCTGGTTGGAAGTTCAGAAAGGAACGATATAAACCGTAGCTTTTTTTGGTTCGAAACCGGTTCAGAACTTTATTTTGCTGGTTGGAACAGTGGAACGGAACAAAAAAAGTAATGGTTCTAATAAGAACTAAACGATTTAAGCAATAATACATGAGGCCATGTGTTATGACATATTTGATCTTGGCTGTGACGTGGTCATAGCCTCGAGGCGTAGACCACCATAGCCATGATAAAAATGTCATAACACATGGGCTCAAGCGTATTATTGCTATTATACAAAGGATTACCAGCATTAAAAAGCAAGGTTCTTTCCCAATCCATACATTTTTCAACAAAACGTGATGCTACATTCACTAACACTGGTTGTCAAGTGCTGGTTGATAGTTCCAGAACTTTGCAGGTTACTATGGTAAACAAAAATGGTTACTATGGAGGCTCTTCCCCCCTTGCTAGCTAGCCAACTACACAGCTAACACAATCACATCAGACTGAAGCTGCAAAGGCAGCAAACTACAGTCGTGGTCAAAGTTTTGAGAATGACACAAATATTAATTTTCACAAAGTCTGCTGCCTCAGTTTTTATGATGGCAATTTGCATATACTCCAGAATGTTATGAAGAGTGATCAGATGAATTGCAATTAATTGCAAAGTCCCTCTTTGCCATGAAAATGAACTTAATCCCCAAAAAAACATTTCCACTGCATTTCAGCCCTGCCACAAAAGGACCAGCTGACATCATGTCAGTGATTCTCTCGTTAACACAGGTGAGAGTGTTGCCGAGGACAAGGCTGGAGATCACTCTGTCATGCTGATTGAGTTAGAATAATAGACTGGAAGCTTTAAAAGGAGGGTGGTGCTTGAAATCATTGTTCTTCTTCTGTTAACCATGGTTACCTGCAAGGAAACACGTGCCGTCATTATTGCTTTGCACAAAAAGGGCTTCACAGGCAAGGATATTGCTGCTAGTAAGATTACACCTAAATCAACCATTTATCGGATCATCAAGAACTTCAAAGAGAGAGGTTCAATTGTTGTGAAGAAGGCTTCAGGGCGCCCAAGAAAGTCCAGCAAGCACCAGGACCGTCTCTAAAGTTGATTATAACCCATTGGTGTATTGGGTAGGGGGCAGCCACAGCCCCCTAAAACTGTGGTTTGTGTGTGAACGGAGAACTGGGAACTACCCTACAGACACTTAACCTTGACCACTGGTTCTAACACTCCAAATGGACTCCTTAATGACAACCCAGCATAATTACTGAGTAGTCCTCACAAGGAATGCACCATGAACATGATACCTCTGCCTATGGAGTTTGTTTTCAGCTAAACTACTCTATTCATTAGGGGGCCGATTCTGACCCGAGTTAAGTGCGTGTAAATTGAGTGTATTTCCATTTTTATGCACTTTTCTCTCTATGCGTATTCTGAATTTGAATTTAAGCATGAGAATAGGGGTGGAGGTCGAATGTGGCGGAGGTGTGTCTACAGATACACAGTATTCTGACCTTGACTTAATTACCTAATAATTCCACCACCGTTGCACGAGAGGAAACCATGAATAAGGTCTAGCGAACATACTGGTTCCAAGTGGAAAAAGCATCTACTTTATTTTTTCTGATACAGTGCCTTAAAAAAGTATTCATCCCCCTTCGCGTTTTTCCTATTTTGTTGCATTACAACCTGTAATTTAAATTGATTTTTATTTGGATTTCATGTAATGGACATACACAAAATAGTCAGAATTGGTGAAGTGAAATTAAAAAAATTACTTGTTTCAAGAAATTCAAAAAAATAAATAACGAAAAAGTGGTGCGTGCATATGTTTTCACCCCCTTTGCTATGAAGCCCCTAAATAAGATCTGGTGCAACCAATTACCTTCAGAAGTCACATAATTAGTTAAATAAAGTCCACCTGTGTGCAATCTAAGTGTCACATGATCTGTCACATGATCTCAGTATATATACACCTGTTCTGAAAGGCCCCAGAGTCTACAACACCACTAAGCAAGGGGCACCACCAAGCAAGCGGCACCATGAAGACCAAGGAGCTCTCCAAACAGGTCAGGGACAAAGTTGTGGAGAAGTACAGATCAGGGTTGGGTTATAAAAAAATATCAGAAACTTTGAACATCCCACAGAGCACCATTAAATCCATTATTAAAAAATTGAAAGAATATGGCACCACAACAAACCTGCCAAGAGAGGGCCGCCCACCAAAACTCACGGACCAGGCAAGGAGTGCATTAATCAGAGAAGCAACAAAGAGACCAAACATAACCCTGACGGAGCTGCAAAGCTCCAAAGCGGAGATTGGAGTATCTGTCCATAGGACCACTTTAAGCCGTACGCTCCACAGAGCTGGGCTTTACGGAAGAGTGGCCTGAAAAAAGTAATTGCTTAAAGAAAAAAATAAGCAAGCACGTTTGGTGTTCGCCAAAAGGCATGTGGGAGACTCCCCAAACATATGGAAGAAGGTACTCTGGTCAGATGAGACTAAAATTGAACTTTTTGGCCATCAAGGAAAACTCTATGTCTGGCGCAAACCCAACACCTCTCATCACCCGAGAACACCATCCCCACAGTGAAGCATGGTGGTGGCAGCATCATGCTATGGGGATGTTTTTAATCAGCAGGAACTGGGAAACTGGTCAGAATTGAAGGAATGATGGATGGCGCTAAATACAGAGAAATTCTTGAGGGAAACCTGTTTCAGTCTTCCAGAGATTTCAGACTGGGACGGAGGTTCACCTTCCAGCAGGACATTGACCCTAAGCATACTGCTAAAGCAACACTCGAGTGGTTTAAGAGGAAACATTTAAATGTCTTGGAATGGCCTAGTCAAAGCCCAAACCTCAATCCAATTGAGAATCTGTGGTATGACTTAAAGATTGCTGTGCACCAGAAGAATCCATCCAACTTGAAGGAGCTGGAGCAGTTTTGCCTTGAAGAATGGGCAAAAATCCCAGTGGCTAGATGTGCCAAGCTTATAGAGACATACCCCAAGAGACTTGCAGCTGTAATTGCTGCAAAAGGTGGCTCTACAAAGTATTGACTTTGGGGGGGTGAATAGTTATGCACGCTCAAGTTGTCTGTTTCACAAGAAAAAATATTTTGCATCTTCAAAGTGGTAGGCATGTTGTGTAAATCAAATGATACAAACTCCCCCAAAAATCTATTTTAATTCCAGGTTGTAAGACAACAAAATATGAAAATGCCAAGGGGGGTGAGTACTTTTGCAAGGCACTGTAGAAATAATACCATTCTCCATGCACTGTAATTTATAACTTGATAAGAGATATTGATAAGAGCGAGGTAAATGAGTAATCCTTGGGTTTGGGGAATTGTAAATATAAATGACACTTGTTTTATATCTATTTTACCTTATAATCAATGGAGACAAATGTGAAACCAGTAATATATCAGCAAACTAAAGCATATCAACATATCAACTTTCCCACAGTAAAGTTTATGAAGTGCTGTGCCATTATGCAGAATATAAATTGTACAGCCTTTTAACTTGCAGGGATGGGCACTCTCGAATGTCTTAATTATAGGCTACCCCAATTTACTGTTTGTTCCCTTCAGTTGGTATAGCCTACATTATCATTCCATTTAATTAACATTGTTTCGTTTTACCTTCATTTGGTTGTTCTTGTTGTTGCTGAGGATAATTAGTAACAGTTAATAATATATAATTAAATGGTTGTGGGGAGTAGACCAAGCTGTAACAGTTTGAACCCGACACATGGCGCAATACTTTTCCTATAATAATTATATGTACACTAATCTTACAACATTACCATGGGTTGAAGAACTGAATGTGTCAATTTTCAGAATGAATCAAACCACCATTTTCTTTATTTCGTGCATAAAGGCTCTCCAAACCAGTTTTTTATGATTCATAAATATTTTCCTAAACCTAAATAATATACAAGATTAGAGTATTTTTTAAGTCTACCAATTGGTGCTGAAACGGAGATGAATATGCATATATTTAGTTGTCATATTGCAGATAGACTGTGGCTTCCATCAATGTAGTTGTCTGCATCATTTCCAATGCCCCATATATGTTTTTGTAAATATATACAGTACCAGTCAAAAGTTTAATTTGAACTATTTTCTACATTGTAGAATAACAGTGAAGACATCAACACTATGAAATAACACATATGGAATCATGTAGTAACCAAAAAAGTGTTAAACAAATCAAAATATATTTTAGAGTTTAGATTCTTCAATGTAGCCACCCTTTGCCTTGATGACAGCTTTGCACACTCTTGGCATTCTCTCAACCAGCTTCATGAGGTAGTCACCTGGAATGCATTTCAATTAACAGGTGTGCCTTGTTAAAAGTTAATTTGTGGAATTTCTTTCTTTCTTAATGCGTTTGAGCCAATCAGTTGTGTTGTGACAAGGTATAGGTGGTATACAGAAGATAGCCCTATTTGGTAAAAGACCAAGTCCATATTATGGCAAGAAGTTCCTCCTCTGTAATTTGGCCTTCACATTTGGCCTGTACAGCTGTTAATTATTAATACTTTTTTTTTATCCTTTCAATTAACTTTGGTTAGTGGAGATGGAGGAGACTGAAACGAACACATATGCATAAAGTACTTTGATTCCTCTTTCAAAATATAGTTTGGTGAATCATGGGTGACTCCTTCATTTGTAACAAGTTTCAGTAAATTCTTTTTGGTAGCATTTCTATGTTGAAGATTAAAAAATAATTTGGTGCATTTTTCCCCATATTCCATCCAGTTCGCTTTATTTGTATAATATATTACACTTGATCTTTCTTGAATAAGTTCCTCCATTTATTTTTGTTTTTCCTCTAACGTATTCTGTGTCTCTATAGTATAGTTTTTATTGCTATCTATCTGTACTTTTAGTCCCTCTATTTCCTTTGTTAACATGAACTATTTCTACCTAAATTGCTTTTGTTTTAAAGATGAGTATTGAATTGCATGGCCTCTAAAGGCACATTTAAAAGTGCGCCATACAATAAGGGTATCTGCTGTACCTACACTACCGGTCAAAAGTTTTAGAACATCTACTCATTCAACGATTTTCTTAATTTTTTAAACTATTTTCTACATTGTAGAATAATGGTGAAGACATCAAAACTATGAAATAACACATGGAATCATGTAGTAACCAAAAAAGTGTTAAATGAATCAACAACAACAAATATATATTTGAGATTCAAATAGCCACCATTTGCCTTGATGACAGCTTTGCCTACTATTGGCATTCTCTCAACCAGCTTCATGAGGTAGTCACCTGGAATGCATTTCAATTAACAGGTGTGCCTTCTTGAAAGTTAATTTGTGGAATTTCTTTCCTTCTTAATGCATTTGAGCCAATCAGTTGTGTTGTGACAAGGTAGGGGTGGTATACAGAAGATAGCCATATTTGGTAAAAGACCAAGTCCATATTATGGCAAGAACAGCTCAAATAAGCAAAGAGAAATGACAGTCCATCATTACTTTAAGACATGAAGGTCAGTCAATATGGAACATTTCAAGAACTTTGAAAGTTTCTTCAAGTGCAGTTGCAAAATCCATCAAGCGCTATGATGAAACTGGCTCTCATGAGGACTACCACAGGAATGGAAGACCCAGAGTTACCTCTGCTGCAGAGGATAAGTTCATTAGAGTTACCAGCCTCAGAAATTGCATCTCCGCATGTGTATTTCCCACCGTAAAACATGGAAGAGGAGGTGTTATGGTGTGGGGGTGCTTTCCTGGTGACACTGTCTTTGATTTATTTAGAATTCAAGGCACAGTTAACCAGCATGGCTACCACAGCATTCTGCAGCTATACGCCAATCCATCTGGTTTGGGCTTAGTGGGACTATCATTTGTTTTTCAACAGGACAATGACCCAACCCACCTCCAGGCTGTGTAAGGGCTATTTGACCAAGAAGGAGAGTGATGGAGTGCTGCATCAGATGACCTGGCTTCCACAATCCCCCGACCTCAACCCAATTGAGATGGTTTGGGATGAGTCGGACCGCAGAGTGAAGAAAAAGCATCCAACAAGTGCTCAGCATATGTGGGAACTCCTTCAAGACTGTTGGAAAAGCATTCCAGGAGAAGCTGGTTGAGAGAATGCCAAGAGTGTGCAAAGCTGTCATCAAGGCAAAGGGTGGCTATTTGAAGAATCTCAAATATATAATATTTATTCACTTTTTTGGTTACTACATGATTCCATATGTGTTATTTCATAGTTTTGATGTCTTCACTATTATTCTAAAGTGTAGAAAATAGTACAAATAAAGAAAAACCCTTGAATGAGTAGGTGTTCTAAAACTTATATTATGTCGGAAAAAGTCAGTTATAAATTATTCCGTCCTGATTAAAAACAAGTTGTCATCCAATAGGCTTTGATTAAATTTCCAATATCCTCGCCCACGTGGAAATTCTGTAACAGTAATGTATTTGCCAATTATTTGATGGTCCCTATCAACACTTTTCATTTATTTTTGTGCCAGCGAGAATGACATAAGAAAGTAGTCAAGACGACTAGCTTGATTGAGCCTCCACCATGTATATCTCACTAGGTCAGGATATTTAAGCCTCCATATATCCACTAGTTCTATTATATCCATGATATTCGTGATTTCCTTGATTTTTTTATTTATTTTATTTCACCTTTATTTAACCAGGTAAGCCAGTTGAGAACAGGTTCTCATTTACAACTGCGACCTGGCCAAGATAAAGCAAAGTAGTGCAATAAAAACAACACAGAGTTACATATGGGGTAAAAAACATAAAGTCAGAAATACAACAGAAAATATATATACAGTGTGTGCAAATGTAGCAAGTTATGGAGGTAAGGCAATAAATAGGCTATAGTGCAGAATAATTACAATAGTATTAACACTGGAATGCTAGATGTGCAAGAGATTATGTGCAAATAGAGATACTGGGGTGCAAAAGAGCAAAATAAATAACAATATAGGGATGAGGTAGTTGGGTGGGCTAATTTCAGATGGGCTGTGTACAGGTGCAGTGATCGGTAAGGTGCTCTGACAACTGATGCTTAAAGTTATTGAGGGAGATAAGAGTCTCCAGCTTCAGAGATTTTTGCAATTCGTTCCAGTCATTGGCAGCAGAGAACTGGAAGGAATGGCGGCCAAAGGAGGTGTTGGCTTTGGGAATGACCAGTGAGATATACCTGCTGGAGCGCAGACTACGGGTGGGTGCTGCTATGGTGACCAATGAGCTAAGATAAGGCGGGGATTTGCCTAGCAGTGATTTATAGATGGCCTGGAGCCAGTGGGTTTGACGACGAACATGTAGTGAGGACCAGCCAACAAGAGCGTACAGGTCACAGTGGTGGGTAGTGTATGGGGCTTTGGAGACAAAACGGATGGCACTGTGATAGACTACATCCAATTTGCTGAGTAGAGTGTTGGAGGCTATTTTGTAAATGACATCGCCGAAGTCAAGGATCGGTAGGATAGTCAGTTTTACGAGGGCATGTTTGGCAGCATGAGTGAAGGAGGCTTTGTGTCACGATGTTAGAAATGGTGTGGTGTGGAATCAGGCGCAGAAGCAGATGGACAGTCCAACAAGACTTTACTGGAGAGTGCAAAATAAATCCAAAACAGCCAGAGGCCAAAAAGACGCACACAGGCGTCAAAACACGAGCGCACAACACAGGGCGCAAAACTCTCCTCAACCGAGGAGGAAGCTAAATAGCAATGGCGTACCGAAACATGGGTAACGCACAAACACCTGACACAAAACAATTACACACAACACTACACTAACAACAAGGAAACTAAATAGGGTGCTTAATGAGACATAACACAAGACAGGTGTGGCTAACAGACAAAACTAATCAAACAGGAAACATGGAGCGGTGGCAGCTAGTACTCCGGAGACGACGACCGGCGAAACCCGCCCGAACAAGGAGGAGGAGCTGCCTCGGCCGAAACCGTGACAGTACCCCCCCCCTGACGCGCGGCTCCAGCCGTGCGCCGCCTCCGGCCTCGGGGACGCCCAGGAGGACGCGGAGCAGGGCGCGTAGGATGACCACGATGGAATTCGATCATCAGGGACGGATCCAGAATGTCCCTCCTCGGCACCCAGCACCGCTCCTCCGGACCATACCCCTCCCACTCCACGAGATATTGGAGACCCCCCATCCGGCGTCTCGAATCCAGGATGGTCCGAACAGTGTACGCCGGAGCCCCCTCGATCTCCAACGGGGGCGGAGGAGTCTCCTCAATCTCGAAGTCCTGGAGTGGACCAGCTACCACCGGCCTGAGGAGAGACACATGGAATGAGGGGTTAATATTCTTGTAATCAATAGGTAGTTCTAACCTGTAACACACCTCATTCAATCTCCTCAGGACTTTAAAAGGCCCCACAAACCGCCGACCCAGCTTCCGGCAGGGCAGGCGGAGGGGTAGGTTTCTGGTTGAGAGCCAGACTCGATCTCCAGGTGCGTACACTGGCCCCTCACTGCGGTGTAGGTCGGCGCTCGTCTTTGGTCGACGTATGGCACGCTGCAGATGGACGTGAGCAGCGTTCCACGTCTCCTCCGAGCGCCGTACCCACTCATCCACAGCGGGGGCCTCGATCTGGCTCTCATGCCACGGTGCCAGAACCGGCTGGTACCCTAATACACACTGAAAAGGGGTTAGTCTAGTGGAGGAGTGGCGGAGAGAGTTCTGTGCCATCTCGGCCCAGGGCACATATCTCGCCCACTCCTCCGGCCGGCCCTGACAATATGACCTCAGAAACCTACCCACATCCTGGTTGACTCTTTTGACCTGCCCATTGCTTTCCGGGTGGTAACCCGAGGTAAGGCTCACCGAGACCCCCAAACGTTCCATAAATGCTCTCCAGACTCTGGAGGTAAACTGGGGGCCTCGATCGGACACTATATCCTCGGGTACCCCGTAATGCCGGAAGACGTGAGTGAATAGAGCCTCAGCGGTCTGTAGGGCAGTAGGAAGACCCGGCATGGGAAGGAGACGACAGGCCTTAGAGAACCGATCCACAACGACCAGGATGGTGGTATTCCCCTGTGAGGAGGGAAGATCGGTAACAAAATCCACCGATAGGTGAGACCAGGGTCGTTGTGGAACGGGCAGGGGCTGTAATTTACCCCTGGGCAAGTGTCTGGGTGCCTTACACTGGGCACACACTGAGCAGGAGGAGACATAAACCCTCACATCCCTGGCTAACGTTGGCCACCAGTACTTCGTACTAAGGCAGTGCACCGTCCGACCAATACCCGGATGTCCAGAGGAGGGAGACGTGTGAGCCCAATAAATCAACCGATCCCGGACCTCGAGCGGGACGTACGTCCGACCCACCGGACACTGTGGAGGACTAGGGTCGGTACGTAACGCCCGCTCGATCTCCGCATCGACCTCCCACACCACCGGTGCCACCAGACAAGACTCCGGTAGTATGGGAATGGACTCCACGCACCTCTCCTCCGCGTCATACCGGCGGGACAGAGCATCTGCCTTCCCGTTCTGGGACCCAGGGATGTAAGTGATCTTAAACACAAACCGGGCGAGAAACATAGTCCATCGAGCCTGGCGAGGATTCAGTCTCCTAGCTGCCCGAATGTATTCCAGGTTACGGTGATCGGTCAGAATGAGAAAAGGGTGCTGAGCCCCCTCAAGCCAATGCCTCCACACCTTTAGGGCCTGTACTACGGCTAGCAGCTCCCTGTCCCCTACGTCATAATTCCGCTCCGCCGGACTGAGCTTCTTCGAATAAAAAGCACAGGGGCGGAGCTTAGGTGGTGTACCCGAGCGTTGAGATAGAACGGCCCCAATACCGGCCTCAGACGCGTCCACCTCAACTTGGAAAGGTAAAGTGGGATCCGGGTGCGCCAACACCGGAGCCGAGGTAAACAGGTCCTTCAGTCTCCCAAAAGCCCTGTCCGCCTCAGCCGACCACTGCAAGCGCACCGGACCCCCCTTCAGAAGAGACGTAATGGGAGCTGCCACCTGTCCAAAACCCCGGATAAACCTCCGGTAGTAATTCGCAAAACCCAAAAACCGCTGCACCTCTTTAACCGTCGTTGGGGTTTGCCAATTACGCACGGCGGACACTCGGTCCACCTCCATTCTCACCCCTGACGCAGACAACTGGTAACCCAAAAAGGAAACTGACTCCTGAAAGAACAGACATTTCTCAGCCTTGACATACAGGTCATGCTCCAACAGTCTCCTCAATACCCTGCGCACCAGGGCTACATGCTCGGCCCGAGTAGGACTGTACACCAGAATATCATCGATGTACACCACCACTCCCTGCGCCTGCATGTCCCGGAAAATTTCATCTACAAACGATTGGAAGACTGATGGAGCATTCATTAACCCATATGGCATGACGAGATACTCGTAATGGCCGGAGGTAGTACTAAATGCTGTCTTCCACTCATCGCCCTCCCTAATGCGCACCAAATTATATGCGCTCCTGAGGTCCAATTTTGTGAAGAACCGTGCCCCGTGTAATGACTCCGTCATAGTCCCAATCAGCGGAAGTGGATAACTATATTTAACAGTCACCTGATTGAGACCGCGGTAGTCAATACACGGACGCAGACCTCCATCCTTCTTCTTCACAAAAAAGAAGCTCGAGGACGCGGGAGAAGTAGAGGGCCGTATGTATCCCTGTCTCAGAGACTCGGCAATGTAAGTTTCCATTGCCCTTTTCTCCTCCTGTGACAAAGGATACACATGGCTCCGCGGAAGCGCGGCTCCTGTCTGGAGGTCTATCGCACAATCCCCCTGTCTATGAGGTGGCAATCGTGCCGCTCGGGTCTGACTAAACACGAGTGCCAAATCCTCATACTCAGGAGGAATGTGCAGTGCTGGCATCTGGTTCGGACTTTCCACCGAGGTCGCCCCTACGGAAACACCCAGACATAACCCCTCACACTGAGCAGACCACCCTTTAAGAGCTTTCTCTCGCCACGAAATAGTAGGATCATGGGTAGTCAACCAGGGAAGCCCCAGTACCACCGGATACGCAGGAGAGTCAATCAGATAGAGTTGAATCATCTCCTCATGACCCCCCTGCGTCATCATCCTAAGTGGCGCTGTGAGCTCCCCAATCCACCCAGATCCTAACGGACGACTATCTAAAGCATGTACGGGGAAAGGCTTATCGACTGGAAGGAGGGGAATCCCTAACTTAACACAGAATTTACGATCTATAAAATTCCCAGCTGCGCCTGAATCGACTAGCGCCTTATGCTGGGAACGAGGTGCAACCTGTGGAAAACAAACAGGTAATGTAAAGTGGACGACAGAAAGCTCTGGGTAAGTAGGGCGCCTACTCACCTGGGAGGACTCCCCACTGTATGGCCTGCCATCTCCCTCCTCAGAGGACCCTCCCCAGCACCTAGCCGCGGTGTGCCCTCCGCGGCCACACCTGGTGCAGGAGACTGCCCCCCTCGGGTTCCTACCTCTTCTCCCTCTAGCGCCAGCCCCTCCAAGCTCCATCGGACTCTGCTCGGAGGCGCTGGAGGGTGGAATGGGAGGCCCCCATCTGGGACGTCCGCGAGTCGTGAGTAGGTTGTCCAGACGAATAGCCATGTCCACAAGCTGGTCGAACGTTAATGTAGCGTCCCTACAAGCTAACTCCCTGCGGACGTCCTCCCTAAGGCTACACCTAAAGTGGTCTATGAGGGCCTTCTCATTCCACCCCGCATCAGCCGCTAGAGTCCGGAACTCCAGCGCAAACTCTTGAACGCTCCTCATCCCCTGTCGGAGGTGGAATAGACGTTCCCCCGCCGCTCTTCCCTCTGGTGGATGGTCAAAGACCGCACGGAAACGGCGGGAGAACTCTGCATAGGTGACTGTGGCGGAGTCTATTCCCCTCCATTCGGCGTTGGCCCACTCCAACGCCTTGCCGGTGAGACAGGAGATGAGGGCGGAAACGCTCTCGTATCCCGAGGGCGCCGGGTGTATGGTGGCCAGGTAGAGCTCCACTTGCAAAAGGAACCCCTGACACCCGGCAGCGGAGCCGTCGTACGCCCTCGGGAGCGAGAGCCGAATTCCACTGGGTTCCGGTAGAGGGGTGGGCTGGTTGTCTGGTGGTGAAGGAGCGACAGGTGGGGCTGTGGGAACACCGCTGATCTCCCATCGCCGAAGTGTGTCCATGACGCCCTCCAAAGCGTGCCCGATCCGATTTATGCGATGCTCTTGTCCCAGGAGACGTTCCTCCACGCTGTCGACGTGTGCTCCTGCTGATTCCATATCGGTGTGTAATTCTGTCACGATGTTAGAAATGGTGTGGTGTGGAATCAGGCGCAGAAGCAGATGGACAGTCCAACAAGACTTTACTGGAGAGTGCAAAATAAATCCAAAACAGCCAGAGGCCAAAAAGACGCACACAGGCGTCAAAACACGAGCGCACAACACAGGGCGCAAAACTCTCCTCAACCGAGGAGGAAGCTAAATAGCAATGGCGTACCGAAACATGGGTAACGCACAAACACCTGACACAAAACAATTACACACAACACTACACTAACAACAAGGAAACTAAATAGGGTGCTTAATGAGACATAACACAAGACAGGTGTGGCTAACAGACAAAACTAATCAAACAGGAAACATGGAGCGGTGGCAGCTAGTACTCCGGAGACGACGACCGGAGAAACCCGCCCGAACAAGGAGGAGGAGCTGCCTCGGCCGAAACCGTGACACTTTGTTGTGAAATAGGAAGCCGATTCTAGATTTAACTTTGGATTGGAGATTCTTTATGTGAGTCTGGAAGTTGAGTTTACAGTCTAACCAGACACCTAGGTATTTGTAGTTGTCCACATACTCTAGGTCAGACCCGTCGAGAGTGGTGATTCTAGTCGGGTGGGCGGGTGCCAGCAGCGTTCGATTGAAAAGCATGCATTTAGTTTTACTAGTGTTTAAGAGCAGTTGGAGGCTACTGAAGGATTGTTGTATGGCATTGAAGCTCGTTTGGAGGTTAAGGGTGATAGTTTGTAGTGTGATTTCCTTTATGGTCGGTCCATTGTGGTATTTAAAACCATATTATAATCTCCCACCACAATAATAGAGTCTTGCATTGCTTGTAGGCTTGAAAAATTATTATATACACTGCTCAAAAAAATTAAGGGAACACTTAAACAACACAATGTAACTCCAAGTCAATCACACTTCTGTGAAATCAAACTGTCCACTTAGGAAGCAACACTGATTGACAATACATTTCACATGCTGTTGTGCAAATGGAATAGACAACAGGTGGAAATTATAGGCAATTAGCAAGACACCCCCAATAAAGAAGTGGTTCTGCAGGTGGTGACCACAGACCACTTCTCAGTTCCTATGCTTCCTGGCTGATGTTTTGGTCACTTTTGAATGCTGGCGGTGCTTTCACTCTAGTGGTAGCATGAGACAGAGTCTACAACCCACACAAGTGGCTCAGGTAGTGCAGCTCATCCAGGATGGCACATCAATGCGAGCTGTGGCAAGAAGGTTTGCTGTGTCTGTCAGCGTAGTGTCCAGAGCATGGAGGCGCTACCAGGAGACAGGCCAGTACATCAGGAGACGTGGAGGAGGCCGTAGGAGGGCAACAACCCAGCAGCAGAACCGCTACCTCCGCCTTTGTGCAAGAAGGAGCAGGAGGAGCACTGCCAGAGCCCTGCAAAATGACCTCCAGCAGGCCACAAATGTGCATGTGTCTGCTCAAACGGTCAGAAACAGACTCCATGAGGGTGGTATGAGGGCCCGACGTCCACAGGTGGGGGTTGTGGTTACAGCCCAACACTGTGCAGGTCGTTTGGCATTTGCCAGAGAACACCAAGATTGGCAAATTCGCCACTGGCGCCCTGTGCTCTTCACAGATGAAAGCAGGTTCACACTGAGCACATGTGACAGACGTGACAGAATCTGGAGACGCCGTGGAGAACGTTCTGCTGCCTGCAACATCCTCCAGCATGACCGGTTTGGCGGTGGGTCAGTCATGGTGTGGGGTGGCATTTCTTTGGGGGGCCGCACAGCCCTCCATGTGCTCGCCAGAGGTAGCCTGACTGCCATTAGGTACCGAGATGAGATCCTCAGACCCCTTGTGAGACCATATGCTGGTGCAGTTGGCCCTGGGTTCCTCCTAATGCAAGACAATGCTAGACCTCATGTGGCTGGAGTGTGTCAGCAGTTCCTGCAAGAGGAAGGCATTGATGCTATGGACTGGCCCGCCCGTTCCCCAGACCTGAATCCAATTGAGCACATCTGTCTCGCTCCATCCACCAACGCCACGTTGCACCACAGACTGTCCAGGAGTTTGGGCGGATGCTTTAGTCCAGGTCTGGGAGGAGATCCCTCAGCAGACCATCCGCCACCTCATCAGGAGCATGCCCAGGCGTTGTAGGGAGGTCATACAGGCACGTGGAGGCCACACACACTACTGAGCCTCATTTTGACTTGTTTTAAGGACATTACATCAAAGTTGGATCAGCCTGTAGTGTGGTTTTCCACTTTAATTTTGAGGGTGACTTCAAATCCAGACATCCTTTTTTCTTTCCATTGATACTTTTTGTGTGATTTTGTTGTCAGCACATTCAACTATGTAAAGAAAAAAGTATTTAATAAGATTATTTCATTCATTCAGATCTAGGATGTGTTGTTTAAGTGTTCCCTTGATTTTTTTGAGCAGTGTATATTCTCAAAGAAGCGTGGATCGTCATTATTTGGACCGTATAGATTAATGAGCCAAATCTGTTTATGGTCCAATAAGATATTTAAAATAATCCATCTACCTTGCGGATCTGTTTGAACAATTTGCACATTCGGATTAAAATGATTGTTAATTAATATCATCACCCCTTTTGAGTTTCTTTGCCCATGGGAGAAGTATATTCCCCCCCCCAAAAAAATGTGTGGGTCTCTGACCGTGTTTATCTTTCTTTCTTAGCTGCATATAGGTTACTTACAGTAGGTCTATAAAACAGATAAGGACTTATCCTTAGTGTGTGGGTCGCTCAGGTGGGTGTATAGGGTATAGGGTTGGGGACCGTTCCATCATGATAAGACAATAAATAAATAAACTATATTTATAATTTATTTTGAAATGTATATCCCATATCTGCACAAAATTGAAAGCTCTCTCTGTCATAACTCCTGCTCACAGACACACATGGGCTCTGGCATTTGCAACCATTTTCCTTTTTCACTCACTGAACTCTACACTTTTCCAAACACAAAAACACACACCCCACCTTCCATCACAATGCACCCACACATACCCACATACTGTGCCTTCTATGTCCTCTGTTTGCTGTGTTTTTATCCCTACCATGTTGGCTTTTAAGTAGGCTTTCTTTCATTGATCGCTAATATTCTGAACCCGTTCTCTCAATATATTCTAGTGAGTCTGTCGACAACATTCAAACAAAAAGGCATGCCGTAATTAAAGGGATGGCTTAAGATAAAGGTACTGAAAATCCTATTGAATGAAAACTCTTTGAGAAAATCTGTTGGCCAGCAAGTGGGAGGGTTTTCAGCAGTTGAATAACATTTATTTCGAGCGTGCAAGGTAGACACAACTGCAGAGCGCGTTACGTGACTGAATAAGATGTCTGAATACCAGATACTGAAAAGTGCGTAGGAAAGGCATAAATTCGTAATGCCCCCATCTAGTACCGGGTCGGACCACTCTTTGCCTCCAGAACAGCCTGAATTCTTTGGGGCATGGATTCTACAAGGTATGGCATTCAAACTTTGCTCAATTGGTATCAAGGGACCTAACGTGTGCCAGGAAAACATCCCCCACACCATTACACCACCACCACCAGCCTGTACACCAGGCAGGATGGGGAAATGTTGCTTGTGCCAAGCTCCTCAATTGTCCAGTGTTGGTGATCGTGTGCCCACTACAGCCGCTTCTTCTTGTTTTTAGCTGATAGGAGTGGAACCCGGTGTGGTCCCTGCTGCAATTGACCAATCCGTGACAAGGACCGACGAGTTGTGCGTTCCGAGATGCCGTTCTGCACACCACTGTTGTTCAGCACCATTACTTGCCTGTTTGTGGCCCGCCTGTTAGCTTGCACGATTCATGCCATTCTTCTTCGACCTCTCTCATCAACAAGCCTTTTTCACCCACAGGACTGCCGCTGAATGGATGTTTTTTGTTTGTTGCCCCATTCTCTGTAAACCCTAGATACTGTAGTGCGTGAAAAGCCCAGGACGCCGGCGGTTTCTAAGATACTGGAACCGGCGCGCCTGGCACCGACGATCATACCACGTTCAAAGTCGCATAGGTCATTCATTTTGCCCATTCTAACCTTCAATAAAACAGTAACTGAATACCTTGATGCCTGTCTGCCTGCTTTATAATGCATGCCACGGCCATGTGATTAACTGTCTGTAGGAGCAAACCATTTTCGTTAAGAAGGTGGTGTACCTAAATAAGCTGACCACTGTTTCAGGTGATAATAAAACATGTTTTGTTAAGTAACTTTTTCCTCAACATGTTTCTCTAACTTTATAGCAAGTCAAACTAGCTTGCAGAGCAGCTAGCTAGCTAAAAGCTAGGCTAGGTTGAAGATACCACTGTAGCTAGCGACCTCCACCTAATAATTATCATAAAAAACAAAAATCATTGCCATCACAATAAACTTAAATGGGAGGCAACAGTCATATAATATACAGTGCCTCAAAAAGTATTCATACCCCTTGACGTATTCCACATTTTGTTGTGTTACAGTCTGAATTCAAAATGGATTAAATATTTTTTTTCTTCTCACCCCTCTACACACAATTAGCACATTTCAGGAGAAGACCCAGATGCAGACAGTGTCGAAGTACCAAAAGTTTCTTACAAAAACAGGGGGCAGGCAAAGGTACAGAACAGCAGGCAGTCTCAGGGTCAGGGCAGGCAGAGGTCAATAATCCAGGGGTGGTGTGACAAGGTACAGAACGGCAGGCAGGCTCAGGGTCAGGGCAGGCAGAATGGTCAAACCGGGAAAACTAGAAAACAGGAATTTGAGAAAGACAGGAGCAAGGGGAAAAACGCTGGTAGGCTTGATGAAACAAAACGAACTGGCAACAGACAAACAGAGGTATAAATACACTGGGGACAATGGGGAAGATGGGCGACACCTGGAGGGGGGTGGAGACAACCACAAAGACAGGTGAAACAGATCAGGGTGTGACATGGGAACAGGAGACAAAGGGCTGTGAGACATGGGTTTGTTCCTAGACACATGAAAAGTGGGATGTATACGGAGGGTACGGGGCAACAGAAGACGAACAGCAGAGGGGCTAATGATCTTGGAGATGGGGAAAGGGCCGATAAACCGGGGGTAAAGTTTGCGAGACTCCACCCGGCGGGGCAGATCTCGGGTGGACAGCCATACCTTCTGCCCGAGACGATACCGGGAAGCCAGGGTCCGGTGGTGGTCCGCTTGTCGTTGATACCTGGAGGTGGTCTTGAGAAGAGCCGACCGGGCTCTCCTCCAGGTACGACAACAGCGGCGGACAAACATCTGGGCCGAGGGTATGCCAACCTCTTCCTCTTGCTCCGGGAAGAGCGGGGGCTGATAACCCAGGGAACACTCAAAGGGCGAAAGACCCGTGGCAGAGCAGGGAAGGGTGTTGCGGGTGTATTCGACCCACACTAGTTGCTGGCTCCAGGTGGTGGGGTTGGCGGAGACCAGGCAGCGCATATTTGTCTCCAGGTCTTGGTTGGCTCGCTCCGACTGGCCGTTGGACTGAGGGTGGAAACTGGAGGACAGGCTGGCTGACAACCCAATGAGTGTGCAGAACGCCTTCCAGAACCGGGACGAGAACTAAGGACCCCGGTCGGAGACCATGTCCACTGGGAGTCCATGGATCCGGAAGACGTGCTGCACCATGAGCTGGGCCGTCTCTTTGGCGGAGGGTAGCTTGGGGAGAGGAAGGAAGTGGGCAGCTTTGGAAAACCGGTCCACAACTGTTAGGATAGCGGTGTTGCCATCAGACTGAGGAAGACCTGTATATGTGAGACCAGGGATGGTGAGGAACAGGCAGAGGTTGGAGGAGACCAGCTGGAGCTTGCCGAGGAGTCTTGCTCTGTGCTCAGATCGTGCAGGTGGCGACGAACACAGAGACGTCAGGTACCATGGTAGGCCACCAAAAGCGTTGTCGCACAAAGGCCAGGGTCCGAAGGAGCCTGGGTGGCAGGCAAGCCAGGAGGAGTGGGCCCACTCCAGGACCGCGGAGCGGACAGCATCAGGAACAAACATCCGGTTATCTGGGCCCCCACCCCGGGGTTCGGCTGGGAACGCTGCGTCTCCCAGACCTGCACGAGGTGGGAAGGATGGTCTCGGATTTTGGGGGTGTAGCCGCGGGGCTATAGCGACGTGAAAGCGCATCTGGCTTGACATTCTTGGATCCCGGTCGGTATGAGAGGGAGAAGTTGAACCGGGTGAAAAACAGGGCCCACCTTGCTTGCCTGGAATTGAGACGCTTGGCAGTGCGGAGATATTCCAAGGTCTTGTGGTCTGTCCACACAATGAACGGATGTTCCGCCCCCTCCAGCCAGTGCCTCCACTCCTCCAACGCCATCTTCACCGTGAGAAGCTCACAATTCCCCACATCGTAATTCCTTTCCGTGGTGTTGAGGCGATGGGAGAAGAAGGCGCAGGGATGTAATTGGAGGGCCGAACGCTGGCACAGGACCGCCCCCACTCTGACATCCAAAGCTTCGGCCTCTTCCACGAACTGGCAGGACGGGTCAGGATGAACCAAGATGGGAGCAGTGGTGAAACGGTGTTTCAGGTCCCGGAACGCCCGGTCAGCAGCTGGGGACCATGTGAACGGAGCCTTGGGAGAGGTGAGTGCAGACAGGGGGGAAACCAGGGTGCTGTAACCCCGGATAAAGCGACGATTAAAGTTGGCGAATCCCAGGAAACATTGCAGCTGCACTCTGGACGTAGGCTGGGGCCAATCCACCACCGCTATCACCTTCCCGGGATCCATCTCTACACTCCCTGCAGCGATGATGTAGCCCAGGAAGGGGATGGTGGAGCGATGGAATTCACATTTCTCCGCTTTCACAAAAAGCTGGTTCTCCAGGAGGCGTTGGAGGACCTGTCGGACGTGGAGCACGTGTTCTTGGGCGGAGCCATAGAAAACGAGGATGTCGTCGAGGTAGATGAAGATGAACTGGTTCAACATGTCGCGGAGAACATCATTAACCAGAGCATTGGTAAGGCCAAATGTCATGACCAGATACTCATAGTGACCGCTGGCCGTGTTGAAGGCAGTCTTCCTCTCGTCCCCCTCCTGTATTCGCAACAGGTGGTAGGCATTCCGTAGATCCAGCTTGGAGAACACGTTGGGATCCTGGAGCGGCTCGAAGGCCGAGGAGATGAGTGGTAGAGGGTAGCAGTTCTTCACCGTGATGTCGTTGAGGCCCCGGTAGTCAATGCACGGGCGCAGGGTTTTGTCCTTCTTCTCCACAAAGAAGAACCCTGCGCCGGCTGGGGAGGCAGAAGGACGGATGAACCCGGCAGCTAGGGAGTCCTCAATGTAGGTCTCCATAGCCTTAGTCTCCGGACCCGACAGCGAGTACAGTCGTCCCTGGGGAGGAGTGGTGCCTGGGAGAAGGTTGATTCTGCAGTCGTAGTGTCGGTGCGGCGGAAGCGAAGTGGCCCAGGCCTTACTGAACACCCCCCGGAGGTCCTGGTACTCCTCGGGAATGGCGGAGAGGTTCAAGGCACCTTCCGAGCCCCCAGGAAGACGTCCCGGGGCAGGCTGCGCTGACTTCAGGCAATGAGCGTGGCATAATGGGCTCCAGCCCATAATGGCACCAGTAGACCAGTCAATAAAGGGATTGTGTAGCCTGAGCCAAGAGAAACCCAATATCACGGGAACCTGAGGAGACTTAATTAGCAGGAATTGGATCATCTCGCTGTGGTTCCCTGAAACTCGTAGGTTGATGGGGGTGGTATTGTGGGTGACCCACCCTATAGAGCACCCGTCCAGCGCTCTAACGTCCATGGGAATGGAGAGGGGCTGAGTGGGGATGACCAGCTCGGATGCCAGGGTAGCGTCCATAAAGCTCTCATCGGCCCCAGAGTCGATGAGTACCCGGAGAGATTTCGACTAGTTCCCCCACAGCAAGATGGCATAAAAGGGGGTGCGAGTAAGGGGAGAGGAAAAGTTATCCGTATGGCCCACCAGAGTACTCGCTCCTACCGGTGAGCCTGGTCTTTTAGTGTACAGGTGGACACAAAATGACCAGTAGTCCCGCAATACAGGCAACTCTTCGTGTGATGCCTGTATTGCCGTTCGGCTGGAGACAGCCTAGCTCAACCTAGCTGCATCGGCTCGGGGAGAGGTGAATCAGCAGACTTCGGAGACTCTTGGGGGAACTCAGGTAGCCTCGGGTTCTCTCGGACTTCCGGGAGGTCTCGGAGGCGAGGTGGAATCCTTGGGCGGGCGAGTGGAATCGGACTTCCTCTCCTTCCTTCGTTTTTCCGTAGTCACCCATCGATCCGAATGGTCAAGGCGATGAGCGAGTCGATATCCGTCAGTAGTTCCCGGGCTGCAAGCTCGTCCTTTACTTCCTCCGATACACCGTGCAGGAAAGTGTTGAACAGAGCTTCCGGGTTCCAGGCAAACTCAGCTGCCAACGTGCGGAAATCCACTGCATAGTCTGCCACACTGTGGGATTCTTGTTGAAGCTGGAGGAACTTCCGGGCAGCCTCTCTCCCGGACAATGGAGCATCGAAAACCTTCTTTACCTCCTGCATGAACTCCTCCAGACTGAAGCGTACGGTCGACTGTTGTTCCCACACTGCCGTAGCCCAGGCGAGAGCCGTCCCGGACATCAGTGTGATGAGGCACGCTATCTTAGAGCGGTCCGAGGGGAAGGAGGAGGGCTGCAGCTCTGAGTAATGCCAGACAGGTTCCCGACTCTCCAGCAAAGCGTTCCAGGGGAGGTAAGCAGGGTTCTCGGGAAACCAGGGTGGCCGGGGAGGCAGCACTGCTAACAGCTGGGTTACTGAGGGGCTGGGAGGTTACCGTTGTGGTGGCTACCTAACAGACAACCCGCGGAATTGCTCCAGCAATGTGTTAAACGCTCGGTCATGGCATTCAGCCATGGTCTGGAACCCTTCCATGAGACCACGAAGCAACTCCTCGTGCCTTCCAATGGTGGCTCCTTGGGAGGAGATGGCGTTATGGAGCTGGTCCGAGTCTGCTGGGTCAGTCATGGCCAGTTCGTACTATCACGTTTCAGGAGAAGACCCAGATGCAGACAGTGTCGAAGTAACAAAAGTTTATTACAAAAACCGGGGGCAGGCAAATGACAGGTCAAGGGCAGGTAGAGGTCAGTAATCCAGATCAGAGTCCAAAAGGTACAGAACGGCAGGCAGTCTCAGGGTCAGGGCAGGCAGAGTTCAATAATCCAGGGTGGTGTGACAAGGTACAGAACGGCAGGCAGGCTCAGGGTCAGGGCAGGCAGAATGGTCAAACCAGGAAAACTAGAAAACAGGAATTTGAGAAAGACAGGAGCAAGGGGAAAACCGCTGGTAGGCTTGACAAAACAAAACGAACTGGCAACAGACAAACAGAGAACACGGGTATAAATACACTGGGGACAATGGGGAAGATGGGTGACACCTGGAGGGGGGTGGAGAGCGACACCTGGAGAGGGGTGGAGACAATCACAAAGACAGGTGAAACAGAGCAGGGTGTGACAGTATAATAAACATGACATGATACATGGTTAAAGTGCTGTGGGTGCACAACATATACTTTTTTTCATCCAAGTATTCAATCAGCAATTCACAACACATCTGTTTGGGAGATCCTTGTAAATGCCTTATCCTTCTTACACTGCTCAAAAAATTAAGGGGAACACTTAAACAACACAATGTAACTCCAAGTCAATCACACTTCTGTGAAATCAAACTGTCCACTTAGGAAGCAACACTGATTGACAATAAATTTCACATGCTGTTGTGCAAATGGAATAGACAACAGGTGGAAATTATAGGCAATTAGCAAGACACCCCCAATAAAGGACTGGTTTTGAAGGTGGTGACCACAGACCACTTCTCAGTTCCTATGCTTCCTGGCTGATGTTTTGGTCACTTTTGAATGCTGGCGGTGCTTTCACTCTAGTGGTAGCATGAGACGGAGTCTACAACCCACACAAGTGGCTCAGGTAGTGCAGCTCATCCAGGATGGCACATCAATGCGAGCTGAGGCAAGAAGGTTTGCTGTGTCTGTCAGCGTAGTGTCCAGAGCATGGAGGCGCTACCAGGAGACAGGCCAGTACATCAGGAGACGTGGAGGAGGCCGTAGGAGGGCAACAACCCAGCAGCAGGACTGCTACCTCCGCCTTTGTGCAAGGAGGAGCAGGAGGAGCACTGCCAGAGCCCTGCAAAATGACCTCCAGCAGGCCACAAATGTGCATGTGTCTGTTCAAACGGTCAGAAACAGACTCCATGAGGGTGGTATGAGGGCCCGACGTCCACAGGTGGGGGTTGTGCTTACAGCCCAACACCGTGCAGGACGTTTGGCATTTGCCAGAGAACACCAAGATTGGCAAATTCGCCACTGGCGCCCTGTGCTCTTCACAGATGAAAGCAGGTTCACACTGAGCACGTGACAGACGTGACAGAGTCTGGAGACGCCGTGGAGAACGTTCTGCTGCCTGCAACATCCTCCAGCATGACCGGTTTGGCGGTGGGTCAGTCATGGTGTGGGGTGGCATTTCTTTGGGGGGCCGCACAGCCCTCCATGTGCTCGCCAGAGGTAGCCTGACTGCCATTAGGTACCGAGATGAGATCCTCAGACCCCTTGTGAGACCATATGCTGGTGCGGTTGGCCCTGGGTTCCTCCTAATGCAAGACAATGCTAGACCTCATGTGGCTGGAGTGTGTCAGCAGTTCCTGCAAGAGGAAGGCATTGATGCTATGGACTGGCCCACCCGTTCCCCAGACCTGAATCCAATTGAGCACATCTGGGACATCATGTCTCGCTCCATCCACCAACGCCACGTTGCTCCACAGACTGTCCAGGAGTTGGCGGATGCTTTAGTCCATGTCTGGGAGGAGATCCCTCAGGAGACCATCCGCCACCTCATCAGGAGCATGCCCAGGCGTTGTAGGGAGGTCATACAGGCACGTGGAGGCCACACACACTACTGAGCCTCATTTTGACTTGTTTTAAGGACATTACATCAAAGTTGGATCAGCCTGTAGTGTGGTTTTCCACTTTAATTTTGAGGGTGACTCCAAATCCAGACCTCCATGGGTTGATACATTTGATTTCCATTGATATGTTTTGTGTGATTTTGTTGTCAGCACATTCAACTATGTAAAGAAAAAAGTATTTAGTAAGATTATTTCATTCATTCAGATCTAGGATGTGTTATTTTAGTGTTCCCTTTATTTTTTTGAGCAGTGTATAATGATGGCATAATTTCTCATTGTATTTTTGTTTTTATATCTGCATTTATGCAGTCAAACACAGGGAGGTGGAGCTGCTTACATTGCTATACTATATGCAGGTAGGGGTAAATATTGGACATGTCATGACATTCACAGATTTGCATTTCTAGTCTAATCCTATGCGTAAATCAGATCACTAGAAGGGGTTTTAGCAATCCTCTCCTATGCCTATGGGACTAAGAGAGACAGGGCGGTGTGCATCATCCCCAACACCTACTGTATAGGCAGAAGGCCTGTTCTTCAACTGGAATAGACAGGGTCAATCCAGCTACAGTGGCCCAGCCCTGCACTGTACCCATGAGTGAAATCTAAGCATGCCCTTGCCACTTCTTATTTTAAATGTATGTAGTTCTGTTCTTGAGCTGTTCTTGTCTATTAATTTTCTGTATTATGTCATGTTTTATGTTTTGTATGGAGCCCAGGAAGAGTAGCTGCTGCATTAACAACAGCTAATGGAGATCCTAATAAAACAACAAAACAACTAAGCTTATGAGATAACACTTTTATCACTGAGCACTGATCTCTGCCATGCCAGAAAAATCTGGTTACCATGGAGTAAAAAAAAAACAGCAAAAACAACGGTGATGTTGAAGTACAGTATTTATCAAAACAACTCAATGATTAATAGTCAACATTTTGACAGACATCCTGAGTATGACACTTCCAGTGTTGAGCTGTGTGTGCTGGAGAAGCCGACGGCGTTATTTCCACCCAACATTTCAGATTTTATGGCCGGTGCGCTAGCTGAAAGAGATTGCAGCAGCCAAACATGTGTAATTGCCAGTAATTTCAGACAGAATGATTCATAATGTTGCACGTCAGTAACCTTCCACGTTTTCATGTGTTGTTTAGAACATATTTAGAGGGACCTTTGATGTACTTACACTGTATGTATGGTATGGGGCCCTGAGGTCTGTATTGGGGGGCGAGTACCCCTCAGGTTTGGTTCGAGCTCTCTCAACTCGCATATTGGTGCACCTTACCACTAAACTTGACAAAATGACAGGGTTTTGGACTGATCATTCTGAGTGTGTATGTGTGTCTCATATACTATGTGGCTCACTCTCTCCGTTCACCAGGGAGGAAAAAGTGACACAGAAGACTAGAGGCCTGCCTGACTCAGAAAGGGAGGGGGATCCCTCAACAAATCTCTAATCTGGTCCAAGAGATGACACCATTGCCTGTGACAGACAGCATTCGTCAGTGACAGAAGACATCAAGCGAGAGAGATCTGAAGGGAGATGTGGCCTGAAAGTTTGATACATAGGAAGGAAATAGTTAATTGCCTCACTAAAGGCACTCCACTCAACAGAGTACTACAGATCAATGTTGAGTTGCTGCCATCTGAATTCTTTAGGCCAGAGGCCTCAGTCAACTCTGAAGTAAATTGATGTTATATTCAATAATCAATACAAATGTCTGCATGCATACACATCTCTTAATTCAAAGACACATATCTAAAAGTAACTAAATGATAATGCATATATTATGCATATCACAGATATGGCTATATGTGCCAATGCCTTTAGCAGTGCTCCAGTTTAATAAACAGAATAGCAAGTATTAGGGTTACTAAATAACTATCATAAAAATGACAAAAATATTTTTGAGTTTATTGGTGAAAACATCCATCTATCTTAAGACATTAACAATTCCTCAGGAATTGTGGTGTGAGAAAATGGAAGTGCCTAGAATCACTGGGAGCCCTCCTTTTTGACTGCAGCCTTTTTATTGAGGTGAGAAAATTCCAGAGCGGACGCCAAAAACATGCATTAACATACCACTGCAAAGCCAAGGTTAGCGAACCCGGACCTTACTCACTTATTACCCCTATAACTACCCCTTTGGGAATATACATCTATAACGTTTGGCACACAGACCTCTAATAACGAGCAGGTAACAACTAGTCATTATGTGGGCATGTAGCAGGAGATTTACAAATCTCAGGTTCAGTGGCGTTGGGCAGGTTCCTCTCGCTTGAAAATGGTTATTCCGTCAAGGGCATGGTGAGGTAAGCAATAAAGGTCTGTGATTTATTCCCGGCGGCCGATAATTACTGGTGTCTTGTCACCTGTCAAAATGAATGGACTGGGGGAGTCCGAGGCTCTAGTCTCTCCATGCTCTCTCTACAACCGCAGCAGTAAATCTGATGTGCTCGTAAAGACATAAATCACATTCAACTCTTGTGAGGAAGCGAGAGGCCTAGTTAGCTGCTCACTACTTGAAGCTGCATGACTCCATGTTGCAAGTAAGGAGTTGGACACGTCAAACACTTTAAATTACTAATGCATACAGTGCCTTGCAAAAGTATTCACCCCCCTTGAGGTCTTTCCTATTTTGTTGCATTACAACCTGTAATTTAAATGGATTTTTATTTGGATTTCATGTAATGGACATACAAAAAATAGTCAAAATTGGTGAAGTGAAATGAAAAACATAACTTGTTTCAGAAAATTCTAAAAAATAAGTAACGGAAAAGTGCTGCATGCATATCTATTCACCCCCTTTGCTATGAAGCCCCTAAATAAGATCTGGTGCAACCAATTACCTTCAGAAGTCACATAATTAGTTAAATAAAGTCCACCTGTGTGCAGTCTAAGTGTCACATGATCTGTCACATGATCTCAGTATATATACACCTGTTCTGAAAGGCCTCAGAGTCTGCAACACCACTAAGCAAGGGACACCACCAAGCAAGCGGCACCATGAAGACCAAGGAGCTCTCCAAACAGGTCAGGGACAAAGTTGTGGAGAAGTACAGATCAGGGTTGGGTTATAAAAAAAATATCAGAAACTTTGAACATCCCACGGAGCACCATTAAATCCATTATAAAAAAATTGAAAGAATATGGCACCTCAACAAATCTGCCAAGAGAGGGCCGCCCACCAAAACTCACGGACCAGGTAAGAAGGGCATTAATCAGAGAGGCAACAAAGAGACCAAAGATAACATTTTACATTTACATTTTAGTAATTTAGCAGACGCTCTTATCCAGAGCGACTTACAGTTAGTGAGTGCATACCTGCATTTTTTTTTTTTTCATACTAGCCCCCCGTGGGAATCGAACCCACAACCCTGGCGTTGCAAACGCCATGCTCTACCAACTGAGCTACATCCCTGCCGGCCATTCCCTCCCCTACCCTGGACGACGCTGGGCCAATTGTGCGCCGCCCCATGGGTCTCCCGGTCACGGCCAGCTATGACAGAGCCTGGATGGAGCTGCAAAGCTCCACAGCGGAGATTGGAGTATCTGTCCATAGGACCACTTTAAGCAATACACTCCACAGAGTTGGGCTTCACGGAAGAGTGGCCAGAAAAAAGCCATTGCTTACAGAAAAAAATAAGCAAACATATTTGGTGTACGCCAAAAGCCATGTGGGAGACTCCCCAAACATATGGAAGAAGGTACTTTGGTCAGATGAGACTAAAATTGAGCTTTTTGGCCATCAAGGAAAATGCTATGTCTGGCGCAAACCCAACACCTCTCATCACCCCGAGAACACCATCCCCACAGTGAAGCATGGTGGTGGCAGCATCATGCTGTGGGGACTGGGAAACTGTTCAGAATTGAAGGAATGATGGATGGCGCTAAATACAGGGATATTATTGGGGGAAACCTGTTTCAGTCTTCCAGAGATTTCAGACTGGGACGGAGGTTCACCATCCAGCAGGACAATGACCCTAAGCATACTGCTAAAGCAACACTCAAGTGGTTTAAGGGGAAACATTTAAATGTCTTGGAATGGCCTAGTCAAAGCCCAGACCTCAATCCAATTGAGAATCTGTGGTATGACTTAAAGATTGCTGTACACCAGCGAAACCTTCCAACTTGAAGGAGCTGGAGCAGTTTTGGCTTGAAGAATGGGGGGGGGGGGGGGGGGGGGGTTGAATAGTTAAGCACGCTCAAGGTTTCAGTTTTTTTGTCTTATTTCTTGTTTGTTTCACAATAAAAAATATTTTGCATCTTCAAAGTGGTAGGCATGTTGTGTAAATCAAATGATACAAACCTCCCCAAAATCAATTTTAATTCCACGTTGTAAGGCAACAAAATCGGAAAAATGCCAAGGGGGGTGAATACTTTCGCAAGCCACTGTATAGAAGAGTATTGTAGTATATCAACAGGGTAGTGTGGTGTTGCTGTATGGACAACATGGTTGCCTTGATCAGACAATTGGATCGGCAGTGGACTATAGAATCAGCCGAGCAAAGGGAGTGCAGGACAAATAGGCTGGGAATTATTGACAGCTCAATTCAAAGTAATGTGAAATAAGTGCTGCTTGCCACAGTCTGTATTCAGCTTTCTATATCTTTGTAGACAGAGAAAACATGATTGAAGCTCTACTTTGAGTGAAATCAATGATATTCAGATTCTCAATAAGTATAGTATATTGATGTCATAGCGAAACTGTTACACAAAAAAAATATTTTGCCATGCACCTCTGATCGATAGTGGTGATTGGTAAGAGCTGAAACCCTGTTCTAACGGTTGGCCTCGCTCAGTCGTGATATGTACCATAAAACAAAGAGGGCAGAAAGGAAACAATGTTTCTCAACTAACCTTCAGTTCACCATGAGGGCCTACACTTTAGTTACCTGACCCAACACACACACTTGGCCAGGAGCCCTGGATAAAGGTCAATCACCTTTCACTGTGTCCACCAAAGCAACCAACGCAAAGGTCAATCCTGTGTATGCAGGGCTTTCCCCAACTCCAAAACATTTATTCCACACAGTTTAAAATACTGTTGTTTTCTGTGATGAGGTGAAACTTTTAGAATGTGCTCTTTTCAATCGGTTCAGTTGAAATCCAATCTGTCCTGTTCAGTTGACATCTGATGCAGGTAATCCACCTCATTTGGAACACAATCATCTGTACCTCATTCGGAGCATGATCATCTGTATAACCCAATTCCATTAAAACACTTGACACAAAACACAATCTGAAACTTCCATCCAGCTAGTTTGGACAAGGGCTATCTCGATATCTCAAAAACGAAACAATTTAAAAGTATTACCATGGAAAGGTAGAGTTGATGGCCCTAGCCCAGTCTGCCCAGCTAGCAGTGATTGCAGGTTCTAATTGTAAAATATTTGCCTTCATTTTTCCTTGGCTTTGAAGTCCAGGCCGTACTCTGCTCCTGTCCTCAGGTGCTGCCCAGGCCTGATTTATGAGGATAGGGTTCCACAGGAGTCCCCCTAAATTATATGGCCTTTAAACCTAAAGCAGATAGAGAGAATGAGAAAGCGAGAGAAAGAGAGAGAGAGAAGAGGGGGAGGGAATCGAAGGGAATCGCCACTCTGGAGACAGCTAATTACATGGACAAATCTAACCCAAAGTAGATAAGAGAGTTCCTCTTCCCTTCTTCCCTTCCTCCTTCTCCCACATTGGTGAGACGAACTTAACACAGATTAGGCTGCTGTTTGATAAACACACAATTTGTCATGGACGTCCAGTGACTAATTTTCATGGAACTCCCCCATTAAGATAAATATCAGAAAACCCCTCACTCTACCCCCCGCACCATTCTATGCAACTTATGACTAGTAGGCCACAAAATAATAGGTATTTGAGGGGAAATAAATGCATTTGTGGATTTACATCGAAGTAAGCTTCATATATTGGAGCATCCTCGTAGAGTCAATGGCCTAGATATGGTATATTCAAAAAATAATCAATAGGTGGATGTCAAGAAAAAGTCATTCGTCATGCAAAAAATGAGCACTTTGCTTTTGCTTGTTATGTATTACAAGGCTGTGGAACTGCTGAAACACTTAGAGATCCTGTAAGGTATGAGAGGGAGTGTCTGTGGAGGAGGAGAAGGAGGAGGAGGAGGTGACAGCGCCATTTGCCTGGAGGGTGCCCATAAACCAGCTAGAGAGAGAGAGAGCACCATTCCTCATGCGTGACTGTACCATGTGACTGGAGGAGGAGGGCTGGCTTTAAAAAGCAGGCAGGGCCATCCCACGGAGACATAGGTAATCACAGGGCACCAGGAGAGGAGGAGGAGACAAGGGCTGTCAGGACACAGTACCCAACAACGTCCCGACTGACAGCTCCTTGAAAGACGCCACGGGACACATGACCCAACACCAACCCGACCAGCAGCCCCGTGAAAGACGCCGCGGAACACAGCACCCAACACCAACCTGACAGGCAGCCCAGCAGAACAAGCCACGGATCGACAGCAGAGGTTGTCCTGGCACAGCGACGGCAGCTTTACGAACACTCCAGGTACACGGCATCTAATCTAGAGGAACTACACAGAGACTGTAAAAGCTACAGACAGTGGCTACAGAGCAACTACTAAGAAGTCAGTGGTTACAGAGCAACTACAACAACAACCTTCACCACAGCTCCACGGCCAGCCAGTGATGATGATCTGCAGCAGCCTGACAGGGTCGGAGGAGTTCTCTGAGGAGGAGCTGGAGCTGCGCATTCTGGGTCAGGGGGAGGATGATGAAGGGAGCGACGGCAACCCTAGGGGCCCCTTCCAGGACAGCGAGGGCTCGGACTGCAGCCCCCCCAGCGACAACCCCGAGGAGGGCCAGGCCAAGAAGCGCAGCCGCCCAGTCCGCTCCAAGGCCCGCCGTGTGGCTGCCAACGTCCGTGAGCGCAAACGCATCCTGGACTACAACCAGGCTTTCAACGCTCTACGTGTGGCACTCAACCACGACCTTAGCGGCAAGCGGCTCTCCAAGATTTCCACCCTGCAGAGGGCCATCAACCGCATCTCTGCCCTGTCTGTCTTCCTCAGCTCCAACCCCCCCAGTAAGCCCTGCTCCCACCGGGAGTGCCACAGGCTGGCTGGGGGGCCATTGGCGGTGGGAATGGTGAGGACGTCACGGCTGGACCCGCCCAGGGTGACAGTCACTCCTCGCCAGGAGCCCCAAAGCTACGTCTCCTGGCACCAGGCATCACTCCCCCACCAGATACAGCCCCAGCAGGGCACCCACCCACACAGGCTGCCAACAGAGACACACCTCTACATGGACAGCATGGGCTCCTCGTGCCCCCCCTCACCACACTACCCATGCTACCCCGCCGAGGGCCAGTTGTACCCATCACACGGACACTGTGGGACAGGGAACCCCTTGGAGCAGCCGCCCAGCTCTATCAGGTACACCCAGGTGGGCGAGGGGCTGGGGTACCAAACGGGGGTGTGGGCCTCCTGCGCCCAGGGCTACATGGACACGTTTGTGGAGCCGTCTCCAGCCTTGGGCCTCCCCTGGCAGGTGAGCTACCTCCAGGAGACAGCAGGCCCCCAGCACAGCCTGTCCCTGCTCTGACACTAGGACCAGACACGTTATAGCCTAGCTATCCACCACTGTGAGACCTGAAGCCTGGAGAATAGACCAGCCAACTGTCCAAATTATCTCAGGGAAAAATAAAAAGAAGTGAGCTTCATGTGCTCTCACTGTTGCAATGGATTCAGTATTACAGTGCTACACTCTAAAGTAGAGCAGAAACACTGATTTAAATGTGTTATCTAACAATGTAAATTGTCATATGGCAATGTACATTTCAGAATGTTTTAAACATGTTTTTTTTATTTCAGATCATAAAGCCAATGAATGTTATTCTTATAGATGGAAAACTTTCAACTGCTCAAAACACACACTTCACTTGTCCAAAGTGTTGTGTGTCCGAATATATAGCAGCAATCCTCTTTACAAACCCAAAGAACCAGCTTATTTGAGTTTTCTATATTGCATTATTGTACTCATGTATATGGATGCTACAGCTTGTGTACTAAAGTTTTGAAACTTAATAATAAACCATTTTTGAAAAATACGACTTACGAGTGAGTAGGTGTTTCTGTCTCTGTCTTTGCAGAGAGTTTGTGCAGTTTGCATGAACGCTTGTGTGTGTGTGTGTGTGTATGTGTATATGTGTGTGCTCGTGCGCATGTTGATTATAGCCTTGAGGTCTGTACTCTATAGCCTCTATCTTCCCAGGGTCTCAGCTGACAAGGGTCCCTCTCCTAGCTGAGAAATGGGTTTGCTTGCCCATTCTTGTCATATTTCTAGAAAAAGAGAAGCCAAGGTTCTGTTTACACGCCAAAATAAAAGCTGAACCAATAGGCAGTGGTGCAACACCACCTCTTCTATTCACATTGTGGAATCATTGAGGAATGCTGGGACTAACGAATGTGCGTGTTTGTTTGTTTTTTGGTGTGTGCATGTGCATGTGCGTATGTGTTCATCAGTGGAGGCTCCTCAGAGAAGGAAGTGGAGGACCATCCTCCTCAGTGAATTTCATACAAATGAAAATAGTGAAACACTTAAAAAGTTTTTAGATAAAACTATACTAAATATATTCACGTCACCAAATAATTGATTAAAACACACTGTTTTGCAATGAAGGTCTTCAGTAGCCTCAGCAGCACTCTGTAGCGTAGCACCATGGTGTAGGCGGAGGACAGCTAGCTTCTGTCCTCCTCTGGGTACATTGACTTCAATACAAAACTTAGGAGGCTCATGGTTCTCACGCCCTTCCATAGACTTACACAGTAATTATGACAACTTCCGGTTCTAATAGTTCTAGTTGACTATGAAGTGACACTGAGGTAGGCTGTGTGTAGCGGTTAGTGGTCATGATATGAAGGTTTGGCTTGGAAAGTTTTTTCGCCTGGTCACAGACAGCTGATGTGTTGTGCACTGACGTCCACAAGCGAAGGGAAAAGGTGAGAGGAGGAGAGCACTCAGATAGTTGCGAGAAGGAATTATATATACAACGAGCAAAGTGATCATGCTGTTTTTATGTGGCTGCTTTGAAAGTGAACTGTTTGCGTGTGATCAGGGGTGTACTCATTCCTCCGATTGTGTTGAAAAACTTTTCTTAAACGGAAGCAAATGGAACGAAACGGGGATAAACATAACTGAATTTGTCCAATAGAAACTCTAATTTGCAACTGTTGGGACTAATTATTACACCCTAGATCAGCTAGATGCAGGCAAGAGTGTGCAAGGCAGTATTGAATATGTTACTGGCTGTCACCTTGATTACTCAAAATTCTCTCTACCTGTTCACCTATGTTGTAAACTTACATTCATAGGCTAGGTTGTAGCAACCTCATGATGGGTACAGGGAACATTTGAGTATCATGTCGTAGCCTAAACCTACCGATGTTACATTGAGCTGGGTGAAAGGAATATGAATGACAGTCATCCAATATGGTGTAATAGAAATAAGGCCATGCTCATAAATAAATAAATAAATCATCCCTCATCTTAAACAGCACTGACTGCTGCTGGTGTTCATGTGCATTGCATAAGGATGTGCGTGTGTCTATGAGCATGCCTATGTTTGTACCTACACTTCCACATAAACTTAGATCAAATAATCAAATACAACAACTATGCAATACTACACAGTGGTCCACTCCACAGTACCTACTACCTATAAGAGAAAAGGCCAACAGCCCCAGACGACGTGGAGTGAAGTCTAACATCCCCCCACCCCACCCCACCCCACCCCACCCCATCCCATCCCACCATCCAACCTGCACCTCTACTCACAACAGCTCCCCACTCCCCTGTGTGTGTGTTTGAACAGTTGTGTGAGAACACTGTTTGAACACCACGGAGGTCTGCCAGGATGGTCCTTGGGCTGCCACTGAAAGGAACTGGCCTGAGGAGAGCTACTGTACAATACACTCAGTGAAGAGCCTGTAAGTGTGTTTGTGTGTGTGTGTGTGTCTGTTGAAGGGTGGAGAGTGGATAGAGGGGTATAGAAGAGAAAGAGGAGGATGAGAGTGAGACATAATTTCAGTCTTTTGCTCCTTCATTCACAGACGTGAATCACTGGAAAACTTTGACTCACCAAATCTCATCATAGACACATTTGACTGACAGATTACGGTGACGGCATGTATTCACGCCTAATGTGGAAAAAAGCCAAGCTAATCCTGCCTAGCTGTTTGCATGCTTGTCTATGTAGGTCCCCTGTATATAACTGGGTGAAAGTGTGTCCACTGTCCACCATGTGCAAAATACTAGTCAATCTCAACCTGATATCATGTAAGGGTATTAATGATGCAGTTCGTGGTGGACCGTGGACACACTTTCACCCAAGTATATACCACTTTTTATATACTGGTTGGTTCGAGCCCTGAATGCTGATTGGCTGACAGCAGTGGTATATCAGACCGTATACCACGGGTATGACAAAACATTTATTTATACTGCTCTAATTACGTTGGTAACCAGTTTATTTACATTTACATCATTTAGCAGACGCTCTTACCCAGAGCGACTTACAAATTGGTGCATTCAACTTATGATAGCCAGTGGGACAACAACTTTTTATGGGGGGGGGTGGGGGAGGGAGGGGTAGAAGGATTACTTTTATACTATTCCAGGTATTCCTTAAAGACGTAGGGTTTCAAGTATCTCCGGAAGGTGGTCAGTGACTCCGCTGTCCTGGCGTCGTGGGGGAGCTTGTTCCACCATTGGGGTGCCAGAGCAGTGAATAGCTTTGACTGGGCTGAGCGGGAACTGTGCTTCCGTAGAGGTAGGGGGGTTAGCAGGCCAGATGTGGATGAACGCAATGCCCTCGTTTGGGTGTAGAGTCTGATCAGAGCCTGAAGGTAAGGAGGTGCCGTTCCCCTCACAGCTCCGTAGGCAAGCACCATGGTCTTGTAGTCATCCCTCCTCTTAAAAGGTATATGATTCTGAATGTACAGTGCTACACCACCACCATTAGTATTCCTGTCCCTTCTAAGTAGACCTATCCACTGCCTTTCATACTGTGAACCATTAGATCCTCCTCTCCACCCTCTCCGAGTTGGGCATCTCCGGCGCTGCTCACTCTTGGATTGCGTCCTACCTGACAGGTCGCTCCTACCAGGTGGCGTGGCGAGAATCTGTCTCCGCACCACGTGCTCTCACCACTGGTGTCCCCCAGGGCTTAGTTCTAGGCCCTCTCAAATTGTCTCTATACACTAAGTCACTTGGCTCTGTCATATCCTCACATGGTCTCTCCTATCATTGCTACATAGACGACACACAATTAATTTTCTCCTTTCCCCCTTCTGATCACCAGGTGGCGAATCGCATCTCTGCATGTCTGGCAGACATATCAGTGTGGATGTCGGATCACCACCTCAAGCTGAACCTCGGCAAGACGGAGCTGCTCTTCCTCCCAGGGAAGGACTGCCCGCTCCATGATCTCGCCATCACTGTTGACAACTCCATTGTGTCCTCCTCCCAGAGTGCAAAGAGCCTTGGCGTGACCCTGGACAACACCCTGTCGTTCTCCGCTAACATCAAAGCGGTGACCCGATCCTGCAGGTTCATGCTCTACAACATTTGCAGAGTACAACCCTACCTTACACAGAAAGCGGCACAGGTCCTAATCCAGGCACTTGTCATCTCCCGTCTGGATTACTGCAACTCGCTGTTGGCTGGGCTCCCTGCCTGTGCCATCAAACCCCTACAACTTATCCAGAACGCCGCAGCCCGTCTGGTGTTCGACCTTCCCAAGTTCTCTCATGTCACCCTGCTCCTCCGCACACTCCACTGGCTTCTAGTAAGTATTCAGACCCTTCGCTATGAGACTGAGAAATTGAGCTCAGGTGCATCCTGTTTCCATTGATCATCCTTGAGATGTTTCTACAACTTGATTGGAGTCCACCTGTTGTAAATTCAATTGATTGGACATGATTTGGAAAGGCACACACCTGTCTATATAAGGTCCCACAGTTGACCGTGCATGTCAGAGCAAAAATCAAGCCATGAGGTCGAAGGAATTGTCCGTAGAGCTCCGAGACAGTATTTTGTCGAGTCACAGATCTGGGGAAAGGTACCAAAAACATTTCTGCAGCATTGAAGGTCCCCAAGAACACAGTGGCCTCTATCATTTTTAAATGGAAGAAGTTTGGAACCACCAAGACTCTTCCTATAGCTGGCCGCACGGTCAAACTGAACATTCGGGGGAGAAGGGCCATGGTCAAGGAGATGACCAAGAACACGATGGTCACTCTGACAGAGCTCCAGAAGGACAACCATCTCTGCAGCACTCCAACAATCAGGCCTTTATGGTAGAGTGGCCAGATGGAAGCCACTCCTCAGTAAAAGGCACATGACAGCCCACTTGGAGTTTGCCAAAAGGCACCTAAAGGGCTCTCAGACCATGAAAAACAAGATTCTCTGTTCTGATGAAACCAAGATTGAACTCTTCGGCCTGAATGCCAAGCGTCACATCTGGAGGAAACCTGGCACCAAAGCGCTCAGGACCTCAGACTGGGGCGAAGTTTCACCTTCCAACAGGACAACGACCCTAAGCACACAGCCAAGACAACGCAGGAGTACCTTCTGTACAAGTCTCTGAATGTCCTTGAGTGGCCCAGCAAGAGCCCGGACTTGAACCCAATCGAACATCTCTGGAGATACCTGAAAATAGCTGTGCAGCGACGCTCCCCATCCAACCTGACAGAGCTTGAGAGGATCTGCAGAGAAGAATGGGAGAAACTCCCCAAATACAGGTGTGCCAAGCTTTTAGTGTCATGCCAAAGAAGACTCAAGGCTGTAATTGCTACCAAAGGTGCTTCAACAAAGTACTGAGTAAAGGGCCAAGAGTGTGCAAAGCTGTCATCAAGGCAAAGGGTGGCTATTTGAAGAATCTCAAATATAAAATATATTTGTTTAACACTTTTTTGGTTACTACATGATTCCATATGTGTTATTTCATAGTTTTGATGTCTTCACTATTATTCTACAATGTAGAAAATAGTAAAAATAAAGAAAACCCTGGAATGAGTAGGTGTGTCCAAACTTTTGACTGGTACTATATATATATATATATATATATATATATATATATATATATATATATATATATATATATATGAGACTAGATATGCTCTATCAGGTACAGATGGCACTAAAGCAAAAAGCTCATTGTAATAAATAATCATAAGAGTCATGGGAGCCTGGTACCTGATAAACCGGACAACTACGTCCAACAAGAGTCGAAGGACAGAGGGATACACTAGCTACAACCGTCTGATCACGGATATGGTACGATAAAAAGCATGGCCAGTTTTGTTTCCCCATGATGTTGTGTGGACTAAAACATCACAAAGCATGATCAAATTAATTAGCCAGCTACAGTAATTTTGAGAAACATTGAGAAGTAGTTTGATCGATTTACCTTTGAGAAGCAGCTAGCTATACTGTAAGTCTTTCTAAACTGAAATATGAAGTTATTTCAGAATGAAAGTTACCTGGCTAGCGTATCATGCTTTGTGACATTATGTTAGCTAGCTATCCCCAGTTAGATCATGTGTTTTCACCTATTGCTTCTGCGTGCTTGTGGGTTCTCCCTGGTTTCCATTAGTTACCCACAGCCACAAAGTAAAAATGGTCTATATCGTAAAAATTAATGAAACAAACATTTACTTAATTTAAGGTTAGAGGTTAGCAGTGTGGTTAATGTTAGGGTTAAAGTTAAGTTTAAAATCACATTTTAAGAAGATAAATTGTAGAAATAGGCAGGCTTTATGACATTGTAGCTGTGGAAACTAGTGACGACCGTTCTCCCTGGTGCACTCGTTCGATCATGAGCTGGCTGCTCGTTCTAAAGAGTATAATCTAATCTGTTCAAAACAGTGGCTGCATGTGCAGCAGTGGTCATTCGGTTTTTGGCATGCAAAAGTGAAATAGGTGTATTTATGCTGCTGTTCAAATGCACAGATCTCTTTATATATCTTCTCAAAGAAACTACCGGTAATTCGAACACTTGGCATCATATTTCTGTCATGCTGATTTGTTGACAACTCCAACCACCTCGCACCCTGGATATTCAGCCCATCAGTAGCCGCCACTGCCTAGACTTCATCCAGAGAGAGTATCTCCAGGCCAGGCTTCTCATGTTGTGACTAACCAGAGAGTTTACCTCAGTACCTGAACACGTAAACCCATCAGCGATGCATCTGTCTGACAACTCCGCCTCCATGACGTCCTTCGCCACTGACTTGACGGAAAGAAAAGAAAACAAGATAACCGTGTGAGAGAAGCGTTATCAAAACGCTGAGCAGTGTGTTTAGCGTGTGTGTGTGTAAGACGCGGAAATTAGTCACCTGCCTGGACCGCCTTTTCAGTTAAAGGAGACAATAGGACTGACCTTACGCCTTAAACTCACCCCCTACAACTAGGGCAATTCAGGTCAGACACACACACACACACACACACACACACACACACACACACACACACACACACACACACACACACACACACACAAGCATGCTCTCTCTAGCCAAATGGCACACACACATACACATGCACGCAAGCATTCTCTCTCTTGCACACATGACAGGCACATACACGCACACACACAGGCCTTCATATTTACAGTAGTACAGACACCCATGCACTATGACATCACCAAATGTAGGGTAAGGTGTCTTCAGGGCATCTGACACCCTTAGCTTGTTCCCATGACATGTATAAACTAACTGATAGCAGCTTACTTTCCCAGACACACACACACACACACACACCGTCAGGCAGTAAATCAAATCACATGTCAGGAACACCCCTACACAGTTGCAACATCTGAGCTCTACCAGAAGAATAAGCCTTGATACTAAGCCTTGATATCAATGCATAAGGTTGCTGATTACGATGGAGAGCCCACATCGTAACTTATTTGACTGTCAATGTGTTCATATAATAATACAAAAATCATATGGTAAAGTTATTTTAACAACATTGTTGCAGCGTTTTGTCACAGAGAGCACTTCATAATAAGAATCATGGGCCACCAAACTCACCTGTAACTTTGAGAATGAATTATATGACAGCATTGTTGTTCTTCCATGATGACTTCCACCACCAACCTGAAAGAAAAGAGTACAATATCTTGAGACAGATGATGCCAAGATGCTGAAGAGTATGTTTTTAGTGTGTTCGACTCCACAGTGAATGTGTAATATGCTAAAGTGACTTACTTTCCTACCTTCTCACTCACAGGACCCAATTACTACCAGTAACTATTTGAGTTAAAATATATGACAACCCTGTATGCTTCATATTATTTTGTCACGTTCACTTAAGGATTCCAATGGGCAGTTTCAATGAAGAACACTAGGTGGCGCAATAGGGCAGTCGTGTTCAATGGAATGTAGATGCATTATACTTGAAGTGTTCTCAGGTAGAGAACGAGTGCATTCCACATTTTTTGCGATTACATGTGATAACCAACTGATGGCAGCACCACACTAAGTTCGTACTTCATTTCATTCACACATTTAGCCTAAATCATGTGATTGATGGGATATTATTTCAGTGGTTATAGTTGTTCTTACAGTGTCAGTTGTAATATATATGGAAAAGGTGAAGTGGGGAGCATGGATTTGATTGAGTGCCGGGGGTGAACTTTGTGCATTCAGCCATGGAGCCTGTTTCTAACTACATCACAAAGGAGCAGATTCACTCGTAGGTGACTAGGTAAGCATGCCTCTGGCTTGGCCTATACTCCAACATACTAGTGGTGTTCCAAGTGTAATTTTTTTTCAGTCTCACAAGATAGACTGCACATCTCAGAAGATTGATATATCATATCAACAAGGTTCCTGACACGTTTAAACACTTTCCTGGACGTGGTGAGATCTGATCATCTGTGCAGTGTGAATGCAATAAAGACGTTCTGCAACGTGGCCACTGTCTCTTTCCTCTGACCTAATTTTCACCAGTATCTTATTCACCATCACCCCTCTGATGGATGAGACAGTAGGGTGTGGTGCTACTCTGGAGGGAGGAGGAGGGGGGAAAAGAAATATACGCCTACTGTAATAGAGACTTCCTGCCTCTCCTTCCCTGTCTCTCAGACAGTCTCCCCTCCCCCTCCTTCCCTGTCTCTCAGACAGTCTCCCCTCCCTCTCCTTCCCTGTCTCTCAGACAGTCTCCCCTCCCTCTCCTTCCCTGTCTCTCAGACAGTCTCCCCTCCCTCTCCTTCCCTGTCTCTCAGACAGTCTCCCCTCCCTCTCCTTCCCTGTCTCTCAGACAGTCTCCCCTCCCTCTCCTTCCCTGTCTCTCAGACAGTCTCCCCTCCCTCTCCTTCCCTGTCTCTCAGACAGTCTCCCCTCCCTCTCCTTCCCTGTCTCTCAGACAGTCTCCCCTCCCTCTCTCCTGGACCCTGACAGGTAGCTGACAGACAGGAGAGAGCACAGTTTTCAGTGTATCCTTAATAATAATAATATAATATGCCATTTAGCAGACGCTTTTATCCAAAGCAACTTACAATCATGCGTGCATACATTTTTGTGTATGGGTGGTCCTGGGGATCGAACCCACTACCCTGGCGTTACAAGCGCCGTGCTCTATCAGCTGAGCTACAGAGGACCACTATCCTTCAGCTCAGACATCAGGAGCACAGAGCCAAGGCCATCAACTCCACTATTACTCCAGGCATAAGAAGCCACATAGGGGTGGGGAGCCTACCTTACTGTACTTCTCCACAAAAAGGAGTATGTGTATCTGTATGTACTGTATGTATATATGTATGTATGTGTGTGTGTCTGTGTGTGTAACGTGTGTGTGTGTAAGTTGCATTATTTTCAAGAGAACGCATAGAGCCCCAAGTTGATTATCCCTGTTATACATACCATGGCTATAATGTAACACATTTGCCACTAGAAATGTGTTCCTTTGCCGGTAGAAATGTGTTCAACATCCACTGAAGTAAATAGCAAGTTTACTAGATAGCTACAGTAGTTGCCTTGGTAACCAAACAAACAGACTTCCTAGTTTAGCTAACCAAACCATCAGTCCTAGCTTGCTATTATGAAAATCGAATTCAATAGTGCCAATAATGTTTTCAATTATACTTTTGCTTTCAAAAGCAGCTCAAACATAGAACATGTAAAAATGAACTATAGCCATTGAATTCTACCGTGCTGATATACCGTGCGTTACAGGGAAATAATACACACTCAATAATGCCCTTCAAGCCAATCACAAACAAGTATTGCCATGGTATAATGATGATTTAAATGGCTTTTCTGTCCAGATCTGTCTACACTTGTAAGATATCCAGACACAATGTGTGTCTGACTACCTCCGGAGTTGGGCAGGATGATCTGATCACAATCGGATCACAATGTGTCTTTTTGATTGTCTACACCTGTCTAAAAATGTGGGCACAATCAAGACAAAGGACGCAAGTTAGAAGCAGGTATAAACGGGGCTTCTGTGAGTGTTCTGAATGTGTGGTTGGTCACATCAGGGCTCCTGCTAGCAGTGTTGAAACCAATACTAAAGCATGCTGGGCCAGTGTGTGTCATCTCAGCAAACCAGGGTCCAAACAATATTTGTTTTCTTTCAAATACTTTAGCTGCATTTGATTGAACTTGCTTGGCGCAAGGGAACTAATGGAACAGTCCCAAAAGTGCAAGCCCGGCACATCTGGCACTCCAAGCAAGCTCAATCATACGCTCAAATGCATTTTTAAGACAGCAAATACTATTTGAATCCAGGTCTGCATCTCAGTTCTGGTCCGTTTTTATCATGTTCGCCAATCATTCCCTACTGTTTTTCTCTCATCTCGATCACTTGATATTTACTTTGATTATGATTATCAGATGACTCAGTCCAATGACTCAGTTCTATTTCGATTCCATTTGAAAAACCCTGCCATTATTCACTGGCAGTAGTTGGTGCTTAATGATGCTGCGGAAGAAAATAATAAGGAAATGGCTAAATGAACAAACAGAAAATACTCCACTTGTTATTCATTAGTCATTAATTAGTCATTACAGTTACCAGTGTCTCTACATCAAGGTATTGATGGATCATTCCTTGCGGACGTCTTAATAGCTATGTATTTGTGTCATTGGTGGTGGGGTGCTATGCTATTATGTCCTCATTCTCCTCCTCTTCTTTTCTCTCTTTCTGGGAACTAGAGGCCTTGAGCTCACCTATCGATCGCTCGTCAAAACTGCTCCGAGGACAGTCTGTTCCAATTAAACACACATCACAAGTGTTGTGGAGAAAATCGGATAAAAACACTGTCTGGAAAAACATCTAGGGCATCCTTCAAATGTCAGCCTCCAGACGAGCCCTCAGAGAGCCTCACTCCTCAGATCTCTGTTTAGAACTCTCTTACTGAAAGATACCAACCAACATTACCACGGCTAAAACCACACACAAATACTAAACATATTTCAAAATATAGTGGTGCTACATTAAAAAGAGAGACATTTAATTGTGAATATATTACTATAAGGAAATGTACAGTATGTACTGTAGATGAATACCGGTAGGTCTCTTATCTTCCATCAAATGAGGACAAAAGGCTATATCTCTGAAAGGAAGAATTACATCAATCTATACTTTGTGGAGTTTTATGCTCCTCTGTGAAGCAAATGATCTGAATTTTCTACACTTCATGCCTTTGCTATTGACAGTTTCTCTGCCACAGTATTATCCTGAAAACAATCCACAAGATGCCTCCCTCTGCCACTGCCTCCCACTCTGAGGAAGATGAACCATCATAACCTCTGAGTGCTTCAAGTGGAGGCAAAGACATAGACACTGCAGTGCATTTCTTACACAAATACTGGATTTTGGATGTTGGTTGACTGCAGTTAATCATTTCATAATCTAGCAGTCACTTCTTCAGAAGACTCCAACCCAAAGCAGTAATATGCCCAGTTAACCACATGACATGTCCATTGAAGTACAGCATGCAGGTCTGCATGCATGCACTGATGAACACACGCACAGTTTAGTTCCACTTATGATTCACATACCCGCTTCTTCCAAGAATGCGGACGTCTGAATGCAACAACAGTAATCTATGATATTTGTACAAAACCAATCAAATGAGTTGGGCCCTCACCCTAATCACTGACACAGTCCACAGTCCACAGCCATATTAATATTCACTACAGCGTGGTGAGCATGTACCTGCTCCCCCTACTCTTGTCTGCTGTCCTTGACAGAGTGCTGTGGCACTCACAATTCAATCTGCTCCTTGTGTCTGCAGCTGGACAAAGAAATGAAAGTGCACATTGACCCTGAAAGCAATCAAAAGCAACATAAAGCTGTGACCTCACTGCCCCCCATCCCCCTCAGAGAGCTGTTTTGGACTTGAGACTTTTATAGAACAGCTATAAAATAACACACACATAAACAAAAATGTACAGAAACCCATACAGTGCTAAGGTTAGTAAAGACATCAGTGTGACTAATACAAATAATTTCACTATTTTTATATTTATATATAATTTATATATTTATATATAACACCCAATGAAAAGGGAAGACAACACTGTACTGTATCTATATGTATATGTATCTATATATATTTTTTAAAACTTATTTTATTATATGGCAGAGGAATCATGGCTTTGTATGTCAGCGTAGGCCTGGGTTAGAAGTCTTGCAGGACAGGCTCAGTTCGGATGGATGAGTAATGTTCTAATTAAAAGTCATAGGGGAAGAATTGGAGAGGAATTATGTTATTCATAATGAATGTGATTGAATTTGTACCACATTTCAGTAGCAGACTCTCTCTCTCCTGGGAGCGATGGCATTCTCATCTGCCCATCCCATACCCCACACGCTGTTACGCATTTCAATTCTATAAGAAATAGATCACTATTGGGAGACTGAACATGTTAGACTAGTTAATATCAGAGCCATGTACAGTATATACAGCAGAGTTGGGCCAAGGTGGTTTCTGCATTATGACGCAAGTGGCCTACCACTTCGCGGCTGACCGTTGTTGCTCCTAGACGTTTCCACTTCACAATAACAGCACTTACAGTTGACTGGGGCAGCTTTAGCAGGGCAGACATTTTACGATCCTATGATGGTGCCATGTTGAAAGTCACTGAGCTCTTCAGTAAGGCCATTCTACTGCTAATGTTTGTCTATGGAGATTGCATGACTGTGTGCTCGATGTTATACACCTGTCAGCAACGGGTGTGGCTGAAATAGCCGAATCCACTCATTTGAAGGGGTGTCCACATACTTGTATATATATAGTGTATCTTAATTTTTAATGTGTGAGAGGAGAGTGACAGTCTACCACCAGCTTGTTGAAGTATATCTGGAAGTATAGCTGAACATGCTTGAGGAGTTCATCATAAGAGATATTCCCACCATTACAGTGGATCACCTGAATTTTGGCTACTTCCCTCAGAGGTAAGATTGCATTGAGAATCAAGTGAATTGATTGATCTAGCAATACAGTCAAATGCCTAGAGCCACAAATATATACATTAATGTGATTAAATGAATAAAGCATGACAAAGATATCTCCTTTACCTTACTTATTCCTGCCTTATAAACGTATTTCATAAGTTTTGTAGAAATTATATTCAAATAACTTTTCTAAAGTTTTCTAAACAAGTGGGAAATATTCAGCAGTTTTCCCGACCTGGCCTGACGTAGGCTTTTACAAGCATGGATGTGGCGACATATTCGCCTACTCTACTGTAATGTTATTTGTCCAAACTGTCTCTGTGACGTGACAGTTGACGCGTCATAAAGATAGATCCCATTTTGAAATGAAAAATGGCACTTTGCTTTAAAATAATGTTTAATTAAATGACGGATCAGAGACTTGTTTTAATGCGTCAAACTGGGTCTAACGACATTATATGAGGAGTGGTTGACATGAGGGGCTACGTCATTAAGGAAATGCAATTGTAGACTAATCACCGTTTATCGACAATTTAAGACGATCAATTTAGTTGTTAAAGGAGTATACAGAAATGGATGACTTACTGATTTCTGAAATAGTTGTCGCCATGATCCAATCCAAATAGTTTTAAAACCAATCAAATTTCCAATAAAAGCAATTCATAGGAGATCATTCATGACTGGAGAAAACTTTTGCGGGATTGTGTTTGAGTGTTATGGTAAGGTGGTTGGTGTGGTATGGTGGTTTGATTTTACCAACCATTATGACATAAGAGTGATGATGCCATAGAGATCCTATTAAGAATTCTAATTCTATGGATGATGCTGCCCGTCATCAAAACAAACAAACATTGTAGCCTATGTAAACCATCTCACATATGATTTATGTAATTATGTGTTGTGATATAACCTATAATTTAATCAGTGACAAGTACAGCACCAAACAAACGGCAGCACAATTGGAACCATGGACAGCTACAGTACCTGAACAGATTGGCAACATCAGTGGGGAGTTTTAGTTCAGCTCAGTGTCTGTTTATTGCAGTGTCTGTTTATCCCATTTTCTAAGATTTAGATTCAATAACACCCCTTCATTTTTGCATCCATATTCAATTGTTAATATTTATGATGTGTCTGTATTATTTCCAGTTCTCTCGCATACTTCTTTAGATAATTAGAAAAGCCCCCTAAAATCGTTACTACTAAACCCAACAGAAGTACCAATATTCTGTCTGATAGGCTACCCTTCCAAGTATCTCTGATTATCTATGATCTTGAATCCCAGAGATTAATAAACCCAGATACATTTCACCTTTTGTTGTCAAGTTGGCCAAAGATTGGATTTTACTCTTCATGTGCCGCATGTTGTTTTATCCAATCTTAGAAACGATCAGACACCAGCTTTGACCGAACAGAGCTCTATGATTTACCTTAATTGTTATGGTGCAGAGCAATTTTAGTGTCAATCTGAGGAGGGTCCAGACCCAACATCACCCCAACCAGCTAATTGAGCTAATAGAGGGGGCCTAACTGATTGTGAGGAGTAGATTGGTCTTCTCTTAAAATGTTATCTGTATGCTAACGCAGGGGGCACTTCTCAGGAATATAAAATAGCAACTCGTTAAGTGAGTGCACAGGCTAATTTAGACCGATATTTTCACTGGTTCAACCCTAATTATTCAATTTTCTCATGCTCCTGCAGCCTCCCTATGATGGATTGATTTTTTCTCACATGGAAAATGGTTTGTAAAAACCTGTGAGAGGAGGAGATGGGAGGCAAGAGAAGAGATCACACAGCAGTAGGGTTGCAAAGCTACCGTAATTTACCGGAATCTTCAGTAATTTGGGGTAATTCACAGAAGATTATCGTAACTTTTGTAATTAATACTTGAATAACTTTTTTTTTTAATTATTCATATATAGTATTCATTTTTTATATCTGTGTCCACATTGTCCATGAGTTTATAGTAGATAGACCATATGGTTCAAGAGAAAATCGCCTAATTCAAGAAAAAAAGCATCTAATCAACAATGGCATTATTTTCAATTAACTCTGCAACTCTTCCAACTATTTACTTTTTTCACAACTGCCACCAGTTTGACGCCAAAACACCAGTTAAAAGTTTGAACACACCTACTCATTCTAGTTTATTTTTACTATTTTCTACATTGTAGAATAATAGTGAAGACATCACAACTGTGAAATAACACATATGGAATCATGTAGTAACCAAAAAAGTGTTAAACAAATCAAAATATATTTTATATTTGAGATTCTTCAAAGTAGCCACCCTTTGCCTTGATGACAGCTTTGAACATTCTCTCAACCAGCTTCATGAGGAATGCTTTTCCAACAGTCTTGAAGGAGTTCCCACATATGCTGAGCACTTGTTGGCTGCTTTTCCTTAACTCTGCAGTCCGACTCATTCCAAACCATCTCAATTGGGTTGAGGTCGGGGGATTGTGGAGGTCAGGTCATCTGATGCAGCACTCCATCATTGTCCTTCTTGGTAAAATAGCCCTTACACAGCCTGGAGGTGTGTTTTGGGTCATTGTCCTGTTGAAAAACAAATGATAGTCCCACTAAGCACAAGCCAGATGGGATGTGTGCCTTGAATTCTAAATAAATCACTGACAGTGTCACCAGCAAAGCACCCCCACACCATCACACCTCCTCCTCCATACTTCACGGTGGGAACCACACATGCGGAGATCATCCGTTCACCTACTCTGCGTCTCACAAAGACACGGCGGTTGGAACCAAAAATCTCAAATTTGGACTCATCAGACCAAAGGACAGATTTCCACCGGTCTAATGTCCATTGCTCGTGTTTCTTGGCCCAAGCAAGTCTCTTCTTCTTATTGGTGTCCTTTAGTAGTGGTTTCTTTGCAGCAATTCGACCATGAAGGCCTGATTCACGGAGTCTCCTCTGAACAGTTGATGTTGAGATGTGTCTGTTACTTGAACTCTGTGAAGCATTTATTTGGGCTGCAATTTCATAGGTGCAGTTAACTCTAATGAACTTATCCTCTGCAGCAGAGGTAACTCTGGGTCTTCCTTTCCTGTGGCGGTCCTCATGAGAGCCAGTTTCATCATAACGCTTGATGGTTTTTGCGACTCCACTTGAAGAAACTTTCAAAGTTCTTGAAATTTTCCAGATTGACTGACCTTCATGTTTTAAAGTAATGGTGGACTGTCGTTTCTCTTTGCTTATTTGAGCTGTTCTTGCCATTATATAGACTTGGTCTTATACCAAATAGGGCTATCTTCTGTATACCTCCCCTACCTTGTCACAACACAGCTGATTGGCTCAAACGCATTCAGAAGGAAAGAAATTCCACAAATTAACTTTTAACAAGGCACACCTGTTAATTGAAATGCATTCCAGGTGACTACCTCATGAAGCTGGTTGAGAGAATGCCAAGAGTGTTCAAAGCTGTCATCAAGGCAAAGGGTGGCGACTATGAAGAATCTCAAATATAAAATATTTGTAGGTGTGTCCAAACTTTATACTGGTGCTGTAGTAAAATTAATAGAAGTTAGTAAAGTAATATAAAGGATATTTCATGCTGAAACCCTCATATTAAACACCAATGGTTTTCACTGAGTTGATGGTTTATATTTTGGATAATGTTTTACAGCTTTGTCATTCTATTTTTATTTTTTAAATCATCTTATTTAATTATTTAATATATTTGACATGTGATAAAGCCACACAGACGGCCAGAGATTATTACAAACACCAGTGATAATCTGAAGTACACAAAGGGCCAATAGATGTCTTGTGATAGATTACATAAAATCCTTGAAAGATACCAAAATGCTGGTAGTTTACTGGTAAACTTCGAAAGTTTCCAGTAATGTACACTCCCTTTGCAACCCTACACAGGATATATGGGGGGAAGGAGGTGGAGTAGGTGAGGGAAGGAGAGGTAATACGTCCAGAGGAGTGGAGAGAGAGAAGGTTATACAATATGAAGGAAATGCAGAGGTTAGTGGAGAGGTGAGGAGAGGTGAGGAGAGGTGAGGAGAGGTGAGGAGAGGTGTTCAGGCCTTATTATGCCCACATGAACAGAAGTAGATTTCCAATTAACAGTTTTATTTTCCAAGGCTTATGAATGATTTGATTTTTAACCAGAAAATGATCCTCACATGTAATGAAATTACAATAATGATAGCACATTCACACCTCTCTGGTGTACTGTAAAGCACCCTCAATTCAATGGTTTAAAAAACATTTTATCATGGTAACAGCAAAGTCATTGACAAACACTATTGACAAGACCACAATACACTTAGGTCAATTCAGTGTGGACCTTAGATGAGCCATGCTAAAAAGAATATAGCTAGATATACACACACATTTTCACATTTTCGCTCTAATGAGTCTCCCCAGGGAAAGATTGAAAAAGGTGCTTGCATGCGGACCAGCGGACGGTAATGACAATTGAAAAGAATTGTGCTCGTTAGTCAGAGTCAGAGTCAGAGATAAAGATGCATTACAAGCCAGGCTGACTGACTGGGCTGCTGAGGCTTCTCTCTGCATGTTTTTTTTTTCAGTGCCGCCAAGATACACAATTTAATCTATTATTTTTTTCTGAGCCAGACAAATAGAAAGAAATGGAAAGAAAAGGCAATTACTGTGGAAGAAAATATGATAAGGAGAAAGAATTGAACCTGGCTGTCAGAAGAAGATGGATTAGTTTTGGTGGATTAGGTAAACCAGACAGTCAGACATTATTTTTCATTAGGTTTCAGAAAGGAAAATCCTTCAGTTACCCAAAGGTTTTTATAAGCTGATTGTTTACCCTACATGCATATATATAGGAAAACAGAGGGATACATGTTATGTGGAAGCAATCGCTAGAAAGGGTGAGTCAAGAGGAAAGAGTGAGACATTCAAAAGCTCTGCAGTTGGCCAATACTATCCACTCATTTTGTCTTCCATTGTCTCTCAGAGCACTATATCTTGTTGGATCAAGACAAAATAGTCCCCCGTTCTAAGATTTTTAAAAAAATCCCCTGAGAAGATCCATCATATTGATATTCTGTTGCAGTATATTCACTCCCACACACCCTTTCTACTTGGCTTCCTATAGATCAGAGCAGTTGGACTATTTTTCAATACATTCTTAGAAATAATGGTTACAAAAGGGTTCTTCGACTGTCCCCATAGCAGAACCCCTTTTGGTTCCAGGTAGAACCCCTTTGTGTTCCATTTAGGGCCCTCTGTGGAAAGGGTTCTACATGGAACCAAAAGGGTTCTACCTGGAACCAAAAAGGGTTCTTTAAAGGGTTTTCATATGAGGACAGCCGAAGAACCCTTTTAGGTTCTAGATAGCACCTTTTTTTATAAGTGTACTTGCCATCTGAAACGTATAGCCCCTGGATAACATTATTCCCAGCTCATCTCTTTAGTTTGCACATCCATTGTGCTGTAATTCCCTTCTCAAGTGTAGCTACGCGCAGCAGAGCCAATTTACTTTGCCTGATTTATGCTATTGAAATGCGGTCAGCTTGTCCTCTTAAGAAAGAGTGAGTTTGCCCGAGCTTTGCAAGTTGATGACCCACAGACAATTCAATTGAACTGCTCAGGAAAAAGACCGATTCAGGCCTTTAATCTTTAAAAGGCAGCCTACTACTACATTGTTTATCTTTGCGCACTAAAGCCTTGAACGGAGTTATATAACATCTGAATCACAGGAGGTTGGGGGTAACTTAATTGGGGAGGACGGGCACGTGGTAATGGCTGGAGCGGAATAAATGGAAAGGTATCAACATTCCATTCACTCTGTTCCAGCCATTATTATGAGCCATCCTCCCCTCAGCAGCCTCCACTGATCTGAATACACACAGTCCTGAGGTATTAAATTTCAGGCCCCACATAAAGTTTATGAATATACTATACTGTAGAATACAAACTAGAACCCTTATCATTCAGCCCTCAGAAAGCTGTAACCTACATTATGTCCAAGCCAAGGAACATCTAAAGAAACCATTTACAGTAACAACATTATCAGTTAACCGACGCATGATCCTTATCATCAACCACAAATAGAAGGGAGATAAAGGAGACACTGCAGCTCATATGGAATCCAGGAAGCCAAGGGAAAGTTTAGTCCTGAAAACACTTCTCCCATGCGAGGAGGATGAGCTAATCATCAGAAATCCATTACATCATCATCATGAGGCCTTCACTTGACTGATTTGGCAAGGACAGGAGAGGTCATTAGAATGGATTGTTAAGGTGAAAGCATAGATAGTGTACTGCATATACATGTATAATTGTGTTATTTTAATTGGGTGAGAGCCTCCTACAGTGTAGTAGGATGATTATTCTCACCTAGCTGTTGATATGATTGGCTGGGAACAAAATGAGACCAATTAGTCAAGGAAAGGTCAGAGGTCAGGGCTGTGTTTAATTGCTTATTTAAAGCCATGATGTTCATCAAGGTTTCTGCAGCCTGTTTTAAACAAGCTCCAATTACAGCATGCTGTCTAAACGTACCTACTGGGCACAGACGTCAGTTCAACGTCTAGTTTTGGTTCACATTTAGTTGAGTTGTCAACTAACGTGAATTCAACAAAACATTTCACCATGTCATTGGATTTAGGTTAAAGATGCACTATGCAGAAATCGCTCCGCCTTTTCCTGGTTGCTAAAATTATAATAGTTTGCTTAATTTCAGTTTATGTGACAAAACAAGCAAGTATAGTGTCGAGAATCATTGTACCATCTAAACCAATGTGAAATATATTTTCCAAACCAAAAATATTGTATTTTCAGCTGTTGGAAGCTGGTGTACAAAACCGGAAGTCAAAAACGCAAAAACTAAACTTAAGAACGGGAAGCATAGAAATAGCGCACACAGAACAGATCTACTGATTCTTAGACTTGCTTTCAATGAGAATGACAGATCTATAACTCACATTTCGATGTGAATTTGGTCAGGTTACCCAAAAGTTACATATTGCAGCTTAAAAAATATGGGGGAAAAAATACAAAATTCACTTACAGTGGGGAAAAAAAGTATTTAGTCAGCCACCAATTGTGCAAGTTCTCCCACTTAAAAAGATGAGAGAGGCCTGTAATTTTCATCATAGGTACACGTCAACTATGACAGACAAAATGAGAAAAGAATATCCAGAAAATCACATTGTATGATTTTTAATGAATTTATTTCCAAATTATGATGGAAAATAAGTATTTGGTCAATAACAAAAGTTTCTCAATACTTTGTTATATACCCTTTGTTGGCAATGACACAGGTCAAACGTTTTCTGTAAGTCTTCACAAGGTTTTCACACACTGTTGCTGGTATTTTGGCCCATTCCTCCATGCAGATCTCCTCTAGAGCAGTGATGTTTTGGGGCTGTCGCTGGGCAACACAGACTTTCAACTCCCTCCAAAGATTTTCTATGGGGTTGAGATCTGGAGACTGGCTAGGCCACTCCAGGACCTTGAAATGCTTCTTACGAAGCCACTCCTTGTTTGCCCGGGCGGTGTGTTTGGGATCATTGTCATGCTGAAAGACCCAGCCACGTTTCATCTTCAATGCCCTTGCTGATGGAAGGAGGTTTTCACTCAAAATCTCACGATACATGGCCCCATTCATTCTTTCCTTTACACGGATCAGTCGTCCTGGTCCCTTTGCAGAAAAACAGCCCCAAAGCATGATGTTTCCACCCCCATGCTTCACAGTAGGTATGGTGTTCTTTGGATGCAACTCAGCATTCTTTGTCCTCCAAACACGACGAGTTGAGTTTTTACCAAAAAGTTATATTTTGGTTTCATCTGACCATATGACATTCTACCAATCCTCTTCTGGATCATCCAAATGCACTCTAGCAAACTTCAGACGGGCCTGGACATGTACTGGCTTAAGCAGGGGGACACGTCTGGCACTGCAGGATTTGAGTCCCTGGTGGCGTAGTGTGTTACTGATGGTAGGCTTTGTTACTTTGGTCCCAGGTCTCTGCAGGTCATTCACTAGGTCCCCCCGTGTGGTTCTGGGATTTTTGCTCACCGTTCTTGTGATCATTTTGACCCCACGGGATGAGATCTTGCGTGGAGCCCCAGATCGAGGGAGATTATCAGTGGTCTTGTATGTCTTACATTTCCTAATAATTGCTCCCACAGTTGATTTCTTCAAACCAAGCTGCGTACCTATTGCAGATTCAGTCTTCCCAGCTTGGTGCAGGTCTACAATTTTGTTTCTGGTGTCCTTTGACAGCTCTTTGGTCTTGGCCATAGTGGAGTTTGGAGTGTGACTGTTTGAGGTAGTGGACAGGTGTCTTTTATACTGATAACAAGTTCAAACAGAAAAATGAAAATTACAGGCCTCTCTCATGTTTTTAAGTGGGAGAACTTGCACAATTGGTGGCTGACTAAATACTTTTTTCCCCCACTGTACATTGATGACTTTTTTCAAATCCAATCATTTTTCCATGTGTCTGTTACTTGAACTCTGTGAAGCATTTATTTGGGCTGCAATTTCTGAGGCTGATAACTCTAATGACCTTATCCTCTGCAGCAGAGGTAACTCTGGGTCTTCCATTCCTGTGGCGGTCCTCATGAGAGCCAGTTTCATCATAGCGCTTGATGGTTTTTGCGACTGCAAAGTTCTTGATATTTTGCGTATTGACTGACCTTCATGTCTTGAAGTAATGATGGACTGTCGTTTCTCTTTGCTTATTTGAGCTGTTCTTGCCATAATATGGACTTGGTCTTTTACCAAATAGGGCTATCTTCTGTCATTTTTCTTTTTCAGACCCGAAGAAAGCATGCCTCCCACCATTTCCCATCCCACTCAGCTTATCAGTTCCCCTCCCACCCACCCATCCATCCCCTAATTCTCCCATTAGATTCCTCCAGTGAACACTTGGGAGCTGGGGCCAATTTCATCATAAAACGTTTCCTTGGTGTTAAATACAGTCTCTGAACAACTTAAAATGTATAAATTGGTGGTTCAGATTACGGGATGCCAAGGTCATATTTTTCCATATTCTGTTCAGATTCAATTCGATCTGTGGACCATACTTTTTTAATGGCTAGCTCAGAATATGAGCTTTCCAAATGTTGTTTATATATTATAGAGATCAGTCCTTTCGGGAGCCCAGATTATTTATTTATAAATCCCATCATCAGATGTTTTGGTAGTTGGGTTTCCCAAGGGACTCCATAGGCCAGCATAGCTGATTTAAGTTGTAAATATAGAAAAAAAGGAGTTGCCTAGTAATGTGTATGTATATTTCAAATCTTGGAATGTTGTCAAACCATTACTGTCCATGATATTCGTAAGGGTACGGATTCCACGTCTGGACCATTGGGGGGATGCAAAAGGCAGCGCTCCATATCGCAAGGCATTATTGTGAACTATTGGAGTATGGGCATGCAATTTTGATTCCCAGTTACATTGTTTTTCAATTTAGCACTAAATAGAAATTGTGTGAGCAATAATAAGACCAAAGCGTAGTTGACATTGTTTAAGGGATATATCAGTGAAGACCACCTCTTCCAGGGCAATAGGAGACACCATATTTCTCTATATACTCAGACAGGGGGCAGAATAATCATGTCTAAACAAATTTAGGATGGTGGCAAAATGCTAATGCCTGGATTTCATTGTTTTTGTTTGGTACGGATAGTCCTCCTATGTCTTTCCCTCTTTGCAAGTTTGTTAATTTTAATCCGGGATCGTTTACCTTGCCATATACATTTTGAAACCACTCTCTGGATTTTATCCCAATAGCCAGAAAGGGGAGCCATGAGAAGCATTGAACTACAGAAATTTGGCTGTGGCAATATATTCATTTTGACGATAGATATTCTGCCGGTTAAAGCAACTGGGATATTATTCCATCTACGGAGGTCGGTTGTTAAAGATCTGTTAAAGATTCTGGCTACGGTTTTATCTAAAGAAGGAAATATATCTACTCCCAAATATTTAAAATGGGAAAAGATTGGGATTCCATAAGTAGAGATGGAGTCCTCCATCGGGGCCTTGAGTGGCAGTAGGGCTGATTTGGTTCGATTAATTTTATAACTTGAGATGAAGCTGAATGTATCTATGATCTTCAATGCGTTTGGGAGCGATTGAGATACATTGTCTAGATATAGTAAAATATCATTTGCGTATAGTGAGATTAAGTGATCAGTAGATTTTAGAGAAATGTGTGTTATTTTCTTCGATTGACAAATTGCGTGGGCCAGAGGTTCCATAGATAATATAAATAGCAGAGGCGTAATTGGTTCACCTTGTCTGCTGCTCCTAGTGATTCTGAATGGAGCAGAGCAGATATTGCCTGTTATAACTATGGCTGAAGGATTGGCATATGGTATTTTAATCATATTAATGAAATTGGAGCCAATTCCCATATGTCAAATTCTTGCACCGTTTCTGTAGACCATCCATCCATACGTTTGAAATACAAACCAATATGGATATTCATAAGTAGAAATAAAGAAGAAAGAAAACGTTTTATGTAAACCCTTTGCCCTCCTATGTAAACAAATACTTCTACTTTACCCATTGAAGTTGGGGATTCAATTCTCTGTAATGGTAATGAGCCATGCAATGTAAACTCCACTAACGAGAAATATTAAGCATCCCCAGAGAATGGATTATATCACAATATATAACATGGTCACTAAAACAAAAGCAATTAAAAATGTTATCTAGTGCTGCAGGCTTCATTAAATAAGTTGCCTAAAATAGGAAATTAAGTCAGAGACAGAGACATGCGTTATCCCATATCTGAACACTTAGAGTGAATTGTTTTTCGAAGCTTAGTTAGTTCGAAAAATATATTTGAACTTAAATGTGTTAAATACCTATAGAGCTCTATAAACATTTTGAATGTCAAATTGAACAACAGGTAAATATAATGTGTTTGTCTGGTCTGGTTTCTAAAAGAGTGCACAGTTATATAGCAACAATAGTAATATAAATAGATGTCTTACATCTATCTACTGAGAGATGAAATAGCCAGGGAAAACCAATCAACGTTCCTTCTCATTCCGGTCCCACTGAGAGTGGGCCACTTGATTAACATTGCATTAGGCTTTGTTACAAATCTCTTTTCAATGATGGAACTCGAGGATAAATTAGAACTAGAATGAGCGATGAATGGACACTCAAGGAGACGGAGATAATGGTTAATTATTGATGAAAGTCAGACATGACGGGTCACATTTCTCAGTGTATTTAAAAGAGCAATCCTCATCTAAATGCAATGTCATTACCTCAGAGGAATACATTAAAGAGAAATAGTCTAATTTAATGGTTAAATAAGATAATCACTGCATTTGAGGATTTCATCAGATTATTTGTTGTGGTATAAGGCAGGCTACAGTACTGTATATTGATTGATATGGTTGCACATCTAAGCATGTTTCATGTCAGGTAGTGTTACAGTGCACAACTCTATTGAAATATAATGCGTATGATGCCTTCAAAGAGATAGCTAGAAAGGTAACTATATAAAGGAAAATACATTAGAGAACCATAACCTTTAACAATGACCTTGAAAGCACTTGTTTGCTTCTCTAATCTATGACACATCCATTCTGGCTTGCTATATGTTATTGTACATACATATTGCGCATACTTCTAGCTTGCTACTCTTATGGATATGGTTCAAGGCAGGCAGCAGACTATTGTATTGAAACCGTGACATCCAGAATTACACAATTTATGTGAGACGTCAGTTCATTATTAATGACCTAGTATAACACTATGATTTAGGTCGGAGGGAGGACAAGGCAGCATGACTGAGGTCAATACTTAACTAAATAAGTAATGGGGAGAAAGGTGAGAGAGCTAACAGACTCAGAAAAGCTCCTCATATGACTGCAGAGAACACTAAGACACTGTTGAAAGAGGAGAGGTGGAGGAGAAGAGGAGGAGAGGACGGGCTACGACAGTGAGAAATAATAGCACCTGTCACAACCCTGAATAAGGGGGCACACCACAATCACAAACCTCACGGAAGAAATACAGTTTTAATAAACTCGACCTCCCACATAATCAGATCTGCTTTATTAAATGCATGCGCTGGATTGGGGGATATATTTATGATTGGGGAGAGGACATTAAAATAGAATTGAGTTTGCATGCAGAAGGGGCTCTGTGAGTGAGTGAGTTCTATCCCAGGTTGTGCCTGCCTGTGCACTCAGACAGTGGTGATGTGATGGGTCCTAGTGAGTGGGCAAGGCTGGGTTAGCTGGCGGTCTATGGAGGCTGCTGCTGTTGGAGAGCCAATACATTAACTTACGTTTGGTCCATCACGACAACACCACTTATGAGAGGAGAGCTCTTACAGTAAAGTGAATGCTCATTTTAGTCATTGGACTTCCGTTTATTATCCTACCGTTTCCCTAATCAGGCAGGAGATGCAGATAGAGAGCATGTTTCCTGGAATTTGAACTTGCGGCTAATACGTGTAATTTGCCGGCCGCACGTAATGACCAGCCAGAATCAAACAGCATTACCCATCCAGCATAGCAAACCTTCGCATGATAATTTTCACTAACAAAGAATGATCTGGATGAGAGCGTTTCATTATGTTATTCAAGATTTGTTAAAAATCGGGCTATATTATATATCTGACTATACTAATAATGAGACATGTTCAGAATGTACACAAATAAATAAACAACGACTAAACAGAGTAGGAGAGAGGATACAATTACCATCCCATTGATCTGTAATTGATGTTCTAGGAGTTGATTAGTTATTGACGAGGCAGACTGAACGAATAACACTAATTGAGGCCAGAAGTAGAGGGCTGTGTCAGATACCTGTTCAGGTTCTTGACCTCTGAATGACCTCAGTGATCTCACTTGTGGTACTGAACAAGACAGACTGGCAAACAGTGCAGCACATGGAAAAACATGTTATATCATCATTACTCATAAGCTATGAGTGGGTGGCAATACTGTGAAAAACCAAAACCAATGCATGCATCTAACCATGCGCGCACACACCATTTCGTTCACAAATAAGTAAAATCATCCAAGAATGAAAAGGAAGTTAAAAAATATCAATGTCCTCCATTGCTTGACTGTTTGCCTCTCCCTAGATGTGCTGATGGTGTTTCTTTTCACATTTATTCTAAGCATTCTCCCATAGTCATTACTGACTACACTCCGGAAACTTCAGAGCAGATAACCAGGGATCGTTTGTTTCTCCTTCGGAATCTGAATCACTCTACTAAACATCTATCACTTCCGGAATTAACCTGGCCTCTCTCTTTGTCATTATATTGAGTTTATGAGAGGTGATCAATCTGTAACCACTAGTAGGACTCTGTCTTTCCTCTGCTAGGGGGACGGGGATGGGAGTGGGGTGTGATCAATGGCCGAATTAATGTAAAAGACAAAAAATATATATAACAAAATTAGCAGCACCAATAAAGGTGGTATTGACTGGAAATGGTGATACAATGGCTGTACTTTCTCTTGGAACTTCATATGCTAGGTTTGAATGAGCAAAGGAACAGGAGACAAATCTGAACAGGTTATGAGACTCCCATAATATTTCCCATGGGCAGCTGTGTGACAGTCTAAAGAGAGTCTAAAGACAGTACATATTGTATTGATTGGGATCACATCATGATGCAGCACATGAGAGACAGGGTCAGGTTAAGTGGGACAGATGTATTGAGATAAGCCATAGGGGAGATGCTGCTGCTGCTGTTGCTCAGTATGGCTCCATGGAGATCAGAGAGAAGCCTGCTGGGTAAAACTGGTTGGTGGCACAGCTGCTTTAAACAGCATGTCTTTTCTCTGACTTTTGTGCTTGTTGTATGGCCGTTACACATGGCAATGATGATGTTTGTGGTATTGCTATTGGTAGGCAGGACAAACATATTTTCACAATTTCACTAATATCATCAAAATCAATAAATCACAGCACGTTTTGGGGCTCATTTAGTAGTTTTTACCTGAATAAGTATAATCCTGTTGAAAGATTATGTTAAAAGTACCATTTATATTCCTAAAACATAAGTTGAAAATAATACTGTTGCTGCTTCCTGTTGTCTTGGATTTTTATTAATAGCCCAGTGTCAAAACACTGGTTTTAAATGTCCAAATTCATAATCAATATGCTGAAATAAGTTGTGCACTACACATAGTGGTTGATGAAAGTCTACACACGCCTTGCCGGGTCTTCACATTCTGCTGCCTTACAATTGTATCTAAATTGATTAAATTGTAATGTTTTTCCTACCGACACAACCTAATCGACATTTTCAAAATGAATGAAAAATACAAAAAAAAGAGTTAATCCTTTTTGGAAGCACCTTTGGCAGCCATTACAGCTTTTTAAGATTCTAACAACTTTGCTCCTCGACAACTGGGCGCTCTATACTAGAGCTTCTATAGTGACTGTGCAGCAGCATGAACATTCGACATCCCTAGTAGTGGTAGTGATTGGGGACATCATGGTGTTCTGCTCTGTTGACAAAATGGGTATTTCAATGCACATTATCACTCAGAGAAAGAATGTGAATGAATGTGTATAAAAATGGTGTAAAGCTTAATGTCAAAGCAAGAATAGAAAAGGTACAAAAAGAGTGATGAGGGTGACAAGTAAGTGGCAGTAAGTAAAGTAGGCATACATAAAGAGCAAAGACTCTCAGCAAAGAGAGGACTCTTTTTATTGGGACGTATTTCACAGCTGGCTTTGATGAAATGATTCAGGGACAATTTGTCATAATTTCAAACAGTGTGTTCTTCACTACTTGATAATGCCAAGCCATGACAGTGAAGGAGGAAAAATGCAGCAGCCCTTTACAGTACCAAGGTCAAGAGGACTCATCACACACACAGTCACACTGCCATGGAAAAACTACAACTGGGACTTTTAAAAGTCACACTTTCACAAGTTACAGAACTACTATGCACAGAAACATGATTTCTGCCAAACAATATATAGCTAGTCCAGCAACTAACATAGAAATGTTTATGGTTTATATATATATATATTTTTTAGTCATTTTAGCAGACGCTCTTATCCAGAGCGACTTACAGTTAGTGAATACATACATTTTTTTAAAATATATTTTTTCATACTGGCCCCCCGTGGGAATCAAACCCACAATCCTGGTGTTGCAAACGCCATGCTCTACCAACTGAGCTACATCCCTGCCGGCCATTCCCTCCCCTACCCTGGACCAATTGTGAGCCGCCCCATGGGTCTCCCGGTCATGGCCGGCTAAGACAGAGCCAATATCTCTAGTGGCACAGCTAGCACTGCGATGCAGTGCCTTAGACCACTGCGCCACTCGGGAGAATATATATATAACATATTGTCTGTGGACAACAATAATCAAATATACACATACATATGTCAACCCAAAGGTCTCCCTGTAATACTATAAATCTGTTATGAAAATTCCCTTAATGCCAGTTAAATGGTGTTTCATTGCACTGGTTACGGGCAAATCCTCCCAAAGCATTGGAGCTTGACTGATTAATTGTAATGACTATAGGGGTAGAAAGTTGCCTTGCTCCTCCGTAGCCTACCATCACAGGCTGATTTAGAGACTGCTATAAAACTGGCTATTAAAACAGACCTTTTCAGTGCTCCATGATTCTTTTGGCTGCTATCTCCTCTCATAGCAGATATTTTATATCTACACCCTCTCTTCTCTCCTTCCTCTCTCAATTTACCTGACTCTCCTAAAAACACTAACATCAACACTACTTCTTTCTCTCATCCTGGCTACATTTCCACAGAGACAAGAGCAAGGCACTATAGTGGTGACAGCAATGTCCGACAGGGCGACCACACCAAACATTGTTTTTTAAACCCACACACACACAAATATTGAGAGTTGGGTATTTCTGTTGTTAACTGGATGAGAAATTGTTCCAAAGCTGGCGAATCTCACCCCTGGCCTATTCCAAGACAATAGTTAAAGATACGACAGGGGAATCCAATAAAATCTAATTCCTTGATTGCAAACAGCAGATGAGAAATAAATCACTTAGCCTACTGTAGTGTTGCCGAACCTGTGCTCAGCCTCAGAGGGAGGTGTTTTGGGTGCTGGGACGTGTTAGCATGTGTGTTCCAGCATTTCAATGGCTCATCTCATCAGCTGTAGATCATTTCTATTGCTCTGAGGCGGCCCTTCGTCATAAATCAGAGAGGTGACATGTGAAACAGAGACATGCAGGCGAGCCCAGCGAGATGGCTTTATTACATCATGTACACAAGTCATGCACACAGACTACATGAAGCTGCATCAAATAACATGTTCTCCAAGACGTGTGACATTTGTTATTCATTCAGCCATTTGCTATTCAAGAACGAAGTTTATGAAAAATAACAACACAGAATCCATAAACACTAACCATAGGGATAAACTAGAATGCAGTGTATGTGGACAATGATAGCAATGGTGTAACAGTTATGTTGACTGTATCCTTCCATGTTTCGGAATATATTTGACCATAAGAACAATCACTGTTTGATTTGTTCACAGTTGGACATGTAGGGACATTTTCCTGAATAAAAAGCAAGACGGTTTAAGCGTGAGATTAAAACTGGGAGAGAGTTATTGTACGAATGCAGTGTTATATGACCAAACCCAGACTGAAAATTGGGTCATGACCGTTATTATATAATAATAATTCATATAATAATGTTTACATACTGTTTTACCCACTTTATATGTATTCTAGTCATGTCTCATCCTATATAACTACTGCTGTACACACATTTTCCATTCACAGATTGTCCATACACAAACCATTCTACATTCCTGCAATTCTATCCATTTTGCCATGGGGTTTTGTACAGTGTATTAAAATACAACATTCTCGATATAGCTCAATCTATTATTTCTACTTCTGTAGATTGCATTATAGTTACACTGTTTATACACACCACATATTTATTTATATACTGGATTCTTCACATAGTTCACTCTAAAATATCTACTGCTGTACATATCATTCTTAGTATACAGTGGGGGAAAAAAGTATTTAATCAGCCACCAATTGTGCAAGTTCTCCCACTTAAATAGATGAGAGAGGCCTGTAATTTTCATCATAGGTACACGTTAACTATGACAGACAAATTGAGAAAAAAAATCCAGAAAATAACTTTTTTTGCAAATTATGGTGGAAAATAAGTATTTGGTCACCTACAAACAAGCAAGATTTCTGGCTCTCACAGACCTGTAACTTCTTCTTTAAAAGGCTCCTCTGTCCTCCACTCGTTACCTGAATTAATGGCACCTGTTTGAACTTGTTATCAGTATAAAAGACACCTGTCCACAACCTCAAACAGTCACACTCCAAACTCCACTATGGCCAAGACCAAAGAGCTGTCAAAGGACACCAGAAACAAAATTGTAGACCTGCACCAGGCTGGGAAGACTGAATCTGCAATAGGTAAGCAGCTTGGTTTGAAGAAATCAACTGTGGGAGCAATTATTAGGAAATGGAAGACATACAAGACCACTGATAATCTCCCTCGATCTGGGGCTCCACGCAAGATCTCACCCCGTGGGGTCAAAATGATCACAAGAACGGTGAGCAAAAATCCCAGAACCACACGGGGGGACCTAGTGAATGACCTGCAGAGAGCTGGGACCAAAGTAACAAAGCCTACCATCAGTAACACACTACGCCGCCAGGGACTCAAATCCTGCAGTGCCAGACGTGTCCCACTGCTTAAGCCAGTACATGTCCAGGCCCGTCTGAAGTTTGCTAGAGTGCATTTGGATGATCCAGAAGAGGATTGGGAGAATGTCATATGGTCAGATGAAACCAAAATATAACTTTTTGGTAAAAACTCAACTCGTTGTGTTTGGAGGACAAAGAATGCTGAGTTGCATCCAAAGAACACCATACCTACTGTGAAGCATGGGGGTGGAAACATCATGCTTTGTGGCTGTTTTTCTGCAAAGGGACCAGGACGACTGATCCGTGTAAAGGAAAGAATGAATGGGGCCATGTATCGTGAGATTTTGAGTGAAAACCTCCTTCCATCAGCAAGGGCATTGAAGATGAAACGTGGCTGGGTCTTTCAGCATGACAATGATCCCAAACACACCGCCCGGGCAACGAAGGAGTGGCTTCGTAAGAAGCATTTCAAGGTCCTGGAGTGGCCTAGCCAGTCTCCAGATCTCAACCCCATCGAAAATCTTTGGAGGGAGTTGAAAGTCTGTGTTGCCCAGCGACAGCCCCAAAACATCACTGCTCTAGAGGAGATCTGCATGGAGGAATGGACCAAAATACCAGCAACAGTGTGTGAAAACCTTGTGAAGACTTACAGAAAACGTTTGACCTGTGTCATTGCCAACAAAGGGTATATAACAAAGTATTGAGAAACTTTTGTTATTGACCAAATACTTATTTTCCACCATAATTTGCAAATAAATTCATTTAAAAAAAAATCTCATTTTGTCTGTCATCGTTGACGTGTACCTATGATGAAAATTACAGGCCTCTCTCATCTTTTTAAGTGGGAGAACTTGCACAATTGGTGGCTGACAAAATACTTTTTTCCCCCACTGTATCTTGTGTAAATTCATCCGTTGTATATACGTATAGTGTGATGAGGTGATTTTGAAGGAGTCAGGGTAAATCACAGAATAACCTGATTTATTCTGAACCACAGAGTTACGCAGTAATGCGCAAAAACACTCCAGTGCGCAAAACAGGCACACTGGAAAATACAAGGCACACTGGGAATATTCCCGGCGATACAAAATACACGGAGCTCCACCGAGCTTCTCTCTCCTCCACAATAGACAATCACACACAAAGACAAGGGGGCAGAGGGAACACTTATACAGGTACTGATGAGGGGATATGAACAAGGTGTGTGTAATAAACAAGACAAAACAAATGGAATGATGAAATGAGAAGTGGCTAGAAGGCCGGTGACGACAAGGAGAGGAGGCAGCCTCGGAGGAAGTCGTGACATATATATTGCATTTGGATTACTGTTACAGTGCTATTTGGGTTAATTGGATTCATTCTGACATTTCAAGATTACACTACCGTTCAAAAGTTTGGGGTCCACTTAGAAATGTCCTTGTTTTCAAAAGAAAAGCAATTTTTTTGTCCATTAAAATAACATCCAATTGATCAGAAATACAGATTAGACATTGTTAATGTTATAAATGGCTATTGTAGCTGGAAACGGCTGATTTTTTATGGAATATCTACATAGGCGTACAGAGGCCCATTATCAGCAACCATCAGTCCTGACCTTCTAGGCAGAGATGCAAAGAAAAAGCAAAATCTCAGATTTTGGCCAATAAAAATAAAAGATTAAGATGGGCAGTCTGAGATATGGCTTTTTCTTTGCAACTCCGCCTAGAAGGTCAGCATCCCGGAGTCGCCTCTTCATTGTTGATGTTGAGAATGGTGTTTTGCGGGTACTATTTAATGAAGCTGCCAGTTGAGGACCTGTGAGGCGTCTGTTTCTCAAACTAGACACTAATGTATTTGTCCTCTTGCTCAGTTGTGCACCGGGGCCTCCCACTCATCTTTCTATTCTGGTTAGAAACAGTTTGCGCTGTTCTGTGAAGGGAGTAGTACACCGTGTTGTACGAGATCTTCAGCTTCTTGGCAATTTCTCGCATGGAATAGCCTTCATTTCTCAGAACAAGAATAGACTGACGAGTTTCAGAAGGAAGTTCTTTGTTTCTGGACATTTTGAGCCTGTAATCGAACCCACAATTGCTGATGCTCCAGATACTAGTCAACTAGTCTCAAGAAGGCTTCTTTAATCAGCACAACAGTTTTCAGCTGTGCTAACATAATTGCAAAAGGGTTTTCTAATGATAAATTAGCCTTTTAAAATGATAAACTTGGATTGGCAAACACAACTTGCCATTGGAACACAGGACTGATGGTTGCTGATAATGGGCCTCTGTACGTCTATGTAGATATTCCATAAAAAATCAGCTACAATAGCCATTTACAACATTAGCAATGTCTACACTGTATTTCTGATCAATTTGATGCTATTTTAATGGACAAAAAAAGTGATTTTCTTTCGAAAACAAGAACATTTCTAAGTGACCCCAAACTTTTGAACGGTAGTGTATATATAATATATATATATATATATATATATATATATATATATATATATATATATATATATATATATATATATACAGTGAGGGAAAAAAGTATTTGATCCCCTGCTGATTTTGTACGTTTGCCCACTGACAAAGACATGATCAGTCTATAATTTTAATGGTAGGTTTATTTGAACAGTGAGAGACAGAATAACAACAAAGAAAATCCAGAAAAACAAAAATTTTATAAATTGATTTGCATTTTAATGAGGGAAATAAGTATTTGACCCCTCTGCAAAACATTACTTAGTACTTGGTGGCAAAACCCTTGTTGGCAATCACAGAGGTCAGACATTTCTTGTAGTTGGCCACCAGGTTTGCACACATCTCAGGAGGGATTTTGTCCCACTCCTCTTTGCAGATCTTCTCCAAGTCATTAAGGTTTTGAGGCTGACGTTTGGCAACTTGAACCTTCAGCTCCCTCCACAGATTTTCTATGGGATTAAGGTCTGGAGACTGTCTAGGCCACTCCAGGACCTTAATGTGCTTCTTCTTGAGCCACTCCTTTGTTGCCTTGGCCGTGTGTTTTGGGTCATTTTCATGCTGGAATACCCATTCACGACCCCGTCCATCGTCCCTTTGATGCGGTGAAGTTGTCCTGTCCCCTTAGCAGAAAAACATCCCCAAAGCATAATGTTTCCACCTCCATGTTTGACGGTGGGGATGGTGTTCTTGGGGTCATAGGCAGCATTCCTCCTCCAAACACGGCGAGTTGAGTTGATGCCAAAGAGCTCAATTTTGGTCTCATCTGACCACAACACTTTCACCCAGTTCTCCTCTGAATCATTCAGATGTTCATTGGCAAACTTCAGACGGCCCTGTATATGTGCTTTCTTGAGCAGGGGGACCTTGTGGGCGCTGCAGGATTTCAGTCCTTCACGGTGTAGTGTGTTACCAATTGTTTTCTTGGTGACTATGGTCCCAGCTGCCTTGAGATCATTGACAAGATCCTCCCGTGTAGTTCTCGGCTGATTCCTCACCGTTCTCATGATCATTGCAACTCCACGAGGTGAGATCTTGCATGGAGCCCCAGGCCAAGGGAGATTGACAGTTATTTTTTGTTTCTTCTATTTGCGAATAATCGCACCAACTGTTGTCACCTTCTCACCAAGCTGCTTGGCGATGGTCTTGTAGCCCATTCCAGCCTTGTGTAGGTCTACAATCTTGTCCCTGATATCCTTGGAGAGCTCTTTGGTCTTGGCCATGGTGGAGAGTTTGGAATCTGATTGATTGATTGCTTCTGTGGACAGGTGTCTTTTATACAGGTAACAAGCTGAGATTAGGAGCACTCCCTTTAAGAGTGTGCTCCTAATCTCAGCTCGTTACCTGTATAAAAGACACCTGGGAGCCAGAAATCTTTCTGATTAAGAGGGGGTCAAATACTTATTTTCCTCATTAAAATGCAAATCAATTTATAACATTTTTGACATGCGTTATTCCGTTTTTTGTTGTTGTTATTCTGTCTCTCACTGTTTAAATTAACCTACCATTAAAATTATAGACTGATCATTTCTTTATCAGTGGGCAAACGTACAAAATCAGCAGGGGATCAAATACTTTTTTCCATCACTGTATATATATATATATATATATATTATTTATTTATTTATTTATTTGTGTAATTGTTTGAGATTTTACTGCATTGTTAGGACCTAGTAACATGAGTATTTCGCTGCTCCTGCTATAACATCTGCTAAACTGTGTACGCTACCAATAAACTTTTATATGGTTTGGCAGCAACAAATATGTTAGGAAACGAAAATAAGAGAGGCTCATACATATTCAGTTTCCCATCAATGACCTTGGTTTAATAACAGGAAATGAAAAACTGATATAAAAGGATAAAATATTATCCTGAACAACAGCCAGGTTCAGACGGGCTGTTACAGTGCTGACTATATACAGTGTCCCATCTGTGCCTAAAACATAAAGGATGAACTACAATGAACTTCAATTAAATGTACATAGCTAGCCTCATACAGTATGTACTGGCCTTCATGAAGTGCAACCAAAGTGAACTTTTATCCCTAATTCTAAACAAATATATTTTCAAGCCAGGGATTCAGATAAAGCTCAATGTGATCTAATCCTTCCCATTGACTGTAATTGGCATACCGTCCCTCATGTTTTAGCCTCTCTGCCATCTGATTTGGCTAATGTTAGCAAAGTGTTTCCCCCCATGTATGCAGACAGCATTCTCTCCCTGTTGACATAAATGTCTTAATTAGAAAATGAAACACATTCACCCTTGAGTACCTTACCATTCATTTGAGCCCATTCATTATTGAACTAAGCCTATTAGAGCTGTGAAAATGGTGCGCACGTGTGTGGCCGGGGGAGTTACAGTTTACCCTCTGCGCTGTGATCATAAACCAGCCACAAGATCTCTAATTAGCCACCATGGATATTATGGGATGCCAGATTTTACATTCTTCTTCCTCATTAGCTCAGCAAGGGAGACGTTAAGATGTCCTCACCTCACCTTACAAATGTCTCTCATTGACAGGTTTTTTGTTCTAATTAATCTACTGTTGAATTATAATGGAATTAAAATACCAGTTTCTGCCGCTCAATTGAATAACATCTACAATAATCTACAAAGGTCTTTCGGTACACACCAACAACATCCCACTGGGCACAGACGTCAATTCAAAGTCTATTCCACGTTGGTTCAACGTGATACCATTAAAATGACGTGTAAACACTGTTGATTCAACCAGTGTGTGCCCAGTGGGTTACCAATTAGATAAACAACTGAAAACACAGGGTATAATGAGACAAACATGTTTCAATGGACATGTTAAGGCTCAGATGGACAGAAAATCTAATGGGCTGCTTGAAAGCTCCTCCACGCACACACCGGGAAATAATAAAGTGGCCAAATATGAGGGCCAGGTCTATCATCTGTCCATTTCAATTCCACTCAGCCCTGGCTATTTTCCCAGCGGCTCTTGGACTCAGCCCTGAGTAAAAGCCAGGCATCGGCTCTGACTCTAGCCATGAAGAGAAGATGAAGAGAGAAGACATAGAATGAGAGTTTTACAGACAACTGAGAATGCCACGCGCTGCGGGAGTCCCAAAGACGAATGAAGAGGATCTTCTTCATGTATAAGTAATGCAGTGTTAAGTGTAAACACTTGGGGCTATTGTTCCTGCTCTGAAGAGCTGAAAGAGGGAGAGAGAAGGATGGATGGAAGAGAGAGGGAGAGAGGGATAGAGGAGGGAGGACGAGAGAGAGAGACCGAGTGATAGAGGAGGGAGAGAGGAAAGAAGGGAGAGAGAGAGAGAGAAAAAAAAGAGAGAGGGAGAGAGAGAAATGGATAGAGAAGAGGAAAGAAAGACATTTTCAAATGCCTGATTATGGACTGAATAGTAATCCATTGTAAACACCAATAGTGACACGGAATGAAGCTGAAGGAACATGTGAGAAGGCCAATGCAGCAACTCTTTGTCTCACAGATTATGAGGATTGCATCTCTAGCTGTTTTCTATCAGCTTTGGAATGCAGGGGAGTTCCATTTCTTCCAGTGATTACTTGTGGATGATTGAAGCAGAAAAGGCATGTAGAGACATACTGATTGTGTTCGCTGCTATCCCTAAAGCCTTAACTCCACAGTCATCTGAGTGCTTTAATCCAGTTTATCCCCCAAAGGCAGAGGTGGAGAGATGGAGGATTGCTCATAATCAATCTCTTGATTGTTCTGTGACCTTGGGCAAAGCAATAATAGGATTACTCACAACGACGAGCTCCGAGATGGACCATGGTTGGCAGTTGACACTACCACTGTCTGCCCATGAGATCCACACGAGACAACAATGCCCCCTGTGCTGATCGATCCTCACAAAGAGAATTAAAGTAAACTCATCTAATTTCACTGATCAGGGTTTTGATTCCAGGCCAGTTTAGTTGGACCCTTCAGATCAGGGTTAGAGATGGATCTGTAGAGGGCAATAGTCTACAGACACTGTGGCACCCACTGCTGGCTTTCATGTGGCCAACCTGTGGCTTTCATTTGAGCCGTAAAGCAAAATCTTGAATGGTTTTCCACTGTTTACAGTTGATCATATCTCATTGCAAACACTTGTAGCAATGTGACAAATTCATTGATCAGCTACTATGAAACACAACAGTCCAGTTTAAACCAGCAGCATCATCGGGAGCTTGCAATCCATCTAAACAAAGAGCTTTCTATTGAAGCCTTAGTGAATAGCACTGCTTGATTTACAGTGTCTGGGAGGCTGAGTTGATACTCTGGACATCAGGCCAGTAAAAAGGTCCCTCATTCACTGTCTGCTTTCATTAGAATTAGCTTTTACAGCCAAGGTCAACACAGAGTATCCAACACTGATGACTATTGATGTGGTGTAGCCAAGCTATTAAATGGACAGGTCACCATGTACTGAATTGTGGACATTTGGCAGTGAGCATACAGACCTATAGTATAACATTGCCTGTATCCTGCTATGAACCAGTGGATCCAAATGGTGGTGAGAGTTGTAGAGAGACACTATTAGAATCCCAAACCTTTGTGCTTGGACAAGCTGCTTGTTCCCTTTGTAGTTGGACAGATCCCAGTTTAATAGGGTAGAAAAACTATTGTCAGGATTAGTGGTAAAACAGAGAAATGAGGCAGATGTCTCCACAAAGAGTTGGAAGAGGAGCAAAAAATTTAGCCATTTCTTTCCAAGGGTATAGAACACAGCCAACAGAGGTGATAACCAATCTATAGTCCCAGATGTTTCTTTTAATTGTCAGAGCCCAATTAACCACCTACGGAGAAGAAGAAAAACAGAGATTTGTGTATGTTTGTGTGTGTGTGTGTATGTGTCTACGTGGATGCTTACATGCGTGCATGTATGCGTGGGCAGGCTTGTAAGTTGGGGGGTCGGCACCCTTACAATTACATGTTGTATGTCCTGAAATGGCTTTCCTTTTCAAGGCATTTACATGCAATGTTCTGTGCTCTCAATGGAAATATAGACGTTTTTGAAAACAAGTCACCTCACCTGCATGGAAACATGCTTGCAGCCAGAGAAACAGACCCACAGACCCACAGCTGGAAGCTAGATTCTTTCTGACTAATCATCAGTTTATTTGAATCACCTTGCAGCAATTACCCCCTTTCATCTCATCTCAGGTAGTCAGGTTCACCACAGTTCACTTCCATACCGCAGAATGAAAGGAATAGATTGCAAGCTGGAAGTGGATTGTAAATGGGGGCTCTTAGCAAAACATGTAGGCAAGAGAAGGGCGGAAATAGAGATGGCAGAATCATTGAAGGGTTGTATGTCTATTACACATAATGGGGCCTTGAATGTGGGCTCACATTCTCATAGAGAATTCTGTTTGAGTCTTGACAGGCAGGGTGCACTGGCTGCTTGATCCACAGTTCAGACATCTGCCAGGAAGAGAAGACCTTCTGCATTGCTGCCCCAGATGCATATGTAATTTCCTCATATTCCATATATTAATACCATGAATATTAGTGTAAAATATCTTACTTGAATAGTCAGTTGGATGTTTTAATCAGTTGAAGAAGACTTAATCAATGTGAGGCTAACTACAAAGTGTTGCGAGTTGCAGGTGCCCCGCTAACCCACCAGTTGATCTAACAGCTCAAATTCCTGGTCAGCAATTACATGTTGGTCATAAAAAATATATCAGAATAATAATAATAATAATATGCCATTTAGCAGACGCTTTTATCCAAAGCGACTTACAGTCATGCGTGCATACATTTTTTGTGTATGGGTGGTCCCGGGGATCGAACCCACTACCTTGGCATTACAAGCGCCGTGCTCTACCAGCTGAGCTACAGAGGACCACAGAACAAGTCTAGTATGTGTTACAATATAGACAGTTGCCATGGCGCCCTAGTAGCAGCCTAAGCACATAGCTCCTGTAAATGTGTATATATTTAGTTCTTTTTTTGGTGTTTTTAATTGTTGATTTTTAAATCAGCTCTTTTGTTTTTGATAACATTGTTTTTATTGCATATATCTGGTGTTTTTGAGCCACGGATTTGCATATTGACTGACAGGTTAACACTTTTTGGCTTGGCTGGCTAGCTAGATAGCTGGCTAATGTATTTGCTTGAAAAATGCATCTGGAGGACACAATACCAGCTTTTTGTTTCACCTGGATGCCAATTCCTGATCTACATTATTTGAGGAGTCTGAAGCTTGAGAGGAATGGGAGATAGAGGAATACTGCAGTGCTGAGTGAGGACAACGGGCTAACTATTCTGAACTTTGTGTGGTGAGCTTTCTGGCACCCAGCAGAGCTGAGGCATCACGTGGGTGCTATACAGAGTGGAAGAGGATAAGTCTGGTGGCTATAAGAGTCAGGCTGGTTCCCAGACTTGCCCTCTACAAGATAATCAGTAGACTTAATCACCATCATCTACCATCCTCTGACCAGCTCTCTCCACTCAAGCCATGAACTGACCCTCTCAATCTTCGTGGGATACAGCTTTCAAGTACTTGGCCTCCATTGGTTGACCTGTCATGATATATTGCTTGTTTGTTTTCGTCATGATATATTGCTTGTTTGTTTTTTGCTCTTGAAGCTCTTTGATTATATGAAAAGCTCTATAGAAATGTAATTAATTATTAATTATTATTAATTAATATTAATAGATTAATATTCATCGTAATATATTAAAATACCTCATGGACAACACAACTGCTAACTAGGCTAGGCCTACTTGTGGCCTACGCTACCGGCAGTGCTTGTTTTAATAATTCCTGACAAAATAAATGTTATTATTAGCTATGTAGTTACATTTTACCATACAATTTCTGAGTAAGTTCAATCAGTACAATCGTTTTGGTCTGAAAGAAAGAAAATCATACACTGGAAGTAACCGTCAGAATTGGCGCTGTCCGTGGCGCTGATATCTTGTTTAAAATTCTACAGGTTTAGACGTTCACCTCTCCTAATTTGATGTAGGCTACGTTCTCTGCACGGATGATGGAGAGGCTTCTAATGAATGAACACAAGGGCTGAATGGTCAATGTTCAATGTCAGAATGGACAGCAGGTGGGCAGCACAGTAACCCTTAAATGGTTAGAACGTTATACATGTGTTGACACTGGCAACATGCACGCAGCTTTCTACAGTAACAGTTAGCCAAGGGATCACAACATACCATAGTGGTTCATGGCCACTGGGGGACACGTCTCGCATAAACAAGGACGGCGGACTCGTGACGCGTCGGGGATCGCCAATGCAAATGTGTATGCTCCCTCACTCCCTGCCATCTCGTTTTGTAACAATCTGCTCTGCCAGGGAGAGGGAGATAGAGTGGAGAAAGACGAGGAGCAGAGAGACGATTCTTAAATGTGACAATACAAACGCGGCTTCACTGGTTTGGGATATAAGATAGGAGAGAATGTTTTAGATCTCAGAGTACGTGGGAGATTCGACCCTGAATCTGATAGCATTCTGTATGGTAACACGCAGTTCCGAACGGTCCGACATCCAAGGTAGGCTAAACGGTATTCAGATTTGTATTTTATAACTCTGATTACGCATTGGTGAGTAAATGTGCGCTTTGCAACTTGTTTTGATCCTCCATTGGTTCATAAATGTCATAATGCCAAATACATTACACAGTTAGATTTACGCGGACAAAAATCATAGTTTATTTTTGACAACGGGCATTATTTTCGAAAATGTGCCTACTCTATAGGCTACTTATAGAAATCATTAGAAATGTTGACCAGAGTTAGAGAAGTTAGCCGTTCCCGAAAGACTATAAACAAATTATGTGCTCTGTGGTGGGAGCATAGTGTATGTGCAAACTGTTGCTTCTCTTGTCTGGTAGCCTAGTATTATGAACAAGATCCCCAAGAAGAGGTAGCCTGATAAGGTCGGAACAGTAGAAAAGTCATACAATTGGAATTAGTGGCAAAAAAGTCGTAAAAGGAAGCGTCATGGCCATAATTCCGTAATATTACATTATGGTCTGGCTGCTGTCTTTGTGCAGACGGTCTAGTGATGATAGCATCCCACTGGGCAAAAACTGGTTGAATCAACATTGTTTCCACGTTATTTCAGTCAAAAACAATCAATGTGATGACGTTGAATCAACGTGGAAAGTCATCAGTTTAAGGGCATTTAATAGTTTTTTCATCCAACTTTTAACCTAAATCCAATGACATGGTGAACTTTTTTGTTGATTTCACGTTGAGTTCACGTTAGTTGAAAACAACCAAATGTAAATCAAAACTAGACATTGAACTGATATCTGTGCCCAGTGGGACTGTGAAACCTCTCCTGTTAGTGGCTTTCATCTCTTGCCTGTCATGCACTACCTGGCATTTCTCCACTACCCTACTATTACAGAATTATTATAATAATATAATATGCCATTTAGCAGACGCTTTTATCCAAAGCGACTTACAGTCATGTGTGCATACATTATTACGTATGGGTGGTCCTGGGGATCAAACCCACTACCCTGGCGTTACAAGCGCCATGCTCTACCAATTGAGCTACAGAGGACCAATTAGAGAGAGAACTTGTCCAAAGTGTTGTTCACAAACACAATCAAAAATAATAAGCTGGATTGTATGTAGCCTATGCTCTCTTTGAGTGTTGCAGGTCACAGCTAAGCACTTGACTCACTGCTATACATGACCAAAATACTAAAGAGAGTTTCGTTCAAGGCCAACACCTTTGAAAGGTTTCTGAATATTTTGAACACCTTCCTGCACACCATTATTTTCCAATCTCCATTGTAGAGTTACATCTGTGTAGGTGGGGGAGCAAAAGGCTCAGGGATCTTGGAAAAAAATAAAACACATCAGATCATTACTCATGTAAAGCCATTGATTTATCCATCTTAAAGATATGACAGTAAAGATAGGCCACAAGTGTACTTTGATAATCCTGTTTCTTTGGATCCAACCATAAATATGCCCTCCTCAAGACAATTTTATCACAAGTCATAATTTCTCACTGTGGTAACAGTGTATCTAGTGAAATAATCTAGTAGGGACTTTATTTAGATTTTGAGGCAGCACGCAGATATTAACAGTGCAGTTCTAAAATGTTATCTGATAGCACTGCTATGTTAAAATGGGTCACAAATCCAATTGAAAATGCTATTGAAGAGCACTAATTCCCATGTCTCGATCTGAGTTGCCGATTGGACGTAATTGGTTTGTTATGGTACAGATCATCAAAATATGGTTCACAAAGCCCAATCACAAACACAGGTCAGTGTGGAGCTTTACAAACGTATCAACACACTGATTAAAGTCAGGGAAACAACAACAATATAATACAGATGGTGCTGTGATGCTGCCAGTGTAGCCTAATTGAGGCAGAATGGTGGACATTTCCTAAGCAAAGACAAGCGAAACGCAGAGAAACTAAGGATGTGCTGTAGCTAACCGGAAGACATCATGAAAATGATCGGAGAGGTTGAGAGTAGAAGAAGTTCAGGAGCAAAAAAATAAATAAATATATATATATATATATATATATATATATATATATATATATATATATATATATATATATATATATATATATATATATATAGAATTATTGTAAAATTAACTCTGTCCATAAGGTGTAGATAGTAAGTATAGACCGGAAGTAGAGGCCTGGGCGTTGTTGTTCACTAATTTACTCCAAGTAGGGAAAGGATGGTGGGGTTGAAAAGTAATAAAGGGGAATATATATATATATATATATATATATATATATATATATATATATATATATATATAAAAAACAAAAAACATGGGGGATTGGAAGTGATGCAGACAATTACATTGATAGAAGATACAATCTATCTGCAATATTAAGCTGATCCATTCCCCCCGAAAAAAAATAAAAAATAAATAAACACCAGATATAGTATCACACCAGGTTTAGAGGAAAGACAAACAACAACATAGCAAGGGAAATTACTTAATGCGCAGTGCTTTTGAACAGAAACACAAGGCAAGTCGTCCAGGTCCTGAGGCAGCAAAGCATCCTCAAACCATCACACCACCACCACCATGCTTGACCTTTGGTATGATGTTCTTACTGTGGAATGAAGAGTTTGGTTTTCGCCAGACACTACTGGAACCATGTTGTCCAAAAAGTTATACTTTTGAATCATTTGTCCATAGAACGTTCTTCCAAGAGTCTTGATGATCATCCAGGTGCTTTTTGGCTAAATTGAGTCAACTTTTTGGACGAGATAGGTTATTATGCCTGGGGAAAACCAAACTCTGCATTCCACAGTAAGAACATCATACCAAAGGTCAAGCATGGTGGTGGTGGTGTGATGGTTTGGGGATGCTTTGCTGCCTCAGGACCTGGACGACTTGCCTTAATAGAAGGAACCATGAATTCTGCTCTGTATCAGAGAATTCTACAGGAGAATGTCAGACCATCCGTCTGTGAGCTGAAGCTGAAGCGCAGCTGGGTCATACAACAAGACAATGATCCAAAACACACAATGAAGTCTACATGAAAATTGCTAAAAAGCAACAAATTGGAAGTTTTGGAATGGCCTAGTCAAAGTCCAGACCTAATCCCAATTGAGATGTTGTGGCAGGACTTGAAACGAGCAGTTCATGCTTGAAAACCCACACGTCACTGAGTTAAAGCAGTTCTGCATGGAAGAGTCGGCCAAAATTCCTCCACAGCGACATGAGAGACTGATCAACAACTACAGGAAGCATTTGGTTGGAGTCATTGCAGCTAAAGGTGGCACAACCAGTTATTGAGTGTAAGGGGGCAATTACTTTTTCACACAGGGGAATTGGGTGTTGCATAACTTTGTTTATGAAATAAATGAAATAAATATGTAATTGTTGTGTTATTTGTTCACTTATGTTCCCTTTATCTAATATTAGGTTTTGGTTGAAGATCTGATAACATTCAGTATCACAAATATGCAAAAGTAGAGAAAATTAGAAAGGGGGCAAATACTTTTTCATAGCACTGTACATATGAGATGGGTAATGCAAGATATGTAAACATTATTAAGATAGTATAGAATACAGTATATACATATGAGATGGGTAATGTAAGATATGTAAACATTAAAGTGGCATTATTAAAGTGACTAGTGTTCCATTTAAAGTGACCAGTGATTTCCAAGTCTGTATGTAGGTAGCAGCCTCTCTGTTCTAGTGATGGCTGTTTAACAGTCTGATGGCCTTGAGATAGAAGCTGTTTTTCAGTCTCTCGGTCCCAGCTTTGATGCACCTGTACCGGCCTGGCCTTCTGGATGATAGCGGAGTGAACAGGCAGTGGCTCGGAGCGTTGTTGTCCTTGATTATCTTTTTGGCCTTCCTGTGACATCGGGTGCTGTAGGTGACCTGAAGGGCAGGTAGTTTGCCCCCGGTGATGCGTTGTGCACCCTCTGGAGAGCCCTGCGGTTGTGGGATGTGCAGTTGCCGTACCAGGCGGTGATACAGCCCGACAGGATGCTCTCAATTGTGCATCTGTAAACGTTTGTGAGGATTTTAGGTGACAGGCGAAATTTCTTCAGCCTCCTGAGGTTGAAAATACGCTTTTGCGCCTTCTTCACCACACTGTCTGTGTGGGTGGACCATTTCAGTTTGTCTGTGATAAGTACGCAGAGGAACTTAAAACTTTCCACCTTCTCCACTGCTGTCCCGTCTGTGGATGGGGGGTACTCCCTCTGCTGCTTCCTGAAGTCCACGATCATCTCCTTTGTTTTTTTGACGTTGAGTGAGAGGTTATTTTCCTGACACCACACTCCGAGAGCCCTCACCTCCTCCCTTTAGGCTGTCTCATTGTTGTTGGTAATCAAGCCTACTACTGTTGTGTCGTCTGCAAACTTGATGATTGAGTGGGAGGCGTGCATGTCTATGCAGTCATGGGTGAACAGGGATTACAGGAGGGGGCTGAGCACACACCCTTGTGGGGCCCCAGTGTTGAGGATCAGCGAAGTGGAGATGTTGTTTCCTACCTTCACCACCTGGGGGCGGCCCGTCAGGAAGTCCAGGACCCAATTGCACAGGGTGGGGTTGAGACCCAGGGCCTCAAGCTTGATGATGAGCTTGGAGGGTACTATGGTGTGGAGGGTACTATGGTGTTGAATGCTGAGCTATAGTCAATGAACAGCATTCTTACATAGGTATTCCTCTTGTCCAGATGGGATAGGGCAGTGTGCAGTGTGATGGCGATTACATCGTCTGTGGACCTATTGGGGCGGTATGCAAATTGAAGTGGGTCTAGGGTGACAGGTAAGGTGGCAGTGATATGATCCTTGACTAGTCTCTCAAAGCACTTCATGATGACAGAAGTGAGTGCTACGGGGCGATAGTCATTTAGTTCAGTTACCTTTGCATTCTTGGGTACAGGAACAATGGTGGCCATCTTGAAGCATGTGGGGACAACAGACTGGGATAGGGAGAGATTGAATATGTCCGTAAACACACACAGACAGCTGGTCTGCGCATGCTCTGAGGACGCGGCTAGGAATGCCGTCTGGGCCGGCAGCCTTGCGGGGGTTAACATGCTTAAATGTCTTACTCACGTCGGCCACCGAAAAGGAGAGCCCACAGTCCTTGGTAGCTGGCCGCGTCGGTGGCACTGTATTATCCTCAAAGCGGGAGAAGAAGGTGTTTAGCTTGTCTGGCAGCAAGACGTCGGTGTCTGCGACGTGGCCGGTTTTCATTTTGTAGTCCATGATTGTCTGTAAACCCTGCCACATACGTCTCGTGTCTGAACCGTTGAATTGCGACTCCACTTTGTCTCGATATTGACGTTTTGCCTGTTTGATTGTCTTGTTTGTATTCTGCCATATTCCCTGTCACCTTGCCATGGTTAAATGCGGTGGTTCGTGCTTTCGGTTTTTCGCGAATGCTGCCGTCTAGCCACGGTTTCTGGTTAGATCCTATAAGTCAACATGAACTGTGGATCTAATCCCCCGAGCTATATATGTTTCCCTCGTATATACTACAGAGGTTATATACACAGAAAAATATGTTCTGCCAATTTAAATCTGACTTGCTTGCTTCTATTTTGATGCCCTAGGTTTTTCCAAGAAACTACTGGCTTCCAGGGCTTGCTGGCTGTTCTGTTCCCTTGGAGATTACTGTAAAGTCTGGCGCTGCTGTCACACATCTGAGGGACCTGATTACACAGTGGTCCTTTTGGTCTCCAGTCCAAAGGCATGGCTATGAACCGTGGAGAGTCATTAACCATCTGAGGCTGCAGCCAGGTAGCCTACCTACTGTGTGACTGGACTGATGGGGCCTTGGGAAGGTTATAATGAGGTTTTAACCCTCACCCCTCTCTCTGGAATGGTGGCTCACTAAGGGTCAAAGAGCCACAAGCTGGACAGTGGGGATGGCCACGCCCCTCTACAGGCTGCGTTGCTTCCTGCGGCGAGCTCAGATACTCCTCCTCTTCCTGGGGATCGCCTACCTGATGGCGGGGAGCATCCTGCTGCTGCAGCGCTCCAGCCTGGCCCTAAAGACCGCCCAGCCACCAGGCGGCGCCAGCCTCCCTTCTCTCATGGCACTGCCAGCACCTCCCACAGCCGTGAGGGCCTACCCCGGCCAGGGCCTGAGGGCACGCTCCAGATGGGCAGCCACCCATGGTGTGTCGGGTGGTGGAGGGAGCATCAAGACGGGGCGACACTGGCCCACGTCCCGAAACCTGGGGGTCCAACACCTGCACCACCGCTGGTTCCACGGTCTCGTGCCAGACATGCAGGAGCAGAGAGGTCCTCTACAAAGCAATAACAGGCACAAAGGTACCACCTACCTAATGCAACATCATTTACTTTGAACGCCAACGTGGCTGTAGTTTAACTGTTGACTACATACCAGACCTGGGTTGAAATAGTATTTGTTACAGGCTCAATGACAGGACTGACAGGCTCAAATATGCTGCAAACCTGTGTTACCACTGCTCAATAGTGTGTTGTACTAAACAATGACTATTGTATATTGTTGTACGAATGGATTTGTAATATGGCTTTTCATTAACTGTTTTGTTTTGACATGGCAAGGGACCTACATGGGCTGCTTCATGCATGATGCCAATGAACGAGCCCTGGGGGGAACTGTGCTGTATGATCTGCGCAAAATGACCAGCTCTTTGTGTCAAGACACCTGCTCGGAAAGGTAATGAGTCTAGAGGAACCATGGCGAGCTGCTGCTATTTGGTTAATTATTCTGTCTCAGTCGCAGGGATGAATAGGTCCTGTGTTTCAATGGGGAGCCAGGTGGCAGGATGGTGGTGGTGTGTGTGTGCGTGTGCGTGCGTGTGAAGTGGAAGGCCAGATCTGTGTTAGAGATGCAGAATGAGATATAGTGGGTATTAGGGGGGTGTTAGTAATAATTTAAATTCATGACAAAACTGAATAAATCAATTTATGACAAAACATTTAGCTGGGCCTTATTTCACAGTATGTCTAGACACAGGAAATGATTGCCACGAAAACAAATTGCCAATGCAAACATAATCAGACCATGTGGACTGCTGGGAGGATATTCAGCCAGAATCATAAGCCTGTTTATGGCAGGGCTCAAAGCAAATGCTAAAAGGTCATTTTGGATAGCTCCTCTCTTTCCAAGGAGAGAGGATAAAGAGACTTAAAGGAGGATGACTCATATCGCCCTTGGGATAAAGGACCCCCATCATCCACCCAGAGCTTTTACTGTGATCTAGTCAACAGTGAAAACTGTTACCAGCCAGCACCACAGAGAAATGAACGCTGGGCTTCACTGCTGCCTGCCCTGACTGATTCAATTAAAATGTTTAGTATTTATTCACACGCTGGCCTGGGGTTATGCAGTCTGGTGTCCTATGGAACAAGGTAGCCCAAGGCTAATGATAGCCTGTGATTAAAGCTAGCTCTGGGCTAAGGCACTGAGGTGAGGGGTGTGTGTCTCCCTCTCTCTGCAGTGGTTACCGGTTCGCAGGTCTGGAGTACGGAGCAGAGTGTCACTGTGGTAACCGCATCAGTAGCCCACGGGCCCAGGAGGAGGACTGTAGTCTGGGATGCAGGGGGGAGAGGGGCGAGAGGGGAGCCCCCTGTGGGGGAGTGGGGCGCCTCTCCATCTACAAGGTGGAGGAACAGCTCCCAGGACAGAGGAAATGTAAGTACACGCAACCTGGATAGAGCACTGTCTAACTGAGCGGCTGTAATGTGCTTGACTAATCTCTGAACCCAGAAGCACTTCTCGTGTGTGCTGGCCAACAGTGTCATGAGAAACTAGTGCTATACTAATGCATACACTATATGAGCCATAGCCACTATGCAGGGGAGTCATTTCCCATCTAGGGTAAGTAGATAATAGGTAGATTTCTATGGGCAACGTTTCCTTTAAGCTTGGCAGTGACTAATATGCTTGTAGATAATTTGCATTGATCAACATTACAGTTTATAAAGAGAAAATACATTAAATGCATTTAGCTATGTTTATAAGCTGTGGCTTGATGTCTGCATACCTCTGTTTTACAGTCAGAAACGTCCACTACTGTGGCTGCTTCAAGTTGCCAAAAAACTCCACCAACGCCTTCCTCGTCTACTCCCTCCAGTCAAACTCCACGTCACAGTCCTGCATCGAGACCTGCACAGATAAGGTTTGATTCTGTTCCCAGGAAGAAACCCAGAAAACCACTGAACCATTTATTTAATCTTCACCACCAGCCCAGACCCCAGTCTTCCTCACACAGACCCAGCGGTGAGGTATCATCGATCATGGGCTGTCTCGGTCTCTGTCTCTGCTCCCCTCAGATGGTAGATTAGAATGGCATGGCTCTGTGTGATGGAGCTACTGGAACACCATTTGACTGTTTAAGGTTAAACGTACCTCTAATGAGAAATAGATAGGCGCTGGAATCAGTCCTTCATACTGTCTGGGTGCATCAGTAGGGTGCTCTGCTCTGCTCTACACACAAATGGCTAGGATAAATATCACTGCCTTGTCTATGTAATGATAATAGTGTATTTGATTTAGCTTATTCACTGTGTGTGTGTGTGTGTGTGTGTGTGTTTTTACATTTGTGTAACTACCAGTGTCAATAAACAAAGAGCACTGTATCAGCATATAACACAATACCCATCTTCAGTCAGTCTCTATAGAAATTGTAATTCCATATAGTGTGGTGGTGGTGGGGGCTATACTATGTTGAATAGAAAAACTAGGACAACGTGCAAAAAACATCTGAACTTGTGAAAAAAAGGAATCAAAGGAAATAGGGCAGGGGTGGTTCATACATCTTAAATAACCCACCCATCGTGTTACCCAAGGGTGAAATCACATCCAATCCACCAGAGGGGGAATGAGTGACCAGTCATATTCCTTGTACTGTAAGTTACTGCTTGAAGTTATGCCTCTGATGTTTTTTAATGGTCCTGGTTCGGTTTGTACTGCAGGAGCTCCCACTGGCTGTGTTGAGGAAGCCACACTGTTACTGTGCCTGGGCCTCGTCTCTGTTTAGACTGAACCAACGTCTGCCACCGGACCAGCCATGTCTGGAGACCAACGGCACAGCACACACCGTTGCCCCCATCTCCACATACCGGTCGGACCATTACTACTACCAGGTCTACCAGACACCTGTGCTTGGTGAGAGTCTTGAATAACCTTTAGTTTCACTTATACTACAGTCCAACTTTTCAACCATAAAAATAACATATTGCCAAATATACAGGTTTATACTTTACTGTAACTGTAATTTAGACTCTTAGCAACAGCATGCTTCGTTACAGTAGCTCAAAAATAGATCAATGGCCTGTGTCTATGGCGCTGTTCAACCCTGATTGTTCTGCCTCATTCAGACTCCAGGTGCAAAGAGAGGACGTTTCTACCTGAGAGGTCCCCCTCCCTGGTGGCTCTCTCCAGCTTCCCTGGAGCTGGCAACACCTGGGTACGCCACCTGATCGAGCTCGTGACAGGCTACTACACTGGCAGCTTCTACTTCGATGGCACACTTTACAACAGAGGTGAGGCTGAATGTGAACACAGCTCTGGTGTTGTGATGGATAATAATAACATATACTAGGAATGATTTATGTTTTTCACCTGGAATATATCATTGTTTCATTTTCAAGCACGCGCTACCATTTTCTAAACCGTGGGCTCTCATAGAGAAATTCTAATGTATGTACTTGTACAGTACTTACAAATAGCAATGACAGTAACTTGATCTTGACCTTTAGTGCTCTGTGACACATGGGCTTGCGGAGGTTTGATCTTCTTGTGTATCTGGGGTTTTCTACCAGGTTTCAAAGGGGAGAAGGACTACTGGAAGAGTGGGCGCAGCATCTGTGTGAAGACCCATGAGAGTGGGCAGAGAGAGATCGAGATGTTTGACTCTGCCATCCTCCTGATCCGTAACCCCTACCGTTCCCTGATGGCAGAGTTCAACAGGAAGTGTGCCGGACACCTTGGCTACGCCACAGACAAACAGTGGAGAAGCAAAGGTAACACAACAATCACAGCTCAGTGGTTTGGGAAATGGACTGGGGGTTATGTGCGAACTAAGGCATGCAAAAACCAACACATAAAGAGATGTTGTTTTGGTCAACTGTTGGTCAAAAGTCTGTTTCAAACAGATGTTCATAAATGATGACAAATATTCAGCTGCCATATTGCTGCATAACTGAATGTGAGATGTCAGCAATGTCTCCACACAGCACACACTGATCAGATACCTCGGTTTCTTCTCTCCTCTGTTTACTTCAGAGTGGCCAGAGTTTGTTGACAGCTATGCCCCCTGGTGGGCATCCCACGCTTTGAGCTGGTTGCAGTTTGGCCGTCGCCTGCTGGTGGTGCACTACGAGGACCTGCAGAGGGCGCTCTTCCCCCATCTCCGCCTCCTCACCTCCTTCCTCAATGCCACCATAACGGAGGAGAGGCTGATGTGTGCCCAGAGCAACCAGGACGGTCACTTCAAACGCTCTGGCAGGGCCCAGCGGCCCTCCTTCGACCCCTTCACAGCGGAGTTGAGGAGCACCATTGACTCCTACATCCACACAGTGGACCAGGCCCTGAGGGACAGGAACTACAGCGGCCTGCCGTATGACTACATACCCAGATGATCCACCTCAGCTGATCCACACAAGTCCAAAAGGACACGTCAACAAATAAAAGGGGAGGGGGAAGGTGTAATCTCTGCTGCCACCAGTCCAAAGGTAGTGGTCCAGTCTAGTCATTAGCATTGGGTGAAAGGTTTTTAGATGTGTTGGAGAATTCTGTCAGCTACAGAAGAGTGACTCAGAGGGAAAGTGACTGTATGAACACACTGATGGGTAATTGTTTGACACACCTGGCATGTCCAACCCACTGTGAGTGGCTGCAGAGAGTTGTGTAGTAACATTGAGTTAGACTGGGATGAAAACATGGCTGAACATTACAGCTCTTGCTGAAAGGCCTCAGGGCCAGAGCCAGACTCTACTTTTCACTGCAGGCATTGGGATTACGGAGCAAGTGCCTGTCTGCAAAAACAATTCAATCAAGCATTGTAGACTGTGAGGATTTTAGCTTTAAATGGAATCTTTAGGTTCTATTTGTTTGGGATTTTTGTAATGTTTAAAATCAGTTTTACTGGTAGAGGGTGGTTAAACAGAAAACGTGCCATTCAACAATGTCGATCGGATTGTTGTAATGGACTTATGCCAATTAAATCTCCTATGTTTAGCTCTATTGTCAGCTTTTTCATTACTGCTGGTTGAATGATGACATCATTTTTGTTGTAGTCAGTGGGAAGTTAAATTGAGGTGTTCGGTCATACGCAGGCAGTTCTACGAACTTACTCCTGGTGGATTGTATGTTTGTAAGTGCGTTCCATCTCTCTGAGAGACCTAAAGTGACATGACATTGTGAACAGGCCTTTTGTATCACGGTGTGTACCATATCTTGTACAAATTGTGGCTGTGAATCTTGATCAAATAGGTTTCTAATGTTTATCGGGGAGAGTGTAGGCTACCTCGTGAGAATAGAATACTTACATTTGAATGCAAGACAGTTTCCCAAATTATCATTTTAATTGCATGCCTAATGTTCAGTCTGTTTTTGCAAACAACAAGTCCAGAAAGGCATTTTTGAAGATAAACAGACAAACAAACAATTGGTCATATTAATGAATCTAAAGCTGGATCCATGCACAGACAGACTACAGCAGTGGCATAGTGGTGGAACAAAACAAACACAGATGAATTAGAAAATAAATATGGTGCTACTCTCTCTGGATGTCTGCCATTGTGTTTGGCTGAATTTCACACAAAGACAACAAAAATAATAAATACAATTTTGTTTCAGGGTTTTTTTGTGATGTGGGCCCTAAACCACTGAGATTAGCCACTCCCTATCAAAACCCTCAATGATACCATTAACCCATCTGTCAAAAGTCTGTAACTCATTGTCATTGCAGCCTCTTACCATGGCACAAGGGTGACAACTATAGTGTAACTATCTCATTGAACTATAGTCAATGCATTGCTCTCAATGTTTTTTCAAATGCAGCTTTTATTTTTCAGAGGTGTAGTTTATTTGTTTAATCCAAAATAAAATAAAAATGTGGACTATAAAATCAAGTCAACAGTTAAGTTATAAGAGCCTGCTGACTACAGAGTCAAAGGTGTTGGATTAATGATACTCTAAAACTTTCCGAAAAGCATTTGGAGGAAAGCTGCTCAGGGTAAGTCTAATAAATGATGCATCTTTTGAAAAGAGTAAAGTATGAGAAGCATTTCTCAGGGGGATGCTCATTAGAGGTGCAGAGTGAAGTACTGTAATGAATGATATCCAAACTCTTTTCCTGATAAAACTGACGGCTCTTAATTGCTGCGTCCAGAGTGACAAGTGTGAAGTCGGCCCATCATATTGATTGCCTTAGCTACTAGAACAGGTCTGTCATCTCACTGTTCTCTCTTTCAATACGTTCTCTCAGCAACACTTTACAGTGTGAATACTAGGGTTCAAATGAAAGCTGAAATAGTAAAGCAGAGGCATAAGGGACCCCCTGTGTGGTAGCCTGCCAAACAGCTCTATTGGACTGACAGGATGTCTGTTTTGAATTGACGCACCAAACAGGCGACTCCATCTGCTAAATAACATGTGACACTAAAACCCACAGGAATAGTCAGCATGGTGACAACAACACTTCCCAATCCCTTTCTCCACAGCCAGAGAGAGCATTTCCTTCTGTTTCCCACATTGAGGATAAAAGATTTTGCTTTTCATGGCAAGTTGATGTTGTTTTATTCTGTTTCCTGGCCTTCTCTCTCCACAGCTTTTCACAGTACAGGGTTTTCCATTAAAATGTCTCTCACTCAGTATTCATACTGATATCTTTACTTATACAGCTGGCTGGAGTTGCCAGTGAATACCGTGTACTAGTTGTATCAGTATGCACACTCCCTCAGAGTCAGTAAATATCCCCATTCATCATTAGTAACAGCAACTCGGTGGATCTACAGAACAGCATTTAAACTTCCACAATGCCCATTATTTCAGCACCAAGGCAGAAAAATAAGAAAACTGAAGGTTTTAAATGTCAGCCCACTCAGCCAACCAAAAACTTTAGCAGACAGTTGGTATCAAATCTAACTCAGCCGTATGCATTCACGCACGGTAACTCCGACACTGCTAATACTCATGATGTATTCGTACAACCCTCTTTTGGCACAACAGGCCCTTTTTCAAATCATAAACATTCTCCTGGGTGAAACGCGGAGCAGCAAAGTTACAATAGGTTGGTTACAACTGTCCTGAGGCAAATGAGACACAGACTGCTGTGTTGTCTATGGATGGCCAATATTCCCGTGGAATCCCACCTTTGTCCTTTATCGTCGCTCTCCTCTTCCTCTCCCCAGAAAGATAAATCAGTGTTTTTGCAGCATAAGGATAAGCCACAAATATAGACAAAATAATAAAACTGTCTGACGTGTTCTGAATCTTCCTTCTTTGTTACTCAGAGTATCACCATCCAGATACAGTAGATTGGTGATAAAATACTTTAATGATAACACGTCTGGATGAGCAGCTTTCACTGAGAGAATAAAGCACAGTGCATCCAAACAATCTTTCACTATTCAAATGAAAAAGTTCAAAGTTCTGAATTTTCTCCTTACTGCATAAGCAACTCACGCTAAAAGCAAGTTGGCTGTATTGGACTTTCGTCATTTTGGAATGGGGGGGGGGGGGGGGGGGGGCTGTCATTATACAGTGCTTTATTGAAAAGTGCAATCGTTGCTGCCATGGGGTCCCTGATGGTGACAGGCTCAACATTTATTGTTTAACTTTAAATCTCAGGACAAGGTGTCCAGTAACGCTTATATTACCCCCCACACATGTCATAACAGGAGAGAGGGAGGTTTGATCAATAATCACAATCTCATCACCAACATTTAGGCCCCATTCTATGGATGTAAGAGCTCAACTCTTTGCTCTGGACCTGACACTATACAGAAGAAACTGGCAATTCCACAACAACAGAATGATGCTGAGAAATGCTGAGAATAATGCAAAGAAAAAGCCTTATCTCAGACTGCCCATCTTAATCTTTTATTTTCATTGGCCAGTCTGAGATATGGCTTTTTCTTTGCAACTCTGCCTAGAAGGTCAGCATCCTGGAGTCGCCTCTTCACTGTTAACGTTGAGACTGGTGTTTTGCGGGTACTATTTAATGAAGCTGCCAGTTGAGGACCTGTGAGGCGTCTGTTTCTCAAGCTAGACACTCTAATGTATTTGTCCTCTTGCTCAGTTGTGCACCGGGGCCTCCCACTCCTCTTTCTATTCTGGTTAGAGTCCGTTTGCGCTGTTCTGTGAAGGGAGTAGTACACAGCATTGTACAAGATCTTCAGTTTCTTGGCAATTTCTCGCATGGAATATCCTTCATTTCTCAGAACAAGAATAGACTGACGAGTTTCAGAAGACAATTATTTGTTTCTGGCCATTTTGAGCCTGTAATCGAACCCACAATTGCTGATGCTCCAGATACTCAACTAGTCTCAAGAAGGCCAGTTTTATTGCTTCTATAATCAGCACAACAGTTTTCAGCTGTGCTAACATAGTTGCAAAAGGGTTTTCTAATGATCAATTAGCCTTTTAAAATGATGAACTTGGATTAGCAAACACAACGTGCCATTGGAACACAGGACTGATGGTTGCTGATAAATGGGCCTCTGTACGCCTATGTATATATTCCATAAAAAATCTGCCGTTTCCAGCTACGATAGCCGTTTCCAACATTAACAATGTCTACACTGTATTTCTGATCAATTTTATGTTCTTTTAATGGACAAACAAATTTGACATTTCTATGTGACCCCAAACTTTTGAACGGTAGTGTATGTCAAACAAAAACCAATTATTAAAAATTTATACAAACCATACAACTATGTACAAGGAAGGACTACTTTTAACAATTTCCACTGAACACTACAAAAACACGTTTACCTGAAGAACAGTACAGATGCAAAGTTTAGTAACAGAATGACGGTTTGTGCTGTTTGTGCCGTTATTCAGTTACCAAATTTTGTATCTGCATTGTTCTTCAAGTAAAGAAAAGTTCTTCAAGTGCTTTTGTAAAACTTTCAGTGGAAATTGTTAAATGTCATCCTTGTGTATAGAGTTGTATGGTTTGTTTAACTATGCAATCATAGTTTTTTGTTTGACATAACTTTTAAAGTGACAGAAATGTGTGTCAGCATCATTCTGTTACGTTGGAATTGCCCAACCAAAACGTATTTATCTGTTAATGAGGTATAAGTACATGTCACCCTTGTCTAAGAACATTCAAGCCAGACCTCTATGGATAAGGAACAACTCTGTTCCTGATATGAACAAAAACCGTTTATAACTGATATCACAATGATGACAACAGAAGCAGTGAGAAGTAAGAGAAGCATTTTTTTCTCAGAGGTGAGCTTCACTGAAAGCCTCTCTACACACCTGTCTCAGTTGTTATTACTACTGTAAATGTATATTGCCACCATGCTTTTCCTTGCCTTTAGTACCTCCGGTAAATGTAGTTAATCTGCTAATGGGGCTTGACTGAACGAATGTTCCCATTTTACTGCCCACGTCTGGCCAAGATAAATCAAAGGTGAGGTTTTTCTGTGACCTCTGAAAATGAGTGGGTTATCAAAGTTAGCATTCCTCCTGCCTTCTAACAATCATTCAACATTAACGTCATCACCATAGAATCAAAACAGAATTTCAATCTACTCCACCATCTCCAGCCATTAACGACAGCCAGAGTGCTTCCTCTAAGATATTCAGACTTTGTGTTCTCTCAAAGCTGTATATTAATCCTTCTGAATAATAGCCTCTCTTTATTCAAGCCCCTTTATGTAGAAAGGAAAAGGTAACAGATGAAGGCCCTGTGACAAAACGAGCTGTGCCGAAACATGTTGCAGTTTTGACTGCATGTCTGCATTTTAACAATTTCTTTAGAAACGTCAAGACAAAAGGCTCTTCAAACTCGCTGCCTTCTAGTGTGCCTTTAACATCCTGAAGAACGCCCTGAATCTACTGAATATTTTTTACAAAGTGGTTGGTAGATTTTTATATGCACAGTTATGGTTTTCTTGGAAAAGGCTACTTTTTGTCACATTTTAACAAAGTGCAGTGCATGAAAGAGAGTGTAAAGATTTGAATCCTAACTAATAGTGACCTTGACCTTCCAGAACACATTGGCAGCCATTCCGTTTAGTCACCACATTCTGTGCCTATGAAAAGTTGTTTCATTCGATTGAACCAGCCCATCATTCTATTACATGACAATCTTGAAAAGGTCTTAGCCAGAGGGGAAAAACCAGTGGCGCCGTAGACTACAGTGGAAAGCAAGAGGATACCAGACATCCTAATTGGAATAGAATGTACTGAATGTTAATTACTTCGCTGAAATTCACACCCGAATAGATAGATGGATGACAACAAAATGTATCACTTTTATAACAAAATAAAATGAGCATGGCATTTGTAAAATGTAGTGATGGAAATAAACTTTTCCCATTCAAATCCCTTTTCCCTAATGCTTTATTGGCCATGGAAAAGTATAAGGGGCCAGAAAACATGAGAATGGGAAATCAAGCTTGATGAGCACAACTAGGCAGTGGAATGGATGACATCCATCGCAGACGGAGTAATTGTGTGTGCTGAACCCAGTAGACCTCTTTTTCCCTCTGTGTGCACTGAGAGGCATCTGAGATGTTAAATCTAAATGAACTGAGACTGCCTCTGTAGCCTACCAAGGAAAGTAACAGGACATTATGTCTCAAACACAATGGGCCTCCGCTCTCCAGAATGGATCCTCAGTCTCTTTATTAGGGGATGTACTTGGCTGATGGAACAGGCTGTCTGACTCATGTGTTGCTCCATTGGAAGATATCCATATCCACTTTTAATTATCTAATGTTTTCACACCTATATGGTATATTTATTTCTACTAAGTTAACATATGGAATTGTTTTAAGATGGTCATGCCATGGATCATTTAGCTATTTGATTTTTAATTTGAGGACCCCTGTAGGTATATATAAAAATGTATTTATAAATTATTTGATAAAATATTGAATTTGGCCTGCTATATCCCATAGAAACGCATTGAATAACACATAAAAAAATGGCAAAACAGACAGTCAAAAAAGAAATCAGGTTTTGAGGTGTCTGTCCTATATCTAGGATATATAAGAATGCTCAGAAATCAACAAGCGTTCTATAATTACACTATTAGTTTGTGTATCTTACTGTCTGCGAACAGCTAGTTTATATTTTCTTAGCAAGTTGTAGCTAATGCTAATTGCACCCCGAAACCAACTCATGTTTGGATTCATTCATGGCTGCTGGCTAGCATTTAATGAACCAAATCTAAAACAAGGCCAAATCAGGAAGTGCAGTCGCTCTTTAATGTAGCCATAGAGGAAGAGGGGAGAGGTTTTACTCCGCCCAAAATCTGTCCATGAAAATAAGCCCACGAGGTAAGATATTTTTGTATGGAGGTCAATGAAAGAGTGTTGAATTTGGTCAACAAAAAATGTCATTGCTAATTTGCAACGTGAGGCTTATTTGATCTAATAAAAGTTTCGTAATGGTTAGATTGTTACGAATGGACTGATATAAGTCGACGCACGTGGCATTTCCACAACTTTGAAAAAAACAACTATCGGAATTCTGACGGTTGTTATAGAGGTAGTGGACTCATCATGGATATACTGTAACCTGTTTTAGCATGGACATTGCCATTGAGGGCTTCCAGCATTTTAAAGTAGTCAACTGGGTGGGGATTCCTGAGTTGGGAGCAATCAGCCAATGAAGAAGAAAATGGACTACTTTAAAATGGAGATAGCATGGGCAGTGCCATTGAGGGTGTCATAGACACTATAATGGCACAGCTATCTCTGAGGTCTGTTGTTCACACGCGTATCTGCCCTCTCATTGTCTACAATGGTCCAACTTGATCTCGCCTCCTACCGCCTGCCTTCAATCTTTGAGGACATGTATTACCATTGTTAGAGCGGTCACTGGACTATCTTGTCAATATAATAGGTCAATCTTTGATGTAGGCAAAAACTATAGGGTCCCACTCCCCTGGGAAACACTGACCAACACTTTGGTTCCTACCCTGTCACATTAACGCTTCCTTAGAGATCTTATTAGTATTCTAATTCCTACTTCTTTTTAATGGTGTATTTTTGTAGGCACCATCTCCGCCATGGCTTGTTGGCTAAAGCCTATGGGGAAATTAATGTTTTTTTTTGTAGGGTTTTAGTATATACGTAGAAAAGAATTGCTGCTGTAAACACAGGCTTAGGAGATCTGATAAGTTTTGTTCTATGAGATCATCTTCATCAGCTAACGTCACTTTTTGTGAATTTTGAAGCATTTATGTAATCAAAACAAGCACATTAAGGCTTCATAATTCATAAAGGTCATGTTAACTTAATGATATTATCTCATAGAACAAAATGTATAAGATCTAAGCAGGGGCACAACTTTCACTGGGGACTGGGGGGACATGTCCCCCCCACATTCTGAAATTGCATTTTTGTCCCCCCCAGTTTTATCATTGGAATGTGATACAAAAAGGGGCAACGGTCTGCTTTAGGACCATGCGGACGCCTCTGAGTGGTCGGGTAGGCTGTTTGGAGTGTTTATCCGACTGGATTTTTTTTTTATGATGTCCCCCCCCACTTCTGAAACCAAAGTTGCACCCCTGCTTCTAAGCCTGTGTTAACCTCAGACCTTATTTACATTATAACTACAATAATCATTATATTTCCAAGATTCCAACAGTTCACCCAACTGTTTTGTCAAATTGCAAGTCAAATCGCAATTGCAATATTTGGTTAAAAATAAGGCCTAGATTTTCTTGCCCATATCGAGAGCACTACGTGGCAGTGTGGAAATTAACAGCATAAAACAATCAGAATGGAGAAGGCCCCATTGAAATCCCTTACAGTGTATGTGTTGCCATCCTAGGGGTCATGCACAACTCATAAAGAAAATGTAGAATGTTTATTTTTCAAAAACATAAAATACTGTCAAAAATATTGTGATATGATATTAAATCTAAAGTAGCAGGCGTAAACGAAACAGAACCCCTGGTTTGATAGTTTCAAAATAAAAGTTGTGCTTACTGAACATAGTTTTAAATGACGTATTGGATTTGTTGGCATGAACTCATGTCAATAATTTTTTACTATTAATTACACTTTTCAGATTGCACAAGTTTATGTAAGGGATAATCAACGAGGCGCTATGCGTTCTATGGAAAATAATGAAGGGCATGGACACGACACGCTAGTGGAGTTGCATTATTTTCCAGAGAATGCATAGAGCCCTGAGTCGATTATCCCTTTTATACCATGGCCAAATGTAACACATTTGCCACTAGAAATGTGTTAATTTGCCGGTAGAAATGTGTTCAACATCCACTGAAGTAGCTAGCAAGTTTACTAGCTAGATAGCTACAGTAGTTGTCGTGGTAACCAAACAAACAGACTTGCTAGTTTGGCTAACCAAACCATCAGTCCTAGCTTGCTATTATGAAAATCGAATTCAACAATGCCAATAATGTTTTTAATTAGACTTTTGCTTTGAAAAGCAGCTCAAACAAAACATGTAAGAATTAACTATAGCCATTGAATTCTGCCATGCTGATATATCATGCGTTATGCCCTTCAAGACAATCAGAAACTAGTATTAAACAATGCCATGGTATAAGAACATACCATTTAATAAACCTGTAAACAAAACAATCATTACATTAATTGCATCTGGGGTGAAAAATACATGTATTCTACTCTAAATCTCATTTTAACTTTAGAATTTCACTTCATACATTTTTAATCTTTCTTATTAAAACAGTGAATAATGTTCTGTAAATTAGTTCATGCCAACAAATCCAATACATGTCATTTAAAACTGTATGTTCAGTAAGGACAACTTTTATTTTGAAACTATCTAGGTTAGGGGTGAAAACTGACTACTGCAACCTGATTGGCTGAACATTTTACGCAACATCCGGGATTAGCATTTAGTAACACTAGCATGATGGTGGAAAATAGTGTTTCATAAAGAAAGTATGCATATTTTCCCCGTTTTTTTTTCTGCCTTCTCGCCATTGAATAAAGTTAAGGAGGAAACTGAAGCCTTTGCAGCCTGAATGGAAAATGTTTTAAGTACGAACCGGTCACTGGTGGACACGAGTGTATTAACGGCTGCAGTGGCGATTTTAGCATGTAAATCTTGGTGGGGGAAAAAAAATATATAGAACGTTTCTGCATGCCAGCAAAGCCACAACACAACACTAAACAATACATTAATTGCACTATAACTGTTCGGATTTTCCGTTATTTAGCCCTCCGAAAAGGCTCACCAGGAAGCACCCAATGTCATGACTCGTGTTTTGTCCTTAATTTTATTTTAAATCAAATGACCACAGGTCATAAACCTGAATTACAACAAACAAATAATGACAATATATTATTCAAATATATAATGTAAATATTATTCAAATAATATAATAATAATGAAAATAATGAAAATCAAATAAGCCTACTGTCACGGTTTCGGCCGAGGCTGCTCCTCCTCCTCGTTCGGGCAGGCTTCGGCGGTCGTCGTCCCCGGAGTACTAGCTGCCACCGATCTATGTTTCATGTTCGTTTGGTTTTGTCTTGATGTTGTACACCTGTGTCTTGTTAGTCCTCGTTAGTGTCCTATTTAGTTCTCGTTGTGTGTGTTTGTCTTTGTGTGTGATTGCTCTTCTGTTTCGTGTTGGAGCTACGTACTTCCCTCCAGTGTTTTGGAGAGGTTTTTCGCACATGTTAGTGCACCGTTTGTTTGACGCCTGTGTGCGCCGTTATTTCGCCTTCGGGCTTATTGTGCTTATTTTCTACGTGAATATTGCACTAAAGTCTTTTGGACTGAGCTTCTGCGTCCTGCGCTTGATTCATGCACCACACCCACCTTCAGCACCCCTTGACAGAATCACACACCAAAATGGAATCAGCAGGATCTGCAGTTACGCCTGAGTCGCTCGAGGAGCATGTTCGCGGCCAAGATGACCAGATACGACAACTGGGGACCGCTCTACAGGACGTCATCAACACCCTGCACCGATGGGAGGCCAGCGGGGTACCCACACCTCCACCTACCCTGCCAACCCCATCGGCCGGTCCACCAGTCCCAGGTCCGGAACCCAGGGGGATTCGGCTCTCGCTCCCGAGGGCGTGTGACGGAACAGCTGCCGGGTGTCAGGGGTTCCTCCTGCAGGTGGAGCTCTACCTGGCCACTGTACACCCGGTGCCCTCGGGACACGAGAGCGTTTCCGCCCTCATCTCCTGTCTCACGGGCAAGGCGTTGGATTGGGCTAACGCCGAGTGGAGGAAGATGGACGCCAACACCATCTCCTACGCCGAGTTCTCCCGCCGCTTCAAGGCCGTGTTCGACCATCCACCTGAGGGCAAAGCAGCGGGGGAGCGTCTAGTCCACCTGAGACAGGGAAGGAGGAGCGCACAGGCGTTTGCTCTAGAGTTCCGGACTCTAGCGGCGGACGCAGGGTGGAATGAACGGGCCCTCATCGACCATTTTCGATGTAGACTTCGGGAGGACGTTCAACGTGAGTTGGCCTGCAGGGATACCCATCTCACCTTCGACCAGTTGGTCGATATGTCCATCCGTCTGGACACCCTGCTGGCCACCCGTGGACGTCCCGAGGGGGGTCCGTCCATTCCGCCCTCCGGCACCTCCGAGCCGAGCCCTATGGAGCTCGGGGGTGCCGGCGCTAGAGAAAGGAGGAGGAGGAGCCCGAGGGGGCCTGTCTCCTGCACCAAGTGCGGTCGTGGAGGGCACACTGCGGCCAGGTGCTGGGGAGGGTTCTCCGGGGGAGAAGACAACAGGCCACGCACTGGGGGGCCTCCCAGGTGAGTAGACGTCCCACTTACCCAGAGCTTTCTGTTGCGCACTTTGTATACCCGTGTGTTTTCCACAGGTTGCACCTCATTCCCAGCATAAGGCGCTAGTAGATTCAGGCGCAGCTGGGAATTTTGTTGATCGGAAGTTTTGTTTAGATTTAGGGATCCCTCTCCTACCTGTTGACAAACCTTTTCCCGTTCATGCCTTAGATAGCCGCCCGTTGGGGTCGGGGTTGATTAGGGAGATCACAGCACCACTTAGGATGTGTGCGCAGGGGGGTCATGAAGAGACTATACAGCTGTATCTGATCGACTCTCCTGCGTACCCAGTGGTGCTGGGAATTCCCTGGTTAAGCACCCATAACCCTGCTATTTCGTGGCAACAGAGGGCTCTCGATGGGTGGTCTGCTCAGTGCGAGGGGCGATGTCTGGGTGTTTCCGTGGGGGCAACTTCGGTGGAAAGTCCAAACCAAGTGCCCGCACTGCACATTCCGCCTGAATATGGGGATTTAGCTCTCGTGTTTAGTAAAACTAGGGCGACGCAGTTGCCTCCTCATAGACAGGGGGATTGTGCGATTGATCTCCAGGCAGGAGCAGCGCTCCCACGGAGCCACGTGTATCCTTTGTCTCAAGAGGAGAGAAAAGCTATGGAGACTTACATAGCCGAATCTTTGAGACAGGGATACATTCGGCCCTCCACTTCTCCCGCCTCCTCGAGTTTCTTTTTTGTGAAGAAGAAAGATGGAGGGTTGCGCCCGTGCATTGATTACCGTGGTCTCAATCAGATTACTGTGAAATACAGTTATCCACTCCCTCTGATTGCGACCATGACAGAGTCATTGCATGGAGCGCGATTTTTCACAAAATTGGATCTCAGGAGCGCGTATAACTTGGTGCGCATTAGGGAGGGCGACGAATGGAAGACAGCGTTTAGTACCACGTCAGGTCATTTCGAATATCTCGTCATGCCATATGGGTTGATGAATGCTCCATCAGTCTTCCAATCCTTCGTAGATGACATTTTCCGGGATATGTAGGGACAAGGGGTGGTCGTGTACATTGATGACATTCTGGTGTACTCGTCTACCCGAGCCGAGCATATAACCCTGGTGCGTCGTGTATTGAGGAGGCTGTTGGAGCACGACCTATACAGTGGGGAAAAAAAGTATTTAGTCAGCCACCAATTGTGCAAGTTCTCCCACTTAAAAAGATGAGCGAGGCCTGTAATTTTCATCATAGGTACACGTCAACTATGACAGACAAAATGAGAAAAAAATTCCAGAAAATCACATTGTAGGATTTTTTATGAATTTATTTGCAAATTATGGTGGAAAATAAGTATTTGGTCAATAACAAAAGTTTCTCAATACTTTGTTATATACCCTTTGTTGGCAATGACACAGGTCAAACGTTTTCTGTAAGTCTTCACAAGGTTTTCCCCACTGTATGTCAAGGCAGAGAAATGTCTGTTTTTCCAGGAGTCGGTCTCCTTTTTGGGTTATCGGTTGTCCGCGTCAGGGGTGAGAATGGAGGTGGATCGTGTGTCCGCTGTGCGTAATTGGCAAACTCCAACCACTGTAAAAGAGGTGCAGCAGTTCTTGGGCTTTGCGAATTACTACCGGAGGTTTATCCGGTGTTTTGGACATGTGGCAGCTCCCATCACGTCCCTTCTGAAAGGGGGTCCGGTGCGCCTGCAGTGGTCAGCTGATGCGGACAGGGCCTTTAGGAGACTGAAGGACCTGTTTACGTCGGCTCCGGTGCTGGCGCATCCGGATCCCGCATTACCCTTTCAGGTTGAGGTAGACGCGTCTGAGGCTGGTATAGGGGCCGTTCTCTCTCAACGGTCCGGCACGCCACCTAAACTCCGCCCCTGTGCTTTTTACTCAAAAAAGCTCAGCCCGGCGGAGCGTAACTATGACGTTGGGGACAGGGAGCTGTTAGCTGTAGTTCAAGCCCTTAAGGTGTGGAGGCATTGGCTTGAGGGGGCTCAACACCCTTTCCTCATTTTGACTGACCATCGGAACCTGGAGTACATCCGGGCAGCGAGGAGACTGAACCCTCGCCAGGCTCGATGGAGTATGTTTCTCACCAGGTTCGTATTTAAAATCACGTACATCCCTGGGTCCCAGAATGGTAAGGCAGATGCGCTGTCCCGGCGGTATGACACGGAGGAGAGGTCCGTTGAGCCTACTCCCATACTACCGGAGTCTTGCCTTGTGGCACCGGTGGTGTGCGAAATCGAGCGGGCGTTGCGTACCGACCCCAGCCCTCCACAGTGTCCTGAGGGTCGGAAGTACGTTCCGCTCGAGATTCGGGATCGACTCATTTACTGGGCTCACACGTCACCCTCCTCTGGACATCCGGGTATTGGCCGGACAGTGCATTGCCTTAGCACTAAATACTGGTGGCCCACTTTGGCTAGGGATGTGAGGGTTTATGTCTCCTCCTGCTCGGTGTGCGCCCAGTGTAAGGCGCCCCGACATCTGCCCAGGGGTAAGTTACAACCCCTGCCCGTTCCACAACGACCATGGTCCCACCTCTCGGTGGATTTTGTGACAGACCTTCCCCTCTCTCAGGGGAATACCACCATCCTGGTCGTTGTGGACCGGTTCTCTAAGGCCTGTCGTCTTCTCCCTATGTCGGGTCTTCCTACTGCCCTACAGACCGCTGAGGCCCTATTTACCCACGTCTTCCGGCATTACGGGGTACCCGAGGATATAGTGTCTGATCGAGGCCCCCAGTTTACCTCCCGTGTTTGGAGAGCGTTCATGGAGCGTTTGGGGGTCTCGGTTAGCCTTACCTCAGGGTACCACCCGGAGAGTAACGGGCAGGTAGAACGTGTCAACCAGGATGTGGGTAGGTTTCTGAGGTCGTATTGCCAGGGCCGGCCGGAGGAGTGGGCACGGTACATTCCCTGGGCCGAGATGGCCCAGAACTCTCTCCGCCACTCCTCTACCAACCTAACCCCCTTCCAATGTGTGTTAGGTTACCAGCCGGTTCTGGCACCTTGGCAGCAGAGCCAGATCGAGGCCCCTGCGGTGGATGATTGGATGAGGCGCTCGGAAGAGACGTGGAACGCTGCCCACGTCCACCTGCAGCGGGCCGTCCTTCGTCACAAGGCGAGCGCCGATCTCCACCGCAGTGAGGGGCCGGTGTACGCACCCGGAGATCGAGTCTGGCTCTCTACCAGAAACCTACCCCTCCGCCTGCCCTGCCGGAAGCTGGGTCGGCGGTTTGTGGGGCCCTTCAAAGTCCTGAGAAGATTGAACGAGGTGTGTTATAGGTTACATCTACCTGTTGAGTATAAGAATATTAACCCCTCGTTCCATGTGTCTCTTCTCAGGCCGGTGGTAGCTGGTCCACTCCAGGACAATGAGATAGGGGAGACTCCTCCGCCCCCACTGGACATCGAGGGGGCTCCGGCGTACCCCCCCGGATGGGGGGTCTCCAGTATCTCGTGGAGTGGGAGGGGTACGGCCCGGAGGAGCGGTGTTGGGTGCCGCGGAGGGACATCCTAGACCCATCTCTCCTGTCGGAGTTCCACCGGGACCATCCCGCGCGCCCTGCTCCGCGTCCTCCTGGTCGTCCCCGAGGCCGGGGTCGGCACACGGCTGGAGCCGCGCGTCAAGGGGGGGGTACTGTCACGGTTTCGGCCGAGGCTGCTCCTCCTCCTGGTTCGGGCAGGCTTCGGCGGTCGTCGTCCCCGGAGTACTAGCTGCCACCGATCTATGTTTCATGTTCGTTTGGTTTTGTCTTGATGTTGTACACCTGTGTCTTGTTAGTCCTCGTTAGTGTCCTATTTAGTTCTCGTTGTGTGTGTTTGTCTTTGTGTGTGATTGCTCTTCTGTTTCGTGTTGGAGCTACGTACTTCCCTCCAGTGTTTTGGAGAGGTTTTTCGCACATGTTAGTGCGCCGTTTGTTTGACGCCTGTGTGCGCCGTTATTTCGCCTTCGGGCTTATTGTGCTTATTTTCTACGTGAATATTGCACTAAAGTCTTTTGGACTGAGCTTCTGCGTCCTGCGCTTGATTCATGCACCACACCCACCTTCAGCACCCCTTGACACCTACAACACCATCAAAAATGTGGCAAATCTGGCTTAAAACAGCATTGACTACATCACCCAGAATGCCTAGCGCCAGAGGAGCATGCGCACAGCGACTCCGCCATTGCCACGGATGCTGCCAAAGGACACAGAACCCATGCCACCACATGCCTCGTCCAAAGGACCCACACACGCACAAAAATGCGGCTGATTTTTAAAAGGCTAATTGATCATTATAAAACCCTTTTGCAATTATGTTAGCACAGTTGAAAACTGTTGTGCTGATTTAAGAAGCAATAAAACTGGCCTTCTTGAGACTACTTGAGTATCTGGAGCATCAGCAATTGTGGGTTCGATTACAGGCTCAAAATGGCCAGAAACAAATAACCTTCTTCTGAAACTCGTCAGTCTATTCTTGTTCTGAGAAATGAAGGCGAGAAATTGCCAAGAAACTGAAGATCTCGTACAATGCTGTGTACTACTCCCTTCACAGAACAGCGCAAACTGGCTCTAACCAGAATAGAAAGAGGAGTTGGAGGCCCCGGTCCACAACTGAGCAAGAGGACAAATACAGTTTGAGAAACAGACACCTCACAGGTCCTCAACTGGCAGCTTCATTAAATAGTACCCGCAAAACACCAGTCTCAACGTCAACAGTGAAGAGGCGACTCCGGGATGCTGACCTTCTAGGCAGAATTTTATTTATTTTTTAGCTAAACAGGTGGGGCTCAAAACAGGGCTCTGCCCCACCTGCCCTGAATGACGGGTTGCCACTGCTTCTACGTAATGCCTTTCATGAAGGTTTTTTATTGCGTTTTCTTTTTCGTTATTGAAAGCCTTCATAGAATGCATTGGGTAGAAGTAAATTATGCTGCATTCATAACCAAGTGGAAAGGTAGTAATTTCCAGTTGTGTAGTAGTAAATACGAGTTGGATGTATTCACATGCTTTTGAGAAACATTGAATTACTCTTGACAAACAAGCTTCGTCAACCATAATCTAAAAGTACAGCTATCATGCTCGCAAACAAATTATAGTGTTCAAAAATCATATTCATAGATTGCTTTTTATAAATAATGTTTTATTGTTGCATTTAACTGCTGAAAATGCTGTTATTGAGGTAATGTCCTTAGTAGTTAACGTCAGAGGTCAGCATGTGGAAGAATTCGGAGCCCAGGGATGATAGACGAGTTTCCCACTAGTTATTACCAGTTCGAAGGGCGTTCAAGACGATTTTTCCCATAAGTATTTGGTAAATATCACATTCCCACTTGGTTATGAACTCAGGGTTAATCCACGAAGTAGGCGGGAATTGTACCGAGCAATTAAAGTGCTGGCCAATCAGATTGCATATAATTAGTTACCAGGTAAAAGCAGATTCCACCCTAGAGATCTGCATAAACCATAGAGTTAGAGGCCTGTAGGTGGATATAAACTGTTTTAGCATTGACATTAAGGGCTTCCACCATTTTAAAGTAGTCAACTGGGTTGGGTTTCCTACGGGTCGGGAGAGAACAGGTAATTATCAGAGCATTGTCTTCTTCTAAAATTGGGTTGCCTATGGTTAGTAAATGGCTTTAAGCTATATCACTGCCATCTAGTGGCCACAATAAATAAACGACACACACAAGTTAGTTCAGGACTCCAGCACTGCAGTTGGATGTACATCACCAATATGACTTGACTTGAATATTAGCTTTAGGCTTTTTTTTTAACACAAACTAAGAAGAACATTTACTACTGTCACAGACTCCATAACGGCATCGGTGCAAAGACCTAAGATCATCTATCTATGCCATAAACGTGTCATGAAATAGCAGAGCCCAGTAACTCTTGTAAAATAATCGTACAATGTCTAAACAAAATGCACTCTAAACTGCCATTTCCTAACACTAGGCATATAATTCTCAAAAAGATGAACCTGTATAAATAAAGGTTCAATTAAAGAAATACTTGTCTTATATATTTGGGGTTACATACATACAATTTGTAAAACAAAATAACATTGATCAGGTAATTGTGTCTGTCCATTGTGTGGGATTCAAATGCCAAGAGTTGGTCAAAACAGAGTGCAGTGTACCTAACTTGAACAAGATGGCGCCAGAGCTCTTTCTAAGAGGGAAAGTTATGCGTTGCGCACTGCACCAAAACCCAGCACTTCTGTATTGATCACTACAAATTTGGAAGATCCCAACTTTCTCATTTCAGAAGTTATTAGCCTGATATATTTTCAACAGTGAATTAATCCTCTGTCCACTAACCCATTTCCCTGCCATTTATGCAACTATCACCATAGGTTGTCTTTTAGGAAATTAGGCTTGGGCCTTTTGTTCAGAACGTGAATCATGATGTGTCAAGGTATCACTAAAAAGCATTTTAATGCATCATCATATATGTCAATCTACATCCAGTCTCGCTAGCACAAGCGCTTGGTGTAACAAAACACTGCTATAGCCTACAGTAAGTATCTGCTCTGAACCCTGTCTGGCATTGTGTGTACAGTACTGCTGTTGTGTCTTGTCTCCAGTAGCACTGACTGGGTGTACAGTAGGCCTCAGTGAGCCTGTGAAGGACGGAGACATCTGTATATCCAACTATTCTGCTCCTACAAGCTGCTGCTCACAGCGCATGGCAAGAGCACATCAAATGCACACACACACAAACAAGCCTGGCTGTTGTGCGCGGCAAGCCTTGTCCACCATCATTGTTATGTGAGCTGAGTTGCTGTTTTTTCTTCTTCTGCGAAATAAAGATTAATTTAAAGGCTCTGTGTCTACGGCTTTGGTGCAAATGAGGCACACGATAGTCTTTGTTTGATAAAGCCTATTTCTCCAATTGTGTGTGTTTATAGATCTTTAAAGAGTACTTGTCTTTGGTTGATGATCCCAGGGACTAAATGTGTGGGGTGCAGTAGGCCTGTGGGTTTAAAATATTGTTTCAACTTGAATTGTCTTCAACATGAACTCCATTGAATTATGATATGCAAAGTCAAAGGTAAAATGTTCTTACAACATTGCAGTTGAAGTCTATGAATAGACCAGGTGTTGGTACTGTTAATGTACTTTGAATGTGCTTGCTTGTGAGCACGCACACACACACACACACACACACACACACACACACACACAATTATCCCTCTGACAGTTGTTTGCTTTGGTTGAGTAAAATGTTTTTTCAAGCTAATCTGTAACAGTGAGAAGCTTGTGTTTGGCCATATGCGGATGATGTCTTGTTTTATATGTGAATTCCTTGGGGGCAAAAAATCAAGAGAACAGTCAGCAGATTCTGATAACATGTACAAGCAGGGTGTTTGTTTTACTCATCAGAAATCAAAGTAGCCTTTGTGTGGAGCAGGATTTGATTCCCCTGCCTGCTAGTACAGGAGGGTTTTTGAGTTCAGAACAACATTTCGGAGCTGTGGTTCAACTGATTTTCCAGCAATAGAAAAACTGATGGCAGAAGTGCTCTGTTAACTCTCTCTCTCCCACTACGAGCAAAGGAATTAAAGAGCCCACCATCTTCAGTGGAAAGCCAGGGAGGAGAATTCAAATTGGAATTGTTAATAAAAGAAATTAAACAATTATTCATCAAAATGAATCAACAGCCTGAAGAACAAGAGCCTTTTTTTTATATTTTACTGACTACATACATACTTTGTGAGGTAGATGAATTATAACAAACTGCTTCAGAACTTTTACAGTAGGATCAACTTTTAGAGATTTCATGTTATTCATGAATTATTTGATTAATTGGTTACCTCATGATGTGACATGTTCATGACATATTGAAGCGTGTAGCCTATAAATGTAAACATATGTTTGCCTTTTTTGTATTGTAATACATACAAGGCCTTTGTTTTGTATGTATAGGAATACTGTACCAAGGCAAATGAACTATACAACTTTGTATAAAGAGGGCCCTAAATTACTGAATAGCATCTTCATGATATCAACAATTGGAAGTTTATGACGTTTGCAATACAGTATAATAATAATCCATCTAAAGGATGTTTGTAACCATGGCTTCACATTCTTACTGATTTTCAAATTCTTATCTTTCACCTCAGTAACAACACAATTCCCAGTGAGTGTGTGATCTGTAAGACATTATTAAATATGAGGAGTAATGGAGATGATGCTAGCAGCATGCTCTGGTGGACTGGCTAAACTCTGTGCTTTGTTCCCAGATTGCAGGGTTAACGATTTTCCGTCCTGGGTGGCTAGGGAGGAGCGTAGAGAGTGAGTGTTCAGAGCGATCTGAGTTGGAGAATTAGGATGCAGCTCCCGTCGTCAAAGCCGAGCAGCTGTCTGCTGCCTTCCCAGCAGCCCCTGGGCCAATGATGGATGATATCTGCAGTTTGGCCACAGTGCTCCCCAAGCACAGTCTGGCTATGCTACACACACACACACACACACACACACACACACACACACAGTGAACCTAGGATATTTGTGGCTAATTCACCTCCACCAGGCTTTGCCTACTCAACCAATACACACTCAGGGAATAAAAACTTTACTAGAGAAGTGGAAATCAAATTGTTATAACATTATGTAGGGTTTCTTATATATCACTAGGATTGAACTTATACAGTAGGCTATAGGGATCCCTAGAAATAAAAGACAGACGTGTAATATTCATCAGTTTATTTTCACGCTTTTTATTTGTTATGACATTTTACATTATTTGCATTCCATCATTTGTTTTCTTTACCACAATATTCTCAAAATGTTTTACATTTTAATTAAAAAAATATATGTAATGTTTTATGACACATAATAAAAGACAAATATTTGAGGAAATCATATGCACGCATCTCAAGAAACATTACATTATCACTATATTGTTCAAAAAAACTATTGCAAAACAAAAACATTAGCCTAACTCATAAATATGTTATTGCTTTTTGGATACATGATGTGCGCTTGAACATAATGTATCTGGTCGGGTGTTTAAGCATTAATATGTGTGTGTATGTGTGTGGGCCTGGACAGTGTATGGAGTGTGAGGGGTCAGGCGTTGCCTCATCCCCAAAGCCCCTTGGGACATCTAGCTAGCCTTCCTCCTTTCTTTTGTCCTCCTCCCTTCCTCTCTCTGCCTGTTCTCATTACCCTTACCTGCTGTCCTGCTCTCCTCTCATTTACTCTGTAGAGCTGACGCTCCTCCTGCAGTCAGTTTAGCCCGAACCCAGTGGCCCTGTCGCCTGGGGGACAGCCACTGCATACCAATGATGAGGGGAGAGGAGAAGAGAGCGCTCTGCTCCGACTGAGGAACGCCTCCCTTCTACCCCCCCCCCCCCCCCCCCTCCTCTTCGCTCTGGGGGAAGAGAGAGGGAGGCAGAGAGAGAAAAAGAGAGTGAGAGGGAAATAGAGGCAGATAGAAAAAGAGAAACAAGAAAAAATTGAAAGATGGAGAGAGAGGCAAAGAGGGGGGACATACATCAGTGTTTTACGTGACTACAGTGGGACAGGGCAGACTGAAAGGTTGTATGGTGTCTCCCTGTGCACAGTGGGAATCTAGATCTGCAGAGCAGTGCTACCAGCTAGCCCCAAACGACTCTGGCTAATTACCCAGCTCCAGACTATCTGTCTGTCTGGTAGAGAAGCAGCCAGCACGCCTGACATTTCTACTGACTCATGGCGCTCCAATGTGCCATGTGGACCAAAACAGGAAGAAAGTTGAATGAAAACACTGAGACTAATGTCTCCAAATGTAACAGATTTGGAGATGGCAGATTGCAGACCTCAGTGTTACAGTGCCTGTGATTTGGTCTTACCTGTGAGTGAGCAGACACACAGAGAGAAGGAAAAAAGGATGTTAATCATGTTAACATTGACTAGAGGAGAAACATTTCAGGACCATTCCGGGGATTCATATATCTGTCACACAAACATTCAGGCATAGTAATTCACATCATACCCATTCAGTGTGAAATATGACTACACAGATTGTGTCCATGTGACCACCTATGCATGGGTTGGGCAGTGCACTCGAGGACACACAAAGAATTTCCTCTGTCATGATCTCTTTCAGCAGTGACACAAGGGAGCCAGTATGCAGTATTTGAGTGTGTGTGTGTAAATGTGATTGTGTAGGTCTGTGTGCCGTCTCCGGGACTAGGTCTACAGTCTCTGACTGGGCATGTCCATGCTAGGTAAAAGATACATTCATTAATTGGTCCAAGTAGCTGTTGGCCAACCAACCCATGGGTTAAAAGCATTTGCCTGTGGCAAATGCTTTTAACTGTAGGTCACATTCAAGTCCCAGCCAGTTGAAACCCAACCTGCAAGACAGATCCTAATTATCCCAGCCAGTTGCGGTTCAATAAATCCAGCAAGCTGGCAGCAAGATACCATGTTTCCGTGGCAACGCCTCAGACGAAGTGATTCGCAGATCAGAGTGAGGTGGGAGGTAACCGTGGATGTGGGGAGGAGGGAGGAACGGGGGAATGGAGATGGTGTGGAAGAGGGAGGGGGTAGTACCCAGCTAGAACACCATCATGGGCCGTTAGAATGCACGTACACAGATAGAATGCCCACATGACACACGCACATAGACATGCACTCACACATGCATTACACATACAAACACATACGCACACAAAGTGCATACCAGTGGACATGCTAATGGCCATCAGATATCAGTGTCTCTATACTCCATCCCTATACCTGTGGTTGAAACGATGTCTCAGGTCAGCCAGAGGTAGATACTGTCCTTTTAATAGTGTGTTCACCCCTCCACTGCAATGGAGTGTATCCCTGGCCACTGCTGCCCTGAACATAAAAGGGAAAACTTGGCCCTGTATATTTTGGTGCCATTGGTTGTATTGACTAAAGCAGAGTTTCCCAAACTCGGTCCTTGGGACCCCAAGGGGTGCACTTTCTGTTTTTTTCCCTAGCACTACACAACTGATTCAAATAATCTAAGCTTGATAATGAGTAGATTATTTGAATCAGCTGTGTAGTGCTAGGGAAAAACCCAAAATGTGCACCCCTTGGAGGCTCCAGTACTGAGTTTGGGAAACACTGGACTCTAAAGTGCTGCACTGTATTGTCTAAAGCAGGGTTTCCCAACCCTCTCCTACCCCCCCCCAGACGTTTTTAACATTTCTGTTTTAACCCTAAACTGCCACACCTGATTCAATTAGTCAAAGGCTTAATGATTAGTTGACTAATTGAATCAGGTGTGCCAGTGGGGGGACGAGGAGAGGGTTGGGAAACCCTGGTCTAAAGCGCTACATTCCCCTCAATTGGATTAAAATAGAAAATTACCTTTGAATTTGGATGGCTTTTTCGGGGAACGAACACCGGGGTGTGTGCGGGGAGGTGTCATTTGAACGATTTTGTGTGTTTTCAGGTGACGGTCTAGCCTGCTGCCGCAGTGTGAGAAATTACACTGGTCACTCAAAACATTTATAAAGTACTAAGCTAACATATGGAATTGTTTTAAGATGGTCATACCATGGATCATTTAGCTATTTGATTTAGAATTTTAGGACCCCTTTAGGTATAAAAAATAAAATGTGGCCTTTACTACTATAGCCCATAGAAACACATTGAGTAACACATTCATAAATGGCAAAAAAGACAGTCAAAAAATAAATCATAAGGAATAAGGTCTTGAAGTGTCTGTCCTATATCTAGGATATGTATTTTCGTTTTTTTGGACACATATTTAACCCCTTATTTTTGTTGGCACAAAACTACCTCCATACTTCAATTTGTTTGTATGAGTTATCTGACACTTGTGGGGGTCGTAGAGCAAAACGGAGAACACCATCGTGTTCGATAGAGTGGTCATAATAGTTTGTAGGCCTAACCGTTCGGACGCTACAGACGTTTTTGTGAAAAGACCGATTTTCGGGATGTCTCATGGTCTGACAAACACGACTGTAGCTCGGCCACCTTCCACCACAGATGCGGAAGGCCGACATAAGCGAATGCGGTGGATTGAGACGCAGCCCTGATATTCCTAGCTTAAATTGACAGATTTTGATGGGGATTTTTTTATTATATTACTTAGATTGACGGGTGTGTCAATAGACTTAAGTTAAGGAACTGGCAGTCTCTCTCGCTCCCTTTCTCTCTGTTTTCTTCTATTGAATTCAATATACAACCTTCTGTGTTTGTCAAAGAACGATGCCGGGACTAGTTTACGTGGATGCGAATACATTTCCATGAAGAAGTGACAGGCCTTTCAGTGAATGTAATAAGCGGGAGATAGCCACTGAAGGCTGGAAAGTCCCGCCTATGTAATGTGAAAATCTAATCAAATGTATTTGTCACTTGGTAAACAACCGGTGTAGACTAACAGTGAAATGCTTATTTATGAGCCCTCCCAAAAACGCAGAGAGAGAAAAAGAGAGAATTAGCAGATTTATATATATATATATATATATATATATATATACACTGCTCAAAGAAATAAAGGGAACACTAAAATAACACATCCTAGATCTGAATGAATGAAATAATCTTATTAAATACTTTTTTCTTTACATAGTTGAATGTGCTGACAACAAAATCACACAAAAAGTATCAATGGAAATCAAATGTATCAACCCATGGAGGTCTGGATTTGGAGTCACCCTCAAAATTAAAGTGGAAAACCACACTACAGGCTGATCCAACTTTGATGTAATGTCCTTAAAACAAGTCAAAATGAGGCTCAGTAGTGTGTGTGGCCTCCACGTGCCTGTATGACCTCCCTACAACGCCTGGGCATGCTCCTGATGAGGTGGCGGATGGTCTCCTGAGGGATCTCCTCCCAGACATGGACTAAAGCATCCGCCAACTCCTGGACAGTCTGTGGTGCAACGTGGCGTTGGTGGATGGAGCGAGACATGATGTCCCAGATGTGCTCAATTGGATTCAGGTCTGGGGAACGGGCGGGCCAGTCCATAGCATCAATGCCTTCCTCTTGCAGGAACTGCTGACACACTCCAGCCACATGAGGTCTAGCATTGTCTTGCATTAGGAGGAACCCAGGGCCAACCGCACCAGCATATGGTCTCACAAGGGGTCTGAGGATCTCATCTCGGTACCTAATGGCAGTCAGGCTACCTCTGGCGAGCATATGGAGGGCTGTGCGGCCCCCCAAAGAAATGCCACCCCACACATTGACTGACCCATCGCCAAACCGGTCATGCTGGAGGATGTTGCAGGCAGCAGAACGTTCTCCACGGCGTCTCCAGACTCTGTCACGTCTGTCACGTGCTCAGTGTGAACCTGCTTTCATCTGTGAAGAGCACAGGGTGCCAGTGGCGAATTTGCCAATCTTGGTGTTCTCTGGCAAATGCCAAACGTCCTGCACGGTGTTGGGCTGTAAGCACAACCCCCACCTGCGGACGTCGGGCCCTCATACCACCCTCATGGAGTCTGTTTCCGACCGTTTGAGCAGACACATGCACATTTGTGGCCTGCTGGAGGTCATTTTGCAGGGCTCTGGCAGTGCTCCTCCTGCTCCTCCTTGCACAAAGGCGGAGGTAGCAGTCCTGCTGCTGGGTTGTTGCTCTCCTACGGCCTCCTCCACGTCTCCTGATGTACTGGCCTGTCTCCTGGTAGCGCCTCCATGCTCTGGACACTACGCTGACAGACACAGCAAACCTTCTTGCCACAGCTCGCATTGATGTGCCATCCTGGATGAGCTGCACTACCTGAGCCACTTGTGTGGGTTGTAGACTCCGTCTCATGCTACCAGTAGAGTGAAAGCACCGCCAGCATTCAAAAGTGACCAAAACATCAGCCAGGAAGCATATGAACTGAGAAGTGGTCTGTGGTCACCACCTGCAAAACCAGTCCTTTATTGGGGGTGTCTGGCTAATTGCCTATAATTTCCACCTGTTGTCTATTCCATTTGCACAACAGCATGTGAAATGTATTGTCAATCAGTGTTGTTTCCTAAGTGGACAGTTTGATTTCACAGAAGTGTGATTGACTTGGAGTTACATTGTGTTGTTTAAGTGTTCCCTATATATATATATATATATATATATATATATATAGAGAGAGAGAGAGATAGAGAGAGAGAGAGAGAGAGAGAGAGAGAGAGAGAGATGAAACAATTTTACACAAGGAATAAATAGAAAAATAATAACACGAGGAATAAATACACAATGAGTAACAATAACTTAGCTATATACGGGGTACCAGTACTAGGTACCAGTACCGAGTTGATGTGAATGGGTACGAGGTAATTGAGGTAGATATGTACAGTGGGGAAAAAAAGTATTTAGTCAGCCACCAATTGTGCAAGTTCTCCCACTTAAAAAGATGAGAGAGGCCTGTAATTTTCATCATAGTTACACGTCAACTATGACAGACAAAATGAGGGAAAAAATTCCAGAAAATCACATTGTAGGATTTTTTATGAATTTATTTGCAAATTATGGTGGAAAATAAGTATTTGGTCAATAACAAAAGTTTCTCAATACTTTGTTATATACCCTTTGTTGACAATGACACAGGTCAAACGTTTTCTGTAAGTCTTCACAAGGTTTTCACACACTGTTGCTGGTATTTTGGCCCATTCCTCCATGCAGATCTCCTCTAGAGCAGTGATGTTTTGGGGCTGTCGCTGGGCAACACAGACTTTCAACTCCCTCCAAAGACTTTCTATGGGGTTGAGATCTGGAGACTGGCTAGGCCACTCCAGGACCTTGAAATGCTTCTTACGAAGCCACTCCTTCGTTGCCCGGGCGGTGTGTTTGGGATCATTGTCATGCTGAAAGACCCAGCCATGTTTCATCTTCAATGCCCTTGCTGATGGAAGGAGGTTTTCACTCAAAATCTCACGATACATGGCCCCATTCATTCTTTCCTTTACACGGATCAGTCGTCCTGGTCCCTTTGCAGAAAAACAGCCCCAAAGCATGATGTTTCCACCCCCATGCTTCACAGTAGGTATGGTGTTCTTTGGATGCAACTCGGCATTCTTTGTCCTCCAAACTTGACGAGTTGAGTTTTTACCAAAAAGTTCTATTTTGGTTTCATCTGACCATATGACATTCTCCCAATCCTCTTCTGGATCATCCAAATGCACTCTAGCAAACTTCAGATGGGCCTGGACATGTACTGGCTTAAGCAGGGGGACACGTCTGGCACTGCAGGATTTGAGTCCCTGGCGGCGTAGTGTGTTACTGATGGTAGGCTTTGTTACTTTGGTCCCAGCTCTCTGCAGGTCATTCACTAGGTCCCCCCGTGTGGTTCTGGGATTTTTGCTCACCGTTCTTGTGATCATTTTGACCCCACGGGGTGAGATCTTGCGTGGAGCCCCAGATCGAGGGAGATTATCAGTGGTCTTGTATGTCTTCCATTTCCTAATAATTGCTCCCACAGTTGATTTCTTCAAACCAAGCTGCTTACCTATTGCAGATTCAGTCTTCCCAGCCTGGTGCAGGTCTACAATTTTGTTTCTGGTGTCCTTTGACAGCTCTTTGGTCTTGGCCATAGTGGAGTTTGGAGTGTGACTGTTTGAGGTTGTGGACAGGTGTCTTTTATACTGATAACAAGTTCAAACAGGTGCCATTAATACAGGTAACGAGTGGAGGACAGAGGAGCCTCTTAAAGAAGAAGTTACAGGTCTGTGAGAGCCAGAAATCGTGCTTGTTTGTAGGTGACCAAATACTTATTTTCCACCATAATTTGCAAATAAATTCATTAAAAATCCTACAATGTGATTTTCTGGATTTTTTTTCCTCAATTTGTCTGTCATAGTTGACGTGTACCTATGATGAAAATTACAGGCCTCTCTCATCTTTTGAAATGGGAGAACTTGCACAATTGGTGGCTGACTAAATACTTTTTTCCCCACTGTACATATAGGTAGGGATACAGTGATTAGGCAAAAGGATAGATAATAAACAGTCACAGCAGCTTATGTTATGAGTCAAAAGAGATTAGCGCAGAAAGGGTCAATGCAGATATTCCGGGTAGCTATTGGTTAACTATTTAACTACTACACTGAACAAAAATATAATCTCAACATGTAAAGTGTTGGTCCCATGTTTCATGAGCTGAAATAAAAGATCCCAGAAATTTGCACAAAAAGCGTATTTATCTCAAATTGTGCACAAATATGTTCACATCCCTGTTAGTGAGCATTTCTCATTTGCCAAGATAATCCATCCACCTGACAGGTGTGGCATATCAAGAAGCTGATTAAACAGCATGACCATTACACAGGTGCACCTTGTGCTGGCGACAATAAAAGGCCACTCTAAAATGTGCAGTTTTGTCACAGAACACAATGCCACACATGTCTCAAGTTTTGAGGGAGGGCACAATTGGCATGCTAACTGCAGGAATGTCCACCAGAGCTGTTGCCAGAGAATGTAATGTTAATTTCTCTACCATAAGCTGCCTCCAACGTCGTGTTAAAGAATTTGGCAGTACGTCCAACCGGCCTCACAACTGCAGACCACGTGTAACCATGCCAGCCCAGGACCTCCACATCCGGCTTCTTCACCTGCGGGATCGTCTGAGACCAGCCACCCAGACAGCTGATGAAACTGTGGGTTTGCACAACTGAAGAATTTCTGCACAAACTGTCAGAAACCGTCTCAGGGAAGCTCATCTGCGTGCTCGTCGTCCTCACCATAGTCTTGACCTGACTGCAGTTCGGCATTGTGCTCCGACTTCAGTGGGAAAATGCTCACCTTCAATGGCCACTGGAGAAGTGTGCTCTTCACGGATTAATCCTGGTTTCAACTGTATTGGACAGATGGCAGACAGTGTGTATGGCATTGTGTGGGCCAGCAGTTTGCTGATGTCAACGTCGTGAACAGAGTGCCCCACGGTGGCGGTGTGGTCTAAGGCACAGCATCGCAGTGCTAGCTGTGCCACTAGAGATCCTGGTTCGAATCCAGGCTCTGTCGTAGCCGGCCGCGACCGGGAGACCCATGGGGCGGCGCGCACAATTGGCCCAGCGTCGTCCAGGGTAGGGGAGGGAATGGCCGTCAGGGGAGATAGCTCAGTTGGTAGAGCATGGCGTTTGCAACGCCAGGGTTGTGGGTTCGATAAAATAATGTATGCACTAACTGTAAGTCGCTCTGGATAAGAGCGTCTGCTAAATGACTAAAATGTAAATGTAAATGTTAGGGTATGGGCAGGCATAAGCTACGGACAACGAACACAATAGTATTTTATCAATGGCAATTTGAATGCACAGAGATACCGTGACAAGATCCTGAGGCCCATTGTCGTGCCATTCATCCCCCGCCGTCACCTCATGTTTCAGCATGATAATGCACAGCCCCATGTCGCAAGGATCTGTACACAATTCCTGGAAGCTGAAAATGTCCCAGTTCTTCCATGGCCTGCATACTCACCAGACATTTCACCCATTGAGCATGTTTGGGATTCTCTGGATCGATGTGTACGACAGCGTGTTCCAGTTCTCTCCAACATCCAGCAACTTCGCACAGCCACAATCAACAGCCTGATCAACTCTAGGCGAAGGAAATGTGTCGCGCTGCATGAGGCAAATAGTGGTCACACCATATACTGACTGGTTTTCTGATCCACGCCCCTACATTTATTTAAGGTATCTGTGACCAACAGATGCATATCTGTTAGATTAATTTGTATTTTAAGAATAATGACTAAAGGATTTCACCCCAAATACAGTATAAATGTGTGAACAGTGTTAGAGTTATAATGTAGTGGCAACCCACTAACAGAGGGGGGCGGGACTAAACATTCCAGGGTGAAGGGGACTGAGAAAACAGGTTAAAAAAAAGCCTCCTAAAGGTGGGCGGAGCAAAGTGCCTTTGTGTGTCAAGGGGTATAAAACAGGAGTGTATGGGTTTTGGCGCCAGAGCTCTCCATTAATAAAAATACAGATCATTCTTGCTGGTTGTGGACCTTGAATCATTTATGATTAAAACCAGAGCCTTACAACCTCTGGTAATGATTCAAGCTTAGGATGAATTAGAGATATAAATTCTCATGACAATATCTGTATACCCAGTCATGTGAAATACATAGATTAGGGCCTATTGAATTTATTTCAATTGACTGATTTCCTTATATGAACTGTAACTTAATAACATCTTTGAAATTGTGGCATGTTGCGTTTATATTTTTGTTCAGTGTATTTAGCAGTCTTATAGCTTGGGGGTAGAAGCTGTTCAGGGCCCTGTTGGTTCCAGACTTGGTGCATCGATACCGCTTGCCGTGCGGTAATCTGACAGCAAAGTCGCTTGTTACAACAGCTCATAAACCCACTTTAGGGCTGAATAGACAGATTTAGAAGAGAATAAACATTGATAAAACAATTAAAATACACAGACAGTCCCCGAATTGACCTTTATTGTAATACATGATGACTTGTGATTTGTAAAAAGCACTGTATAAATGTCTAGTAGATGGCTATTGCCTTAGCTATGTGCTATAAAAGCCAATCTAACAACTTGTTAGGCTATATTGGAAGTAGCCTAGTGTCTAAATATTTCTCTGAATCTCCCTTCCCTAATTAGCCTACTATTGTAGGTATTAAATATATTTCATACAATTTACAGCCAAAATATTAGGCCTAACAGGCAGCAGTAGGCATCATGATCTATGTCAGTGTTCCTTTCTGTTTTCTTCTTACCTCGACTGCACCACTGCAGCTGATCTGTCATTTCTCACAGACACAGCACTCGGATCAGCAGAACGAGAACTTTTAGCAAATAAGTCATTTAATTTCACACATTTTGCAGCGTTGGCCTCAAGAGACCCTTTTTTAGTGTCTAACTTTATCGGCACCACTTTTTTGACTGAGTGACTGACAGAGTCAGAGCGGGTTTCACTCATTAATGACGCGCGTTTTACTTTGAATGTGAATCTGCGCCACCTCAACTCAGCCAATCAGAAAACCGGGCCGGCCGTTGCCCACTGGTCAACCAAATGCATCAATATAGATCATTATGACAACAGAGAAATAGCGCAAAAGTCATATAAAAATCAGGCCCATGTTTTTGTTATTTTTTATTTATTTATACAGTGCCTTCAGAAAGTATTCTCACCCCTTGACTTTTTCCACATTTTGTCTTACAGCCTGAATTTAAAATGGATAAATGTATGTTTTTTTTCTCACTGGCTGACACACAATACCCCATAATGTCAAATTAATAAAAAATGAAAAGCTGAAATGTCTTGAGTCAATAAGTATTCAACCCCTTTGTTATGGCAAAATAAGTTCAGGTGTAAATAATGTGCTTAACAAGTCACAAAATAAGTTGCATGGACTCACTCTGTGTGCAATAATAATGATTAACATGATTTTTGAATGACTACCTCATCTCTGTACCCCACACATACAACACACACACACACACACACCTCTTTAGAATGGAATGCAATCTTCACACACCCCGGGTTCGTTGGCGAATGCACTTTAATCTAGAACCTGGGTTTATCCCCGGCTGGTTGCAGTATCAAGCACATTTTTGCTGAACCACAGAATCTGAATGCTGTACAAAATGTCACACTGAATGCACAAATATTTTTATCCTAATAGTATGTCCAATTCCAATCCATATTGCCAAAACGTAATATGGTTTAATTACTCTATATGGCAAAATGGTAAGAGGGAATTTTGATACATGACATAATAATTAAATATAGAACTGCTGTTGCTGATGATCAATGGGAGAAATGACAAGACAGTATGTTTATCTTTTACTACATCTTTAACCTGAGGACCCATCTCCACAGTGGTTCAAGATATCATCTCATTATATAAAGTCAAAACCTGCTTCAGACAAGAGGCAGATCATATTAATAGCATCTGTCCGACTGTACCTTCTGTCTGTCTTTGCTTAAAATTAATGAATTATGATATTGCATTTTTGGGCATAAATGATTTAAATAAATATGAGAAAACAATTGGATGATTCCTTGCCGATGTCTAATAATACAAATAAAGTTCCACAAGATATGAGGTGGTTTTTTATTGGTCGGCACTTTGATTGTTTTTCCTTGCTAATTTTCAATGTTTTGTTTTCTTTGTTCATTTTCTTTCTGCAGACTAAACAAACAGTTCTCTATCAGAGTGCATCAGCATTTACCATATCAACACACCCTTGAGAAGAGGGAGGGAGAGTTAATTGTTTGAATTGTGAATTGCTTCTCAATTTACAGGGATTTTACACTACATCTCAGAAACCTGCCGTGTTTGAGCTATTCATTTATTTCATTGTGTCTGTCTATTCCTCGTTCTCATTTGATGTTGTAGAATCCACTAAACACAGGAAGAAGAGAACCAAAGATATAATTCGCAACTTGTAGCCCAGAGATAAACAAAAGTAATATCCAGAATTCTCTTTTACACTATTTTGGGATTTTCTCCATATTGTAGTATTTTTCCCTTCAGACTCAGCCATGTAGGCTACTGTACTGCATTTCCATGCTAAATAAATCCATATCATTTGGACCAGTTTCTCATTGTAACATAGTTATTCCCTATTGAACAGTGTTAGAGGCTAAAGCCCTGAGGGTTGTTGAGGTGATTTGACTGTGTAATATTTATTGGCTCCTTCAGATGATGATATGGGCTGAGCAGAGCTGAGCAGCCAGCCAGCTTTCAGCCTGCTTTGTTCGTTTTGGGGGAGCTAGCAGTCTAGCACTGCATTGAGGATTTTATCAGTGGGCTTCCTGCGAGCGCTAGCTACCTCCCTGACTGCCAGACTTCGCTGCGTGTCAGACACATCCTGGTAAAACTGTCTGGCTGTTTTGTGGGCACCAGCTCTGCACTCACTGCGCGGTGTCTGACTGCTCGGTGCTCGCCGCACCGTGCCTGGCTGCTTGGTATTCATGGGGGCATGGTACTCACACACTTGCTGGGGGCTCTGTGGCACAGACACAGACTGATTAGTTGGCATCGGCATTGTTCACTATGAACACCAAATGGGGAATAGATAGGAAAAAAACATAATTAGTAAGAGAGAGAGAGAGAGAGCGAGAGAGAGAGAAACGAGAAAGACAGAGAGGGGGAGGTGCATAGAGAGAAAATCTATTGTTTTGAAACTGCATTTCTAATGTGGGTAATTTAACAGAAATTAGTTTTTTTTTATAAAGAAGCAAGCTGCCTTGGGAAAAGCAGAAAGTTAAAAAATGAGGTCAGCTGTGATGGTGAATTTCTAACAGTCAGATCAGTGTGAATTTGTATGGGTTTGTAATGGTATTGTCTTGGTCAAAAGTTCAGATTGATTTTGTATAACAACAAATCATGTGTTTCCATTTTACATACTATCTGAAATCTTCTCAGTCTCCCTGAATTAACATGGATTTCAGAGAAACTTGGGGCCTGGACTTTATTTAATAAGTTGATAATTTGAGATTGAATAAGGTTTTTAAGAAGCATTTACACATGTATGAAACATGACAGAAATATTTAAGCACTACAAATTAAACTGCTTGAACATCACCTAGTTTCCACACATCTTGTAGATCTCTACGTAAAATGTATGTAAATAAATATAACCAATTTGGAAAACCATATGGTAAACTATTTACATAGGTAAACAATGTTTCTGTGCCGAACAAATGTGTATTATAATTCCATATAGTGTATAATTTATAGTGCAAATATAGTATAGTAATTAATGAAAGCAAATGTTTGCAATAGAAGAGTGATTGTTATTCCTAACTTCAGGTTTGCTGGGTTGAGGTCATTAAAATGTAATTGTGTCTTCAGGGGAAGTTATTTGTATCAATTTAGATTCAAATCATAAAGCAGTTATAGGGATGGTGAAATTAAAGTAGGCTTTCAGATTACTTCATACATAATTGAAAGATTAACTTTAAGATATATATATATATATATATATATATATATATATATATATATATATATATATATATATATATATATATATATATATACATACATACACATTTATTAAAATACAGAATTACTGCTTAAGTGCATTTAGTGCAATCACTGCTTAACTGATCAAATGAAATAGTTTAGCATTTTTCTGGGAAAATGTACATATTCAAGAAAATAATATTCATAAGTACCCATGAATAAGATTAAATCAAGAAAATGTAGTAAAAATATTCAGAGAAATGATTGACTATTTGAATGATGGGATTTAAGGTGTTCTTCATGGAGGTACATGGTTGTCAGTGCATGTGCGTCCACAGCAGTTTGACTGTTATTCACACAGACAAGATGGAGAAAACCAGTTCAATGCGACATCTTGGCCGAGTACCATGGTAGAATGGATCGACCGACGGGCATTGTGTTAAATGACATTACTGTGGTGACATACGTTGGCCTTGATGATTCCTCGACGCTATGGATAAAACACAACTTTGTTATCAACCATTGTCTTTACATTTGCTAAGCCACACAGGCATGCATAGTATAATATCTACCTCTATTCTTTGCCATGTAAGGATGATCATACATTGAACACAGGGATGTGAGTGAGGGCTAACTCGATAGTAAAGTTAATCAAAAATGATCTCTTTCGGTCCCCCTTCCTCATCTCTCTCACTGTCTTCCCATTCCTCCCTTTCCCTATACGTCCTGATGTGTGTAACATTGATGTCAGCAGCTGTTCCATCTCGACTCCACCCTTGGCAGGCACATTGGGTTGCTACTGTAGTCGCTCATGCCCTCCGCCTGCGTCCCAAGAGCCTAACCCGTGATTTTTCATCGAGAGAGCTCACAAGTTAGGGTCTCAGGGAGCAGGAGAAGTACAACAGGGTCCTGGCACTGAGGAGCCACACACATTCAGTCAGTCAATCAGTCAGCCGGACGTGGGGGTGAGAAGCATGGCACCCCTCTCTGTCTTACTCTATCTCTCACTACCACCACCCCTAGGTGCCTAACTCTCCCTCCTGACCCAAAACCACCTCTGCGTGTCTGTCTGCCCAGTGTCCGGTCCAGTCTGACCGCTTGGGTAATGTGCCGACTGGCTCCGTCAAACAACAGTCGTCCACTGTGGACGGAGCAGGAGAAAAGATTTCTCCCTTTTCCCCTCCTTCACTGCAGATTACTTATCCCTTCGTTTCAGAGAGCTGGAGTTAGAGAAGAGCTGAAGGCTCAGCACACAAAGACGGGCAAAGACATAGACCTACCAGAATACACAAATGCCACAAACACAGTAAACGGTAACACCATAGCACAACAAGACAATAATGGCAGAGACAAAGATGAAGGACATATCAGAGAAAATGAAGAGGGCTAAAAAAAGGAATAGGGTTCGCTGGAGATGGTCAGACTTGAATTTTCCCCGTTGCAGCGCAGAAGCCAGAGCTAGCCTCAGACAGGCGAGCCAGCATTCCCTGCTATGCTGTGCTCTGTGCTAACTAGCCTTTGTGCTGGCAGAGGAAAGCACCCCTAGCCAGGCAGCCATCTCGCCTCTTTGTCCTCAGAGCGTCGACATGCAGGCAGATCATCAGTCTACATCTCCCTCTCCCCCTCGGGATGGCTGGCCCCAGTGCTGGCCACTGCACAGGACACTCCGAACCCTCGCCTGCACTGACCGCTGCTGACCACAACAGCCACCGCCAGGGAGGAGAGCCGCCTGACAGCCCCAGTCTGAGGTCTTCCACCACTGGGGTGACTAGAGATTCCCCCCCCCCCCCCCCCCGCCCGCTCTATGGATAACCTCAGTCAGAAATTAAATAATACGAAAATATATCTTTACACGACGCCGCCACTCTCTTGGCTGACTGGCTTTGCGGAAGTGGCAGGTAAAAACCAATACTAACCAGGGTAAAATAAAATAAAAAACAAAGTTGTCTCGTGCAGAGCTATCTCACACGGAGCAGAGCAGAGCAGAGCATCCTCCAGAACTAGTGCTCCCCCCCCACTCCCTGATACAGACTGCAACGCCCCCCCCCACACCCCATTCACACACACACAGTGCTTTCTCTACTGCTAACTCTCCCTCCCCCCTCCCCTTACACCCACTCCGCCCGCCCCACCGCCAATGGCGGCGAGTTCTGCACGGTACAGAAATAAGTTGTCACCGCCACAGAGCCAAGCGAGAGCAGCCACATTCAGTCATCTTCAGTCACAGAGCTTTCCTCTCATCACAGACAGAGTTCAGACACACACAGAGTACAGTCACAGGCTGTGGTAACCAGAGACACACAATCATCATTGTCATGAAAGAAAGCAAACTGCCCTGTCATGAATCTTAACGACGCACCACACTATAGCCCAATGTCAGTGCCCCCCCCCCCCCCCCCCCCCCCCCAACTCCTCCCACAAATAATTTGATAGATAGATGCCTCTCTCAGGGGGAACACAGAGCAAAGCGGAAGCTTCCGGAAATGCATGTGCTCTCTTTGTTGCCCCGCGCCTCACACAATCCTCCGTCTTTGTGCCGATTACGCCTTTGTCATCCATCTTTGAGCGGAGGATGAGGAAGAAAAGGATGAAAAAAGAGCAGGCATAAAGAAAGCAAAGGAAAATAAAAGCAGAAAGGGAGACGATGAGGAGTCCACGGCGGCTGAGCCAGACGCAGGTCAGTGAGGTGGGACGCCCCCCCCCCCCCCCCCTTACTCTCCCCCTCCCTCACCGCTTGCATCATCAGCTCCATCTCATCACCCCCCCACCTCCGCCTTAGGCTCCAGGACCTCAGCCGCATTGTGACACTGTCATCTATCCTGTTTTTTTCCACGCAGGTCCAACACTAACACCACGGTGACAACAGGGCTATCGGGAGAAAACGGTGATGCCAAAACATTTTGTCTCTCAAAACACTGGCCAACTCCTACTCCCATCACCCCTCTTCTCCCCATCCCCAGGTCTACCTGTCTGCTCATCTGGCTGTCTGTGACTCCTGTCTGCGGCTGTGGTACTACGCTACGGCAATGGGAGTCTGCAGCAACAGCCCTCCCTCTCTCTCTCTTTCTCTCACTCCCTTATTCAGCCTCTGCCGAAAGCACACGTTCCACCCATTCTGCTGATCAATTCCTTCTCTTTCCAAAGGAGCACAAACACACTGCAGCCAGCCGCCTGGTGGGTTGGCCAAGGAGGAGGACGCGCTATAGTGGCTCATGCTGTCACACTAGAGACACTGACATACACCACAGGGCATACTGACACACAACTCAGAGAACAGATCCAACACAGACATGTTGACACACAACACAGACACAAGTACAGACACAGTCGTAGACAAAACATAAACAACAAGCAAACTGACACAAATAACATACCAGAGACAGACACTGGCACAGTCCCCCTACACACAAGATACAGGCACAGAAAGACAGACAATGACACAGACACCATCACAAACACTGACACTTTCACAATATTGTGACCGAAGCATTGAAGCGTGCACACACAGACAGACGACGCAATCCGACAGCAATGTATTTCACCAGTCAGACCAGACAAAGAATAGCATAATAGCTTTATAAAAGTATTAAATATATATACACGTATAGAGATGCTAAATGACACAGAAATCACAGGGCAGGGCTGTTTGTGAGATCTTCTGCTTGGACAGGTTTCGGACCGAAGTGGCTAAACCTAACCTGAAGTATTCTATCTATCTAGTTTCTCTCTTTCTAGCAGCCTGTATCTATCCCCTTAAGATTCCATACTACAACCACCCTACAATGCTGCAGTTAACAAAGCAGGACCTTTAGCAAAACCATCCCGTCATACTGTAGAATCCCAGTTAAAGACATACTGTATAGTCTCACATAGGCTGACTACTTCTTTATGTCCCACTCCTGCTACACACAGCCTTCAAGATTCACTGTCCTCCTCATCCCAAGGTAGAATAAATACCACAGACCATACTCATCTTACACATTTGATGATAAGATGATGAATGAAATGACCTTTATTTAAGTTGAGGTTATTTAAATAACAATTGTTTGAGGGGCTGTTTTATGCACGATCTGTCATCGCTTGGTAGAATACAATGAACACTAAAGTGTTGTTACGAGACACAGCAAATGGAACTAAGTCATATGACAGAGTAAAACAAAGAAAACAGATGATGGGTTGTTTTTTCTCTATCTGAGTGCGATCTGACCTTGACGGCTTGTCCTAATCTCAGAGCCCCTGACCTATCCCCCTCAACACCCCGGATGGATTAGGGTCGCGACCCCGTGCGACAGAGAGGGGGAGGGAGAGGGGGGCTGCAAATGTTATCATTGATTGATTATTTACTAGCCTTTTTAGGGACCCTAAGCGAGATTTGGTTGGGGGGCTTCCCCACCAAGCAGGCAAACATTTTTAGTGGCCCCCCTGTTGATGAAAAAATGTATGTTTAAACGTTTATTTCCTGCAATTCTAAACATTTTGCCATGGGGCGGAAAGAACAATTTTATAACACATTTCATACAATTCTACAAATTTTGCCATGGGGCAGAGATACATTTTAGCAGTTTTAAAGCAAATTTCCTGAAATTCTACCCATTTTGCCATTGGCTGGAGATACTTATTTTTTTAGTTTTAAAGCTCCCTGCACCTTGCAATTCTACACATTTTGCTATGACTTATGCCATGTTGATGATACTGGAGTGAGATTGACTAACAAAATCAATGGGGGCCCCCTGGAGGTCAGGGCCACTGGGCACGTGCCCTGTTTGCATTGTTGGTATTCGGCCATGATGACTAGATAACTGGCTAGACTAATTTACCAATCTAAAAATTGTTAGCTGACATGGCTAATTAAGTGACTGTCAGTGACTGACATATAACAAGATACAAACTGCTGATGCACAACCACATTTCAAACTTGCACCTTGTGTATTATACTATTCTAACCCTCAACAGTAAGTTAAGACCTCGAGTTCCAAATTGTATTTATATTTTTTTGTCGCGACCGCTTATGTCACTTATGCCTGGAGCCGGCCCTGAATTCAAACTGCGAAACCCCCAAGTCTCGGCTTTGCTGCAATGCAGAGATCCTTCAGAAAAATCACTCTGGCTCTCCACACACAGAAATCTGTATTTTAGCTCAAAAGAACATCAAGACCTAGAACACCAACAGTTAAAATAAATATTATATATTACATCATCTTCCGCCTGAAAACGGGCAACCAACAAGTAAGCTGTAGTTTTATCTGAATTGGGTTGGGGAGAATGCGCAGCATATGGCCTTAATTAGCCTAGCTAACTATAGTCTGCTCGCTCCCATCTCTCTCGGCCCATTCCTTAGCTGTAAAAATAAAGTGCCAGGCTCTACCTCGTGCAGCAGTGCTCAGGTTAAAAACTTAAGTTAAAAAAACCCACATGTATTTCAAATATCTGGATTTCCAACCAAAATTCATGATACTATTCCGAATAGTAAAATTATTTCAAACCCCCATCCCTAGTTATTGTGTATGAGAGAGGGGAGAGAGGGGAGGGGAGAGCGAGGGAGAGAGGGGAGGGAGAGGAGGCAGCAGTCTGTACAGCAGGACTGGTGATCAATCAGCTCCATTACAGCAGTGTCACTGCAACGTCTGGAGCTACCGCCACCCCACCTCAACACACACACACACACACACACACACACATAATCCCTGAGACACTCCAATCAGCGCAGAGCTACCCCCCCTTCCACCAACACACGCACACACACACAACTAGATGACACATGTTGACCCTCCTCTCCTCCCCCCAATCCTCCTCCTCTTCCCCCTCTATACTCCTATCATCTCCATTTCTCTAGGCTAGACTGTGTAGCGAATCTTGGAATACCACGGTTGGTCGTTTTTAACTGGCTAAGGAAACAGAACATGTGTACAATGTCATAAACATTAATGACCTTGGGTTGTCTTACAGTAAAAATCTAAAGGAAGAAGGAATGTAAGTTTCAGGAAGGTAGAGTGATTACATATCCTCAAGCCTCTATGATGCAGCACTAATATAAAAGAGAACGTTGTCATGAGTACTATGATTTACACCCCAGAAATACTGTAGTCTCAAAGAACACAAAAAAACTCACAGGAATGCAGTGCACACAATGACTTGAGAACCATTATGCACTATCAAAACGCTATTACACCACATCCACCCATTTAACGATAAGCCTGAATTCAGATAACAATGGCAGGCGAGCATCACTCAGACAGGTATCCAAACAAAGGACACCTAGCATACAGACAGACAGGCATGCAGACATACAGAAAGTCAGGCAGGCAGGCAGGCGGCACCATTGGTGGCGAGCAGAGAACTGGGGGGACAGGGATGTGTGTATGGGGGAAGGGGAGCCAGCCAGCCAGCCAGCGGGACATTAATGACGATCATGTCTTGTCACACTAGCTGACGAGGGTGGAGGGGGGGGACTGGTGGGGCCAGTCAGCGGACGCTGCCCTTGCCCTTCTCGATCAATACCATTGATCTGTCCCAGGGGTCAAGGGGCAAGAGCGTATCGATCGGGGAGAGTGGCTGACGCAGCAGCAGGCCGAGAGGAGAGGAGGGGGGGGGCTGACTGACTCCAGACAGATCAATGGCACACCCGTCTGCCATGGATGTGTTATGATTATTCATTTGCCATTAAACGGATCACATTAAGGGGATATCTCGCCTTGGGGAAAATACTAGCAGCCATGCAGATACCTCACCAAATCACAAGCTGCTGCTGTATGAACTGGGGGATTTGTAGCTGGCTAGTAGCTGCCTGTCTGGCCAGTAACAGCAGTGTCAGGCTCCAGTTCCTCAAGGTCTCTAGTGTTTACTGAGGGCAGGACCAGCAGACAAATGGCCTTGTTAAAAGAGCTCTCACTCAGACAAAAGCATGAATCAACTGAATTTGCATGTATGTACACTGAACAAAAATATAAACGCAACATGTAAAGTGTTGGTCCCATGTTTCATGAGCAGAAATAACAAATCCCAGAAATTGTCCACATGCACAAAAAGCTTATAGTGAGCATTTCTCCTTTGCCAAAATAATCCATCCACCTGAAATGTGTGGCATATCAAGAAGCTGATTAAACAGCATGATCTTACACAGGTACTGGGGACAATAAAAGGCCGCTATAAATTTGCAGTTTTGTCACACAACACAATGCCACAGATGTTTTAAGTTTTGAGGGAGCGTGCAATTGGCATGTTAACTGCAGCAATGTCCACCAGAGCTGTTGCCAGAGAATTTAATGTTAATTTCTCTACCATAAGCTGCCTCCAACGTTGTTTTAGGGAATTTGGCAGAACGTCCAACCGGCCTCACAAACACAGACCACGTGTATGGCATTGTGTGGGCGAGCGGTTTGCTGATGTCAACGTTGTGAACAGAGTGCCCCATGATGGCGGTGGGGTTATGGTATGGGCAGGCAGGCATAAGCTACGGTCAACGAACACAATTGCATTTTATCGATGGCAATTTGAATGCACAGAGATACCATGACAAGATCCTGAGGCCCATTGTCGTGCCATTCATCTGCCGCCATCACCTCATGTTTCAGCATGATAATGCATGGCCCCATGTTGCAAGGATCTGTACACAGTTCCTGGAAGCTGAAAATGTCCCAGGTCTTCCATGGCCTGCATACTCACCAGACATGTCACCCATTGAGCAGATTTGGGATGCTCTGGATCGACGTGTACGACAGCGTGTTCCAGTTCCCTCCAATATCCAACAACTTCGCACAGCCATTGAAGAGGAGTGGAACAACATTCCACAGGCCACAATCAACAGCCTAATCAACTCTATGCGAAGGAGATGTCACGCTGCATTAGGCAAATTATGGTCACACCAGATACTGACTGGTTTTCTGATCCACGTCCCTACTTTTTTTTTTTTAAGGTAGCTGTGACCAACAGATGCATATCTATATTCCCAGTCGTGAAATTCATAGATTTATTTATTTCAATTGAATGATTTCCAGTGGTGGAAAAAGTACCCAATTGTCATAAAAGTAGAGATACCTTAATAGAAAATGACTCAAGTAAAAGTGAAAGTCACCCAGTAAAATACTACTTGAGTAAAAGTCTAAAAGTAGGGGGCCTCCCGAATGGTGCAGCAGTCTGAGGCACTGCATCACAGTACTAGAGGCGTCACTACAGATCCTGGTTCGATCCCGGGCTGTGTTGCAGCCGGCCGCGACCGGGAGACCCATGAGGTGGCGCACAATTGGCCCAGCGTCGTCCGGGTTAGCGGAGGGTGTGGCAGGCTGGGATATCCTTATCCCATCGCGCTCTAGCGACTCCTTGTGGCGGCCGGGCGCATGCACGCTGACTTCAGTGTTTCTTCCAACACATTGGTGCGGCTGGCTTCCGGGTTAAGCGAGCAGTGTGTCAAGAAGCAGTGCGGCTTGGCATGGTCATGTTTCAGAGGACTCATGGCTCTCGACCTTCGCCTCTCCTGAATCCCTACGGGAGTTGCAGCGATGGGACAAGACTGTAACTACCAATTGGATATCACAAAAAAGGGGTAAAAAGTACAACAAATAAATAACACTACCGTTCAAAAGTTTGGGGTCACTTAGAAATGTCCTTGTTTTCGAAAGAAAAGCAATTTTTTTGGCCATTAAAATAACATCAATTGATCAGAAATACAGTGTAGACATTGTTAATGTTGTAAATGGCTATTGTAGCTGGAAACTGCTGATTTTTAATGGAATATCTACATAGGCGTACAGAGGCCCATTATCAGCAACCATCAGTCCTGTGTTCCAATGGCACATTGTGTTTGCTAATCCAAGTTTATCATTTTAAAAAGGCTCTTTGATCATTAGAAAACCCTCTTGCAATTATGTTAGCACAGCTGAAAACTGTTGTGCTGATTAAAGAAGCAATAAAACTGGCCTTCTTGAGACTAGTTGAGTATCTGGAGCATCAACAATTGTGGATTCAATTACATGCTTAAAATGGCCAGAAACAAATAACTTTCTTCTGAAACTCGTCAGTCTATTCTTGTTCTGAGAAATGAAGGCTATTCCATGTGAGAAATTGCCAAGAAACTGAAGATCTCGTACAACGCTGTGTACTACTCCCTTCCCAGAACAGCGCAAACTGGCTGTAACCAGAATAGAAAGAGGAGTGGGAGGCCCCGGTGCACAACTGAGCAAGAGGACAAATACATTAGAGTGTCTAGTTTGAGAAACCGGCACCTCACAGGTCCTCAACTGGCAGCTTCATTAAATAGTACCCGCAAAACACCAGTCTCAACGTCAACAGTGAAGAGGCAACTCCGGGATGCTGACCTTCTAGGCGGAGTTGCAAAGAAAAAGCCATATCTCAGACTGCCCCTCTTAATCTTTTATTTTTATTGGCCAGTCTGAGATATGGCTTTTTCTTTGCAACTCTGGCCAGTTTTATTGCTTCTTTAATCAGCACAACAGTTTTCAGCTGTGCTAACATAATTGCAAAAGGGTTTTCTAATGATCAATTAGCCTTTTAAAATGATAAACTTGGATTAGCAAACACAACGTGCCATTGGAACACAGGACTGATGGTTGCTGATAATGGGCGTCTGTACGCCTATGTAGATATTCCATTAAAAATCAGCCGTTTCCAGGTACAATAGCCATTTACAACATTAACAATGTCTACACTGTATTTCTGATCAATTTGATGTTATTTTAATGGACATTTTCTTTCGAAAACAAGGACATTTCTAAGTGACCCCAAACTTTTGAACGGTAGTGTATATATTGTAAACGTATTTAGTTTTAAATATACTTAAGTATCGAAAGTAAATGTAATTTCTAAAATATACTTAAATATCAAAAGTAAAAGTATAAATAATTTCAAATTCCTTATATTAAGCAAACCAGATGGCACCATTTTCTTGTTTTTTTAAATGTACTGATAGCCAGGGGCACACTGCAACACTCAGACATTTACCTTCAATGAAATTTTGGGCAAAAAGGCAAACTCAGCTGCAACATTCATTGAATCAGAGGGCTCATTCATGACAAAACCCACTGATATTGCCAATTACTTTAATTATTTTTTCATTGGCAAGATTAGCAAACTTAGGCCTGACATGCCAGCAACAAACGTTGACACTACACATCCAAGTATAACTGATCAAATTATGAAAGACAAGCATTGTAATTTTGAAATCTGTAAAGTGAGTGTGGAAGAGGTGAAAAAAGTATTGTTGTCTATCAACAATGACAACTTAGATGGAAAATTACTGAGGATAATAGCAGATGATATTGCCACTCCTATTTGCCACATCTTTAATCTAAGCCTATTAAAAAGTGTGTGCCCTCAGGCCAGGAGGGAAGCAAAAGTAATTCCGCTACCCAAGAATAGGGCTCCCGAGTGGCGCAGCGGTCTAAGGCACTGCATCTCAGTGCTTGAGGCGTCACTACAGACCCCCTGGTTCGATTTCAGGCTGTATCACAACCGGCCGTGATTGGGAGTACCATAGGGCGGCGCACAATTGGCCCAGCGTCGTCCGGGTTTGGCCAGTGTAGGCCGTCATTGTAAATAAGAATTTGTTCTTAACTGACTTGCCTAGTTAAATAAAAAGATTGTAAAGCCCCATTTACTGGCTCAAATAGTCGACCAATCAGCCTGTTACCAACCCTTAGTAAACTTTTGGTAAAAATTGTGTTTGACCAGATACAATGCTATTTTACTGTAAACAAATTGACAACAGACTTTCAGCACGCTTATAGGAAAGGACATTCAACAAGAACGGCACTTACACAAATGACTGATGATTAGCTGAGAGAAATTGATGATAAAAAGCTGTTTTGTTAGACTTCAGTGCGGCTTTTGACATTATCGATCATATTCTACGAATGGAAAAACGTATGTATTATGGCTTTACACCCCCTGCTATATTGTGGATAAAGAGTTAACTGTCTAACAGAACACAGAGGGTGTTCTTTAATGGAAGCCTCTCCAACATAATCCAGGTAGGAATTCCCTAGGGCAGCTGTCTAGGCCCCTTACTTTTTTCAATCAATCAATCAATTACATCAATTACATCAGCAGATGTCACAAAGTGCTATACAGAAACCCAGCCTAAGACCCCAAACAGCAAGAAATGCAGATGTAGAAGCATGGTGGCTAGGAAAAACTCCCTAGAAAGGCAGGAACCTAGGAAGAAACCTAGAGAGGAACCAGGCTCTGAGGGGTGGCCAGTCCTCTTCTGGCTGTGCCGGGTGGAGATTATAAGAGTACCTGGCCATTTAAAGCCAGATTTTCAATCTTTACTAATGACATGCCACTGGCTTTGAGTAAAGCCAGTTTCTGTCTATGTATGCGGATGACTCAACACATACACGTCAGCTACTACAGCGAGTGAAATCACTTAACAAAGAGCTGCAGTTAGTTTCAGAATGGGTGGCAAGGAATAAATTATTTCAAAAACTAAAAGAGTTGTATTTGGGACAAATCATTCACTAAACCCTAAAACTCAACTAAATATTGTAATAAATAATGTGAAAATTGAGCAAGTTTAGCTGACTAAACTGCTTGGAGTAACCCTGGATTGTAAACTGTCACGGTCAAAACATGTTGATACAACAGTAGCTAAGATGGGGAGAAGTCTTCTCACTACTTGTTTTTGTAAGAAGTGTTGACATGCTAAATGCACCGAGGTGTCTGTTTAAACTACTAGCACACAGCTCGGACACCCATGCATACCCCACAAGACAAGCCACAAAAGGTCTCTTCACAATCCCCATGTCAAGAACATACTATGGGAGGCGCACAGTACTACATAGAGCCATGGCTACATGGAACTCTGTTCCACATTAGGTAACTGATGCAAGCAGTAGAATCAGATTTAAAAAACAGATCAAATTCTCCTTATGGAACTGCGGAGACTGTGAAGACACACACACACAGGCACAGACACACATACACATGATAAGACACGCAGTCTACACACACGTACACATGTATTTTGTATTGTAGATATGTGATAGTAGAGTAGTGGCCTGAGGGAACACACTTAATGTGTTGTGAAAAGTGTTATGAAATGTAATGTCATGTAATATTTTAAATTGTATATAACTGCCTTAATGTTGCTGGACCCCAGGGGCAGCAGCTAACGGCGATCCTTAATAAATACAAATACAAAGGAAGCATGCGTGTTTAGTGAGTCTGCCGGATCAGAGGCAGTAGGGATGACCAGGGATGTTCTTTTGATAAGTGCGTGGATTTGACCATTTTCCTGTCCTGCTAAGCATTCAGAATGTAATGAGTACTTTTGGGTGTCAGGGAAAATGTATGTAGTAAAAAGTACATTCTTTTATTTAGGAATGTAGTGAAGTAAAAGTACAAGTTGTCAAAAATATAAATAGTAAAGTAGATTACAGATACTAAAAAAAACTACTTAAGTAGTACTTTAAAGTATTTTTACTTAAGTACTTTACACAACTACTGATTTCCTTATATGAACTGTAACTCAGTAAAGTCTTTGAAATTGTTGCATGTTGCGTTTATATTTATGTTCAGTTTATGTGTATGGGGATTATGCCCAATAATAACTCACTGAAAATACTCTCAATACACTTATTACAATAGGGTTGATTTTTTTATGCATATGTAGAGGCTAAAAAAACACTACAAAATATATTTTAAATGGTCAACTACTCTACAACTATGACATCAAGAGGTCAACATTGCTTTTGCTAATGCAGCTGGTGCTAGAGAGATTGTGATATTCATCCATTTCCTTCCTGTGCACAGATTACATGCAATTGTACATTATTTTTAAATTGTAAGTTGCATTTCATAATCAGACAATTACATGCCTCCTCCCCAATATAATTTTGTTTGAAAACATTCCATTGTTACAATTTCACCTGGCATGACATAATATAAGTAAATATATGCTGCCTAGCATGATCTGGAATGCAGGATATATCCTGAAGTAAAATTCAGTAAAATCTTTTAAATGACCTATTATAAGCTCTCTGTCAGTGTACTTTTCTGTTCAGGAGGCCTTGGTTGGTTAGTGCAGTGAAAATTGAACCTCTCCTCACCCCTCAGTCTCTCCTCTCCCACCGTCTCTCCTTTCCTCTCCCCCAGTCTCTCCTCTCCTCTCCTATCTAATCCCATATTTTATTTGTCCAACCGTCCCATAAATGGAAGCACAGCTGGGACCAATGACTCCTAGCCCTGCATGGCCGCTGGGCCAGTTGGAGCAGGGAGTGCTGAGGCAGCATGTCCTCTTCGCCTCGGCCCGCTTGCTAGCTACATCTGGATGACCATTCAGTTCAGAGGTGAGGAAAGACGGGGAAAATAGAGCTCTTAAAATAAACTCTGTGCTCCGGCACAACGCAGCTTGGCTCCTCTAGTCTTCAATAACTGTGCGGAGGGCTAAGAAGGAACAGGATGAAGCCAACCAAGGCTTTTTGCCTACCTGGCTGCAAATGGAAAACATATTTGAATAGTACATACTACAACAGAATTTAATTTGAAAGTGAAGAGATGGATCACCGAAAAAGTGATCTATAAATTTGCACTGGAATTAAGAGTATAAATTTCATATTTGTTCTCCTCCAGAAATTCAGATATGGTTAATTGAATGTTCTTTACATCATTCAGAACCTTAACCAATATCATTTCACTCAGTCTGACCCCAGAGGGCCAGACAACTGAGTGACTGAGGTGTACCACTATAGTGGTTGTTTTGACAGAGCAGTCACCACAGAGATCCCACCCCACGCCAGCAGGAAAGTCAGCTAGGAGGCTCAATGCAGATAAAAGGCCCTTCCTTCTGGGGTTTCCAGGGTTTTAGCAGGATCAGGCTAAACAACACACTGTCAACCTGTTGGCAGCATTGTGAGCCGTCTGAGGCTGGTCGTTGAGCCTACATGGAGAGCAGAGGAGGCTGGTGGGATGAGCAATAGGAGGAAGGGCTCATTGGAATGGGTGGAATTGAATCAATGGAACGGAGTCAAACATGTGGTTTCCATACATTTGATGTGTTTGATACCGTTTCATTAATTCCATTCCAGCCATTACAATGAGCCTGTCCTCCTATAGGCCTCTCACTCTCTGCCATTGAACACCCGTTAATATCACTCTGCGTTTGTTTGGCCCCTTATTGACAGCTGCTAAATCCCTTTCACTGGGAGGCCCATGTTGATAAGAGGCTCCACCAGCTGAGAAAGGCTCTCTGAGGTACTGGCTAGCTGCTGAGGTACTGCTGCAGAGCTGTGGTGGTGGGTGGAGCAGGGCGCTCCTAGCAACTGGCAATGTCTGTCAAGCTAGGGCCCTTATGGATTTAGTAGTGTGTTTCAAAGGCCTCTGGTCTTTTCCAAGACATCTTGGTCAAAACATCTTTGTCTCGTTGTAGTGATATCAGGTATTGGAATATAGCCGTGAATAGCAACCCAAAGTATCAATAAAGCTGCCATTGCAGGTTGGATAACTAAGGTTGAGTTGTAGGGACAATCTGACACCCATATCGACTCTAGACTGAAGAGACTGCTTTCCAACCAGACAGTGTAAAGTGAAAGAGACAATTATATACAACGATACCATAACAGTGGTGTATTTACTCATGACCCTATATGAGAGGTTTACATTACAGCCAGAGCCAACAAAGCCAGAAAAAACTGACATGGTGCTCTGACGAACAGAGGAATTACAACAACACCCTCTTGCTTTCAGTACATTTCAAATTCAGTTTGAATTTGAAATTATCTGTAGACTGATAAAACTGATCCACATATGCATTTTGTTCTCCTTTGTGTTGATCCGACTCTTTTTACAAGCTGTGCCCCACTGCCAGAGAGAGAGAGAGAGCCATAGTCAGAGCCCCTGATTTTAGTAGACAAACCGACTGGGTCTATGGTAAATAGAGACTTCAGCCCACACTGGGCTGGAGCAGGTTTAAACCCCAGACCAGACCAGACCGCATATCACTACTGCACCCCGTCGCTCATTGTAGGGGACAAGTGCCCATAGGTCATAACTAAGGCTCGGTGCATGGAAACATATAAACATAGACTGTTCCAATGCTGGACATTTTTAACATTACAGCAGTCTGTATGTCTGCTGAAGCAGTTTGGGGAACGGCCTTGCTTCCAGCAGGTACAGTAGGTAGGTAGGTGTGATAATCAAGCCACTAAACCCCTTGAGAAAGGCACTTAACCTGGCTGAACCTGGGAACTGTATTCCACAGTGCAAATGGATACATAGTAAAAGCTGAGGGCGATGTCTGTTGTTTTCTGAAACAAAAGCATCAGCTAAACAGAGAATTTCAGATTTATGATGATTATTACATTTCATACTTGATGTTTACATCCAACCATCTGGGCATCATAAAATGTGGCAGTGATTCAGTGCTCAACTCACAGGAGAATGGTTGTGATAATGTCAAGGCCCTGGCCTGTACTAGAGAGTGATGCCTGGGCTGACTGACGGAGACTACGAAAACACAGGAATGCTCAAATGGCTCAGGGAGCAATGTGAAACCAGGGGAAACTGGTATTGTGTGAAATAATTTCCACCACACAATTATGTCTTGGCGAGAAAATTTAACATTAGCAATAGCAGAATAGCTTGACAGTATTAGGCTATGAAAGACATACTGCAGATTCCATTGCTGCGAGCTCCAGCACCAGCAGTAAATGGTGTATTGTTGTTTTAACAACATAATAATTCAATTAGATCTATTCAATAATGGGCTCACAATAGCAAAGAATATAATGGATTTTAAAAAGCATTAAGAAATGTGCATTCACTATATTCCTTGTGAATGATAAATCAGTTATACATTAAATATACTTAATATTCTCATGGATAGTGAAAGAACAAGGGGAAAAGCCTTTGTTTGCTGTGTGCTTTTTTGTGGTTGGAGTGATACTATACAGTTGATGTCTAACATTACAGATCCTCTGTGTGATTGATGCAGTGTGGTCATTCCTCCCTCCCTACCAGAGTGGATGACAACCATCTAAAAATACACCACTTTTCAACCTAACACTAATTGAAGGTTTTGTGCCCCTAAAGGCAGACTGACCGTGGGTCTACTGGCAGGAAAGGTCCATTAGGAGCCTGTGTAGAGAAAGGAAAAGCTATAAGAGCAGGGACACACACATACACTATACAGTACCAGTCAAAAGTTTGGACACACCTACTCATTCAAGGGTTTTTATTTATTTGTACTATTTTCTACATCGTAGAATAATAGTGAAGATATCAAAACTATGAAATAACACATATGGAATCATGTAGTAACCAAAAAAGTGTTAAACAAATCAAAATATATTTTATATTTGAGATTCTTTAAAGTAGCCACCCTTTGCCTTGATGACAGCTTTGCACACTCTTGGCATTCTCTCAACCAGCTTCATGAGGTAGTCACCTGGAATGCATTTCAATTAACAGGTGTGCCTTGTTAAAAGTTAATTTGTGGAATTTTTTTCTTAATGCATTTGAGCCAATCAGTTGTGTTATGACAAGGTAGGGGTGGTATACAGAAGATAGCCCTATTTGGTAAAAGACCAAGTCCATATTATGGCAAGAACATCTCAAATAAGCAAAGAGAAACGACAGTCCATCAAGACATGAAGGTCAGTCAATCTGGAAAATGTCAAGAACTTTGAAAGTTTCTTCAAGTGCAGTCTGGCTCTCCAGACCCAGAGTTACCTCTGCTGCAGAGGATAAGTTCATTAGAGTTACCAGCCTCAGAAATTGCATCCCAAATAAATTCTTCACAGAGTTCAAGTAACAGACACATCTCAACATCAGCTGTTCAGAGGAGAATGTGTGAATCACGCCTTCATGGTTGAATTGCTGCAAAGAAACCACTACAAAAGGACACCAATAAGAAGAAGAGACTTGCTTAGGCCGACCTCAACCCAATTGAGATGGTTTGGGACGAGTTGCACCGCAGAGTGAAGGAAAAGCAGCCAACAAGTGCTCAGCATATGTGGGAACTCCTTCAAGACTGTTGGAAAAGCATTCCTCATGAAACTGGTTGAGAGAATGCCAAGAGTGTGCAAAGCTGTCATCAAGGCAAAGGGTGGCTACTTTGAAGAATCTCAAATATAAAATATATTTTGATTTGTTTAACACTTTTTTGGTTACTACATGATTCCATATGTGTTATTTCATAGTTTTGATGTCTTCACTATTATTCTAGAATGTAGAAAATAGTAAAAATAAAGAAAAACCCTTGAATGAGTAGGTGTGTCCAAACCTTTGACTGGTACTGTATATACAAAAGTATGTGGACACCCCTTCAAATGAGTGGATTCGGCTATTTCAGCCACACCCGTTGCTGACAGGTGTATAAAATCGAGCACACAGCCATGCAATCTCCATAGAAAAACATTGGCAGTAGAATGGCCTTACTGAAGAGCTCAGTGATTTTCAACGTGGCACCGTCATAGGATGCCACATTTCCAACAAGTCAGTTTGATACATTTCTGCCCTGCTAGAGCTGCCCCGGTCAACTGTAAGTGCTTTTATTGTGAAGTGGAAACGTCTAGGAGCAACAATGTCTCAGCCGCGATGTGCTGAAGCGCTGAAGCGCGTAAAAATCGTCTGTCCTCGGTTGCAACACTCACTACCGAGTTACAAACTGCCTCTGGAAGCAACGTCAGCACAAGAACTGTTCGTTGGGAGCTTCATGAAATGGGTTTCCGTGGCCGAGCAGCCGCACACAAGCCTAGGATCACCATGCGCAATGCCAAGCATTGGCTGGAGTGGTGTAAAGCTCGCCGCCATTGGACTCTAGAGTAGTGGAAATCCGTTCTCTGGAGTGATTAATCACACTTCACCATCTGGCAGTCCGACGGACGAATCTGGGTTTGGTGGATGCCAGGAGAACGCTACCTACCCCAATGCATAGTACCAACTGTAAAGTTTGGTGGAGGAGGAATAATTGTCTGGGGCTGTTTTTCATGGTTCGGGCTTGGCCCCTTAGTTCCAGTGAAGGGAAATCTTAACGCTACAGCATACAATGACATTCTAGATGATTCTGTGCTTCCAACTCTGTCCACATACTTTTGGTCATGTAGTGTAGGATTGTCTACCGTTTGCCAGCCGAGAGTAATTAGCACCTCTGCACAGAGTGTCGGCAGTCAATCTCTTTTGTGTATACACAGCAAAGACCTTGAAGTCGCCAGCCACAAAGCCTGGTAAAATACTCCAAACCAGGTGGCAGTAGAGTTGTTTGGCAATTACAAAAATATACCATGGTACTACCATTGTCCTATTATGGTACTTTCACTTATGGTATAGTCTCAATCATGGAAATGTACCATGGTTTTAGCTTTAAGTATGATGGTACTTCCATGCACCTAAATAATACCATGGTATTGCCTCAAAAATTATCATATGGTCCCATTTTTATTAATTGTGCATTACCATAGTACATTTACATTTACATGACGCTCTTATCCAGAGCGACTTACAGGAGCAATTAGGGTTAAGTGCCTTGCTCAAGGGCACATCGACAGAATTTTTTCACCTAGTCGGATCGGGGATTAGAACCAGCGACCTTTCGGTTACTGGCACAACGCTCTTACCCACTAAGCTACCTGCCGCCATGACTGGCAGTATAATGCATTAAATAAATAAACCCCCCCAAGGTCAAAAGAGGTTGGTTGGTATTATACTGATTAATTTATATACCAGTATGGGCAAGTTTCTGATAAAGTCAGAAGCAGGTTACTTGTTGGTCCTAGTTGGTCTGTAACATCAACGAAAAAGGGAAATAGTTGCTGTGAAAAAGGGGTTATACTTTTTGTATTAATAGTACAGTTTTTTGCTCATGTTTGGGCTCCCTGTGTTGCAAACATGAAATGTGAGATATATGGTAACCTAATCTTTGTCATTTTGTAATAATTTACAGTCTTTATAGTCAATGGGTGTTGAGCTTGTTTCGGACCGCAGAGGGAGTCGCTCGCTCTAGTGGTTGCTTCACGCGCTCTCACTCTACAGTGGCTTTCGCGCTAGCCTGCCTAGTCAGTGTCAGTTGAATGAGAGAGCAAACTGAAAACTGAAGAGATAAGCACCAGATAAACAAAATAGTTAAAACATTATCATCAAGTTAAAATGAGTGTAATGATATAATTGTTGTAATTTTTTATGAGGTTTTAATAGCTTAATTTAGGTAGCCCCCCTACCTCTACGGAAGCACAGTTCCCGCTCAGCCCAGTCAAAGCTATTCGCTGCTCTGGCACCCCAATGGTGGAACAAGCTCCCCCACGACGCTAGGACAGCGGAGTCACTGACCACCTTCCGGAGACACTTGAAACCCTACCTCTTTAAGGAATACCTGGAATAGTATAATAGTAATCCTTCTACCCCCCCCTTTACTACCACTGTCTTTTGTCTAAACTAACACCTGACTTATTTCACCTGCTAGCACTGACTTGTTTAAAGAAATGTACTTATTGTGATCAAGATGTAGTTGTCCCACTGGCTATCCTAAGTTGAATGCACCAATTTGTAAGTCGCTCTGGATAAGAGCGTCTGCTAAATGACTTAAATGTTAAATGTAAAATAAAAGTATGTTAGCATAGAAGCTGACGTCGGCTATAGTTAGCTCCAGTCAAGCTAGCCTGCTGCAGTCATGGCGACAGGACCAACAAACGTTCTTGCTGAGTGTTAACAAAGTGAATCATTGTAACTTGCTGTTTTTAGGGATATGTTGAGAATTACATGATGAAAATGTATCTATGAGATAAGATGATAATGAATACCTTTTACAAATGTTTTTTTAGTATGTTGGCTATTTAGATTTGTATAGGAGTAGCCAAGTCAGTTGGAAGAGAGATAAACTAACTATTTGAAATACTCAAGGTTTCAGACTCCCTTCATTCTTCTCACCATACCCTATCCAGGTCCCAAGGTTTATGAGGGTACACTACACTAACAGACCATGTGTGTTGTGGTTTTTCACTATGAGCTAAAGGGGTTTATGAGATTACTAGGCCTACGCTTTGCCAATGCAGCACTAGTAGTCAATGTTGCATTAAGTGAGTACCATAAATTACTATGTTTTTGGTCACTTTACCCAAAAAACGGTGGGGTACAGACCATCATAATACATTGTAAACAACTATAAAACCATTCTATTTTTTTCATTGCACTACCAAGGTTCATTTTTCTACCATGGCAGGAAAATACCATGGTACTAGTGTAAATATCATGGTATTTTCCTGCCATGTTAGTACAATGAAAAAACTACTATGGTACTATCATGTTTTTTTGGTCACTACCATGGCAGGAAAATACCATGGTATTTGCACCAGTACTATGGTATTTTCCTGCCATGGTACTGACCCAAAAAAATGATAGTACAATGGTATTTTTTTCATTGTACTACCATGGTGCATTTTTTAAAGGGAATTTATTGCTTAGTTTATGGTCTAGATTCTAATGTTAGCTAACTAGCTGCGCTAATGTTGCTATTTTATAGAAAGCCCTGGTTGATACTAGCCAGATGTCCACTGCTGGATAACTACCTAGCAAGATAACAAATAAACAATTTAATTCACTCTCCATAATATGCATTTACATTTACATTTTAGTCATTTAGCAGACGCTTTCATCCAGAGCGACTTACAGTTAGTGAGTGCATACATTTTCATACTGGCCCCCCGTGGGAAACGAACCCACATCCCTGGCGTTGCAGGCGCCATGCTCTACCAACTGAGCTACACGGGGCCCTGACTGCCAGCGCCAGCCCATAGCCAAATGTTTAGCATATTCGCTAGCTAGCACAACATAGCTAGTTAGCTAGCTAACTAGCTAAGGACACTGCACTAACTCGGCAGCTAACACAGGCAGCTGTTTCATGGAAACCAATCCATTGTGATTTAATTATAATGTAAATACTAGCTACAGTGGTTAGCGAGCTTGGAGGAATCATTTAGTGTTGTGTGCACTTAGCTAGCTACCATCCAATAGCCTAACATTGGAATTTATTATTGTATTTATTTTTTATTATTCTACCCCCTTTTTCTCCCCAATTTTGTGATACCCAATTTGTCCTGCCAAGCCTGCTTCTTGACACACTGCTCGCTTAACCCGGAAGCCAGCCGCACCAATGTGTCGGAGGAAACACTGTCCAACTGAAATCTTGCGACTTGTGACGGCTGGCCGCCCAACAACCTGCCCGCTTGACCCTATCCCCTCCTCTCTTCTCCAGACCATTTCCGGAGACCTTCTCCCTTACCTCACCTCGCTCATCAACTCATCCTTGACCGCTGGCTATGTCCCTTCCATCTTCAAGAGAGCGAGAGTTGCACCCCTTCTCAAAAAACCTACACTCGATCCCTCCGATGTCAACAACTGCAGACCAGTATCCCTTCTTTCTTTTCTCTCCAAAACTCTTGAGCGTGCCGTCTTTAGACAACTCTCTTGCTATCTCTCTCAGAATGACCTTCTTGATCCAAACCAGTCAGGTTTCAAGACTGGTCATTCAACTGAGACTGCTCTTCTCTGTGTCACGGAGGCTCTCCGCACTGCTAAAGTTAACTCTCTCTCCTCTGCTCTCGTCCTTCTAGACCTATCTGCTGTCTTTGATACGGTGAACCATCAGATCCTCCTCTCCACCCTCATCAACGGCACGGCTCACTCTTGGATTGCGTCCTACCTGACAGGTCGCTCCTACCAGGTGGCGTGGCGAGAATCTGTCTCCGCACCACGTGCTCTCACCACTGGTGTCCCCCAGGGCTCAGTTCTAGGCCCTCTCCTATTCTCGCTATACACCAAGTCACATGGCTCTGTCATATCCTCACATGGCCTCTCCTATCATTGCTACGCAGACGACACACAATTCATCTTCTCCTTTCCCCCTTCTGATAACCAGGTGGCGAATCGCATCTCTGCATGTCTGGCAGACATATCAGTGTGGATGACGGATCACCACCTCAAGCTGAACCTCGGCAAGACGGAGCTGCTCTTCCTCCCGGGGAAGGACTGCCCATTCCATGATCTCGCCATCACGGTTGACAACTCCATTGTGTCCTCCTCCCAGAGTGCAAAGAGCCTTGGCGTGACCCTGGACAACACCCTGTCGTTCTCCGCTAACATCAAGGCGGTGACCCGATCCTGTAGGTTCATGCTCTACAACATCCGCAGAGTACGACCCTGCCTCACACAGGAAGCGGCATAGGTCCTAATCCAGGCACTTGTCATCTCCTGTCTGGATTACTGCAACTCGCTGTTGGCTGGGCTCCCTGCCTGTGCCATTAAACCCCTACAACTCATCCAGAACGCCACTGCCCGTCTGGTGTTCAACCTTCCCAAGTTCTCTCACGTCACCCCGCTCCTCCGCACATTCCACTGGCTTCCAGTTGAAGCTCGCATCTGCTACAAGACCATGGTGCTTGCCTACGGAGCTGTGAGGGGAACGGCACCTCCGTACCTTCAGGCTCTGATCAGTCCCTACACCCAAACGAGGGCATTGCATTCATCCACCTCTGGCCTGCTGGCCCCCCTACCTCTGCGGAAGCACAGTTCCCGCTCAGCCCAGTCAAAGCTGTTCGCTGCTCTGGCACCCCAATGGTGGAACAAGCTCCCTCACGATGCCAGGACAGCGGAGTCACTCACCACCTTCCGGAGACACTTGAAACCCCACCTCTTTAAGGAATACCTGGGATAGGATAAAGTAATCCTTCTACCCACCCTTACCCCACCCAATTTTTTTATTTTTTATAAATAAATATATACAAAATATTGTAAAGTGGTTGTCCCACTGGCTATCATAAGGTGAATGCACCAATTTGTAAGTCGCTCTGGATAAGAGCGTCTGCTAAATGACGAAAAAGTAAATGATAAATTACTCCTTGTGGCGGGCGCCTGCAAGCTGACGACCGAAGTCAGCTTGCAGGCGCCCGCCACAAGGAGTCACTAGAGCGCGATGTGACACAGCCTGGGATCGAACCCGAGGCTGTAGTGGTGCCTCTGATCGCTGCACCACTCGGGAAGCCCTAGCCTACATTGCATATGAAGTGTGAGTGGCTCATGACATTTAACCGTGGATGTACAGAGAAAATGCCCAATTTTTTCCTTTTTTGTTGTCACTCCTTTTGGCTCCCCCACGTGGGCTTTCGTGCTCGCTGATTTGCTCAAAGTCAAGTTGTTGGCCACTGACGAGTATTGCGATTCTACAAGTAGAAACAGCAGGTTCATCGCTAACTGGTCGGCACACAGCAGGTACCGCTTTTGTTCTAGCAAGAGAACAAATGGCCTCCCACTGTGATAAGTACCTATCGGCAGTGAGCTTATCAGTGCGTTTCATGCTTAACACGATATCCATTGTCACCTCATATAACACTGTAACAACTAATTCTAATGAGAGCACACAGTTTAAACAAAGTCAAGCTAATTGTGGATCATCATGAGACTTGTGTTTTCTTTAAACAACTACACTTTTAAAATAAGAAACTCATATATCAACCATTTCTACAAATATAACTCTCATTGTGTAATATATACTGAACAAAAATATAAACGCAACATATAAAGTGTTGGTCCCATGTTTCTTACACTGATATAAAAGATCACAGACATTTTCCATACTCACAAAAAAAGTTATTTCTCTCAAATTCTGTGCACAAATGTGTTTACATCCCTGTTAGTGAGCATTTCTCATTTAAAAAGATAATCCATCCACCTGACAGGTGTGGCATATCAAGAAGCTGATTAAACAGCATGATCATTACACAGGTGCACCTTGTGCTGGGGACAATAAAAGGTCACTCAAAAATTTGCAGTTTTGTCACACAACACAATGCCACAGATGTCTCAAGTTTTGAGGGAGTGTGCAATTGGCATGCTGACAGCAGGAATGTCCAACAGAGCTGTTGCCAGAGAATTTAATGTTCATTTCTCTACCATAAGCCGCCTCCAACGTCGTTTTAGAGAATTTGGCAGTACGTCCAACCAGCCTCACAACCGCAGACCACATGTAACCACGCCAGCCCAGGACCTCCACATCCGGCTTCTTCACCTGCGGGAATGGTGGAGACACCCGGACAGCTGATGAAACTGAGGAGTATTTCTGTCTGTAATAAAGCCTTTTTGTGGGGAAAAACTCAGTCTGATTGGCTGGACCTGGCTCCCCAGTGGGTGGGCCTATGCCCTCCCAGGCCCACCCATGGCTGCGCCCCTGCCCAGTCATGTGAAATCCATAGATTAGGGCCTAATGAATTTATTTCAATTGACTGATTTCCTTATATGAACTGTAACTCAGTAAAATTATTGAAATTGTTGCATGTTGCGTTTAGATTTTTGTACAATATATTTAGGCAACGTTCCATCTAAATTCATCACCTTTATAATGCACACTTACATTAAAATAGTGCACAGAGAAAAAAACAATGACGGCGATGTTTTGACATCATGGCCCTCAAAAATAGTTGGCTAATGTAAACCAAGCCAAGCTATGCTTTGAAAGACATGATGAGGGTCATCTCTTTGCTTGATGTCATGAGTGTGCTCCAAGGAAAGCTAGAAGGTTGTACCGTTAACTCCCAGGGTGTCATTCTAAACCATACAACCTACTACCTCAACCCGGATGCACACATTTTCAGTAGGCCTTCTTCTTGTCTTGTCCGCTATTTGCAAGCCAAGAACACTAGTATCTTCTGATTTGTACTGTAGTCTCTTTTTCCATCCTGGAGGATAAGGTTGCTTCCATTACTGTCAAAAGGTTGGAATATGCTATCAAATCAAACAACACTGAAACATTATGGTTCAGGCTTTGTTCAAGTAATCAGACTTGGCTACTCTTACACAAACAATGTCTTGGAGCTCCTAAACACCACAGGACAGCAAATATCTATAACTAGTCATTTTACAAATAAAGGGCATCAAAGAGACAAAAAGTTGCCATTATAAAAAAAGATGCTGTTCACACCACAATGACAGAGACCCACAGAGAGGAGCTTGTGATGTCAGATTCGCCACAAGATCGGATCTACGGGTTTGTGCCAAGTGGTTAGTTGGAAAGTATCCAAATAAATATGGCAAATTACACTGAAAAATACGTTACACTATGCCACAAACCTGGGGCCCAACTGTGTTAATATGTCACTTTATGTAAGTGGAGAAGTCTACTGTACCATGCATGAAACAGGCTGTCAAATCAAAAAGAATGTCGTTGATAGGTTGATGTCCAAAAATACCTCCAGAATCTCATCCTTACACTATCCTAACCAACAATAAAGTGATGATAATAAACCACTCAATAAAACCCTGTTCCATCTCAATCACAGAGTGGATAAATTCTGTTACATGTGTTGAATCGTATAAGGATCTGAAGTGTTTTGAGCCGAGCAGAGGGATGTTGGCTACAATGTAGGAATTGAGAAAGAACAACACAATAGAAAGGGCCAGAGGAAAACCGCAGGGCCGAATCTCCCAGAAATGATCTGAAAATATACTGTACCTGTCAAACTAAGTCAGATCAAACCAAATACAGCTACAAAATCTAAATAACTACAGATGTATTGCTTGAATGTACAGGTGAGACTGCAAAGGCAAAGAATGTCTCCATAGCTTTTTGTCTGGTCTATAGACATGTAACAAAGAGGGCATGTTGAGGAGAGGAACACAACACAATGTCTGTGCCAGATCCAAGGTTCACAATTCAAGAAACAGCCATTGGATCTTTTGGTAATTCAGGATACAAACAATAACACAATGTATTGTAGAGGGTAACTACTTTCTGAAGGTAACTTACCCTGTTGATTGTGTGCCTTTCAGGGTAAGGAGTCACCCACGGTCATTTCTCACTCTCTTCCTCTCTGAAAACACAAAGAAAGTAACAACATTAATAGGTTTGTTCAAAACCAGCAGTTCCACACCCTACCACACAGTCTTATGGTTCCTAAATTAATAGCAATAGTACAATATAAACGACTTACTATATTTAAACACACAATATTTCAGACTGAAAATAAATGTGTTGGTGAATAATAAAGCAAAGAAAGAAAAAGATGAAGAGAGAACGGCCTCACAAAAACCCTGACAGTACCGGCAATTGTATTGCAATAGTATTCTGTCCATTCTAAAGCAGATTCCATTTACAGTTGCAGCCGCTCATATCAGGAGTATCACATGCTTCAGCAGTTCCCTCCAGATAGGAAATGTGCATGGCAGTCCAATAAATATGTTGTGGAGGAGATCTCTCCCCGTCTATTCTCTTCCCCCAGAGAGACATGCCAGGCAGTCCTCCTCTCCTCCTGGCTAGCATGCAGCACTGAGGCTGTGGCGAGAGGATAGGTTAGCCCAACTTAGCCCAGAAAGCAGCAGCAATTTAGAAAATCATGGCAAGGAACTGTATAAAACTGCCCGGGTGAACGGGATGCCATGGCGAATGGGATGCCAGTGTAATGGAGCATGCCACGGTCAGCTAGCGTTATCTGTGCCAAATACAGAGTTCCCCAACACATCTGAATATTCCTGGCTGTGGTTGCATGGCCGCAGTGCGACAAAGCCAGGTATGGAACGGAACAGGGCAAATGTGCCAGCACCAGTGCCACTTACCCAGATCTCTACTAACCATTTGACATTCATCATTTATATTTGGTTTGGATTGTTCTGATCTCTCTTTTGTACCCAGCCAGAGACAGACAGACAGGAAGCAGGATTTATCAGGAATCAAAAAGCGATGAGACATGGGTGCCATGCAAAAAAAGCGTCCGCTTCTGATTTAATAAAACTAAAGTTGAGTTGTGCTTTTGCGCCCAGCTCCACTGGCAAATCGGGTTAATTTCAGCTCCACACCATCCGCCATTTTCTCAGCAAACACAAGAATGAAAGAAAGCCAAAAAAAGAAAGAATAAAAACCCTTTGCTGGCATCGCATTCCAAGTTTCCCCCTTCACTCCCTCTCTCCCTCCTGGCACCATAACAAAACCTTGGCCAAGGAGGTCACATGATTTCCTACCAGAAAGCCACAGCATTCCCATAAAGCATTCTGCTGACATTGTTAAGACATCTTTTGTCTAAATCAAAACCTTAGCCAGCCCAGCCTGCCCGAAAATCTGGCACCTTCAAGGGGGGAGGGAGTGCAGAGGGAAGGGGTGGCGTTAGGAGTCATGGCAACCCCAACCTGGCAGGCTGCCCATCATCTCAAGGTGGAGAGTAGCCGGGCCTAATGTGCTGTCGAACAGGAATGCCTGGAGCCTTCCAAAGTCAATTTGATGTTCATGGTGGGTGCTTTCAATTCGCCTCATATACCAGTTCCCTTTTTGATAAAATAAATGAAAAGGGCTCTACAGATGACATCTTCTGCCGCTTGCGCACGCACAAACACACACTGCTTGGAATATACAGTATCTGCCAGCATTCACATTCATTTAGAATACTAGGTCTTCTCTGCTTGTCTGTGTAACTGGGCATTGGTCCTTCATACAGCTCTTCTCCTCATCCTCTACGTTGTAAAATGATATTTCTACTTCCAGCTATCATGACAAACAGCAAGCCTGCTGCTGTGGCTGGGAACATACAGGAAATGTACAGATAAAGTCAAACTATCCTATGTTGCTGTGTCTCTCCTGTAAACGTTCCATGAATCAAAAGTAGTGTGCAATGTTTCTCCTCTTTTTCACTCTCTCACAAACACACAGTGAGGCACTGGTACAGTAGGAAAAAACACACACACACACACACACACATAGTTTGGCCATGAGACCCTCCTTCGTACAGTAGAAGTACACACACACAGGAGTCAGGCGGTTCAAGACAATAACTCATGCATATAACACGCCCTGACTCACACAGAACTAGCCATACACCATGGAGGAGCTCTAATTTACATCCAAAAGCCTCTTTTACATGTTTCCCCCACATCATTTAGCTTTAAATCAAAAGTGCTGAGAATCTGCCATGCTTCCTTACCTCCGAAAATGATTAAAAAACACATTACGCTGAGAGCCTGAGACTGTCTAGGATTGACAGACTGGCTGTGGTGGGAGGAAGAGATGGAGGAAGGGTAGAAGTTATCAAGCCAAAACCAAGCCAAATTATTTATTTTCTTTTAGGAGGTAAATTTATATTGACTTCATATGATTTAGATTTTAGATTTTAGTCATATAGCAGACGCTCTTATCCAGAGTGACTTACAGTTAGTGAGTGCATAGATTTTTCATATCCCCCAGCCTGTCTAGTAACATGTAGTAACATGGTAACGATGATAAAACGTTAATGTCACCTCACCCCTCCCTCACGCCCCCTCACTCCCACTGAGGGGTCATCTGATATCCTGAGAGGCAGGAGGCCAGGGTCAAAGTTCAAATGAGACCAGAAAGGGAAAAATGGTTTCTCCTGGGATGGAATATACCATCGTAAACCAGACAGGGGTGAAAAATCTGACAGACAAACGGTAATTTGAAACAGTTCAGGGAGGGGAAAAGGGGTGAAACGTAGGGGAGAGGAAACCATTAGATTTGGACATTTACTGCATTTATCTAATTGTAATGAATCTGATCTGAACCACCAAAACAATATTCCAAGACGGTTTAAAGATGACTATGTTGATAGAACCTAATGCATGATGTGAGTGAGATAGTCCTTACAAAATGCCTCTCTGGTGAAAGACTAATTTACCCTTAACATGAACATACTTATCAGCAGTTTTCACACATTTCTGAGGCATGCCATTTGCTGTAAGAGTGAAATTTGTAACGTTATTTTTTATTTGGTTTGTTAATCTTCACGACAAGCCTGCGCTACAGGCAGCCTAAGCTTTGGGGGAAGATAATATCAGCCGTTTTATTCTCCAAAGGCTCACAAGGGACAGAGTGTTATTTCTGTCTCAAACCAAGAGTCCACCATTATTACCACTAATTTGATGTTGCCTCCAGCCATGACAGGAAATATACAGCCCACAGGTTAATCCAGATGAAGGTTCACACTGTCCTGTCCTCTGACTGGGTCAGGCTGAGGAGAGGACTGTACTGTATATGCATCTGCTGTAGAGAGGTCCATGTTCGTTTTCGTGTGGTTAACATAGGCTACAGCACAGGCAACAGGTCTGTTTTGTGCTCCCTCACCTTTGAAGCAAGGGAGAGACAAATCTTCAGCCTTTCTCTTCAGCCTTTTCAGAGAGTAAGCTTTTCAGACAGAGTGAGAGAGAGAGAGCGAGAGAGAGAGGCAGAGAGAGAGACCGAGAAAGGGGACTGAGGTTGCTTCCCCTGCAGAGAGGCCTTTCCTTGCCTTGTTCTGGCCCCTCTTCTTAAATGGTACCAGAGGTTTGCCAGGCAGCCAGCCAAGACGATGACTTTGCCTGACCCGCCTGTCAGTCGATTCTGCTGCCTAGTGCCAGACTAAACACTTACACTTTCGGCAAGCCTCATTGGCTGCAGCTGCCTTCTCTGGGGCCCAATCAGCAGGGAGGGGAGGGATAGAGTACGTAGACCAGGGTTATGAGCGGTGGGGAGAGGAATAGAGTTGAGCAGAGAACAGACACACCAAAAACCCAACCAACCAAATCAGGTACTGCCTCAAAACAAGGAAATATCACACCACAGGAACAACATTGAATCTGGACAAAATAACTTTGTTTCCTGCTATCAAGTCTTTTCACTGAGATTAAAAACGGATAATTCAGGGCAGGTTGTCTAAAAATAAATTGATACGGAGCCACAGCATCTCTCTCCAGTGGTAAATGACAATGAACTAAAACAAAGTCTTTGGAGAAGGGCTAGTCTCTAATTAAGATACAGTAGTAGCTTTGAGTTAAAGTCATTACGCAGACGTAAAGATAGTGGATGCTTTTGCATAGCTAGCAAATGTTGAAGTCAGCCAAACAATAACAAAATGAAAGGGCATCAGTCTCTGAATAGCACTGAATTGATTACCTGGTCTGGGCTGGGTGAGTCTTCAGATAAGACCGCTATCAGACCTTGTGCTTTTATACCAGCGTCGCTAAAAAGGATCAATACACAAATATATCCTACACATGAATTAATGTATAAAGTCATCTCTATGGATCGATGGATTTGGCATTACACAAAGCTGGAGAAATGCATTGTCTTAATTGACCTGAGCCATTTCAAATTAATTCAAAAGACAATTAAAATGGATTGGATTTCTATGGCACCTTTCATCCCGGGATCTCCGAGAGCTTTACATTGTGTGGCTGGCTCCCCTCATGACCTGGCATTGTGTTTTAATTACCAAGGCTTTATATCACAGCTCAGGCATTACAACATTATAACAAGGACACAGGAAAAATGCTAATCTTTACACACAGCCATTGGCTTAACATTTAAAAACTGATAGACCTGATTTAATTACGATTGTATGAAGATAAAACTCCAGTATTGCCACCGTATGCAATGTAATTACAAAGTAACAGACTGACAGGCCAAAGTCTGCCCGGTAACATAGAGGAGTTAGATCTCCTCAATATGGGAGATGCTGCTGCAGGATGACGTGATGAGAGATTTACCAAGATGGCTGCAGCTTATTTTTCTTTCATCATGTCTCTGTTCTGGGCATGCAATGTGGCACGGCCCTTCCAAATGAAATATTGGAAATAATGTTTGAGTTATAAAATGTCTTATAACAACAAGATGTCATCATTAAAATCATATTTTATAAGGTCCTATAGTGGAAGCGTTAAACAATTGCAGTTTTTAAATTCACATCAGTTATGCCAACCCATTTACTCCTTTATGCAGTCCAGAGAGACAAGCTGGAAATGTTCAAAACATATCAAACACCCTTCACTTCTTTATCTCAACATAGACTTTCCACAGGCCTCTCCAGACAGACAGACAGACAGACAGACAGACAATGAACAGGCTGTAATCTAACGTATTAAGGATAACTTTTCATTTGGCAGCAGAGTAAGCTGTTTTCATAATGATACCTTCTCTCAGCATGTCCTTACCAAACAATTTCCCCAAAGACAATCCCCTTCACAAACTCTCATTATCAAAGCAATTGACTGACAATGTAAAAATGAGCACTGGAAATTATTAAAATGAGTGTAAGCCCTTGAAAAAAAATATATTTCCTATCTAAGACTGTAATTAGGCTCTTTGCAAAGCAATCAGACACAATTAGGAAGTACCAGTCAATAAGGTAAAACTCATAAGCCGAGGAGAGATTAATTAATATTTTATCGTTTTTGAATTACTATTGGTACTATTAGATGCCTTTTCCCCAATCCTCTTTAATGTGGAGCCCATTGTGTAGGTAGGGCCTAAGTCTTTACAGCTGCTAGAGTCAGTTCCTAGGCTAAAGCTTCTCCCAAAACAAGTACATTAAAGCAGCCAGCCAGGTGACTTGCAGGTTAATCAGCTTTATTGCCAACAATCCTAAATAGCAAATTGGGCGGTAGTTTCGCACCCAATATAACTAAATTCAAAATCATTTGGACACACATAAAACATTTAAAAATAATTCACCATCTACTGTTAAAAACATTGACCAAACTACGCACACTTTACATTGCAAGCTGCTTGAAATTATAGTCCTACAAACCCCCCAATGAATGTAGGCTACAGATAGGATTAGATTCAGATTTCCTTCTTCTTTTTGCAAAAAAAATTCTGAAATCATTCTGTGCTGTCTGAAAATACCACAGCCACATTGTTGGATGTGAAATGAATGGTTAGATGAAATTCCAGACAAAAACGTGCTCCTACATTTAAATGCTCCCTTATTTGAATACTCTATATGCAATATGCATTACATCTCACAACGAATTAATGTTTGATGGTCTATGTCATATTTCTAAATTCTTACAAAACACAATTTGGTATCTAGACATTTGTCAGATATTGCTAAACTTTTCCTGAACAACAACTCTTACTGTATGAATATTCACATTGTTTCTGCACTGTGAAAAATAAAGCTAATCATTCATTACAATAAAATGTTCTATGGTTTTGTTTTCGCAGTAAAAAAAACAGACTTAGACACAATAAACGATGCAGTGACTATTTCAGGTAATGTTTCTGGAATATAGTGTGGTAAACCATAGTGTTCAGGAATATAGTGTGATAAACCTTAATGTTTCTGGAATATAGTGTGGTAAACCATAGTGCTCAGGAATATAGTGTGGTAAACCATAGTGTTCAGGAATATAGTGTGGTAAACCATAGTGCTCAGGAATATAGTGTCGTAAACCATAGTGTTCAGGAATATAGTGTGGTAAACCATAGTGTTCTGGAATATAGTGTGATAAACCATAATGTTCAGGAATATAGTGTGATAAACCATAATGTTCAGAAATATAGTGTGGTAAACCATAATGTTCAGGAATACAAATAAATAAAAAACATAGCTCTCAAAATATCTATGAGAAATGTTTGTGTAAAATGAAAATGAGAGCAATTGAAGTATTTCTAGAAAGGTTGTCGCATCAACCAGCAGAAAGTATATACACTCCCCTACGTATGCATTTGGACAGTGCTGCATTTGTTTTTGTTTTTGGCTCTATACTCTAGCATTTTGGATTAGAGCTCAAAGGTTTCATATGAGGTGACAGTAATCAGTGTCACCTTTTATTTGAGGGTAGTTTCATACAGATCTGTTTTAGCGTTTAGAAATGAAAGCACTTTATATCTAGTCCCCCATTTGATGTCATAAGTATTTGGACACATTTCACTTATATGGCCAGTTTCCCGGACACAGATTAGCCTAGTCCTGGACTAAAAACTAGAATCTCCATTGAAAATGCTTTTTTGTCCAGGATTAGGCTTAATCTGTGTCTGGGAAACTGCCCCTTAGTGTATTAATAAAGTAGTCAAAAGTTTAGTATTTGGCCCCATAGTCCTGTCACACAACTTGTGACTCTACAAACTTGTTGGATGAATTTACAGCTTCTTTTTGGTTGTGTTTTGGATTATGTTTTGTCCAATAGGAAGTGAATAGTGAATAATGTATTGTTTCACTTTTATTGTCAGTAAGAATATAATATGTTTGTGAACACTTCTACATGAATGTGGACACTACAATAATTATGGATAATCATGAATGAATAGTGAATGACGATGAGGGAGAAAGTTAGAGGGACAAAGATCATACCCTCCCAAAGATGCTAATCTCCCCCATTATAGGTCATGGTGAGAGGTTAGCATGCTTTGTTGTAGCCTCTAACTTTCTCACATATCATTATCCATGATTCATTCATCCTTTTTTAAAATCATTATCAGGATTGATTTAGAAGTCTTCAGAAACATCTTAGCTACTCACTTAGAAAGAAAATGAATCCAGTCATCATTAACCATTCAATTCCTATTGGGCAAAACATACCCCAAAACCAAAACAAAACAAATACATCCAACGAGTTTGTAGACTCGCAAGCTTGATGTAGTCATTGCATACTAAGAATATGGTTGCTTGGCTATCCAGACTCATTGCTCCGGCCAAACGCCACGCCCACAAACTTTTCTTCTCTGCAATTTGAGTCCTTCCCCGACAATGAATGCAAACACATTCTAACAGTTCTGATTGGTAACAGAAACCGATGGGTTGGGCAAGAACACACGTGGGTAAAGTGGCGTTTCGAAAATTCGTCATTGGCTTTGATACTCTGATTGGTAAGAGACGATCCAATCGCTGATGGATTTGTTTTGTACAACACCCCTCATTTTGACGTCACCACAAACGACTTCAATGATGACAGTCTCAGACTGAAGTATGTAGCAAACACAGAGCAGAGGAAGTATTCAGTTTGAGTCGTCAGGCAAGGAATATGGGAACAAATACTAAACTTTTGACTAGATCTTCAAATGGGGGGACTAGATCTATAAAGTGCTTTTATTTCTAAACGGTAAAACAGATACGTTTGAAAATACCTGAAATAAAAAGTGACATTCAGGGCTCTACAGTGTGACCATTTTACTCGCATATGCGGCAAAATATTTTGCTGTGCAACCTGGAATTTTAATTTAGGAGCACCAGTGCGCCTTGAAAAATTAAGGATTCTAGCTTTATTACCTCAAATATTTTTAATTGTGCTCCTAAATTTATTTGTGTGCGCCTACATTTTTCAACTTAAGAACACGCGCACTCGTTGTAGAAAAGGTCAGCGTAGAGCCCTGACATTCTGTGCTGTCACCTCATCTTTTTTAAAATCTCAAATCCAAAATGCTAGAGCCACATGTAAAATGTTTGCATCACTGCCTAAATACACACGCAGGGGAGTGTAACTTCATTCTACATGACATGGGTGGCAGGGTAAAGAAGCCCTAGGTTAACATGCAGCTGAGGAGACCCATGCCAAGCATTGGCTCAACGTTCACGTTCATCCTATTGGAATTTAAACATTTGCCTTTAATTATCATCATCTCTCTGGCTTGACTTTAGCCAAGGAATGTGACTGACATCCATGCATGGCCTGGAGCTAGTGGTATAGAAGGGGGAGCAGTCAGAGAGAAGTGTTCATGCTTAAAACAGAACATGTGGCTCCTCACCAAGAAAGCCATGTAGCCTACAGAGGGAGGAAGGGAGGGAGCAGAGCAGCACGCGTGTCATTCAGTCAGTCAGTATAGTCAACCCAGGCCGTGGATGATGATTCCAGGCAGAGCAAACAGGATGAGACAGAGCAGAGGATTATACTGCAGCCCTGGTGCTTCCACTGGGGCCTCCCCTGCTGTGCTCCATGTTCCCAGCTCCCTTTGTCTGGCGTTAACCCATTATATCCCACGGAAGAGCCCATTGAGTCTGGTGTCACACACCGCAGGGGCCATTTGGCATGGAACAATGATCTCAAAGAGGTTACATAGCATTGCCACTGATTCCTCTATCTCTTCCCCCACTCCAACCCTCCTTCGCTCACTTTTTCTGTTTCCTGGTAGATTTGTATATTCACTTGTTTTCTTATGTGCTGTTTAAATCGTTGTAAACACCTCTTACAACAAACACACCACCTAAAGAAGTAAGTGTCCTCCAGTTTAATATTAAGTACTCAATCAACACCCATATTGTCATTGATAAGAACACAGTGGGATTTTTTCTTTAATGAGTTTGATGTGAAGGAAATACTGTTTCTCCCGGACCAGGCCCAAATCCCCATCATTCGCATGAAGAAAAGACGGAGATATAGGTGTCGCAGATCTGGATGCCTTGTGAGAATTTGTCGGCGAGGGGGTAACCCGCCTCTACCATCCGTTCTATTGGCCAACGTGCAATCACTGGAGAATAAACTGGATGAGCTCCATTTGAGACTATCCTACCAATGGGACATTAAAAACTGTTTCACCGAGTTGTGGCTGAATGACGACACGGATAATATACAGTTGGCTGGGTTTTCCGTGCATCGGCAGGACAGAACAGCTACGTCCGGTGTGTGTCTATTGGTCAATAACAGCTGGTGCGCGATGTCTAATATTAAGGAAGTCTCGAGGTATTGCTGGCCTGAGGTAGAGTATCTCATGATAAGCTGTAGACCACACTATCTTACCAAGTGATAGATTTTTTTTCTATTTACCACCACAAACCGATGCTGGCACTAAGACTGCACTCAACAAGCTGTATAAGGCCATAAGCAAACAAGAAAATGCTCATCCAGAAGCGGCGCTCCTAGTGGCCAGGGACTTTAATGCAGGCAAACTTACATCCGTTTGACCTCATTTCTACCAGCATGTCACATGTGCAACCAGAGAGAAAAATAACTCTAGACCATCTTAACTCCACACACAGAGACGCACACAAAGCTCTCCCTCGCCCTCCATTTGGCAAATCTGACCATAAATCTATCCTCCTGATTCCTGTTTACAAGAAAAACTAAAGCAGGAAGTACCAGTGACTCACTCAATACGGAAGTGGTCAGATGACGCGGATGCTATGCTTCAGGACTGTTTTGCTAGCACAGACTGGAATATGTTCCGGGATTCATCCAATGGCATTGAGGAGTATACCACCACAGTCACCGGCTTCATCAATAAGTGCATCAGCAACGTCATCCCCACAGTGACTGTACGTTCATATCCCAACCAGAAGCCATGGATTACAGGCAACATCCGCACCAAGCTAAATGCTAGAGCTGCCGCTTTCAAGAAGCGGGACACTAATCCGGACGCTTATTAGAAATCCTGCTATGCCTTCAGACGAACCATCAAACAGCCAAAGCGCCATTACAGGACTAAGATTGAATCCTACTACACCGGCTCTACTACATAGCTGATGTGAGCAAGACCTTTAAATAGGTCAACATTCACAAGGCTGCAGGGCCAGACAGATTACCAGGACGTGTACTCAGAGCATGCGCAGACCAACTGGCAAGTGTCTTCATTGACATTTTCAAACTCTCCCTGACCGAGTATGTAATACCTACATGTTTCAAGCAGACCACCATAGTCCCTGTGCCCAAGAAAGCGAAGGTAACCTGCCTAAATGACTACCGCCCCATAGCACTCACGTCGGTAGCCATGAAGTGCTTTGAAAGGATGGTCATGGCTCACATCAACAATATCATCCCGGAAACCCTTGACCCACTCCAATTCGCACACCGCACCAACAGATCTACAGATGACGCAATCTCAATCGCACTACACACAGTGTGGTGCCAGGACAACAACCTCTCCCTCAACGTGAGCAAGACAAAGGAGCTGATCGTGGACTACAAGAGAACGAGGGCCAAACACGCCCCCATTCACATCGACGGGGCTGTAGTGGAGCGGGTTGAGAGTTTCAAGTTCCTTGGAGTCCACATCACCAACAAACTATCATGGTCCAAACACACCAAGACAGTCATGAAGAGGGCACGATAACGCCGTTTCCCCCTCAGGAGACTGAAAAGATTTGGCATGGGTCCACAGATCCTCAAAAAGTTCCACAGCTGCACCATCGAAAGCATCCTGACCGGTTGCATTACCGCCTGGTATGGCAACTGCTCGGCCTCCGACCGCTAGGCGCTACAGAGGGTAGTGCGTATGGCCCAGTACATCACTGTGGCCAAGCTTCCTGCCATCCAGGACCTACAGTATATACTAGACGGTGTCAGAGGAAGGCCCAAAAAATTGTCAAAGACTCTAGTCACCCATGTCATAGACTGTTCTCTCTGCTACCGCACAGCAAGCGGTACCGGAGTGCCAAGTCTAGGTCCAAAAGTTGGAGCATTGCAACCTGTGCTCTGGGTACACATGGATAAAACTGAATTACTGTAAGTAGTGCCATATGGAATTCTGTGTGTGAGTGAATGAGTGTATAATCTGTATGTGTGTACTCTGCAGGAATGTGTGAACACTGCAAAATTACTCTCCAAGAGATGGAGTGTGTGTGTGTGTGTGTGTGTGTGTGTGTGTATGCAAAATGTTGGACACTACAGGAAAAATCGAATTACTGCACTATCAAGGTGTGTGTGTGTGTGTGTGTCGAAGCCAGAGAGATGTGCCTGGTGTTGTGGGTACACAGTGACTGGTAGAAAGTGTAATTACTGCAGTAATGCCCTCCATGATTAATGATATGGGCCTCTGAAACCAGTACATTGGGCCAATTGCAAATTACCATGTTAAAAATAGCGGCTGAAGAGAATAGGTCAGCTCAAAATGTCTCCCAGTGTGTATTTATCTACAGTGTACAGAGCACAAACGGGACCGAGTTTAGGAAACCCTGCTCTATTCTAATGCAAAGAATACAGAACAAATGGCTGTGTAGGCCTAAATGTGTTTGACAGGTCATATTAGAAAATAATAGGATAGCTCTGACAATTCCTTTGATTTTAACACTAGTTTGGCATTTCGGGATAACCCATGCAATAGTGTAAAATGGATGGAATACCCTTATAGAGAACAGTATGAGATAAGTAATTACACTGCAGACATCATAACAGAACTTTACAGTGGTCCTGTAATTATGTTGACATTATGCTATCTTTTATGTTTTTTTAATGCTTAAACTATTAAAAAGTGCTATAATTGCAGTATGTACACAGAGAAACCCCTGTGACTGCAATTACAGCACTTTTTAATAGTTTAAGCATTAAAAAAACATAAAAGATAGCATAATGTCAACATAATTACAGGACCGCTGTAAAGTTATGTTATGATGAAACCCCTGTGACTGCTGCACTGCACTGCTCCAGCAGAATTCTTTAAAGGTCTTTTGAAACATTCCTGAAATAAGTCAAGTTCAAATTGCAAGTCAAACACTATTTTCATTACCACACTGCAGTATGCATAACCACTGTTCCACGTTTAATCTCTACAATAGTCCCCCCACCCACACACCAACCGCCTTTTCAGTTGGAGTGCACTTGACTCAACCCAATGACACTCTTTAACCACTATTGAATCAAAAGCCTTTTTTTTAAGCAAGGAACTTGGAATAGCAATCAGAGAGTCCTCTGACTATCCAAGGCCCTCAGTCTAAACTGGACATTTGGATATGAAGCCTGAGCCAAGGCCAGGGCCCAAACCAGACAGAATTTTCTACATGTAAATATTAACAGCCTGTTAACTGTCCAAACTATACTGAACAAAAATATAAACACAACATGTAGTGTTGGTCCCATGTTTCATGAGCTGAAATAAAAGATCCAACACATTTTCCATATGCAAAATAGCTTATTTCTCTCAAAGTTTGTGCACAAATTTGTTTACATCCCTGTTAGTGAGCATTTCTCATTTGCCAAGATAATCAATCCACCTGACAGGTGTGGCAAATCAAGGAGCTGATTAAACAGCATGATCATTACACAGGTGCACCTTGTGCTGGGGACAATAAAAGGCTACTAAAATGTGCAGTTCTGTCACACAACACAATGCCACAGATGTCTCAAGTTTTGAGGGAGCATGCAAATGGCATTCTGACTGCAGGAATGTCCAACAGAGCTGTTGGCAGAGAATTGAATGTTAATTTCTCTACCATAAGCCGCCTCCAACGTCATTTTAGAGAATTTGGCAGTAAGTCCAACTGGCCTCACATCCGCAGATCACGTGTAACCACGCCAGCCCAGTACTTCCACATCCGGCTTTTTCACCTGTGGGATGGTCTAAGACCAGCCACCCGGACAGCTGATGAAACTGAGGAGTATTTCTGTCTGTAATAAAGCCCTTTTGTGGGGAAAAGCTCATTCTGATTGGCTGGGCCTGGCTCCCCAGTGGGTGGGCATATGCCCTCCCAGGCCCACCCATGGCATAGCCCCTGCCCAGTCATTTGAAATCTATAGATTAGGGCCTAATTAATACATTTCAATTGACTGATTTCCTTATATGAACTGTAACTCAGTAAAATTGTTGAAATTGTTGCATTTATATTTTTGTTCAGTATATTTGTTTTAGCTAATGGAATGTGTACCTAAATGCCCACCAATTTTCCTACAATAAGTTTAATTGAGTCCATCTGCCAAGTGGAAACCAGGTAGAAAATACCTTGGAATGACTTGACAGAAATAGCAGTATTCAGACCCCTTGACTTTTTCTACATTTTGTTACGTTACAGCCTTATCAAATCTACACACAATACACCATAATGACAAAGCCAAAACAGGTTTTTAGAAATGTTTGCAAATGTATTAAAAATCAAAAAACAGAAATACCATATTTACATAAGTATTCAGACCCTTTGCTATGAGACTCGAAATTGAGCTCAGGTGCATCCTGTTTCCATTGATCACCCTTGAGATGTTTCTACAACTTGATTGGAGTCAACCTGTGGTAAATTCAATTGATTGGACATGATTTGGAAAGGCACACACCTGTCTTATAAGGTCCCACAGTTGACAGCACATATCAGAGCAAAAACCAAGCCATGAGGTTAAAAAGGAATTGTCCGTAGAGCTCCAAGATAGGATTGTGTCAAGGCACAGATCTGGGGAAAGGTACCAAAACATTTCTGCAGCAATGAAGGTCCCCAAGAACACAGTGGCCTCCATCATTCTTAAATGGAAGAAGTTTGGAACCCCCAAGACTTTTCCTAGAGCTGGCCGCCTGGCCAAACTGAGCAATCGGGGGAGAAGGGCCTTCGTCAGGGAGGTGACCAAGAACCCGATGGTCACTGACAGAGCTCCAGAGTTCCTCTGTGGAGATGTGAGAACCTTCCAGAAGGACAACCATCTCTGCAGCACTCCACTAATCAGGCCTTTATGGTAGAGTGGCCAGATGGAAGCCCCTCCTCAGTAAAAGACACATGACAGCCCGCTTGGAGTTTGCCAAAAGGCACTTAAAGACTCTCAGACCATGAGAGGATCTCAGACTGGGGCGAAGGTTCACCTTCCAACAGGACAACAACCCTAAGCACACAGCCAAGACAACGCAGGAGTGGCTTCGGGACAAGTCTCTGAATGTCCTTGAGTGGCCCAGCCAGAGCCCGGACTTGAACCCGATCGAACATCTCTGGAGAAACCTGAAAATAGCTGTGCAGCGATGCTCCCCATCCAACCTGACAGAGCTTGAGAGGATCTGCAGAGAAAAATGGGAGAAACTCCCCAAATACAGGTGTGCCAAGCTTGTAGCGTCATACCCAAGAGGACTCGAGGCTGTAATCACTGCCAAAGTGCTTCAACAAAGTACTGAGTAAAGGGTCTGAATACTTATGTAAATGTGATATCATTTTTTTATTTTTAATACATTTGCAAAAATGTCTAAAAACCTGTTTTGCTTTGTCATTATCGAGTATTGTGTGTAGATTGATGAGGGGGAAAAAACGATTTAATCCATTTTAGAATAAGGCTGTAACATAAAATGTGAAAAAAGTCAAGGGGTCTGAATACTTTACGAATGCACTGTATTCGCACTACATTACATTTTTATAAGCTCTAATCAAGCTTATCATATAGCACATCAAAGTAAAATGTATGATGTAATTTGGCACTATATACCTTCAAACCTTTTACTCTTTATGTTGATATATACTCCTTACATCAACAAAATAAATAACATTTACTTTGCACATCTATTTACACAGACCTATGTATGCCTTCAAAAACTGGAAATGTAATTTCTAATATCTGATAAAGCCAAGTTGGTGTTCTTTTAAATGAAATAATAAAGCCTGACAAGAGGCCATCTTCTCTCTTAATAACAATACATCTAAGAGCACACGTGGTGGGAGGGGTTGAGGGTAGCTGAAGGATGGGACTAAAAACAAACAAAAGATAACTAATGTAAAATACACTGTGTCCGTAAAATGTATATAGTATATACAGTGGGGAGAACAAGTATTTGATACACTGCCGATTTTGCAGGTTTTCCTACTTACAAAGCATGTAGAGGCCTGTAATTTTTATCATAGGTACACTTCAACTGTGAGAGACGGAATCTAAAACAAAAATCCTGAAAATCACGTTGTATGATTTTTAAGTAATTAATTTGCATTTTATTGCATGACATAATTATTTGATCACCTACCAACCAGTAAGAATTCCGGCTCTCACAGACCTGTTAGATTTTCTTTAAGAAGCCCTCCTGTTCTCCACTCATTACCTGTATTAACTGCACCTGTTTGAACTCGTTACCTGTATACAAGACACCTGTCCACACATTCAATCAAACAGACTCCAACCTATCCACAATGGCCAAGACCAGAGAGCTGTGTAAGGACATCAGGGATAAAATTGTAGAGCTGCACAAGGCTGGGATGGGCTACAGGACAATAGGCAAGCAGCTTGGTGAGAAGGCAACAACTGTTGGCGCAATTGTTAGAAAATGGAAGAAGTTCAAGATGACGGTCAATCACCCTCGGTCTGGGGCTCCATGCAACATCTCACCTTGTGGGGCATCAATGATCATGAGGAAGGTGAGGGATCAGCCCAGAACTACACGGCAGGACTTGGTCAATGACCTGAAGAGAGCTGGGACCACAGTCTCAAAGAAAACCATTAGTAACACACTACGCCATCATGGATTAAAATACTGCAGCGCACGCAAGGTCCCCATGCTCAAGCCAGCGCATGTCCAGGCCCGTCTGAAGTTTGCCAATGACCATCTGGATGATCCAGAGGAGGAATGGGAGAAGGTCATGTGGTCTGATGAGACAAAAATAGAGCTTTTTGGTCTAAACTCCACTCGCCGTGTTTGGAGGAAGAAGAAGGATGAGTACAACCCCAAAAACACCATCCCAACCGTGAAGCATGGAGGTGGAAACATCATTCTTTGGGGATGCTTTTCTGCAAAGGGGACAGGATGACTGCACCGTATTGAGGGGAGGTTGGATGGTGCCCTGTATCGCGAGATCTTGGCCAACAACCTCCTTCCCTCAGTAAGAGCATTGAAGATGGGTCGTGGCTGGGTCTTCCAGCATGACAACGACCCGAAACACACAGCCAGGGCAACTAAGGAGTGGCTCCGTAAGAAGCATCTCAAGGTACTGGAGTGGCCTAGCCAGTCTCCAGACCTGAACCCAATAGAACATCTTTGGAGGGAGCTGAAAGTCTGTATTGCCCAGCGACAGCCCCGAAACCTGAAGGATCTGGAGAATGTCTGTATGGAGGAGTGGGCCAAAATCCCTGCTGCAGTGTGTGCAAACCTGGTAAAGACCTACAGGAAACGTATGATCTCTGTAATTGCAAACAAAGGTTTCTGTGCCAAATATTAAGTTCTGCTTTTCTGATGTATCAAATACTTATGTCATGCAATAAAATGCAAATTAATTACTTAAAAATCATACAATGTGATTTTCTGGATTTTTGTTTTAGATTCCGTCTCTCACAGTTGAAGTGTACCTATGATAAAAATTACAGACCTCTACATGCTTTGTAAGTAGGAAAACCTGCAAAATCGGCAGTGTATCAAATACTTGTTTTCCCCACTGTATAAGCTGGAAGTAGAAGCCTAGGTGTTGTTGTCCACTAGTTTACTCCAATTAGGGGAGGGGTGGTAGGGTTAGGGGAAAATAATTAAGGAAAATATATTTTTTAAAATATATATATGGGGGATTGGATTTGATGCAGACAATTACATTGATAGAAGACACAATCTATTTGCAATATTAAAGCTGATCCACCCCTAAAAAGATGGTATAAAAAAAATATTAAAGAACACACATGGTCATCCTTCTGAGACAGAGATAATCAAAAGCACAGAACGAAGATGGCCAAACGCCTTGTCTGTCTGCTTCCCCCACATCAAACACTTAAGGATTGCAAAGAAAATGTGCCAAAAGAGATAGGTATATTGAACATGGTGTACCTACGAAGAGAAAAAGGCCATGCAGCTCCACACAATTACCAAGCAAATCTAACACAAGTTAAAATATAATAATTCCAACATACTTATTTGAAAATGTATTACCAATATGTATTACCAACACCACCTTCAGCAGCACAAAACAAAATGCAGCATTAAGGAGTGCTCACACAGAGCCTAGCGCTAAGTCCATTTCTCTGCGTGCTGCTACGTTACTATACATTTCTCTCATTGGTATTTAATCCGGTCGTAGCTCCCTGAGCAGGTGAAGTCAGCCAAAGACTTTCCCACGGTCCGGGAGCAAATCCTCCGCCCCAAGCCCTTCCTCAGGGGCGGCCATCTGTCCACTCATTTTGGTGTGTGTTAGGGAAAAAGCGTCAGCTGCATGACCAAATTCAACGTTCCAACACTCTCCCTGCCTGCCTGCCTCCCACTCCACCCCTATTCACCCCCCCACCCAAAAAAAAACTAAAAACTAAATAAAACAAATAACAATGGTCACAGCCTGGGCTCCAAAAACAAACAAACAAACAAAGAAAACAAACAAACGTGATTCCTATTTTTGAGGCAGGTGGCTTATCACTCAAAAATACTCTCACATCAAAACTAAATAATGATATTACATTAGAACAGCTTCACAGCTGGTACAATAATAATAGTGTATAATACAACACACACACACACACACACTACATGACCAAAAGTATGTGGACACCTGCTTGTCGAACATCCCATTCCAAAATCATGGGCATTAATATGGAGTTGGTCCCCCCTTTGCTGCTATAACAGCCTCCTCTCTTCTGGGAAGGCTTTCCACTAGATGTTGGAACATTGCTGCGGGGACTTGCTTCCATTCAGCCACAAGAGTATTAGTGAGGTCGGGCACTGATGTTGGGCAATTAGGCCTGGCTCGCAGTTGGCATTCCAATGAATCCCAAAGGTGTTCGATGGGGTTGAGGTCAGGGCTCTGTGCAGGCCAGTCAAGTTCTTCCACACCGATCTCGACAAACCATTTCTGTATGGACCTCACTTTGTGCAAGGGGGCATTGTCATGCTGAAACAGAAAAGGGGAAACAGAAAAGGGCATTCCCCAGACTGTTGCCACAAAGTTGGAAGCACAGAATCGTCTAGAATGTAATTGTATGCTGTAACGTTAAGATTGAAAAACCATGAAAAACAGCCACAGAACATTATTCCAAACATTACAGTTGGCACTATGCATTGGGGCAGGTAGCGTTCTCCGAGCATCCGCCAAACCCAGATTAGTCCGTTGTACTGCCAGATGGTGAAGCGTGATTCATCATTTTTGAGCACGCATTTCCACTACTATAGAGTCCAATGGCGGCAAGCTTTACACCACTCCAGCCGATGCTAGGCATTGCGCATGGTGATTTTAGGCTTGTGTGTGGCTGCTCGGCCATGGAAACCCATTTCATGAAGCTTCCGACGAACAGTTCTTGCGCTGACATTGCTTCCAGAGGCAGTTTGGAGTGAGTGTTGCTACCGAGGACAGATAACTTTTACGCGGTACGTGCTTCAGCACTCGGCCGTCCCGATCTGTGAGCTTGTGTGCCATACCACTTTGCGGCTGAGCCGTTGTTGCTCCTAGACGTTTCCACTTCACAATAACAGCACTTACAGTTGACTGGGTCAGCTCTAGCAGGGCAGAAATTTGACGAAAAATCATATATATATATATATATATATATTAGTACAAGTCAAAAGTTTGGACACACCTACTCATTCAAGGGTTTTTCTTTATTTTTACTATTTTCTACATTGTAGAATAATAGCGAAGACATCAAAATCCGGAAATAACACATATGGAATCAAGTAGGAACCAAGAAAGGGTTAGGGTTTGAGATTCTTCAAAGTAGCCACCCTTTGCCTTGACGACAGCTTTGCACACTCTTGGCATTCTTTCAACCAGCTTCATGCGAAATTATTTTCCAACAGTCTTGAAGGAGTTCCACATATGCTGAGCACTTGTTGGCTGCTTTTCCATCACTCTGCGGTCCAACTCATCTCAATTGGGTTGAGGTCGGCTGATTGTGGAGGCCAGGTCATCTGATGCAGCACTCCATCACTCTCCTTCTTGGTCAAATAGCCCTTACACAGCCTGGAGGTGTGTTTTGGGTCAATGTCCTGTTGAAAAACAAATGATAGTCCCACTAAGCGCAAACCAGATGGGATGGCGTATCACTGCAGAATGCTGTGGTAGCCATGCTGGTTAACTATGCCTTGAATTCTAAATAAATCACAGACAGTGTCACCAGAAAAGCACCCCCACATCTCCTCCTCCATGCTTCACGGTGGGAACCACACATGCGGAGATCATCCATTCACCTACTCTGCGTCTCACAAAGACACGGCGTTTGGAACCAAAAATCTCAAATTTGGACTCATCAGACCAAAGGACAGATTTCCACAGGTATGAAGTCAATTGCTCATGTTTCTTGGTCCAAGCAAGTCTCTTCTTCTTATTGGTGTTCTTTAGTAGTGGTTTCTCTGCAGCAATTCAACCATGAAGCCCTGATTCACGCAGTCTCCTCTGAACAGTTGATGTTGAGATGTGTCTGTTACTTGAACTCTGTGAAGCATTTATTTGGACTGCAGTCTGAGGTGCAGTTAACTCTAATGAACTCATCCCCTGCAGCAGAGATAACTCTGGGTCTTCCTTTCCTGTGGCGGTCCTCATGAGAGCCAGTTTCATCATCGCGCTGCACTTGAAGAAACTTTAAAAGTTCTTGAAATGTTCCGGATTGACTGACCTTCATGTCTTAAAGTAATGATGAACTGTCGCTTCTCTTTGCTTATTTGAGCTGTTCTTGCCATAACATGGACTTGGTCATTTACAAAATAGGACTATCTTCTGTATACCACCCCTACTTTGTCACAACACAACTGATTGGCTCAAACGCATTAAGAAGGAAAGAAATTCCAAGGTACACCTGTTAATTGAAATGCATTCCAGGTGACTACCTCATGAAGCTGGTTGAGAGAATGCCAAGAGTGTGCAAAGCTGTCGTCAAGGCAAAGGGTGGCTACTTTGAAGAATCTCAAATTGGATTTGTTTAACACTTTTTTGGTTACTACATAATTCCATTTGTTATTTCATAGTTTTGATGTCTTCACTGTTATTCTACAATGTAGAAAATAGTAAAAATGAAGAAAAACCCTTGAACGAGTAGGTGTGTCCAAACTTTTGACTCGTACTGTATATATAACTGCTCATCCATTTTAGATTAATTAAAAAAGAGCAAACAACTAACGAATACAGACATTTCCGCACACAGTAATTTGGCGGAACTGTATATATATTTTAACTGCTCATCGATTTAACTGCTCATCCATTTTAGATTAATTCAAAAAGAGCAAAACAACTAACGAATACAGACAGTTCAGCACACAGTCATTTACTCACATTACGCACCGATTCTCTCTTGTTGTCAAACTTTAAAGTTGAAGGCTGTGGTGAATCCTCATTAAGAAGATATCCGGCCTTTCAACAAAAGAGTTCACCACATAAACCTTGACCTTTGCTCTCTGAAAGATAAATAATCTATGCTGCAGACTTCCACAGAACAATATCATTCCCGCAAACAAAAGCGAATCCGCTTAAAGGCAAGAAGAAAAAAATACATTTCACCTCCTCAAAAAATATTTTATATTTGGTTTTGCAGTGATCATGTGAGACACTTTGCTTTCCTCTCTACTACGCACCCCACCGCTGCCCCCATCCCCAAACGCATCCCCCCACTCCAATTGTTTCCTATAACATGTGCTATTATTTTATTTCCCACTCTGCTGCTGCTGTGGATATGGTCCACGCCTCAGACCCGGCCCAGTCCGCCGTACTTTAAAATGCGTGACATTGCCTCAGAGGGAGCATGAGAACGGAGCTTCCTCAATAGCAGGGTCCCCATACACGGCCCGTAACCATGGAAGCAGATGCCTGCCCTCCCGGCCCTCCTTACCTCCTGGCAGTCGCGGGCTGTGAGCTGCTCCGGCACTGAAAAGAGGGGCACGCCTGGCTTTCTCCTCGCTCTGACCGAACTTGCCCCACTCCTCAAAAGGAGCCATTGAACAGGTCACTGGTCTAGACTTGTTTGCACGGTCCAGGGAGCAGCCTTGATGTAACCCTTGCTCTCCTCTCTCTCTCGCTCTCGCTCTTTCTCTCCTTCCACTCCGCCTGCCACACCAGCCGCTGAGCGACTGCAGACTGTGGAAGGGTGGCGGGGGGGACATCTGAGACGTGGATTTGAAAAGGAGCCCGTCCGATTTTGCCATTGTGCCTTTTCATTCATCGATCGAATGAATATCGAACCTTCTGTCTGTGCACGTGTGAAATGGATAGCTTAGCAAGCGTTTTTTTAACTATTTAGGTCTGATCCGTATTGTCGGCCAGATCATAAAATATTTTTTATTTCTTTCTTATAAGACTAATTGTCCTTTCAATCTGTTTTTACTGATGCTCCAACTGAATCATTATTCAACCATTGACAGACATTATTTTAGTTTGTTACAACTGATTTAGATAATAGTGGGAATCTTACGATTTCTCTGGTATGATTTGCCCTCCACAGTATCCATTGATCTTGTCCATTTTTGATATTGTGATTTTAATACATTTTTCTCCCATTCATTTAGATGAATAATTATGAACTCATGGTAAATAAAAATACTCATATTAGAATAAGTTATTATCAATATCACTATGATGAAGTACAGAGAAATAGCTGGAATTGTATGTAGTTAAATAAATACTTTTGTTATTTAAAAACATCTCCTGTAATGTCATCGGTTTTACTTAAAACTATCATTTCTGAAAATATGTTTAACTTCACATTTAAACTCTTTAGCTTCATTTCAAAATGTTCACATCAATTTAAAGTGATATATTATATCTCCTATGCCATGTATTTCTTTATATTTGAAAAGCTGAGTTAATAATTACATATCCATATCCTTTGATATGAAGATTTGATTATACTTTGTTTAATATTTTATAAGTATGATTTTTTGGGATCTTACAAAATTATGAAACATTGCTTAAATAATAACTATTTTCCTAAATGTTTTCAGATCTCAGCAATCAACAGGAAATCACAAATGGCAGTCTATTCCAACATAAAAGCCCAGCCCAAAACAGTTCACGATAATGATGGTTTGAACACATACAAAATCTGACATTTATATAGCTTGTGTTTTCAGTTAGACTCACCTCCTGCTGTGCGTGTGTGTGTGTGTGTGTGTGTGCGTGTGTGTCTGTGTGTCTGTGTATTAGGGGATCAGCTCTCCCAAACTCACCAATAGCCTTAGCAAAAGAGTGAGAAGATCAATGTCAACATTTTACTGTTGCTCAATTGAGGATGTGTACATTCATAGCAACTACCAACTGCCTGCAGCATCATCAGCAGGGGCTCTTCTTGCAGATGTATCACATCTTCAACCATGTCTTATTCATTTTAATTTTTTTACTTAATGAGTTTGCAGTATAATGCAAAAAGTAGGAATAGCCCTTCTAGACAAGACACATAAGTGTAAAACTAGGGCAAACTTTTAGGTAAACAAATACAAAATAAAAAGACTATTGACTATTTTTGGTTTTCCTTAATTTATCAGTGACGTATTTTACACAGATAGGTTTTGAAGAAAAAATAAAATTGAGGACATTTATTTATTCAGATGTTCATATTCATTGTTTGAGAGAGCACTACACATGCTGATAATGCTGTGTTCCTGTTAGATCCATTTACTATATTGTTTTGAAATCCTCTGTATGCTACAAACGTTGTCAGGGGTACAACTAAATACGTACATAAATTGTAACATATTTTTCAGTGCCTGGTTAAACATACGACCCATGTCTATTGACACTGGTAAAGATGGTTTACTTTACGCAATAAAATGCAATTACAATTGAAAAACTAAAATTCTAATTCAGGGGGTGGGGGAGAAGAAGAAAAAAATGCATTAAAATGTAGTAGTTCTAGCCTTGCAATTAAGAACAGCTAGCTATCATTGTCTATGTGACTATGGATGTGCCAAGAAGAGGAGGAGGGGCAGAAGGGGGACAAAACGGGGCAGAAAATGAGCAAATTCAAAGGCAGAGGATGGGAAGGAAATGAACCAGTGAAGTGAGAAGACAAAGGCATTGTGTCCTCAGGATCGCCAAAACAATAACGATAGCTACCTCCACAATGAGCGCCAGCCTGCCTTGGAACATTATGCTGCTGATGATGGGACTACAGTCCAAGCTATCTGGGATCCCTACCCCTTTGAAGTTAGGGTTAGGTAAGGGTTATGGTTAAGGTTAGGGTATGGGTTAGGGTTAGGGTTTAGGGTAGGGACGTCCCAAAGATACTGGATAGCGCTGACAATGCTACTACGGTTGCAGCTGCTGCTGCTGCTACCACCACCACTACTACTGCTGCCACAGCCCGGATCCACCACAGAGCCACACACACTAAAGCAAACACTGCATAAACACACAACCACATCACTTTGACAGACAGACTGGGAGGGCTGTTGTTGTGGCTGAACAACATAGATAGAGAAGAGAACAGATGAACTTCCTAAGCACTTTGTTCTGAGCTACAGAAAAAACACACACATCCAGTCAATTATGTGAAACCGGAGTTAAAATAAGCATCTAAATGCATATGATAAATACATGTAAATTGCTAAGACTGCATGTTGTGGAAAGGAATAAATGACATTGTAGGTTGTCAGTAAAGTGGACTAATGGATTAGTATAATTAATAACTTGAATCAAACCACAGAGTTCATACTACTACGACAATGGATTAAAAATATTAACATATTAAACACTATACTGACATATACACATAAACAGCAGTTTAAGTCTTAAATCTTTATTTAATGTATTTTTTGGAGGCTGAGTTTGAGAAATTATATTATTTGAAGCCAAACTTTTGAATTTCTCTGTCATATTAATATTGTGCTAATAATCTAGACTACATACGTTAGTAGATCATCTAAATAAAACAAACATTTTATAAACTGATATTAAATAATTTTTCTTTTTAAATTAGTTTAAAATAATACTAATCAAACAGAAACAATGAAATCATTATTTTTCTGTTAAGTTTATGAATTCAACTCATATAGCAATAGGTCGTTATCAATAAAACGGCACAATAAGGTGCAGAGCATTCAATTTGCCTGCTGGGGGTCAAGGAGAACCCCAGCTCCATTAAAACCATTGACAACTGGGTGCCGTTTTCAAGGGATTGTTAAATAAATATTAACTATTTGGTTGTAATATGATCACTTCTTGAAGAGCATCGTCAGAACTACACATTTCAGATTATTCCATGCAAAACAATTGCGCACATTTAGCTTTATCATCAGAGTTATACAGCAAGTATCTGCATGCTTTATGATCAGTAAACATCAATTGATCATGTAATTTCAGATACGTGAGGGTAGCCTCATGACATATCTCAATATTGGCCACTATTAATTGGATATTTGAGTGAAATAAAATAAAAGTGAACTATACCTGACAAGTATGAGTAATTTGGGTTAATTTCCCATCCTTTGTGGACTCTGCCTGTCAAGCAGCAGAAGGGCACATTTGCCGATGTACTGTTAGCTGATAATGTTTACTTTGCAAGCTACTGGTAGAAACTTTGTACAGTTGGCTAAACATAGTGGTAGGTAGACCTAATGTACTTTTTTCTCTAACCAATGTAGGCCTACTAGCGAAGTCAGCTAACATTATCCCCTTTTCAACATTGTTTTTAAGACTGTTTTTATCACGATTGCTGCTGATAGACATGATAGGCTACATTGATTGAAGGACCACATCAAATTGGCTAGCTAGCTAATAACAGATCACGTCCATATGGCCAGTTAAGAAGCTTTCAGGAGATAACTAAATGGCTATACTTACTTGCCATCTATAGCGGTGATGACAGTAGTCCGAATGACAACTCTACCAGGACGAGGACTTGCCGATGTCAAGCTCTTTCCAAAAGCCTAACCTCTGATGAAGCATGCTAAATGACATGTTGTAGTTGGCTAACTACATTTACATTTTAGTCATTTAGCAGACGCTCTTATCCAGAGCGACTTACAGTTAGTGCATACATTATTTTTTGTATTTTTCATACTGGCCCCCCGTGGGAATCAAACCCACAACCCTGGCTTTGCAAACGCCATGCTCTACCAACTGAGCTACATCCCTGCCGGCCATTCCCTCCCCTACCCTGGACGACGCTAGGCCAATTGTGCGCCGCCCCATGGGTCTCCCGGTCGAACCAGGATCTCTAGTGGCACAGCTAGTACTGCGATGCAGTGCCTTAGACCGCTGCGCCACTCGGAAACTACATGCCAAATGGGCAGGCTACCCTCACGTATCTGAAAATACATGATCAATTGATGTTTACTGATAATCAAAAGCATGTAGTTACTTGCTGTGTAACTCTGATGATAGAGCTAAATGTGGAATAATCGGAAATGTGTAGTTCTGACTATGCTCCTCAAGAGGTGATGATATTAAAACCAAATAGTTATAACATTTATTTAACAATCCCTTGAAAACGGCACGTAGTTAATGGTTTTAGTGATCCTTGCCCCCCAGCAGCCAAATTGAACGCTCTGCACCGTATTGTGAAGTTTTATTGATAACGACCTGTGAAAACTGAGTATCAGAATATCAATTCAATAAAGTCAAATAAAACCACTTCAATATATTTGTATTGAGCTTCAGTCTGTATGATACAAGCAGTGCAGTTTGTGAGAATTTCATGAATGTAAATAATAGGTCTTTAACAAAGAAGTTGTGCATTGCAAAATAAATTTTATGTCTTGAAATAAAGCAAATGCCATGTCTGATGTGATGAATTTTACACATTTCAATATTCATGTAAAAGTGAAATAACGCATTTGAAGAAAAAAAAAACTCAAAAAGTGGTTTGACACATGTCAACGTATGACCAATTTTAGTCTGACGGGTGAAAGAGTTGTGAGAAATCTGAGGAGAGAGATGTGTAGTGAAGTCTAGAGAAAACTAAAGTGGGAACAAGTGGTGGATACCGGGGGTGAGAAAAGTTCAGTGGCTGGGAGAGGACATGGGAGCTCCAACACAGCCGGTGCCCCTTGGGTGGGAACAATAGCCCAAACGTGGTCACAGAGCGCGGAGGGTCCCAGTTTAAACCTCTCTTGTGAAGATATGTGCCGCACCGACAGGGAAAGACTGACCGAATCAGCCACTGTGTAAGGCAACATGAAGACGGGCACACTCACACATGCAGGCACACACAGTAATAAAGCCCATAATAATTATAAAATACAAGAAATCGTTTTTATCTTGCATTCAATATAGTATTATGATTAACATTTAATTTAGTTATTCTAGAAGCAATTCATGTATTACATTTACTCTCTGCAGTCTAATTATATAAACTAATCTGTATTGAATAAAAATTACTGCCATAATATAAAATATCAAATTTAGTATAGAGTGAATAGCTATGAGTATCTTCTCCTAAAATAGCCAAGCCATTACAGCAAGTGCAAGAACAAATCAGACACATCATCATGATGATGAGACAAATTCACTTCAACACCATTTTCAACTTAACCTTGACCACCACTTGAAATGAAAAAGTCAAGCAGAAGTAAAGTAAGCTTTCAGCACAGGGCCAGGCGGGTCCAGCCTGATATTGTACTCTGTAGACCATCCATCACATTTGGGTCTTAATTGAATGACAGCAGAACAGAAATCGATTAAAAGGTAACAAGAGACAGCTTTGGATTTCCTCGGTGCAAGTCACTGTCTCTGCCCCTCTCATCCCTCCTCCCCCCTACCCCTCCTCTCTCCTCATCACAAGCCCATCTCCGCTGGTCTGTCTGGCCTGTGACCTGAAAGCAAACAACCGGCCCCGTCACCATGGCCTGGAGACAGCAGCATCATCAGCAAACTACACTCAATACAATCTAGTGTCCCCAATGTCAGAGCAGCAGAGAGGTGACCCAAGGATCTTAACACAGAGCCATCACACATCGTCAGGACGAGAGAATGCCAATGATCCACAAGGGAAACTTTGGAATGATTCAAAACTTGTTTGAGAGATGCAGACAGTTCATTCAGCTGTCAGATAGATAACTATGTCTGTCCCCTGTAATAATATAATATAATATGCCATTTAGCAGACGCTTTTATCCAAAGCGACTTACAGTCATGCGTGCATACATTTTTGTGTATGGGTGGTCCCGGGGATCGAACCCTGTGTTTTGGTCATGTCAAGACCCTTCCTATCTTTCTGAATGGAGATTGGATGGGCAGCATACCATGTGACTCCTACACTCTAAAAAGTAAAGGTTCTTGGAGGATCCTTTAGAGGTTCTTCAAATTGAAACTGTGGGGGTTCTTCAAATAACCCCTTTTAATGGATCCTCAAATAACCTTTTGAAGAACCTTTTGGGGTTAATTTTTGAACTACTCCCCCTCCCCTATTATTATTATTATTATTATTAGCAGTAATACGTTTAACAATAACACAATATTTTAGTTCTCAGCGTTTATTAGGATTTTAGTGGCAAAGCAGAATAAAAAAATCAAAATATAAGGTAACCTCTCAGCAGAGCCCCAAGTCCAATGAGTATATCCTCTGGCATGTTGATGTTAATGTGCTGATGTTCTCCGTATCCATAGCCAGAATGATTTTGCAGTGCATGGTGATCGAACAGGCTTCCTGATATATTCGTCAGAGGTGTAGGGAGGGTGAAGTCCGTGAATCCAAAAAATAGTAATCATACAGATGATTAACAAAACTTGCACACGACAGTATTCATACCTTGGTTTTTGTGGTAAATGTGAATGAAAAAAACTCCTTTGATAATGGTTTTCATACACATACCTTGTCCATAATGTAGAGGCCTATGGGATTTTCATTGAAGAGGTAAGGGAGGAGGATGGTACATGTGATCTGCATAACATACCAATACCAATTGACATACCTTTGTATGCCTCCTCGTCTGTAAACCCGCAGACACAGACACAAAAGTGAGCAGTTCAGTCATCTTCACCCAATACAGCTAGCCTTCAACATATTCTTATAGCATACATATTCTTACCTTTTTGTTGACTGATATCCATTGAATTGTATAAATTTTCTGTTTTGCACAAATATGAAAAGATAGATGGTATCATCATAAATCAATATCAATTTAGATCATATAAGGGATAACCCTTACCTTAAGTGCCTGCACCTGCTGTCCTTTCAAATTCAAATCCAAATGTTTCAGTTGGGCAGTTAGGTTCCTGCAAGAACCCCCACCAACTAATGAGGTTCCTCGATGAACCCCACCTCTTATGGGGTTCTCGGAATAACCTTTTGGGGGCAATTTTCAGTGCCAAGAACCCTAAGGTTCTTTGAAGAACCTTGAGGATCTTAGAAGAACCCTTGTTGAACCCCTAATTTTTAGAGTGTAAACTACTATGTGACACGTCTGCATTGAAGTTTTGATCTGGGTACTGTGTGCTTTGGGGAGGGGACATACAATGACACTGTTGCTTTCCACCCCCCTCCCACATACTCGCGCTCATACTCAAAACACGCACGCCTGCACACACACAGTCAGACTAGCTTAACAATGACAATGTCTCTCTCAATCCCTCTTTCCCTCTCTCAAACACCCACAAAGGCTTGTCACACCCTCCCTCAGGTCAAGCCCACAGGCGCCCACACAAAGCACAGAGTGCATCATAATCTCCCATCCCATGTAGCCAGGGCCCTCAAACACTAGCGCCAGGCATGCAGGCAGGCAGCAGAAAACATCTTTAGTAATCCGGCTCTTCATGGTTGCCCACAACATAAATGTTAATTTGAAAGCGAATTACACAAGCTGATAAATTACATTTGACAGTTAATTTTAAAGAAAACGACATGAGCTGGTAATGTAATTTGGGGAATTTCCCTAAAATCCACAACTCTGCCAGAATACTGTATTACACACAAAGTATTTGGCAAGGTGTCCACAACACATTCTTTCCATAATTTTATTGTTAACAAATTAAAGAACAGATTTTCAAATTAAATCCACAACACAGAAAATAGGATTATAATTGTGGTCAGTGTTTCCCCTAAATGCATTTAGCACCGGCGCACCAGCGCTGCTAAATCGTGGCCGCCACTGTCACATTTTTTTGGGTAATATATCACTTGTACGAGGATAGGCTATGCAGTAGACTACTTTAGGATATAGAATCTATGCACATAGTGTGAGCGATAATCAGAAAAGCAGTATGAAAGCCAGCTACTGTGTGTGTAACCGTAAGGTGAGGTTCCACACACCCTGATCCTTGTCACCACAGACAAACATTAGCTTTAGAAGGTGCTGGTGTTGTGCTTCAGAACAAAGAAGCCAGTCCCATTACCACAACTCAGTGGGTCCTTTAATTAAGTGGAAAGCAACAAATCCTCCCTATTCACCAGGAGGCTGGGAGGCTGGGAGGAGGACACTTGTGGTGGTGGAGTGGAGTGTATCCTCACTGAAAGACACTTGTCGTCACATAAGGACTACTCCGCCTCACAAATAGCCAGTGTGTTAACAAGTCCACCGTCTGCTAGTCTTACTCATTGTTGTTTGAATGAGGACTAACGGAGAAACAAAACAGCAGCACACATGGAGTCCTCTAGGAGAGCGGTTGCTCTTTTAGTGATCGCCACACTATGTTGTCTATAACCTGATGGGCTACACATCACTGCTGATGAGCTTATCACACATTCTTTCAAATGTAATAAAGAAACAGTGCAAATATCAAGAACAAAATAATGATAAAATAGTATACAATCAGTCAAATGTATACTCCCATATTACTAAATACATATTACTAAATAAACATACACATTAACTACTGGTAAATATATGTTTTCTCTTTCCCCTTTACCTGAAAAAAAAAAAAAACTATTTCGGAGCATAATTACAAATGGTTTTCATCAGCCTCACGAATAGATTTCAAAAAGCAGTATTGCAAGGCAGACAATTTTCTCTCATTTTCTGAACAAACATAATTACTACAATCAACAGATCTTAATTTGATCACCTTGTTGCAGGAGCACTTGTAGTGTATTTGAGGTTTAAAGAGTTTGTAATTTCTACTTTGACTTGCTTTTCCTATCAACCCTTACAAAAATGTCCATTAATTATAATCCACATTTCCTGTTGCAGCAGGATGATTTTCCTACTGTAGCAATCTGGCTCATATTAAGATCCTACATCTGTATATAATTTCTAGAAACATGTTTTTAAATTGGATTTCTCAGATGAAAAATGTATTAAATATGTATCAAAAAATAGGTGATTATTCTTGATTATCTAGAATGTGAACATGATTTTGTTTGATAAGTGGGAGGAATAGACTGCCAATTAATGTTTGAATAAAGAACCGTTTTTTCAGCATGCGATTCCAAATTTTTTGAATAGTGAACTATCAATTATTATAAAGAAACAAATCCATATATCACATTTTAAAATGTTAAAAAACAAATAAGTGCTCAAACATAGTACACACTGTCTGAATCTAACAGTTGTGTGTAACAGAGTCATATTAGCAGCCGATCGGGCATTTCATCCTGGAGGACAAAAACGGCATATCCACCGAACCCCTGCTGCTAGATCCTACTGAAATAGTTCAGTCTGGAGACTTGTGTACTTTGTATGAAAGAAAAACATATAAGAAGGAAATGCACTACAAATTCATTAGAGATGGAGATCCTGAAATAGGATAGCAATTTACAGATAATACAAGGAGATTATCTTTTTTTTTTGTAAACAATTTATTTTCTATTTATAAATTACCACGGAACTGAATTAAATAAAATGTCTGAGTTTATACAGTACATACGCTCATTCATTTACCTAAAATGCTCTCTTGGTTTTAACGGTAACCTCAAGATTGCAATATATATATATATATAAAATTATTTTTTTACCATAGAAGCCCATGAAATTGAATGACTTTAAATAATTTGTGTTACTTTTCAAGAAATATCACTTAGTCAAACTGAGTGCAATACACTATTTAAACAATTACAATAACTCAATCAATTACCCAACATCTAAACAACAAATAGTCAAATTATCCATATATCTGACAAAAATAAAACCACTTTTAAATTGGTCAGTATTTCAGTATTGATTCATATCGTTGGGTGTTAAGGTGGTAATAACTGCCTGGGTGGCTTACAGTGAAAACTTTAAACCAATCAAAATGCAAATTGATAAGAAGACCGCATAGGATAGGGAAATGCCTCCGCTTAGTCAAGGAGAATCATGGTCATAGGGCTATACTGACAGTTTGGGTGGGCAACCCACGAAAGACAAAGAGGAGGAGGAGGAGAGGAAAGGATATGAAATGACAGAAGAGGACAAGTGTGTGTGTGTGTGTTTGGGTTGGTGAGAGTGTATGAGTTTGACAGTGTGTGTATGTGTGTGTGTTTAGCGCTGTTGGAATGTGCTTTCCTTTCAGCTGTCCCCTGATCCGGGGGCCAAAGGCTGCCAGTGTCTTTAAGCCATCTCTGGGTCAGCCCAAACACTGGCTGCCATTCATGACCACAACAAGTTGATGTGAGAATCTGCCCCTCCTCTGCCCTCCATTTCCATATGAAAGCTAAAGAAAACTGCAGGATCCCTGCAACAGGGAGGCGACGCAGGGAGAGAAAACACTCATTCTCTCTCCTGGGTACTATGTAGCTCACAGAGCGTAGACCCCATGCACCTCCCCAGCTCCCACATCATGTGGATGGCCCTGCCATATGCACATCCCAAACAGCAAGCACAGGCAGATACACACAGGGACATGCGTACACAAACACACACACACACACACACACAAAGGTAAACCCCATTGTCAGGACAGCAGCATGTGAATCAAAACACTAATGCATACACACGCGTAGACTCACAGACTCTCTTAGGAACACACACAATGAAAATTCTGCCCAAACTGCACCCCCAGCACCTCAGAAACAGCGTTCCGCTAGACAAAGAGTGGAGCCAGACTGACTCTACAGCGAGGAGCAGTAGCAGCACCGAGACTCTAGCGACACACACCGATATTCCAAACAGTCACACATGCCAAATAAACACAAACAAACTGAGAACAAGAGCAAGGCAGCTGTGAATTGTAAGAGACAGAGGAGAGGAGAGAAAATAGGAATTAAAGAACATTGGATGTACTGCATACCCTGAGTCTCCTCCTGAGTCCTCTCGCTCTCTGCCACCAGGCATGCAGGCCATAGACTAGCCCTACACACCACCGCCACAAGCACGCCATCACGTGTGTGTGTTTGTGTCTCTGCTGGACACAGCCCCCCTAACACACACACACCCCTTCTCCTATTGTCCTCGCCCAGTGTTACACCCCACAGTCGGGGTGGGTCTGAGACAGACCTCCAGTGTTTGTCCCTTAAAGGTGGACCTGGACTAGAGTACTAGAGGCAATCTATTACCAGGGAGGGGAGTGGGAGACCTGACCCACAGACGATATGGAGATTAGGGGGACAGCCTGGGGATCAGGAGTTGGGACAGGGGTGAAAGGGGAGGAGCAGTGCGACTGTCCCTTCCAGGACGCCTCTGCTGTCACAGACACACATGCACGTACACAAATAAACAATTATGGACACACACTTGCTTGCATAAATTAATACACACACTTGGACTGGCCATAAGAAACATGTGGCGAAGTAGAAAGCTCCTCCATGCAGAGACAAGAGAGATCAGCCTGCATGGTATATGACCACCACAGAGCACAGCACAGAGCCCCCTCCAGCCTACCTCCATCACTGGATCAGAGCACACAGCAAGAGCAGAACAACGCACACACACAAACACACACACACACACACACACACACACACACACACACACACACAAACACACACACACACAAACACACACAACACCTGATGTATTGGATGATGCATCCTGGCTGGGAGACTTATTTTAAGTTCAACTTCATAATATATAAAAGCATAGAGCAAAGGGAAAAAAGCAAGGATTAAAAAAATCCCTGTCTCTTATTGTCCAGAACGGGATGGAAAATTATATAATGTACTATTGGTGTTTTGCTGATTGTCCTCTCAATAATTTATTCAGGTCATCAACCATGTCAAAGATTGCGTGGAAACGGTGACGATGTGCTCTGCTTGTCTCATGGAGGGGCTATAGCGCTGGGCTCCAGCTGGCCTGTACGGCAGTAAACAAACAGAATGGAGCAAAGCAAAAAGCACTCCACTATGATAACATCGCAGAGTGATTTGGTTATAAGTAAGCTGGGCGCTAGCTAATTGCGTTCATATAAAACGGTAAATGAGTTGTTGCGCTGAGCGCCTGGCTGGAGTTACGCTCTTCTCCTCCATCTCTGCGCTTTTTTTCCTCTCTCTCTTTCAAAGCAGACCAGGCTCAATCCACACGCGCCTTAGCGACACGCGCACAGAAAGAAGAGAGAGAGAGAGAAGAGGAGAGAGCGAAAGAGCTGCTGCTTCTCAGAAATATTTGTTGCTGCGCATCGCTGGCACACTGTGAGCCTTTTCTATTTAGAAGCCAATCAGGATGCCAGGCTTATTGCTCTTAATCTTCCCTCCTGGTAAGGAGCACAGGGAGGACAGACAGACTCATTAGGACTCATCATCAAGAGGCTCCTTTCCTCTGTTTATATAAATCATTGAGTGTAGCTAATGGTTATACTAGCATAGGCTACCACAATTCATGCCCCCAATACATACTGTAGCTTCATTTGAGTAAATAGCCGATTGCCAGTGTAGATATTAGAACACAGCAATAATGTATGGACTGTGACAGTGTACTTTCTGTGACAGTTTTACTGTAAACAATGTTGATATTGTACTTTTTCTTCTATGATATTGATATGCAGTGACAAACTGGGATTTATGCCTTCCATTCTTCTTCTGTGATACTGATACACAGTGATAAAGTGATATTGTATATTTGTCTCCATCTGGTTCCCTTCAGTCCCTCCCTGCCTGGCAACCTGTAGGCCAGTCTGTCTGCTGTATTTACACTGGGGTAATCACACAGGGATCTCAAACAGATTGGGTGTCTTATCTACAAGGGTGCTCGCTCTTGCCTGGATCAAAAAGCTGCCTACCAAAGACATGAGCCAAGTCTGATAAAATCCTCCCATTTATACAAACATGTCAAACCTAATCAAAGGAAAAACACCCAAAAAAGGCAACAAAAAAGTTAGTTGAAGTCATGAAAAAAAAGTCAAATGGAGCTGTGGAGTTTTGTGGTGAGAGAGTTACAAAACACAAATGGAATAAGGCCTGTGGTTTTTATCTGTTGTTTGGATAGTGTCTTGATGGCCCAAACTGTGTGGATCCTAACCAGGGTTTGGAACCGAAATAACTTTCCAATCGTTTCATTCTGAACAGAACCATTATTTGTTTCGTTCCGTTTCACTGTCCCGACCAGCAAAACAAAGTTCTGAACCGGTTTGAACCCCAAAAAGGACTGGTTTATATCGTTCCTTTCAAACCTCAGATTATATATATATATTTTTAAATTTAGCTCAACATTAAATTACTCCACCAATCAGTGCGGATAGAGCAGCTTGCTATGTAGCGGGCAGGCTATAGGCCTAGTTGTTTACATGCATTGGACAGACTAGTGTAGGGCGTGAGATGCGAGAGAGGGCGGAGGAGGAGGCTTGAAGAGCTGGGAATCTTGTTATGACATGCATTATCTGAATTAGGCCCACAGAATTATACCTACAGAGGAGTGGCTTCTATGAAGGAACTTTGAATGTCTTTGAACTTCCGAGAGTTGGCGTAACGTTGGACCAGAGCTAGCTAGATAGCTAGCTAACATGCTTGTGTGTGCAGAGCGGCACCAGAATTAAAATAAAAACACGTCTTACTCCACTGTGAAACATAATAACTATAGTATCCTTAACTAGCATTGAAAAAGTTAATCCATTCTTCTCTAATTAAAAACGTTTCTGAATCATGCTTGTAGGCTACTTGCCTATACTTCGGAGGGGGAGGGGTAGGTAGCCTACACACACACAGGCAAATATTTTTAGCTGGCAGGCAGACACTGGAATACGTCTCTGAATGACAGAGTAAGGGCTTTGCGTAGGCACTCTGTTGCGTTTTTTTGTGGGACTGAAAAAAAATGCCCGGAATGTAAAATAACGTTATTAACCGGTTCCCATGCTTTTAAAATATTCTGATTCTGTTCCTCTAAAAATGTAATTGTTTTCAGGTTTTCTGTTCTGTTCCCTGAACCGGTTCCAACCCCAGGTCCTAACTGAGTCATACAGTAACTGCTGCTGCGGCCCTCTGTAGGCAGCTCTTCCTCCTGCCTCTTCTCCGCTCTGCCAGCTAGACAAACACTGAGAGAGAACATGACATCATCCCTCAGTCATCCCAAAGATACGCTCAAGGCTTACAGTTCAGCAGGTTCAAACTCTGGCTACGAGCATGAAGGCTAATGTTAAGTCACTGAGACAACAGATCCCTCATACTGTACGCGGCACTTTTTCCCCAGTCGTCCCACCACCGTCCCGCTCAAACAGACCTTGGCAGTCATCACAAGGAGATCATGTTACTGCTTGGTCTGAGGCTTTTGACCCCCCTTCCCCCCTCCCCTAAGCCGCCATATGTCTGGTGACAGGGAGCGTTAGACGGCTCACCCCTGCTGCAGTCTGACCAGGCTGGACTGTAAGTGAGCAGTGAGCGAGCACAGTCTGTCTGTCTGTCTCCCTCTTTTCTGTCTGTCTGCCTCTGTGGACCCAGGGAGTAGGGCAGATGTTCTGTCTTTCTGCCTACCCCTCTGTCTAAATGACTGGGGCAAATATTCTTTCCAGGCTGGCTGGCTCGCTGGGCTGGGCCCTGCACTTTACTTTAAGTGAGACCAATCACAGCATGGGTAAACAGAGACAAAAATCTCTCTCCCCATGGAGAGCGAGGCCTTCTACGCCAGCCTTTCTTAAAGTATGGGTCGCGACCTAAAGTGGGTCGCGGACCTGTTAATGGTGGGTCGCGACGTGTCAGAGTAAATGTATAATTATTTCATTAATTACTGGAATTGATTTGGCCAAGTGCAACTTCGCTCTCTGTTCAGTGCGCTCTCTGCTTAGCAGCGGTGTCTCTGCTCAGTTTGGCAGCTGCGCAAGTGGGAGGGAGATGCCCGTGTGCTTTGCGGTTTAGCAGATTTTTTTTCTGCTGTTTTCTTGAATATCACTCCGCGACCCACACGCTGCAGCACTGTAGTTCAGCAGCAGATGATGCGCTGTCAGCCACTGATTTGTCATTCACACTCGCCAACACTCACTGGTGTCATCAAGTGACTCAAGCTAGCCACAAGTTCTGACTGAGCTCAATCGTCATGAAACGCAAATACAGCGATGAGTTTCTCTCTCCAACGAGGAGCGCCCACAATGTGTTTTGTGCGGGGGAGTGCTTAGTAATGAGTGTCTCAAAACGAATAAACTAAAATGACACGTCCTGACCAAACATCCACAGCATGATGGTAAACCCAGGGAGTTCTTTCAGAACAGGGCAGAATGCTTCAGGGAATAGTGCTTCAACAGTGGACGAGTAAGTCAACTAGCAAGGCATTGTTGTCATTTTATAACAGGTGATGATAAGCATAAATAAGGTAGTACTAGCTCTCATAGTAGTAGGTGTGAGTTTCTCTTGCAAACAATTCCCTTGTACACTGCTAATAGCTAGCTAGCTAACATTAGCCAAAGCAAGCTAGTAACCCTAAGCAACAGTACATTTGAAGATGAAAAATGATCAGGCCTTACTGTATAAATTATTGTTGAAAATAAGTCTAGGTTGGAAAATAGGCATGAATGATCAGTTCCCGAGGGAGATTGCAGAACGGCGCAAAGTGCTGTACCCAATCTTCAAGGAGAATAGATTAAAAGGGAAGCGTGTAGCTCTCGTAGTTGATAAACTGTATATTGACAACCAAATGTTCCGAGACACAAAGACTACTCCATGGCTATTCTCATAGGGGAGTCGAATAATGGAACACCCAATACTAGCCATGGTAGGGATTGTAATAATTAAACAATATATAGATAGAAAAGCAATAAAATAAAACAATTGTTAAATATAGTACAACTACACTGTATCTTTCAAGATAGGGAATTATGTAAAATAATTAGTATTCCATTTTCCATTTATAGTATTTCATAAATGGATAAGACGCATTAGAAGAAAGGATAACTAGCAAAATAATACATCTTCAAATATAACTAATTGGAACACAAAAGTACTCAATGAACATGGTGGAGATAAAAACACAGCAAACAGAAGACATAGAAGGCACAGTATGTGGGTATGTGTGGATGTATTGTGATGGAAGATGTAGTGTGTGTTTTTGTGTTTGGAAAAGTGTGGCATTAAGTGAGTGAGAAAGGAAATGGTTGCATATCCCAGAACCAATGTGTGTCTGTGAGCAGGGGTTGTGAGAGAGAGCTTTCAATTTTGTGCAGATGAGGGATATACATTTTAAAATAAAGTATACCTAGAATGTTTTTATTTATTGTCCTATCATGATGGAACGGTCCCCAACCCTATACCCTAGACACCCACCTGAGCAACCAATACACCAAAGAGAAGTCCCTATCTGTTTAATGGGCCTGCTGTAAGTTGCCTATATGCAACCAAAACAGAGACCTACTAAAGCAGCACCGCCCCCTCAAGACTCTGAGCCTGCCTGGCAGGGTTGGTCCTACAAAGCCAGAGCCCCCTGATGGGAGAGCAAAGCTGCTAATGAGAACCTTGATGACCTTGTACCTAGCCCACCCAGGTAGTGGCAGTGCTGGCAACACTGGCTGCAGTAACCCATGAGGAGGGGGTCACACTCGGACAATCAGAGAGGGAGCATATTATTGTGGCCCTGGTGGTACAAAATAATCAAAGGTCTGACTGAACAGAGATGCTTGGGAAAATGGGCACAACGGGGGACCAGAGTGTGTGTTTTTAAGGGGAAGAGGGTGGATCTGATCTCCATCACCTAGGACTTGACATTGGTTAATCAAATCTCAAATTGTTGACAATTTTTGCTCAATCTTGCATGCTTTCTCAAACAGCTGTAACTGTATTTGTACTCATAAATCAGGTTCTTTCTTGAGTTGGGCTCTGGGATGTAACAACCGTTGAGCATCTGAGCTTATGGTTGATTGTGGGGGAAAGGGATTGAGTGTGTAAGAGTGTGTGTGTGTGTATGTATCCCTATCTGTTGCAAGGGGGTAACGGGGGTGGTCTGCCGGTAACTGGGATGACAACACAACTTGGGATGGGGAACGGATTTAGCGGTTCGAATAGTGGAGAACAATTGGAGGGTTACTTAGTAGCAATGCAAATATCATGGTACAGATATATGGACACTCAATCACTATGGTACTTTTTAATGGTACATTTACAAACATATATTATGATAAATACATTTTAAACTTGTATCTCATTATAGTAAATGGTGAAATAAGTATAGCCAGTTATAATTGTAATGGCTTAGCAGATAATAAGAAAATAATAACTATGTTTACCTGGCTCAAAGAGAAGGAATATAATATGTATTGTTTACTGGAAACTCATTCAACAATTTTACAAATATATATTCTCCCATGGGCAAAGAAACTCAAATGGAGTGATGATATTAATTAACAGTCATTTTGATCCGAATGTGCAAATTGTCCAACAGATCCGCAAGGTAGATGGTTTTAAATATATTATTGGACCATAAACAGATATGGCTCATTAACCTTTACGGACCAAATAATGATGATCCATGCTTCTTTGAAAATATATTTAATAAATTATCAACTCTGCAAGCAATACAAGATTATAATACTGTGTTAAATTCCTCAATGGACCGTAAAGGAAATCACACTACAAACTATCACTCTCATGCTCTTAAGGAAATCATGAATGTCATGGATATATTGGAACTAGTGGATATATGGAGGCTTAAATATCCTGACCTAGTGAGATATACATGGGGGAGGCTCAATCAAGCTAGTCGTCTTGACTTTTTTCTTATGTCATTCTCGTTGGCACCAAATGTGTTCATAGGGGACAGAATGCGATCGGACCATCAGATAATTGGCATATACATTACTCTTACTGAATTTCCACGTGGGCGAGGATATTGGAAATTCAATCAAAGCATATTGGATGATAACTAGTTTTTAACTAGGACAGAGGAATTTATAACAGAATATTTCCGACATAACATACGTACAGCAAATCCCCTTATTGTATGGGACACTTTTAAATGTGCCTTTAGATGCCATGCAATTCAGTACTCATATCTAAAACAAAAGCAATTTAGGTCAAAAGAGTTCATACTAACAAAGGAAATAGAAGGTCTAACAGAACTGATAGATAGCAATAAAAACTGTACCATAGAGGCATAGAATAAGTTAGAGGAAAAACAAAAAGAAATGGAGGAACTTTTTCAAGAAAGATAAAGTGTAATATATTATAAAAATTAAGCAAACTGGATGGAATATGGGGAAAAATGTACCAAATTATTTTAAAATATTCAACATAGAAATGCTACCAAAAATAATTTACTGAAAGTGGTTACAAATGACGGAGTCACCCATGATTCACCAAATTATATTTAGAAAGAGGAAGCAAAGTACTTTAAGCATATGTTTTCATTTCAGTCTCCTCCATCTCCTCTAACCGAAGCTAATTGTATGGATTTTTTTTCTACTTATAATTTAAAATTAACAGCCGTACAGAAAGATTCATGTGAAGGCGAAATTACAGAGGAGGAACTTCTTGATGCAATTAATTTAAGTCTGGGAAAACTACAGTGCTGGATGGCATACCAGTTGAGGTATACCAAACCTTTTTTGATATACTCAGAGGACTGTTATTAGCATGTTTTAACCACTCCTATGTAAATGGTAGATTATCAGACACTCAAGAAGAAGGTCTGATTTAATTATGACTGAAACAGGATACAAGTGGGAAATATAAAGATCCAGTCCATCAAAAAAATTGGAGGCCCCTTACACTTCAGTGTTTTCTAGCAAAATGTATAGCACATAGAATTAAAAAGGTATTGTCGGACATTATTCATTCTAATCAGACAGGTTTTTTACATGGACGATACATTGGAGATAATATAAGGCAAGTACTGGAAACAATAGAACACTATGAAAAATCTGGGAAACCAGGCATGCTATTCATAGCTGACTTTGAAAAGGCTTTTGATAAAGTACGACTGGAGTTTATATATAAATGCCTGGAACATTTCAATTTTGGAGAATCTCTTATAAAAATGGGTTAAAATCATGTATAGTAACCCTAGGTGTAAAATAGTCAATAATGGCTACTTCTCCGAAACTGTCAAGAGGAGTAAAACAAGGTTGTCCACTATTGGCATATCTATTTATTATGGCCATCAAAATGTTAGCTATTAAAATCAGATCCAACAATAATATCAAGGGATTAGAAATCCAGGGCTTAAAAACAAAGGTGTCATTGTACGCTGATGATTCATGTTTTCTTTTAAATCCACAACTTGGATCCCTCCAAAGCCTCATAGAGGATCTAGATAGTTTTTCCAACCTCTCTGGATTACAACCAAATTAAGATAAGTGTACTATTTTACGTATTGGATCACTAGCTTTTACATTACCGTGTAGTTTACCAATAAAAATGTCTGATGGTGATGTGGTATACATATCCCGAAAGAAAGAAATGATCTCACTCCAATACATTTTAATAGAAAGTTAGCAAAAAAAGATAAGATCTTGCTACCATGGAAAGGTAAATACCTGTCTATTTGTGGGAAATCATCCTGATTAACTCTTTAGTAATATCCCAGTTTACCTATTTGTATATGGTCTTGCCTAAAATTAGCGAACAGTTTTTTTAATTATATGAGAAAAAAAGATTCCATTTTATTTGGAACAGCAAGCCAGACAAAATTAAATGGGCCTATTTATATAATGAATATGAATTCGGAGGGCAAAAATTATTAAATGTTAAAGCATTAGACCTCTCCCAAAAGGCTTCAGTCATACAAAAGTTATACTTAAATCCAAACTGGTTCTCTAGCAAATTAGTAAGAATGTCTCACCCTATGTTCAAGAATGGCCTTTTTCCCTTTATTCAGATTACAACCTCTCACTTTCAGTTATTTGAAAAGGAAATAATCTCCCAAATATCGCTATTTTTAAAACAAGCCATAGAAAGTTGGTTGCAATTTCAATTTAATCCACCAGAATGGACAGAACAAATAACGCAACACATATTGTGGTTAAACAAATATACTAACTGACAAAAAAACATTATTATTTGAAAAAATGTTTAAAAAAGGTATAATCTTCTTAAATGATATCATAGGTAGGACTGGTAGAGTTATTTCGCACATGCAGCTAACAAAAACATATGGAAATGTCTGCTCTCTCCAAAATTACAACCAACTAATTGCAGCATTACCACAAAAATGGAAGAGGAAAGTGGAAGGGGGGGAAAAGTAAGGAACTTGTCTGTCACCCTGCATTAAAAGACCATAACTGGTTAAAGAAAATTGTGATAAATAAAAAAGTATACCAGTTTCATTTAAGGACAAAATTGACAGCCATGCCATTTGATTGATTAATAGTTGGGAAGAGATTTTTGACGTACCGATTCCATGGCGCATGGTTTATGAACTAATATGCAAAACTAGGCCGGATTCAAAACTTATAATTTTTCTATTTAAATTATTATACAAAATTCTTGCAACCAATATAACGTTATTTGTATGGGGGATACAACCTTCCCAGCTCTGCAGATTTTGCTGCGAAGAGACAGAATCATTAGATAATTTGTTTTGGTACTGTCCATATGTAGCTTGTTTTTGGTCCAGGTCCAGGAATGGCTGAAGAATTGCAATATTTACCTGGAGCTAACCCTGCAGATAGCACTACTAGGTGATCTGAAAAGTCATAGTCAATCGATCAATGATATAAAATGTTTATTTTCAATTTACAATCTGTAGAAACAATGAGAATAGAAAAGTTCAGAACTTTTGTGAAACATCACAGCACAGTTGAAAAATATATGGCAAATAGAAATCCAATATGCATGGTGTAAAGAGATAGATGGGAGGGGTTGAATGGAGCTGAAGGTTGGGACTAATAACAACAAGATAACTAATGTAAAACATACTGTGTCCGTAAAACGTATATAGGTTATAGGTTAAGAACTTTTGTGAAAGAGCACAGTTTGAAAGATATGGCAAATAGCAATCAAACCAGATGGACATCAGAAATAGATGGGCGAGGTTGAGGGTAGAGAAAGGACAGGAGTAAAAACAAAAAACAAAACTATTGTAGAACTATTGTAAAATAGACTGTGTCCATAAAATGTATATAGTATGTATAAGCTGGAAGTAGAGGCCTAAGCGTTGTTGTTCACTAGTTTACTCCAATTAGGGCAGGGGTGGTAGGGTTAGAAAGTAATAAAGGAAAATATATTTACTGCTTTTACTGCTAACCTACAAAGCATTACATGGGCTTGCTCCTACCTATCTCTCCGATTTGGTCCTGCCGTACATACCTACACGTACGCTACGGTCACAAGACGCAGGCCTCCTTATTGTCCCTAGAATTTCTAAGCAAACAGCTGGAGGCAGGGCTTTCTTCTATAGAGCTCAATTTTTATGGAATGGTCTGCCTATCCATGTGAGAGACGCAGACTCGGTCTGGACCTTTAAGTCTTTACTGAAGACTCATCTCTACAGTAGGTCCTATGATTGAGTGTAGTCTGGCCCAGGGGTGCGAAGGTGAACGGAAAGGCACTGGAGCGACACACCGCCCTTGCGGTCTCTGCCTGGCCGGTTCCTGTCTCTCCATTGGGATTCTCTGCATCTGACCCTATTACGGGGGCTGAGTCACTGGCGCTTTACATGCCGTCCCTAGGAGGGGTGCGTCATTTGAGTGGGTATAAACTCCCAGTAATTTATCGGGTAAAATACCAACGTTTCGGCATCATTGTGCCTTCTAAATTACTGGGAGTTTGTAAATATAGAGTGTGCGACTCTATTTATTTATTTTGATAGATTACAGTTAATTCGCAGATAGTCAGCACCTCTACACAAAATAATTTCTCATGTGTGCTCCAGCTCATGCTTTTTATTATTCACTCATCTTAAAATAGAGTTTTCACCAGGTTTCTGGTTTTGACAGTCTTCCATTTGGCCCTCCATCTAGCCTATTCATTGGCTCTGTTTAATTTGGCTCTGCATAATCCTTTCACTTTCAATGGCAAATGTAACAGTCCCCAAGACCTACACACCAGACTGGTCAATAGAAAACCAGACAACTAATTACAGCGCGCACCACACCCTTTCTCTCTCTCTCTACCCTTCTCTCCCTACATCTCTCTTTACCTCTCTTTACCCCTCTCTATCTCTCTTTACCTCTCTCTCAACCTCTCTCTTAACCCCTCTCTTAACCCCTCTCTTAACCTCTCTCTTAACCTCTCTCTTAACCTCTCTCTTAACCTCTCTCTTAACCTCTCTCTCAACCTCTCTCTTAACCTCTCTCTCAACCTCTCTCTTAACCTCTCTCTCAACCTCTCTCTTAACCTCCCTCTCTCACTTTTCCACTCGCTCTCTCCGGCAGCTATAGGGTTCATGTACACAGAGCAGCAGCCAAGCAGTATTAGGTTTCCACTTCCCAGATCTCCCTTAAAAGCCTCTAAACCTGTCCCATAACATCACTTCAGTCACACAAACATACGTAGAATAACACACACAGACCATCACAAACGTTTCAAAAATAGAAAATATTATTTTTTTGTTCTGTGTTCTGTCTCTGAAATGAAAATGTCCCCAAAACGTATAAGATGCTTAAAATTAACCCCAATTACCCATTGAGTAGTATTACATTTAGTAGTACCTACTAGCTAGACAATAGTTGAGGGGATAATCTAGAAACAATAGCAATAATGTTTTTATCCTCTAGCTTTACTACCATAAAATAATCACGTAATTTAGAGCTCATTGTAATAAATGGTGGTATACAAGTCATTACTGAACAAATTGTTACTACTGTTTTTGTAAACACTCAACTAAACTAGCATCATTATGGGGCAAACACCGGTAATTATGTCAGAAGCATATTTTTTGAGAACTGTAGCCTTTAAAAACTATTCTAAATGCAACTGCGTGATATTTTGTCTTACCAAAAACAAATGAAACCACCACTTTTTACTCAACAACTGACATCCATACTTCATCAGATAGATGGGAAGGGATGGGAATGCTTTCCCCCTGGCCTCCCCTGGTCTGAGTAAATAGCCTGGCTGTGATAATACCATAGTGAGGATCCAGGCTCTGTGCTAACCCAACCCCATGTTGTGTGGTGTTTGACGGACTGCTAGTGATGGGGTGAAAAAATCAATAGTTACATATCGCAATTATTTTGGACGACATTATATAGATACTTTGACTCCAAGTATCGATTTGTAATTTAATAATCTCTGGTATTTTTCATTCTATAGCTTGTTCTCCATCTTCTTCTTAGCCAGCATGTTTTCAGCACTTTTATTTCCATGTGATCAAAACTCATTTTCTCATGCTCTCTCTTGTCGTTCTGCAGCAGACATATAGTGAGCAATATGTTTGGAACACCAAATCTCAATATCGAATCGCATTACATATCGTATTGGCACCCAAGTATCATAATAATATAATATTGTGAGGTCTCTGGCAATTCCAAGCCCTACTGACTGCTGTCCTAACTTTACAGCCTTCCTTCCTTTCTATCCGCCAGGCTTTGACCATGACCCTACCCTACCTCCCAGTGTCTCAGCACTCAGTAGCAGACTTCCTAATTTGCCAGAGGGGTTTAAAACCTCCCTTAATTAAGATAACTTTTATCAGACAATGGGACGAGTCAGCCTCCCGGTGACCTGCAAGGGGCAGTCCTTTGTCTCACAGCTAATGTTGGCCTTAGCATATTGTGCCGGCATTATCCTCCACCTCTACCCCACCCCCTCCATACACACACACACACACACTGACTGCATCCCCCAAGATGGAGACAAAAAATATATATATGGAAGCCATTTCCGAATGTAGCCCCTGACCACAACACGTCCACCCCTCCCCCCACAGTCTCCTCCAACCCACCCCTACTTCTGTATGTCTGTCTGTATGGCTGGCCCATCAAAAGGCTGGCCTGGCGCTGAGGTGGTTAAAGAACCCCAGCCGGTTTAAAGTGGTCCAGAGGCTAGCATCACGTGGCTCACACCATTCAGCCCAATGAGACAAGCTCCTCTTAGCTTGCAAACAAGGAGGACGAGCTCCTGTCGGCTCCAAAGGCAAGGAGACAAATTGCTCCATGATCTCTTGACCCTCAACAGCACCAGTCCAAAACAAACTGATGAAAATGTAGTTTATCTGCCAATTGGAGAATATGTAAATCGGCAAGCATACAGCCACAGAAAAAAGATCAGCACTTTTCATAAATAAGGTGTTGGAATCGTTAGTCTCTTAGTCTGGCCCCAATCTCTTTTATTAGTGGTGAATGGCTGAATAAAAAAGAGATACATTTGCTTGAGAAAAATACACCCCCACCTCCCCCTCTGTCTCTCTCCCTTTCTTTCTCTGTTTTGTGTCAGGAGAGCTGAATTATTTTATTTTATTTCACCTTTATTTAACCAGGTAGGCCAGTTGAGAACAAGTTCTCATTTACAACTGCCAAGATAAAGCAAAGCAGTGCAATAAAAACAACAACAACTACACAGAGTTACATATGGAATAAACAAAAACGTACAGTCAATAACACAATAGAAAATATAAAATATATATACAGTGTGTGCAAATGTAGTAAGTTATGGAGGTAAGGCAATAAATAGGCCATAGTGCAAAATAATTACAATTTAGTATTAACACTGGAGTGATAGATGTGCAGAAGATGATGTGCAAATTGAGATACTGGGGTGCAAATGAGCAAAATAATATGGGGATGAGGTAGTTGGGTGGGCTAATTACAGATGGGCTGTGTACAGGTACAGTGATCGGTAAGCTGCTCTGACAACTGATGCTTAAAGTTAATGAGGGAGATAAGTGTCTCCAGCTTCAGAGATTTTTGTAGTTCGTTCCAGTCATTTGCAGCAGAGAACTGGAAAGAATGGCGGCCAAAGGAGGTGTTGGCTTTGGGGATGACCAGTGAGATATACCTGCTGGAGCAAATACTACGGGTGGGTGTTGCTATGGTGACCAATGAGCTAAGATAAGGCGGGGATTTGCCTAGAAGTGATTTATAGATGACCTGGATACAGTGGGTTTGGCGATGAATATGTAGTGAGGGCCAGCCAACGAGAGCATACAGGTCACAATGGTGGGTAGTATATGGGGCTTTGGTGACAAAACGGATGGCACTGTGATAGACTACATCCAATTTGCTGAGTTGAGTGTTGGAAGTTATTTTGTAAAGGACAGTCCGTTTTACGAGGGCCTGTTTAGCAGCTTGAGTTGCGAAACAGGAAGCCGATTCTAGATTTAACTTTGGATTGGAGATCCTTTTAATGTGAGTCTGGAAGGAGAGTTTACGGTCTAACCAGACACCTAGGTATTTGTAGTTGTCCACATATTCTAAGTCAGACCCGCCGAGAGTAGTGATTCTAGTCGGGCGGGCGGGTGCAAGCAGCGTTCGATTGAAGAGCATGCATTTAGTTTTACTAGCGTTTAAGAGCAGTTGGAGGCCACAGAAGGAGTGTTGTATGGCATTGAAGAAGGGCCAGATGTATATAAAATGGTGTCGTCTGCATAGAGGTGGATCTGAGAGTCACCAGCGGGGGGGGGGGGGGCATGGGCAAGTTGCAGCGGAGGGTGCAGAGCTGGTGGCCGGGGTAGGGGTAGCCAGGTGGAAAGCATGGCCAGCCGTAGCAAAATGCTTATTGAAATTCTCGATTATCGTAGATTTATTGGTGGTGACAGTGTTTCCTAGCCTCAGTGCAGTGGGTAGCTGGGAGGAAGTGCTTTTATTGCAGTGATAGAGTTTACAGTGTCCCAAAACTTTTTGGAGTTAGTGCTACAGGATGCAAATTTCTGTTTGAAAAAGCTAGCCTTTGCTTTCCTAACTGATTGTGTATATTGGTTCCTGACTTCGCTTGAAAAGTTGCATATCGCGGGGGCTGTTCGATGCTAATGCAGTACGCCACAGGATGTTTTTGTGCTGGTCAAGGGCAGTCAAGTCTGGGGTGAACCAGGGGCTATATCTGTTCTTAGTTCTGAATTTTTTGAATGGGGCATGCTTATTTAAGATGGAGAGGAAAGCACTTTTGAAGAACATCCAGGCATCCTCTACTGACGGAATGAGGTCAATATCCATCCAGGATACCCGGGCCAGGTCAATTAGAAAGGCCTGCTCGCTGAAGTGTTTTACGGAGTGTTTGACTGTGATGAGGGGTGGTCGTTTGACCGCGGACCCATTACGGACGCAGGCAATGAGGCAGTGATCGCTGAGATCCTGGTTGAAGACAGCAGAGGTATATTTAGAGGGTAAATTAGTCAGGATAATATCTATGAGGGTGCCCATGTTTACGGATTTAGGGTTGTACCTGGTAGGTTCCTTGATCATTTGTGTGAGATTGTGGGCATCTAGTTTAGATTGTAGGACGACCGGGGAGTTAAGCATATCCCAGTTTAGGTCACCAAGCAGTACGAACTCTGAGGATAAATGGGGGGCAAGCAATTCACATATGGTGTCCAGGGCACAACTAGGGGCTGAGGGGGGTCTGTAGCAAGCGGCAACAGTGAGAGACTTATTTCAGATTTTTAGAAGTAGAAGCTTAAACTGTTTGGGCACAGACCTGGATAGTATGATAGAGTTCTGCAGGCTATCTCTACAATAGATTGCAACTCCGCCCCTTTGGCAGTTCTATCTAGACGGAAAATGTTGTAGTTCGGGATGGAAATGTGTGAATTTTTGGTGGCCTTCCTAAGCCAGGATTCAGACACTGCTAGAACATCAGGGTTGGCAGAGTGTGCTAACACAGTGAATAACTCAAATTTGGGGAGGAGGCTTCTGATGTTAACATGCAAAAAAACAAGGCTTTTACGGTTACAGAAGTCAACAAATGATAGCGCCTGGGGAGTAGGAGTGATACTGTGGGCTACAGGGCCTGGGTTAACCTCTACATCACCAGAGGAACAGAGGAGGAATAGAATAAGTATACGGCTAAAGGCTTTAAGAACTGGTCTTCTAGTGCGTTGGGTACAGAGAATAAACAGGGAAGATTTCTGGGCGTTGTAGAATAGATTCAGGGCATTATATACAGACAAGGATATGTAAGGATATGAGTACAGTGGAGGTACACCTAAGCATTGGGTAACGATGAAAGAGATAGCATCACTGGAGGTACCGATTGAGCCGGTCTCCACGTGTATGGGGGGGTGGGACAAAGAAGTTATCTGACGCAGGTTGAGTGGGACTGGGGGCTTTACAGTGAAATAATACAATAACAACTAACCCAAACAGCAATAGACAAGGCATATTGACATGGGAGAGAGGCATAACGCAATCACAGGTATTATTCGAGAGGGCTTAAACAACAACTGGTAATGGCGACGAAAGTTTGGGCTGAGGCTAAACAGATAGACAGGATGGGGTACCGTGTAAATGAACAGTACAGCGGGCATCAGATGTGTAGCTGAGTGATCATAAGGTCCAGTGAACAGCAATAGGTACATCCGGGAGCAGTTCGTAGGCTGCTACAGCACAGGCGAGCAGGAGGCACGGCTGTTGATTGCGCGTGCTAGCGGGCCGGTGCTAGCAGATGGATCTTCGTGGTCGTTGCCTGTTGAAACCACATCAGACGATTACGACGGCAGACCAGTCGTGATGGATCGGCGGGGCTCCGTGTCGACACTAGGAGGTCCCGTCCGGTTGACAGAGAGGTGGATAGCCAGGAGATGGGCCTGGCTCGAGGCTAGCTCAAGGCTAACTGGTGCTAGCTTTGGGACAAGTGGTGATTAGTGGTGATTAGCCAACAACAACATCCATTCGGTTGCAGCTAGCTAGTTGTGATGATCCGGTGTTAAGGTCCAGAGATTCAGTGATTCCGGCCGAAAATCCGAAATGCTCTGGGTCGATAGCACGCTGTGCAGACTGGCCGATAATTGTCCAGGCTAGAGCTGGCTGGTAGGTAGTGCAGGCCACGGACAGTGGTGAAGACCGCGAACGGTGGCTAAAAGCAATAGCTAATAGCAAGTAGCTAGTTAGCTGGCTAGCTGGCTAGTTTCAGCCGTGGGTTCTTGATAAAAGGTATGAAGAAATAATAGAATCTGTTCCACATTGGGTGAGGCGGGTTGCAGGAAAGTATATTCAGTTAAGGATGGAAAGTGAGATAGAGAAATATATACAAAAAATAAAATAAAATATAAAATAACAGGCTATTTACACGAGGACACAACATAATACACAACCACAGTGCTATGCCATCTTGGAATGTTCTTTCTCTTTTTTCTCTCAAAACAATCACAATGTTTCAATATATAATGATAATAATTAATATGAACCATAACAGATTACAGTCAGGTCCTGCTCTGGCCGCCTGCGGCTGGAAAAGGACCCTGGTATAGAGGTTGCTCATAGACACAGCTCTAGGATCAGCTTACCCTTACCATTTGGGTGGAAAAATAAGAGACGGTTCAGTGGTGAAGGGACACACAGTTGTCATCGCAGACATGACATCATTCTCTTTAGGACCAACCCGATGGGGGCCGTTAGTGGGAGAGCTCTATCCTGTGCAGGTCCAATAATACAAACGCATGCACGCGCGTGTTGGTCTGCACATTTGACAAGTGTATTGCATATATTTGATGGATTTGGATGCCCTATTTTTCTATACAATTGACAGACCTACAGCACCAATTACTTGCAGTAAGATATGGAATATGGGCTTATAACATATATCTGATATGTACAAGGTCAAATCAATGAGGGTAATGATGATATCAACATTCACATTTGGTCATGTGTTTAAACCCCCCTAACTTTGGCTCATTGGACCTGCTTCAAAGATGACATTAATAAAAATCAGTCCATACACAAAATAACTCATAACACCTTCAAACCATGGCAACATACAGTATACTACACAACTCTCTCTCTCTTTTACCTGCTGTTCTGAGAAAAGCCTCTTTGGGCCTTAGTACCTGTTAGGGTCTCGGGGTGGTGTTTTCATCCTGAATGGCACCTCTGTCAGTAACGTAGCACTGGGGCTAATTGAGATTTTCCTTCCATTCCCCGCTAACATCAATGGGGCTAATTTACTGCCGGATCAAATCAAATCAAATCAAATGTATTGGTCACATACACATGGTTAGCAGATGTTATTGCGAGTGTAGCGAAATGCTTGTGCTTCTAGTTCCGACAGTGTAGCAAGATCTAGCAAGTAATATCTAACAGTTCTACAACAAAAACCTAATACACACAAATCTAAGTAAAGGAATGGAATAAGGCTGAGACTGAGTAATTGGTCACAGACAGACGGACAGGGGCGAGACAACATTATAGACAGACAGATGCCTAGCTATGGCATAAAAGCAGACATTACCTGGCACAGATAACATTTTTTTCACAAAGACAGGAACATAGACAAACCTGCCACAAGCTCAAGGTTCAACGCTTATGTGTATTTTTGAAGAGCAAAACTTAATGTGGAAGGTACTACACAGCGCACAGACCCCTTTGCGCACTCAACGTTGTCGAGATATATCGAGTTTCCCTGTAGGTGTGGCTATTTGGCGGGGAAACTGTGAAGCCAGCTGTATAGCCTATTGCCTGTTTCTGTTTGAGTCTTTTATTAAAGAATGTGAAATAATGTTGTATCTGTTTGCTACTTTTCATTAAATCATGAATAGCTGTTCTTTATATGGCCTAAAATAAATGTGTTCATATGGGCAGAATATTATCTATAGCATACCGAATTTTGATTAGTTATGAAAATAGAATAGATGCGAAACAAATGTATCTGGTAAAAGGTCGACATTTGGACTGTCACATGACTATAGAAATTGAAACATTGTGATTTTAGAGACACAAAGTAACAGCCTATGATTAAAGGGTTAGGCTATACTGGGCTCTCAACATCATCATCATTATCATTATTCACATCATTCCAATTTAATCAAGTCACAATTATTAGCTTTGGTATTGACATCAGTGAGCAGGCTTTCCGAGTGAGGAGAGACACATGGGTAGGCCTAGCAAAGGAAAACATCTGAAAAAGAAAATGATTATGAAATTCGAGCCACAGAAATCCAATGTTTATATAAAATGACTGCCTTTCCCCCTACATTTTAACAGTCTAATAAGTCCATTTAATATAGGAAAACATCACCAAATCAATTTGGCCTATGTCGCTTCATTTAGTCTCATTATGATATGGAAGATTTAGGCTATTTCAAAAGAACTAAATACCATATTTTGAGTTTACTCTATAGGCTATTATACTAAAGATCTACCTGAGGTTCAACTTTAAGGCAAGGGCATCTTTTAAAACTATTTTGATACTCACCTCATGTCTTGATAATATGAATGAGAATGTAGTCCATTTTGTTTTGAAATCAGTATTTGTCCATCTCTCCCATTGTTCCCATTTTCAATCAAAAAATATGTCTGAGATTCATAAGAGTATAACATTGGAATGCTGTAAAGTTCTGCCCTACCCTGGCTGGCAAGGACACTTAGGTGAATACTAATAGGCACACAAACTAAAGAAGACTACTTTAGTATTTTATTAACTCACCAAGACAGACAGACAGTCCAGACAGACAAACAGTACAGTAGGCTATACATTGCACAAGAAGAGAATAGGCTATTTTAAGAGCTTTAAGAGAATTAATGCAAATGTATGCTGCTAACGAACAATAACTAGGCCCAGTCCATTACCTTTGAAACTATCCTATTTGAACTGCCAGATCTGGATAAATGGGTTGGATGGATGGCTTCGATTGTCCAGCAATCAAATTGCAAGTCCTTCATATTCTAATAATCCAAATATTCTGCTTAAAAAGACCTTGCACTGCTACCCTCAGGATTAATTATTCTTACAGGTTAGAACAAGCAACAGGGACATCACCAGAGTTTCATAACCAGGGGCTCAGCCCTGAAAAGCAGGGACTGACAGGGGACCCCCAAATAATCGTATTTGCAGGTTTGAGAAAAACATAACCTTTTCTAAAATAAAAAATCCTGCTATTCTAGGTCATTTTACATGACTGGAGACATTACAGGAATATTTACATTTTACATTTACATTTTAGTCATTTAGCAGACGCTCTTATCCAGAGCGACTTACAGGAGCAATTAGGGTTAAGTGCCTTGCTCAAGGGCACATTAACGTCATTTAGCAGACGCTCTTAGCCAGAGCGACTCACAAATTGGTGCGTTCACCCTATAGCCAGTGGGATAACCACTTTACAATTGGGGGGGGGGGGGGGGTAGAAGGATTCCTTTATCCTATCCCAGGTATTCCTTAAAGAGTTGGGGTTTCAAATGTCTCCGGAAGGTGGTGAGTGACTCCGCTGTCCTGGGATAGCGGAGTCACTCACCACACAAATGACCAAAATGACAAGATACTCTGACATTGACATACTGAGATCAATAAAACGAACAATCCCATGTCTTAAATTCAACCAATAGCATAGGCCACAATATGTGGAGGAAATTTTAGTCCACCAACTTTCCCGTGGCACTCACTTATCCAAGGTCCTGGTGACGTCCCTGACAAGCAATGGAAACCGAATGTATCCTCTCTGTGCTTAAAAAAATATATAATGGCGCTTGAAGGCTACACCTACAGACAGGTACGACAGACTGCAAATAAGTTATTCTGGAAGTGTACCAAATATGATGCTTTCGAATGCCGAGGTCGCATAATGCTCACTGACGGGGTTATCTCCAAGTTATGCTGGATACGAGGTTATTTTAGCGCCCGGACATCAACTGGAGGAGCTCGTGACATACTTTCAGGCAACATGGGTTGGGGAGTAGGTCAGACACATTGGAAGAAATACAATGTTTCCCTTAGTCTTGTTTAATATAATAATGGCTTTATTATTCTTATTCTTGATGACATCATGCCCAAGGCCAATAACATGGTTGCTAATCTGTTTCCCTTTTTTTATTTTCAGAATTTTGGAACTGCTACGATGCTGTCCTTCAAGACTTGGCGAAGACCAACAACGGAGTGGAGGGCTGGCATTCCAACATTTTTGGCAAATCCTGGCGCTACCCACCCCACCATTTGGAAGTTCATTGAGGCATTGCAATGACAGCATCAAAGAGGTGAAATGAGAATGGAGCAGCAACTTGCTGGCGTTTCTCCGCAATGCAAAGACCCCGCTACCGCAAGCAACAGAATGATCTGAAGTCACTGGTTCAGAATTGTAGGTGTTAATTAATGCTGTAAAAACTAGATAAAATGAAAATACATTATTTAAAATTAAAATACATTGTAGAAACTAGATATTGGCTTCAGCCTTTATATAACCATATGAACGAATTTATGTACAACATTCTGCCCATATGAATGAATTTACAGTATACGTCACACCCTGATCTGTTTCACCTGTCTAGTGCTTGTCGCCCATTTTCCCCCATTATCCCCTATGCATTTATACCTGTGTTTTCTGTTTGTCTGTTGCCAGGTCGTCTTGTCTTGTCAAGCATAACAGAGTGTTTTTCCCGGTACTCGTGTTTCTCACTAGACCCTGTTTTTCTAGTTTTTCCGGTTTTGACCACTCTTCCTGCCCTGACCCTGAGCCTGCCTGTCGTTCTGTACCTGTTTGACACTGCCCTGGTTTACTGACCTCTGCCTGCCCTGATCAAATCAAATCAAATGTTATTGGCCACATGCACCGAATACAACAGGTGCAGACATTACAGTGAAATGCTTACTTACAGCCCTTAACCAACAGTGCATTTATTTTTTATTAAAAAGTAGAATAAAACAACAGCCTGCCTGCCGTTTGGTACCTTACTGACTCTGCCCTGGATTACCGACCTCTTCCTGCCCTTGACCTGTCGTCTGCCTGCCCCGTTTTGTTAATAAACATCTGTGATTCGAACTGTCTGCATCTGGGTCTTATCTTGAGTTCTGATAGTATATAGGCCTAGGCTTCAATATTTGTAGCCATACATGATTTCATGAAAAGCAGTAAACATACACATTTAATAACAGACTCATGAACACAATCAGGCAATAGTTAACATACACAACATTGTTTCACATTCTTTAATAACCGACTCATAAACACAATCACGCAATAGACTACAGCTGGCTTCACAGCTTCCCCGGCGCTTCCCCGGCGCTTCCCCGGCGCTTCCCCGGCACTTCACAGCTTTCCGGGGAAACTACTTTATTGCAGCCTCACACGGAGGAAAGAGTAGCGGAGGAAGGAGTTTGCTTCGGGTACAACACAGGTTAATAAGACACCCCTACCGGATCCAGGTAAAAGACACAAGATTTCTATCTACACCAAAACAGCCAGAAAGAAATCAATCTTCCTTCACAAGTCTTGTGGTTATTGCCACTGTGTTTCCAGAACTTAGATGAAGCCATTCTTATAATAGAAACTCTCCTGCTTTATAATAGAAGCGTTACTTTCCCACCCAGAATAGCTGGTAGGGGGGAGGAGGACAGATTGAAAGCAGAAAGCCATGCGATGAGAGAGAGTAAGGGAGAGAGAAAGAGAAAGCGAGAGAGAAAGAAAGAGAGAGTGAGAGAGAGAGCAATAGAAGGTAGAGTAGAGGTGTATGACTGAAGGGCCTGTAATGACTTCATCATCAGGACTCGTTAGGGACGGTGTGTGATTCTGCTACTTCAGGAGATAGTGACCTACATGCCCAAAATAGAGAACTAGATTCTGTAGAGGTCATACTTTGTGTGTATTTATAAAGTGCAGGGATAACAGACAGTCAATGCCCCTGATGTATCTCCTTGCTTTATACGAACACTGGAAAAAAAAAATCTATAACTTCCACAGTGACAACGTAAAAAGCGGAGGCCAAAATAAAATAATGCTAGCACTACTCTATGCTACTCGCCAGTTTTTTTTGTGTGTGTTTTGTTATGCCGGGGGCCATGTTCTGAAATACCAACTTCCACTGGCGAAAGCAGTCCATTAATGGCTGTCAAAACACTTCATTCCTGTGTCACGGGGACGTTGGATGGACAGACACTCAGAAGAGAGAAAGGGGAGAGGGATAGAGAGAAAGAGAAAGGCAGAGAGAGGGGGAAAGATGCAGAGAGAGGCAGAGAGAAAGAAAGAGAGAGAGGCAGAGAGAGGCAGAGAGAGAGAGGCAAAGAGAGAGAGAGGCAGAGAGAGGGAGGCAGAGAGAGCGAGGCAGAGAGAGAGGCAGAGAGAGACAGACAGAGACAGACAGAGAGAGAGAAGTGAGTGAGCTAAAACACCCAAACATCCCAGAGACAGACCTTCAAAGTGAGACCCAAACGTCAAAGCAGTGAACTCCAACCCGTACCTGGGTAGCTTGGGGCAGTTCAGTCACTCACATACGGTTGTGCTATTTCACCACAGTAGCATCGAAGAGACCTCCCTCAAGGAGGCTAGTTATTCTGTGTACATGCTAAAAGAAAATCGCTGTGTCATTCAGAGTAAAATCTACTATAATTCCTGGAGTATTGCTAGTATTTCACATTAAAAAGCCTGTGTCTACATATCAAATTAGTTTTGAATGGTAATAGTACCCTTGTTATAGTCTAATGAGAAGTGGGAAGAGCCAACTCAACCCGTTTCATATGTCAAATCAGTCAAACAAATCAGATTTATTGATCCCTTTGAGAGAGGATAGAGTAATGTGATAGATATTCTAAGAATCAAACCCTGTTATAATATTGGGAAGTTAAACAATGTCACAAGCTAGATTTCCATTCAATTGGCGACAGATTTTCATGCGAATATTCTAAAATCTGCATTAAGAAAATATGCGCATTTTCCCACCAGTGGCATGTTTCCACCAAATGGACAGATAAAAATCACATGATGACGCAGTGCACACAAAATGTACTTTTTCGCTTAAGTTTTCATATAACTAATAAAAATCAAAAGTTCAATGTGTTTCCATCGTATTTTCAACTCTACCAATAGTTTTGTCCCAAAAACTGTTGCGTTAAATAGCAAATGTGCCTACTCTGGTCTTGGCACCTGTGCTCTAGCCAACAGATCGCAGATACAGTGCGGTTTGGCTAGTCTACATGATGAAATTATTATGGATAAGAGAGAGAATATTTGTAATTGTCAAACGGCAGTCAAGCATCGATCATCATCGTCACCAGAATAAGACCCACGATATTTATTGGAAAGCAGCATCAAGTTCATCACCGTGCACTTGCACCACCTTGTGAACTTATTTCATCTGTGGCCTAATAAACTGCATCGTTTCCCGAGTCGTAGTGGGAGGACCACACACCATATCATCGCGTGACTCCAAATTTACTTCAATATCATGGTTTTTTAATCAATATTTGCGCATAAAGGAGATTCCATCGCCATTTCCCGCATTATACATTTTACAGACACAAAAAGATCCCACTATGTCGAACGAACAAATGATCTGTCAGCATTTATAAAATTACACGGAAACGTCCTGTCTCCATCACAGCTGTCATGATTTTTTTTTTTTATACGATATTACTTTACTCGTGGTTAATATCAACTTATAAGTTACAATATTTAAAAATATCTTTATAAGGCTATTTTATCCTTCAGTAGTTGAATTCTCAGACTTCTATGATATAATGTTAAAATATAATCCTTTAATGACAAAATAGCCAAGTTCCTCTGAACAGTTGCACAACAACCCATATTTTCTCATGATAACCAGTTAAGAGATGCTACTATAAAGAGATCAGGGTTTTTTCTGGATAACAAAAGGTGGCTTGGGTGGTGGGCATGGCAATAGGCGCAGTCAGCCCACATTCATTTTAGAGAACATTTTAGAGGCCTCATCTTGCCGGTGTAGAGACATTTTTGAATTTTTAAGCCAATTCTAAATTTTCTAAAATAAGCCAATTCTAAAATTTTCTCCATGGAGCTAAGTGAAATCTTGCTGTACGAGATCTTCAGTTTCTTGGCAATTTCTCGCATGGAATAGCCTTCATTTCTCAGAACAAGAATAGACTGACGAGTTTCAGAAAGAAAGTTATTTGTTTCTGGCTATTTTGAACCTGTAATCGAACCCACAATTGCTGATGCTCCAGATACTCAACTAGTGTCAAGAAGGCCAGTTTTATTGCTTCTTTAATCAACACAACAGTTTTCAGCTGTGCTAACATAATTGCAAAATAGTTTTCTAATGATCAATTAGCCTTTTAAAATGATAAACTTGGATTAGCAAACACAACGTGCCATTGGAACACAGGACTGATGGTTGCTGATAATGGGCCTCTGTACGCCTATGTAGATATTCCATTAAAAATCAGCCGTTTCCAGCTACAATAGCCATTTACAACATTAACAATGTCTACACTGTATTTCAGATCAATTTGATGTTATTTTAATGGACAAAATAATTGCTTTTCTTTCAAAAACAAGGACATTTCTAAGTGACCCCAAACTTTTGAACAGTAGTGTATATATACTTTTATTGTAAATAAGAATATCATTTTTCTAAACACTTCTACATTAATGTGGATGCTACCACGATTACGGATAATCCTGAATGAATCGTGAATAATGATGACTGAGAAAGTTACAGAGGCATAAATATCATACCACCCCAAAAATGCTAACCTACTGTTATTGTAATGGTGAAAGGTTAGTTAGCGTGTCTTGGGGGTATGATATTTGTGTGTATGTAACTTTCTCACTCATCATTATTCATGATTCATTCAGGATTATCCGTAATCATGGTAGCATCCACATTAATGTAGAAGTGTTTAGAAACATTATATTCCTATTTACAATAAAAGTGACTCCATTGTGTGCTATGAATATGGGACCAAATACTTAGCTTTTTTACTACTTTAATACACATAAGTGAAATTGTCCCCAATACTTTTGGTCCCCTAAAATGGGGGGACTATGTACAAAAAGTGCTGTAATTCCTAAATGGTTCACCTGATATGGATGGAAATACCCTAAACTTAAAGCTGACAGTCTTTACTTTAACCTCATTGTATCAAATCCAAATTGCTGGAGTACAGAGCTAAAACAACATAAAATGTGTCACTGTCCCCAATACTTTTGGAGCTCACTGTATATTACACTGCATAGGCGGTCCGACCAAGCGGCCCGACAATGGCAGAAAAATCCCTGGAGATGAACCACAAACAAACTGCCAAAAAGCAGCCTTTCAGCAACTTTTTCATTGAATCAGGATTTATGGGGCATACTAGCGGTGCAGAGCCTGACAAAGTCTGAATTCTGCCTCTGTCTGTGGACAAACAGTGAAACCACACACTGAAAACTGCACACTATCAATTAGCTCAACGAGCTACCACCACAATGACCTACAGTTGAGGCTCACAGTCATTTCCAAGTTTAAGTCAGGCACATGCTTCACTAGAACAAGCAAAGTCCCACACGAAGAAGACAAGCAGCACTTTTGCTGAGTTTATGCCATTGTTCTTCACCTGACAATTATGAATTTGGTTTGTTTAAACACACAACCCCGCCACACACATTCCCTTCCTACCCCATCCTTGTACCCCCCCCACCTTCTACCTTGACCCTCCATCACCATTCAAAAGCACAAAACCCTCTTTTCATTTTAACACTGCATTTGAAATGCATTGATGCCCACTAGAGACAGAGAAATGCTCACCAAATGTAGTCAACATAGAAATGGAAAAGATTGAAAAGTATGATTAAAAAATAAAGATAATAAACAAGTACAACATAAAGAACCAAATAATAATGAACAACAAGAATACGAAGCATCAGTTCGTAACCCGCGCATTCCTAAGAGCACAATTAGGCATGTAGGTAACTTTTCCAAAGAGTAAGAGAAAGAAGGAGAAGGAGAGAGACAAACACTCACCACCACGCAGAGCAGAGCACGACATCCAGCGCCAGGAGTGAAAAGATTCCTCTCTCTCTCCCTCCTCAGATCCACTCCATGTTTCTGAGCTCCCATATGGCGGCCACTCCTTGGAGAGAGAGAGAGGGAGAGAGAGGCGGTAGTCCCGTTGTGGGGATGGGGAGGTGCAGAGGGAGAGGGGGAACCTGCTTCTGCTCCCTCCGCACAGCTGTGCAACCCCATCAGTATCTTCACAAATCCAATCCTCTCCACCGTGTGTGTCTGCGGCACCGCGGAAAAAGCCAACGGAAACAAAGTGATCCCCTTACACACACACACACCCAACACACACAACAGCAGCCCAGAGAGAGCGGGAGAGAGAGAGGAAGAAAGAAATCAAGTGTCAGTGAGAAGGCTGTGGCAGCTGGAGAATAAACGCAGGTTTAAGTTTTCGCTGTTTCCTTAAGTTTGTGGAAGAACGAGGCAAGAGCTTCCAGGCAAGGAAACAGCACATAATCCCTGACGGCAGAGACTTCCTTCTCTCCCTCTCTGTTAATAAGCCTGGCTGCGACCCCCTCCTCAGGGCACTGGAATGTAAAGGCCAGAGTTTCAAGAGGCCCAGTTAGACAAGCCTCAGAGTCACTGCACCGTGACCCAGGGGTCAGACACAGCCAGCAAGTGTGTGTGTGTGTGTGTGTGTGTGTGTGTGTGTGTGTGTGTGTGAGTGAGGCAGGGTGGGAGAGGAGGGGGTTGAAGTGTGTGTGTATTGGGGGGGAGGGGGGCAGTTTTGCCCCATGAGATCACATAACCAGACCAAGAGCCACTTAACAAAGATAAAGCTGTATAATTACTCTCACAGCTGCAGCGGTAAATACTAGTAGCATCAATCACATGGTTATAGCATGGTTACTGCAAGATAGTCATTGTAACAACACTGTGATTCACAATTCAACTTCACTTCCTATTACTAAGATTTGCACAAACTCCTTATGACCATTGCTTTCCATTGAGCAGTTACGGAGGGAGCATAGATACAACAGAACAGAGTAGTCTGGAGTTTGTAGCCATCTCCACAAAACTAGGCGTTTACTTTACGAACTCTCTGAACTGGGGTGAGGGAGGCTCCTCAGTCCTGCCTTTCTTCAGTCTGATCTATCAAAGTCATACACAAGACAGAAACACACATGCTTCCAGCCAAGAAGAAATGTGTTGCTGATAGACTAATAACACAGCTCACTGGGTATGAAGGAATGACGCAGACACAGGGCTCAGGCTGCATCCAAACCTTCTGATGAAAATAAGGGACATTACAAATGGCTGCTTGACTGAGCTCAGCTAACTCACTAACCCCATAGTCTCTGTGCTGTTTGGATGACATGTCAACTGCAAATTAGGGAGAGGAATGATGGCAAACTTCTTTCTCCATTTGGCCACAACTGCAGTTCCTTTGCAGTTCAAGTTGGCTGTACTACAGTATGTAGAGTTATTTTATAATATAAATCATACATCTGATTGGCAAATACTTTAATTATATGCTACTTAAAAGACAGATAGACCACCAATATATAAAACAGACAAATTGTAAACAAATAAGTCATGATTTAAAGCAGTGATTCTCAACTGGTGGGTCAACTGGTGGGATGTCTGTGTAAATGTTTTTTTTAAATGTACATAACAATATACTCTAGTCTGAACTTAAACAACTAAAAGCAGGTAGAAAGTGGTGGAAAGTGAATAAATAATTTAAATCGCTGAACATTATTTCTTCAAACACAGTATTTTCAATATAGATCTAATAGCAGCGCTATTTAGAGGATTTGGTTGATTTAGTGGTCTCAAACCAGTGATCTTATTAACATTATTCATCAAGAATATGGGCTGAATTGAATTGTTGACAATGAAAAAAAGGTGTCTTTGTCATATATAATTGCTACATTTGCTATCAATAAAGCATTCAAAATAGTTTTCCAGATTGCACTTTGGATTTTTTTATTTTTTGATGCGAATATTGGGTCACAACTGAGACAACCTGGTTCAATTTGGATACCGAGGCAAAACCGGTTGAGAACCACTGATTTATGATATGCTACAAATAATATGTCCAAAGTTCAATATGTATCATTCATTTTACAACTTTTCCCCTCACAGACAAAAAGCTTAAAGTCACTCAACCACAATATAGTTATTTTCAATATTCTCTGCTTTGAATTCTATTACATTTCACGATGACATTATTCCAGGGCAAATCAACGCTCAAGGCAAGGGAGAGACATAATCAAATCGAATATATATTTTGATTTAATTAAAACTTGGTTGGGAATTGTAATACATAAGAGTGTGGGCAGAACCACTAGGGTTCTGTTTGTCTTGTTTGTTGTATGATGATGTGTTAGATGGAGTGAGTCACCATGGCTGTGTTTGCACGGGTGGCCCGGTTCTGATCTTTTGACACTAATTGGTCTTTTGACCAGTCAGATCAGATATTTTGCCAGTGATTGGCCGGGGGATCGGAGTCAGGCTGCCTGTGTAGAGGCAGCCTATTATCACCAGGTTAGATACAAAACATATGTTTGATATTAATAAAATAATTTGATATTATATATTACATGTATCATATTTAGTATTGTATTGTTGTGGTATGATTTTTGAACATGTGTTTTGATATCTCATGTGTTTTAGTAATTCTATTTCAAGGTACAACTAAATAACAACTTGAAATTGTTATGACATTGTTATGCCTGTCCAACTACTGCTGTAATCCTGCTATAAGAACCTGTGTGACATTTTTGTGTGGGAAAATTTAATCAAATACATATAATTTTAAAAAAAAGAGTGTGGGCAGTGAAGAAGACGGCAATCATTGATTTATTCGATTTATTTAATGGAGAACGCATCTGTTTGAAAATGTATCTTAATTAAGACATTTTGGTTTGGCACAGACACAACTGACATCACTCACCGGGGACAAGTTCTTTAAAACCATCTCCAAAATATGGTTCACTGTCACATAGATCAGTCAAACGGTTGATATAAAGAAAGGTTTCTTGAGGACAACCTCATAAATACCTTTAACGCAAGTTAGGCTATTCGCTCTTCCTGCCAAATCGCTCAGGGGTTATACATAAAACTAGATAGGCCTATGCCAAGGGATTTGGCAGGGGAAACAATGCTCTTAGTGAGTCCCTCTATGATCTAGGGCAGGAGCTAGAGGAGTGCGAATTAAAGGAGTTGAAAAGAAAACACATTGAAGGGGCTTAAGATTTATATTTTACAATTTATAACCCTGCAGTTTGAAATAAATGTTTCTTCATATGTTAAATACATCTCTTGTTTGCTGGATTGACTTGAAGCAGCAGATCGAGGCACTTCTGCTGAATATGACTGGCTTTGGATGCATGGTTAATGGCATGCCTGAGGTCTGGAGCAGCCCTCTGCTCTCTGCCTGCAGCCTACCATGACAGAGCCTCTCTATTACACCTATCAAACCAAGACGTTTTGCCGCCAACTTTTTTGCTGACATTTATTTCTGTCTTAAAGGTATTCCCTACAACAAAACCTGTATTTTTATTTCCGCCAACAGACCTATTCATGATTGCAGTAATATGTTTAAAAGTCCCGGCAAGCCCTCAGTATAAACGTCCCCTATCATCTTACCGGCTTTGGCACGGATTAAATCATGAACATTCTATTAAAGATTTGTATATCTAACCCATTGTTCTATCTGTGATTTTACTGTTGTTGTCCGACATCAAACTTGTCCTTGTCATTATGAAAAAGTTTAAACAAAACAGCTGTCTGCATAAAGCAGCCTGGTCCAAATAGCAACATGACCTGCTCTATTTTCTGCACAAAAAAAACCATCCGTTTAAAAATTTATGCGGGATATGTAAATCTAGCAAGTCAGGCAACTGAAAGCAACTTTCTAGACAATATTTTGGTTTGTTGCTAGCTAGCTTGTTTGTTAGCTATCTAGCTGGCTAGCAATTAATATTATTATGTTTTATTATTATTATTATTATTATTATTATTATTATTCAAAATTATCAACAACTTACATCCCTACATCAAACATGTCTAACAAAACAAAATACAGGTATAAACAAGAAAATACTAAATACAGTGGGGGGAAAAAAGTATTTAGTCAGCCACCAATTGTGCAAGTTCTCCCACTTAAAAAGATGAGAGAGGCCTGTAATTTTCATCATAGGTACACGTCAACTATGACAGACAAAATGAGAAAAAAAATCCAGAAAATCACATTGTAGGATTTTTAATGAATGTATTTGCAAATTATGATGGAAAATAAGTATTTGGTCAATAACAAAAGTTTCTCAATACTTTGTTATATACCCTTTGTTGGCAATGACACAGGTCAAACGTTTTATGTAAGTCTTCACAAGGTTTTCACACACTGTTGCTGGTATTTTGGCCCATTCCTCCATGCAGATCTCCTCTAGAGCAGTGATGTTTTGGGGCTGTCGCTGGGCAACACAGACTTTCAACTCCCTCCAAAGATTTTCTATGGGGTTGAGATCTTGAGACTGGCTAGGCCACTCCAGGACCTTGAAATGCTTCTTACGAAGCCACTCCTTCGTTGCCTGGGCGGTGTGTTTGGGATCATTGTCATGCTGAAAGACCCAGCCACGTTTCATCTTCAATGCCCTTGCTGATGGAAGGAGGTTTTCACTCAAAATCTCACGATACATGGCCCCATTCATTCTTTCCTTTACACGGATCAGTCGTCCTGGTCCCTTTGCAGAAAAACAGCCCCAAAGCATGATGTTTCCACCCCCATGCTTCACAGTAGGTATGGTGTTCTTTGGATGCAACTCAGCATTCTTTGTCCTCCAAACACGACGAGTTGAGTTTTTACCAAAAAGTTCTATTTTGGTTTCATCTGACCATATGACATTCTCCCAATCCTCTTCTGGATCATCCAAATGCACTCTAGCAAACTTCAGACGGGCCTGGACATGTACTGGCTTAAGCAGGGGGACACGTCTGGCACTGCAGGATTTGAGTCCCTGGCGGCGTAGTGTGTTACTGTTGGTAGGCTTTGTTACTTTGGTCCCAGCTCTCTGCAGGTCATTCATTAGGTCCCCCCGTGTGGTTCGTTTCTGGTGTCCTTTGACACCTCTTTGGTCTTGGCCATAGTGGAGTTTGGAGTGTGACTGTTTGAGGTTGTGGACAGGTGTCTTTTATACTGATAACAAGTTCAAACAGGTGCCATTAATACAGGTAACGAGTGGAGGACAGAGGAGCCTCTTAAAGAAGAAGTTACAGGTCTGTGAGAGCCAGAAATCTTGCTTGTTTGTAGGTGACCAAATACTTATTTTCCACCATAATTTGCAAATAAATTCATTAAAAATCCTACAATGTGATTTTTTGGATTTTTCTTTCTCAATTTGTCTGTCATAGTTGACGTGTATATATGATGAAAATTACAGGCCTCTCATCTTTTTAAGTGGGAGAACTTGCACAATTGGTGGCTGACTAAATACTTTTTTTCCCCACTGTATATAATATTTTTTTTTTTTAAGGGTGTTATTGTACAAACCATAGGCAGCTCATGAGTTTCATGGTTGGGGAAGCTTACAGTTTATCCTACCATTTCTACCTATGTGCATGAAAGTTATGATTTTTTTATGTGCATTTTCGTGGAACAGTTTCATTTCAATAATAACGTTTTTGTTTCTCAAAATCATTGTCACCTGGTTAATCATAAAAATCTTAAATCAAATTATAATCTTAAAGGCGAGAGCACCAGCCTCTGCCATATGGACACATTGATACACTGTGGTCCATTGGCAGCTAAAGAAATTAGTGCATAGAACTCAGAGAGCCTATATGCCAATGCAGCAGTAGGCCTATAACTTCCATCGTCAACTAAGTAATATACATAGGCCTAAACCCGACAAATAAAAACAGTAGATCATATCCTGATGAAAATTGTTTATTTCAATCACATTCATCTCTCTACTCCGTCTGTCTGCTACCCTTTCTATCTGCCTTGACTTGAGCTGTTGCTATTGAAGTGCAACATTGTATCAAATCATCAACTGGATCCAGAGCTGAAGCTGTCACTAGCAAACTTGCAACATTGTATCTACTAGCCTATTCCGGGCCCTCAGTTTCCAGCGCCAGTGAGCTCGGGACAGACAGCTGTTTTATGACGTTTCCACTGGATATATGGGATCATCAGATCATGATATTTTGCTCTTTCACACCGAGGCTTGGTGATTATCGAAGCCGGGTGTGTTGCGAAGATTTTTCAAATACTGAGAAACTATAATTTGCAATGTATGTTTAAAAAACCAGACTTTGTTTACAATGTGTGAGGTGAAGAAAAAATGACTGCTCAGCTTATTAGTGGTGGACGTGGTGAGTTAAGACATTCAGAAATCAGACTGGCAAATGGGCACTTTCCTACAGTTGCATGCAGCAGGCCAGGTAGGTCTACTTCTATGCGTGCTCAGGCATGCACAGTCCCTCAATGTTATCAGGACAGAGACACCAGACACATGCTTATTGCTCAAGGAGCACTCCAAACAAAAGACGATGAAAAGATTGAAAAAACTCGGAATGGTTATGAAATAAATCAAAACTTTTTAAGTGGGAGAACTTGCACAATTGGTGGCTGACTAAATACTTTTTTCCCCACTGTACATACAACATATATATATAATATTTTAGATTCTTCAAAGTAGCCACCCTTTGCCTTGATGACAGCTTTGCACACTCTTGGCATTCTCTCAACCAGCTTCACCTGGAATGCTTTTCCAACAGTCTTGAAGGAGTTCCCACATACGCTGAGCACTTGTTGGCTGCTTTTCCTTCACTCTGCGGTCCAACTCATCCCAAACCATCTCAATTGGGTTGAGGTCAGGAGATTCTGGAGGCCACGTCATCTGATGCAGCACTCCATCACTCTCCTTCTTGGTCAAATAGCCCTTACACAGCCTGGAGGTGTGTTGGGTCATTGTCCTGTTGAAAAACAAATGATAGTCCCACTAAGCCCAAACCAGATGTGATGGCGTATCTCTGCAGAATGCTGTGGTAGCCATGCTGGTTAAGTATGCCTTGAATTCTAAATAAATCACAGACAGTGTCACCAGCAAAGCACCCCCACACCATAACACCTCCTCCTCCATACTTTACGGTGGGAAATACACATGCAGAGATCATCCGTTCAACCACACCACGTCTCACAAAGACACGGCGGTTGGGACACATTTCCACCGGTCTAATGTCCATTGCTCGTGTTTCTTGGCCAAAGCAAGTCTCTTCTTCTTATTGGTGTCCTTTAGTAGTGGTTTCTTTGCAGCAATTCGACCATGAAGGCGTGATTCACACAGTCTCCTCTGAACAGTTGATGTTGAGATGTGTCTGTTACTTGAACTACGTGAAGCATTAATTTGGTCTGCAATTTCTGAGCCTGGTAACTCTAATGAACTTATCCTCTGCAGCAGAGTTAACTATGGGTCTTCCATTCCTGTGGCGGTCCTCATGAGAGCCAGTTTTAAAGTAACGATGGACTGTCATTTCTCTTTGCTTATTTGAGCTGTTCTTGCCATAATATGGGTTTGGTCTTTTACCAAATAGGGCTAACTTCTGTATACCAACCCTACCTTGTCACAACACAACTGATTGGCTCAAACACATTAAGAAGGAAAGAAATTCCACAAATTAACTTTTAAGAAGGCACACCTGTTAATTGAAATGAATTCCAGGTGACTACCTCATGAAGGTATGCCAAGAGTGTGCAAAGCTGTCATCAAGGTAAAGGGTCTAAAATCTGAAAGATATTTGGATTTGTTTAACACTTTTTTGGTTACTACATGATTCCATGTGTTATTTCATAGTTTTGATGTATTCACTATTATTCTACAGTGTAAGAAATAGTAAAAATAAAGAAAAACCCTTGAATGAGAAGGTGTGTCCAAACTTTTGACTCATACTGTATATAAAAAATTAATAACAATATGACAATTCTAATGTAATTGTATTCACTCAGAAAAAAACTCATTATAATGATTCAGGAAGATGTTATTCTTTATGTTATTCACTATGGATAATGTCTTAACAAGATGATTAAATTCAATCAAATATATTTGTAAATTTGATATAGAATTCTGAAATTTTTGTTTGTGTATAACGTATTTGGCAACAAGAATAAAAAAAAATCACAATCATTTCAATGGTCTTGTTATCATTGCAATAGTAAAATATTATATTATTCATGTCAAAAACATGGGTAGTGTTCAAAATGGTAAATAAGTATTCTGTAAGGTTTTTCAGTGAGTCAGATTTTCACATTTTCTGCATAAAACGCAGATATCATCAATATCAACAAATTTGGACAACATAGAATTACATGGATATATCTTATGTAGGATCTTAAAGTGCACTTCCTTAAATTTGTTTGGTATACAACATTTGTAAGGCATCAACCAAGCTTTTTTTCCAGACAATGGTAGGAATAAGCATGTTCCAGAAAAATGTTCCTCTAGGCGTAAGTTGGTTCCGTGAATGGAAAATGTGTCTTATGTATTTGTTACAACAAGATTTCTCAAGTAAGCCCATGCCTTCATGGCTGAGTTCTGGATAAGCTCTGATCTTCACCAAAGCTACAGTCCCCTGTAACTCAGTTGGTTGAGCATGGCGCTTGCAACGCCAGGGTTGTGGGTTCGTTTCCCACAGGGGGCCAGTATGAAAACAATGTATGCACTCACAAACTGTAAGTCGCTCTGGATAAGAGCGTCTGCTAAATGACTAAAATGTAAATGTAAAGCTAAGATGAGTTATCATTAGTATAGTTATACCACTGGAAATGGCTTTGATCACAGAAATAAACTCTCTGAAAGGTATTGGAAACTAATTCATATGTTAGAAATTGTTCATATGAAAGAATATTACCCCTGTTGCTGAAAACATCAAGAACAAAGTCAATATTCCTCTCATGCCAGCTAGGGTAGAACAATGACTTATTCCTTACAGTTATGACTGAATTATTTCACAAAACAGCTTTATGTGGGGATAAATTGTGCAGGAAACATATTTTCCAGGACATTAAAGCTTGTTGGTTAAACCTAGCCAATTTAGCGGGTAATCTTTCAGGAATATAATTACATTTCAGTAAAAGTTGAAGACCTCCAAACTTATTAAACACATAGTTTAGAATGAAATACCAAATTGATTCTGTATTGAACAAGCATCTTACCAACTAATTGATCTTGAAAGTGTTATTTATGTCAACAAAATCCAATACTTCCAGACCTTTCATTTGAGAGGACTGACTTTTTTAGTTTGTGAGACGTATTATTCCAGATGAAGTCAAGAAAGGTCTTGTTGATCCAGAGGCGGCACTCGTAGTGGCCGGGGACTTCTGACCATAATTCTATCCTACTGATTCCTGCTTACAAGCAAAAACTAAAGCAGGAAGCACCAGTGACTCGGTCAATAAAAAAGTGGTCAGATGAAGCAGATGCTAAGCTACAGGACTGTTTTGCTAGCACAGACTGGAATATGTTCCGGGATTCTTCCGATGGCATTGAGGAGTACACCACATCAGTCACTGGCTTCATCAACAAGTGCATCGACGACGTCGTCCCCACAGTGACTGTACGTACATACCCCAACCAGAAGCCATGGATTACAGGCAACATCCGCACTGAGCTAAAGGGTAGAGCTGCCGCTTTCAAAGAGCGGGACTCTAACCCGGAAGCTTATAGGAAATCCTGCTATGCCCTCCGACGAACCATCAAACAGGCAAAGCGTCAATACAGGACTAAGATCGAATCGTACTACACCGGCTCCGACGCTCGTCGGATGTGTCAGGGCTTGCAAACTATTACAGACTACAAAGGGAAGCACAGCCGCGAGCTGCCCTGCGACACGAGCCTACCAGACAAGCTAATTTACTTCTATGCTCGCTTCGAGGCAAGTAACACTGAAAAATGAATGAGAGCATCAGCTGTTCCGGACGACTGTGTGATCACGCTCTCCATAGCCGATGTAGGTAAGACCTTTAAACAGGTCAATATTCACAAGGCTGCAGGGCCAGACGGATTACCAAGACGTGTACTCCGAGCATGCGCTGACCAACTGGCAAGTGTCTTCATTGACATTTTCAACCACTCCCCGTCTGAGTCTGTAATACCAACAAAACCTATTGTCTCTCAGGAGACTGAAAAGATTTGGCATGGGTCCTCAGATCCTCAAAAGATTCTACAGTGGCACCATCGAGAGCATCCTGACTGGTTGCATCACTGCCTGGTATGGCAACTGCTCGGCCTTCGACCGCAAGCCACTACAGATGGTAATGCGTACGGCCCAGTACATCACTGTGGCCAAGCTTCCTGCCATCCAGGACCTCTATACCAGGCGGTGTTAGAGGAAGGCCCTAAAAATGGTCAAAGACTCCAGCCACCCTAGTCATAGACTGTTCTCTCTGCTACCGCACGGCAAGCGGTACCGGAGCGCCAAGTCTAGGTCCAAGAGGCTTCTAAACAGCTTCTACGCCCAAGCCATAAGACTCCTGAACATCTAATCAAATGGCTACCCAGACTATTTGCATTGCCCCCACCCCCCCTCTTTTACGCTGCTGCTGCTCTCTGTTAATTATTTATTTGCATAGTCACTTTAATAACTCTACCTACATGTACATATTACCTCGACGAACTGGTGCCCCTGCACATTGACTCTGTGCCGGTACCCCCTGTATATAGCCTCGCTATGGTTATTTTACTATTATTATTTTACTGCTGCTCTTTAATTAGATGTTACTTTTATTTCTTATTTTTTTTAGGGTATTCTTTCTCAAAACTGCATTGTTGGTTTAGGGCTTGTAAGTAAGCATTTCACTGTTGTATTCGGCGCATGTGACAAATAACATTTGCAAATGAATTCATCCTCCTTGGCGTTTTCCCCATTTTTTTGCATTACAACCTGTAATTGAAATTGATTTTTATTTGGATTTCATGTAATGGACATACACAAAATAGTCCAAATTGGTGAAGTGAAATGGAAAAAAATAACTTGTTTCAAAAAAGTATAAAAAATAAATAACGGAAAAGTGGTGCGTGCATATGTATTCTCCCCCTTTGCTATGAAGCCCCTAAATAAGATATGGTGCAACCAATTACCTTTAGAAGTCACATAATTAGTTAAATAAAGTCCACCTGTGTGCACTCTAAGTGTCACATGATCTGTCACATGATTTCAGTATATATATACACACCTGTTCTGAAAGGCCCAAGAGTCTGCAACACCACCAAGCAAGTGAAGACCAAGAAGCTCTCCAAACAGGTCAGGGACAAAGTTGTGGAGAAGCACAGATCAGGGTTGGATTATTTAAAAAAATATCAGAAACTTTGAACATCCCACGGAGCACCATTAAATCCATTATTAAAAAATTGAAAGAATATGGCACCACAACAAACCTGCCATGTGGGCCACCCACCAAAACTCACGGACCAGGCAAGGAGGGCATTAATCAGAGAGGCAACAAAGAGACCAAAGATAACCCTGAAGGAGCTGCAAAGCTCCACAGCGGAGATTGGAGTATCTGTCCATAGAACCACTTTAAGCCGGACACTCCACAGAGCTGGGCTTTATGGAAGAGTGGCCAGATAAAAGCCATTGCTTAAAGAAAAAAATAAGCAAACACGTTTGATGTTCGCATGTGGGAGACTCCCCAAACATATGGAAGAAGGTACTCTGGTCAGATGAGACAAACATTTAGCTTTTTGGCCATCAAGGAAAATGCTATGTCTGGTGCAAACCCAACTCCTCTCATCACCCGAGAACACCATCCCCACAGTGAAGCACGGTGGTGGCAGCATCATGCAGTGGGGATGTTTTTCATCGGCAGGGACTGGGAAACTGGTCAGAATTGAAGGAATGATGGATGGCGCTAAATACAGGGAAATTCTTGAGGGAACCCTGTTTCAGTCTTCCAGAGATTTGAGACTGGGACGGAGGTTCACCTTCCAGCAGGACAATGACCCTAAGCATACTGCTAAAGCAACACTCGAGTGGTTTAAGGGGAAACATTTAAATGTCTTGGAATGGCCTTGTCAAAGCCCAGACCTCAATCCAATTGAGAATCTGTGGTATGACTTAAAGATTGCTGTACACCAGCGGAATCCATCCAACTTGAAGGAGCTGGAGCAGTTTTGCCTTGAAGAATGGGCAAAAATCCCAGTGGCTAGATGTGCCAAGCTTATAGAGACATACCCCAAGAGACTTGCAGCTGTAATTGCTGCAAAAAGTGGCTCTACAAAGTATTGACTTTGAGGGGGGGGGGGAATAGTAAACCCCCCAAAAATCCATTTTAATTCCAGGTTGTAAGGCAACAAAATAGGAAAAATGCCAAGGGGGGTTAATACTTTCACAAGCCTCTTTAGATTATCTTTCTTTAGAAAACTGTCAAGCTTGCTCATCAAATCTTTTTCTCTAAGGTTATTCAGGTGCTTCAGCTCTTTGGCATGTTTAATGGCTACAACTCTGACTTTATTTTTGAAGAATTCCCATCTACTTCCATGACCCAAGTATTTTCTTGCTAAAATATCTTTGTCTAACGATTTGATGTTTCCAATGAATATAGGATCTTTAAGAAGTGTGTTTTTTTAGTAGCTTGTCAATTCATGGAAATCAAATGACGATCAGAATAGGGAGCCCACTGATGATCTACATCTATAACACATTGTAACAAAAAGAGGGAAATGTAGTAATGTGAACAATAAAACAAACAGTAAACCTTGAGAGGGTTACTCTGACGGAAAACTACGCTCAGCTGAGGTAGCAGTGGTTAACATTGTAACAAATCCCTTTTATTTTTTTCGTTGGCAAGTATTCATAAATTGTAGTTCCAATGGTACATTTACTTGTGGCAGTACAGCAAATGTACTCTTGGCAGTACTCACAGTTCAAGTGTGGATCATGTCATCAGAGTTAACCAGTAATCTTTCTTCCTTCGATGAACGCGTGTGGGCCCTTGAACCCAGCCTTCTTTCCCTCTTGTCGTGCCTTCTGTATAAGTGGCCACAGTTTCTCCCTGGCAGTCTGATCCTGCGGTATCAAAGCCTGTTTGATGCAGCGCTTCTTCTCGTCCATAAACTTGATCCCCTTGGCCATTTTCCAGATGATGTCCCTGTAGTGGCGCATAGTGAAGCGCAGGATGACATTGCGAGGGGGTCCATCAGATCTTCGTTTCCCAAGTCGATGTACCACGTCGATCACGTCTCTTAGCTTGTCTTTGATGCACAGAGCCACCTTTCCCAGGATATTGATCACTGCTTCCCTAATGTCCTCTCCCTCTCTTACACCTTGGATTTTCAGATTCCACCTGCGAGAGTTCTTTTGAAGTTCAGCTACATTCTCACACAGCTCATTATTTTGGGATTTAAGTTTCTTCAGTTTCTTCTCTAGGAACGTTATCTTTTCCTTGTTCTCGCTCACAACTGTGTGAAGCTGACGGACAGTCTCTGACAAATTATACATCTTCTTTGATCTTTCTTCGGTAGCCCACTCTATGATGGACACTTTGGAGAACGTGGTGTCTTGTTTAGTAGTCAGGGTCTGGATTGCAGAGAGAAGTTCAGACATGGAAATGTCCTCTTTCACTTTTGTCTCCGGTGGATTTTTAATTGGGGTCTGAGGTAAAAATGTTGCAAGGATCTCGTCCTGGTCCGTCTTGTTCTTTCTCTTGCTTGAGCCCGCGGCATCTTGTGTATCCATGCTGCTCTGGCTCTCGTCGTAGCTAGCTAGCATGCCTGCCGTCTTCTGTGAGGCTTGGATATTCCGTCTTCTGTTGTCTTTCTGTCGTGTTCTTCCCATTCAACTTGACAAAAACAAACTCTAAACTTGCCATATGTAGCTAAAACAAGTTATAGTTTCTTGCTACATTGATAGCCAATATCAGACTGTTAACCACCTAACCCTCAAAATTGCTTGGACAAGTGAGGAAACACTCCCTCTCACAGCTGGCTAGCTCGAGTCATATTCATGGTTGCACGTTGTGTCACAATATTGATTTGGATGTTCATTTTAGGACTGACGCCCAACTGAGCATTCTACTCAATGCATCCTCATTGGACACTGATGAAGACTGTGGCTTGAAAATACGATGACATTTCTAAAGGCGACAAATAATTAGTAGGAATACTTTTTGTCATCATTTCTATGTTGCCATATTGACTTTAGTTGTTAGAGTTAGCTAGCTAAGATTGAGGGGAGACCTACAGATTTTAGCTAGCTACTTTAACGTTAGCATTGCTAGCCATTTTTGACGAACATTGATATGTAGCTAATGACAACATTGCCATCTGTCTAAAGTAAATTTGACAACATGATGATGATGGCAAAGTTGTTTCCTACTAAATCTGTGCAGACTTTAGCAATGTCATCGTATTCCCAAGCCCGTATAGTGTAATTTAGACAAAACAGTAATTAACCCCGGGTTAAAGTTATTAGCTAGCCCATTCTACTTTTGAGCATCAATATTCTGTGGCATCGCATTCTGTCCTATCTGAGGAATTTACAACTTGATCAATGCTGCTTGCTGCTTCAGGTTACCATGACAACTGTCGCAACATCAGGGTAAAAGTTGAATGTTTCTTGCTCAGTCACCGCCTAAGTAATGGCTATATAAAAGGTGAAAGAAGAGGTAAAGATGGGGCTGTTTGAAAGGTGATCATATAAACATTGCCCAATTGTTTTTACAGGTGAATCCTGTGTGAAAGAAGTATAAATCGCTCCCTTTCCCCTCTCCTTTTCTCTCTTTATCTCGGTCAATACTCATGAGCAGGGTGAAAGCTGAGAACACTGGAAGCAGCACATAAAGACACCAGTGCCCTTGTCGTCACAAGGTCGGGAAACATGCACATCTAGATAAAAGAACACAACAATACAAAACCAAAAAGATGGTGCAGATGGTGCCTAAACCACATAATTACTGCCAGTAGAATGGTCCTAGTCAGTTAAAATGTCAGTTTTCAAAGGCAAGTACAAATACTGCACTTAACAAAAATATAAATGCAAAGTGTTGGTGCCAAGTTTCATGAGCTGAAATAAAAAATCCCGCAAAATTTCCATACCCATAAAAAGCTTATTTCTCTCAAATTCTGTGCACAAATTTGTTTACATCCTTGTTAGTGAGTATTTCTCCTTTGCCAAGATAATCCATCCACCTGACAGGTGTTGCATATCAAGAAACTGATTAAACAGTATGATCATTACACAGGTGCACCTTGTGATGGGGACAATAAAAGGCCACTCTAAAATGTCCAGTTTTGTCACACAATGCCACAGATGTCTCAAGTTTTGTGGGAGCATGCAATTGGCATGCTGACTGCAGCAATGGCCAACAGAGCTGTTGCCAGATAATTGAATGTTCATTGTTCTACCATAATCCACCTCCAATGTCGTTTTAGAGAATTTGGCAGTACGTCCAACCAGCCTCACAACCGCAGACCACGTGTAACCACGCCAGCCCAGGACCTCCACATCCGGCTTCTTCACCTGTGGGATTGTCTGAGACCAGCCACCCAGACAGCTGATGAAACTGTGGGTTTGCACAACTGAAGAACTTCGGCACAAACTGTCAGAAACCGTCTCAGGGAAGCGCCTCTGCATGCTCGTTATCCTCACCAGGGTCTTGACCTGACTACAGTTTGGCATCGTAACCGACTTCAGTGGGTAAATGCTAACCTTTGATGGCCACTGGCACGCTGGAGAAGTGTTCTTCACGGCTTAATCTCGGTTTCAACTGTACCAGGCAGATGGCAGTACAGTTTCATCAGTGTGGGTGAGCGGTTTGCTGATGTCAACATTGTGAACAGTGCTCCATGGTGGAGGTGGGGTTATGGTATGGGCAGGCATAAGCTACGGACAACCAACTAGGGCTGTCCCCAACAACAACAAAAATCTTGGTCAACCAAGAGTCAGTCGTCTGTTCTTCCGACCAAGTGATTGCTCAAACGTGTATTTTTCCAGACTTGCTCCGCTGTGTGACTAGCATCCGTTGTCTCTCTCTCCTCCCTACAGCAGCGACCACCACAGAACATTAACAATGTGTATCGCGCTGTCCGTATTGCTGAAGCTGCAACATAATTACAGCCATTTCTGACTGAAAAGTTATGTTACCGAAATCCCTAATTTGTTTAGCAAAAACATTCCCCATTCCCGCAATCCTTACTCTCTTTACATGACACATGTACAGTGAGAGAAAAAAGTATTTGATCGCCTGCTGATTTTGTATGTTTGCCCACTGACAAAGAAAAGTATCAGTCTATAATTTTAATGGTAGGTTTATTTGAACAGTGAGAGACAAAATAACAACAAAAAAATCCAGAAAAACGCATGTCTAAAATGTTATAAATTGAAATAAGTATTTGACCCCCTCTCAATCAGAAAGATTTCTGGCTCCCAGGTGTCTTTTATACAGGTAACGAGCTGAGATTAGGAGCACACTCTTAAAGGGAGTGCTCCTAATCTCAGTTTTTTACCTGTATAAAAGACACCTGTCCACAGAAGCAATCAATCAATCAGATTCCAAACTCTCCACCATGGCCAAGACCAAAGAGCTCTCCAAGGATGTCAGGGACAAGATTGTAGACCTACACAAGGCTGGAATGGGCTGAAAGACCCTAGCCAAGCAGCTTGGTGAGAAGGTGACAACAGTTGGTGCGATTATTCGCAAATGGAAGAAACACAAAATAACTGTCAATATCCCTCGGCCTGGGGCTCCATGCAAGATCTCACCTCGTGGAGTTGCAATGATCATGAGAACGGTGAGGAATCAGCCCAGAACTACACGGGAGGCTCTTGTCAATGATCTCAAGGCAGCTGGGACCATAGTCACCAATAAAACAATTGGTAACACACTACGCCGTGAAGGACTGAAATCCTGCAGCGCCTGCAAGGTCCCCCTGCTCAAGAAAGCACATATACAGGGCCATCTGAAGTTTGCCAATGAACATCTGAATGATTCAGAGGAGAACTGGGTGAAAGTGTTGTGGTCAGATGAGACCAAAATGGAGCTCTTTGGCATCAACTCAACTCGCCGTGTTTGGAGGAGGAGGAATGCTGTCTATGACCCCAAGAACACCATCCCCACTGTCAAACATGGAGGTGGAAACATTATGCTTTGGGGGTGTTTTTCTGCTACGGGGACAGGACAACTTCACCGCATCAAAGGAACGATGGACGGGGCCATGTACTGTCAAATCTTGGGTGAGAACCTCCTTCCTTCTCTCAGCCAGGGCATTGAAAATGGGTTGTGGATGGGTATTTCAGCATGACAATGACCCAAAACACACGGCCAAGGCAACAAAGGAGTGGCTCAAGAAGAAGCACATTAAGGTCCTGGAGTGGCCTAGCCAGTCTCCAGGCCTTAATCCCATAGAAAATCTGTGGAGGGAGCTGAAGGTTCGAGTTGCCAAACGTCAGCCTTGAAACCTTAATGACTTGGAGAAGATCTGCAAAGAGGAGTGGAACAAAATCCCTCCTGAGATGTGTGCAAACCTGGTGGCCAACTACAAGAAACGTCTGACCTCTGTGATTGCCAAAAAGTGTTTTGCCACCAAGTAGTAAGTCATGTTTTGCAGAGGGGTCAAATACTTATTTCCCTCATTAAAATGCAAATGAATTTATAACATTTTTGACATGCGTTTTTCTGGATTTTTCACTGTTCAAATAAACCTACCAATAAAATTATAGACGGATCATGTCTTTGTCAGTGGGCAAACTTACAAAATCAGCAGGGGATCAAATACTTTTCCCCCTCACTGTATGCATCGCATGCACGTGACCAATAGGGCCTGACCTATAGCATATCATAATCAGTAAATTGGTTATAACAAACTCTGAACACCGTAACACGTGACAGCAAAATAGATGCAGAGGACGTGACAATAAACTCGAAATGGGGGAATGTTTACTGTTTGCGCAGGAGGTAAAGGGGAAGTAAGGTATGGAGCAAGCGTTGCGTGCATATTATGTGTGCCAAACAGGTGCTGTTAGATTACAATATCATTTTTTTGACCATTTGGAACAATGTAAACAACACTCAATAAATTATAAGCGTACCAGATAGTTTGTTGTGACATTTTTTCGGAAAGCCTATATTACAGCAAAGACTAAAAACAGTCGCATTCATTTGTGAATGCAATTTCCAAAATGGAACGGTTTATGCCTATTTATTGTTTACGCTAATTATTCAATGCTCACTTTATTTTATTTTAAAACTAAAATGCTTGATTACATTTCACATCATGAATGACTCACATGTTGTGTGATGACATGAACGAATAAATGATTGATTGATACAGTAGTCTATATAAGTATTGAAATATAAGCCTAAGTAAGTTACGGTATTAAGACTAAACAGGATGCGCTCTTAGGCCTACAGCTCGATGGTGGTTATACAAGGCTGCTATATTAAGCCTACTAATGATAATGACATTACTTATTATTATAATGATGATCATAATAATAATAGTAACAATAACAATAAGGAGATCAAGGAAAAGATAGGGTTATTATTATTATTAGAAATATACTTTTTTGAAACAGTGTAAACAACACTAAACAAATTTTAAATAATACCAGAGAGGCTGGTCTAAAGAAAAAAAGTGTAAAGCCGTTATTACAGCATAGCAAAGATTAAAAACAGCCATATTTATAGAATTGTTGAGGCCTGGTGCTCACGGAATCAGTAGGCTATTAAACAAACACTCAAGGCAACAGGCAACAGAAGCAGGATCTGTCTTATTTCTATAGATGCATATGGATGATTTATAAAGCCAGGCACATTTAACAGTTAGGCTGTTGATTATAGACCTAATTAAGTTGGGGTTTCCTCTCACTTTTCTTAGACGATTAAGGCAAGAGCTGTTTTCTTGTCTCCTAACTCTGCTGCTGCCTCCGCCGCATTGTTCTCAACACCAATATGCTGGTCAACTTTGCTATTATGCACATAGCAACTTGGTCTAGGAAAAGGTGCCAATTCAACAGCGTACTAATGTGTTTCAGAATCGCGGACAGCGACCACTATCCAATGCGGTAGAAAGCGCATTTGTTATAAAATAATATTATTTTTATTTGTGTTGCACCATGGTTATTACATCATCTAACCATATACAATTTCAGTAGCACGTCTTAGACTGATGGACTGTGCCATCCCCACAGCCTCCACAATGGATGAGTCCACTCAGACAGGCGTGAATCAGAGAGGTGTCATTTATTTTTTTTTGCTACTGCTCGACTAGAGAAATCTCGGTTGACCAACAGCCTACTGACCAAACAATCGACCAGTCGACTAAATGGGGTCAGCCCTACAATGAACCCAATTGCATTTTATCAATGGCAATTTGAATGCATAGAGATACTGTGACGAGATCCTGAGGCCAATTGTCATGCCATTCATCTGCCACCATCACCGCATGTTTCAGCATGATAATGCACAGCCCCCTGTCGGAAGGATCTGTACACAATTCCTGGAAGATGAAAATGTCCCAGTTCTTCCATGGCCTGAATACTCACCAGACATGTCACTCATTGAGCATGTTTGGGATGCTCTGGATCGACGCGTACGACAGCGTGTTACAGTTTCTGCCAATATCCGGCAACTTCGCACAGCCATTGAAGAGGAGAGGGACAATATTTCACAGGCCACAATCAACAGCCTGATCAACTCTATGCGAAGGAGATGAGTCGCGCTGCATGAGGCAAATTATGGTCACACCAGATACTGACTGGTTTTCTGATCCACGCCACTATTTTTGTTTTTACGGTATCTGTGACCAACAGATGCATATCTGTATTCCCAGTCATGTGAAATCCATAGATTAGGGCCTATCAATTGACTGATTTCCTTATATGAACTGTAACTCAGTAAAATCTTTGAAATTGTTGCATGTTGCGTTTATTTTTGTTCAGCATGTTTTGTTTAACATTGGCTCAAACTCTTCAAATAGTTGCCTAACATGTTTCTATCTATGAGATCAAATACATGGAAAGGAGTACACAACACAGTGTGAAGATACTGATGGACTCCCCATTAGACTAGAGGTGACTGACTATCAAACATAGGAGCCCCTGACCATCCACTGGTGTCAGTGCTGCATCCTGTGGCTAGGGGCCCCTGACCATCCTCTGGTGTCAGTGCTGCATCCTGTTGCTAGGAGCCCCTGACCATCCTCTGGTGTCAGTGCTGCATCCTGTTGCTAGGAGCCCCTGACCATCCTCTGGTGTCAGTGCTTCATCCTGTTGCAGACTTATTTGGAGGACCACCTGCTGCCTCTCTTTCTATATAGACTGATTGCATGCAGAGCATGAACAGTGTATAGGCAAGCATCCCTGGTGGCACTTTTATACTCTTTCTTTTTTAAAGCAAGCTCCCATAGTCCAGACAGAGAGAGAGAGAGAGAGAGAGATGGTGGAGGAGAGAGAGAGAGAGTGAAAGAGAGAGGGGAGAGAGGAGAGAGAAAGAAAGAGAGGGAGAGAGAGAGAGAGAGAGAGTGAAAGAGAGAGGGGAGAGAGGAGAGAGAAAGAAAGAGAGGGAGAGAGAGAGAGAGAGAAAGAAAGAGAGGGAGAGAGAGAGAGAGAGAGAGAGAGAGATGGTGGAGAAGAGAGAGAGAGAGAGTGAAAGAGAGAGGGGAGAGAGGAGAGAGAAAGAAAGAGAGGGAGAGAGCGAGTGAGCGAGCGAGAGCAAGACCTCAAAGTGCCACTCATTTCCCTCCTTCCTGAAACTGAGAAATAAGGTTATTGTCATTAAAAGTTCACCAACTATGCTGATACTATGTTGAGACTGAGCCATTGAGAGGAGAAAATTAATTCTAAATGTCAATGTAGCAAGAAACAAATCAAAACAAAACCAGGGGGCACATTAGAGGCTGCTGCTGCCTATTGAAATCCCTGGCCACTTTAAGAAACGCACACCTATTTAGGCGAGGTGCTGGCTAACGGAGTAGAACACTTGAAAAATAAAAGGAGAGCCGCACACTCTAGGAGCTCAGATGCAATAATTTAATATCCTAATAACCAACGTTTCGACAGACAAGCTGTCTTCATCAGGGTATAATGACAAACACTGTGGGTCACTAGTTTATATAGTGTCAAAGGACACACGCAGGTGTCTGTAATAATGGCCGGGTGTGGCCTAATAGCATTGGTTAATTCACAGATAAACAGAACATACAAAAAACATGGATAGCATACGATCATAGATACAACTTGGCTACATAGGCCCACAAACATTTACAATGAATAGCAAAATCACAATAATCACAAGAATGGCTTGAAATCAAAGTCTACGTTGAGACCGAAGGGAGCAAGGGCCTTTAAATTAAAGATCCAGGTAGCCTCTCATTTTAACAATAAGTTGTCGAGGTCATCCCCTCTCCTAGGGAGGGTGAAATTGAGTGGTTTGCTTCCAAAAAGTGGGCAGCGGCTTTGATTTGAAGCCATTGTGATTATTGTGATTTTGCTATTCATTGTAAATGTTTGTGGGCCTATGTAGCCAAGTTGTATCTATGATCGTATGCTATCCATGTTTTTTGTATGTTCTGTTTATCTGTGAATTAACCAATGCTATTAGGCCACACCGGCCATGATTACAGACACCTGCGTGTGTCCTTTGACACTATATAAACTAGTGACCCACAGTCAGTGGCGGTTCTAGACACATTTTACTAGGGGGGCCAAGGAGGGGCCAGTGTTTAATCAGGGGGGCACACATAAAAAAACTGGCAACACATGATATTCAAAGATTATAAACGTTATTTTACTTTAAAATCATATGACATTTATTATAACACGTATTTTGTACAAGAGTGCAGATGCAAGAGAGATAGTGCCATAAAAATGCATTGTGTAGACCTAGCAAGGATAGCCTACTAACATTTGGATATTTGCTTCTGCTTCGATGAGTTTGCTTAGATATGATTACATTTCTAAACAAATCGAGACCAGACATTTAAAAACTTGATTTGATTTATGTGTGAGGAACAAAAGGAACATGTAGGCTATGTGCAAGAACAACAAGTCACTTATGATATTAAATCGTTTTTCTTACCTTCGACTCCTGCAAATCGTAGCTCCTCTCGCAAATAGTAGTTGCTGAGCTCTCATTCACCGAAGCAGCACCACACGTGGCAGGCAGGCAGATGGCAGGATACAGTTTTTGGGTGCGCCACTCTAATTTACCCGTGTAGAACATTGCCGTGTAGAGCGTTGCATTAGTTCTGCTTTTGGCGCTCGCGTGTAAAATAGTTATAAATTCATAATTTTTTATTTGGTCAGCACGGGGGGGCCACAGGGGTGGCCAGGGACATTTCCAGGGAGGCACGGGCCTCCCCCGGCCTCCGTGTAAAACCGCCACTGCCCACAGTGTTTGTCATTATACCCTGATGAAGACAGCTTGTCTGTCGAAACGTTGGTTATTTGGTTATTAAATTATTGCATCTGAGCTCCTAGAGTGTGCGGCTCTCCTTTTCTTTTTCAAGCACTTTAAGAAATGGAACACTAGTCACTTTAATAATGTTTACATATCTTGCACTACTCATCTCATATGTATATACTGTATTTTATTCTATAATATTCTACTGTATCAGTCTATGCCGCTCTGTCATTGCTTGTCCATATATGTATACATTCTTAAATTCCATTCCTTACTAGATTTGTGTGTATTGTATGTTGTGAAATTGTTAGATATTACTTGTTAGATATTACTGCACTGTCGGAGCTAGAAGCACAAGCATTTCGCTACACCCGCAATAACATCTGCTAAACACGTGTATGTAACAAATAACATTTGATTTGATTTGAGTGATAAAAAAGTACAACAGACAATTATCGGTTTCGAGACTGATGCAAACAACAGTCATGATAGAGCGAGAGACAGACAGAATAGACAGTGCAGACCACTGCTTTGAAGAATGACAATGCTGGTTTCCCAGACCAGCAGGATAACTAATAGACACAGAGTGTAATCTACATGAGCAAGGCAATATGCTGAACATAATTAATTACCGCTAGATGTAAATGAGCTTGCTCCTCAGTGACGTCAGTGATTGGCTGGGATGGACGCGGAGCAGCGCGTTGGGTTGGAGCAGGGTGCCGGCCCGTGTAGCTAGATTGGTTGCCACCAGACTCCCAGTAACGGGGTAGCTATAGACAGTGCCGCCTCGCCTCCTGTTTGTCCACTGAAGAGAGTCTTGTTCAGCCCAGCTGCGTCTCCATGGAAGTGGCACCTTGAGAGGCTCCACCGCTCCCCCCCCAAATCCCCCCTTTGCCCATGCAGCTTCCCAGCACACCCTGGTGCGAGGCAGTGTTTGTCAAGATACACCAGCCCCTGGCACAAAGCCCAGATGGCATTTTTCCCCATGTGCAACTTCTATCCAACGTAAAACAGAAGCCAATGAGGGTGGGGCTCTTAGAAAGCATCATTAAGCACCAAGTGAACAGACAGCAATTTGAGCTCCCTTTTCCCTCCTCGTCTTTTTTTTGGTTGGGTTCTTTTCTTAAGCTTTATACCGACTAAAGAGGTGTCTGTTGATTGATATTCAGTTCACGGAAGTAAAAGACGTCTGTGAACAAAAAAGGGAAAATATCGGTGCTGAATGGTTTTGAAAAGAATGTCCTCTGCTGCTTTCTATTTATACAATCTCTGCAGATTGCAAGCAGCGTGAACCCAGAGTTGCCAATATTAGCCTTTTGCTCCTACAAAAGAGACCACCACTACTGGTGCTGCTAAGGGCTGAATTCATAAATCTCATTATTTGCTAACTTTTCAGCTAGGCGTTGGACAAGATGGAGGGTGACTCATGCACAAATAAATGCATTAATAAAAAACAATTTTGAATCCTTGTTGAGCGGTTCTGTTTTTTTGGAACTTGAGTGAATGAATAGGAAGAAGAAGTGGTATCACATTTTCAGACAGACAATAGAATAGAACACCTAAACTGTTTTTTCCTGTAATCTATCAGCAACATGAACCATCTGCCTCTGTATCCTCCATTCTCTGGCCAATCAGTGCTTGGCTCACTGCGTTAGGAAGCAGCACAATAGGTAGGTTAGGTGGCAGCCATGATGCAGCCTGTCTGGTGGCCAATGTTTTGGAGCAGGTGGGCAACAGACCAGGGTTTATTTACTGCTCATTTACTCAAACACGAAGTGGCCATTAAAGGCCCAATGCAGCCATTTTTATATTCTGGAAGTACCTTACTGTAATACAATTACATTAAAATGGGCAAAAATAGTGTTTTAGCAAAAAACTATTTATTGAGCAAGATTTTTGCTAGGACTGTCTGAGAGTGGTCTGAGTGGGGAAGGGAAAATGGAAAACAAGCTGTTATTGGCAGAGAGGTTTGGAACTCTGTTATTGGTCTATTAACCAATTTACCACATGGTGACGTCGCCATGCAAACCTGCTGATTAGAAGGTACTGCTTAGATTGTATTTTCAACCAGCAACTATCAGGAAATAACACTTTTCAAATTTGTTCACACTTTTACAGTGTTAGTTTCATCAGCTGTTGAACAATGATATAAAACACAGGAAAAACTGCATTTTGACTACACTGGGCCTTTAAACCATATCGTGATACTCTCGTGGCAAGGAAACAAAACACAAAGCGGATTTAACTTCATTAGGAAAACAGCCCTAATGTTGGACACAAACATAATTATGTTGTCATCCAGTCACATGTATTTATATTCCAAGCTATAGTACACAATATTTTACATACAGCAGGTTTTTAAAGGACCAAAGAGGTATGCTTCGTGTTTTCCATTAAAAAAAATATTGCGATACTGCCAAGTCACTGTCTGTCTGACTGAGGGAGGGTCCTGTTTCATTGCAGCAGATTAATTACAACGTGAACTATTCACTCTGGAAAATAAACAGAGAAACAAGTGGCAGCCAGGCAGCATGCACCATCCTCCTCCTCCTCCCACACAGTAGGTATTATTATGCAAAAACTCAGCCAGTAATGCAAACCAAATGTGTAAATGATAACAAAACCGTCAACAACAGGAAGTGTTCCAGGAAGTGTGGTTAATCCCAGACCCCATAAACGCAACACAAAATCACTAGCGGCAACAGTGCAATATTTATCTTTATATAAAATAGAGTAATAATAATGTCAATGTTTAACCACACACATAAAAGCACAACTGTTTCATTAATGAATTGAGATCAAAATAATGAATGTTTTTCACTGAAACGAATTATCATTAAATTCACAAAAGGAAAGATGTAGAACCAGCCATTTAGGCTGTTCAGAGAGCAGATAACATCCCTTTCTTAGGCGGTTACTTAAATACGCTCCTAGTGTAGACAAAAGTAAATCACGAGATAATTATGTGGGTAACGTGAGTGCTTGGATGGGAGTAGTTTATAGATCCAATAAATATTCGGAGGATTAAGACAAGAATGTGTGCGATGCACGCTGAAATAAGATGAATGATGATTACATCATTATGTCCCTCAACAAATATACATGGACTTGTGAACGAACACACACACTTACAGAGTAAGTACGTGTGTAGGTTATTGTTTGAGAGCAGAGGGTAAAATAACAGACTGACAGCTTGCATCTCCACCTCATATCAGTGTTGGGTCTTATGACAACGGTCGCTGCAAATCAGAGCCAGAGCCAGAGCAGTAGCTCATTGATTTTGAGACAGATGCGATCAACCTCGACTATGGGATGGAACAGCGTGTCAGGTGTCACAGGACGTCTAGACGGTCAGAACAATAGAAGCATCGCCATGGAAATGGCTTTCTTATCAGCGGAGTGTGACGGTCAACAATAGAGAGAAGTCATTTTTAACTGATACATTCTGGCTGGCCCTTTGAAAGCCAGACCAATTTTAAAGAAAGTGCCCAAAAGGGATTAAAAGGCAATAATTCACTGAATGGAGTGATGGATGCTTCCGTTAACCTAATAGAGTTTACGCAAGGTTATCCTTTCAGGATTATTTATGTATTCAATTTTATTTGAGAAAAAGGAAAATGTGACTTTGTAAGCTAGGCCTACCTCATGGAGTTGTCATTACAGTAGCCTAGCTTTTTGGTGTTCATTTAAGGTCAGGCATAAGGTTAACAGTGTGGTTAATGTTAATGTGGTCCTCTGTAGCTCAGCTGGTAGAGCACGGCGCTTGTAACGCCAAGGTAGTGGGTTCGATCCCCGGGACCACCCATACACAAAAAAAAATTATGCACGCATGACTGTAAGTCGCTTTGGATAAAAGCGTCTGCTAAATGGCTTATTATTATTAATGTTAGGTTTAAAAATCACATTTTAAGAAGAGACATTGTAGAAATAGGCGGGCTTCATGACTTTGTAGCTGTGCTAACTAGTGACGACCCTAATTGTAAATACTTAACTTATAATTTTTCCCAAATATAGATCAGCTTGATAGGTAGGAATCAAATATTTTGTCCTTCCAAACTTCAAATATCCAAGCACTTCTACATAAAAAGACATGACTTGAGAAATATGGCAGTGCAGCTTGCCCAGTGGCCACAATTGCTAAGCCTAGCTAGCCAGGATATCATTACATTACATTACATTACATTATTTAGCAGACACTCTTATCCAGAGCGACTTACAGTTAGTGAATGCATACATGTTTTTTTTTTTTTTATACAGGCCCCCTGTGGGAAACGAACCCACATCCCTGCCGGCCAAACCCTCCCCTACCTTGGACGATGCTGTACCAATTGTGCACCGCCCATGGGTCTCCCGGTCGCGGCCAGCTGCGACAGAGCCTGGACTCGAACCAGGATCTCTAGTGGCACAGCTAGCACTGCGATGCAGTGCCTTAGACCACTGCGCCACTCAGTTACCTTGGTTAGCCTGGGCTGGGTTTCCTAAAAGCATCATAGCACTAAGATCATCTTTCGTCCATTTAGTTTTAATGGAATTAAGATGATCTTCGTGTTACAATGCTTTTGAGAAACCCAGCCCAGGTATGTATTGGAGGTCTGTTTAGGCACACTTAAGATAAAGTGCATTCGGAAAGTATTCAAATTTTTGCAAATGTATTAAAAAACAACAACTGAAATATCACATTTACATTAGTATTCAGACCCTTTACTCAGTACTTTGTTGAAGCACCTTTGGCAGCGATTACTGCCTCTTCTTGGGTATGACGCTACAAGCTTGGCACACCTGTGTTTGGGGAGTTTCTCCCATTCTTCTCTGCAGTTCCTCTCAAGCTCTGTCAGGTTGGATGGGAAGCGTTGCTGCATAGCTATTTTCAGGTCTCTGCAGAGATGTTTGATCGGGTTCAAGTCGGGGCTCTGGCTGGGCCACTCAAATCTGAGGTCCTGAGCGCTCTGGAGCAGGTTTTCATCAAGGATCTCTCTGTACTTCTCTCCGTTCATCTTTACCTCGATCCTGACTAGTCTCCCAGTCCATGCATCTGTAAAACATCCCAACAGCATGATGCTGCCACCACCATGCTTCACTGTAGGGATTGTGCCAGGTTTCCTCCAGACGTGACGCTTGGCATTCAGGCCAAAGAGTTCAATCTTGGTTTCATCAGACCAGAGAATCTTGTTTCTCATGGTCTGAGAGTCTTTAGGTGCCTTTTGGCAAACTCCAAGCGGGCTGTCATGTTCCTTTTACTTAGGAGTGGCTTCCGTCTGGCCACTCTACCATAAAGGCCTGATTGGTGAAGTGCTGTAGAGATGGTTGTCCTTCTGGAAGGTTCTCCAGGCTCTGTCGTAGCCGGCCACGACCGGGAGACCCATGGGGCGGCGCACAATTGGCCCAGCGTCGTCCAGGGTAGGGGAGGGAATGGCCGGCAGGGATGTAGAGCATGGCGTTTGCAACGCCAGGGTTGTGGGTTCAATTCCCACGGGGGGCCAGTATGAAAAATAAAAAGATAATGTAAGTCGCTCTGGATAAGAGCGTCTGCTAAATGACTAAAATGTAAATGTAAATGTTCTCCCATCTCCACAGAGGAACTCTGGAGCTCTGTCAGAGTGACCATCGGGTTCTTGGTCACCTCCCTGACCAAGGCCCTTCTCCTCTGATTGCTCAGTTTGGTCGGGTGGCCAGCTCTGGGAAAAGAGTGTGGTTCCAAACTTCTTCCATTTAAGAATGATGGAGGCCACTTGGAGACCTTCAATACTGCAGACATTTTCTGGAACCCTTCCCCAGATTTGTGCCTCAACACAATCCTGTCTCAGAGCTCTACGGATAATTCCTTCGACCTCATGGCTTGGTTTTTGCTCTGACATGCACTGTCAACTGTGGGACCTTATAAAGACAGGTGTGTGCCTTTCCAAATCATGTCAAATCAATTGCATTTACCACAGGTGGACTCCAATCAAGTTGTAGAAACATCTCAAGGATGATCAATGGAAACAGGATGCACCTGAGCTCCACTTCGAGTCTCATAGCAAAGGGTCTGAATACTTATGTAAATAAGGTGTCTGTTTCACATTTTTAAGACAAAATTGTCCTTATGGGTTATTGTGTGTAGATTGATGAGGGAAAAACATAATTTAATCCCTTTTAGAATAAGGCTGTAATGTAACAACATGTGGAAAAAGTCAAGTGGTCTGAAAACTTTCCGAATGCACTGTATGTAGCCTATTTCTTCCCTAAACGTTGTTATGAGTCTAAACATTTTACCACCAATTCAAACCAAGCCTAAAGTAAACTGCCCATAAAAAAGTATGTTGTGTGCAGCCAGTGCTGTTTACCTTACTCATGACTGTGCTCATGGCATCTCGTGCCATCTCATCCTCTCCACGTGTTCCCACACCTGCACACCAACAACTATTTTTCAAACACTAACCTTCTTTCATGAGAAAATATTTTTAGCTGTCTCATAATTATGTTTAAACTATCGTTAAAGCTGTCGGCTTCATGCAAACTTACAGTGACCAATGGTCAGGAAAACATCTCTCATCCCTGTTTTAGACCCGGCTGATCAGTACATTGTAGCCACGAGGTGATCTGAAACCCCCACCAAAGAAATCAGTATCATATACAGTACCATAGCTTTGGGACACAATATCGGGAGATATACAGACTCCCAATGTTGTGTCCCATAGCTAACAGTACCACTGATGCTAGCTTGACATTTGTGATTACGAAAGTTTGTGTCACATTACCTTCCGAATTCTTTGTCAGACAGGCAGTGCTTGACTTGGACTGAAATAGGTGCTGGTAGGCTACTCATTTTGGTGCCTGTACTGTTTACATTTAACATTAGGTACAGAAGTGTCACAAGACTTTTGAGCTAATATTCTATAAGAGGAACAGGAGCTTAAGCAGTAGAACATTATAGGTGCTGGTATTCAGCTCCGGTGAGCTCCTGCCCAAGTCAAGCACTGCAGACAGGTAGCCTAAAGCAGACGATGTTCTTCATGGTTAGCCCATGAATGAAGGACTTAGCTTATTATAGCTCAGTGTTCCCCGTAGGGAGAAATAATCACCCGGAAACTTCACTCCCCTTGCATACTGATGTGCATGGATATGAATGTCCAACATCACGAAAATGATGTGTGACAATCGGTGGAGGCCGGGCCAAAGCCGTTCTTTGTTATGATTCTGAACCGTCAGATAGCTTTCAAATAGGCAGGTTTAATCGACAAAAACAATGTCACAAATTTTTTTTGGGGAAACGGGCAGATAAAGGAAAACATTTCTAAACATCAACCACATTTTTATCCATTTGACAGGGGTGGATTTTTATTTTGTAGAACTTTCTTTATTGCGACAAATTATGGAAACAAATTATGGAAACATTTTGAAGGTATGCAGGGCACGTGATGTCACCGCAAAACTATAAAGCTCCACTCCACAATTAATTCTAAATGTCTGCTGCTGACAATTTTTTATATTTTTTTATATATAATAATAATAATAATGTTTCTTTGTTGGACAAGGATTGTCCTGACTTTCAAGAATGCCTGAATTGCTTCACCTTGCTTTTCTGGTTGGCTGGCAAGTTTCACCATCCAATTATTTCAGATCTACAGGAGTGCAAGTTTCAACATGGCACGGACCATGGTGATATATTGGCACATGAGAATTATTAGAATATGGCAAATATTAGTCAATTATTACATTTTATACCATGGCTTTGTTGAATACTCGTTTCTGATTGGCTTGAAGGGCATTCTAGAGAGTGCATTATTTAAGCAATAAGGCCCGAGGGGGTATTGTATATGGCCAATATACCATATACAAGGGCTGATCTTAGCACGACGCAACGCGGAGTGCGTGGACACAGACCTTAGCCATGGTATATTGGCCATATACCATGACGCAACACGGAGTGCATGGACACAGCCCTTAGCCGTGGTATATTGGCCGTATACCACAAACCCCTGAGGTGCTTTTTGCTATTACCGTAATTTTCGGACTATAAGCCGCGCCTTTTTTCCCATTTTTCGACCCTGCGGCTTATATAACGGTGCGGCTAATCTATGGATTTTTACAGATAACGGCCACTAGAAGACCTCCTAAATCTATGGATTTTACAGGTTACAGTCCACCAACTTTAACTCTATGGGCTCGATGACCGGTCCGCGCCCCCCACCTTTAAGCGGCGGGCTCCAGCAGGAAAAGCTGGAGGCCTGGAAAAGAGTGAGACAGGTAGCGCGCAAAAGTAAAAGTGGAACCGAGAGTGGTACGAGAGACAGAACGAGAGCAAGACAGACAGACATTACGAGAGCGAGACAGTTTGTCTCTTTCCCGACAATCCCCTCTGTGCACGAACCCTTACATATGGTAATTATACATTAAAACACCTGCGGCTTATAGTCCAGTGCGGCTTATATATGTACACATCATTCAATATCATTCAATTTAGCTGCTGCGGCTTATACTCCGGTGCGCCTTATAGTGCGGAAAATACGGTATTAACTGGTTACAAATGTAATTAGAGCAGTAAAAACAAATGTTTCTCATACCCGTGGTATAAGGTCTCATATACATTTACATTTTAGTCATTTAGCAGACGCTCTTATCCAGAGCAACTTACAGTTAGTGAGTGCATACATTTTTCATACTGGCCCCCCGTGGGAATCGAACCCACAACCCTGGCATTGCAAGCACCATGCTCTACCAACTGAGCTACACGGGGCCATACCACGGCTTTCAGCCAATCAGTATTCTGAGCTCGAACCACCCAGTTTATAATCCACAAATTACCACCGGCTAAACCTATGACGTTGAAATGCCTATTTACTGTGTTCCATCTCACTCTGCAATCCACTGTCTCATCAGCCCTGCCAGGCAATTTATAAACTCGATCTCCACTATAAAAAGCACCTAGACATGATCTCCCATTTCTTTTAGACTAGCATTAGGTTTTCTACAGCGGAGATTTGTATAAACCTTTCTGTCTGTCTCTCCAACATTTGCAACATTGTTTCAATATTGAAATTCGATCTCCAGCTGTCCCATAGTAATAAAGCATTGGGAGTCTGGACCAGACAGGCAGGCAGCTTTTCTCAGCCAGTCGAAATCATGAATCAGCTGGCATAATTTGTATGGACATATACAAAGAAACGTCAATAGAAAACAGGTAAAAAAGGAAACAAAATGCAGCTAGTTTGCGGTCTTTCCAGCTTCAGTTTGAAGTGATTATGTTAGCTGTGTTGTTGGCTAGCTCCTCTGAACAATAGTGTCCTGACGAGAGCTCACTTTTCTATGCCAGGCGAAATCGCGCATCATTAGCTCATGGATGTATCCAAATAAATGTCACTAGAAAACAGCTTAAACTAACGCAAATGCAGCTACTTTGCTGTTATTCTGTCTGTACTGTTTGACGTGACTGTAAGTTAGCCGTAGTTGGCTAGATAGCAAGCAAGATATAAGAACGTTGCCAGCCAGTACGGCAATGGAACATTTAGAACAAACGACTGGGTCGTGTCCATAGATACAGAAGAAAAAGACAACGACTGGGTCACGTCTCTGGCAACTGAACCGATACATTTTACATTTACATTTTAGTCATTTAGCAGACACTCTTATCCAGAGCGACTTACAGTTAGTGAATGCATACATGTTTTTTTTTTCTCATTCTGGCCCCACGTGGGAAACAAACCCACATCCCTGCCGGCCAAACCCTCCCCTACCTTGGACGACGCTGGACCAATTGTGCGCCGCCCATGGGTCTCCCGGTCGCGGCCGGCTGCGACAGAGCCTGCACTCGAACCAGGATCTCTAGTGGCACAGCTAGCACTGCGATGCAGTGCCTTAGACCACTGCACCACTCGGGAGTCGGATATATGCTGTCCATTCCACTCACCAGCTCTCCCCCGGGCAGATTGACAGAGGACAGCAGCAACACAGAGTCCAGTCTGGAGAACGAACGAACGACCAGCCGGCTTGGGTAACATTAGCAACCTCAGATTTGTATCAGGACAATATCTTGTGGAAGGATTAAATAGTATGAATAAATTAACTAAAATAACATTATTTGAATATGTTGGTAACCCGTTATATAAAACCAGTGTTTGGGGCATATATTGGCACAGTTTGCTGGCCCTCGACTTAGTCTCCAGCCTAACACCGTGCCAATATCCTCCAAACACTGGCTTCTCTGGCATTATCACTTAAATAACGCACAGCATATCATCACAGTAGAATTCAATGGCTATAGTTCATTCTTACATGTTTTGTTTGAGCTGCTTTTGAAAGCAAAAGTCGAATTGCTTTTGAAAGCCTCAGCTGTTACGGACGACTGTGTGATCACGATCTCCGTAGACGATGTGAGTAAGACCTTTAAACAGGTCAACATTGAAGGCCGCAGGGCCAGACAGATTACCAGGACGTGTACTTCGAGCATGCGCTGACCAACTTGCAAGCGTCTTCACTGACATTTTCAACCTGTCCCTGACTGAGTCTGTAATACCAACATCTTTCAAGCAGACCTAGCAGAACTTAGTGCCCAAGAACACTAAGTTAACCTGCCTAAATGACTACAGACCTGTAGCCATGAAGGGCTTTGAAAGGCTGGTCATGGCTCACATCAACACCATTATCCCAGAAACCCTAGACCCACTCCAATTTGCATACCGCCCAAACAGATCCACAGATGATGCAATCTCTATTGCACTCCACACTGCCCTTTCCCACCTGGACAAAAGGAACACCTACTACAGCTCAGCGCTCAACACCATAGTGCCCTCAAAGCTCATCACTAAGCTAAGGACCCTGGGACTAAACACCTCCCTCTGCAACTGGATCCTGGACTTCCTGACGGGACGCCCCCAGGTGGTAAGGGTAGGTAACAACACATCTGCCACGCTGATCCTCAACACGGGTGCCCCTCAGGGGTGTGTGCTCAGTCCCCTCCTGTACTCCCTGTTCACACATGACTGCATGGCCAGGCATGACTCAAACGCCATCATTAAGTTTGCCGACGACACAACAACGGTAGGCCTGATCACCGACAATGATGAGAGCGCCTATAGGGAGGAGGTCAGAGACCTGGTCGTGTGGTACCAGGATAACAACCTTTCCCTCAACGTGATCAAGACAAAAAAGGAAGACGGGGCTGTAGTGGAGCAGGTTGAGAGCTTCAAGTTCCTTGGTGTCCACATCACCAACAAACTATCATGGTCCAAACACACCAAGACAGTCGTGAAGAGGGCACGACCAAGCCTATTCCCCCTCAGGAGACTGAAAAGATTTGGCATGGGTCCCCAGTTCCTCAAAAAATTATACAGCTGCACCATCGAGAGCATCCTGACTGGTTGTATCACTACCTGGTATGGCAACTGCTCAGCCTCCAACCGCAAGGCACTACAGAGGGTAGTGCGTATGGCCCAGTACATCACTGGGGCCAAGCTTCCTGCCATCCAGGACCTCTATACCAGGCGGTGTCAGAGGAAGGCCCTAAAAATGGTCAAAGACTCCAGCCACCCTAGTCATAAACTGTTCTCTCTGCTACCGCACGGCCAGCGGTACCAGAGCGCCAAGTCTAGGACTACTTGCATTGTCACTCTGTTTATTATCTATGCATAGTCACTTTACCTACATGTACATATTACCTCAATTACCTCGACTAACCTGTCAAGGTAATTCAATACAATTTGATTTGAAAACATTCTTGGCATTGTTGAATTCGATTTTCATAATAGCAAGCTAGAACTGATGGTTTGGTTAGCTAAACTAGCAAGTATGTTTGTTTGGTTACCAAGGCAACTACTGTAGCTATCTAGTAAACTTATTTGCGAGCTACTTCAGTGGATGTTGAACACATTTCTAGTGGCAAATGTGTTAAAATATAGCCATGGTATAAAAGGGATAATCAACTCTGGGTGCTATGCTTTCTCTGGAAAATAACACAACTACATGGAAGGTCAGTTTCACTCCACTAGTGGGTCGTGGAACACACCTTCCATGTCATTTTCCATAGAACGCATATCCCTTACCTCTCCATGCTGGCTTTCGCGGGCTACCTGAGATAAGAAACAGCTGGTGGGAGGTCATACAGGCTGTTGCCAATTTATTAATGCGCAACTTGCCTAAATTGGTAATGGAAACACCTTTCTATGCAATCTTTCTAAATGTTGAGAAAACATTTTTAAAATCACTGGACAAGTTAATGGAAACATAGCTACTGACAAGAAGCTACAATGTGGGGAATCGTTGGTGGCTTGTTTCAGCAAGTTTGTTCTTGATACCATGTCTAGTTGTGATTTTTTAAACTGATTTCATGTCAACGCTAATATGGTTAAAATTCACTAGCTAACCAACAACTGTACCGATGTATTTGAAAGACAATTGCTCATTGTGTAAATGTATTTATGTTTTCAATAAACATTTGGAGACTAAATATTGTTTACATGTTGTCAACAATCTAAGGCAACCTTGTCTGTTTTGCCCCACAGTTCCCAAGCTTCGGTATTGTTGCTAAATGACCGACCCGTCTATAGGCTATCCTTGGTGCTCTGCACTGCATAGTTTCTGATGTATGCAAGTCATGATCCGAGGAACCAAAACACAATGGCTGACAAAACATAAAGTGCATCTAAAAACAAAATCATGGAGATACGTAGTTGACAGAGGTGTAATACATGATTGCATCGTGATTGCATTATGTCACCTCAGGAATAATGGAGGACATTGTGGTGTTTAGTGTTAGTGCAGAAATAAAGACATGGGACATCAGACAAAGAAAATATGTATTTGGCGTAAAAGGGCCATAAATAAAATGGTATTCTCTCGATTTATTAACAAGCCACAGTGTCCATGGATGTCTACCATAGCACTCAAAACTTCTAATTCTGGTACAGTCCACAGACCCACTCGAGGTTCTCATTTCGTCACTTCTTTTAGAAAAAAAAACGAAACAATGTGATAATACTGTACCAAACTGGTGGCAAAGCAGCAGGGCGATCCTTCTCACACAGAGAAGGGGTGCTTTAAGAAAGGAGTGGGGGTGGGCAACAAAAGATAACTACAAAAAACAACAACCTCAACCTCGTTTAACAAAGCTTGGAGCAGCATGCGCTGGCTTTCAATCACTGCAGGATCACCATTTTCACTACTTCCCCCACTCCACTTTTTCCTTCTCCAACTGTCCGTTCATTCATGAATTTTTCTGTTGCGTTTTGCTTAAAAAATAATTAAAATAATTATTATTATAATGATAAAACCTTTAGCAGCAAAAGAGAAACAGAGGAGTAACGGCGAGCGACCCCTGGTTTATAAGGAAGGCATGGGTTAAAAGAGACATCCATGGGTGAGTGCCCTGGGGGGCCGTATAGGGCCGTGGGGCTGCTGCCCCCTCAGCTCATCTCCCGTCTGCAGGCACCCGGCTCAGGGAGGCCATGACACGGCCGTAGCGCTCAACCAGCTCCAGGGTGGAGTAGGTGGGCAGCTTGGGAGGGTCGCGGAAGCTTTTGATCTCTGTCGAGCAGTCGAGTAACTTGGGGAGGAAGTCCGTCAGCTTCTCCTGAAGGTTGGCTGCAGCAGGAGGGGGAAAACAATGACGGAGAGATGTCAGACAGAAAATTTTTGATTATTTCAATGTCCTTGCTTGTGTCACTCTCCAGAGTCACATCCAGTTACCAAACAGAAATCATAAGCTAAATATTTTCACTGTGATAGCACAAGCTCTTGGTAAGCATGCTCCTCTAGGAAAACACAGATTGAGAAAATAAAATGAAAGAGGCCCTAGTTGGTTGTTGTTCTAAGAAGATGCTGCTTGGTCAGTTTTCTGAACCCAATCTAACTTTTTCCTGGAGCAGAGGCTAGGACTCAACTGAACCATTTCTCTGAACTAACAATTTGGGTCAAATTCTGCCAACACAAAGTGGGTATTTCCTTGGTTGTTATGGCTTGGCTGGTCTGACTGCTAATATCAACTATTTTGACCATGTCCCTGACCACGTTTCATGTACCTTCCAAATTAAACTAGAGCAGAAAAACAACCAAACATCCAGTAGATCTCCAGTACCACAAATCTATCCCCCCTGGCCCTCTAGGCTCTTGTACCCCTTTCACACTATTGTGCCAACCCAAACAATACTGTGCTGCCTCGGATATGTTATTTTCATATTGCAGCATGATTCAAGCAACTACGGAGGCTGCCTAACCAGGTCAGCACAGTACACAGCTCGGCTCAGTAGTGTGAAAATGCTCTTAGTTCCCTCGGTCATTGGACTTTTATGGACTCTTGGAAGATCAGCCCCTTAAGCGTTTAACATGGGCTAAAAGAGATGCAAATAAACAAACACACTAGAGCTGTCCCCGACCTAGAGTTGTCGGTTCTTTTGACCAATCCATGTTAAAACGTGTATTTTTCCCTATATAGACACACCCTATGTGTTTGAATAAAATCAACTATATGTAGGCTACTGAGCTTGTCTCATGCTTTAAGCACAATGTGAATAAATAATTAAGAAACACAAATGACTTGAGGGAGCCAGAGATCAAGAAAGCAGAAGAAAATCCTGTTCCCGACGCTCTTCCTCCCACTGCTGCTGGCCTTCGCAGATTCTGCTGTTACGTTCCTAATACTGTAGGCTACACCAGGGGTCGGCAACCTTTTCCATTTGGAGTGCCAATTTATCTTACCATTTCTACCGATCTGTGTGCCAGTTATGATTTTTATTTGCACATTTTCGTGGAACAGTTTCATTTAATTTATAATAAAGGTTTCGTATCTCAAAATCATTATCATATGGTTAATCAAAATTGTAAAAGTAACTTCTATTGCTATTGCCAACTATGTAAAAAATAGCCTACATAAAGCCAACAAATAAAAACATTGCAGCCTGCAGGTAAAAAATATCCTGATAAAATAAATATCCTATAAATCTGGGGCGGCAGGTGGCTTAGTGGTTAAGAGCGTTGTGCCAGTAACCGAAAGGTCGCTGGTTCTAATCCCCGAGCCGACTAGGTGAAAAATCTGTCGATGTGCCCTTGAGCAAGGCACTTAACCCTAATTGCTCCTGTAAGTCGCTCTGGATAAGAGCGTCTGCTAAATGACTAAAATGTAAAATGTAAATGTAAATCACATTGACTACGCATGGCCTGTCTGCAAGGAACTTGAAACATTGTATCAACCAGAGGCGCAACGTTCACTGGGGACGGGGGGGACATGTCCTCCCCACATTCTGAAATTACATTTTTGTCTGCCCCAGTTTTATCATTGGAATGTGATACAAAACGAGGCAACGGTGTGCTTTAGGACCGTGCGGACGTCTTTGAGCAGTCGGGTAGGCAGTTTGGAGTGATTATCCGACTGGATATTTTTTCTTAAATAATAATAACTATGTCCCCCCCCCACTTCTAAAACCAAAGTTGCGCCCCTGGTATCAACTATTAACTTGGGTCCGGCCTGAAGCTAGTGCTAGCAAACTTGCAACATTGTATAAAATATTCTGGGCCCCCAGAGTTTCCCAATACACTGAGCTCTGGACAGACATATGGCCTTTCCACTGGATCAGAGCATGACAATTTTTTTCCCCATTTCACGCTGAGTGGTTATCGAAAGAGAGCTGGAAAGATTTTTCAAATAGGCTTTGTTGAGGAACTATTGTCATTCTCAATGGATGTAAAACAGATTTTGTTAACTTGCTGTTTGAGGTGGGGGGAAAAATTGTTTGAGAAGTTCCACAGTGGTGGTGGGTTAAGACAATCTGAAATACTATCAGATCCCCAAATGGGCACATGTATAGGCCTGCATTTGTATAGGCCTACTTCTACGTATAATCAGTGTGTGTATCCTTAAATCAACATTAAACAGGAGCGTTACAAACAAACGACAATTAATAAACTGACAGAGATCAAGAAAGCCAAGAAACTAAATGGAATGAAATAAACATTTACATTTCAGTCATTTAGCAGACGCTCTTATCCAGAGCGACTTACAGTAGTGAGTGCATACATGTTCATATTTGTTCGTACTGGTCCCCCACGGGAATCGAACCCACAACCCTGGCGTTGCAAGTGCCATGCTCTACCAGCTGAGCCACACAGGACCACACACTTGTCCCAAAACTTGTTCCTCACAAGTGTTTTTACCGCAAACAACGTGTCCACTCCGACAATGAGAACGGTAAAAGTGATAATTATATATTGAATACATTAACAGAAATGACTGTAACCAAACATTATAGATTAGAAATTATGTGAATTAACGGAAATTGTACTACTGGTGTGCCATCCCCGCGGCCTCCGAATGGATTAGTCCATTGAGACAGGAGTGAATCAGAGTCTCATGTGCCATAAAAAATATATATACACTACCGTTCAAAAGTTTGGGGTCACTTGGAAATGTCCTTGTTTTCAAAATAAAAGCAATTTTTTTGTCCATTAAAATAACATCAAATTGATCAGAAATACAGTGTAGACATTGTTAATGTTGTAAATGGCTATTGTAGCTGGAAACGACTGATTTCTAATGGAATATCTACATAGCCGTACAGAGGCCCATTATCAGCAACCATCAGTCCTGTGTTCCAATGGCACGTTGTGTTTGCTAATCCAAGTTTATCATTTTAAAAGGCTAATTGATCATCAGAAAACCCTTTTGCAATTATGTTAGCACAGCTGAAAACTGTTGTGCTGATTAAAGAAGCAATAAAACTATGCTGACCTTCTAGGCAGAGTTGCAAAGAAAAATCCATATCTCAGACTGGCCAATAAAAAGAAAAGATTAAGATGAGCATGAGATATGGCTTTTTCTTTGCAACTCTGCCTAGAAGGTCAGCATCCCGGAGTTGCCTCTTCACTGTTGACGTTGAGACTGGTGTCTTGCAGGTACTATTTAAATGAAGCTGCCAGTTGAGGACCTGTGAGGCATCTGTTTCTCAAACTAGTTGTGCACCGGGGCCTCCCACTCCTCTTTCTATTGTGTTAGAGCCAGTTTGTGCTGTTCTGTGAAGGGAGTAGTACACAGCGTTGTACAAGATCTTCAGTTTCTTGGCAATTTCTCGCATGGAATAGCCTTCATTTCTCAGAACAAGAATAGACTGACGAGTTTCAGAAGAAAGTTATTTGTTTCTGGCCATTTTGAGCCTGTAATCGAACCCACAATTGCTGATGCTCCAGATACTCAACTAGTCTCAAGAAGGCCAGTTTTATTGCTTCTTTAAATCAGCACAACAGTTTTCAGCTGTGCTAACATAATTGCAAAAGGGTTTTCTAATGATCAATTAGCCTTTTAAAATGATAAACTTGGATTAGCAAACACAACGTGCCATTGGAACACAGGACTGATGGTTGCTGATAAATGGGCCTCTGTACGGCTATGTAGATATTCCATTAAAGATCAGCCGTTTCCAGCTACAATAACCATTTACAACATTAACAACGTCTACACTGTATTTCTGATCAATTTGATGTTATTTTAATGGACAAAAAAATTTGCTTTTCTTTCAAAAACAAGGACATTTCTAAGTGACCCCAAACTTTTGAACGGTAGTGTATATTTTAGACTGCTCGACAAAAAAAAAATCTCAGTTGACCAACAGTCTATCCACCAAACAATTGACTAAATGGGGTCAGCCCTAAAACAAACAAACTCACGCTCCATCTCTTGTCCCAGGTAGGAGCACCAGCGGTTCCTCATGTCCTCCACAGACAGCAGGTCCTTCTCTGTGTCGTGGACCAGCAGTAGGGGGATGCACGGCACGACCAGTTCATTCATGATGCTCAAGCCGTTGCTCACCTCCGGCTCCTCACCAGACTCAAACATCCCCGCCGCATTCTCATTCAGTTTCTATAGGCAAAGCACATACATATAGATCGATGACTTAGGGATTAGCTTCAAGTGGTATTCTAACAAATTTACCAGTATTAGCTACTCTGTCAAAACAGACTTACAGGACAGCCAGGTATTACTTTTCATATATTGCTATTGTATATGTCTTTACATTAGAGACCACCTCTGTATGAAAGGCTGCAGCCCAGGTAAGTCTCAGACCATTTGCATTACCACTATCTGGTAGTCATCTATTAACACTGTCAACGTCAGAGGATGTTTTCAAGGCCTGTGTTACTGACGTGGGCAGTGACGTACAAGATGATGCAGACACTTCGCTCTGTTCTCCTTAGCTAAGTCCTGCTCTGCTGCAGACACAAACTCCCTGACCTTAGCTGTGGAAAATACCTTACACAGACGCAGGCGGCCACTCCGGACTAGGTGGGGATTCACAAACAACATCCCAGTACATTAACTGTGTCAATGTTAGCAGTGTTTTCAATTAAAACAGGGCAGAAGGTAAACAGCGGGGCTGGAGAGAGTGGGACCGAGCAGGGAGCCAGCGGTTTGTTCTGGCCAGAGATCTGAGATGGTGGCTATAACTCTAACTGTAACAGAGCCCTGACGGAGCAGAGCAGAGGTTAGCTCAGGACACGGCCGTGTCTCACGGTAATGTGTTTACACTCGCTGGGCCTCCTGCTTCCTATTCCCACTCGGATGATTACATTAGGAGCACAATGCTGGTGTAAGGTTACTGAGTGCAGGAGCAGCAACAGGGCCGACGAGGAGGAACAGGGTTCCTCTCCCTCTCTCGGTTCAGACAAGACCAGTCACAGCCTGATCCGACCGACCGGGGAATCATTCCCTCTATGCCCTAACAGATAGAACCAGAGCACAGCTTGGAGATGGGATAGTAAACAAAATGAAACTGTGGTCTGATCAGAATATTGAATGGATTTTTCCTCCAAACAAATACAGTGGCTTCAGAAAGTATTCATACCCCTTGACTTGTTACAGCCTGAATTCAAAATGGATTAAATATATTTATTTTCTCACATCTACACACAATACCCCATAATGACAAAGTGAAAATATGTTTTTAGACATTTCTGCACATTTATTGAAAATGAAATACAGAAATATGTCATTTACTTAAGTCAATACATGTTAGAATCACCTTTGGCAGCGATTACATCTGGGAGTCTTTTTGGGTAGGTCTCTAAGAGCTTTGCACACCTGGAATGTACAATATTTGTACATTATCCTTTTAAAAACTTTTTTAAACTCTTCAAGCTTTGGCTGTTGATCATTTTGAAGTCTTGCCATATATTTTCAAGCCGATTTAAGTCAAAACTGTAACTAAGCCACTAAGGAACATTCAATGTCGTCCTGGTAAGCAACACCAGTGTATATTTGGCCTTGTGTTTTAGGTTATTGTTCTGCTGAAAGGTGTATTTGTCTCCCAGTGTCTGTTGGAAAGCAGACAGAACCAGGTTTTCCTCTAGGAGTTTGTCTGAGCTTAGCTCTATTCTGTTTTCTTTATATCCTAAAAAACTCCCTAGTCCTTGCCGATGACAAGCATACCCATAACATGATGCAGCCACCACCATGCTTGAAAATATTAAGAGTGGTACTCATGATGTGTTGTGTTGGATTTTCCCAAACATAACACTTTGTATTCTGGACATAAAGTGAATTTCTTTGCCACATTTTTTGCAGTTTTACTTTAGTGCCTTATTGCAAACAGGATGCAGGCTCCCTTCTTTTCACTCTGTAATTTAGGTTAGTATTGTGGAGTAACTACAATGTTGTTGATCCATTCTCAGTTTTCTCCTATCACAGCCATTACATTCTGTAACTGTTTTAAAGTCACCATTGGCCTTATAGTGAAATTCCTGAGCGGTTTCCTTCCTCTCCGGCAACTGAGTTAGGAAGGACACCTGTATCTTTATAGTGACTGGACGTATTGATACACCAGCCAAAGGGTAATTAATAACATCACTATGCCCAAAGGGATATTCAATGTCTGCTTTATTTTTTAACACATCTACCAATAGGTGCCCTTCTTTGCGAGGCATTGGAAAAGGTCAAGGGGTGTGAATACTTTCTGAAGACACTGTAGCATCTGCTGAGAAAAATTATGTTGGATCTTTATGGGCAATAAAAAAGGCAATGTAATATCTCAGCTAGAACAGGAACAAGCCCTGCATCAATTCTAGAGATTATGGGGTGGAGGGATGGTCTCGTTCAACATTAGTCACTGTGAATAGCAGGACGGCATAGATGAGTTAGGAGGTCAGAGACCGAGAGACTTGCTGATGATGAGACAGAGGATAGTGGTATTAATTCTTCAAAGAGAATGACTTGAACTACTTCCACTGTGACCTATTGATTTGATTGGAAACACGTGATGATCTTTGAAACACAATGGACTAACTTTGATCACTTTCTTTACATTTAGGCTGAAACTTTGTTATGTACCAAATGCTAAATCTGCTGTAGCATAAGAAAATCATACCGCATCTTACATGAACTAACTACATAAGGTCAATTGACAGACACTTCCAATAGTACAGTGGTTCAGTTGTTGTATGATTGTGAGTGATGTCAGGGGAGGGTTGTCTCACCAGCAGGCACTCTCTCCGGTAGAGCCCTATGAGCTCATCGTCGTGACCTCGGTACAGCCCTTTGACCAACAGCTCTCTGTTGTACTGGTATGAATAGATCAGGTACATCAAGGCCTCCACAAAGCTACAGAGAAACAGACACAGTCAGATACATTATAGTAGCATCAGGGTGCAACAAACTTAACCACAAGGGCTGCGTTTACACAGGCAGCCCAATACTGATTGTTTCCACTAATTGGTCTTTTGACCAATCACATCACATCTTTTCACATCTTTTTCAGAGCTGATCTGATTGGTCAAAAAAGTGGAACAAAAAGTCAAAATTGGGCTGCCTGTGTAAATGCTACCATAGAGAGGCAGAGGAGATCTAAAATCAGGTTTAGCTGTGTCTACAAGGGATAGTAGAGTAGGAACAGTCAGGCCTTTTTCATTAAGAGGATTTAAAACAGATGTATTGGAGGGAGAATTAACAGAAGAAACTGAGGAAATAACCAAGTACATGAACAACCATCTTGATCTATGCCAGACTGACTGAGATCCAGACATAAGGATAGGGGGATGTTAAAGGACCTGCTTCCCTCTACAGGTGACTTTAGGAAGTTCACATGCTTAACAAAGCTGCACTATCAGGTGCTTCTACTAATAATGCAATAATCTAGAGAGTATTTTAATCTAGATTTTAAATGTATTCTATACTGAAATGGTTGGGCAATGTGAGTTCCCATTTGTTTGCAGTAAGATTGGAAATAAAAGCTCTGGGTCGTGAAGAGAAGAACGTGACAACAGTCCAGCCAATTGGCAGTCTCACCTTCTCTTCTGGAACAGCTCCAAACCAATCATCAGGAAGATTGTTGTCTCGCGGAAATTCCTGTAGTCCTGATGCCACATCTGTGAACATTGTAGGGAACAGAGTTCACGAGAAAGAGCTTGAAAGGATTTTAAGGAAAGATCTATAACATTTGGATCTAACTGTTAGTACATAAAAGCGTAATTACATCTTCCCCATTGGATTATCCATAGCAGAGGTTAGTTGGGTCAGTTACAATTTAGAGATTGTAATGATTTAAACCTTATACTCAAATGTAAACAATTCTAATACTAGTTTATTCTGTTTCATTTCAACTGTCAAAACATCCTGAATAAGATGTTCCAGACAAAACATTGTAAATCAGTCAAAACCAGAGTGTTTCAGAATGCTGACCTCATACTCCTCCATGTTGATCTCCTCTGGCTTAATGAGATCTAGTTTGGCACGGGCCACCTTCATAATGCTCTTACACCTGAGAGAGAGATGGGGGGGGGGGGGGGGGGGGAATGGAAAGAAAGGGAAAGTGAAAGAGAGAGGAGAGTAAGGTAGAGAGAGTGCTGTTGGTATGATGAATCATACTGGTGAGTTACTAGCTACTCCAGGAGATGAACCAGTACACAGTGGTCCTGGGGCTGCGACACACAGGCCCCATGAATCACTGCTTACTGCAGAGAAACACTACTACTGAACCACACACTCCTCTCCAGAGCTTCTTATTGAGGCCACATGCAACACAGAAATCGTATTAAAACCGGGTAGTTTGACTCCTGGATGCTGATTGGCTGAAAGCTGTGGTATATCAGACATTATAAGACTGTATACTATGGGTATGACAAAACATTTATTTTTACTGTTCAAATTACGTTGGTAACCAGTTTATAATAGCAATTAGGCACCTCGGGTTTGTGGTGTATGGCCAATATACCACAGCTAAGTGATGTATCCAGGCACTCAGTGTTGTACCTAAGAACAGCCCTAAACTGTGGTATATTGGCCATATACCACACCCCCTCAGGCTTTATTGCTTAATTATACCTGCTCAGAATAGAGGAAAATCAATTCACTGATGAAAATGGATTATGACTACCCTCTGCTGGTGAATTTGTGAAGTTCAGAGGTAATAAACTGGTGTTTTCCTTTTTATCAAAGAAAGATGAGACAAACTCATCATTCAAATAGGAGTTACAGGAAACACGTTTTGGTGGTGTAACCCATAAATACCGTTCGTCAAAGCCCAGGTTTCTGTCGGCAAACTGCATGAGGAGGGTTCTCTCCAGGATCTTCTTGGGGGCCTGGTTCTGGATGAAGTAGACGATGACGTGCTGCAGTCGGTAGTCGTTCTCCGGGGCTGTGTCCTCCTGGGCAAACCTCAGCAGACGGGTGTACTCCACCTTAATGGCCTGAGACACACAGATAGAGCATGCGGTGAATGGACTTTGATAGACCAAGCTAACATTAGCACTTCAGAGTGTAGGCCTAGATTAGAACACTGATAAACATCTGCAGCAGCAGGAGACAAAACCATCCTCTTCCACGTAAGAGTTGTCAAGATCATCCTCCTTATCCTTGTAAACAAAACTCAAAGAGTTGATTCAAGTTCTCTTTCTTCAAATGAACCTCATTGTCTATGTGACACCAAGTCCCATTTCTGGAGGATGCTTTTGATGAGAACAACTGACTCAAAAAGAGAACACAGAACTGAGGAATGCCAGGTAAAACGGGATGGGAGGATGGTTGTTGAGAGGAATGCAGTAGAAGTACAGCATCAGAGAAGGAGTGAATAAAGGTGTGAGAGAGAAAGAGAAAAGAGATGAGATCGGGATGTACCTTGAAGAAGGCCGCTTCAGGCCCAAGCTCTTCAAACACAGTCCTTGCTTTGCCAATGGACATTATAATACCCTGCATGTTTGGAGTCATCATGGCCTGCAGTACCCAAGGAGTGGAAGCATGTTACAACAGTAGAAAATAAATCCCCTTCGAATGGAACGAGCCCAGCAAGCCCCCAAAATAATACACCTTTCTGGTACAGCCCTATGTGAGCTGTCCTGGGCATAGCGTATAACAGTCAGCAGACCATGCATATGTTAGAGTCACTCCACTACTGTGAGGTACACACACAACCCGTCATGTGAAGGACACAATGGATGCTTTAAAATACATTGTCATGTGAAGGACAGTCTCTGTGAAAGGCAGCCCTGTGAAGGTAGAGGTCCTTATTGTAAAGACAGTCCCTACAGACAGCCTTGTAGAAAGTCCTAGTGTGGTACAGCAAGCAGACAGTCTTTGGTCTATTTAAGGGCATATAAACTAAACAACATTGATTCTACTACAGCACTTTGACAACATTATTACAAAACCAACTAATTTATTGATAGGATCAGTGAGACGATGCAGTTACATTCAGCTTGTATTTTTCCCCTCCCAATGGGTTTTTATATGATACATATTTGTATGAATCAAAAAGGATGTTATAAATAGTAAGACATAACTGTGCAAATCACATTTACTTTTCACATTTGCTGCTGAGCTGCAGTTTATTTCTCTGCAGCAAAAATAAACACTCTAGACAACTGAGTCGATGTTTAGGTGAAGTTTCTGTACAAATATCTCTGATGAGAACCGAAGGCTTCTGTGTAGAGTAGAGTGCTTCTGTTGCAAGATGCAAGTAGGCTTGACAGGGATAGGCTTTTCACACACTATGTTTTTAAAGCTAGCCCAAGGCTAGTTTCATCTTCTAGGATAGTACACTGGCTGTAGTATAATATAGCACCCTATCTTAGTCTGCCAAGACGTTTGGTTGAAAATGCCAACTGTCCTGAGCTAACCATGACTCTTGTTTGAAAACTACTCTGAATTAAGATTTACTCAGGTGTGAAAAGCCTATAGTAGAGACAAGAGGATTAATCTCCTCATCCTAATCACCAAACAGGCAAGATACTTTTTAGCACACCAAAGAAGAGTCAGCTGGGTGAGCCGAGTGTCGAGCGCTACCTCGTCATCGTACCCCCCCTCCTCTGACTCGATGACAAAGGTTTCCACCTGGGGGATGGCCACCTTTAACATATGGTGGGCAGGGGGCTCATCCTCCACAGGGGGGTCAGTGTCAGAGGGAGGGGTGAGAGAGGTTTCATGGTTCACCTTTATCTCAGGCTGAGGCTGGGGGGGAGGGCATGGGGAGACACTCTCTCCACTGGACTGTGGAGAGAGCTGGTGAGAGTGAACAAGCAAGAGAGAAAGAGCAAGAAACATAGCACAAAGTTAAACAGAAATAAAAAAGGAAAAAGGGTGAAAATAACTTTACTGGGGTTGAGTGGTAGGCCTAAGTGGTTCTTTGAAGTGAGCGTAGTAGAAGCAGTTGTATGGTGTGTGTCAGAGGTGGATTATGTGTGTGTGTGTTACAGTGAGGGAAAAAAGTATTTGATCCCCTGCTGATTTTGTAAGTTTGCCCACTGACAAAGAAATGATCAGTCTATAATTTTAATGGTAGGTTTATTTGAACAGTGAGAGACAGAATAACAACAACAAAATCCAGAAAAACGCATGTCAAAAATGTTATAAATTGATTTGCATTTTAAAATGAGGGAAATAAGTATTTGACCCCCTCTCAATCAGAAAGATGTCTGGCTCCCAGGTGTCTTTTATACAGGTAACGAGCTGAGATTAGGAGCACACTCTTAAAGGGAGTGCTCCTAATCTCAGCTTGTTACCTGTATAAAAGAGTCCTGTCCACAGAAGCAATCAATGAATCAGATTACAAACTTTCCACCATGGCCAAGACCAAAGAGCTCTCCAAGGATGTCAGGGACAAGATTGTAGACCTACACAAGGCTGGAATGGGCTATAAGACCATCGCCAAGCAGCTTGGTAAGAAGGTGACAACAGTTGGTGCGATTATTCGCAAATGGAAGAAACACAAAATAACTGTCAATCTCCTTCGGCCTGGGGCTCCATGCAAGATCTCACCTCGTGGAGTTGCAATGATCATGAGAACGGTGAGGAATCAGCCCAGAACTACACGGGAGGATCTTGTCAATGATCTCAAGGCAGCTGGGACCATAGTCACCAAGAAAACAATTGGTAACACACTACGCCGTGAAGGACTGAAATCCTGCAGCGCTCGCAAGGTCCCCCTGCTCAAGAAAGCACATATACAGGGCCGTCTGAAGTTTGCCAATGAACATCTGAATGATTCAGAGGAGAACTGGGTGAAAGTGTTGTGGTCAGATGAGACCAAAATCAAGCTCTTTGGCATCAACTCAACTCGCCGTGTTTGGAGGAGGAGGAATGCTGCCTATGACCCCAAGAACACCATCCCCACCGTCAAACATGGAGGTGGAAACATTATGCTTTGGGGGTGTTTTTCTGCTAAGGGGACAGGACAACTTCACCGCATCAAAGGGACGATGGACGGGGCCATGTACCGTCAAATCTTGGGTGAGAACCACCTTCCCTCAGCCAGGGCATTGAAAATGGGTCGTGGTTGGGTATTCCAGCATGACAATGACCCAAAACACACGGCCAAGGCAACAAAGGAGTGGCTCAAGAAGAAGCACATTAAGGTCCTGGAGTGGCCTAGCCAGTCTCCAGACCTTAATCCCATAGAAAATCTGTGGAGGGAGCTGAAGGTTAGAGTTGCCAAACGTCAGCCTCGAAACCTTAATGACTTGGAGAAGATCTGCAAAGAGGAGTGGAACAAAATCCCTCCTGAGATGTGTGCAAACCTGGTGGCCAACTACAAGAAACGTCTGACCTCTGTGATTGCCAACAAGGGTTTTGCCACCAAGTACTAAGTAATGTTTTGCAGAGGGGTCAAATACTTATTTCCCTCATTAAAATGCAAATTAATTTATAACATTTTTGACATGCATTTTTCTGGACTTTTTTGTTGTTATTCTGTCTCTCAATGTTCAAATAAACCTACCATTAAAATTATAGACTGATCATGTCTTTGTCAGTGGGCAAACGTACAAAATCAGCAGAGGATCAAATACTTTTTTCCCTCACTGTATGTGCTGTGCTGTATGGTCTTACTGCAGTAAGCAGTCCCTCAGGGCTCCTCTCCTGCTGCTGCTGTTCGGCTGCAGCCTTGGAGATGGCCCTCTCTGTGTCCTCCTGCAGGTGCTTGGAGTCGTCTGTGGGGGACGGCTGCTCCATGTACTCTGGGTCCTGCTGTGGAGCTGGAGGAACCACACACAGACAAACACATAAACTAACAAAGCATAAATGTCATAAGTCTACCTGTCTAATATAATTTTTGCCCAAACTCTGCTGGCCTGGAAATGTTATTTTTACACTTCCAGCAACTATGGTGGATGCATATCCAGGTCAGCACTAGTGATGTTCAGTTCGCAAATTATTTGTTGTTTTTGAACTACTCTTTTTACTGACTCGACAGTCATGGCCACCCAGACTATTTACATTGACCCCCCCCTTTTGTTTTACACTGCTGCTACTCGCTGTTCACTATCTATGCATAATCACTTTACCCCTAACTACATGTACAAATAACCTCGACTAACCTGTACCGCCGCACATTGACTCGGTACCGGTACCCCCTGTATATAGCCTCGTTACTGTTATTTTATTGTGTTACTTTTATTTTATTTAGTAAATATTTTCTTAACTCTATTTTCTTAAAACTGCATTGTTGGTTAAGGGCTCATAAGTAAGCATTTCACGGTAAGGTCTACACATGTTGTATTCGGCGCATGTGACAAATACAATTTCATTTGATTTAGCTGAGACTCATCTCTAATTATTTTCACCTGACTTACAACAATGTATCTGATGCTGTCTGGACCAAAAGAGTATGGCATGTCATACTATTTATGTCCAGACAGCATCAGATACATAGGCTACATAAAGTAAGACAGAGGGGTGCTGTTTCGCTCACTCGGATGCTTTCTCCGGTGAGAGAGTTTCAGCAGAGAGGAAGAGGCGACGCGAGAGGGCTCATTCTCGCCACAATCTGTCCAGAATAAGCCCAATGCGTTTCTATGGGCAAAATATGCAGACCTAAGCTTGTCTTCCTGCTTTAGGGACAATGACTCCCATTGTTAGGGCGGCGACATGAGCATCTCGTCATTATAAAGCTCTCTGGTTTCAGCCGCTTGCGAATTGGAAAGGAAAGTTGGCGGGTGCACTGTTAGGATGCTGGCTTCCTTACAAGTAAATTTATGTTTTGCCAAAATTATATAATATACAGTGGGGAAAAAAAGTATTTAGTCAGCCACCAATTGTGCAAGTTCTCCCACTTAAAAAGATTAGAGAGGCCTGTAATTTTCATCATAGGTACACGTCAACTATGACAGACAAAATGAGATTTTTTTTCTCCAGAAAATCACATTGTAGGATTTTTCATGAATTTATTTGCAAATTATGGTGGAAAATAAGTATTTGGTCAATAACAAAAAAGTTTCTCAATACTTTGTTATATACCCTTTGTTGGCAATGACACAGGTCAAAAGTTTTCTGTAAGTCTTCACAAGGTTTTCACACACTGTTGCTAGTATTTTGGCCCATTCCTCCATGCAGATCTCCTCTAGAGCAGTGATGTTTTGGGGCTGTCGCTGGGCAACACAGACTTTCAACTCCCTCCAAAGATTTTCTATGGGGTTGAGATCTGGAGACTGGCTAGGCCACTCCAGGACCTTGAAATGCTTCTTACGAAGCCACTCCTTCGTTGCCCGGGCGGTGTGTTTGGGATCATTGTCATGCTGAAAGACCCAGCCACGTTTCATCTTCAATGCCCTTGCTGATGGAAGGAGGTTTTCACTCAAAATCTCACGATACATGGCCCCATTCATTCTTTCCTTTACACGGATCAGTCGTTCTGGTCCCTTTGCAGAAAAACAGCCCCAAAGCATGATGTTTCCACCCCCATGCTTGACAGTGGGTATGGTGTTCTTTGGATGCAACTCAGCATTCTTTGTCCTCCAAACACGACGAGTTGAGTTTTTACCAAAAAGTTATATTTTGGTTTCATCTGACCATATGACATTCTCCCAATCCTCTTCTGGATCATCCAAATGCACTCTAGCAAACTTCAGACAGGCCTGGACATGTACTGGCTTAAGCAGGGGGACACGTCTGGCACTGCAGGATTTGAGTCCCTGGCGGCGTAGTGTGTTACTGATGGTAGGCTTTGTTACTTTGGTCCCAGCTCTCTGCAGGTCATTCACTAGGTCCCCCCGTGTGGTTCTGGGATTTTTGCTCACCGTTCTTGTGATCATTTTGACCCCACGGGGTAAGATCTTGCGTGGAGCCCCAGATCGAGGGAGATTATCAGTGGTCTTGTATGTCTTCCATTTCCTAATAATTGCTTCCACAGTTGATTTCTTCAAACCAAGCTGCTTACCTATTGCAGATTCAGTCTTCCCAGCCTGGTGCAGGTCTACAATTTTGTTTCTGGTGTCCTTTGACAGCTCTTTGGTCTTGGCCATAGTGGAGTTTGGAGTGTGACTGTTTGAGGTTGTGGACAGGTGTCTTTTATACTGATAACAAGTTCAAACAGGTGCCATTAATACAGGTAACGAGTGGAGGACAGAGGAGCCTCTTAAAGAAGAAGTTACAGGTCTGTGAGAGACAGAAATCTTGCTTGTTTGTAGGTGACCAAATACTTATTTTCCACCATAATTTGCAAATAAATTCATTAAAAATCCTACAATGTGATTTTCAGGATTTTTTTTTCTCAATTTGTCTGTTATAGTTGACGTGTACCTATGATGAAAATTACAGGCCTCTCTCATCTTTTTAAGTGGGAGAACCTGCACAATTGGTGGCTGACTAAATACTTTTTTTCCCCACTGTATATAAAAACATTCAAAATACCTCACCAGAGAGCATGACTTAGCCACAGAGAATCATTAGCTTATTATTTTTGTGTTGCTGTGGATTGTTTCATATCACAAGTGTGTAGGCCTATGCCTATTTGGGAATCCCGCAATTTGGGCAGCGCACGTGGCAATATGTCTAGCTGATTGAGTTGCGGCTGTCAGTGAAAAGCATCTAAAATATGTGTGATGATAATGTGTCTTGAGCAGGGGCGCAACTTTCACTGAGGACATATCCCCCCACATTCTGAAATTGCATTTTTGCCCATCATTGGAATGTGATACAAAATGAGGCAACTGTGTGCTTTAGGACCATGCGGACACGGCTGTTTGGAGTGTTTATCCGACTGGATAAAACATATTTTTTTATAATGTCCCCCCCACTTCTAAAACCAAAGTTGCGCCCCTGGTCTTGAGTATAATTTAAAAATGTTGCAACAAGAAGGGGAGGGGGTACGGAACGGAGGGGGTGGCGAAGATACGGAGTGTCTCTCTCCAGAATGGACTCAGCTCTCCAGAATGTGATCAGCTCTCTCCCGCCAATTCATTGTTTCATTGTGTCAACCGTTTGTCCTTTGATGATTTATTTTTTATCAATTACCCATTAAATACAGCATGTCACCAGTAGGCCTAGTAAATGTACCATTAATACATTTCTGTTAATGCATATATTAATTACAGTAATTTACCATTCTCAGAGTGGAAACGTTGTTTGCAGAGCTCACAACCTACTACAAGTTTTGATTTATTTCATAACCATTCCGAGTTTTTTCAATCTTTTCATCGTCTTTTGTTTGGAGTGCTCCTTGAGCAATAAGCATGTGTCTGGTTTCTCTGTCCTGATAACATTGAGGGACTGTGCATGCCTGAGCACGCATAGAAGTAGACCTACCTGGCCTGCTGCATGCAACTGTAGGAAAGTGCCCATTTGCCAGTCTGATTTCTGAATGTCTTAACTCCCCACATCCACCACTAATAAGCTGAGCAGTCATTTTTTCTTCACCTCACACATTGTAAACAAAGTCTGGTTTTTTAAACATCCATTGCAAATTATAGTTTCTCAGTATTTGAAAAATCTTCGCAACACACCCGGCTTCGATAATCACCAAGCCTCGGTGTGAAAGAGCAAAATATCATGATCTGATGATCCCATATATCCAGTGGAAACGTCATATAAAACAGCTGTCTGTCCCGAGCTCACTGGCGCTGGAAACTGAGGGCCCGGAATAGGCTAGTAGATACAATGTTGCAAGTTTGCTAGTGACAGCTTCAGCCCTGGATCCAGTTGAGGATTTGATACAATGTTGCACTTCAATAGCAACAGCTCAAGTCAAGGCAGATAGAAAGGGTAGCAGACAGACGGAGTAGAGAGATGAATGTGATTGAAAGAAACATAATTTTCATCAGGATATGATCTACTGTTTTTATTTGTCGGGTTTAGGCCTATGTATTTTACTTAGTTGACGATGGAAGTTATAGGCCTACTGCTGCATTGGCATATTGGCTCTCTGAGTTCTATGCACTAATTTATTTAGCTGCCAATGGACCACAGTGTATCAATGTGTCCATATGGCAGAGGCTGGTGCTCTCGCCTTTAAGATTATAATTTGACTTAAGATTTTTATGATTAACCAGGTGACAATGATTTTGAGAAACAAAAACATTATTATTGAAATGAAACTGTTCCACGAAAATGCACATAAAAAAATCATAACTTTCATGCACATAGGTAGAAATGGTAGGATAAATTGTAAGCTTCCCCAACCATGAAACTCATGAGCTGCCTATGGTCTTTACAATAACACCCTTAAAAAAAAAAAAAAAGTATTTAGTCAGCCACCAATTGTGCAAGTTCTCCCACTTAAAAATATGAGAGGCCTGTAATTTTCATCATAGATACACGTCAACTATGACAGACAAATTGAGAAAGAAAATCCAGAAAATCACATTGTAGGATTTTTAATGAATTTATTTGCAAATTATGGTGGAAAATAAGTATTTGGTCACCTACAAACAAGCAAGATTTCTGGCTCTCACAGACCTGTAACTTCTTCTTTAAGAGGCTCCTCTGTCCTCCACTCGTTACCTGTATTAATGGCACCTGTTTGAACTTGTTATCAGTATAAAAGACACCTGTCCACAACCTCAAACAGTCACACTCCAAACTCCACTATGGCCAAGACCAAAGAGCTGTCAAAGGACACCAGAAACAAAATTGTAGACCTGCACCAGGCTGGGAAGACTGAATCTGCAATAGGTAAGCAGCTTGGTTTGAAGAAATCAACTGTGGGAGCAATTATTAGGAAATGGAAGACATACAAGACCACTGATAATCTCCCTCGATCTGGGGCTCCACGCAAGATCTCACCCCGTTGGGTCAAAATGATCACAAGAACGGTGAGCAAAAATCCCAGAACCACACGGGGGGACCTAGTGAATGACCTGCAGAGAGCTGGAACCAAAGTAACAAAGCCTACCATCAGTAACACACTACGCCGCCAGGGACTCAAATCCTGCAGTGCCAGACGTGTCCCCCTGCTTAAGCCAGTACATGTCCAGGCCCGTCTGAAGTTTGCTAGAGTGCATTTGGATGATCCAGAAGAGGATTGGGAGAATGTCATATGGTCAGATGAAACCAAAATATAACTTTTTGGTAAAAACTCAACTCGTCGTGTTTGGAGGACAAAGAATGATGAGTTGCATCCAAAGAACACCATACCTACTGTGAAGCATGGGGGTGGAAACATCATGCTTTGGGGCTGTTTTTCTGCAAAGGGACCAGGACGACTGATCCGTGTAAAGGAAAGAATGAATGGGGCCATGTATCGTGAGATTTTGAGTGAAAACCTCCTTCCATCAGCAAGGGCATTGAAGAAGAAACGTGGCTGGGTCTTTTAGCATGACAATGATCCCAAACACACCGCCCGGGCAACGAAGGAGTGGCTTCGTAAGAAGCATTTCAAGGTCCTGGAGTGGCCTAGCCAGTCTCCAGATCTCAACCCCATAGAAAATCTTTGGAGGGAGTTGTAAGTCCGTGTTGCCCAGCGACAGCCCCAAAACATCACTGCTCTAGAGGAGATCTGCATGGAGGAATGGGCCAAAATACCAGCAACAGTGTGTGAAAACCTTGTGAAGACTTACAGAAAAGTTTGACCTGTGTCATTGCCAACAAAGGGTATATAACAAAGTATTGAGAAACTTTTGTTATTGACCAAATACTTATTTTCCACCACAATTTGCAAATAAATTCATAAAAAATCCTACAATGTGATTTTCTGGATTCTTTTTTTCTCATTTTGTCTGTCATTAGTTGACGTGTACCTATGATGAAAATTACAGGCCTCTCTCATCTTTTTAAGTGGGAGAACTTGCACAATTGGTGGCTGACTAAATACTTTTTTCCGCCACTGTGTGTGTGTGTGTGTATATATATATATATATATATATATATATATATATATATATATATATATATATGAACGCGCAAGCACGTGCACACATGGGGTCCCGTTAAAAGGCCCGTCCAACTGATTATTACTTATGTGTGAACACTGGACTGGTGCCAAAGTGAACACCGGCTCATCCTTGATACAAAAATAACACTGTTACAGTCTGGGCCTATTATGTTAGTGGGCTTATTTACACTGAACAAAATTATAAACGTAACATGCAACAATGTCACAGATTTTACTGAGTTACAGTTCATATGAGGAAATCCGTCAATTGAAGTGAATTCATTAGGCCCTAATCTATGAATTTCACATGACTGGGTATATAGATATGCATCGGTTGGTCACAGATATCTTAAAAATAAAGAAAGAAAGGTAGGGGTGTGGATCAGAAAACCAGTCAGTATCTGGTGTGACCGCCATTTGCCTCATGCAGCGCGACATCTCCTTCACATAGAGTTGATCAGGCTGTTGATTGTGGCCTATGGAATGTTGTCCCACTCGTCTTCAATGGCTGTGCGAAGTTGCTGGATATTGGCGGGAACTGGAACATGCTGTCGTACACGTCGATCCAGAGCATCCCAAACATGCTCAATGGGTGACATGTCTGGTGAGTATGCAGGTCATGGAAGAACTGGGACATTTTCAAATTCAAGGAATTGCGTACAGATCCTTGCGACATGGGGCCGTGCATTATCATGCTGAAACATGAGGTAATGGCAGAGGATGAATGGCACGACAATGTGCCTCAGGATCTCGTCACGGTATCTCTGTGCATTCAAATTGTCATTGATAAAATGCAATTGTGTTCGTTGTCCGTAGCTTATGCCTGCCATAACCCCACCGCCACCATGGGGCACTCTGTTCACAACGTTGACTTCAGCAAACCACTCGCCCACACAATGCCATACACAAGGTCTACGGTTGTGAGGTCGGTTGGACGTTCTGCCAAATTCTCTAAAACGACGTTGGAGGCAGCTTATGGTAGAGAAATTAACATTGAATTCTCTGGCAACAGCCCTGGTGGACATTCCTACAGTCAGCATGCCAATTGTGCCCTCCCTCAAAACTTGAGATATCTGTGGCACTGTGTTGTGTGAAAAAACAGCACATTTTAGAGTGGCCTTTTATTGTCCCCAGCACAAGATGCACCTATGTAATGATCATGCTGTTTAATAAACTTCTTGATATGCCACACCTGTCACATGGATGGATTATCTTGGCAAAGGAGAAACGCTCAATAACAGGGATGTAAACAAATGTGAGCACAACATTTTAGATATATAAGCTTTTGTGCCTATGGAACATTTCTGGGATATTTTATTTCAGTTCATAAAAAATATGGGACCATGAAGCTGGTTGAGAGAATGCCAAGAGTGTTGCAAAGCTGTCATCAAAGCAAAGGGTGGCTACTTTGAAGAATCTCAAATGTAAAATATATTTTGATTTGTTTAACACTTTTTTGGTTACTACATGATTCCATATGTGTTATTTCATAGTTTTGATGTCTTCACTATTATTCTAGGATGTAGAAAATAGTAAAAATAAAGAAAAACCCTTGAATGAGTAGGTGCGTCCAAACTTTTGACTGGTACTGTATATCGTAATCGGTGACTGTTGCCTCCCTAAAATTGGTACCGGACCCATCAATTCTATATCGGTCGGGCTCTATGTAGAATCTTGATTCTTTCGAGTTTTTAGTTAATCGTTCGCTGGTAGGGGGTCCTGCGTGCTCTGAGCATTACTGAATCCAATTAACAAACTTAGTTGAACGATTCGCTCTTTTGATTGAAGAGTTGAAAAGATCTGACTCAAAGAGCCAACCTTCCCATCACCAGTCAGCACTGCTCAGCCGTGTTTAAATGGAATAGGTGACCATGCCTTGGCCCTCACCTGAGTTGTCTGGTGTACTGGGCTCTGTGCTCATAGGCTGAGGGGATGTTGTTGTTTCTGCGGTTTCTGCTGCTGCAGCTGTTGCGGCAGCGGCCACAGCCAGGGCCAGCTTCTCCTGCTGGGCCTTACGTGCCTGCAGTGTGTCCCATTCCTCCATCTCCTTGTCAAACAGGCCGTTGTCCTCATTCACGTAGGCCTTCAGGTCCGGGGGGAGCTTATCCAGACCACTCAGCATCTGGCCCGTCTCCTTATCAAACTCCTCTGCACACACAACCAGGCAATCAGATAGTAAATATGGGTATATATACACACATGCTTACATTTTACATTTACATTTTAGTCATTTAGCAGATGCTCTTATCCAGAGCGACTTACAGTTAGTGAGTGCATACATTATATATTTTTTTCCATAGTGGCCCCCCGTGGGAATCGAACCCACAACCCTGGCGTTGCAAACGCCATGCTCTACCAATATCCCTGCCGGCCATTCCCTCCACTACCCTGGACGACGCTGGGCCAATTGTGCGCCGCCCCATGGGTCTCCCGGTCGCGGCCGGCTACGACAGAGCCTGGATTCTAACCAGGATCTCTAGTGGCACAGCTAGCACTGCGATGCAGTGCCTTAGACCACTGCGCCACTCGGATGACGCTTAGTAGTGGAACATCCTGTCCAAGTGCAGCACAAACAGATCTTAACAATAACCAACTACCTTGCACATGGCATGTCCTCATCACATACTCTGAGGACAGTGGTCATGGTTAATGATGATCACATGAAAGAAGAAAACAAAGCTCCAGTATACCATAAGAAAGGCAAGGTCAAAATAAAGCTATGGGATAATAATGCTGATTCTACCTTCTATGAGGAAGGGCTTCTTGTCGTTGATGTACATGAGGCAGTAGGCGCTGGCGTTGCGGTAGCCTCCGAAAGAGTCCCTGACCAGCTCCTCCCAGGAGGACTTGGTGACCGAGATGTCGTTGTATTTCATCCAGCGCCGCTGGTGGGGGTTGTAGATGTAAGCCCAGTAGTGGCCCGCATTGGCCTGGCCCTCGTGCACCAACACCGCATGCAGCCGGTACGGAACCTGGGAGACAGCAGGAGACAATGAATGACCATCCCCTGAGTTAACACTGGTCATGGAAAAATGTGAGTGCTCTCAAATCAAGATGATAGTGCATCATTCATTTGATGATTTGTATTACAGCCAATGACAATGTATGGTATTTGTGTGAAGGTGTATCGTCAGGTTTAGGCAGGGCATCTTTTACCTGCATCATGGACTTGTCAGAGTACATCATCTCGATGGTTCTGTGGATTCTGGATATACTGCCCTGAAGATCTGTAGAAGCAAAATCAACCCATCATTAGAATTCATATTTTTTTGTGCGTGAGAGCATAAGAGACATACAGAGGTAAACCCAAGATGCTGTATTATACAAGGCTGTATGAGGTCAGAGGTGCCATACGAACCGCTGGTGTCGTTTTCCACCTCACTCCTCCAGCGGTGCAGGCAGACCTCCAGCACCCTGAGCTCCTCCTCAGTGATGTGGCGTGGGGCCGGGTGCATGGGCAGGTCAGGGGGCAGTCGGGACTGGGTGAAGGGCTTGTGGATAGGCACTCTCTGCTGGGTGGAGGGGGCTGGGGTGGGACCCGAGGCGGGGGCCAAACCCTCTGAAGGGGTAGAGGAGGGACTCTGTTCGGCTGTGCTGTAATGTCAGGCGAGTGTGAAGAAGTCAAAACCACAACTCGGTACTTCTGAATCACACTCATTCAACAGCTCAATCAGACAGATTTGCAGACAAAAGAAAAATCAGAAACATGCACACATGAACACTTAAATCCTGACACAGGGAGACAGAGTGTGGCATGCCCTGTGTTTTATGACTTGCCTTGGAGCGGGCAGCAGCTGCCCTGTTGTGCCACCAGGGGGTGCTGATGTGTCTATGTCCCCCACAGGAGAGGTGCAGACTGGCTTACTGGAGGCAAACTCCATGGCGTACTGCAGGACATCTGCCAGAGGAAACCTCTTGGGGCCGGAGCCATAGCTCAGATACCTGGGGGACACACACACAGAGAGACAGAGAGAGACAGAGAGTGCAGAACAAAGAGAGGATGACAAACCATACTGAGAATGAGAACGCATCTTTCAGTGAAAGAGTAGAGCAAAAGCAAAGCGAGATACTTGGTTAGAAGAAGAACAGATATGGTATATATGAACACCATCCCTTTGATAGTTGATCAACCTAAGAGAGTAAACAGAGGTGTGTGTGTAGCAGCCCAGCCCACCTCTCCAGACGCTGTTGGAGTAGAGTCAGGTGCTCTTTCAGTCTCCTGATCTCCTCCCGTTTAATCCTGGTGATCTCTCGATTCCTGTCCATATACCTGTCAAAACACAACAGAAATCAGATAAATTCCTTGGAAAACTATGGGCGGGTATCCCAGATTAAGGACCACAACCCATGCTCAATGTAAACTATCAATTGAAAGTATTTTTTATCAAGCCCCTTAAATTTGGAAGGAGCCCAGGAAACCCAAAAATCTAAATAATATGTTATTTAAGCTACAGTGCCTTGCAAAAGTATTCATCCACCTTGGCGTTTTTCCTATTTTGTTGCATTACAACCTGTAATATAAATGGATTTTTATTTGGATTTCATGTAATGGACATACACAAAATAGTCCAAATTCGTGAAATGAAATAAATTACTTGTTTCAAAAAATTCAAAAAAATAAATAACGGAAAAGTGGTGCGTGCATATGTATTCACTTTGCTATGAAGCCCCTAAATAAGATCTGATGCAACCAATTACCATCAGAAGTCACATAATTAGTTAAATAAAGTCTACCTGTGTGCAATCTAAGTGTCACATGATCTGCCACATGATCTCAGTATATACACACACCTGTTCTGAAAGGCCCCAGAGTCTGCAACACCACTAAGAAAGGGGCACCACCAAGCAAACGGCACCATGAAGACCAAGGAGCTCTCCAAACAAGTCAGGGACAAAGTTGTGGAGAAGTACAGATCAGGGTTGGGTTATACAAAAATATCAGAAACTTTGAACATCCCATGGAGTACCATTAAATCCATTATTAAAAAATGGAAAGAATATGGCACCACAACAAACCTGCCAAGAGAGGGCCGCCCACCAAAACTCACAGACCAGGCAAGGAGGGCATTAATCAGAGGGGCAACAGAGACCAAAGATAACCCTGAAGGAGCTGATTGGAGTATCTGTCCATAGGGCCACTTTAAGCCGTACACTCCACAGAGCTGGGCTTTATGGAAGAGTGGCCAGAAAAAAGCCACTGCTTAAAGAAAAAAATAAGCAAACACGTTTGGTGTTCGCCAAAAGGCATGTGGGAGACTCCCCAAACACATGGAAGAAGGTACTCTGGTCAGATGAGACTAAAATTGAGCTTTTTGGCCATCAAGGAAAACGCTACAGTTGAAGTCGGAAGTTTACATACACTTAGGTTTAAGTCATTAAAACTTGTTTTTCAACCACTCCACAAATTTCTTGTTAACAAACTATAGTTTTGGCAAGTTGGTTATCTACTTTGTGCATGACAAGTAATTTTTCCAACAATTGTTTACAGACAGATTATTTCACTTATAATTCACCGTATCACAATTCCAGTGGGTCAAAAGTTTATACACTAAGTTGACTGTGCCTTTAAACAGCCTGGAAAATTCCAGAAAATGATGTCATGGCTTTAGAAGCTTCTCATAGGCTAACTGACATCATTTGAGTCAATTGGAGGTGTACCTGTGGATGTATTTCAAGGCCTACCTTCAAACTCAGTGCCTCTTTGCTTGACATCATGGGAAAATCAAAAGAAAATCAGCCAAGTAGACCTCCACAAGTCTGGTTCATCCTTGGGAGCAATTTCCAAATGCCTGAAGGTACCACGTTCATCTGTACAAACAATAGTATGCAAGTATAAACACCATGGGACCACGCAGCCCTCATACCGCTCAGGAAGGAGACGCATTCTGTCTCCTAGAGATGAACATACTTTGGTGAGAAAAGTGCAAATCAATCCCAGAACAGCAAAAGGACCTTGTGAAGATGCTGGAGGAAACAGGTACAAAAGTATCTATATCCACAGTAAAACGAGTACTATATCGACATAACCTGAAAGGCCGCTCAGCAAGGAAGAAGCCACTGCGCCAACATCGCCATACAAAAGCCAGACTATGGTTTGCAACTGCACATGGGGACAAAGATTGTTCTTTTTGGAGAAATGTCCTCTGGTCTGATGAAACAAAAATAGAACTGTTTGGCCATAATGACCATCGTTATGTTTGTAGGAAAAAGGGGGTTGCTTGCAAGCCGAAGAACACCATCCCAACCATGAAGCACGGGGGTGGCAGCATCATGCTGTGGGGGTGCTTTGCTGCAGGAGGGACTGGTGCACTTCACAAAATAGATGGCATCATGAGGAAGGAAAAATATGTGGAAATATTGAAGCAACATCACAAGACATCAGTCAGGAAATTAAAGCTTGGTCGCAAATGGGTCTTCCAAATGGACAATGACCCCAAGCATACCTCCAAAGTTGTGCCAAAATGGCTTAAGGACAACAAAGTCAAGGTATTGGATTGGCCATCACAAAAGCCCTGACCTCAATCCTATTGAAAATTTGTGGGCAGAACTGAAAAAGCGTGTGCGAGCAAGGAGGCCTACAAACCTGACTCAGTTACACCAGCTCTGTCAGGAGGAATGGGCCAAAATTCCCCCAACTTATTGTGGGAAGCTTGTGGAAGGCTACCCGAAATGTTTGACCCAAGTTAAACAATTTAAAGGCAATGCTACCAAATACTAATTGAGTGTATGTAAACTTCTGACCCACTGGGAATGTGCTGAAATAAATAAAAGCTGAAAGAAATAATTCTCTCTACTATTATTCTGACATTTCACATTCTTAAAATAAAGTGGTAAACCTAACTTACCTAAGACAGGGAATTTTTACTAGGATTAAATGTCAGGAATTGTGAAAAACTGAGTTTAAATGTATTTGGCTAAGGTGTATGTAAACGTCCGACTTCAACTGTATGTCTGGCGCAAACCCAACACCTCTCATCACCCCAAGAACACCATCCCCACAGTGAATCACGGTGGTGGCAGCATCATGCAGTGGGGATGTTTTTCCATCGGCAGGGACTGGGAAACTGGTCAGAATTGAAGGATTGATGGATGGTGCTAAATACTGGGAAATTCTTGAGGGAAACCTGTTTCAGTCTTCCAGAGATTTGAGACTGGGACAGAGGTTCACCTTCCAGCAGGACAATGACCCTAAGCATACTGCTAAAGCAACACTTGAGTGGTTTAAGGGGAAACATGTAAATGTCTTGGAATGGCCTAGTCAAAGCCCAGACCTCAATTGAGAATCTGTGGTATGACTTAAAGATTGCTGTACACCAGCGGAACCCATCCAACTTGAAGGAGCTGGAGCAGTTTTGCCTTGAAGAACGGGCAAAAATCCCAGTGGCTAGATGTGTCAAGCTTACAGAGACATACCCCAAGAGACTTGCAGCTGTAATTGTTGCAAAAGGTGGCTCTACAAAGTATTGACTTTGGGCGGGGTGAATAGTTATGCACGCTCAAGTTCTGATTTTTTGTCTTATTTCTTGTTTGTTTCACCCCCAAAAATATTTTGCATCTTCAAAGTGGTAGGCATGTTGTGTAAATCAAATGATACAAACCCACCAAAAATACATTTTAATTCCAGGTTGTACGGCAACAAAATAGGAAAAATGCCAAGGGGGGTGAATACTTTCACAAGCCACTCTATGTGATGTGAATAAGAGTTAATCTTAGCTGCTTACACCTGTTAAATCTATACATTTTCCCTTAGGTACAGCTGGACTGGTAGGTGTGTTGGAGGTTTCCTTACCTGTCCATGTACAGCATGGAGTGGAACTCCAGCTTGTTGTGGATCTTCTCAGGTCGACCCAAAGCTTGGTTGAACTCAAATCTTGACAGTTCAAATGTCAAGACAGGAGGGAGTTCGGTAAACCAGTGCTGAAAGAAATTCCAAAATTGGCTTTCAATTTAGTTTGTTTTCTAATTGGTCATATGAGTCATGTGGTTTCCATAAACAAATTTTTAATTTCGCCATCTATGGAATTAGTAGTTTTGTGTAGCGTGTTTTGAAATAATTCCTACATGACTCACGCCTGTTCCACTAAAATTGTTGTGCTTCTAGTAGTGCTGAGTTATTAAATCGAAATGTAAGCTATTTTTAATTTTTTTAAACAACTAATTGACCAATGTCGGTTCAATTATTTGAATTCCATTTAGTTCTGTTTTTTTTTTCTGTGAGCTCAATGCACACATTGAGCAGTTTCCCTAGAGATAAATCAGATCAAGCTTGAACTGTGCGATGTAGTAAGGAGTTGTACTTTCCAGCAGGCCAATATTCTACATAATTAGCACGTTTTCTGCGCTATAATGATCATAATCCATTGAGAGCCTACATGTCCGGTCTGTGTTTCTTTTACTCCTGCTATGTTAGGTTAGTGTGAAGCAGACACCGAGGAGAGAAGAATGCGCAATCGAGACGGATAGAGCGCAGTTGCTTCATGAGGTATCTCTACCTGAAATGTCAGAATAATAGTAGAGAGAATTATTTCTAAGTGATTGATAGTTGGTATTCAGCAGTCATAAAAGTATGTTATTTACTTTGAAGAACTAGGCCTACTAAAATAGTGAGTGTCACACAGCATAGGCAACAGCTCTATAGAGATGAGATGACTTGTAATGAAATAAAGTAATAAAAAAAAGTAATATACACAACTGAAATATTTTTTTTAAAATAATGTGAATAAATGGTTAATAAGTGATAAGCAGTAAAATCGGCAGGCACTACAATTCATGGGACTTTTATTAATTGTTTTACTCTGTGTTGTTACAGCAGTCAACCCACATAATGCATAGTGCATTTAATGTTGAAGAAAAATGATCAAAACTGATTATTTTTAAAGAATTGAACAGACCTCAAAAATCACTAAATCGCTCAGCACTAGCCTCTATCCAATATTATTTATGTCATTATTCCAAGCAGGCATTGATGGTGTGTGTGTGTGTATGTATACATATACAGTACCAGTCAAAAGTTTGGGACACCTACTCATTCAAGAGTTATTCTTTATTTTTACTATTTTCTACATTGAAGAATAATAGTGAAGACATCAAAACTATGAAATAACACATATGGAATCATGTAGTAACCAAAAAAGTGTTAAACAAATCCAAATGTATTTTATATTTGAGATTCTTAAAATAGCCACCCTTTAACTTGGTGACAGCTTTGCACACTCTTGGCATTCTCAGTGCAAATCAATCCCAGAACAACAGCAAATGACCTTGTGAAGATGCTGGAGGAAACAGGTACAGAAGTATCTATATCCACAGTAAAACGAGTCCTATATCGACATAACCTGAAAGGCCGCTCAGCAAGGAAGAAGCCACGGCTACCCGGATAAAGCACTAAATAAACTTCAGTTAGTGCTAAATACGGCTGCTAGAATCCTGACTAGAACCAAGAAATTTGATCATATTACTCCAGTGCTAGCTTCCCTACACTGGCTTCCTGTTAAGGCAAGGGCTGATTTCAAGGTTTTACTGTTAACCTATAAAGCGTTACATGGGCTTGCTCCTACCTATCTTTCCGAGTTGGTCCTGCCGTACATACCAATACGTACGCTACGGTCACAAGATGCAGGCCTCCTAATTGTCCCTAGAATTTCTAAGCAAACAGCGGGAGGCAGGGCTTTCTCCTATAGATCTCCATTTTTATGGAACAGTCTGCCTACCCATGTGAGAGACGCAGACTCGGTCTCAACCTTTAAGTCTTTACTGAAGACTTATCTCTTCAGTAGGTCATATGATTGAGTGTAGTCTGGCCCAGGAGTGTGAAGGTGAACGGAAAGGCTCTGGAGCAACGAACAGCCCTTGCTGTCTCTGCCGGGCCGGTTCCCCTCTCTCCACTGGGGTTCTCTGCCTCTAACCCTGTTACAGGGGCTGAGTCACTGGCTTGCTGGTGCTCTTTCATGCCGTCCCTAGGAGGGGTGCGTCACTTGAGTGGGTTGAGTTACTGACGTGATCTTCCTGTCTGGGTTGGCGCCCCCCCTTGGTTTGTGCTGTGGTAGAGACCTCTGTGGGCTATACTCGGCCTTGTCTCAGGATTGTAAGTTGGTGGTTGAGGATATCCCTCTAGTGGTGCGGGGGCTGTGCTTTGGCAGAGTGGGTGGGGTTATATCCTTCCTGTTTGGCCCTGTCCGGGGGTTTCTTCGGATGGGGCCACAGTGTCTCCGGACCGCTCCTGTCTCAGCCTCCAGTATTTATGCTGCAGTAGTTTATGTGTCGGGGGGCTGGGGTTAGTTGGTTATACCTGGAGTACTTCTCCTGTCTTATCCAGTGTCCTGTGTGAATTTAAGTATGCTCTCTCTAATTCTCTCGTTCTCTCTTTCTCTCTGAGAACCTGAGCCCTAGGACCATACGTCAGGACTACCGGGCATGCTGACACCTTGCTGTCCCCAGTCCGCCTGGCCTTGCTGCTATTCCAGTTTCAACTGTTCTGCCTGCGGTTACGAAACCCCTACCTGTCCCAGACCTGCTGTTTTCAACTCTTAATGATCGGCTATGAAAAGCCAACTGAGAGACCTGAGCCCTAGGACCATACGTCGGGACTACCGGCCGTGGTGACTCCTTGCTGTCCCCAGTCCGCCTGGCCTTGCTGCTATTCCAGTTTCAACTGTTCTGCCTGCGGTTATGGAACCCCTACCTGTCCCAGACCTGCTGTTTTCAACTCTTAATGATCGGCTATGAAAAGCCAACTGAGATTTATTCCTGATTATTATTTGACCATGCTTGTCACTTATGAACATTTTTGAACATCTTGGCATGGTTCTGTTATAATCTCCACCCGGCACAGCCAGAAGAGGACTGGCCACCCCTCATAGCCTGGTTCCTCTCTAGGTTTCTTCCTAGGTTTTGGCCTTTCTAGGGAGTTTTTCCTAGCCACCGTGCTTCTACACCTGCATTACTAGCTGTTTGGGGTTTTAGGCTGGGTTTCTGTACAGCACTTCGAGATATTAGCTGATGTACGAAGGGCTATATAAAATAAAATTGATTGATTGATTGACTGCTCCAAAACCGGCATAAAAAAGCCAGACTACGGTTTGCAACTGCACATGGGGACAAAGATCGTACTTTTTGGAGAAATGTCCTCTGGTCTGATGAAACACAAATAGAACTGTTTGGCCATAATGACCATCGTTATGTTTGGAGGAAAAAGGGGGAAGCTTGCAAGCCAAAGAACACCATCCCAACGGTGAAGCACGGGGGTGGCAGCATCATGCTGTGGGGGTGCTTTGCTGCAGGAGGGACTGGTGCACTTCACAAAATAGATGGCATCATGAGGAAGGAAAATTATGTGGAAATATTGAAGCAACATCTCAAGACATCAGTCAGGAAGTTAAAGCTTGGTCGCAAATGGGTCTTCCAAATGGACAATGACCCCAATCATACTTCCAAAGTTGTGGCAAAATGGCTTAAGGACAACAAAGTCAAGGTATTGGAGTGGCCAACAATGCCCTGACCTCAATCCTATAGAAAATTTGTGGGCAGAACTGAAAAGGCGTGTGCGAGCAAGGAGGCCTACAAACCAGACTCAGTCACACCAGCTCTGTCAGGAGGAATGGGCCAAAATTCACCCAACTTATTGTGGGAAGCTTGTGGAAGGCTACCCGAAATGTTTGACCCAAGTTAAACAATTTAAAGGCAACGCTACCAAATACTAATTGAGTGTATGTAAACTTCTGACCCACTGGGAATGCAATGAAAGAAATAAAAGCTTAAATAAATCACTCTACTATTATTCTGACATTTAAAAAAAAAGCGGTTATCCTAACTGACCTAAAACAGGGAATTTTTACTAGGATTAAATGTCAGGAAATGTGAAATACTGAGTTTAAATGTATTTGGCTAAGGTGTATGTAAACTTCCGACTTCAACTGTATATACATATACACACACACACACGGTCAAAAGTTTTAGAACACCTACTCATTCAAGGGTTTTTCTTTATTTTTACTATTTTCTACATTGTAGAATAATAGTGAAGACATCAAAACTATGAAATAACACATATGGAATCATGTAGTAACCAAAAAAGTGTTACACAAAACAAAATATACTTTATTCTTCAAATAGCCACCCTTTGCCTTGATGACAGCTCTGCACACTCTTGGTATTCTCTCAACCAGCTTCCTGAGGTAGTCACCTGAAATGCATTTCAATTAACTGGTTTGCCTTCTAAAAAGTTAATTTGTGTAATTTCTTTCCTTCTTAATGCGTTTGAGCCAATCAGTTGTGTTGTGGCAAGGTAGGGTGACCCGATCCTGTAGGATCATGCTCTACAACATTCGCAGAGTACGACCCTACCTTACACAGGAAGCGGTACAGGTCCTAATCCAGGCACTTGTCATCTTCCGTCTGGATTACTGCAACTCGCTGTTGGCTGGGCTCCCTGCCTGTGCCATTAAACCCCCACAACTCATCCAGAACGCTGCAGCCCGTCTGGTGTTCAACCTTCCCAAGTTCTCTCACGTCACCCCGCTCCTCCGCACACTCCACTGGCTTCCAGTTGAAGCCCGCATCTGCTACAAGACCATGGTGCTTGCCTACGGAGCAGTGAGGGGAACGGCACCTCCGTCCCTTCAGGCTCTGATCAGTCCCTACACCCAAACAAGGGCATTGCGTTCATCCACCTCTGGCCTGCTGGCCCCCCTACCTCTGCGGAAGCACAGTTCCCGCTCAGCCCAGTCAAAACTGTTCGCTGCTCTGGCACCCCAATGGTGGAACAAGCTCCCTCACGACACCAGGACAGCGGAGTCACTCACCACCTTCCGGAGACACTTGAAACCCCACCTCTTCAAGGAATACCTGGGATAGGATAAAAGTAATCCTTCTACCCTCCCCCCAAATTTGTTTTGATATATTGTAAAGTGGTTGTCCCACTGGCTATCATAAGGTGAATGCACCAATTTGTAAGTCGCTCTGGATAAGAGCGTCTGCTAAATGACGAAAATGTAAAATGTAACGTAGGGGGGTATACAGAAGATGGCTCTATTTGGTAAAAGACCAAGTCCATATTATGACAAGAACAGCTCAAATAAGCGAAGAGAAACGACAGTCCATCATTACTTTAAGACATGAAGGTCAGTAAATACGGACAATTTCAAGAACTTTGAACATTTCTTCAAGTGCAGTCGCAAAAACCATCAAGCGCTATGATGAAACTGGCTCTCATGAGGACCGCCACAGGAATGGAAGACCCAGAGTTACCTCTGCTGCAGAGGATAAGTTCATTAGAGTTACCAGCCTCAGAAATTGCAGCCCAAATAAATTCTTCACAGAGTTTAAGTAACAGACACATCTCAACATCAACTGTTCAGAGGAGACTGTGAATCAGGCCTTCATGGTCAAATTGCTGCAAAGAAACTACTACTAAAAAGGACACCAATAAGACGACGAGACTTGCTTGGGCCAAGAAACACGAGCAATGGACATTAGACCAGTGGAAATTTGTCCTTTGGTCTGGAGTCCAAATTTGAGATTTTTGTTTCCGTCCAAATTGTCGATTTTTGGTTCCAACCGCCGTGTCTGGGCTTAGTGGGACTATAGTTTGTTTTTCAAAATATATTTTGATTTGTTTAACACTTTTTTTGTTACTACATGATTCCATATGTATTATATCATAGTTTTGATGTCTTCACTATTATTCTACAATGTAGAAAATAGTAAAAATAAAGAAAAAACCCTTGAATGAGTAGGTGTTCTAAAACTTTTGACCGGTACTGTATGTATGTATGTATGTATGTATGTATGTATGTATGTATGTATGTATGTACAGTGAGGGAAAAAAGTATTTGATCCCCTGCTGATTTTGTACGTTTGTCCACTGACAAAGAAATGATCAGTCTATAATTTGAATGGTAGGTTTATTTGAACAGTGAGAGACAGAATAACAACAAAAAAATCCAGAAAAACGCATGTCAAAAATGTTATAAATTGATTTGCATTTTAAAATGAGGGAAATAAGTATTTGACCCACTCTCAATCAGAAAGATGTATGGCTCCCAGGTGTCTTTTATACAGGTAACGAGCTGAGATTAGGAGCACACTCTTAAAGGGAGTGCTCCTAATCTCAGCTTGTTACCCGTATAAAAGAGTCCTGTCCACAGAAGCAATCAATTAATCAGATTACAAACTTTCCACCATGGCCAAGACCAAAGAGCTCTCCAAGGATGTCAGGGACAAGATTGTAGACCTACACAAGGCTGGAATGGGCTATAAGACCATCGCCAAGCAGCTTGGTAAGAAGGTGACAACAGTTGGTGCGATTATTCGCAAATGGAAGAAACACAAAATAACTGTCAATCTCCTTCGGCCTGGGGCTCCATGCAAGATCTCACCTCGTGGAGTTGCAATGATCATGAGAACGGTGAGGAATCAGCCCAGAACTACACGGGAGGATCTTGTCAATGATCTCAAGGCAGCTGGGACCATAGTCACCAAGAAAACAATTGGTAACACACTACGCCGTGAAGGACTGAAATCCTGCAGCGCTCGCAAGGTCCCCCTGCTCAAGAAAGCACATATACATGGCCATCTGAAGTGAACTGGGTGAAAGTGTTGTGGTCAGATGAGACCAAAATCGAGCTCTTTGGCATCAACTCAACTCACCGTGTTTGGAGGAGGAGGAATACTGCCTATGACCCCAAGAACACCATCCCCACCGTCAAACATGGAGGTGGAAACATTATGCTTTGGGGGTGTTTTTCTGCTAAGGGGACAGGACAACTTCACCGCATCAAAGGGACGATGGACGGCGCCATGTACCGTCAAATCTTGGGTGAGAACCTCCTTCCCTCAGCCTGGGCATTGAAAATGGGTCGTGGATGGGTATTCCAGCATGACAATGACCCAAAACACACGGCCAAGGCAACAAAGGAGTGGCTCAAGAAGAAGCACATTAAGGTCCTGAAGTGGCCTAGCCAGTCTCCAGACCTTAATCCCATAGAAAATCTGTGGAGGGAGCTGAAGGTTAGAGTTGCCAAACGTCAGCCTCAAAACCTTAATGACTTGGAGAAGATCTGCAAATAAGAGTGGAACAAAATCCCTCCTGAGATGTGTGCAAACCTGGTGGCCAACTACAAGAAACGTCTGACCTCTGTGATTGCCAACAAGGGTTTTGCCACCAAGTACTAAGTCATGTTTTGCAGAGGGGTCAAATACTTATTTCCCTCATTAAAATGCAAATCAATTTATAACATTTTTGACATGCGTTTTTATTGATTTTTTTGTTGTTATTCTGTCTCTCACTGTTCAAATAAACCTACCATTAAAATTATAGACTGATCATTTCTTTGTCAGTGGGCAAACGTACAAAATCAGCAGGGGATCAAATACTTTTTCCCCTCACTGTATGTGTGTGTGTATATATATATATATACACACACATACATATATATATATATATATACACACACATACACACACACATAATATAATCTTTGAGAACTAAAAATCACCAAATTAAAGCTAGACAGTCAGGGAGAATTGAAAAATTCCCAAAACAATTAATTTAACAGTATAGTTAAAACACAGCTTTAGACTTCGTCAAACGCATAGAATTGTAGGAAAGTAGCTTTAAAACTGCAAGAAGTTCTCTCAGCTCCATGGAAAAATTTGTAGAATTGCAGGAAATTGGCTTAAAGATGCTAAGAAGATTGACCACAAAGATTGCCATTTGCCCATTCGCTAAAATGGGGGATCCTGTTTTCTGCAAACAATGCCTGCAGTTCCGTAGTCAGCCTTGAACTTCGTGGCTTCAATGACAGGGGCAGTCGTTCTCCCATGTGCTGCACCCACACAGGGACATCACATACAGCTTTCCTGTTTCATTAAATCCCAGGTAGCTCTCATGCTCACTCTCACTTCCCCCCTCTCATTCTCCATCCACCCCCAGTCTCTCCTTCTCTCTCCCTGACCCGTTTCTCCCTCTAACCCTTTCTCTCTACTCAGTGTCCCCTCCTGCCAGTAGCTGGGTCTAGTCCAGAGGGCTCAGTCCCAGGTCCATCTGTGATGTGAGGGGGACTAGTAATTAGCTAGTACCAGCTGCTATGCTGTGGGGCTGGCTGCCCAGGCTGAGGTGGGGCTAACCCTGGCCAGGGGTCAATGCAAGGCTAGCTGGGTCAAAGAAGAGGTCAGGGGTCACAGGCTAGGCCAACGCTGTGGGAGTCAGTCCCACTCATCTCCTGAATTATTCAAGCACCCGTCTATTTTTAAATAGGCCTAGATGGGCTGTTTTAGTGGGCTACTGGTAACATTTAGTTGTTGAACAGAAATGTAATGGTACTTCCTATAATTTCTTTGCCTGTACATTTTGTGTGTGTCTAACTATAGGTTCGGAACATGCTTTGGAGTTTCATTTTCCCTATTACACATCTATTACAGTTAAAACTCCAGTGTTAGTTGCTGTTATTTTTTTATAAGCAGCAGCACTGACCTCCTGTCCAGACTTGGCAGAGTTCTCTGCAGATGAGTGCAGGGACTCGATCTCCCCCTCGATCATGGCCGCCTCCAGACACTCATGCAGGTCCTTAAAGCCGTTCACCTGCAGCGGGTACTGCCCAAACATCTCGGTGTTCTCAAACTTCTTTCCTGTGAGGAAAGGGAGCAGAAGCACAGAAATGTAAACAACATTTGTACACCAACACAAGCATTCCTCACACCCACACATAACCACAGTTGGGGCCTCATTACCAACAACTAACTGAAAAAGCACTGGGATTTGGTAGAGGCAGTTGTGCCCTATTATGCAGTACTATTCCTCAGAGGTGCGGCCCTAGCCTGTGTGTGTGTGTGTGTGTGTACCATATGGCGAGGCCAGGGAGGAAGTGGGTCAAGTGTGTGTGAGAGAAGACCCATTTCACACTAATTTACAGCCAGGCTGAGTTCAGCATCAGTCATCATAGCCAGGCCTAAATTCAAATATGCTTTTTTGGATTGAACCTATTCGGTATGCCAGATGGGCAGGTTTTATACTTTCTAGGACTTTATCATTGGTTCCATTGAGCCAGGCAAGCTCAATGAAAATCAGAAAACAAGTAGTACTTGAACCCAGGTGGCGATCACATCCACTAATTGACTGTAAATACAGCACAGCCTGCTGCCCTGCAGAGCCTTAAGGCTGCTGCATGCTTCAGTTCGGCTGGCACCTAGCCAAACTTGGCTAAGCGAACCGAACGAGTGTGCTCGCATAACTTCGACCTTCGCTTGAAAAAAGCGGCAATAGTACGGTTTGCCCATCTTGAGATGCCTTAGCCAGTATACACTTCCTCAAAATAGTCAGAATGAATCTAAAATAACTCAAGAAATCTGTCATAAATGTTTACGTTTTGGCCGATGAGATCTTAGTCGCACAGTTTTACATCTAACTAGGATTTGTGGAGCAGTATTTCTCAAGTCAAGAAATGTGCATGAAAACTAGTCGTCTATAGCTGAATGACAAACACTTCATTGAAGATTCCCTACTGTTGACCAATCACCAACAAAGAGGCTTAGACTTCAGCTTCTGAACTTCGGTTTGCCTCAAGAAAAAAATGTGCGCACACATCATAATCACAATATATGCACGAACTGTTCCGGATGGGAAGCATGCGGACGCCTTTAGCCAACCCACTGCACTGACTACAGCAGCTGAGTACTGACTGACAACAACAAAAAACACATCCTAGAAAGGGGAAGTTAGCGGACATGCAAATGTGGCATTAAGGTCATTTAAGAAGGAGCAGAAGCTGCCTTGCTGGCCCAGCTTTGTGTCTGGCGGCTCTGGGCCAGTATTGTCATGCATAATAAGCAAAATTCCAATCAGACGTCAAGGTCCTCCAGGATCAATGCTCTGCAGCCATGTGCTTTTACATGTGCCACATCTCATTAAAACAAGGTCACCTTTCATTACCAGGGGCAAGGACTCTCCCTCCCTCTCCTTGCTGCTACTTCGAAGCAGGGAACTGACGGCTGAGCCTTATCTCTCTCCCGTCACCTCTTCTCCTACCCAGGGTCGTTCTAACATGCTTGCTTCCCTCTCTTACCTTCTAGAACACCAACAGCCAGGAACCGGCCGTAGAACAGCTCCACCATCGGGTTTTTGGGCTTCTCACCCTCTCTGGGAACGGAAAGAGATCAGAGTCAAAACACACACATTCATTGGGGTGAGTCACAGTGTGCGCACATACACAACGGGTAGAAGAGGACGCTTTAGCCTCTAAGCCATGTGAATAATGCTCCTAGCCTCTTTTTTACATGGACCTTCAAAAAATGCTTACTAAATTCACTACGATACATATACTGTATGGAAACACAGAGAAGGCATGATGTGTCCAGTCTCCTAGGGGGATGAATCACACCGTTTGTGTGTGTGTGTTGACGTTAGCAAGGCGTGTTGTCGTACCTGTCCTCCTCTGCCTTCATCTGGAAAGCATCCTCCAGCCAGTCCAGCAGCTTGTGTGTGAACTCACTAACATCCTGCTGTTCAGGCAACACACAGCAAAACAGACCAATTACAACACTACTTACAGGCAGCAGACAGATCAATTAGAACGTTGCTTTCACTGTAGAATTGAAGACCTAGATCTCAGACCTACAGAACATAACCAAGATTTAAAACATGGAAAGGAGGTTAAGTGGGCTTATACTGAGGGACTTGGTAATTGTTGAGGTAGATTTGTATACACCAGTGTCAGGTCAAATGTAATTGTTAGGCTTCAAAAGCAACCATTAGGCCCAGAGGGTGGCTTACAGAAGTCAGTTGTGCCCTCTAATTGGGGTCAACCAGAGTAGAGTGGACTATGGCCATGACTAATGAGTACAGTGGTCAGACGGCCGACCTCGCAGGACCTTAACAGAAATGGTGGGGGGGGGGCAGGGACTCTGCTGTCCTAGAATCATGGGGAAGCTGGTTCCCCCATTGGGGTGCCAGGACAGAGAAAAGCTTTGACTGACTTCCCGTAGGGGTGGGACGGCCAAGAGACCAGAGGTGGCAGAACGGAGTGCTCTGGTTGGGATGTAGGTTTTGAGTATAGCCTGAAGGTAGGGAGGGGCAGTTCCCCTTGCTGCTCCGCAGGCAAGCACACCATGCTCTTGTAGTGCAGGGTTTCCCAAACGTTAAGAATCATTTTGAATTTGTATTTCCACTCTGCTGTTTGCTTGCTTTTTTGGGGGGTCTAGACCGGACTAATGTAAAGCCCTTTGTGATAACTGTTGTAAAAAGGGCTTTATAAGTACATTTCATGGACAGATCGATTGGTTTACCTTAGCAGGTTTTACAGAGTGATAGCTAGGATGTTTACCTGCTGAGACTCGCTGGACTTGAAGGCGTCCTTGAGGATCTCCACGGCACACGACGGGTCCACGTACTTCCTCTTAGAACCCACCATGAGGGAGAACAGATTCCTAAGCTCCTGCATGAAGGGCAGGTTTCTGTGCTCCTACGGAACGACAACCGGGAACCACACACACACACACACACACACAGGGACATTAGTTATCATGACAACCCGCCTTCTAGAGCAAGGGAATACGGGTTTCCAAATCTCTGTCAAATTCCAGGGTTTTTATGTCAACCATCTTTCAGACCATGGTGACTGAATTAAGAAGTAATACTATAATACCCATTATAATTTTTTCAAATTCTATGCTTTATGATGGTGATGGTGTGCCCATCAATATATGAAAGAGGAGTATTTCCCCAGTTTATGCAAGGGAATGTGCTTTTCTATTGGAGCCTAGTAATGCTGCGCTGACCCAGTAAATCTGTGAGCTGGAGCTGGCGTGAGATGTGATAACCAGAGGGAGTCCTCCACTGCTCTACATACAGCAGGACTGGCTGGCTGCACCACAACTACTACCAATGAATGAATAAGTTCTAAATTACACATCAAGCCTATGGTGCGTGTTGAGAACACAGAGGACTCATTGCTCAAGCCCATATCTGTGACAAAAAGAAATGGACACTTATGTGACACCGGCAAAGGAAAAGCCTTACTTCGAAGTCGAGCGTCATTGACAAACAGAGCAATTAAAAGAAAACCTTGCATTAGTGCCCTCTTTGTGCGCGATTAGAGCCTAAGCCCTAGAAGTGTCCCTCCTCCGTTGGTTCAGGAGTGGGTCAGTGATATTAGGCAGAGGGACTAGAGACTAAGACCCCAAGATGACTGGCGCAACATAGCAACAGCAGCAGAGGCTTTGCCCAGATTAGCGGATGTGCGCTACCCACAAACCATGGGAAGCGGTTGGGAGAAACATGCTGTGCAGCAGTGTATCCTCTGGAAAAATGTGTAGCAGTGGGGGGAATGGGTCGCGGAGGGGGTTGAAGGGGGGAGGGGGGTCCCTCCTATAATTCTTATCTAGAAGGACTGAGGAGCTCAGTTCTGGTGACTTTTTAAAAGGACATTCTACTCCAAAATGAATGAAAATAAGTATGCTGACATCATCTAAAATAGAATTTCACCTCCAGAAATTAACCCAATAACACATTGCTAAAATGATTAACATATTGGGCCATGTACAGTATATAGCCTATGCATGGTCCATATTATCAGATATGCTATTAGCAATAAACATTATAACCTTTAGCCCAACTGATGCAGCAAAGTGCAAATAAATAGGCTGAAGCATGGGGTTGCCTATCTGCATTTACCCTATTGGGCTAATCATTAGCCATCTCAAATGTGATCTTTTAACTAGTTATTATCATATTGATGAATTTTATGTCCCAAAAAAACTTGCATAAACACTGAATATAATGTAGGCCTACCTGTTAGGGTAACTCGCCACACTTTTTTAAGTCATTCTAAATAAATTATTTTGTCACCCTACAATTGACCGGTGTTACATTTAGCCCCACTCTCTCCTATGCACTCACTGCAAATTGCAGCTCGGTAACATGCTAAAAACCCTGGGTTTAAAATGGCGCAATTCGCGCATATTTAGGAGTGGAGAAATAAATAAAGTAGGAATGGAAAGCTGGGATTCCCCTCTTTTTAACAAAAGCCATTAAAACTCCTGTTTTCACGATTGCAAGAATTGTTGTGCATAGTCAGAATGCATGTTTCTCTCCCTATGGCGCTTATAACATGAATGCGCCACGAGAGGAATATTTATCTAGCATAGAACACAATAAGCCTACTAGGTAAAAATGTAAACTTTTCTACTATGGGGTTGTTAGATTTTTCTATTATTTACTCGTTTTGTTTGCAGATGAAAAGTAGATGTGGAATGTTCTAGCATCTTCAAAATGCGCCTCAGCGTGGCGGGAATGATTTTGCAGTGGCGCAGCACCACAGCAAAATGAGTGCAGTGGAAACACTGCTGTGCAGACAACAAGGGGGGGGGGGGGGCTGAGCTGGTGTGAGTCACGGGTTATGGTCACTGTTGGGTGTGTCAGAGAGGGAACCGCTAGGGCTACAGCGTGCTTCATCAAATCCTCTCCATCCACCCTCCCTGTGGCTGGGTCTAGAGCAGGGGTGTCAAACGTACGGCCCGCGGGCCAGATCAGGCCCGCAAACGGGTTTAATCCGGCCCGCGAGATGATAAAAATAAAAAATAAAAATAAATAATTGTAAAGTATAAAAATGCGCTGCAATTTTTCAATAAAATAAACTGCTGTTCCAATTGCGTCCACTGGATGGCGCAATAGCAATTGTGTTAAGCAAGCAAACTGTTTATACCGGGGCAGAGCAAGTAGGTCAAGCACGTGCAGCCAATGAGCTACTTTGTTTTGCCCGCGATATTTATTACGGCTTCTACTTTTAACATTATGTGCTTTGGAACCCTCATTGCCCCAATATGTCTCTGTCAAAAAATAGAAAAGTGGACGCAGAGTGCAGAGTGTTCCAAGAAAAATTGTCATCCTATTTAATCACGGAATTGAATGGGAAAGCTGTATGTTTGGTGTGTTCAGAGCATGTTGCAGTGCTGAAAGAATATAACCTTTGTCGCCACTATGTGAGTCTTCATGCCGACAAATATGACAACTTTCAAGGACAGTGGAGATGAGAGAAGGTGAATGAACTGTTGGCGGGTCTGAAGAAACAGCAGTCTGTGTTTACTCACAGCCGAGACATCAGTGACGCTGCAGTGAAAGATAGCTACCTCATTGCTAATGAAATCGCAGTGGCTTCAAAACCATTTAGTGAGGGTGAATTTGTAAAAACATGCATGATGAAGGCAGCGGAGATTGTGTGCCCTGAAAAGCGGCAGTCTTTTGCAAATATCAGCCTGACAAGAAACACAGTTGCAATCTGCAAATGGAGGACGTGATTTTTTGACTTTTCACTGTATTTTGCACCAGGAGGCTTTGTGTTGCAAGTCATTAAAGATGGATAACGTCATGAAGGTGGTCATCCAAACTGTTAATTTCATCCGATCCAGAAGCCTGAATCACCGTCAGTTTGACAGCCTTCTCAGAGAGAAAGACCACATCTATGGCCTGCCATACCACACTGAGGTAAGATGGTTAAGCCGAGGTGCTGTGCTGAGGCGTTTCTTTGATTTACGAGAAGAAATTGAACAGTTCATGGAAGAAAAGGGCAAACCAGTGTTAGAATTTCATTCCGCAGAATGGATGCCGGACCTTGCATTTATGGTGGATGTTACAGAGCACCTGAATAACTTGAACAAACAGCTGCAAGGGCACAACAAAGTTGTCACGCAGTATTATGACAGCATACGTTCTTTCAAGTTGAAGCTGTCATTGTGGGAGACGCAACTTGCCGGTGGTGATGCAGCTCACTTCCCCTGTCTGAAAAATGTGTGCGCGACCCAACATGTGGCAGACATGAAGCGGTTCAAAGATAAAATAACGGGACTGTTACGGGAGTTTGAGCAACGCTTTCAGATTTATGTTTATATGTTTTTATGTTGATGTGCTATTGTTTTTAATTGATTTTATTTGTATATTTAACCTATTCTTGACTCTGTGGTTCTTGCACTTGTTTGGTGAACAGGATTTCATTCTTTTTATCTACATTTCTGCCTGAGAAATGACACCCTGATATAGTTATGTGATCTGTGAAACAGTTCTGTTAATCACTGAGGCATTGTGTGTTTGTGTGTTTTTTGTCCTCAGAACTTTCAAATAACTTGAGGTGTTTTATGATTAATAATGATGTTGTGCTTTTGGACACTGTCCTCAGGCTCCAGCTTTATGTTTATATGTTGATGTGCTATTGTTTTTAATTGTTTTTATTTTATTTGTATATTTAACCTATTCTTGACTCTGTGGTTCTTGCACTTGTTTGGTGAACAGGATTTCATTATTTTTATCTACATTTCTGCCTGAGAAATGACACCCTGATATAGTTATGTGATCTGTGAAACAGTTCTGTTAATCACTGAGGCATTGTGTGTTTGTGTGTTCTTTTTCTTTAGAATTTTCAAATAAACTTGACGTGTTTTATGATTAATAGTGATGTTGTGCTTGTACTATTTTGGACACACTGTCCTCAGGCTCCAGCTTTATGTTGTATGTTGATCGTATTAAAACAAAGAAAACAATCTGAAGTTGTTGTTTTTAAGTTATATATACCATGATTTTTCCGGTCCGGCCCACTTGGGAATAGATTTTCCTCCATGTGGCCCCTGAGCTAAAATGAGTTTGACACCCCTGGTCTAGAGGTAGTGAATCAACTGGGCAGTCAGTGGGCAGTGTGAACCACTGGAACCTGAGGCAAGATCAGCTCACACTGCAACCAAATAGAGCTGTTGCTCAGTGAGGGCATTGATTTACAACCCAGAAGGTCGAGTCTCTCATCACAGGGCCAGGACCTCAGTGCCAGAGCCCAGCTCAGAGGCTAACAGGAGGGATAGCTGTCCAGCTGAGGAGCCATGGGTCTCAAAGGACACAAGTCTAGTACTCGGGGGAGAGAGCTAACCGGACCTTTCCCTGGCTGTCGCCTATAAGGTTTAACCTGTGTTCCAGTGCCACTATCTCTGCAACATATTGGTCAGGGGTTTTTGGGCCTAAGCCTCACTGCTGAGTGTTGATATGGGTTGTTTGGGTGGGTGGTGGTGGTTCACCTTCTGGTTGCGAGGAAGGTCCTGGACTCTGGCAGGAGGAGAATAGTGCAGCACCAGCCTCTGGAACTCCAGCAGGTTGAACAGGGACTGGAAACAAGCAGACAAAGAGAAAATAGTCAGTTTTACTGAGTGACATTCATTTAGCTTTCAACCAGCATTAAACATTTTTGCAATATCAAAAGAGATCATGGAAGTTCCTATATAGTGAGGTGGTCAACATCGGTTTTTACTATGGATGTTATCACCCTGTTACTGCTAGCTGTTGAAATGCTGTATTGGTATGATAAATTACAAAAGGATGTTAGCGGAGTGATGTGACCAAGTTTGAAGTTACAAACCAAACTTCCAATCCTTTTGATAAAAGGATTAAATAATTAGGAAATAAGTAAGATTAGTGGAGTTATCACTTCATTTCATCATCTGATTTCAGTAAATCTCTAATTCTGGGAACAGAAGGAGCTGAAACGTGTGACTGTGCTGTCTCCTTTAAGAGTCCCATTACACATAGGGGCAGGGACCATGTGAAGCTGTATCCAGTACTCATCCAGCATATTTCTGCTCACTTTGCCCTCTACCAGGGGTTCTTTAGAGTAACAACATAATCCATACCTTATGACAGGCAGGGCTGGAAAGAGCTCTAGTACACTAATGTAATTGTAAATAGAGGGTCTATATCTAATGAATAACATTGATATAGGATGCTTTGCGTTGTATGAAGGGTGTGTGTTTGGGTTGTGTCTCCACCTGGATGACGGCACTGAACCAGCAGGTGTTGCCCACGTTCTTGAGACCCACAGGGCAGTTCTCCATTCTCTTCCTGTCATGGGGATTGGGCGAGTCACTCCACACTTCCGTGTGTGTCCGCTTCAGGCTTGCCTTGTTCTCTGCTATACTGGCCTCCAGAACTCTGCAAAGAGTACAACACAACCAGTCTAAAAATACCCCCACTTTAATCAAATAACATTTATTATGTGCAAAACCCCAACAAAGCATAATGTTGACATTTAGCAACTCTACAAAACAAAGATAAGCAAATCTGCACAGTGCCTTGTTCAATCTGATTCGAATGCGCATAATGTTGACCTTTCACCATTCAAACAAACATTCCAACTCCCAGTATGCTCCTCCTCTCCGCTCAGCCCAGCCAATAGCATGGTGGTGGTGTTGAGCCCAGTCTACCTGCTGATGGCCTGCTCCTCGTCGGTGATGCCCGTCTCCCTGAAGGCCCGGCTGGACTCCTCCAGGCTGAGAGCGATGGCCCTCTGGAGGTCATCCTTGTCATCGCCTGTCAGGTCAATAACATCTGAAACAACACACGCGTAGTCCTTTAATACATACATCAAATCAAATTGTATTTGTCACATGTGCCGAATACAACAGGTGTAGACCTTACAGTGAAATGCTTACTTACAAGCCCTTAACCAACAATGCAGATGACACGTGTCATAATTCTATGCTGAAATTGAGTTAAGTACACAGATTACAAGTTAAGATTCAGGCCTTACTGACTTTATAATCCCTCTCACATAAGTGTCAGGGGAAAGGGCAAACCGACCATATCCTTTTTATCACAGCGTAAAACGACACAAAGGGAAGAGGAGAGCTTAGTAGTGTACAGTAGCTTTTAATATTAGAAAAGCCTATAAAAAGACAAAAGGTTAGTCATCATCAGAGTAGTAAATGGAGCAACATGGTTTTCCCCTCCCTCCAGACTACTCTATACTCCATAAACTGGGTTAGCTAGGTTGTTTTCCTTATTTGACATGTATCCAAGGAAGCGTGTAAGTTCATTAAATCAGGCCACTCATGCATTAAAGTCAAAGGGGCGTGTCAGGATATATGACCTTCTCCGGTGTTCCTGAACAGAAAAGGATATGCCTCTGCAGGACTTCTCGTACCCATCTCAGAAAATTCCCCAGAGATGACACCATGTAATTTCAACAAAATAACCCCCTGTCTTGCATGAGAGCCAGGAGGCATCCTGCTAACAGCCATCCCACTCAGACCTTCATGCAATGTTAACTGCTCACTTAGAGCTTCAATACCAAAATGAATGGGAACGATTGGCAAAATATGATAGAAATGGAATCAGGGGAGACAGTAGTGTTAATCATTCACATACAGTATATTCAGGATTGAGGCCTACAGATTTTTTCTTATGCATACACATGAGATGAGGTAGGTAGTGGTACTCACTAGTATCTCCCTGGCTAGGGCCTGCCCCAGGCAGTGCTGGGTGAGGTAGGTACTCACTGGTGTCTGCCTGGCTGCCAACGCTGATGTATCTGTCGTTGCCCACCTGGGTGGTTTGGTAGTAGGTGTCCTCATCCTGCTGGGGCACCTTGGCGTTCTTCTCCGTCAGAAAGGCCACCGCTTCCGCCAGGTCTCCATGACTGACCTGCAGGGACAGCAGTGTTAGAGCTAGACAGTCAGAGACTGGTTGAGATGTAGACTGTCAACACACACTTATTCTGGGAGATCAATAAAGCTTATGGGCTGATTAATTGGTGGAAAATAAATAATTTACAGAACTCTCACTGGAGATTTTAGAACATAAACACTAAACAGTAACATTTTAAACTGTGTCAAATAAATGAAATGCATCCCTGAAAACCAGTATCAGCAAGAGGGAAAGATTGACTATTTTAAACAACCTTGTGTCGGACTAAATATCAACACGATCAGACATTGCAAATTGAGAGATCTAAAAAGAGGGGAATTAGATAGGGGAATTGGGGAGATGTGTGAGTCATTCTAACATCACTGCAGCCGCACCACAGGGCCTCTGTGTTTGTGTGTGTGTTACCTGCAGGGCCTGCTGGAGCAGCTGCACGTCTGTGGTGCCTGTGACCTCCCTCAGCTGGTTCAGTAGAGTCTGCTGATGCTGTCAGGAGACACACAGGTCATCAGAGAGACAGGCAGAGAGAGAGAAGGACATGACAGGACACACATCACTCTCCATCAATTCACTAGCAGAACAACACAATCAGCAAGAGCACAAAATGTCTGACAATCATAATTGAACCAAGCTAGCTAGGCTGCAGAGGGTGATGCATTGCAAGTAGGCTACAATGTTTTACCGAATCCATGCAAGCCTTATCTGGACCACTGACCACTGCTCTCATCACCTGACAGACAGGCTTTAGCTGGTGGAGAGGACGAGACTGCACTGTGCACTCATGTCTGCCCTGCTGTCGCATGTCAACCCCAGCTGGGGTGCAAGGGCTTACCACCACACAATGGCCGTGTCCACTAAACAATGAGCCAGTGCATTACACACCCTGGTCGAGTGCGCTCCAATGCTCCAAACAATGACGGAGAGCACTTACTGTCAGGATCTGAGGCTCAGCCCACTATTCTAGGTCCTAGGATAGCAGCCATAGAGGCTAGTACAGTAAGTACACTGTTACAAGTGGCTGTGTGCTGCAAAGATGCCATCATGGACAGCCCATGTTTACCACAAAATAAATATGGGCGTGTAGTGCTTACTACTGCTCCACTTGTGCCCACTTTCCCACAGCTCCTTTGTGACTACCTCCAGATATTTCACAGGGGGTTAAAATTGAAAGTGTTTCGCCCTGGCTATGACTGGGGCACCTGTGTTTCACAGGGCCATTAGAGAGAGGGAATTCACAGTTCACTTCACACCTCTGTTAGAGTAACTGAAGATAAATAATACACCAACCAACCAAGCCCGCTCTGTCTGTCTCTCCCTCTCTGGCCCGGCTCCCATTCAGGATAGGCGTCAACAATACTAGGCAGTGTTCTTAGGACGGTGAGTCAAACCCAGAAACAGCTACTATGCCAAGTTCTCCCTGACTGAGCCAAACCAACACACTCCTCCCCAGACTGGAATTTAAAAGAACCTCACTATTATTGGGCGTCTCTTAATTCCAAACAGAACATGATCTATCATTTATTGCTTTGCTCTATTAGCTAAGGTCATTTCCATTCAAAAGGACCCATGAGCACCAACATGTGAAGGAGCATGTCAAATTGGGTATAAAATCAAAGCTAAGAGTCTATATATTGCAGAAATTAAGGCATATATACATTTAAACAATTTTCCATCCTAAAAAGATGGAATAAGCAAAGGCTTAGGTTTCTGGTCAAACAGATGGAAAACATCTACCAGGAAAAAGTATTAAAAAGGTATTAGAAATACATCAAAACACAATAATGTTGAAGTAAAGACACCTGCCAACTTATAATCAACACTAGGGATGTTAATGGTTAACTGTTAGTCGGTTACTGGTAGCTGCTGAAAATAAATCTGACCAGTCATGCTTATAAATCTATAGGTTAATTTGCATAATTTTGTGGAATTAAATTGATGTCAGAATTTAACAAAATCGTCAGTCATAAAACAGGAAGCATCTTGGTCGACCGGAATTATTATTTTGCCGAAAATAGTAATGTACATTTAGTTTATGGAGTTAGAAAGTAGCTTTCTTACGTCAACTATATGGCTGTCTAGTCAGTGAGCTGCGAGCAAGCCAGAGCGGAGAGACTTGTTGCTAGGCAACTCAAAAGACAGGCTGCAGGGAGCAATGGAAGAGGGACGAGCAGCACGAAGCAGCTAACATACAACAGCTAAGATAGCAACCAAAAACGTTTCAGCCTTTTCCTCCTGTTCTACTGGTTTTAATATCAACTTTCTTTCGTTGTCCAGAAGCTAAAAGGCATTTTCCCTCTAAATTTCTAACGGAGATGTTAATCTCTGTCACATGAAATGGCTCGCATCAGGTTCATCTTTTAGAACAGCGTTGTCCCGCAAATTGCATTTTGGCAAATGTTTGAAAATTATGTATTTCATTCTCTGCTTCATTACAGTAGTTGCATGTTCAATAACATGACAGGATAGGATTGCTATTGTTTTTTTTAAAGTGGAACTGACAGCGTTTTAACTACTTTGCAGATATATAACAGACCATCATAATCAGTAAAAGAATATATCAAATTCCCAGTTTATGCTACAAAACCAACTTTATAAGAAGTTTTTAAAATAGTGTACGTCATGCAATGTGGAGTCAAATAGAACCTAAGGCATTGTTGGCAGACTAGATGGATGCAGTTCACTGCATGAGTAATATAATTTCACCAATACATTTCTTGGTAGGCCCAAAAATATTGCTATCAGGTTGTAAATCACAGCTGGCCTTGTACATTGTTTGCTGCCTCCATTCAGGATGCACGGTTTCAGTTTCAATGACTAAATATTTTTGACAAAAACAACGAATGTAATCAAGGCTGGGAATGTCAATACAATCAAACTATACTGAACAAAAATATAAAACGCAACATGCAACAATTTCAAAGATTTTACTGAGTTACAGTTCATATAAGGAAATCAGTCAATTGAAATAAATAAATTAGGCCCTAATCTATGGATTTCACATGACTGGGAATACAGATATGCATCTGTTGGTCACAGATACCTTAAAAAAAAAAAGTAGGCGCGTGGATCAGAAAAACCAGTCAGTATCTGGAGTGACCACCATTTCCCTCATGCAGCGCGACATCCCCTTCGCATAGAGTTGATCAGGCTTTTGATTGTGGCCTGTGGAATGTTGTCCCACTCCTCTTCAATGGCTGTGCGAAGTTGCTGGATATTGGCGGAAACTGGAACACGCTGTCGTACACGTCGATCCAGAGCATCCAAAACACACTCAATGTGTGACATGTCTGGTGAGTATGCAGGCCATGGAAGAACTGGGACATGTTCAGCTTCCAGGAATTGTGTATAGACCCTTGTGACGTGGAGCATTGTATTTTCATGCTGAAACATGAGGTGATGGCGGCGAATGAATGGCACGACAATGGGCCTCAGGATCTCGTCATGTATCGCTGCATTCAAATTGCCATCGATAAAATGCAATTGTCTTCGTTGTCCGTAGCTAATGCCTGCCCATACCATAACCCCACCGCCACCATGGGGCACTCTGTTCACAACGTTGACATGAGCAAACCGCTAGCCCACATGACGCCATATCTTGGCAAATGAGAAATGCTCACTAACATGGATGTAAACAAAGGGATGTAAACAAATGTGTGCACAACATTTGAGAGAAATAAGCTTTTTGTGCATATGGAACATTTCTGGGATATTTTATTGCAGCTCATGAAACATGGCACCAACACTTTATATATTGCGTTTATATTTTTGTTCAGTATAGCAAGGGCAATGATCAAAAGTCAGTCATAATGTGGCTAATAGGCTAGCGTATCTATTTATGTAGCAAGCTAAAAACACAGAGCCTAACGTTGCAAAGTATGTGGACACCTGCTCATCAAAGATCGTATTCCAAAATCATGGGAATTAAAATGGAGTTGGTCCCTCCTTTGCTGCTATAACAGCTTCCACTCGTCTGGGAAGGCTTTCCGCTAGATGTTGGAACATTGCTGCAGGGACTTACTACCATTTAGCCACAAGAGCATTAGTGAGGTCAGGGTTCTGTGCAGGTCAGGGCTCTGTGCAGGCCAGGGAAGTTCTTCCACACAGATCTCAATAAACCATTTCTGTATGGACCTCGCTTTGTCCACAGGGGCATTGTCATGCTGAAACAGGAAAAGGGCCTTCCCAAACTAATGCCACATCTGGAAGCACAAAATCGTCTAGAATGTAATTATATGGTGTAACGTTAAGATTTCCCTTCACTGGAACAAAGGGGCCTAGCTGAACCATGAAAAACAGTCCCAGACCATTATTCCTCCTCCACCAAACTTTACGGTTGGAGCTATGCATTCGGGCAGGTAGCGTTGTCCTGGCCTCCGCCAAACCCAGATTCGTCCGTCGGACTGCCTGATGGTGAAGCGTGATTCATCACTCCAGAGAACGAGTTTCCACTGCTCCAGAGTCCAATGGCGGCAAGCTTTACACCACTCCAGCCGACGCTTGGCATTGCACATGGTGATCTTAGGCTTGTGTGTGGCTGCTTGGCCATGGAAACCCATTTCATGAAGCTCCTGATGAACAGTTATTGTGCTGACGTTGCTTCCAGAGGCAGTTTGGAACTCTGTAGTGAGTGTTGCAACCAAGGACAGACGATTTCTACACGCAAAGCGCTTCAGCACTCGGCGATCCCGTTCTGTGAGCTTGTGTGGCCTACCACTTTGCGGCTGAGCCGTTGTTGCTCCTAGACGTTTCCACTTCACAATAACAGCACTTACAGTTGACCGGGGCAGCTCTAGCAGGGCAGAAATTTGACGAACTGACTTGTTGGAAAGGTGGCATCTGAGCACTTCGGTACGGGCCATTCTACTGCCAATGTTTGTCTATGGAGATTGCATGGCTGGGTGCTCGATTTTATACACCAGTCAGCAACGGGTGTGGCTGAAATAGCCAAATTCACTAATTTGAAGGGGTGTCCACGTACTTTTGCCATGTAGTGTAGATGGCTAGCTGCTAGGAGGATGTCATGTAAAGTCATTGGAGGAGTGGGTGAGTGACTGACTTTTTCCCCCTCATATCGTTTTTCGGTGGCTATACACATCTAGAGATGCAGGTGTCATTTGGTTAGCTAACAAGAACGACTGTTATCCAGTTAGCATCTCTTCCGTTCGAAAATTCACTCTTGCTATCGACTCCGATTTCAGAGAGCAGAATAACGGATGAATTTACGAATGCACAACACCCGCTAGATATGACCTGTGTCAGTAAACGTAGGCAAAATAAATGTAATAGTTAGTCACGAATGCTCTAGATAACATGTAAACAGCCTAACCAACTCTGCTATGGCGAGTAAAATGGTCAGAGTGAGATGTTCTCTCATTTGTGTCTTGAAGTAGCTAGCTAGCAAGCTAGCCAACTTTATCCAGTTAGCTTGGGTGCTTGGTTGGGACAAGAATTCATGCATTGGCAGGCAAGCTGCAGAAGGACGAGTTGGCTACAATTCCCCATAGATTATCAGTGCAATTTTGATGTGCAACTAGCAGAAAAGGTTTGAGAGGGTTTAAATCAAATCAAATGTTATTTGTCACATACACGTTTAACAGATGTTATATCAGGTGTAGTGAAATGCTTGTTTATCTAATGTTCCTTGGTTAGATTTGAGCTCATCTTGCTCTGGCTAGCAGTAGTTGTTGGGCTGTCCCCTGTAGCTCAGTTGGTAGAGCATGGTGCTTGCAACGCCAGGGTAGTGGGTTCGTTTCCCACGGGGGGCCAGTATGAAAATGTATGCATTAACTGTAAGTCGCTCTGGATAAGAGCGTCTGCTAAATGACTAAAAAAAGAATTAAAATCTTGGTCGACCGAGAGTCATCCTGTTCTTTCGACCAATCGAAATGTTTGTGGAATTGCCCCTAATAAACCTCAACTGATTGGTGTGTTGTGGTTTTCGTGATTCAAAGTATTAGCCAACGACTTTAGCAGACTGAAGCACTTCACTGAGAGATTGTTGAGAAAGAGCAACTGTCCTGTAGAAATTGCATTTTAGTTTGGTCACGTTTATGAACGTACTAGCTATAGGCTAGCTACAAGCAGGCAGAACCCAACAGAGGGTGAGAGGGGAGATAGAGTTCAGGCCCCTTTTGCCCTGACAGTTGTCTGGAAGCTGACCCACACACCTCAACTCATCCTCATGTGGCAAGTCTAGAGCGTCTGTCTGTCGCACAAAGTTTCCCCTTACCAGGAGGTCAGTGCCAGTGAATGACACCAGCACAGCGGGCCTGGCCTGGCTGCCTGCGAGAGAGTCCACTCTGAGGCTTTACGACATGTTAAAGGAATGAGCATTCTGCATTCCCAAGTGTTACAACACCAAGGAGTTTACATATCCTGTATCCAATGTGAGTGAACTTAGGCTTACATGCAACCAGGCATGACAGCATTCAAAACATTGATACATTGCCTCCTGTGTGTTACTACCTAGGTGTATTGCAATTTCACAGGGCAGCAATACATACAGTGCCTTCTGAAAGTTTTCAGACCCCTTGACTTTTCCCACATTGTTACGTTACAGCCTTATTCTAAAATTGATTAAATTGTATTTTTTCTTCATCAATCTACACACATTACCCCATAATGACAAAGCAAAAAGAGGTTTATAGAAATTCTCGCAAATGTATTACAAATAAAAAAACAGAAATATCACATTTACATAAGTACTCAGACCCTGCCTCCCAAGTGGCGCAGCAGTCTAAGGCACTGCAGTGCTTGAGGCATCACTACAGATCCGGGTTCGATCCCGGGCTGTGTGGCAGCCGGCCGCGACCGGGAGACCCATGAGGCGATGGCACAGTGTCGTCCAGGTTAGGGGAGGGTTTAGCCGGCCGGGATGTCCTTGTCCCATCGCGCTCTAGCGACTCCTGTGGCGGGCCGGGCCCATGCACGCTGATGCGGTCGCCAGTTGTACGGTGTTTCCTCTGACACATTGATGCGGCTGGCTTCCGGGTTAAGTTAAGTGAGCAGTGTGTCAAGAAGCAGTGCGGCTTGGCAGGGTGGTGTTTCGGAGGACGCATGGCTCTCGACCTTCACCCCTCCCGAGTCCGTACGGGAGTTGCAGAGATGGGACAAGACTAACTACCAATTGGATATCACGAAATTGGGGCGAAAAGGGGTACATTTACATTTACGTCATTTAGCAGACGCTGTTATCCAGAGCGACTTACAAATTAAAAAGTAAAAAAAATATTCAGACCCTTTACTCAGTACTTTGTTGAAGCACCTTTGGCAGCGATTACAGCAGAGTCTTCATGGGTATGACGCTACAAGCTTGGCACACCTGTATTTGGGGAGTTTCTCCCATTCTTCTCAGCAGATCCTCTCAAGCTCTGTCAGGTTGGATGGGGAGCATTGCTACACAGCTATTTTCAGGTCTCTCCAGACACGTTCGATCGGGTTCAAGTCCAGGCTCTGGCTGGGCCACTCAAGGACATTCAGAGACTTGTCCTGAAGCCACTCCTGAGTTGTCTTGCCTGTGCTTAGGGTCGTTGTCCTGTTGGAAGGTGAACCTTCACCCCAGTCTGAGGTCCTGAGCAATCTGGAGCAGGTTTTCATCAAGGATCTCTGTACTTTGCTCTGTTAATCTTTTCCTCAATCCTGACTAGTCTCCCAGTCCATGCCGCTGAAAAACATCCCCACAGCATGATGCTGCCACCACCATGCTTCACCGTTGGGATTGTGCCAGGTTTTCTCCAGATGTGACACTTGGCAATTAGGCCAAAGAGTTCAATCTTGGTTTCATGAGAGTCACTAGGTGCCTTTTGGCAAACTCCAAGCGGCCTGTCATGTGCCTTTTACTGAGGAGTGGTTTCCGTCTGGCCCCTCTCCCACAAAGGCCTGATTGGTGGAGTGCTGCAGAGATGGTTGTCCTTCTGGAAGTTTCTCCCATCTCCACAGAGGAACTCTAGAGCTCTATCAGTGTGACCATCGGGTTCTTGGTTACCTCCCTGACCAAGGCCCTTCTCCCTCGATTGCTCAGTTTGGCCGGGCAGCCAGCTCTAGGAAGAACCTGGGTGGTTCCAAACTTCTTCCATTTAAGAATGATGGAGGCCATTGTGTTCTTGGGGACCTTCAATGTTGCAGAAATGTTTTGGTACCCTTCCCCAGATCTGTGCCTCGACACAATCCTGTCTCGGAGCTCTAAGGACAATTCCTTCGACCTCATGGCTTGGTTTTTGCTCTGACATGCACTGTCAACTATGGGACCTTATATAGACAGGTTTGTGCCTTTCCAAATCAAGTCCAGTCAATTGAATTTACCACAGGTGGACTCCAATCAAGTTGTAGAAACATCAAGGATGATCAATGGAAACAAGATGCACCTGAGCTCAATTTCGAGTCTCATAGCAAAGGGTCTGAATACTTACGTAAATAAATGTGTTAAAATAATAAATAAAATAAATCGAACATTTCTAAAAACCTATTTTCACTTTGTCATTATGGGGTACTGTGTGTAAATTGATGAGGGGGGAAAATAATTTAATCCATTTTAGAATAAGGCTGTAACTTAACAAAATGTGGAAAAGGGAAGGAGTCTGAATACTTTCTGAATGCACTGTATATGGCCTTATTTAACAAAATGTGGAAAAGGGAAGGAGTCTGAATACTTTCCAAATGCACTGTATATGGCCTTATTTAACCAAATAACATGACCATAACATACCTCCTGCTGTTCTGAACTAAGTCAATAGAGAGTATGGTCTCTAATGTTGCCAAATCATATAATCATCAACACTAATCAAAGGATGTGGTGCTGGATGGTAATCTGAGGGATAGTAACACCCTCAGATAAATCTCATGACTGTGTAATACGGCAGCTAGGTAGCCATTTTACCTAAAGAGTTGAGTTAAGTAAACAGCTGCTATGGTGTGAGGACTATGCTGTCAGCAGCTAGCTCACTAGATCGTTTGCTTCGTATAGCTAATGTTAGTGAACAACCGAACTATGGCTCATTCTGACCTCTAATAACCTAACAAAAATTAGGAAATAATGTTGGACTTCTTCTTCCAAATCCGATTGTTATGTGGCTATGATTTTTTTCCATCTTAAAATCTCAAGAATGATGCATAGTTATCTGCATAGTTGTACTTGATACGTGTTTGTCAAATATATATTCTCTAATGTAACCGATCAAAATTAGCCAACCCACTGCCTCTCTCAGCAAGCTTGCAGTAATGCAGTTGCATTCAGACTCATCGTTGCCACTCCTGCCTGGCAGTCACTGCACGTAAACAAACATATCACAACACTAATTTTAGTAACATTAGCAAACCAGCTCAGGCACAGAGACAGATCATGTGCTGGGTCAAGTGTGGCTGACTTGTATGGTGAAAGCAACAGTGACTTGCTATCTTATAACCCGTCAACAGTCAATTAACCCAATGATTTCTAATAAGCTGTTTCTAACTTCTTAGCTGTTTAACGTCAGCTAGCTACCTAACAATACGAGAAGATCACACTGGCCTAAAACTGTCTGAACTTGACCTAGCTAACATTTAGGCACCCAGTAACGACATTGGTTATGTTAAATTGACGACATTAGCTAGCTAGCTCCCAGCAAGCTAGCTGTTCCCCTCAAATAGGCGTGCCACTGTTTGTAAACGTACGTTAGCGGGGCTATCTGTAACGTTTACACGCTAACTAACTTGTTGGCAATGTAGCTACCAAGGTAGCTAACGTTAGCTAGTTAGATACATTAGCAATCTGCCCTCATGATTTGTTTGACAAGGGGATTCTTTAACGATAACGATACATGTTGGTAAATACTTTAAGAGATCGTGCACTCGATTAAGAAAATATCCAACGATCTGACGCCACACTTGGAAAATAACAATTCACTTTAATAATGTTTACATACTGTTTTACCCACTTCATAAGTTATATACTGTATTCTATTCGAGGCCTATCCTAGTTATATAACTATTGCTGTACACACCTTTTCTATTAATATAAATACTGCCCATAACGTGTCTACACACCATCATATGCATCAGTATATAATTTATATCCCGGACTCTGACATTACTCGTTCTAATACTTATATATTTCATAATTCCTTTCGTTTTACTTTTGGGATTTGCGGGTATTGTCAGGTTTTACTGCATTGTTGGCGCTAGGAACATCGCTACACCCGCGATAAGATCTGCTAAATATGTGTACGCGACCAATTACATTTGATTTGCCAGTTTTGCTAACGTTAGCTAGCAAGCAGGCGGAGAACGGAAATATTGCCACACTACGATGTAGACCTACCTTCTGAGAATGCTGTTGGAGGACATTCTGCTCCACGGTCATGGCCGGTTGAGAATGCAACGAAAATAAATTCAAACCAAAGCTAAAAACACCTAGTTATAGCCAAGTAAAATAACAGTTAAGATGTCCCCCAGTTAATCAGCGCGATAGCGGGCGCCATGGGAAATGCAGGCATGGAGGAACACATAGGCAAAGACAGTGAAAAAACCTATGGAGCTGCAACCACGCGATGGTTTTTCTGTTTTCGATTTGTACTGCCTTGTTGGACGGCATTTCCTTCACGGATCTAGCTTTAGAATGACGTAATGAACAACTTTCAGTTCTGTAATGTTGAATACTTTCCCTTTCCATTTCTTCCAATTCTAAACCAATAATTTTAAACCAACTGTTTTGATTTTGGCAACATGTCAGCTTCACTATTAAAGGTTTTAACATATTTGTGTCTTGTGTATTACAAATTACTATAAATAGGGGTAATCCTATGTGTGTTATAAATGAATATAGCAGAATATAATAATTATATTTTCCCAGAGAGAGAAAGACAGCCGTGATAAGATTTGTGTATTTGTTAGAATACATTTTAATGCCTTAAATGTATGGTGTAAGGTTAGGGACCAAACTCATAGACCGTTTCTAATAACAATTGATTAACAATTAAACAGAGCCCACATTTAATATATTTGCAGATCACAACAAATACAAAGACAGAATGTTGTTAACAAAATCACTGGTATGTAAATTATATTCATTTACATGAAGAAAAATAGTATCTCCGTTCAATTGGTTGGGTCATACTTTTCTTGCTTTGAATGGAGTTTGAGTTTATCAGCAAGTAGGAAGGGGTTCTAAGGCGGCAGTCCCGCAATGGAATATATTATTTTTGTTTTGTTTCAATACCCCATACAGTAGGTGGCGGCAATACACCAATAGGTGTAGTCTGCCATAAAACTTTAAAGAAGAAGAAGCATAGCGAGAGGTTTTCATTGGCGGTGAGAAGTGCAGCGAAATTGAGAAAAAGTTGGTGAAGCAACAGCTGTGCTGGAATGTGAACAATATGAGTGTCAGTTTTGATGGTATGGAGCGGGAGGATAAGGGTCAAGGACCGGAATGGTCAGTAGTGGAAAGACGTAGGAAGAAGAGAGTTCACGATACAGAAAGCAGTGGAGCATCTAGTAAAGAAAGCATAAAGAAGGCCAAGGTAGCAAGCAATAGTAATGATGTGTTGGAGTGGAAAGTGGTGATAGTGTTTGATGAGACCACAGGGCCTCACTTACACCCTATCCGACTAACTGGCTCCAGGTCATCTATAAATCACTGCTAGGCAAATCCCCGCCTTATCTTAGCTCATTGGTCACCATAGCAACACCCACCTGTAGTATGCGCTCCAGCAGGTATATCTCACTGGTCATCCCCAAAGCCAACACCTCCTTTGGCCGCCATTCCTTCCAGTTCTCTGCTGCCAATGACTGGAACGAACTGCAAACATTTCTGAAGCTGGAGACACTTATCTCCCTCATTAACTTTAAGCATCAGTTGTCAGAGCACCTTACCGATCACTGCACCTGTACACAGCCCATCTGAAATTAGCACACCCAACTACCTCATTCCCATATTGTTATTAATTTTGCTAATTTGCACCCTAGTATCTCTATTTGCACATCATCTCTTGCACATCTATCATTCCAGTGTTAATACTAAATTGTAATTATTTTGCACTATGGCCTATTTATTGCCTTACCTCCATAACTTGCTACATTTGCACACACTGTATATATATTTTCTGTTGTATTTTTAACTTTATGTTTTGTTTACCCCATATGTAACTCTGTTGTTGTTGTTTTTATCGCACTGCTTTGCTTTATCTTGGCCAGGTCGCAGTTGTAAATGAGAACTTGTTCTCAACTGGTTTACCTGGTTAAATAAAGGTGAAATAAAATAATAAGAAATAAAAAAAACTAATGCTATAGAGAAAGAGGTAGGTGAAGTGAAATTAGCTCGATTCATTGGAAATGGTAGATTGTTAATTATTTGTGGTAGCCAGGCTCAGCAAGAGAAGATTCTGAAAATGGAAAAGATTAAAAGCCATGTCCCTGGTGCTTATGCTAGATTGAGGGGAGTCATCACTGGGGGGTCCCAATATCTATGTCCATAGATTATATTAAAGAAAATGTGAAGGGAGGAAGAGTGATTGAGGCCAAAAGGTTGATCAGTAGGAAAGAAGGTCAAAGTAGTGAAAGCCTATCAGTGCTACTGAGGTTTGAGAAGGTTATGCCTGGGAAAGTACAGATAGGGTGCATTCGGAAAGTATTCAGACACCTTGACTTTTTCCACAGGTTGTTATGTTACAGCCTTATTCAAAAATTTATTAAATTGTTGTTGTTTTTCTCATCAATCTACACACAATACCCCATAATGACAAAGCAAAAACAGGTTTAGAAATGTTTTGCAAATGTATAACAAATATAAAACTGAAATATGACATTTACATTCAGACCCTTTACTCAGTACTTGGTTGAAGCACTTTTGGCAGCGATTACAGCCTCAAGTCTTCATGGGTATGATGCTACAAGCTTGGCACACCTGTATAAGTGGAGTTTCTCCCATTCTTCTTTGCAGATCCTCTCAAGCTCTGTCAGGTTGGATGGGGAGCGTTGCTGCACAGCTATTTTTAGGTCTCTCCAGAGATGTTTGATCTGGTTCAAGTCCGGGCTCTGGCTGGGCCACTCAAGGACATTCAGAGACTTGTCCCGAAGCCACTCCTGCATTGTCTTGGCTGTGTGTTTAGGGTCGTTGTCCTGTTGGAAGGTGAATCTTCGCCCCAGTCTGAGGTCCTGAGCGCTCTGGAGCAGGTTTTCATCAAGGATCTCTCTGTACTTTGCTCTGTTCATCTTTCGCTCAATCCTGACTAGTCTCCCAGTCCCTGCCGCTGAACAACATCCCCACAGCATGATGCTGCCACCACCATGCTTCACCGTAGGTATGGTGCCAGGTTTCTTCCAGACATGACACATGGCATTCAGGCCCAAGAGTTCAATCTTGGTTTCAATCTTGGTTTCAATCGTGGTCCTCTGTAGCTCAATTGGTAGAGCACAGCGCTTGTAACGCCAGGGTAGTGGGTTTGATCCCCGGGACCACCCATACTTAAAAATGTATGCACACATGACTGTAAGTCGCTTTGGATAAAAGTGTCTGCTAAATGGCATATTATTATCAGACCAGAGAATCTTGTTCTAAGTCGCTCTGGATAAGAGCGTCTGCTAAATGGCATATTATTATCAGACCAGAGAATCTTGTTCTAAATCGCTCTGGATAAGAGCGTCTGCTAAATGATGTAAATGTAAATATTTCTCTTGGTCTGAGAGTACTTTAGGTGCCTTTTGGCAAACTCCAAGCGGGCTGTCGTGCCTTTTACTGAGGAGAGGCTTCCGTCTGGCCACTCTACCATAAATGACTGATTGGTGGAGTCTGCCAGAGTGACCATCAGGTTCTTGTTCACCTCCCTGACCAATGCCCTCCACCGATTGCTTAGTTTGGCCAGGCGGCCAGCTCTAGGAAGAGTCTTGGTGGTTCCAAACTTCTTCCATTTAAGAATGATGGAGGCCATTGTGTTCTTGGGGACCTTCGATGCTGCAGACATTTTTTGGTACCTTTCCCCATATCTGTGCCTCGACACAAACCTGTCTCTGAGCTCTAAGGACAATTCCTTCGACCTCATGGCTTGGTTTTTGCTCTGACATGCACTGTCAACTGTGGGACCTTATAAGACAGGTGTATGCCTTTCCAAATAATGTCCAATCAATTGAATTTACCACAGGTGGACTCCAATCAAGTTGTAGAAACATCTCAAGGATGATCAATAGAAACAGGATTCACCTGAGCTCAATTTCGAGTCTCATAGCAAACGGTCTGAATACTTATGTAAATAAGGTATTTCTGTTTTTTATTTTGAATAAATGTGCAAAAATGTCTAGAAACCTGTTTTCACTTTGTCATTATGGGGTATTGTGTGTAGATTGCTGAGGATTTTTATTTATTTAATCCATTTTGGAATAAGGCTGTAACGTAACAAAATGTGGAAAAAGTCAAGGGGTCTGAATACTTTCCGAAGGCACTGTAGGATTCCTTAGTTTCAATGTCAGAGAATTTGTCCCATCCCCGTTGCGGTGTTTTAAATGCCAAAGAATGGGACATCTAGCTGTTCAATGTAAAGGCAGGAAAGATGTGACAAGTGTGGTGGGGAACATGATTACGTTGAATGTGGGAGCAATGTGAAGGTTAAGTGTTGTAATTGTGGGGGGGAACACAGTGCAATATTTGGTGGATGCCAGGTGCAGAGAGAGGCTAGAGAGGCTCAGAGATATAGGATCAGTCATGATGTATCATATACAGAGGCTGTAAGACAGATTGGTAGAACTACAGTGCGGACTGATGGAGCTTACATGGATGTTCCTGTCGTAAGTGGACCTACTGTTGGGGCTGGTGCTTCTGATGGTCCTGGCATGGTTACGAGGCCTGTTCAGAAATCTTGCACTCATGAATGTGCGGTGTCAAAGGACACTTTGATAATGAATAAAGTTGACTTCATAGCTTTTATTGGTAAGGTTATCAGTACGACTCGGGTTGTGGAAAGCAGAAATGCCAGGTTGAAGGTTATTGTGGAGACGGCATAAGATACATTTGGGCTAACAGATGTTACTGTTGAAATGGTTGTTGACATGCTGAACAATCCTAAGGGTGGAGTTTCAGCATGATATAGATCAAGTTAAATGGGGTTGGGGAGGGTGTGGTAGAAGTAGGGATTATTATTATTATTTTGTTTTTTCATGGTAGTACAGAATTGGACAGATCATAATTGATCGTATATTCCAGCACAGTAGGTGGCAGCATGCACTTAAACGATTGGTTGCGGACCGCCATGATATCATAGAAGAAGAAGAAGCCCAGAGAGAAAGAAAGTGAGTGAGAGAGAGAAAGAAAGAGATTTAGCTACAGGTGCTTGCAGATGAATGCATATATCTATCCGACAGTAGGGCTTTTGAGACACTGAGTGGGCTGAGCTGTGTGGAAAGCCTCCTGCTCAAAGTGATGCTGTGACCTTCTGAGTTGGGTAAAGGTGCTGAACAGTACTGTACTGTGCTACTTCATAACAGAGAAGCACTTCCAGATACAAGTCCATAGGATAAACATATAAGGATTTATTAATTAGACTGATAAGAATTTCTGATTAGAATTGCATTTCTCTTTATGTAATGTAGCACATAATGGTATGGTCTATATACATTTACGTCATTTAGCAAACTCTTATCCAGAGCGACTTACAGTTAGTGAGTGCATACATTATTTTTTATTTTTCATACTGGCCCCCGTGGGAATCCACAACCCTGGCATTGCAAACGCCATGCTCTACCAACTAAGCTACATCCCTGCCGGCCATTCCCTCCCCTACCCTGGATGATGCTGGGCCAATTGTGCGCCGCCCCATGGGTCTCCCGGTCGCGGCCGGCCACAACAGAGCCTGGATTCGAACCAGGATCTCTAGTGGCACAGCTAGCACTGCGATGCAGTGCCTTAGACCACTGCGCCACTCGGGAGGTATATGTAGTATGGTGGAAAAATATACAAATGCATTATGTTTTTTTTATAGCCCCTCAGGCAAGATACTAGAGGGTTTACTTGGGGGGCACATTTAGATCTTGGTACAGTTTTGTCTGAGTTTTGGATGGAGAAGTCAGGAGAATCGGGAAATGCTGAAGCACGGCTGCCATTTCTGTATCCACTTTGACCTCTATGTCTGTCTGTATGGATCAAGCAGAAACACAAAACACAGCCCTTCAGAGGCAAAACTCAGGTCCAGAAGGGGAGAATGGGAATACTAGCCAGCTTTTTAATACGCCTCAGATTTCAGGGGAATAAGTTTGGTGACAAATTTCTTGGACACACACCTCAAAACAATGTCAAACTTGAGTTGATTGGGATGATCAGGTACTGTTAGTTTGTAAGCCACCACTGCATTGCTCAGATTTCTATTTTTGGGCAACTTGAAGTGGCGGTAAGTTGCAGAGGCATATGTGATGCCACCTGTGCAGAACAAAAAAACGAAGAAACAGAGGTTTTGATCTGATAGTTGCTAATGAAGTGGTAGAAATTAAACATTACATTCCTTTGTTCTCACCCAAATATATTTCAGAATAATGTCCAAGAGAGATGATAACACAGAACAGAATTGTGGCACCTTGCTAGACATTGAAGTATAGTTTCATCTCATTATCCTATTTATGAGATCATTGAGAGGCAGACATTAATTTGTCATCTTACTTGCTTTCTTCTGTAGCTCACTATTGTGGACTGTGATGTGGCTCGCAGTGACCAGGTATGGAGTAGTGAATCCCACCTTGTGCACTAGAGAGACCAGGTCTCGCCAGTAGAGGGCACCACTTAAACCTTCTCCTTTTACAACACACAGAAAACATGACATTAGACAAACAATTCCCAACCAACTCCAACTCCAACACTGCTATGTTGTTGATCATTTAATGTATCTAGGACAGTGTGTTATTGGGTCTCGCATTGGCTCAGCATCATAGAGTTTGTCATTGATGGAATAAAGGCTCTTTAACATGTGCTATAGTCCCACTTATGTCCTAGTTATTCCTGTCAGATAGCATACATTCAACTTTCAGCTCTGTCAATTGTTACTCATAAATCAAGCGTTCTTACCCCAGAGAACTGGGTCATGTTTCAAGTGTACCGGAACAGACTTGCTGGAATATACACTGCGTGCAAAACAGTATGAACACCTCTTTCTGTGACATAGACTGACCAGGTGAATCCATGTGAAAGCTATGATCCCTTATTGATGTCACTTGTTAAATCCAACTCAATATATTAGGAAGGTGCTCTTAATGTTTTGTCCACTCAGTGTATGTCACTGAAGTAAAGTTCCCCACCCTCCTGTAAATACATAGGATTTGATATTAATGATCAGTTCTGACAAGAATGCTCAAGAGACAAAAAACTATATTATTGTAGGAAGATCACATGATCAGGAAATATACAGTATTATGAAGGAATATATTATTTATGTGATCCGCATGGAAAACTCTTTTAAAATTGAATTGGAAATCATAGAAAAAATATAGTTTTATTTGGGTCATTTATTTAGGTCCTAATCTTTACAAAAATAAATGTTTTACAGTGTTGTAAGTGAAGGCAAATCGAACCATACACCCATAAGCAAAAGTTAAAAAAGGTTGTCCAGCAGATGGCAATAGAGTATCTGATTTCACACTGCGGGTTGCGTAACGATATTTTCACATGCCACCAAAGATAAATGCGGAAAAGCAAATGGTTCATGAAAATGATGGCACTTTGTAAATCAAGTAGCATTATAAAACACGTAGTCTTGTGTCCAATTTTCAGCACCACCACTTAATCAATATTTTATATTTTTATGTGCGGCATGTAGGATCCTTCTGAGATATTGGCAGACAACCAGAGGATATGAAGGTTACTTACAGCACTCTGAAGGCCTCCCTGAGAACAGCCTTCTTGTCAAGACACAGACACATGGGACAGTTTGACCTACAGATATACAGTGAGGGAAAAAAGTATTTGATCCCCTGCTGATTTTGTACGTTTGCCCACTGTCAAAGAAATGATCAGTCTATAATTTTAATGGTAGGTTTATTTGAACAGTGAGAGACAGAATAACAACAAAAAAATCCAGAAGAACGCATGTCAAAAATGTTATAAATTGATTTGCATTTTAATGAGGGAAATAAGTATTTGACCCCCTCTCAATCAGAAAGATTTCTGGCTCCCAGGTGTCTTTTATACAGGTAACGAGCTGAGATTAGGAGCACACTCTTAAAGGGAGTGTTCCTAATCTCAGCTTGTTACCTGTATAAAAGACACCTGTCCACAGAAGCAATCAATCAATCAGATTCCAAACTCTCCACCATGGCCAAGACCAAAGAGCTCTCCAAGGATGTCAGGGACAAGATTGTAGACATACAAAAGGCTGGAATGGGCTACAAGACCATCGCCAAGCAGCTTGGTGAGAAGGTGACAACAGTTGGTGCGATTATTCGCAAATGGAAGAAACACAAAAGAACTGTCAATTTCCCTTGGCCTGGGGCAATTTCCCTTGGCCATGCAAGATCTCACCTCGTGGAGTTACAATGATCATGAGAACGGTGAGGAATCAGCCCAGAACTACACGGGAGGATCTTGTCAATGATCTCAAGGCAGCTGGGATCATAGTCACCAAGAAAACAATTGGTAACACACTACTCCGTGAAGGACTGAAATCCTGCAGCGCCCGCAAGGTCCCCCTGCTCAAGAAAGCACATATACATACCCGTCTGAAGTTTGCCAATGAACATCTGAATGATTCAGAGGATAACTGGGTGAAAGTGTTGTGGTCAGATGAGACCAAAATGGAGCTCTTTGGCATCAACTCAACTCGCCGTGTTTGGAGGAGGAGGAATGCTGCCTATGACCCCAAGAACACCATCCCCACCGTCAAACATGGAGGTGGAAACATTATGCTTTGGGGGTGTTTTTCTGCTAAGGGGACAGGACAACTTCACCGCATCAAAAGGACGATGGACGGGGCCATGTACCGTCAAATCTTGGGTGAGAACCTCCTTCCCTCAGCCAGGGCATTGAAAATGGGTCATGGATGGGTATTCCAGCATGACAATGACCCCAAACACACGGCCAAGGCAACAAAGGAGTGGCTCAAGAAGAAGCACATTAAGGTCCTGGAGTGGCCTAGCCAGACCTTAATCCCATAGAAAATCTGTGGAGGGAGTTGAAGGTTTGAGTTGCCAAACGTCAGCCTCGAAACCTTAATGACTTGGAGAAGATCTGCAAAGAGGAGTGGGACAAAATCCCTCCTGAGATGTGTGCAAACCTGGTGGCCAACTACAAGAAACGTCTGACCTCTGTGATTGCCAACAAGGATTTTGCCACCAAGTACTAAGTCATGTTTTGCAGAGGGTCAAATACTTATTTCCCTAATTAAAATGCAAATCAATTTATAACGTTTTTTCTGGATTTTTTTGTTGTTATTCTGTCTCTCACTGTTCAAATAAACCTACCATTAAAATTATAGACTGATCATTTCTTTGTCAGTGGGCAAACGTACAAAATCAGCAGGGGATCAAATACTTTTTTCCCTCACTGTACATACAGACAGGCAGGCAGGAAGGAGGCAGAGGCATTAGTCAGTCAGGGTATCTGGGAACCGATCAGGTCACCAATCAGTGATGAATTAATCTGTGAGTCAATCAGTGAATAAATGGTAAATAGATAAGACCTTTCCCTTAACAGACTATTAGCTGAAAGGAGCTCACTAGTTTACTGAGGATGAAGCAGTATCTGCCCAAGCCACTGTCCAGATACAGCACCTTACAGCCTTGTAGCTTCTCAGGAACCACCAGCCCACAACCAGAGTACCTACAGAACAGCATAGTAGCACCCATAATGGTAGATACTGATGCATTGATGGAAATAACCAGTCAACCAATAGATCAATCCTGACTTCTACTGACACTGAGTGCAGTTTGGAATTGAATAGTAATGCATTTTGCATGTACAAAAAGTGTATCAGGGGCTCAGGTATTTTGATTGTTATTGTTAGCATTAATGTTCATTTACTGAGTTACAACATCAGTTATGAAAATGAATTGTCAAATAAGATCAGGCATTAGGAACTGACAATATTGAGTTGCAGTGTATGGACAATAGAGAGATACTTTTTGGTGGTGGACTTGTCGAAGTGCATCAAAAGTGCTCTGGGGTATTGGGTTGGATGGTGACATGCATGATGCACTGGTCTTTAGATCACCACGGATCTCCAGTCAAGAGCCATAGTATCTCTACAGTGAGGAGGATATTACAGTAGTATTACAAATTCATCTTAATAATGTCTGATTCAGTCACTGATTTAACAGCAGATACAGTGGCAAATATCAGTTCAATTACTGTATTCATGGTATTCCAAAGATTCCATGTTGTAGGCTATAGCTAGCTGGTTTACTTCAACTGTTGCAAAAAACATACTAGAAGTCAGCCTCAGTCTGACATGATTGTTACTACTGTGTAACAGAGATACTAAGCAGTACACCTCCTTTCATTTATGTTATTCCCTTAATTGACATAACAGTGTATTTTACACCAAAAATGACAGAGCTTTCCTGGCTAGAAAGATCTCTTCAAAGTTGACATTCCCCTTACCCTCTCCACATTTATTGAGATCTGAGAGCAAGCCGAGTATTGATTTTAGAATGAATTAACTAGTTAAAGCTATCTGGGTTTGTCCTGTAAAATCCAACAAAACTTGCTACTACCAGATTTGGACTGTTTGTTGAGACCTTCACTTACTCCCACTCAATGCAACAAACTACAGTTTATGTTTTTCATGAATTATATCCTATGTTGATATTGTTCTGTGTTGTTAATATTTTTACATGTCAATATTTCAGGCACTTTTCTATGTACTGAATGGAACATTGTTTTCTGAATCACATACACTACCGATCAATAGTTTTAGAACACCTACTCATTCAAGGGTTTTTCTTTATTTTTACTATTTTCTACATTGTAGAATAATAGTTAAGACATCAAAACTATGAAATAACACATATGGAATCATGTATTAACCAAAAAAGTGTTAAACAAATCAAAATATATTTTATATTTGAGATTCTTCAAATAGCCACCCTTTGCCTTGATGACAGTTTTGCACACTCTTGGCATTCTCTCAACCAGCTTCGTGAGATAGTCATCTGGAATGCATTTCAATTAACAGGTGTGCCTTCTTAAAAGTGAATTTGTGGCCAGTCAGTTGTGTTGTGACAAGGTAGGGGGGGTATGCAGAATATAGCCCTATTTGGTAAAAGACAATGTCCATATTATGGCAAGAACAGCTCAAATAAGCAAAGAGAAATGACAGTCCATCATTACTTTAAGACATGAAGGTCAGTCAGTAAGGAACATTTCAATAACTTTTAAAGTTTCTTCAAGTGCAGTCGCAAAAATCATCAAGCGCTATGATGAAACTGGCTCTCATGAGGACCGCCACCGGAATGGAAGACCCAGAGTTACCTCTGCTGCAGAGGATAAGTTCATTAGAGTTACCAGCCTCAGAAATTGCAGCCCAAATAAATGCTTCACAGAGTTCAAGTAACAGACACATCTCAACATTAACTGTTCAGAGGAGAATGTGTGAATCAGGCCTTCATGGTCGAATTGCTGCAAAGAAACCACTACTAAAGGACACCAATAATAAGAAGAGACTTGCTTGGGCCAAGAAACACGAGCATTGGACATTAGACCGGTGGAAATTTGTCCAAATGGGAGATTTCTGGTTCCAACCGCTGTGTCTTTGTGAGACGCGGTGTGGGTGAACGGATAGTCTCTGCGTGCATATTTCCCACCGTAAAGCATGGAGGAGGAGGTGTTATGGTGTGGGGGTGCTTTGCTGGTGACACTGTCTATGATTTATTTAGAATTCAAGGGACACTTAATCAGCATGGCTACCACAGCATTCTGCAGCAATACACCATCCCATCTGGTTTGGGCTTAGTGGGATTATCATTTGTTTTTCAACAGGACAATGACCCAACACACCTCCAGGCTGTGTAAGGGCTATTTTACAAAGAAGGAGAGTGATGGAGTGCTGCATCAGATGACCTGGCCTCCACAATCCCCCGACCTCAACCAAATTGAGATGGTTTGGGATGAGTCGGACCGCAGAGTGAAGGAAAAGCAGCCAACAAGTGCTCAGCATATGTGGGAACTCCTTCAAGACTGTTGGAAAAGCATTCCAGGTGAAGCTGGTTGAGAGAATGCCAAGAGTGTGCAAAGCTGTCATCAAGGCAAAGGGTGGCTATTTGAAAAATCTCAAATATATAATATTTTTTGGTTAGTACATGATTCCATATGTGTTATTTCATAGTTTTGATGTCTTAGCTATTATTCTACAATGTAGAAAATGGTAAAAATAAAGAAAAACCCTTGAATGAATAGGTGTTCTAAAACTTTTGACCGGTAGTGTATGTGTGTTGGAGATTTATCAAAATCCCCTCTGAATACCAGGAGCAGTAAATAAAGTTGAGGCTCTGTCCCTCCCCTCAACCCTAACAACAAAGTTACATTTTGCATGTTTCCCCTAAATGGACCTTGGCCTCCACCGGCACAAAATTCACATCTCAATCTGGTCTCAGCAAGACCGGCTGACGCTGAACCGCCCTTTCTCATTCGACTGGGGTTTTTGAGAAATGTTTACTTGGGAAGTTCATGACCCCATATATCGGCCACAGTGTTGTCATATATGGTTAAACTACACAGACAATCACAAGCAAACCGTTTCCTTGAGAATGCTTTGAGAATTGAAAGGGGGATTAAATAGATCAAATCAATGTAATCTTAGTTTTTTTTAAAGTGTTTCATTAGAATAATGGGGACACATAGCCACAATAAGGAACTGTGCAGTTTCTGTTCTGGACAATTTAGAACTTTACAGCTCAGTGTGACATTTGGCTAGGATAATTGTGGATTACCATAAACAATCTTTAGGCGTTATTGAGTGCTTTTTCTAGGAATATACTCACCCCAGAGAGCATAAATAGCAGTAAATGGTTTGATTGAAGGAAAGTGGGGGGAAATAATTCGATTTGAGTACCTTCCTGTGAGGAAGACATTAACAGACAGGAGAGTGACACCACTAGCTCTCCCCATCCAGTTTGTAAAACATTTACCCTTGTGCTTGTCTGACACTGCAGATGTCAGCCATACTCTTTCAATGTCAGCCAAGATCCCTCAAACGGACAGGCAGGCAGACTGCTGCACTGAGGCTCTGACTGCTCTTAGGGATCATTAATATTTCACTCACTCTATTTACATGTATTCACTTGACCATCAATATGCAGGCTATACAAAATGTGTTATTTTTAACCTTATCAATAATGAACAAATATTAACCCTGTGTGTCTTTGAGACTGGTTTCCTTGACACAGTAAACAGACTGTCTTAGTAAACAGACTGTCTTAGTAAACAGAGCATTTATTCAGTTGTACTAATAGACCATTATATTTTCAGTCCGCTCCACTATCACAATAATCACGGAACTCATCTTAAAGCTCCACTCCACATCAAGATAATTACTCATTTATGACATTTAATAATTACCTAAACATTTATGCGCCCCCACAGAGAGGCCTGAGGAGCAGAGAAGGTCAAAGGGTCAAAAGGCTATCAGGTGTGATTAAAAGAAAGAACTGAAATCATTCTGCCAGTTGTCATTTTACAGAGGCCCTTTGAAAATTGGGGTCATAAAGCGGAGGGGGGCCCGGCTCACAGCTGCAGGGCAACACATGATCCTGGGCTGCCGAGAAACAGAGGGCTGTCAGGCCGAGGGGAGGTTCAGAGGTCATGACCTTTTGGGGTTAAGGCTTCAGACTTCACAAGAGGTACATCTTCAAAAGCCAAGGCCCCATTGGGGAAACTGATTAAGGCAGCAAAATGAACAGGATTTTCCTCGCCCAGTTGTTTGATTCTACTTTTTGTATTATTATTTATGTTGGTTCACTTCAAATTTACTTTCCAACTTCATCCATTCATTGAATTATTAAAACCATCTAATTTTAAAGACATTATCTATTGTATCAAATCAAATACTTTTTTATTTATTATACAAGAGACAAAATTCACAAATGGCAGTCATGTCTTAAGTGTAAAACTAATAATGACTCAATAATCCATGCTTTCTGGGAATGCTATAAAGTCCGGAAGTTTGCCGTCAGAAGTATTACATTGTAAATTTTAATCCATCTGTCTGCATATTTCAAGACATGACATATGGTGTGTAGTGAGATACCCGATGGGTTGGACGATTCTCTTCTCATCACTCATCTTGAAAAAATGTATACTAAAAACATGGAAACCAATCAATCTGCCATCATTAACACCGTGGAAAAATCGAATGATTTATTATTCAAAAATTGAAAGTGTGTGGCCTACGGAGAGAAACAAAATGGTGCAGTTTCAGGCCATGTGGCCTGGGCAGGTGTGATGTAGTTGATGTTTTTATGATGTTGTCGTTTGTATGTGTATGTTTTTTATTGTTTATAAAAATAAAAAATACAAATTGTAAGATTTTATATTAAGGCTTCTTGTTATGTTTACTCTTTTTTAACTATTTTACTTCTAATTGTAAAGTTCTCATCAGGAGGAGGAGCTCATGACACCCCTGGTCTAAATGATGTCACATGGCCTATAAAATGTTAATTGCTGTGTGTGTTTACGTAACATGGGAGGTCAAACCATGTGCTCAAAGTTCAAACACTAGTAGAGCTATGGATATTCACAGACTCAGAGCTGCCATGAGCAGAGCACATGCAGAGCGAGCTGCACCCAGGGAGCGAGTGACAGTAGAGAGCAGGTAATGGATTTACTAACAGAGGAAATTATTTCAGGTTTCGGGCAAGGCCTTCAATTTGGCAGAAGCAATCGGGCCTGGGCAGGTAGGGCCTGAACGTTGTGGCATGGGTGGGGCTCAGGCTTAAAATGTATGGCCGTGTAAGGCTGTAAAAAACATACACAGACCAAATAATTACAATTTATATATCTTAGCAGCGGAGAGAAAATGTTGCAATTTCAAAGCTAATCTCCTGCAATTCCACACATCCTGCCATGAAGCTGAAATAACATTTTGCAGTTTTAAAGCCAATTTCCTGCAATTCTATAAATGTTGCCATGGAGCTGAGAGAAGTTTTTTAACAAATGTCCTATAATTCTATGCATTTTTGCATGGCTAATGCTGTGTTCTTATGCTCAAACATTATAACAAAATCAATGGGGGCCTGATTGTCTAGCTTTTATTTTGTGATTGTAAATTCTCAAAGATTATAGGCAATTATTGAAAAATATATACAGTACCAGTCAAAAGTTTGGACACACCTACTCATTCCAGGGTTTTTCTTTATTTTTACTATTTTCTACAGTGTAGAATAATAGTGAAGACATCAAAACTATGAAATAGCACATATGGAATCATGTAGTAACCAAAAAAGTGTTAAACAAATCAAAATATATTTGAGATTTGAGATTCTTCAAAGTAGCCACCCTTTGCCTTGATGACAGCTTTGCACAATCTTGTCATTCTCTCAACCAGCTTCATGAGGTAGTCACCTGGAATGCATTTCAATTAACAGTTGTGCCTTGTTAAAAGTTAATTTGTGGAATTTCTTTCCTTCTTGCGTATGAGCCAATCAGTTGTGTTGTGACAAGGTAGGGGTGGTATACAGAAGATAGCACTATTTGGTAAAAGACCAAGTCCATTTTAAGAACTTAGAAAGTTTCTTCAAGTGCAGTTGCAAAAACCATCAAGCGCTATGATGAAACTGGCTCTCATGAGGACCGCCACAGGAAAGGAAGACCCAGAGTTACCTCTGCTGCAGAGGATAAGTTCATTAGAGTTATCAGCCTCAGAAATTGCAGCCCAAATAAATACTTCACAGAGTTAAAAAAACAGACACATCTCAACATCAACTGTTCAGAGGAGAGAGTGAATCAGGCCTTCATGGTTGAATTGCTGCAAAGAAACCACTACTAAAGGACACCAATAAGAAGAAGAGACTTGCTTGGGCCAAGAAACACGAGCAATGGACATTAGAGGGTGGAAATCTGTCCTTTGGTCTGATGAGTCCAAATTTGAGATTTTTGGTTCCAACCGCTGTGTCTTTGTGAGACGCAGAGTAGGTGAATGGATGATCTCCGCATGTGTGGTTCCCACCGTGAAGCATGGAGGAGGAGGTGTGATGGTGTGGGGGTGCTTTGCTGGTGACACTGTCAGTGATGTATTTAGAATTCAAGGCACACTTAACCAGCAAGGCTACCACAGCATTCTGCAGTGATACGTCATCCCATCTGGTTTGCACTTAGTGGGACTATCATTTGTTTTTCAACAGGACAATGACCCAACACACCTCCAGGCTATGTAAAGGCTATTTGACCAAGGAGAGTGATGGAGTGCTGCATCAGATGACCTGGCCTCCACAATCACCCGACCTCAACCCAATTGAGATGGTTTGGGATGAGTTGGACCGCAGAGTGAAGGAAAAGCAGCCAAGAAGTGCTCAGCATATGTGGGAACTCCTTCAAGACTGTTGGAAAAGCATTCCAGGTGAAGCTGGTTGAGAGAATGCCAAGAGTGTGCATAGCTGTCATCAAGGCAAAGGGTGGCTACTTTGAAGAATCTAAAATCTAAAATATATTTTGATTTGTTTAACACTTTTTTGGTTACTACATGATTCCATATGTGTTATTTCATAGCTTTGATGTCTTCACTATTATTCTGTAGAAAATAGTAAAAATAAAGTTAAACCCTTGAATGAGTAGGTGTGTCCAAACTTTTGACTGGTACTGTAGGTTCATTATCTTTTCTACTTACTTACTATTTGACTTTAGACGTTTACATTTACACTGAAAGCGTAATATCGATGTGAAAGCGTAATATCGTGATATCGATGTCATCCTGCGACCCACCTGGACCACTGCCGTGACCCACAAGTGGGTCCCGACCCACAGTTTGGGAACCACTGATCTATGGCAATCTATGGTAACTTTGGTCATTTATACTTCATATATATTCATATTTTATATCCGTGTCCATATTGTCCACGAGTTTCTAGTGGATAGACCAAATGGTTCAAGAGAAAATAGCCTAATTAATGAAAAAACCATCTAATCAACAATGGCATTATTTTAAATTAACTCAGCAACTCTTCCAACTATTGACTTTTTTTTTTTACAACTGCCACCAGTTTCATGCTGAAACCCTCATATTAAACACAAGTGGTATTCACTAAGTTGATGGTTTATGTTTAGGGTAATGTTTTACAGCTTTGTCATTCCAATTTGTAATTAATTATTTTATATACTTCATGTGATAAGGCCACATAGAGGGCCAGAGATAATAACAGACACCTGTGATAATCTGAAGTACCCAAAGGGGCCACTAGACGTCTTGTGATCGATTAACATAAAATCCTTGAAAGTTACAAAAATGATTGTAGTTTACTGGTAAATTTAGAAAGTTTCCAGTAATATACTCTCCCTTTGCAACCCTAAACACTAGTATGAGCGGGTTGACTGAACATCTGTGGGGGGGTTTCATCAGAACAATCACTAAAGACTAAAGACAAATGTTGGCCCTGCATGGCCCCCATGTGAGTAAACAAAACAATTTGATAAATGAAAATAGGACAGAAAATAAAAACAACAGTTTTAATTTGCATCATCCCAATAAAATAGTGTTTGTTTGAAACCTTTTGTGAACTTTTGTACAGTTGAAGTACCCTCTTGTTAGTGGGAAGCTGTGCAGATCCTTGACAAACTTTAGAATTTCATGTGAACAATGCTCTTGACCGAGTTTTGACCAAAAATACACTTCTGAACTTGTTTTTGAGGCCTCTGACTAGCCTATGAGAAATGCCAAGTTCTCAGAGGCCTTGTTTGACTCATTTTGAATCATTGGTGACCTGCTGTGCTGCATGCATCCTTCTGGCCCCATGTCGAGGTCAGGGAATCAAAGGGAGAAGCACAGACAAACAGCTGATTTTCAAGTTTTACACCTTGACCTCTGTTTAAACTTGTGCCTCCTTTATGCTCGCTGCTGTTTTGGCAGTGGGAGGAAATTGAGGCCATTCAGGGCTTGATAAGGATCTTGGGAAGGAGAAGTTCACCCAGGGGAAAGGTTACTGAAAGTTTAAAGAGAGTGCAGCCAGTCATGGGAGGATTAAATAAAGGGAAAGCTAGTCAGGCTAGGGCTGCTGAGGAACTGAGCAGGATTTCAAAAGTGCACTGTCTGCAAACGGACAAAAACCAGACTGTTCACCCACTGGACTTCAACATTCAGAAAGTTTGGGTTGAATTTCCTTTCACCTTTAAAAAGTCCCTCTCCTCTTTCTCTTCCAGTCTCTCTCTAACTACTGGCTGTTTTCTGTCCCTGAGCAGAGTTGCTGCTTCATGAAAGGTATCATCAGGATGTCTGAAAACAGGACTTCAGGTGTTTTATGCAGATAATATAATGTCATCTATTTTAGTCTGAGGGAGAGATGTGATGTGGATTCAGCTTCAAAGGGTATACCATGGTGCATGAGTCCAGGGCACATCTACTGACCTCCACTCCTGTCCTCCTTCCTTTTAATGCCTTTCCTGCCTTTGTTAAGATCTGGCAGAGAAGTGACCAACAGAAAACTCAGAATCAAAGATAGCGGAACTAGATGACGTCCTCAGGGCTTAGAATGCACCATGAATGAGGAAGCTGAACAGCAACTGACTCACACTGACGATATGTGTATGGGAATATAGAGCAATTTAAAACAAATGAATAAGATACATTCAATGTGTGAGGAATAAACAATGAAATCAATCATATCAAATACAGTAGTACAATAATAAGTTATTATAGTTAGGGAAGGTGAATATAGTAAATGAAACAGGAGCATTTTAGTACTTTATTTTGGAGATATCAGTGCAAATGAACACCAAAAAAAGGAAAACATAAAAAATGAAATAATTTTTCAGGATGTCACATGGAAAAATGAAACACTTTCTTTTTGCTACAAATGTATGTTTCAGATGCACAATGCAGTAGGTCTATGATTGTACTTCATACCTCCGCTCTGTCATCAACCAGTAACAGAAAATAAATCCACAAAAATATTCAATGCACGTTTATTTTCACACGTTTTTTCCACTTGCTCAACAGTCTGGTTATTTAGGGACTGCTCATGTTCTAAATGACCCCATCTCTCTCTGTGATAAAAATACCTATTTTAAGACTTGACATTTTGCCCCATCACCAGTAGGGATACACAGGTAGTTCCCATGCGTCTGCATGCAACAGGCAGCAGTGAGGAGAGTCAGACAGTATTACACAACACAGCGCAGGATAGATTATCATTTACCACATAGAGACACATGCAAAGAACAAACCAACCAAAAAATGGGCATAGCATCCTCTGTCATTTGTATGTATGTACACTATTACGCATAGAATTCATATTTACATTTTTCCGGGCATTAAAAACTAGGGTATAATATTTTCCTTCAACAATACAAAATAGTTATCTTTCATAATGAAAGTACTATTTACACAAATATATTTAACCATTGTGAAAATCTATTAATAATAGAAGAAACGTACTGAATATGTACTTCATATGTATATGTATTAAAAAAGATCACATGTAAGACTAAATGGATGACAGCAGTGTGTGAAACTGAAACTGTGAAACTGATCAAATACAGTACAATCCAAATAACGAGCTAGAGATCAGATAAGCCCTCAAGACACCGAAAATGTCTCAATGATTATTGGGTGAGAGGTTCACGTCATATCCAGCTGCTTTAAAATGTTGCTGCAGTTTCTTCTTTATTTCCATGCAATTATTTTGACATTTTAATATGAGCTAAGAAACCGCCAAGAAAGTAAAAGGTGTCTATAAAGCACGAGAATCAAGAAACACAAGATAAGCTTTACAAACTGTCAAATTCTCAATGGATAACAACACTGACATTTTTTCATTACATGCCATAAACATATTATTTTTAAGGACACCAACAGCTCAACTTTGACAGTGCAAACTCAGGGGTACAATATCAAATTAGACTGCTTTTTCTTTTCTTTTTTTCAGAATATGAATTTATATTTCAAAACCATTCATTTTGAATTCATTTGGAATTAACAGTTATGCAGATGCTGCAGTATTTTAACCGTTGCTCCGACCTGTATACACCACAGGAGGTTGGTGGCACCTTAATTGGGGAGGACGGGCACGTGGTAATGGCTGGAGAGGAATAGGTGGAAAGGCATCAACAACATCAAACATATGGTTTCCATGGTTTCCATGTGTTTGATGACATTCTATTTGCGCCGTTCCAGCCATTATTATGAACCGTCTTCCCCTCAGCAGCCTCCACTGGTATACAACTACTACTGCCACCCACACACTCACTCTCCCACAGGTGGGCTCGTCAAAGGTTTTTTAAATAACCTCTACTACTACTATACAGTAATAGCTGTATTACCAGTTGTATTACCATCTATTAAGACGTCACCCCGCATCTGCACTGTCAAAACGTAGCCCCAACAAGTTCATTACATATCAAAGCAAAATGCAATGCGTTGTGACCACATGAGCCCTGTCTGTCAGTTGACATAGCCGACTCACTGATGATCATAGAATTAAATCAGTCTTGAGGAGACGGTGCAGTAGCAACCAATACAGTGCCTTCAAACAGAATGGAATTGTAGGTACCTTTAGTAAATTTTATTATGAACATTGTTCTCAAGCTCTTCCTTTAAACATGTCTCTATCGTGTATGTTTTAAATCACTGCTGTGCTTGCCCTGGTATAAAAATATTTAGGGTTTGATCAAAAATTGATGCTCTCTATCTGAAAACTTCCTGATGGGAAAATAAATAAATATTCAGCAAAACTGAGCGCTAACATCAATAATAAATGTCGCTGGAAATGTTCTTCATAAATGTTTTACAGGTGGCAACAAAGAGGACACAGAATAGTGATATGTGTGCAATACAGACACAAATCATTGGAGTAAAACCAGACAACTTCTTTGAAAGGTGCTTTCTTTCATTAATTTAAGAATGTGAAATACATACTGTATGGAAATCACCAGTGGGCATGTTAAAATTTTGGTTCAAGTAATTTGACATTCTGTTGAAGTAGAGCTATATCGTACCGCCCATTCCGTAAACCGAGCCATCGATAATTATGATACAGTAATGAAAAGAATGCCTTGAATTCATTTGCTCTGGTATTTTCCTCACTCTTGCATTCCTTGTTGTTATTTCTTCTCATCAAACTACAAATGAATTTGGCAATTTTTTATGTTTTAGTTAATGAAAGTCATTAGTTTTTGTGGCTGTGCTTGTTGTTATTGTAGGGAGGGGACAGGGAGGAGTGCTGGGTGGTGGTGGCGGAGCTCAGTCTGTGTTCATAGGCATCATGGCCGTCATTACCCGGCTCCTCCTTTACCCTTACTCCCCCTGGCCCTGACCCCTGGGTTCCCTCCGCCTGGTCCCTCCCCTCCCTCCTCAGCTGAGCGGTGCCCTTTTGCAGCATGTAGTACAGGATGGGGTTGGAGCGGGTGAGCCTGGGGGAGTCTGGGCTCAAGTCACAGCCCTCCTCCTCCTCCTCCTCCTGGTCTCGACCTGCCCACCGCACCGGGCTCTCCGGCTCCTGTTTCACCGTGGTGGGCTCCCGTTTAGGCGAGTCCTGACGGGGTGGAGGAGCTGTGTGTCGCCCCCAGGGGGTGCTTTGACTGATGTCCCCTGTCGGGGGGGTGGGCAGGGGTCTGAGGTGGCTGGGGGGCCCTGAGTTGAGGGAGCTATGGGGGTGGTGCCAGGGCAGGGTAGGCAGGTTGAGGAGGTCATGGTGATTGTAGCCTGGCTGATTGAGGTTGAGGATGCTCCCGTTGGCTTTACCGTTGGTCTGCAGCACAGAGGGGCTGTGGACCCCCCGGGGCTGCTGGGACAGCTCCTTCAGACAATTGTCAGACAGGAGCAGCTGTTTGAGCACGTTGAATCCCCGGCTCTCCCTAGGGAGGAGAGATTCACTGCTGGGGCTCCTGGCTGGGGCCTCCTCCTCATTAGGGCTCCTAAAGCCCCTGTGGTAATCAGGCTCCTCCTGTATCTGGCTATGGACCAGGCTTTGGACCAGGCTGCTGTGGCTGTGGCTGCTTCCAATGTCCACCATGGCCCTCTGAGGGCTGCCATTGTTCAGGCTCTCAGCCAGCTCTGAGCAGAGCCGTCTCTTTTTAGGGCTGGGCCCCTTGTGGTGGTAGTCTCTCTGCTCCTCCTTCACAGGGACAGGGCTGGGCCGGCGATCTGTGTGTGGCTGTGTAGCGCTGGTGTAGTAGGTAGCGCTCTGCTGTTTTAGGAGCTGGCTCAGGAGGCCATATTTAGCAATGACCTCTGTGGGCCGGGGCTCTGTTTTTAGGTCCTGCTGGGGTTCAGAGAGGGGGCTGTGCCTGTCGTCATACCCTCCTCCTCCTCCCCCTCCTCGTCCTCCTCCTCCCCGTCTCTTTCTGCTCGTCACATCCTGACACACTGCAGAGGACAACAGGCCCTCTTCCCCCGGTTCAGTTTTAACCTTGAAGTCTGCTGCCGAGGGCCCGCTGGAGCTGTCACAGATGACAGAGGTGCCAGGGGGCTTCTCATAGCAGCTCCCCACCGCCGTCTCCACACTGCACCTCCCACCGGACCTGTCTCTGTCTCTGTGGGTGGCTGAGGCTACGGAGGAGGCAGAGCAGGAGCCTGCTCCCAGCAGGAGCTGCAGTACTGTGCGACGCTCCAAAAGGTTCTCGATTTGGGACGAGGTGGGCGACACCTTCCCCCGGCGACCGAACGACGGTGTGCCGCTGCCCGAGGGCCTGTCTGAGAGGGGGGTAGTTGTTTTGTTCCTCTGGATGGGGGCGTTGAGCCTCTCCAGCAGAGCCAGAGGCCTGCCACCACCCACCTCCAGCTCCCGGCTGGGTACTTTGCTGGGAGCCATGGGTGGGGAGGGTGAGGCAGTGCCGCACTGGGCCAGGTTCTGTAACAGTTTACTGGCGCTGAACGCCGGCTCATCTGCAGCTTTCTCAGCAGGGAAGGGTTTAGACTTACACAGATCCAGAGGGCTGGACTGGACATGAGGAGAGGGGTAGGAGAAGGGGGATGGGGTGCTGCTGGGGTCTCGGCTGAGAGAGTACAATGGAAGGCCTGTGCCTGATCTGTCCAGAGGGCTCTGTGTCCTGACTTCCTCCCAGGGGGCCAGTGATTTAAGTGGGCCCCGTGACAGACTGGACAGGGTTGCGTCATGCTGCAAATCGGGATTAACCACAATTTTGTTTACCTTGTCGTTATTCTTGCGCTCCAGAAGGAGCTGCATGAGAGTGACCCTGGGGTGAGACTTAAGGTCTGGGCTCATTTCAAGCTCCTTCTTAACCTGGGGAACCTTCAGCCCGGAGGTATCCGGCTTCCACTTGTTTAGCAGGGACTCAGTGAGTTTGTCTAAGGAGGAGGAAGAGGAGGAAGAGAAAGCAGTGGAGGAAGAGGAGAGAATGGTAGAGGAGGAAGAGAAAGCAGTGGAGGAAGAGGAGAGAACGGTAGAGGAGGAAGTGAAGACAGTAGGGGCAGAGGAGAAGACAGCAGAAGAAGAGCTGGAGGAGAAAGCAGTAGAAGAGTAGGAAGCAGAGGTGAAGGGGGAGGTGGCTTTAGGCCTGGTCTCTGGGGCTCTGGTGTTGGCCCTGCTCCTCATAGAGAGGTCAATAGGAGAACAGCTGGAGTAGGAGCTCTCTGCGTCGCTGCAGCTCTCCTCTCTTTTGGCCAGGCTCTTCTCCTGGACGGAGCACTCGCTGTCGGAGGTGACTGAGGAGCCGCGGCTAGGGGGCAGGACCCCACAGTCGCCCTCCAGGTGCCCATTCTTAGTCAGCTGCTTCTGGTTGTTGTGGTTGTTGAGGAGCAGCAGGAGCAGGCTGCTACAGGTCTGGGGGGGCCTGGCGGGGCGCGAGTCAAAGCCACGTTTCTCCCTAGTGGGGGTTTGGGGTTGGGTCTGGGTGTGGGGGGTGAGGGGCAGAGGAGGAGGGGTGGGGCGGGGCGAGCTGTGGGCTGGCAGCAGAGAGGAGGGGCTCCGCTGCCTTGAGCTGGAGTTTAGTGCCAGTCGGGGGAGTGTTGTTGTCGCTGTCCTGTTTTGGGCGGTTAAGGAGCTTAGTGCGTCTGGGGCAACTGTGGTGGTGCTGGTGGGCGGAGCCTCTCCCGCACTGGGCGGCCTCTTGTCCTGGGTCTGCTGCGTTGCCATGGCGGCCAGCCTCTCGCTGGCCGTGTGGCCCGAGTGCTGGATCTTGAGTGCATGCTCCCTACTGTACTGCTGCAGGTGGGCCTCACTGGACAGCAGTAGGGCCAACTGACTGCAGGCCACACTGGGCTTGGGCGAGGGGGCGGGGCTGGAGCGGATCTTCACCAGGTTGGCCACAGCCTTGAGCCGTTCTGCACAGGACTGAGCGTCAGTGGCAGCAGCAGCAGTGGTGGGGGCAGAGGGAGGGGTGCTGCTCTGTACCAAGCAGGGGGACTCAGAGGGCCTGTCCTGGCTGTGGCCGTGGCCTCGCCGGCTATAAGGCGTAGTACTGTGGTTCTGCAGCTTGCTCTTCCTCATCAGGCCCTTGAGGCGGCTGGAGGCCATGCCGTAGCAGGGGAGCCGCTCCTTGTCTGCAGCAGGAGGGGGCTCAGTGGGCGGGGAGCGCTCGCTGGGGGGTTTGGTGGACTGCTGTGACATGGCCACATTCTGCAGTCTGGAGCTGAAGGACTGGAGCAGGGAGGCCAGCAGGGTGCTCTCCCCAGCGTGAGGAGAGCCCTCCAGGGCCCCGTTTTGCAGGCCTCCTCCTCCCCCCTGGCTGGGCATCTCCACAGGGGGGGAGCTCAGCCTCTGGGCCCCAGGCTCATTCCAGGACCCTGAGCGGAGCAGCCGGGCCTTCTTCAGGTTCTGGGAGGCCCCATGGTGCAGGGCAGGGCCGTTCCCGGCCTTCTGAACAGCGACAATGGCGGGGCCGTGGCTGGGCAGCTGGAAGGGCCGGGCCGTCTTGTTGACCTGCTCCACCTGGTTGCCGTGCCCGTGGGCAGCCTCTGATCTCCGGGTTGCCGTGGCCCCAGGCCCAGACGCAACGGGATGCATCAGTAAACCTTCCAGATAAGTTAGAACAGCTGAATCCGTGTGTGTCTCAGGGCCAGGCTCCTCCCCATGAGTCATGTTCAATACTAGGATCCCCCTCGTATGGTTCAGCACTGCTACTGGGAATAACAAGGTCCACTAGGTTATCAGGTACTGTACTTTCAGATATTGATAAGAGGTAAGTATGCACATGGGCAGGTTCTAGTCTTTACAGATACTGGAATCCACGGGCTCAATGTAAAGTCATCCCTTCTCCACAGTGGAAAAAGCTACTAATACACAGAAAATGTGGCCATGACGGGAGCCATTTGGGGGCTCTCACCCGGCCCTCGCTGGCATTCCTGTGTGCCTGTGAACACCGGATGCTCCCAGAATGCCCGGTATAGGCTTATTCAGTGAGCGGCGAGGAGTGAGGAGGCAGCGGGATTTCACCACCACAGTGATGTTGACGCATTCCGTGGCTGTGGATGTTTGTGATGTGTGTCTGTCGGCAGGCCCGGGGGCGGTTCTCTATGTGGCGCCTTTCCGCTCTCCTGATCTCAGACGGGGGACCTATGGGAGCAGAGAGAGAAAGAGAAAGAGAGAGAGAGAGAGAGAGAGAGAACAAGAGAGAGAGATAGAGAGAGGGAGAGAGGGAGAGAGAGAGAGAAAGAGAGAGGAGAAACAGCGTGAGAAGCAGGGATTTGCAGCACGGTAACACTACATCACATTCATTTCAACACCTTGTTTACCATTCCTGTTACTTAGCAACATTTCAGTTTGACTGCACACATATTTTTTTCTTTCAACCGAACCGACGACGACAAATGTAGATTAGGGTCTGATTATATTCAAATGGAAAATTCAAGCCCACCACCTCGAAAACATTCAGGTCTTCAAGCCGTAAGCATCTCGTTGCAATGTGTCTGCGCTGTCGTTCAAGAGTGAAGGGCCTGTAAGAGTTGTGCATCATTTCTTATGCAGCTTGTCATTTCAGTGGATTATACCCCCTCCCTCCCTACTACCACTCCTCCTGCACTTGAGCATCTCACACTACCCGTCTCCGATCTCACACAGCAGCTGTGTACTCAGTGCCCCCACACACACACACACACACACACACAACACACACACACACATACACGCACGCAGACACACACCCACACCCACACACCAGTGCCACAGAGGGTATAATGACTGAATGCTCTCCCACCTGGGTACAGTCCTGGCTGCCCTGGTGCCTATGGAGAGCTCTGGCATTATCACCACCTGCCCAGCTAGATCCCTCTCCTGCCTCAGTTGATCCCTGTCTGGAAAATATATGGACCCACACTTCTGTTCTCAGTGTCAGTGACATTGTAAAAAAAGCCCTGAAGGTATTCTAAAAATCAGAACTGCATTGACTTGACATGAGCCCGGTTATTATGTACAACGGCAGCACAGGTTCCCTCAGTACTGACATTGGCCTCCACAGAGATGAGACAGGATATGGCTAGGTTGAGCTGCCAAATGTGTGTATGTGTGTCTCTGTGTGTCTCTGTGTGTGTGTGTGTGTGTGTGTGTGTGTGTGTGTGTGTGTGTCTGTGTGGATCCGGTGCACCTGTCACACTGTGGCTGTGCAACCGTCAGGAGGGCAAGACACTGACACTCAGGCGACTGACCGCCGTTGCCGGTTGCCATGACAGTGGCCCTGAGAGACCAGCGGTATGAACCCTGTCAGGCTGGTCTCTGTGGTTACGGAACACGTCCCATAGTCAGGGCCGCAGCTCATAAAGGTTAATTAATACAGAGAGTTTCCAACGCCACCTCACCTCAGCTGCCTGATTGACGCCCAACGTCTCTCCCTGAAGCGCCCTGCCTGTTCCACCTTTGGCGTGAGTGGGCCTACAGGGTCAACGCGACAAGACAGCTTTTCATTATGATGACTGGAGGTCAGTGATGATGCAGTCTAACCTAAAATATGTGGAACAGGACAGTGTAGGGTCACAACGAAAGGACAGATAGGATTTAGCCATAGCCCTTAATTATGGAGGTCAGTGATGATGCAGACTAACCGTGACCCAGGACAGTATAGCCCATTATAATGACTGGAGGTCAGTGATGATGCAGTCAGTGTAACCTATATAATAATATGTGGAATGAAGCAGCCAGGGCTGACAACCACAACACAGTAGGCTGTCTATAATCTGAGTGAAATCCATCTCCTGGGATGGCCCCACAGATCCACAGGTTGGGACGACTGTAAAGGCCACCAAAGTGGCACCTTTAATGGCACCTTGAAAATTAGCAAGGATTAGTTGTGGGATTACAGTTGATCAGATAGCCCATCTGAGAGCCTGCGATGAAATACTGGGATGGAACAAGAAAAGGAAAAGGAATAAGAAGTGTGCCATTTCAAGATGTCTGAGTCAAAGCCTTCTTGATAAGCCAGCCCACCCTCAAGGTTTAGAAGGACCACGTCTGGCCAAGATAAGAAATTACTTAATTAAGGTTGGCCCATCAGCGTTGAATACAGTTCAAGGCCAGATTTAAGATGACCCAAATCTGAGAACAACAAAAGCCAACCTGGTCACCTCGGCCTGGACTGCAGCGACGGACCATCTGACGTCTGCTGTCCTGCTAATCTTAGATGGCAGGATTAGGGCTATTTTCCCGCCGTGCTGGCCGACCCAAGGGCTTAACTCAATTTAAAAAGGAACGCAGTGTTTGGAAGGGTCAGTAAACATGTAAACAAATGTTTACCGTCAAGATAGTTTAGTCACTTAGCTAGAGACCTGTGTGTGTCATAACATTGGGTTCAAATGTCCACAAATGTGGAAGTACCTGAAAATGAACTGGAATTTACTCAAAACAGAACCTAGTCTCGGCTGGTGACACTGTATTTTAGGCTTGACTCTGACCTTGGCTTTAACCCATCAAAATATTATAATCAATTGGAAATTAAGATGTAATACAGGGTTATAAGGCCCATAAAGTGGAAAGTATAAAAAATGAAAATCTAAGTATAGGTAGTGGCCCTGTCCTGTCTGTGGATAGGCAGGGTTAGCTCGGACTTTATGAAGGACAGGGCCCTTGACAGCAGCCATGACAGCGCTGAGGTCAAAAAGCCCTGGAATTTCAGGGGCAGCAGCAGGAGAAAGCATGTGCTGTAGGGCTGGACGGTAAACTGTAAAAAACTATATACCGGTATTCATTCACAGACCGGTTTGGATTTAACGGTATTTTAATGTTTGATTTGTTACATTAAATAATTCAGTAATGACTCGAAAAAATTATGGCAATCATCAGTTTTTATCGCCAGTAAGATACTGCTAACAGCTGAGAACTGCTAGCTAACTTCACTGAGGTATAATAAGAACTAGAGACTGTGTCCAAGATGTTCAACCATTGTTTTCAACGTAATTTACTCACGTTCGCATATGCTGATTCATGGACGTCTATTTCCGGGTTGCATCCGGTTTACAGGGCCCAACTTCACATGCACACTAGCACTCAAAAACATGGCAGACACTGGATGAATATAAAATGTTAATATCTTCGGCTGTAAGTGCTGAAAAAAAAATCGGCATCATCAACAATTATTTGAATAATTCAATAGATGTTTTGTGCCCAAAGGTGATGACTAAAGTGTCTTATTAGGAATTGTCTAATTTGACTTCTGTATGTGGCCGTCTATGGAAATTGTCTTTCTGGGCAGGGCGTCAGTTAAACTGCAGTAACGAAGCAAAACTGTAGGAGCAGTCGAAACCGTGCTTCTATACCGGAGCCCTGGCTCCTTGGGTAACTTGCTAGCACAAGTCAACAACTTTGGTAGGGCAACCTTGCCAAATAGAGACCCCCGAAATCACCCGACTACCCCTAGTGGTGTTAGTAAGAACTGCAACTGAAGCCAAAAATGCACAGTTAAAGAGGACAATTATTATTCTGTTAAGGAAACGTTTTTTTGACGAAATAGAGGCACACTAAGACAAAAGAAACGTGACACAGTGTGTAAATGATACATTAGCGCAGGAAATTAAGAAATTGATTAAAATGCTGGAATTGAATGCTGGAATTGAGCAAATAACTATGCAAATGGGAACCATTGGTCAAGTGCCAGAGTAAGAGTCTACAAAATAGGATTTTGATTACTATGCAATGTTCTACAAATAGAACCGCTTCACTGTCAGTTTTGTCGTCCTATTATTTTAGATTTACATTTTTTATACTTTCCACTTGATGGGCCTTATAACCCTGTATTACTTCTTCATTTCCAGTTGATTATAATATTTTGATGGGTTAAAGTCAAGGTCAGAGTCAAGCCTAAAATCCTCTGGCCATATCACCCAGCCCTAGTGTACTGTAAATGAGTGTGCATGTTGCACTGTGAACAAATAAATGACCTTAATAAATGGAGCCTGTCCTCTAAGCCTAGCCCCTAAAGCCCAGACCCCTCTCTGCTTTCAGGAGCAGCAGGCGATACAGCAGTGTGTATTACTATTACATTATCTCGCCTGGTGTACATATTGAAAATTATCTTACACATCTGTTAACATGTCATCTCATTCCTGGCCCCCAAAAGCCTGACCCCTCCCCCATCTCCATGGTGAGACACCAAAGGGCCAATGAGCCGCTTTCCACCGACTCCAGTTACCACGGTGATTGATTATCCATTATCTTTGACAATGTCACGCAATGACACACAAACATATTTTAAAGTGATTTTTACTACAGTTGCCAGGGTCAAAAGGGAGGCCAGCTTCATCATTCCCTGACCGACCGGTTACTCTCATCCTCTCCTTTCTTCTTTCCTCTCCTCCTTTCTCTCCCGCCGCTCTCCTCTTCTCCTCTCCTGTCCTCCTTCCTTCCTCTGCTCCCTCTCCTCTCTCCTCCCTCCTCCCTCTCTACTCTCCTCCTCTCCAGAGGCACTAGGAACAGGAAGGTTAGTGACCTATCAGCCATTTCCTCTGTGGAATTAACAGAAAATTGGTGTGAATACAACCCAATGCAGGGATTAGATATCCAAGTCTGACCTTCGATCACCCTCACTCACGTAGGGCGTCAGATTGATCCCAACATCCCCTAACACCCCCCCCCCCTTCCTCAAAGTGAACGTTTCCTAAATGACCTTCATTGTCAGGAATGGTAATCCATTTAACTCATTTTAAATGTATGAGTCAAAACAAAATAATTAAAATGGGGAAGAGCCACAGGAGCAGGCAGTTAAAGTCAAGGTCATTCACACCGCCCAGGCTTTCCACTTGACGCAACAGCTGGTGTCCATGCAAAGCTCTGAGCGTTAATAAAAAGTGACAATGCAGCCCGAACGGTGTGTATCACTAATGTCTGACACCAGCCTTGCAGATGTGTTCTCCCTGCATTAAAGTGGAGTCAAGGTTAAAGGAATTTGAAAGGAGAGGCGGTGCCTAAACACTATTATATCATGCAATCTGCAGGCCAGCCTGCTGCACATACTCAACAGGGTACCTCACTTACACATGCAGCGTGACCGCCATTTGTAAATTCAATATGGCCCGGCCTGACATGATTAAATAAGACAAAAAACAAGCTACCAACCTGACCAAATGCAATCGTTCAAACCGGGAATACAAGTGAACTTACACGCAGTAGGAAAGTCAAATTTAAAGCTCTGTCTCACCTTGGCAGAGGTAAACAAGAGCATAACAGGCTACTGAACAGTGTGAGATCACAACAAAGAATAGGTTAGAGATAAGTCAATCAGGACCAAGTTACATTGAAAACGCACAAGCACATGCACAAACACACACGAACTAGGGCACTCTGACCCAATTCTAAGGATGCATTGACCAAACAACTCTTGCATAGTGCACAGACTCCCCCATGCTCGCTCGCTCTCTCTCACACACACAAGAAAAAGGATATTAAAATAAGACAAAGCTGTACCTTCTACACACTCTACACACACCATCCTGCTGGAACAGCCATACTCCCCAGTCAGTCTGACAAGTGAACATGAACATTGCGTGGTGACCTAACACTAACATCACTGGCTCTGACAAACCAACGTGAACAGAACAGAGTTCCCCAGTTACAGGCCTGTGTCAGGCCTTCACGGGAGGAGAGGAGAGGGGGGTTTAACTTCTGTACTCATCAGTACAAAGAGTTCTCAGGGGGAGAACAGAAAATAATTAATGCACATTGATGAGTCATCTAAGCAATTCAGAGCCTAGCATACTGGCGGGATGAAGAGAGGAGGGGAGAGGAAAGGAGAAGACACACCCGAACCCAGATGACCCTGGATGATATCACTTTTCCCCCCTGTGCCCTGGCCTGCATGGGAGCCAGACCTGAAATGGAGTGGCCGCTCCGGGCCCTGGGTCTACAACAGAACAGCAAAGCTATCAAAATGTTTGTGTCCATAGTAAATATTTGTGCGGCGGTAGAAGACCCACCCAAGGGCTATTTCCTGAGAGAGAGAGAGCTGGAGAATTAGTGTGTTGATTAAAACACACACACATACATTCCTTTATCTTAATGAGCCGTGGCCGCTATCAATCTAGACCTATTCATTCCTATTGGGCCTCCAAGTGAATCTTATGCTAACGTTGTCTATTCAACATACATACTCTTTTTTTATTGCCCCCCAAAGGAACAAGACATTTTTCATGTGAAGCAGCCTCAGCATGAGGTTGGAGGAACTGGAAGCCATAACAGCTGATTAGTCCAGGGCCATGAAGCCAAAGGACACATCTAGTCATCTAGAAGCCCTTTGAAGGTATTTGAACCAGCGATCATGATGATGGCTGAGGGAAATAGGCCACTTTCCCATTGAAATCATCTGTCCCTCCCTGTGTCAGGCTGCTGCTGCCCAGAACATTGGCTACTAAACCATGTTAAAAAACCCTGTCCTTTAATGAACGATTTCCATAATATTATTGGCTTCTATCCTAAACAGCTTCCCCTCTCTCTCTCTCGCTCTCTCTCTCTCTCTCTCTCTCTCTCTCTCTCTCTCTCTCTCTCTCTCTCTCTCTCTCTCTCTCTCTCTCTCTCTCTCTCTCTCTCTCTCTCTCTCTCTCTCTCTCTCTCTCTCTCTCTCTCTCTCTCTGTGTGTGAGTCAGCAGGATGGATCTTTATTTGGTTAAAGGAGTAGTCTGCTGATATAGGATGAGTAATTCTGGGATGCTTTGTGAATAAGATGGCCAGCTTGTGACAGAGGACTAAGTGACAGAAAAAGAGGGGACATCTCTGCCTGCTCGCCAATCATTTTACCATTCATAATGCCTCTATTGACCTACTTCACCAGGAGTTTTTAAATCATTCTAATGGTTCTGCCCACAGTGAGCTCTGAGAATGGCTTGGGCGGGGAACGATTTGGGTACAATGCACTGTATCAGGACATTTTCTTTAGACATTTTCTTTAGCCTATCAGAATAGGCCCTGTTTTTTTCTCTCTTTCTGCTCTTCTCCCTGTTATTTTTCTTGACATCACTAAGAATACCATCTCATTCAAAGTCACACAATTAAATGAATCTCTTTAATCAATTAAGTGCACTTAACCCACTAAAGGATAAAATGATTAAGCGTAACCTTTTGGGAGAAAACCTCAGGCAGGCAGCACAGCAACAGCACCAATCCTGTTGGAAGCCAGCATATGCCAATAAACATCCCATGACACCTCAACACGATTAGGACTACAACCTCCCCTGGAGCTCCAAGCTTGACCCAGTACTCCTTGTGCTCCAACTTGAGCTGAACCACAGACACTTTAGTGCTATTATACTACAGTGCTTCTGTTAGCTAGTAGCTTCACATCCCTCCATACTGTCCTGACCAGGGTTAGGGCTCAATTCCATTTCAATTTGGGAAGTGAATGGGAAATTGCAGTTCAAGACTGTGAAAAATCCTCATTGAAAATAAATAGCACAATTCAGCTGTTGAATTGAGAATTTCACAGGATCTCCTGAATTGAAATGGGATTGATCCCAACTCTGGTCCTGAATAATGCCAGTAACTGTCAGTCCTCCATGTTAAGCAGGATCACCTTGAAATGTCCTCGTCCTCTTGCTGAGTCCTTCATCTAACTAGATCTGGATTACATGGGCCAGGGGGCAGGGCTGTAGGCCATAACACCATAAGAACATGTCCACCCCCCCCCCCCCCCCCAACCCCTGCCCCCTCCAATGGCTGCAGTGTCTTAATTGGCTCACACACCGACAAACACATGCACACCCACACCCACGGCCCAGTAACTAGCAATGAGTAAGCAACCATTGAAGCATTGCATTTGCAGGAAAGCACAATGAAAAATATGAAGGTTTGTTTGTTTGCTTGTGATCCTGAGCCTTTGAGATCAGGAAGTCATTAGGGATGTGTAAGTAGCAGGACTGTCGTCATTTCACGGCCGTTTCCCGGCCATTAGGATAGACAGAGAGAGAGGAAGTGAACACCAAACACTGCAACCCACCCACCATGAGCCCTATTACTTTGTATTAATAGAAGGGGATGAGGGAGGGGAAACAGCAGACTAGGCTATGTGGTGGTAAATAGGCCTATAGTAGAAAGACCAACAGGATGATTAATTCAGTAGCAGTCTGTAGTGAATGCTATACTAAGCAATGCTCTACACTAGCTAACACAAGTCTTCTCTGATTGCGTGGCGAACAGACACGCATCATGCTCCCCTACCTTGTCATCCTTAGCTGTGGAGGCTGATACAGGTAAAGTGCAGTAATCCATTTGCTCTACTGGCAGGGGCACTCCTACAGAATAATAATCAGACTCTCTATTCTCTCCCCTCCCCTCCCCTCCCCCCTCCCCTCCCCTCCCCCCCCTCCCTCCCTCCCTCCCTCCCTCCCTCCTCCCTCCCTCTGTTCTCCCTTCTCTCTTTTCCCTTCCTCACTCACCTTTCTCATGACGAAACCCCCCTGCGCCCCAGATCTGACCAAATGCTAAAGAAGAGTGTGCTGTCTTCTGCACAGATAACTGCTGCCACTAATCAAGCCTATGTGCACTGGGCCGTGGGATTAAAGAGCTTGCACAGCTTGACTCAGGCACTAAATAGCAGAGCCACACACACACAAATAACCATGCACACACACACACACACACACACAGAAACACCCACTCACACAATGAGGTCAAAATAAAACCTGTAGCAACCAGAAGTGTCTCACCCTACAAACACACACACAACCACAGACAGGAAAACACACAACGAGGTCAATATAATAAGCTGCAGCAGGAGAACACTCTCTCGTTATAAAATAACTAACTCACAGCACAACAAGATTAGATCTCAATGTACAGTGGGGCAAAAAAGTATTTAGTCAGCCACCAATTGTGCAAGCTCTCCCACTTAAAAAGATGAGAGAGGCCTGTAATTTTCATCATAGGTACACGTCACTATGACAGACAAAATGAGATTTTTTTCTCTCCAGAAAATCACATTGTAGGATTTTTAATGAATTTATTTGCAAATTATGGTGGAAAATAAGTATTTGGTCAATAACAAAAGTTTCTCAATACTTTGTTATATACCCTTTGTTGGCAATGACACAGGTCAAACGTTTTCTGTAAGTCTTCACAAGGTTTTCACACACTGTTGCTGGTATTTTGGCCCATTCCTCCATGCAGATCTCCTCTAGAGCAGTGATGTTTTGGGGCTGTCGCTGGGCAACACGGACTTTCAACTCCCTCCAAAGATTTTCTATGGGGTTGAGATCTGGAGACTGGCTAGGCCACTCCAGGACCTTGAAATGCTTCTTACGAAGCCACTCCTTCGTGGCCCGGGCAGTGTGTTTGGGATCATTGTCATGCTGAAAGACCCAGCCACGTTTCATCTTCAATGCCCTTGCTGATGGAAGGAGGTTTTCACTCAAAATCTCACGATACATGGCCCCATTCATTCTTTCCTTTACACGGATCAGTCGTCCTGGTCCCTTTGCAGAAAAACAGCCCCAAAGCATGATGTTTCCACCCCCATGCTTCACAGTAGGTATGGTGTTCTTTGGATGCAACTCAGCATTCTTTGTCCTCCAAACACGACGAGTTGAGTTTTTACCAAAAAGTTATATTTTGGTTTCATCTGACCATATGCCATTCTCCCAATCCTCTTCTGGATCATCCAAATGCACTCTAGCAAACTTCAGACGGGCCTGGACATGTACTGGCTTAAGCAGGGGGACACGTCTGGCACTGCAGGATTTGAGTCCCTAGCGGCGTAGTGTGTTACTGATGGTAGGCTTTGTTACTTTGGTCCCAGCTCTCTGCAGGTCATTCACTAGGTCCCCCCGTGTGGTTCTGGGATTTTTGCTCACCGTTCTTGTGATCATTTTGACCCCACAGGGTGAGATCTTGCGTGGAGCCCCAGATCGAGGGAGATTATCAGTGGTCTTGTATGTCTTCCATTTCCTAATAATTGCTCCCACAGTTGATTTCTTCAAACCAAGCTGCTTACCTATTGCAGATTCAGTCTTCCCAGCCTGGTGCAGGTCTACAATTTTGTTTCTGGTGTCCTTTGACAGCTCTTTGGTCTTGGCCATAGTGGAGTTTGGAGTGTGACTGTTTGAGGTTGTGGACAGGTGTCTTTTATACTGATAACAAGTTCAAACAGGTGCCATTAATACAGGTAACGAGTGGAGGACAGAGGAGCCTCTTAAAGAAGAAGTTACAGGTCTGTGAGAGCCAGAAATCATGCTTGTTTGTAGGTGACCAAATACTTATTTTCCACCATAATTTGCAAATAAATTCATTAAAAATCCTACAATGTGATTTTCAGGATTTATTTTTCTCAATTTGTCTGTCATAGTTGACGTGTACCTATGATGAAAATTACAGGCCTCTCTCATCTTTTTAAGTGGGAAAACTTGCACAATTGGTGGCTGACTAAATACTTTTTTCCCCCACTGTACACCTTTAAACCACACCTCTCTATTTCTCTCTTTTTTTCTCTCTCTCTCTGTACACATTTCACAAACACTGCTGCATGGTGTTGCGTGTACAGTCGTGGTCAAAAGTTTTGAGAAAGACACAAGTATTGGTCTTCACAAAGTTTGCTGCTTCAGTGTTTTTAGATATTTTTGTCAGATGTTACTATGGTATACTGAAGTATAATTACAAGCATTCCATAAGTGTCAAAGGCTTTTATTGACAGTTACATTAAGTTTATGCAAAGAGTCAATATTTGCAGTGTTGACCCTTCTTTTTCAAGACCTCTGCAATCCGCCCTGGCATGCTGTCAATTAACTTCTGGGCCACATCCTGACTGATGGCAGCCCATTCTTGCATAATCAATGCTTGGAGTTTGTCAGAATTTGTGGGGTTTTGTTTGTCCACCCGCCTCTTGAGGATTGACCACAAGTTCTCAATGGGATTAAGATCTGGGGAGTTTCCTGGCCATGGACCCAATATTTCGATGTTTTGTTCCCCGAGCCACTTAGTTATCACTTTTGCCTTATGGCAAGGTGCTCCATCATGCTGGAAAAGGCATTGATCATCACCAAACTGTTCTTGGATGGTTGGGAGAAGTTGCTCTCGGAGGATGTGTTGGTACCATTCTTTATTCATGGCTGTGTTCTTAGGCAAAATTGTGAGTGAGCCCACTCCCTTGGATGAAAAGCAACCCCACACATGAATGGTCTCAGGATGCTTTACTGTTGGCATGACACAGGACTGATGGTAGCGCTCACCTTGTCTTCTCCGGACAAGCTTTTTTCCGGATGCCCCAAACAATCGGAAAGGGGATTCATCAGAGAAAATGACTTTACCCCAGTCCTCAGCAGTACAATCCCTGTACTTTTTGCAGAATATCAGTCTGTCCCTGATGTTTTTCCTGGAGAGAAGTGGCTTCCTCGCTGCCCTTCTTGACACCAGGCCATCCTCCAAAAGTATTCGCCTCACTGTGCATGCAGATGCACTCACACCTGCCTGCTGCCATTCCTGAGCAAGCTCTGCACTGGTGGTGCCCTGATACCGCAGCTGAATCAACTTTAGGAGACGGTCCTGGCGCTTGCTGGACTTTCTTGGGGGCCCTGAAGCCTTCTTTACAACAATTGAACCTCTCTCCTTGAAGTTCTTGATGATCTGATAAATGGTTGATTTATCTTACTAGCAGCAATATCCTTGCCTGTGAAGCCCTTTTTGTGCAAAGCAATGATGATGGCACGTGTTTCCTTGCAGGTAACCATGGTTAACAGAGGAAGAACAATGATTTCAAGCACCACCCTCCTTTTAAAGCTTCCAGTCTGTTATTCTAACTCAATCAGCATGACAGAGTGATCTCCAGCCTTGGACGAGGATGTCAACACTCTCACCTGTGTTAACGAGAGAATCACTGACATGATGTCAGCTGGTCCTTTTGTGGCAGGGCTGAAATGCAGTGGAAATGTTTTTTTGGGGATTAAGTTCATTTTCATGGCAAAGAGGGACTTTGCAATGAATTGCAATTCATCTGATCAGTCTTCATAACATTCTGGAGTTTATGCAAATTGCCATCATAAAAACTGTGGCAGCAGACTTTGTGAAAATTAATATTTGTGTCATTCTCAAAACTTTTGACCACGACTGTATTTCAAATGAAGGGGCACAAACTCAACAACCATGAATTGACATGAACCATCATTCTAATTCGTTTTCATTTACAGAGATGGTTTATGAAGGGGTCTAACTCTTTGTCTCTCTGTCTGACTCCACAGTATCAAAGTTCCTCTAGTGTGTCTGTCTGTCTGCCTGGAGGCAGGAGCAGTGCGTCCTCAGTCCCAGTGCTGTGTGCACACAGAGACAGGCCATCTGTAGAGCACAGATAGCAGAGAGAGAACGCCACCTTATGCATCAGCAGGGATATTTCATTATGTACATAACGAGTGCCATTAATCGCTCTTAACAAGAGGACGCAACATCACCTTGACGGTCTCACATGCACAGCAGCAGGGGAGGGGAGGAGGGCAGGGGGCTAGGGGAGGGGGAGGGAGGGAGGGAGGGGACAGGCGTCGAAATTAAAATTCAGCACACTCAGGGATCTGCCATCTCCTGTGCTGCTGCTGCCTAACCGACCAATACCCCAGCCGGAGTGGAAACTGAACAGAGCCGGAAGCCAGAGCCACCCATAGTGAAAGAGAGGGGAATAGATAAATATATAAAGGAAATGAACGAGAGAGAGAGAGAGAGAGAGAGAGAGAGGGGGAGTAGGTAAATAAATAAATAAAAGAAGGGGAAAATGCCGCAGTGGTCGTGCCAGCGGGGCTCATGCCCTTGACATAGTGACATGGGGCCACTGTCATGTGACACTCTGTCATCTGCCGCGCGGCCACCTGGCAGAGTCCCCACCTTCCCCCGACCTCATCCTCCGGTGACCCGACGCCGTTCACTCGGCCCTCCCCGTTTGCTCGGCCCTCCCCCGCAGCAAGGTCGGGAGGGTCACCATGTCCTCATCTGTAATCCACTGCCATTCGTCAGCAGCCCCAGCCCAGGCTGGAGGAGAGAAGGGAGGCAGCCGCTCCGACGAGGGGAGAATTCCCAATTAGGCAGCTGTCACACACACACATACACACGCGCACACACAGACAGACACAGCCTAGCAGAGCGGGGAGAGCAGGGGAGAGAGATAGGGCTGGAGGGAGGGAGGCTGCAGGATCAGCCCACTGTCCACAAACATGGGGATGTGTGTGATGTGACTGAGTGAGTTTGGTAGGGTAGGGGGCAACTACAGGACAGCCATGTATGAACAATGTCAGCCATGTCTGTTTGTCTAAATGTAATGTGAGAAGGGGAAGGCATGTGGCAGGGAGGGTTTTGAAGCAACTATTTGTGTTTAATGACGTTTACTATCAAATCACCACCTATCCCATTCTCTCTTACAAACACTGGACATTCTCAGAGCTCAATGACAGTCTTTCCACTGGGACTGAGTTTGACATTTCAACCAGTTCCCCCTCTCCCTTTCTCTCTCCCCCCGGGAGATTTGTCAATGACAATGTCTCCTCTCTATCAATAGCCTGCAGATGTGATGAAATGATAAAGAAGAGGTAGAAGGAGACTAGTCTAGAAAGAAAGAAGAGCCAGTTTCCCCAGGCTTTCTCCCTTGGTTGTAAGTTGATCGTAGGTTGTTCTTTATATACAAAAAAAAATAAAAAATTTAATGGTAGCTATCCCATAATGTATCCCCACAACCATCTAAACAGCCATGCTAGTGTGTATATACAACCATCTAAACAGCCATGCTAGTGTGTATCTGAGGAAGCCACACCAGACAGACAGACAGACTGACATAGGACTTTCCAGTGTGTTTTGAAGTATGGTAGATATCAAATGGCTGACAAACAGCCCCTAATGGATAATTTATCATCCTCCCAAAACAGCTGTTTTGAGTAATGGGGAAAGTAATCAGCAGAAATGATACAGAGGACTGCCTGCCAGACAGGAAGCAGCAAGATTTATGCCCTGGCCAATCACCACTCACCACTGCTCCTTATTGATTGTTTAGTCTAAATGTTTTTCCGCTTAATCAGAAGAAAGAGTCAAAATGGTTCTATGCCAGTTGGATGGTGAACAGGTGAGTCTGACTGAGAGAGGTGGGTGGGGTTCGGTTGCAGCACGAACGGTTTGCTAGTATGAAAAGTAGCTAAGTTTGTTGACCTTTAGTTGAACATCTATAAACCATCTATTGGTGACTATTCCAATGAAGTATTACCAAAGACTTGTTTTCCGCTTCTTGTCTAAGTAAGTAGCCTTGTTCGAACCAGAACAGCCCACAGGGCAGGAGCATATCTCCTGTTTCTGTATAGCTTGATGCAGCTTGATGTACATCCACTGGACAGGACGCTAGTCTATCGCTGGGCCTTAACCCCAATCCAGCTCCTTAATGCTGAGTGCCAAGCAGAGAGGCATCGGGTCCCATTTTTAGTCTTTGGTATGACTCAACCGGGGATAAAACCTTCCAATCTCAGGGTGGACATTAATCATAAAGCCACTGAGATGGTTCTTCTTGTCTAAAGCCCTGCCCAATGTGTCAAAGGTCGCTAAGGCTCAACTGAACTTTAAATCCAGCTTTGAGGGGTTAGTGTTCAAATTGGTTGCGTCACAAGAGCCAGGGACACTTATCCACTAAATCCTGTCTGAGAAGAAAGTTAAGGTAAGAATAGATAAAGTCCTGCTGATTGACAGGAGTGGTTGTGTACACAACCTCTGATGGGGAACCTTTTAATTTTCCCTAGTGGGCTCGGGCTCCACAGGTGGTATAGCTCATCCTATACACTGCCCACAAGGTAGATTGTTGTACATATAAGAGTTGATTCTGTCTGGGTAGGCAAGGTTAATTTACTCATGCTTCTAAATAATGGAGCTGCTTAAAAGAGAAAGAGTCTAGTCTCACTTCAGAAAATCATCAAGGTTTTTTTAAGCAAGAATAGGCACCCTGTTGAAGCAAGGATAGGCACCCTGTTGAAGCAAGAATAGGCACCCTGTTGAAGCAAGGATAGGCACCCTGTTGAAGCAAGAATAGGCACCCTGTTGAAGCAAGGATAGGCACCCTGTTGAAGCAAGAATAGGCACCCTGTTGAAGGAAGGATATGCACCCTGTCTTGTTAGCAGCTTCAGTCTGTCCATAGTGCAATGGATGGGTTATCCCTTCAACAATCTGACTCCTACCAGCCACAACAAGTTAACAGATGAGGATTTGAGGCCACCGCTGTTGGACCTCTGTCTCGTTAAATAACTTTAAGACTTTTACTGTCCTATCCCTCCCTCACCTGATGTATCACACTAACACGGCTCTGTCTGTGGGTGTGGCTGGCAACAACAACAGTTGGATAAGTAGTCATCCAAGCATCTCTGGGCTCTGAGGCGCAGAGAGAAAAAGACACTCATTACAGCCCTTAAACGCCCTGTGACCAACAAGGTTCACACCTGGGTCTCCTGCAGTGTATGCCAGAAGAGTGTATTAGGCTGCCAAGTCAACGCCTTGATTAATGACTCAGGGTGCCACTGCAACTGTTCAGGTCTCAGGCAAGACTACTCATGGTCACCAAACCACCTCAGTCACACCCCAACAAAACCCACTCTCGACCCAAATGTTGGGATATTAACTCAATGGAAAGATGGAGGGAGTTAAAGGTTGTTTTTCATTGTGTGGGTGGCTGGGTGAGTGATGATTTTCTATACCCCCCCCCCCCCCCCCATTCGCGGTCACCCCTCCCCCTACCTGTTCCTGTTTAATGTCACAGGGCTGGCTCATATGACCTTGAGCGGCATTGTTGGCACGGCGAGAGAGATCTGCCGCTGCCTCGCCTGAGGGCGTCCTTGAACTGGATCTGCAAGACCAAAAAAACTTCATGCTGCAGCCTGATAGACATCTCAGATCTCCTCCGTCCCTCTCTCTTCCCTCCCTCTCTCCCCAGCTCTTTTTTTATTCAATCTGTGCTGCTCTTATCTGTCCCCCCGGGGGAAGATATTTATCAGGATGCTGTATCTTTAACCTCCCTATCGGACCAAGATAGAGACAGAATTTCAAAATGTCTGACTGGCCTGGTCATGTGGATGTATTTTTAATCCTCCCTCCACCTCCTCCTCATTCTTCTGGCTGGAGCACCCATGTCATTTCAGGAGAGGAGTGTTTTTGGAACACACCTGTGTGTGTGTGTGTGTGTGTGTGTGTGTGTGTGTGTGTGTGTGTGTGTGTGTGTGTGTGTGTGTGTGTGTGTGTGTGTGTATGTGTGTGTGTGTATAGTGAGATAGCTGGCTGGCTGGCTAGCTGACCCACAACAAAGCAGCAGTCCACTTGAGGTGTTATTTACATACCAGGAAATCCCAGACTGTTTTCCCCCCTTCCCTTCCAGGCTGTTGGAACTAAGGGCTCTGTACTGGATCTCCAAACATACCATTTGTCTTTATTTAAGAGATCTGACAGCCTTGTGTTGAATCATCACCTGAAGAGGTGGCCTCTCTAACTAACTTAGAAAGGGGAGGAGCCTCTGAACAGCATTTTACCCAATAGCAGTAGGTTTGAACAGGCTGCTCATGGTGACGGGCAGGAATGCTAGGTCATGGTGAAAAGATGTGACATTTACATTGGTAAACAACACCATGGTTCACTGTCCAAAGTCCTTCTCTCATTCTGTACTGTCATACTAGCCAATCATTACTGCTAATTTCACCTGGGCTTGGACTCAACGTAAGCCACTGTAAAGCACACAGATGCTTTTATCAACATGCAAATAAATAGTGCAGTGCATCTCTCCCTTTCAACATGATGCAAGAGCAGATCAGCCAGCTGCACCAAGAGACCGCTGGTTCAATATATGAACTGAAAGGAAATGCAGTGTTCTTTTCGCATTTAAAGCAAATACGACTTCCAGGAATCATGGTAGTGCCTGTGACTGTGTGTGTGTATCAGTGTGTATCAGTGTGTGTCAGTGTTTGTGTTGAGAAGTGTACCAGGAGGAGCAGCAGAGACAGGCCTAGCCCTTCTCCTCACCACCGTCCCAGCCCCCTCCCCTCCCCTGCAGCTCCCTTCATGCCTGACCTTTCGTGACTGTAATGTTACCACATGTCCTATGCAGGCAGGGCTGCTGGAAACCATCTGCTAGCGGCACCATGGCGGCCGGGCCCCTCACTAAAACACTGCTCTGGTACTGGCTGGAGAGACCGGGCCTGGCCCGGCTCTGGATCTAACTGGTTTACTGCTCAGCATGTCTCACCTTCACACACAAATACACACACACAAATATAGAAACACACACAGACTAGGACTGGACAAAATGGCCAAAATATCATATCACAATATTTTTCACAATATTTTACATTTTTGACAGTATGACGGTATTTGACGGTATTTTATGTTTTTGAATAATAAAAGTTCTATATTTGCTTTATGAGTTGTGTATGACCCTAGGGTGGAAACACATCAATTCTAAGTGATTTCAATGGGGTTTTCTCCATTCTGATTATTTTATATTGTTCAATCAAACTTCAACTAAAAGTTGATCTCATTTGAGATAATTTCCACACTGCCGTGTAGGGCGGCATGATATGGGCAAAACATCTAGGACTTATTTTTTAATGGACAGTGTAGTTAAAAACTTGATTTTCCTGTTTTCTTAATTATATTTCCACACTATGAGGTCGAAATAATACTCTGAAATTGTGAAAATAACGATACTTTTTGTGTAAGAGCTGTAAAAAGAAAAAACTGGAATTTCAGCCTGTTCCGGTAGGATGGAACTTTTGGCCCACATAATGAAGTCACAATGTGATCTGATTATAATAGACCAATGACTGTTCATCTGGGTAAAGTGGTGGGCTCTAGACCCAGGCTGGTCACTACAAATAGATGGCGATTTTGGACGTTTGAAAAGGTCTTGAGAATGTCGATATATGCCTTCCTTGGCGCTTACAAAAAAAACTAAAAAACTATCGCCCAGCACTGGGCTGGGTGCGAACCCATGACGATCTGAGCCAAAGCATGCTGCTTAGACCACTGCGCTACAGCAGTTCACAATGCTCTAACAAGCACTAAGAATACTATGAATACTGGTGATACAGTGGGGAAAATAAGTATTTAGTCAGCCACCAATTGTGCAAGTTCTCCCACTTAAAAAGATGAGAGAGGCCTGTAATTTTCATCATATGTACACGTCAACTATGACAGACAAAATGAGAAAAATTAATCCAGAAAATCACATTGTAGGATTTTTAATGAATTTATTTGCAAATGATGGTGGAAAATAAGTATTTGGTCAATAACAAAAGTTTCTCAATACTTTGTTATATACCCTTTGTTGGCAATGACACAGGTCAAACGTTTTCTGTAAGTCTTCACAAGGTTTTCACACACTGTTGCTGGTATTTTGGCCCATTCCTCCATGCAGATCTCCTCTAGAGCAGTGATGTTTTGGGGCTGTCGCTGGGCAACACGGACTTTCAACTCCCTCCAAAGATTTTCTATGGGGTTGAGATCTGGAGACTGGCTAGGCCACTCCAGGACCTTGAAATGCTTCTTACGAAGCCACTCCTTCGTTGCCCGGGCGGTGTGTTTGGGATCATTGTCATGCTGAAAGACCCAGCCACGTTTCATTTTCAATGCCCTTGCTGATGGAAGGAGGTTTTCACGCAAAATCTCACGATACATGGCCCCATTCATTTTTTCCTTTACACGGATCAGTCGTCCTGGTCCCTTTGCAGAAAAACAGCCCCAAAGCATGATGTTTCCACCCCCATGCTTCACAGTAGGTATGGTGTTCTTTGGATGCAACTCAGCATTCTTTGTCCTCCAAACACGACGAGTTGAGTTTTTACCAAAAAGTTATATTTTGGTTTCATCTGACCATATGACATTCTCCCAATCCTCTTCTGGATCATCCAAATGCACTCTAGCAAACTTCAGACGGGCCTGGACATGTACTGGCTTAAGCAGGGGGACACGTCTGGCACTGCAGGATTTGAGTCCCTGGCGGCGTAGTGTGTTACTGATGGTAGGCTTTGTTACTTTGGTCCCAGCTCTCTGCAGGTCATTCACTAGGTCCCCCCGTGTGGTTCTGGGATTTTTGCTCACCGTTCTTGTGATCATTTTGACCCCACGGGGTGAGATCTTGCGTGGAGCCCCAGATCGAGGGAGATTATCAGTGGTCTTGTATGTCTTCCATTTCCTAATAATTGCTCCCACAGTTGATTTCTTCAAACCAAGCTGCTTACCTATTGCAGATTCAGTCTTCCCAGCCTGGTGCAGGTCTACAATTATGTTTCTGGTGTCCTTTGACAGCTCTTTGGTCTTGGCCATAGTGGAGTTTGGAGTGTGACTGTTTGAGGTTGTGGACAGGTGTCTTTTATACTGATAACAAGTTCAAACAGGTGCCATTAATACAGGTAACGAGTGGAGGACAGAGGAGCCTCTTAAAGAAGAAGTTACAGGTATGTTAGAGACAGAAATCTTGCTTGTTTGTAGGTGACCAAATACTTATTTTCCACCATAATTTGCAAATAAATTCATAAAAAATCCTACAAAGTGATTTTCTGGAATTTTTTTCTCATTTTGTCTGTCATAGTTGACGTGTACCTATGATGAAAATTACAGTTCTCTCTCATCTTTTTAAGTGGGAGAACTTGCACAATTGGTGGCTGACTAAATACTTTTTTCCCCACTGTACATAGTACATCGTTTTTTATGCCTTCCCCAAACCATAGCCCTAATCTTAACCACTCGGAATTAATGCCTAAACTGTTAACCTTTTAGTTGTTTCTGTTTTAACCCTGTAACCACGCAGAATTAACACTGTAACCACGTGGAATGAACGCGTCAAAAATAGACGTTCATCCATAAAACGTCGAATTTCAAAGGGAAACTATGAGATCTTGTTGTTAGACCATCCTATCAGACAATCAGGGTTGTGTATGTAAATATATTTACATTATTTTTTCTAACGCCTACATGATTAGACTGAGCATTTCAAGGGCCAAAGGAGGCTATAAATGATTGAAATAAATGATTTAAAAAATATGTTGGTGTTATTTTCATTCAATAAACACACACAGTGATTTATTAGACATACAGTGATGATTTAAAAATAAAATTACAAAGACTACATGGGGGCTTTAACCAAATACTGCAATTGCGATTTGACTTGCGATTTAGATCAAAACACTTGTGTGAACTGTTGGAATCATGGAAATAGAATGATTATTCTAATTCTATAGTTAGAATGTAATAGTGGGCACTTTGAATACAGTGTTGTTTGACATGACAACTAATGGAAAAGCCAGGGAGGCATTAATATAATTAGGAATTAGTAAACTAATAGGATCTCTATGGAGGCGTTATTGTGACAGGGTAGGAACCAAAGTGTTGGTTCCTACCCTGTCAGTAAATAAGTTATGCCCAATGACATCATCAAAAGTTAAAACATTTTTAAAACACTATGACATTTGTGGTAACGTGGGGAGCATGAAAATACCCTCCCTAGAAAGTCGTTACACTTTGAAAATCACAGTGTTTTTTACTTTTAATCCTACCCTGTCATGTCTCAGAGAAGCAAAGACATCACAAAATGCAGAAAACAATTAGGACCTTTTTCTGTATTATTTTAACCAAAGTTAATAGAAATGCGCTGTTTTTACATAATGTAGACACTGGTTTGGTGCAGGAGATAATGAATATGTGGTTGAAAAGTGGTGGAATTGCCCTTTAAACACTGTTAAACAGTTATAATAAACAGTGGGAAACAAGCACTACTACTATGTTTATCACGTTTCAACACAACACTTTGATACGAGATTCTCCTCAGACCTGAAGGTGGCCGGCCTACTATAGATCCCCCTGTGGAGGAACCAGACTAAAAGCAGACTAGAGTGTAGAACCTATCCTCCACAATGCCTAAAAGATTCATTACAAGCAGATCTGTTCCACATAGCGAAATATGAGTGAGAGCTGCTGGACTGTCTGAATATTGAATTGGTCCATAAACCCAATACAAGGATAAGCCCTGATTTCAAGTTCCAAGGTCCCAGCTCAGCTCAGCTCCCTACAAAGTCAGCCAATTATTTTATAGGAAAAGATGTTGTCAAGTCAACCCCTGCTTTGTCTTTTTGGAGACATAAAAGATGCCAAGTAAATTAATAACAGTGTGTTGAAATCAATACCAATAAGACCTATAGTGACTGTAGCACATATTTCATAGGGTTTAAATGGGGATATGACAGGAATCAGCATGGGCTGGAGTTGCTAACTAGTCAATCTCACATAACATTAATGGTCTTCTTAATTAAGCCCCTCGATATAGAATGGAGATGGGGGATTGCCTTGGATGTAAGATGATGACATCAGATGAAAGCTTACACACTGACTGTCCGTGTACATACTGTAGATACTGTATATGCCAGTGGAGGCTCATCATGATTCATCACCAGCCAATTAGGACACTGAGTGCATTCTTGCAATTGGGTCGTTCCATATCATTTCAGCAAGCTGAAATAATTTATATAGTTAGAAACAGATAATATAAGCATTACGGAAACATGATTTTGTTTAAATCCAATGTGATCTCTGTAATTGATTGCACAAAAATTGACCATTTTTAATTTATAGGATTCATATAATATTAAATACATATAGTACCTAACGTCCTATTTGGACCAAACTTTTTTTCTAACAATGAGTAAGAAATGAAGTGGTCAAAAGCCATCCATGGACCCCACCCCAACAACGAGTATATAGTATCAGTTCTCTATGTTTGACATGTAGTATGGAGCTGCGGCTCTGAGTATTGTTTCTTTATCCTATGTAATGTACTCTCATTGAATTTGGTGGGGGGTTTTCCCCCCTGTTCAGAGAAATTAGTCTTTGAAGTTGTTGGGTTTATGTCCAATCCTGCATCCTGATATTCTGCTATCCCAGGGGGAGTGAGCATCTATCTGCCTTGCTCCATCACCCATCCATCAGGAGCTAGCTAGGGCTACCAGTGAACATGGACAACTGCACTGTAAATACCCTGGCCTGAATGTGATGAGGGAGAGAGGAGATCTGGGAGAAATCTATGTTATATTTAGAAAAATAACAACCTAAGGTCAGAAGAAGAAAATGTAGAGAGCTTAATTTCTTCTGAGTGTGTGTGGCTTGGCTGGCTTGTCTGTGAGCTTGTCAGTTGGGATTGCAGTAATCAAACGCTATTACTGGAGACGGAAGGGGGAACAGAGGCGCTTATAGGTGGTAGTACTTCACAGACTCCCACTACTGTAGGCCCTCTGTGTGTGTGTGTGTGTCTTTTTCTCTGTGTGATGTAGGGCTAAGGAGTGGTGAGGAGAGACCTCAGCGCTCAGCTTGGGGTGTATAATCTATGGTTCATTTGCAGCTTTTCTCCCCAGTATGACAAGCCGTTTACTAGACGCAGCCTCTGTCGCTGACCCAGGTCTGAGTGGCTGCCTCTGCCTGCAACTGGCGACAGCCAGGGCCCTGCCTCCCCATCATGCCTTGCTCTGCTCTGCTCCCTCTTCTACAGTCTAACTGACGATAACTCCGCCACCCTCTGCCTCCATGAACTGTAGGAAAAAATAGGTTGCCCTTTTTTTCTTCTCTCCCTGAGCTAGGAGTTCTGCAGAGTATGATGAAGGGAGACAGAGAGAAGGAGAGAGGGTTGGAGGGACTAGGGCCATGGCGGTCACTACATTTAGTCAGTCGGTGATTGTCAAGCAAATAACTGCCGGTCTCACGGTAATTGACCGTTAATTAACATAAACACATTTAGCATCTCCTGGCTTTCACGCATAGCCTACAAGTCACTGATGCAGACCTTTGGAACATCTACATTTAAAAAAGTATAATAAATCCATGTAATACAGCCTACGCCATCACAACTAATCCATTATTTATTTTAGACAGGTCTAAAGAAGCATGATATGAAGAAAATGTAGTATTTTTCAGAAGAACAGAATAGCATACTCTGAGTTGTCCTTATGTTAGGCCCTGATCTGGCTATGCCATATGGCTGTGGGGTACAATAGTTCATTTAGCAGACAATATGTGCTTAGAATTCCGTGGCATTATTTTATAGTATGAAGAATACAATTGAACATAGCTGAATAAAATAGGGAGTGCGCACATGCAGCTATTCTGTTTTGAGCAGTTAACAAAGAAACAGGTACTCTTATATGCTTAATTTAGAGTAATTTATGTAACTTTGTTGTGATACAAATGATGGGCTATATGTTTGGTTTTTAATACCTTCTAAGGCTGCATGATGCCACTAATGGTGATTTGAAAAAAGTTGCATGAAAGACATGAGCTCTGCTTTGTTTCTTGCGCAGGCTGTACACACTTCATCAGTCTCTCTTTTACAATTTGACAAGCACTTGATAATGCCTCAAATCCCCTTTGTGTGGCCGTAATGCCCCCTAAATAAATCCATGCCTTTTGCGGTCAGTGGCCGTTGTACCCTTGGGCTGAATATAATAATTATAATTCCCTTCTCCCGGCTGCGTGCCGAAGCATCTCACATGGCTCTCCGTCACGTGATTGGGTCTTTCTCACAGGCTACAAGTGAAGACAGACACATCGGGGATGCAACTGCGCACGTCCTTATCCAATTCCGAGGCGCATATTGAATATATTGGAAGAACTGTCCACATTTACTTTCGTCAGGCAACAAGATGAGTAGGCCTAACAAACAGCAAAAGCACTAGCCTATGTCAATCTACTATCCCCCATAGTACAAGTTTACCTATTCTATTCTGTGCGAGAAATAAATATTCCAAACATAGTCTGGGACAGTTGTGGGATGCGATAGATCACAAATTAATACAACCGCTAGCATCAAAAAACTTGTTTTAAGCAATGAGTCTGACACAACAGATGAGAAAGTTTAGCTTAAAATGTTGTTAAACTATTAGGCTATTTCTTCACATTATAAGCACAGCAATGCGCACATGGCAGTAGGCTATAAGCGCAAATGTTCCATTAGCAGGAAAACACCATTCTCAAAAGTGAACACAAATGCGATTATGCAGGTAATGCTTTTATTATAAATGTGAATTTCTATGGTGAAAATTATCTTCCCCAAACTTGAAATTGCCAGTTAGGCTCTACACCCGTTGTAAAGTGGATTAATGTGCTTCATTTTAAGACGTTATTTGGCCACTTTAGTTGTGATACAAACCTTATCAAAACATATAGGCCTATGGGCTAGGCTACATGAGATGTGCGACTATGATTAGAAAAAGTTGCAAATAAAAGCATGCGCTGTTTCTTGCCTTAAGCTGGGCATCATTCACAAGTGATAATTTATTATTCACAAGTGATAGGCTAATATTGTCACCCATCACACTATTCTTGATTTAATGTTGTCTTAACATATACTAAATAATATATATGTGGGAAATTTGTTTTGATTTAGAATAGACCATTATCATGCACCTGTCTCGAAACAGGGGTAGCAGGAAAAAATACATGTCATCTATGCACTTAAATAGCGAATGGAGGACGCTTTTCCCGTGTTTCATTTTCATGCCAGCCAGGTAGGCTATACTCCTGTTGTAAAAAGAAGCAATGTGCTTAATATTAGGAAAGTTGAGAAATAAATATAGTAGACCTAGCCTATAGAAAGCTGATGGGATCCTCCTCTTTTTAATAGAGGCCATCACTCTGTTTTCTCATACAATTGCATAGCCTATAGAAATGTTGTGCAACATGAGCTCATGGGCTCTCATGAAGTTTGATTAGATTTTCAATTACATTTGCATTGATGTCAGAGTGATTAGAGGGACAATAGATTGCTGAGTACCAGGCAGTTAGCAAGTTTGGTAGGCTACTAATGACCATCAGCAGCATCAGAGCTTGGAGAAGCCTAATTACCGTGACAAAACGGTCACGTGGAATTTGACTGCCGTCATGACTCGTGACCGAGAAAGAGAGACAAAGAAAGAAAGAGAGTACCCTCATGAGCCCGAGTGTTTGTGAGATCCCACTCCTGTGGCCTTTGAGTTTACCCTTATCAGCTTGGCCTGTATGTACAGTAGGCAGAGCAATCCTCCCACGCCTTCATTAAACAACTAGCTACTGCTCCCAGGGCACAAACATCAGCCAGTCTACCATGTTCACAGACACACACACACACACAAGCACAAACACACAAGCAGTCATGCGCGTGCAGACACACACCCACTCACACACTCACATACTCACCCATCCCACCCCTCCCCAGCTCAGAGGTGAACATTAGCTCATCTGTCACTCAGAATGTTAAATGGGATCCTTTGCCTTATTTAAACACACACTGCTTTTTTACTCATTTATCAACAACCATTAAGGTAGCTATGACATGCCATCGGACAAGACTCATTCGTAGCATTTCTAGGCCTGGGGAGATTTTCTTCAGTGTTACTTGAGGTAGGCTGATACCATTGGCTTTGCCTGACACTAGGGGTGTGAACGTTTAACCCTTTACACTTGTGGGAATTGGCCTATATGGATAGGGCTAAATTGAAATGTTTCTAACAGAAGAAATATGAAATGCATAACCATGGCAGCAATTAAAAGGGAACAGTTTGGAGATTATGGGAAAATTATTAGACCAAAGGTGAGGACACAACAGTTCACCGGACACAAGACTGAATCCAAACATTACACTGTTGATTTTATGTGTATTTTACATTTACTGTACTTTTCGCCACATTTGTTGATAACGAAATCTGAAAATAGTCTGGATACATTCAGTAACATGATAAGAATTTCCTGGAAAATGTGTTGTAGGTGCAACATAAGACAAAGAAATGACAAGGGTTTGAGTGAGAGGACTAACTTGTGCCTCCAAGTGTACACATTTCCTAAGTAATTTCAATGCACTTTAATGACTCAAAGAAGAGTCAAATACAAGTTTTAAATTTGTTTTATGAGTAGTGCGTGACCCTAGTGTGACAACACATACATTCTAAGTGATTTCAATGGGTCTTTCTCCATTTTGATTGTTTTATACTGTTCAATTCAACTTCAACCAAAAATACTTTTCAGCATTTTCAGCATTTTCATCTATTTCTGCATCTTGTGCACTCATTTGAGATCATTTCCACACTGCCACATAGGGCTGCATGATATGGGCAAACAATCTAGGCCTTACTTTCAACCAAATTTTGCAATTGCGATTTGACTTGCGATTTAGAGCAAAACACTTGGGTGAACCTTTGGAATCATGGAAATTGAATGATTATTCTAATCTATAGTTAGAATATAATAGTGGGCACTTTGAATCCAGTGTTGTTTGACATGACAATGAATGAAAATGCCAGGGAGGAGTTATTGTGACAGGGTAGGAACCAAAGTGTTGATAAGTGTTTCCTAGGGGACACTATAATCTTTGGCTACATTGAATGTTTTCTCTTAGCTACTTCATGTAGCTAACATATTTATGCTTCACATATTCCTCTTTGATTTAGAAGATACAGTACTGTTGCACAAACAACATGCGGATTTAGGTCTACACCATCACTGATATTATCAGGCTGTATAGCCACACTGGACAAGAATAGAAACGCAACACGTAAAGTGTTGGTCCCAGAAATGTTCCATACGCACAAAAAGGTTATTTCTCTCAAATGTTGTGCATAAATTTGTTTACATCCCTGTTAGTGAGCATTTCTCCTTTGCCAAGATCCACCTGACAGGTGTGGCATATCAAGAAGCTGATCAAACAGCATGATCATTACACAGGTGCACCTTGTGCTGGGGACAATAAAAATGTGCAGTTTTGTCACACAACAAAATGCCACAGATTTCTCAAGTTTTGAGGGAGCATGCAATTGGCATGCTGACTGCAGGAATGTCCACCAGAGCTGTTGCCAGAGAATTTAATGTTAATTTCTCTACCATAAGCTGCCTCCAACATTGTTTTAGAGAATTTAGCAGTACGTCAAACCGGCCTCACAACCGCAGACCACGTGTAACCACGCCAGCCCAGAACTTCCACATCCGGCTTCTTCACCTGTGCTGAATAGTATTTCTGTCTGTAATAAAGCCCTTTTGTGGGGAAAAATGCATTCTGATTTGCTGGGCCTGGCTCCCCAGTGGGTGGGTCTGGCTGCCAAGGGGGTGGGCTTATGCCTTCCCAGGCCCACCCATGGCTGCACCCAGTGTTGCCAACTTAGCAACTTTGTCGCTATATTTAGCGAGTTTTCAGACCCCTCTAGCGACACATTTTCAAAAAAGTGACTAGCAACAAATCTAGCGACTTTTTCTGGTGTTATTGGAGACTTTTGGAGACTCTGACGTGAAAGCACGTATCGTTCTTACTCTTCTCAACGAGCAGCGGGTGCTTTGTTATCCCCGTCCCAAAGCACTCACAGGCGGCCCAGTCCTCGCGCAGCAGTCCCTCCCAGCTGCAGTCAGAGCAGGAGATGTTCACCCCTCCGCATCCAGACTGCAAATGAATCGCGCATGCGGGAAGCTGCCGCTGGCTGATCCCGCCCTGGCTTACATTCAGGGCGGGATGTAAATGTAAGTGTTTTTTACTCACTTTTTGTCTCTCCCACGACGTTATTCCTCTCTCCTACAGCATCCATCACAATTACATGCACATGGCCAACTATGCAAATTAGGTGATGACGTCATTTAGCGACTTCTAGCAACTTCTAGGACAGCCAATAGCTACTTTCCTTACTGAGGAGTTGGCAACACTGGCTGCACCCCTGCCCAGTCATGTGAAATCCATAGATTAGGGCCTAATTTTATTTCAATTGACTGATTTCCTTATATGAACTGAAACTGTAATTGTTGCATGTTTGCTCTGACTCAGTACATTTATTAGCTAGCTAGCTAGCCAGCTAACTAGTGATTAGCATTAGCGGCTAACACGATTTAGGTCCAACTTGCTAAGAAAAGACAAACTAGCCGTTTGCAGATGTAAGAAACACAAACTAATAGGGTCATTATAGAACGCTAGTGGATTTATATTAAGAAGCAAAGTGAAAACAGCATCATTGTCATCAACATTGTTGCATGTGCTGCGTTGACCATGGAGACTGAATGCATGTGTCTCGTGGTCGAAGAACAACAAATGTGCTCCTTGAGTGAAAGAGGGCGGGGCTAGGTCTGTGTGGAAAGCGGCATGGAGAGAGAGAAACCGGAGAGATATGACTCAAGTAGCGGAGTAATCTAAAAAAATTTACTTTACATACGCCGTACCAAACATTCAAATACTGTTATAGAAGGTACAGTAAAAACCCAAACCGGTCCGTGCATCAATACCGGTATATCGTAAAATATGGTATACCGCCCAGCCCTAACTATAAGCTGATTTTTTAAAGCTCTCCTAGCTGTGCCTTTGAGGAACTAGAGCAAGCACACTTGTAGTTGTTTTGTTTGGAACACAAATCTGCATCCCTGCCATCACACAATTACTGTTGTTGTTTACGCAATCCAAACACGGTCCATTATAAATGGGAATCTGGGTCAGGTGTGCATCATTTGAAAGCTTGTTCTATTGCCAACATGATTAGCTAAGTTATAAAATACAATATGGCAGTGTTAGGCATTCACAATGCAATTTAGAGAACAATATCATCATTTTGGTGCGCATGAGTGCCAGGGTCGGATTAAGAAATCATAACCCAGGGTATGGCACCATGTCATCTTGTAACTACATCAAACATAGTGATCATAAATGCTGACACTGTATATGACATGAGTTTTATGATATGGAAATGTGAAGTGCACATGGACTCACAGGTGTTTGGCTTGCTTGTATGACATCAAAGTAGTATTTATTATAATCCTCAACGTCTCATCTTTCAAAAGACATTGAGTCATCTTAATTTACAGCATTTCCCTCTCAGACAACAAAACATTTGCAAAAGTTGCCCAATTAGTGGGAGGGATGGGGGCAACTTCTTGTCGTGCGCGGTGCTCAAGTTCAGAACGGCTGTCAGTCAAAACCCATACAGAGCTGTGAAGCACAGAGCCTGAGGTCTGACGTCATGTATAGCATGTTACTGTACAGCCACTGCATTCCAATTTAGGTGTTCATCAGTGGCCAAATCTGCTATTTTCAACCCGTATACGGATACGAGTGTAAAGGGTTAACGTTAAAACATTTAAACTAAATTGAATCATTAATGTTATATAAAGCGGATATAAAGCGCTCCACACGTCATCGTCTTTTAACAGTTAAATAAAAAGTGCTGATTACAGAATTTATTTAAGTTGATATGCAGCCATTGTCAATGGCCTACTTGAGTTGCGAGGTAATTTGCTAAATGAAGGACTGCAAGCGCCATTTGAGCCGCGACTCGCGCTGCTGAAACAGAAGCGTCTTTCTCATCAATATCACAGTTCACCGTTTACTCTAATTTCTACAGGTTGTTATTTTCTTTATAATGGGAGTTGAGACTTACAGTTAACAGCATTAGAAAGAAACAATTATTCCCTTTTAACCAATAAATACCTGCATTTGGTGCATGTTTTATTTTGCTCTGTGTTTGATTTCTGAGCTTAAACATGAGATGTTAAACTTGAAACAAAGTAGGCCCCTAGAATAATGAATTTTGTTGCATATTTCAGTCTGCAACCTGCCTAGGTTTAGGGGGGGTTGTAACCTATTCTAAATGGCACACTATAGCACCCCCATACTTAACTGGCGGACTGCGAACCGGATCCGGACCCAGAACGGGTCAATACGGACCGCGGGTCCCGGAAAGAAAATAAAAAAGGCACTGGTATCTTATAAACACACATAAGACATGGAAGAATGCATAGAATTGCAGGAATTTTGTTTTAAAACAGAAAAAAACTAATCTGCCCCATGCAAAATGTGTAGAATTGCGGGAAATTAGCTTTAAAACGGCAACATTTTCTCTCCGCCAATAAGAGGGGTGTGAACAGTTTGGGGTCGCATGGATTGCGAGGTGTTGGTTTGTTACTATGCCGATAAATTATATTATCCATCCGGCTTTTGCCACCTATGAAATTTGTGTGACCGGACCTTCTCAAATAGTACTTAAGAACCCCTGTATAGCAGTTCACAAAAAAAACCTAAAATAGACGAGACGCATCTATTCCAAAACTGCAGCTTGTGGTTAGAACACATATTTACCCACTTCAACCAGTCCATTTTAAATATGTGATAAAGCGGTCGTGATTTGGCAGGGAATGTAGCTTGTCTACAGTTTTGTTTGTTTATCAGTTAGATACGTTTTTATAGGCTGTAAATTCTGTAGGCCTAATGGTAGCTTGGGTGCGCAGCACGCGTCTGTAGAGGGAGCGGTTGGATCGAAATTGAGTGAGAGACATGTAACGGAGGGAAAATAATGTAGGGAGAAGAACTGTGATCACTTGACTAGGTTTCTTTTTTGTTGTGAGTCGATAATACACATAACAAATCGAAGGAACACTAGAGTCAACACGAATTAACATTTGTCTTAGGGACAAAATTTCACCTGCCACAAAGCAGATTCCAGATGCCTAAGCCTACTCTATGACTGCGGTAGAACTTTATTGTCCCCTAGCGGTCATACCACGCAATAGGATTTCACGTGGAATTTTATGCAATTGTCTTATGGTTTTATCGGAAAACTTACTTAAACACTAAGAACATCTTTCTATTTGTCACATCCCTACCTGACACTGTCACACCAATGTCACTGTGGGTCACGACAGCTCATGATATCTGCACCCACCCACGCACACACGCAAACACACATACAGTGCCTTCATAAAGTATTCATACACCTTGACTTATTCCACATTTTGTAGTGTTAAAGCCTGAATTAAAAATTGATTAAATGTATTCTTTTTCTCACCCATCTACACACAATATCCCATAATGACAAAGTGAAAACATGTATTTATCAATTTTAGAAAATGTATTGAAAATGTAATACAGAAATATCTCATTTACATAAGTATTTACACCCCTGAGTCATTACATGTTAGTATCACCTTTGGCAGCGATTACAGCTGTGAGTATTTCTGGGTATGTCTCTAAGAGCTTTGCACACCTGGAATGTACAATATTTGCACATTATTCTTATAAAAATTCATCAAGCTCTGTCAAGTTGGTTGTTGATCATTGCTAGACAGCCAGTTTCAAGTCTTGCCATATATTTTCAAGCTGATTTAAGTCAAAACGGTAACTAGGCCTCTCAGGAACATTCAATGTCGTCTTGGTAAGCAACTCCATTGTATATTTGGCCTTGTGTTTTAGGTTTTAAAAAACTCTCTAGTCCTTGCCTATGACAAGCATACCCATAACATGATGCAGCCATCACCATGCTTGAATACATGAAGAGTGGTACTCAGTGATGTGTTGTGTTGGATTAGCCTCAAACATAATGCTTTGTATTCAGGACATAAAGCTAATTTCTTTGCATTTTTTTTTTGCAGTTTTACTTTAGTGCCTTATTGCAAACAGGATGCATGTTTTGGAATATTTGTATTCTGTACAGGCTTTCTTCTTTTCACTCTGTCATTTAGGTTAGTATTGTGGAGTAACTACAATGTTGTTGATCCATCCTCAGTTTTCTCCTATCACAGCCATTAATAAACTCTGTGACTGTTTTAAAGTCACCATTGGCCTCATGGTGACATCTCTGAGCGTTTTCCTTCCTCTTTGGCAACTGAGATAGGAAGGACATCTGTATCTTTGTAGTGACTGGGTGTATTGATACACCATCTAAAGTGTAATTCATAACTTCACCATGCTCAAAGGGATATTCAATGTCTGCTTTTTTTTTTTTAACCATCTACCAATAGTTGACCTTCTTTGCGAGGCGGTCTTTGTGGTTGAATCTGTGTTTGAAATTCATTGCTCGACTGAGGGACCTTACAGATAATTGTATGTGTGGGGTACAGAGAGGAGGTTGTCATTCAGAAATAATGTTAAACACTATTATTGCACACAGAGTGAGTCCATGCAATGTATTATGTGACTTGTTAAGCAAATTTTTACTCCTGAATTTATTTAGACTTGCCATAACAAAGGGGTTGAATACTTATTGAGTCAAGACATTTCAGCTTTTCATTTTTGAATGAATTTGTAAAAATGTCTAAAAACATAATTCCACTTTGACATTATGTGGTATTGTGTGTATGCCAGTGACACAAAATCTCAATTTAATACATTTTAAATTCCGGCTGTAACACAACAAAATGTGGAAAAAGTCAATGGGGTGTGAATACTTTCTGACGGCACTGTAATTCTTCATTCTTCATTAAGCTGCATTCAGTCATGTGTGGGTTCTTTAATCTTCCCCTGCATTAGTCATGGTCCTCAGTTAGCAGTAGTGGCAACAGCAACAGGCTCCTCTTGTACCTCAGTTTGATCTCTGCTAACGTGATAATTTATTTTCCCAAAGCACTAACCGATACATCGTCAAACCTATTGATTCCACTCAGAGATTGGATAGCTAGCTATATGTTAGCATCCCTTCGCTAGTTTAGCCTATGTCTCACCCCATGTTTCATGCAGTGTGTAGGCAAGCATATATAAATATATATATATATAGAGACAAGAGTGATACCGGTGGATGCAGCAGCGCGGTTACTACGCCATGTGGTTGAATACATACTGAATAGCATTAGACATTGCCTGGCATCCTGCTTTAAAAGCAGAGAGAGGAGGTTGACCTGGTGCTAAACCTTCAGCAGAAGTGCTAAGCCTCTGCATGCTAATGGTGACCTACTGTGCTGCTGCTGCACAGACCTGTTGTGTAGCCTCAGAGACACAGTCATCAACATGAAGCCTGCTGCTTTTCCACTTTCCCCTACGCTTGGCCTAGCCAAAAACACAAAATAAGACAATTCCTCTCCAGAAAAAAAACCATGAAGCTTATCACTGATGTGAATGAGCAACATCAGCAGGTGAGAACCGAGGAACATGGCCTTATTCTCTTGTGGGGTGAATGTGTGTCAGATGTGTTCATGGGGCCTGTGAGGGTTGAGGGGGGGGGGGGGGGGTGAGGTTCCCTAGGAAAAGCCAGTAAGTGGAACAGTCTAAACCTTTTTGGTGTGTATGTAGGTCAGGCCTGGTCTCCTCATAACCACCAAGGTCAACGCTGCTGAATGGAACGGCAGGTGGCTTACAAAGAGAGAGACAAGAGAGCGAGAGGGAAAGAGAGGGAGAGAGAGATGGTCTCTCTCTCTCTCTCTCTCTCTCTCTCACTCTCTCTCTCTCTCTCGCTCTCTCTCTTTGCCGAGTCGTTCCACCTAAATGATTGCACCCAAATTGGCCATTTCAATTTATTAGATTTGTATGATATTAAATAAATATAGTACCCAACATCTAATTTGAACCAAATCTCTTCTTAACAATGATTAAGATGTAAGGAATCCAAATAAAATGGTCAATTTTTTTCCAGAGAAATTCAACATTGAAGTCGCTTGCATTTTCTCCCATAAATGAATGTGAAAGTACCTGGTTTTGCCCACTAGATGCACTGTTCCCTCTATTTGGGTAGAAAACTAATATACCTTTTGCTCATGATGAAAACAAATTGTGTGTTCATCCTCACAATTCAAGCAAGTCCTACATGAAAGCAAATCAGTTTGTTCTTCTCCTAGCAACCTAATGCTTCAACCCCTCTCCTTGAATAGTTCAACAAGTGGCAGCTCTCTAATTTCTCTGAACAGGGGAAAGAAAACATCACCAAATTCACAATAAATACATTACGGAATATGAATAAACAATACTCCAAGCTGCAGCTTCATACTACTTGTCAAACACAGAGAACTGATAATGTATACTGCTGCAATGCTTATCTTATCTGTTTCTAACTACAAAAACCATCTCAGAACAATCTGAGACGGTGGGTGTCATGGCTTGCTGAAATGAAATGGAACGACCCAGCCAGGTCTGTTCCAGCTCTATACATGTAAACACAGTTACACAAGGACTGTTAGGCTGCTACAGCTCTCTTGTGCTAGCTAACAACCACAGGTGTGTGTGTGTGTGTGTGTGTGTGTGTGTGTGTGTGTGTGTGTGTGTGTGTGCGTGCGTGCGTGCGTGCGTGCGCATGCACATGCCTGTGTGTGTGTATGTGTATACAAAGCATGTTACACAAGCTGTACATTGGCATCAGTTTGTTAGCTACTCTAGCGCTAGCCCCATTCTCTGACATGTAAATACAGTTACACAAGCTGCTGTGTGTTTGTGCAGCGCTAATGCTAAACCTTGACAGGAAACAAGGTTATACAAGCTAAGGGTTACTCATGGGCTGCTAACCCTACATGTAAACACTTCTCTTAAAATGTATTTCTGTCTGTCTGAAAAAGACCTAGGTTACATTCTGAAAATATCCCTGTATGTTACACAAATCTGTTTAACTCAAGTATTACCTTAGAAAATACAGATGTTCCGCCAACTCTGTTTTTGTTTTGAACTCTTCATAAAGCTTCCTTTGTTCCATAAAAAGCACTTGACTTCTAAATAAAAATCCAACCCTTGATCCAAAGTCCTATAACCTCAAACCATCGCCTGCATATGTGGAGGTAAAGAAAAGGGAAGAGGAGAAAGAGAGGGAGGCAGAGAGAGAGAGAGAGAGAGAGAGAGAGAGAGAGAGAGAGAGACAAGAAATACTGAGAGTGAGAGATTGCTGCCTAATGTATTTTTACACACTTCATGGAAATCATGGCGTTTCAATGGGATGTGTTCATGTGGCGTTAACACAGCGATAAGGTGAATCCATTCACTAGGCTCAACATATATTAAATACATCAGAGGGGAGAAAATACTATAAATGACGATTAAAAATACTCTGAAAAGCAGTCAGCTCTATTAAAGAAAGACGGAGTATGGCAGGAGCAGGTACATTTTTATGAGTGGGACAGCTGCTGCTGCTGTAGCCGAGAAGAGGACTGATTCAAGGCAACTGCAATAACATGAATCCCCCCAGCCAGCTCATTGAGGACATGAATCACTTTAGTCACAGACTGACCTTCAAACTGACACATCCTGGGATCGGTGATCGAGAGTCGAGACGATGACTAATCCTGCCTGACCTGCCATTGGCTGCCATTACAATGAAGCATGCAGGGCCCTGGGCTCAGGGGGGACTAGTGGGGCTGCTGTTTGTTTGCTCCAGCTCAGATCATGACAGGAGTCAACCGAGGGGTAGAGAGTAGGGGAAGCCATGTATCTGCCTGGCTCTGACACATTGACCTCCAACCTGTTTGACCTTGGACTGGCATGATTAGCCAATAGGACAACAACCCCCCGCAGCTGCATGCTCTGCTTGCATGCTACAGTCAGTCACCCCCTGCCCCCTCTTAGTCACATAAGGACTGTTAATGTTGGGAGGGGGTGGTTGGGGTGAGGTTCGGTGAAGGATGTCACATGATTAGATCTCCTTCTGGAGAGTTACTTAAAAAGCCTCCTCAGCAATCAGGTCAAGGTCTTAATGCCAGAGGAAGAAAAAGAGAGAGAGGGGGGAGGGGAGAGAGAAAGAGTGGGAGAAAGAGAGGGGGGAGAGAGAGAAGAGGAGGAGCGCTACAGTACACTACTCCTCTGCATTCACAGAGCCTGAAGAGGGAAGGAAGGAAGATCACTAATACACAGGCAGCAGTGGTTCTATTAACAATATTAATCTCTCTGCTTAGTGGACACTTTTATTCAAAGTCACTTCCATGGTTATCAGTCTCACACATCTTTTTTTAATTTCTATGGCTGCTGGATATTTACTGGCCAAATCCAGGTTAATTGCCTTTACTCAAGGGCAGAGGAGAACAGCAGAGTATGAGCCAGCAATCTTCTAGTCACCAATCCATTCTCCTTAAGTAATAGGTCATAGTGCTGCCTACAGACATCTTCCCTCCTCTCTCAAATGGCCTCTCTTTCTCTCACGCTGCACAAGGCATGCAGGCAGACAGGCAGACAGCAGTCCTTGATTGGGCATCTCATAACAACCTCCTGAGAAAGGCTTGGCCCTGGGTGTGTACCACAGCTCTCTCCCTGTCTGTTTACCAAGGCAGCCCCCTCACCAGGATGCCCACAATGACATTAGTATTTTAACATTAGTATCACTACTTTACTAATGATAGTTATTTTTGGCCACCCATGAGAGTGGTTAATCTGTTCTGTTGTACTGTTATCACATATTAAGGTTAAACACTTTTGTAGCTTTAACCCCTCCTAGAGTCAATTGACGCACCGGTGCGTACATCTAAGTAACATAATAAAAAAATCCCCATCAAAATCCGTCAGTTTAAGCTAGAGATATCAGTTTTTTTTTGCATTGGATGCGTCTCAATCCACCGCATCCACCGATGTAGTTTTGTGCCTACCCATAAAAATTGTTTAATATGTGTAAAAAAATATACAGTATATATTTCCTGAGCTTTCTTATATCTCCTAGATATAGGACAAACACTTCAAAACCTTGTTTCTTATTATTAATTTTTTGACTGTCTTTTTTGCCATTTATGAATGTGTTATTCAATGCGTTTCTCTGGTCTACAGTAGAAAAGGTCAAATTCAATATTTTATCAAATAATGTTTTAACATATTTTTTTTTTATACCTAAAGGGGTCCTAAAATTCCAAATCAAATAGCTAAATTATCCATAGTATGACCATCTTAAAACAATTCCATACTGTATGTTAGCTTAGAACCCCCCCGCGCCCCCAACGGCTTAGACTTTTAAGAATGAATGAGTCTTACACAAGTATATGAGATCTAAAAGAGCCTATGCATATCCCAATGTTGGCATAGTTACCATTTGTTTCAATATGTACGTAATAATGTCATTCATTTTATATGAAATATGTAATGTGCAAAAATATTCAAGGAACATTTTAATTTGCAGTGTACAAACTTAACATGATGAACAGGACAGGTGGCCAAAATAACTATCTGAAAGCCATGTCCCTAATAGGCCATGCCTCCTGAAAATAACCTATGGATTACATTAAATAACACCCAGCTGCTGGGTCAACCCAGCATGAAAGTGAATAAAAACCCAACTGATGGTTAAATTAACCCATGTTTAGGTAATCCAAATAACCCAACATGTTGGGTTATTCACGCAACCCAACTGGCTGGCTCAAAATAACCCAGCGTGTGTTCTGTCCAATATTTACCAAGCGCTAGGTTACCAAATAACCAAATTGGGTTGTTTTTAACCTAGCATTTTTTTTGTGCACTCTCCACAGCACAGCCACCCACACAAAGGTTCCCTGTTGCCCGGCAACAGCTTGCCTCATCACTAAAATCCCTAAATCTCCCAAAAGTTATACAATTACAGTTGGTGGTGTAGAGGTGTGGAGGTTATTGTTTCCACAGCACTAAAATGATAAAGGATGTGTGTCTAAAACAAGCAGTGAGTGAGTGAGTGACTGACTGGGGAAATCCCAGCTAGCAGCTCCTACTACCACAAACAGACACACAGTCACTGTGATGTCATCAGGATCCTACTCCATTTGAATTTGGCCCTAGCTCTGTTTTTCCTCTCCCTCGGAAATCCATATGACTCAGATTTCAGTCTGCCCATTGATTAAGACAACAGGGTGTGAGTCTGTGTACGTGTGAGCGTGTGTTTACATGAACGATAATCAAAATAATGACCGCCGCACTGTGCACTATGAACTCTCTGGTCGGTGCGCTTGGTCTTGGAGTATCACAGCTACCTACTCTAAAGACAACGTTTTACACCATTTACATTTTCCCGAACGCACCCCTTCTTCAGGTAAATAAATCTCTCAGTCACAATCCCACAGCACCTACTGTATAGCATATGCACCCCTCCTCCCCCCTTCCCTCTCCTGTCTTCCTGTGCAATATATCCATCATTCATTCATAAATTCTGAAAACTCCTCTTTAGCTAATAAGCTTTTAAAAGAGAAAGATATAATTAAGTTGCCAGGACCTCTCTGCCCCCTCCTTGTCCAGGGGCTGGGCTGGGCGCCGGGGGGACGTGTGCTGCTCTGCGCTACTCTACATGGTGTCAGGGAGTCACATATACCCATGTTTAAAGCAGAGGTGAGCTGGTTAGGCAGACAGGCAGCGTTACGTAAAGCCTCCCCCTGCACAGGCTTATTGCACCAGACGCTTTGTCCTTGCCTGGGCTGCTTCAAGGTTCCCAAAAGGACAGGCTGTTAAGAAGTTGGGAAGGACAGGGCCCCTGTAATATGCTGGCTGGGAGGGAGCGCTATGCTGAGACTGTGCCTGCCTTGGAATTTGAATTCTCCGACAGACAGGCTCATGCATCAATCCCTCAGCTTACAAAGACAAACCACTAACCTTCACCAGGCCGGGGACTCGTCAGGAATGAGTGGCATTTTCACTTAGCCTGGACGGCTTCTCTCTCCCCCAGATCTAAGCTCTGCTCTGCTCTCAGTCCCTCCACTTAACCTGGTTAAAATAAGACACAGTTAAGTAACACTCCCCTCAGTCCGCAAAAATCCTCTGGTGTTTCTGACAACCTAATCGGACATTGTGACTTGTTGTGTTAAACTTTAACCTCCTAGCTGTGCTCTTCGGGACTGACCCTGATGACCAGGACACAGACAAATACAGGTAGCCTAATGCATTAGTAGCTAACTAACTAGTAACTACACAAGACTAAATTGCTAACTAGAAGACTTTGGGAAAGTCATGATCAAATTATGTAATTATCAATTATCTTTCCTTTTTGAAGGCCATTTATTGTTCTCATGTTATTTGCATCCTCTTATTGTGATTTCAAACTGATTGTAAACACACCAGTAGCCTATTTGTTGTATCTACTTAGTAAAGCAATGTGAGTCATGTTTTGATGTATCGTAGCCTATAACTACTTCAGTTAGAAACACTGTATTCTACTGTATTCATGAGTGTATGTTCCTGTTTCATTTACAGGGCACCCACACACTACCATGCCAGCGGCATTGGCCTGATTGTGATAAAGAAAGGAAGAGAAGAGACCTTCTCCCTGCCCAACTGGCAGTGCTGCAGAAGCCACACACACAGTAGGAGAAGCCTTCTGCTGCACCTCCACAGCCTGAGGCCACCATCTCAACTTCAGGAGCAGGGAGGGAAAGTCAACTCTGTTCTGCTCCTCTGTTGTGTCCGCCCCAACCAACCCAAGGAGACAGTCAGGTCTACTCACATCACCCTGTAGGTTTGGGCTGCTTCAGACTACAACAAAACATGGCTTGTATATCTAAATATCATCAGCAGTAAGGAAAGACAGAACAATGGCAATGCACATTATGTTTGGCCTGTGTATGTAACAGTACAAGGTAACTGTGTTCTTCTCTCTCGTTGCCCCTGCTTCATTGATCGGCACAGTTAGGTTCCACAGCTGTTGTTTCTGAAATGGGGCGCAATGTTTTCGTGTGGGCGACATGCTTAATTTATCTGACCTGCATCTCTCCCCTCTCTCCGTGGATCACTTTGGGAGTAATTTCAGTATACATTTCAAGTATAAATATTTTACAGCAATCGCAAACAGTAAGAATCAATGTGTGTGGATAATTGAGCGGCCCTGTCAGTGCTCCAAGGCCAGGGTGCAGGAGGGTGAGGTGGGGAGGGGAGGGGAGGGGAGTAAGGTGGGAGGGGGGATGGGGAGGTGAGGAGGGTGAGGAAGAGTTATCCAACAGATGAGCCAGGCAGCCAGGGCCAGTCAGTATCTCAGAGGGCTGCCTGCCTGCTCCAGCCTTCCTCCAACTTTCATCCCTCCATTTCGTCATTCCACCCTGCCTGCCTGCCTCCAGGAGCCACAGCAATAAAGACGCATTTAGCTGCTCCTGCCGTGTCATCAAAATGAGTCCCATTGACTTTAGTTCCATCCCTCCCTTCCACCCCGCTCCCGGATTGGAGTAGATTGCCTTGGAGAGTTGGTGTGATGGTGTGAAAGCATGACCGACATGACATTGTATTTTTACATCACTAAATCAACATCTAGGCCTATTGTTAGCAGGGGTTGGAACCGGTTCAGGGAACAGAACCAAAAACCGGAAAATAACGACATTTTTAGAGGAACAGAATCAGAACCAGAAGCGAAAGTGATCTATACTGTTCCGGAACAGAACCGTCATTTTAAAAGCATGGGAACCAGTTAGTAATGTTCTTTTATGTTCCGGACATTTTTTCAGTCCCACAAAAAACGCAAAAAAGCACCTATTTAAAGCCCTCACTCTGTCACTCAGAAATGTATTCCAGTGTATGCCTGCTAGCTGAAAATCTTTGCCTGTTAGTATGTAGGCTACCTGCCCCTCCCCCTCCGAAGCATAGGCTACTGTAGCCTACTGACGTTACAAGCATGATCCAGAAATTAGGGAGAGATTTTTTATTAGAGAATGGATTCACTTTTTCAATGCTAGTTAAGGATATTATAGTTATCATGTTTCACATTGGATTTATTAACTACAAAAAGGTAAGACGTGTTTTTAAATCTGGTGTCACTCTGCATACACAAGCTTGTTAGCTAGCTAGCTAGCTAGCTCTGGGCCAACGTTAAGCCAACTCTTGGAAGTTCAAAGACATCCAAAGTTCCTCCATAGAAGCCGCTCCTCCGTAGGTATAATTCTGAGGGCCTAATTCAGATAATGCATGTCATAACTAGATGCCCAGCGCTTCAAGCCAAGCCTCCTCCCCCAACCTCTCTCCCACCTGCAAAATTTCACTACACTTGTCTGTCCATCGGGCATGTAAACAACTATAGCTTGCCCGCTCCATAGCAAGCTGCTCTATCCGCACTGATTGCTGAAGTAATTTCATGTTGAGCTAAATGTAAAAAATAAAATCAGAGGTTGAAACTTTTACTGCAGTGGGCTAAATCAGGGCCACACAGAGTGTTTCTTGCTAGTCTGAAACAAATCTACTTTGAAACAAAAGTATACACCTCACACACATGGTTATGGGCTTTAAAATAATAATACCATGTCAGATATAGAGTTGACATGTATTCAATTTTGAGTTTGCATCCCAATATAACACTTTATATACATCACAGAAGACTGAAATATAACAAAACCGTTTGACATAGAAACACCGGATCTTCGGCTGGTTTTTAAAATAATGTTTATTAATTATGAAATTATGAAAAATATTAATAACATTCCACCAATGAGGCCACTAGGTCATTTAAATGCAGGAAAGGGCTACAAAGGAACAGAAAGGAATAATATAAACAGGTACTTTTTTGGGGTTCGAACTAGTTAAGTGGAACAGAACGAAAAACAATAATGGTTCTGTTCAGAACGAAACTAATTTCGGTTCCAACCTCTGATTGTTAGAGATATATTTTTACCCAAGCACATTTCTAATGAGTAGCCAACTGTTGTAAGTTAAGAGGTTGGTCATTGCAACACAATCAGCATTCTGATTCCATCTACAACAACCTTAAAGCCTGATAGTAAATGCTTGACTCCGACCACACGTTCACAATGTCTGAACAGAGCTATCATGGACACGTCATGACACCTGTCATATCCAGTAGTTTACAGTATGCAGATTGTTGACAAACGACCTTACACTGTCCTGACACATGAGACTGAGTGTAATCCAAACACAGCTAGCTCGTTTCTGTAGCTCAGCATTCATGAAAACACAACATAAGTGCACACACTCAAAGGCATGCATGTATGCACACACACACATGCATATGCACACACTCTCACAGTATAGGCTACACACACCTTCCTTTACAATTGCATATTTTCTTGACCCTTAATATACCAACAGGAGTATTTTATTCTGTGTCATTTTAATTAGGGCTGCCCCCGACAAAAAAATATCTTGGTCGACCTAGAATCGATTGGTCAAAATGTGTAAACTTATTTTTCCATATATAGACAGACACACCATATGTCTTTGAATAAATCAACTACATATGCACTGAGCTTGTCTGATGCTTTAAGTACACTGTTTGATTAAATCATTAAGACACACAAATGACTTAAGAAAGAGCCCGATGGTCCCACCGTGTTAAACAAAATGACAGCGAGTGCCTGTGTGACTGGCGCACGTTGTCTCGCTCTCCTCCCTACTGCATCGAAAAGGCACCACAGCACAGCAAGTGTTTATTGCTCTGTTCGTGCTGAAGCTGCAACATCATTTCAGCCATTTACTTTCTTACTTGTATCTGACTGAAAAGTTCTGTCACCGAAATCCCTAATTTGTTTATGAAAAACGTTCCCTATTCACAACCCTTGCTCTCTTTACGTGAAACATGTAAGCATCACATGCATGTGACCAATAGGGTCTGACCTAAATCCTATCATAATCACATCAATAAACTGGTTATAACAAACACCGAACTCTGAACACAGTAACATGTGACAGCAGAATGTATGCGGAAGACGTGAAAAAGAAACTCGAAACGGGCAAATGTTTACTGGCTGCTCAGGAGGGAAAGGGGAAGTTTAGATCTGTGGAAGACATTTGACTTCGTTGTGGAAACTACTGTAGCTCAAGAAAAAGGAGGGTACATGAGCAAGCGTTGCGTGACAATTATGTGTGCCAAACAGTTGCTGTTAGATTACAATATTATATATTTTTCTGACCATTTGGAACAGTGTAAACAACACTAAATAAATAAGTGTACCAGAGAGCCTGTTCTAATGAGAAAAAAAGATATATAAAAAAAACAGTTGTATGCATTCGTGAATTGCGATTGATTTATTGTTTAGGCTAATTATTCAAAGCTCCCTTTGTTATTTCATTTTAAAACAAAAATGCTTGATTGCATTTCAAAGCATGAATGTCTCGTATGCTGTGTGGTGGCATGAACGAATGAATGATTGATTGATACAGTAGCCTACAGTAAATATTGAAATATAGTCCTAAGTAATGAAAATGACACATTGATAATGATCATAATAATATTTTTTATAATAACAATAAGAAGCAGATCAAGAAAAAGGAGGGTATAGGAGCGAGAGCTACGTGCATATTATGTGTGACAAACAGGTGCTGTTAGATTACAATATTATTTTTCTGCCTGTTTGGAACAGTGAAAACAACACTAAATAAATTATAAGCAATACCAGTCTGTTCTAATGAAATAAAATTGTAAAGATTAAAAACAGCCGAATCTGTGAAATTGCTTTATCTGACATTTTGCCGTTGCATGAGGCTTGGTGCTCACGGAATCAGTAGGCTATTAAACAAACACTCAAACAGGCAACATAAGCAGGATCTGTCGTATTTCTGTAGATATATATGGATGATTTATACACTGCTCAAAAAAATAAAGGGAACACTTAAACAACACAATGTAACTCCAAGTCAATCACACTTCTGTGAAATCAAACTGTCCACTTAGGAAGCAACACTGATTGACATTAAATTTCACATGCTGTTGTGCAAATGGAATAGACAACAGGTGGAAATTATAGGCAATTAGCAAGACACCCCCAATAAAGAAGTGGTTCTGCAGGTGGTGACCACAGACCACTTCTCAGTTCCTATGCTTCCTGGCTGATGTTTTGGTCACTTTTGAATGCTGGCGGTGCTTTCACTCTAATGGTAGCATGAGACGGAGTCTACAACCCACACAAGTGGCTCAGGTAGTGCAGCTCGTCCAGGATGGCACATCAATGCGAGCTGTGGCAAGAAGGTTTGCTGTGTCTGTCAGCGTAGTGTCCAGAGCATGGAGGCGCAACCAGGAGACAGGCCAGTACATCAGGAGACGTGGAGGAGGCCGTAGGAGGGCAACAACCCAGCAGCAGGACCGCTACCTCCGCCTTTGTGCAAGGAGGAGCAGGAGGAGCACTGCCAGAGCCCTGCAAAATGACCTCCAGCAGGCCACAAATGTGCATGTGTCTGCTCAAACGGTCAGAAACAGACTCCATGAGGGTGGTATGAGGGCCCGAAGTCCACAGGTGGGGGTTTTGCTTACAGCCCAACACCGTGCAGGACGTTTGGCATTTGCCAGAGAACCCCCAGACCTCCATGGGTTGATCAATTTGATTTCCATTGATAATTTTTGTGTGATTTTGTTGTCAGCACATTCAACTATGTAAAGAAAAAAGTATTTAATAAGATTATTTCATTCATTCAGATCTAGGATGTGTTGTTTAAGTGTTCCCTTTATTTTTTTGAGCAGTGTAAAGCAAGGCACATTTAACAGTTAGGCTATTGATTATAGACCTAATTAAGTTCTCTCTCCTCAATTTTCTTAGACAATAAGGCTAAGGCAAGGGCTGTTTCCTCATCTCGGCTGGTGCTGCATCCGCCACATTGTTCTCAATCCCAATATGCTGGTTAACTTTCCTATTATGCACATAGGGAAAGGCACTAATTTTCCCTGCACTGAAGATTGTGTTTCAGAATCGCGGACAGCGACCGTATCCAACGTGAGAGAAAGCGCATTTGTTATAAAATAATATTAGATTTATTTGTGTTGCACCATTATTTTTACATAACATAACCTTATACAATTTCAGTATCACGTCTTAGAGTGATGGACTGTGCCATCCCCGTGGCCTCCGCAATGGATTAGTCCACTGAGACAGGGGCGAATCAGACAGGTGTCTTGTGCACCATGATAAAACAAAAATTGCGAGTACTCGACTTAAGAAATCTCGGTCGACCAACAGCCTATCGACCAAACAATCGACCAGTCGATAAAATGGGGTTAGCCCTAATTTTAATACATACACTACAGCAAAGACAGTGCATTAATTGTAACAATGTAACAACACTGTTACAACACTGTAACAACCATTTTGGGGGCAGACAGATTGTTTGTTGTCCTGGGAAGACAAAACCTTGATCTGTTAGACCAGGGTCCAGAGTCCATATTTCTCATTAAATATCCTCTGATTCTGTTGTGGGATACTGCACATCAATCATCATCAGCAGCTCCCTAGACAACAACTCACGGCTACAGCAAAACAAGTTGTGTAGAGTACAGTACATTAGCTCAGTGGAGGAGGAAGATGGCTGGAATGTGCACCAGATTAACCTATTCAAGAGCAAGAACATGTTAAATGTGGAGGTTTTAGTTACAGTTGAAGTCGGAAGTTTACATACACCTTAGCCAAATACTGTCACGATCGTCATACATAGAGGAGGAGGACCAAGGCGCAGCGTTGAATGTGAACATATTATTTATTTGAATGATCACCCGATCAAAACAACAAAACAACGACGTGACAGTCGACGGTCAATACACAACCAAACACGAACAAAAACCCACAACACCCACAGGAAAACATACAGATTAAATATGGCTCCCAATCAGAGATAACGAGCCGACAGCTGACACTCGTTACCTCCGATTGGGAGTCATTGACCAAACATAGAAATGCACCCAACAGAAATACAAACATAGAAATACACCCAAATAATGAACACACCCTGGCTCACTATACAGAGTCCCGGAGCCAGAGCGTGACAGTACCCCCCCCTAAAGGCGCGGACTGCGACCGCGCCTCAATACGGGCTAAACAAGGGAGGGCTGGGTGGGCACACCTCCTCGGCGGTGGCTCTGGCTCCGTCCTTGATCCCCACCTCTTCTCCAACCCCCCAAAGTACCCCTGGTCCTGTCCAGCCCCGCTGGCCGGAGCCGGACCGACGACACGCGCCCCTGGCCTGATGCGTGGAGGAGGAACGGGCCGGACCGGGCTGACGACGCGCACCACTGACCTGGTGCGGGGAGCTTGGATGGGCCGAACTGGGCTGGCGACGCGCACCACAGACTTGGTGCGGAGAGCAGGAACGGGCCGGACAGGGCTGACGAAACGCACCACAGACTTGGTGCGGAGAACAGGCACGGGCCGTGCCGGACTGACGCCGCACCCCACTGGCTTGGTGTGGGGAGCAGGAGCGGACCGAGCCGGGCTGTCGAAGCGCACCCCTGACTTGGTGCGGGGAGCAGGAACGGGACGAGCCGGGCTGGCGACGCGCACCACAGACCTGGTGCGGAGAGCAGGAACGGGCAGAGCCGGGCTGACGAGACGCACCACAGACTTGATGCGGGGAGCAGGAATGGGCCGGACTGGGCTGGCGACGCGCACCACAGACCTGGTGCGGAGAGCAGGAACGGGCAGAGCCGGGCTGACGAGACGCACCACAGACTTGATGCGGGGAGCAGGAACGGGCCGGACTGGACTGACGACGCACACCACTGGCTTGGTGCGGGAAGCTTGGATGGGCCGGACTGTACTGGGGACACACACCACTGGCCCCACACCGGGATCTGGAACGGGCCGGACCGGACTGGCAACACACGCCAGTACCTCTCGCCGTGCCTCCACTTCCTCCATCCCCTCTTTGACCAGTGGCCCCCGTAACCCGGCGGCCTTCTCCATCAACCCACTGGGCCGCTCTATCGCGGCCTCCTGCTGGTCCGACGTCTCGAGCCCCCCCCTAAAAATTTTCGGGGCGTCTCTCCTACCCGTGGACCAGGTCTCCATAGACCTCGCCAGCCTCTCGCCCTTCTGCCATAGCGTCAAGCCCTTCTCCTCCTCACTCGGCTTGACCCAGTCCAGGAGGCGAAGGAGATCTGTGAGGGATCTCCCTGGCGACGGCTCCTGGACACGCTGCTTGGTCCCATCTTGGTGGGTTTTTCTGTCACGATCGTCATACATAGAGGAGGAGGACCAAGGCGCAGCGTTGAATGTGAACATATTATTTATTTGAATGATCACCCGATCAAAACAACAAAACAACGACGTGACAGTCGACGGTCAATACACAACCAAACACGAACAAAAACCCACAACACCCACAGGAAAACATACAGATTAAATATGGCTCCCAATCAGAGATAACGAGCCGACAGCTGACACTCGTTACCTCCGATTGGGAGTCATTGACCAAACATAGAAATGCACCCAACAGAAATACAAACATAGAAATACACCCAAATAATGAACACACCCTGGCTCACTATACAGAGTCCCGGAGCCAGAGCGTGACAAATACATTTAAACTCAGTTTTTCACAATTCTTGACATTTAATCCTAGTAATAATTCCCTGTCTTAGGTCAGTTAGGATCACCACTTTATTTTAAGAATGTGAAATGTCAGAATAATAGTAGAGAGAATGATTTATTTCAGCTTTTATTTCTTTCATCACATTCCCAGTGGGTTAGAAGTTTACATACACTCAATTAGTATTTGGTAGCATTGCCTTTAAATTGTTTAACTTGGGTCAAACGTTTCGGTTAGCCTTCCACAAACTTTTAACTATGAAGTTGGGTGAATTTTGGCCCATTCCTCCTGACAGAGCTGGTGTAACTGAGTCAGGTTTGTAGGCCTCCTTGCTCACACACGCTTTTTCAGTTCTGCCCACAAATGTTCTATAGGATTGAGGTCAGGGCTTTGTGACGGCCACTCTAATACCTTGACTTTGTTGTCCTTAAGCCATTTTGCCACAACTTTGGAAGTATGCTTGGGGTCATTGTCCATTTAGAAGACCCATTTGCGAGCAAGCTTTAACTTCCTGACTGATGTCTTGAGATGTTGCTTCAATATATCCACATAATTTTCCTTCCTCATGATGCCATCTATTTTGTGAAGTGCACCAGTCCCTCCTGCAGCAAAGCAACCCCACAGCATGATGCTGCCACCCCCGTGCTTCACGGTTGGGATGGTTATTCGGCTTGCAAGCTGCCCCCTTTTTCCTCCAAACATAACGATGGTCATTATAGCCAAACAGTTCTATTTTTGTTTCATCAGACCAGAGGACATTTCTCCAAAAAGTACGATCTTTGTCCCCATGTGCAGTTGCAAACCGTAGTCTGGCTTTTTTATGGCGGTTTTGGAGCAGTGGCTTCTTCCTTGCTGAGCGGCCTTTCAGCTTAGTATTTAACAACCTCTCCCTCAACGTGATCAAGACAAAGGAGATGCTTGTGGACTACAGGGAAAAAAAGAGGACTGAGCACGCCCCCATTCTCATCGACGGGGCTGTAGTGGAACAGGTTGAGAGCTTCAAGTTCCTTGATGTCCACATCACCAACAAACTATCATAGTCCAAACACACCAAGACAGTCGTGAAGAGGGTACGACAAAGCCTATTCCCCCTCAGGAGACTGAAAAGATTTGGCATGGGTCCTCAGATCCTCAAAAGGTTATACAGCTGCACCATCGAGAGCATCCTGACTGGTTGCATCACCGCCTGGTATGGCAACTGCTTGGCCTCCGACCACAAGGCACTACAGAGGGTAGTGCGTACGGCCCAGTACATCACTGGGGCCAAGCTTCCTGCCATCCAGGACCTCTATACCAGGCGGTGTCAGAGGAAGGCCCTCAAAATTGTCAAAGACTCCAGCCACCCTAGTCATAGACTGTTCTCTCTGCTACCGCACGGCAAGCGGTACCGGAGCGCCAAGTCTAGGTCCAAAAGGCTTCTCAACAGCTTCTACCCCCAAGCCATAAGACTCCTGAACAGCTAATCATTGCTACCCGGACTATTTGCACTGCCCCCCACACCCCCACCCTCCTCTTTTACGCTGCTGCTACTCTGTCTATTATTTATGCATAGTCACTTTAACTCTACCCACATGTACATATTACCTCAATTACCTCGACTAGCCGGTGCCCCCGCACATTGACTCTGCACCGGTACCCCCCTGTATATAGCCTCCCTACTGTTATTTTATTTTACTGCTGCTCTTTAGTTGTTTGCTTTTATTTGTTTTACTTAACACTTAAAAGAAGAAAAAATACTTTAAAAATTGCATTGTTGGTTAAGGGCTGTTGTATTCGGCGCATGTGGCAAATAAAATTTGATTTGATTTGGTTATGTCGATATAGGACTCGTTTTACTGTGGATATAGATACTTTTGTACCTGTTTCCTCCAGCATTTTCACAAGGTCCTTTGCTGTTGTTCTGGGATTGATTTGCACTTTTCGCACCAAAGTACGTTAATCTCTAGGAGACAGAACGCGTCTCCTTCCTGAGCGGTATGACGGCTGCGTGGTCCCATGGTGTTTATACTTGCATACAATTGTTTGTACAGATGAATGTGGTACCTTCAGGCATTTGGAAATTGCTCACAAGGATGAACCAGACTTGTGGAGGTCTACAATTTCTTTTCTGAGGTCTTGGCTGATTTATTTTGATTTTCCCATGATGTCAAGCAAAGAGGCACTGAGTTTGAAGGTAGGCCTTGAAATACATCCACAGGTACACCTCCAATTGACTCAAATGATGTCAATTAGCCTATCAGAAGCTTCTAAAGCCCTGACATCATTTCTGGAATTTTCCAAGCTGTTTAAAGGCACAGTCAACTTAGTGTATGTGAACTTCTGACCCACTGGAATTGTGATACAGTGAATTATAAGTGAAATAATCTGTCTGTAAACAATTGTTGGAAAAATTACTTCTGTCATGCACAAAGTAGATGTCCTAACCGACTTGCCAAAACCATATTTTGTTAACAAGAAATGTGTGGAGTGGTTGAAAAATGAGTTTTAATGACTCCAACCTAAGTGTATGTAAACTTCCGACTTCAACTGTATCTATGGCTCCAGTACAGTACAGAGGACTATACGCAGCTACCCTTGAATATCCTGTACAAGATCAGGTCAAATAATTAAGTAGCTTAAACACTCCACAAAAGGAGGACTAAAAACCAGACCCCCAGACAGGCTGAGTATTTAGACTTTTCAAAAGTCAGACAAGTTCTCTTCAACAATGCTCAGGCCTATATTTGACTAATCCACCCAAGTTTGCTGTAAAAGTAGGCCTAGTAAACAATTGAATGTGCTGATGTGTTCCAAATCATGAAAAGTAAACAGGTTTGTTGTTGGAGGGAAGTTTAGCCAGGGTGGCTAAGGCTAAGCACACCTGAACTAACAGTGTGGTCCTGCCCTCTCTCTCCCCTGTGACTCCGCTGGCCAACCTTCAACCCCTGACCTATTGCTTCTCCACCGATCCCATGTTCAAATAGCCTCTGCAGAGTCCCCAACAATCGGATGTTCCAGTTTTCAGGGGAAATGGAAAGAGAGCCTGTGACAGGACTTCCGCATTTGGAAGTTAACAAGGCGGCACTCCATCTTAACTCCTCCTCCACATTTGCTGGATTGGTTGAACAGTGCAGAAGAGAATGTCCCCTGACATTTTTTTTTTCTCTTCAAGACAAGTATGTGTGGGATCTATTTTCAGGCGTTTCTTTTATGCCTGCAACATTAGGTCAATGGTCAAATGAAGCTAGAGGACATCTGGTGATGACTACTCCAAACACTGGAATAGTTCAAATCCAGTCTACCTGTCAATTGTCAGTAGCCTACTGCTAAGATGTTGAATTAAACCATAGCAAAATTAAGAATATATAATATGTAAATAACTCAACATTAATAATAATAATCATAATGCTAATGATAATAATAATAATAATAATAATAATAATAATAATAATAATAATAATAATAATAATAATGCAGTAGTAATACAATGTCACCAGTACTTTCTGTGTATAAATCCACGAGGCTAATTTACAATCTGGTTTATGACTAAACATAGCTACTGTAGGCCTACATTACTCCAGACACTGTGTCAATGATGAATGAACATTTGAGGCATGCAATGCCAAACATGTTGTCACCTTTGACAAGGAACAAGGAAGCACAACAGATTAATTGAAAATCATCAGCAAGAGTGAATCTAGTTTAACTATGAAGCATTATAATGCATTTATAATCCTAAACTACACCATACAAAACAATGAAATGATGACTAATTTGGCTACAATGGAGCAGCCTCCGAAAGAGCCAATGATGTTGACAGTCGTAATATCAATACCGGACCTATTTACTAACGTTCATAGAAATACTATTAATTATCTGTATCAGTAGGCAGTGGCTGTACGCCTTTTACTTAGTACTAGTCCTATGCAGCATTTTAATGCAGGTTAAACTGAACATTAAGGTGGTATCTGTGGCCTATCATTTTGTAGGCTATAATTTTTACACGTAGGCTAGACTACATCGAGGATATTGCAACAATTGTAACGCTGTAAAAATAAACACTATAACAACATATTAACAGTGTAACAACACTGTAACGACAATGTAACAATGTGACAAAAATACGGAATAACAAAGTAGCCAGCACGAACAAGCTACATGATTCGTATTTGAGGCATTAGATTTTGGCGACATAACATTGGCGCTTTCTATGGCAAATAGCTTTGAAAATGTCTACGTGAGGTAATGCGTTTATTTAAGGTCGAGAAGGAAATAATCTCAAACTGGCTATAATGTATCCTGGATGCCATTGAACAAAATGGAAACGACATTAGCACAGCACTGCCTGGTTTATTACGACTTCTTTACGCAGCGTTTTCACACCGCTATGAGCCCAGAGACTAAGGCTCGAGACACAAACATAATTCAATCCTCAAAAACATGCTGTAAACATGTTAAATCCATGACACACAACCCGTTTGTGCCCTCGCGGAATTTCACAGCCTATTCTGTACATTTAGCTCGGCACGTACCTGCTTGGGTTTGTCTACCCCGCTGGCTGACAGTGGACCCCACTCAAGCGAAAAGGCGCATCATTATTCGACAGGAGGAAATCCTTCGGATAGTCTCAGTGAAAAGGTCGGATTTCTCGAACGCGCGTTAATTAAGAAATATTGATGATTTATTCCAAAATGCCTCGGGTTTGGATCGAAGTGATCAGGCTCTGCGACCTGTAGTCGAGTCTGACGGAATTGTTTATTCTCGGAATCCCCTTGCTCTCGAGAACTCAGCAGAGGCGACACTCCTCCTCTCTGCCACTGACACCACCCTTAAAGGAGCAGTTTAAAGGATCAGTGGCTTTATCAACCATGCCCTTCTCCAAATGTATCGTTAGACTTCATGAAAACGTATTACAATTATGTAACATTTGAGGTTTATTGTGTTTATAAGTAGTATACAATCAGGTTTATAGCCTATGGTTTATAGACACTTAAATATTCGTTTATTCATGTTGTACACATATGGCTATTATCAAATAATTAACTGTCTATAAACTGGGCCTACTTACAAACGTTTTGCAACCTCTGAAAGACAGAAAGGATGAGATCAAGTGAAATATAATTAAAATGTAACAATAAAAATAAATAACTTGGTGCCTTATAAAAATGAGCACAATCAGGTTTTTCCATTAACGTAAATGGTTGTATTACATTATACTGATAGTCTGGGCAGTTTAGTATAGTACGTTATGAATTTCTACTATTACTTAGCCGTAGCTCTTTTTTTCTGTGACATAATCTCTGTGGTATCTACTGTGATGGCCCACAGACAGTTTTCTATCTCAGAGGACCTGGGGAACATATATGTGTTCTGTCATGAATAAAAACACAACATAACCTACTTCTCTTCTGCACAGCCCTTCTTCCAGAGAAACTCTTTTTATTTTTAGACTGGGGATCTGGAGGTTGAGATTGCGGGTGTGTGGGGAGGCAATGCAGTTCTCCCACCACACTATTGTTTTAATTCAATGTTATTGGACACATACATACACGTACACAGGTGCACACACAAACACACACACACACACAGCTTCAGCATTTAGGTTAACCAATCAATACTGTGCCTCATAACAGAATGTAACCTCGGCATAATGGTCAAACAGTAATTTAGTTCAATATCAGTTTAATAAACAGAACTGACACTCATCTTGTCACTGAGATAAATTATATAGCACTTTACAAGGTCATTGTTCACGACATGTCTTACCTTTAATTTGAATTTTACAGTGTAACTGAGGTTAATGTAGGACTCAAGAGACTAAAGTTCAGTCCAAATTGGCACTCATATCAACCTTGTATTGTCTAAGTTGATGGCTTTTTATTGTCACTGTCTGACTAGATACTACACATGAAAACAGACTTAACTTTGAGATCATTTTGTGCTATTTATTTTGTCTAACTAAATGTGCACCATACATCTAGAATCTTCTTCCTGACCACTGAGATGTCAGCTTTTAGGTTAGGGGGAGCAAACTGCCTCAGCAGTTTACGGTATCTACCCTCGTAACCTCGGAACTTAAGTGACCTTTAATCTTTGAACTTTGACCTCAAATGCCACATGAATGGAGATACAATATCCTCCCTTTTATTCCTTCCCCCACCAGAACTCCCCTGACCTCTGCCCCCAAGCTTTTCACAGAAATGTGGTTCACAGAACTTCAACCTTTGACCCTAGGGGAAGGACAGCCCTGTGGCTGTTTTTGTGGCTGTATTAAGAAGTCTGCATGTAACACAGTAATCCTGAAAAGGATCACATACACACAAAACAAAGTCTCTGGTAACAGACATGATGCTTTGTGTGTTACATTCTACGGTGGAAGTGGTAAGGGTAAAGTCGGTCAGGGCAGCCATGAGGATAACTGTGATGTTAGTAGAAGTGTGGAGATTCTGACGAACAACAAAAGACAGAAAAGAGGAGAACGCATGGCACGTTTAAGAGGGCTGGTTAACAAGGCGTTTAAGGGTGTTTTATAAATGCACTCTGATGTTTTACTGGACACACTAGTTACGATTTTGTTAACACCCAAGATTACTTACTCTGTCATGCAGAGTAACCAAAAGTAGTAGGTTTGGATTTTGTATCATGAGACGTTACCAAAATAACTGTGGTACCAAAGAAAGCAGTACAAGAATGCTGAATAGCCTGTGTGATGCCAAACAATAATAGATTAATACAAAATTAAATAAATGCAAATAAAGGTGGAATTCACATAATGATAATTAGTATCCTCATGTAGAATTGTATCAGTCTTTCTCTAATTAACAAACTGCCTGCTCATAATATGCCATTTAGCAGACGCTTTTATCCAAAGCGACTTACAGTCATGTGCGCATACATTTTTACGTATGGGTGGTCCCGGGGATCGAACCCTCTACCCTGGCGTTACAAGCGCCATGCTCTACCAATTGAGCTACAGAGGACTCATCAACTCATTAAATTTGAAGAAAGTATTATGTGGCAAAAAAAACATAAGTAGCCAACCTACCAATGTAAAAAATACAAATTGCTTCAGAAAGCAACTGTGGAATTTCTCACCCGTAAAATACTTGAAAATAGCCATTCAACTGTGATTCACCTTACACATGAGCAAGGGTTCAGTGAGCGGTTACTGGGGCAGATTATTATCCGAATCTTTATTTTTTTCATCCAGGAATTAAATAATCCAGTCCCCCAAATGGCTTTTATGCAATTTAATTCCAGCTGAACATTTCAATGAAGAAAAAAAGAGACATGGAATGATATGAATCCAAGTGGAAAGTTCTATGGTGCTCCACGGCTGGTCTCCTGAACCCAGTAGTGCAAATAGAGGAGAGTTTAGATTCAGACGCCTGATTGTCTCTTAGGGAGAGAGCCAGAGTGTCAGCAGACATTAACCCATGATCTTTAACCTCTACTCCCCAATTTCATCCGGAACGTCTCCTAAGGTTTGGAGTGGAGGGAGGGGCTTTGGAAGGGCAGGCAGGTGCGAACTGGCATAGGAGGAGGACTGTTGGAAGTCACACTATACTGTAACCTTCGGACTCAAATGAGTAAATAATGGTTGTTAGGGTCTCATGAATAGAAATAGAATGGATAGAGCTGTACTTTGACCTTTGTACTTGAGGTAGCAAAAGCCTGGATATGGAAATATAATATATTGAGGTTCTGTTTTTATCCAAAAAAAGTACCTATTTAAATTTGGCTGGAATTCAACCTTACTGACTGACTGACTGTATCAATTTCAAACCATTTGCATTTTTTCCCAATTTGAGAAATTCAACCAACTTAATCATTTGTTTGGCTTCCATCAAATACTGACCTTAAAAGTGGTGTCCTCTCTAGTCACCCTATTTCTACGGTTCTAGATCCCACAAGGAGAGGATTACTCATTAACAAGTTAAACTGACTTTATTGGTGCAACAAACAAAGGACAGGGAAGAGAAAGGCTAGCCTCTGCTCAACGTAAACACACAAAGATGATATAACACTATGACTAGCATAGATGCTTCACAATCATCTAGAATTTAGATATTCTGAATATTTGACTTCTCCCTCCTTGAAGTAGAAATGTTTTCATAGATACACTAACCGGCGTCCATTGAAGCAGATGCTAAGCTACAGGACTGTTTCGCTAGCACAGACTGGAATATGTTCTGGGATTCATCCGATAACATTGAGGAATTTACCACATCAGTCACCGGCTTCATTAATAAGTGCATCAATGAAGTCGTCCCCACAGTTACCATACTGTACGTACATATCCCAACCAGAAGCCATGGATTACAGAAAACATCCGCACTGAGCTAAAGGCTAAAGCTGCCGCTTTCAAGGAGTGGGACACTAATCCAGACACTTATAAGAAATGCCGCTACGACCTCCAAAGATCCATCAAACAGGCAAAGTGTCAATACAGGACTCTGACGCTCGTCGGATGTGGCAGGGCTTGCAAACTATCACAGATTACAAAGGGAAACCCAGCTGCGAGCTGCCCTGTGACGCGAGCCTACCAGACGAGCTAAATGCATTCTAGGCTCGCTTCGAGGCAAGCAACACTGAACCATGCATGAGAGCACCAACTGTTCCAGACGACTGTGTGATTTTTCTCTCCGTGGAAGATGTGAGGAAGACCTATAAAACTGGTTAACATTCACAAGGCCACGGGGCCAGACGGATTACCAGGACGCGTACTCAGAGCATGTGCTGACCAGCTGGCAAGTGTCTTCACTGACATTTTCAACCTCTCCCTGACCCAGTCTGTAATACCTACATGTTTCAAGCAGACGACCATAGTCTCTGTGCCCAAGAACGCCAAAGTAACAATATATCGAATTCATTTGATTAATTCGAATATGTTTTAGCACACTATTTTTTTCCGTTATTATGACTGTTTTTGTCCGCTTGTTCTCATGTTGTCTTTTTGGTCTCGTCTCCTTCGCTCCTTCTGTGCTGTGTGCACCTTGCCATTTACTCACACACACCAAGCCCCTCTCCCTGCCACTAACAACTACAAAGATGAGAGATCACTTATTCCTCTCTGACAAGCGGTTTCAACTCGCTATTTGCATTTGAGGTTTGGTCCAACAGAATCGGTCATATGGACACCGAAAGACATTGAGACATTATTTTACTGTAATAGAGGAGTAGTCAACCTTTCTAATGATATCCTTTTTATGTCTCAACTCCTCAAATTGTGCGCAGAGCAGGTACTACTATAACAGGAGTATCAATGAACATTGATTCTGGAAAATGAACGCTCAGTTTGTCGCGTGTGGTACCACGTACCGCTAGCAGCATTTTAGCCAAAGAATGATATACTAGCTATCTAGTCTACCCACTCCAATTCGTATACCGCCCCAACAGATCCACAGACGGCTCAATCTCTATTGCACTCCACGCTGCCCTCTCCTACCTGGACAAGAGGAACACCTATGTGAGAATTCTGTTCATTGACTACAGCTCAGCGTTCAACACCATAGTGCCCTCCAAGCTCATCACTAAGCTCAGGACCCTGGAACTGAACACCTCCCTCTGCAACTGGATCCTGGACTTCCTGATGGGCCGCCCAACACCATAATTAAGTTTGCTGACGACACGACGGTGGTAGGCCTGATCACTGATGACGATGAGACAGCTTATAGGGAGGAGGTCAGTGACCTGGCAGTGTGGTGCCAGGACAACAACCTCTCCCTCAATATCAGCAACACAAAGGAGCTGATTGTGGACTACAGGAAACGGAGGGCCGAGCACGCCCCCATTCACATCGACAGGGCTGTAGTGGAGCAGTTCGAAAGCTTCATGTTCCTCAGTGTCCACATCATTAAGAAATGAACATGGTCCACACACACCAACACAGTCGTGAAGAAGGCACTACAATGCCTCTTCCCCCTCAGGAGGCTGAAAAGATTTGGCATAGGCCCTTAGATCCTCAAAAAGTTCTACAGCTGCACCATTGAGAGCATCTTGACTGGCTGCATCACCGCTTGATATGGCAACTGCTTGGCATCTGACCGCAAGGCACTAGAGATGGTATTGAGTATGGCACAGTACATCACTCGGACCGAGCTCCCTGCCATCCATAACATCTATACCAGGTGATGTCAGAGGAAGGCCATAAAAATGGTCAAAGACTCCAGCCACAAGTCATAGACTGTTCTCTCTGCTACCGCATGGTAAGCAGTACCAATGCACCAAGTCTGGAACCAACAAGACCCTGAACAGCTTCTAGCCCCAAGCCATAAGACAGTTAAATAGTTAACCAAATAGCTACCCAGACTATCTGCATTGACCCTTTTTGCGCTAACTCTTTTGACTCATCACATCAGATGCTGCCACTATTTATTATCTATCCTGTTGCCTAGTCACGTTACCCCTACCTACACTGAGTGTACAAAACATTAGGAACACCTTCCTAATATTGAGTTGCACCCGCTTATGCCCTCAGAACAGCCTCAATTTGTCAGGGCATGGACTATAAGGTGACGAAAGCGTTCCACAGGGATGCTTGCCCATGTTGACTACAATGCTTCCCACAGTTGTGTCAATTTGTCTGGATGTCCTTTGGGTGGGGAACCATTCTTGATACAGCAGCGCTGCCGTTCTTGACACACTCAAACCGGTGCACCTGGCACCTACTACCATACCCTGTTCAAAGGCACTTAAAACCTTTGTCTTACCCATTCACCCTCTGAATGGCACACATACACAATCCATGTCTCAAATGTCTCAAGGCTTAAAAATCCTTCTTTAACATGTCTTCTCCCCTTCATCTAAACTGAAGTGGATCTAAAGTGGATTTAACAAATGTCGTCAATAAGGGATCATACAGTGCCTTCGGAAAGTATTCATACCCCTTGACTTTTACCACATTTTGTTACATTACAGCCTTATTCTAAAATTTATAAAATTGTTTTTTTTTCTCATCAATCTACACACAATACCCCATAATGACAAAGCAAAAACAGGTTTTTAGAATTTTTTGCTAACACTGAAATAACACATTTACATAAGTATTCAGACCCTTTACTCAGTACTTTGTTGAAGCACATTTGCAGCAATTACAGTATTGAGTCTTCTTGGGTATGACGCTACAAGCTTGGCACACCTGTATTTGGGGAGTTTCTCCCATTGTTCTCTGCAGATTCTCTCAAGCGCTGTCAGGTTGGATTGGGAGCGTTGCTGCACAGCTATTTCCAGGTCTCTCCAGAGATGTTCGATCGGCAGCTTCAACAAAGTACTGAGTAAAGGGTCTGAATACTAACACTACCGTTCAAAAGTTTGGGGTCACTTAGAAATGTCCTTGTTTTCCATGAAAACATACATGAAATGAGTTTGAATAGGAAATATAGCAAAATCAATAGGAAATGTAGTCATTGACAAGGTTAGAAATAATTATTTTTAATTGAAATAATAATTGTGTCCTTCAAACTTCGCTTTCCTCAAAGAATCCTCCATGTGCAGCAATTACAGCCTTGCAGACCTTTGGCATTCTAGTTGTCAGTTTGTTGAGGTAATCTGAAGAGATTTCACCCCATGCTTCCTAAAGCACCTCCCACAAGTTGGATTGGCTTGATGGGCACTTCTTACGTACCATACGGTCAAGCTGCTCCCACAACACCTCAATAGGGTTAAGATCCAGTGACTGTGCTGGCCACTCCATTATAGACAGAATACCAGCTGACTGCTTCTTCCCTAAATAGTTATTGCATAGTTTGGAGCTGTGCTTTGGGTCATTGTCCTGTTGTAGGAGGAAATTGGCTCCAATCAGGCGCCGTCCACAGGGTATGGCATGGCGTTGCAAAATGGAGTGATAGCCTCCTTCTTCAAGATCCCTTTTACCCTGTACAAATCTCCCACTTTACCGCCACCAAAGAACCGCTAGACCATCACATTGCCTCCACCATGCTTGACAGATGGCATCAAGCCCTCCTCCAGCATCTTTTCATTTGGTCTGCGTCTCACAAATGTTCTTCTTTGTGATCCGAACACCTCAAACTTTGATTTGTCTGTCCATAACACTTTTTTCCAATCTTCCTCTGTCCAGTGTCTGTGATCTTTTGCCCATCTTCATCTTTTCTTTTTATTGGCCAGTCTGAGATATGACTTTCTCTTTGCAACTCTGCCTCTTCACTGTTGACGTTGAGACTGGTGTTTTGCGGGTACTATTTAATGAAGTTGCCAGTTGAGGACCTGTGAGGCACCTGTTTCTCAAACTTGTCACTCAAATGTATTTCTCCTCTTGCTCAGTTGTGCACCAGGGCCTCCCACTCCTCTTTCTATTCTGGTTAGAGCCAGTTTGCGCTGTTCTGTGAAGGGAGTAGTATACAGCGTTGTACGAGATCTTCAGTTTATTGGCAATATCTCGCATGGAATAGCCTTCATTTCTCAGAACAAGAATAGACTGACGAGTTTCAGAAGAAAGTTATTTGTTTCTGGCCATTTTTAACCTGTAATCGAACCCACAATTGCTGATACTCCAGATACTCAACTAGTCTCAAGAAGGGCAGTTTTATTGCTTCTTTAATCAGCACAACAGTTTTCAGCTGTGCTAACATAATTGCAAAAGGGTTTTCTAATGATCAATTAGCCTTTTAAAGTGATAAACTTGGATTAGCAAACACAACGTGGCATTGGAACACAGGACTGATGGTTGCTGATAATGGGCCTCTGTACGCCTATGTAAATATTCCATTAAAAATCAGCCGTTTCCAGCTACAATAGCCATTTACAACATTAACAATGTCTACACTGTATTTCTGTTCAATTTGATGTTATTTTAATGGACAAAAAAATTGCTTTTCTTTCGAAAACAAGGACATTTCTAAGTGACCCCAAACGGTAGTGTATATAAATGTGATATTTCAGTTTTTTTATTTGTAATACATTTGAAAATGTTTCTAAAAACCTGTTTTTGCTTTGTCATTATGGGGTATTGTGTGGAGATTGATGAGGTAAAAAAAAACAATTTAATCAATTTTAGAATAAGGCTGTAACGTAACAAAATGTGGAAAAAGTGAAGGGGTCTGAATACTTTCCGAATGCTGCTAAACTTATTATCGAAGATGGTAGGAAGCAACACAAAGGTCAGCCTTGACTTTGCATTAAGGCTCATTCTTTCACAAAAGAATCCCTATCAGTTGTTTCTGGAATGTGTAATAACACACGTCTTGGAATCCAAGTTTGCTATGACGGCAGGTCAAAATCAAAATACCTTTGGAACATATGAGTCTGTATGATAAAAAAAAAAAGATATAATATGTTTTCAAGTATCTTTTCAACACATTGATATGGAGTTGATCACCATAGTTTTATTCTTCAAAATATGACATTTCTCGCTACTATACTAAGTTCATCCCACTGAGCAGACACTGGTTGAATCAACGTTGTTTCCACATCATTTCAATTAAATTACGTTAAACCAATGTGGAATAGATGCTGGATTGACGTCTGTGCCCAGTTGGATGGTATGTCAAGGCTCAAGACTCCATTCTCCGTGTGATGGGTGTTTTTGCGTGTTGTACTTCTCCTGAGGGTTACTGATCTTTATGAAAGGATCTGCACTCCGCTCGCTGCTCTGTGAGGGATATGATGATGTTCGGGTCACAATGGGGTTGGTGTGTCATTTATTTTTGTACCCTTCTACTTCCCCTATAGTATTGGCATAGAAAGGCAACACAAAGCGCTCTGCTTTGAGTAAAACAAGGCCATCTAGCATGAAACCATTTTATGGTTGTCCCTGAAATAAAGATTTGCCTGTGAAGAAATGTTATTTGAAATTCTTGCCTGATGCACATGCACGTTTCTGGATCACTGTCAAAATTTGAAAAAGAGGTCACTATTTGTCTAAATGTTTATGCATGAATGTGTGTGTGCGCATGAATGCGTGTGCATACGTGTGTGTGAGAGAAGTGAGCAGGCCTAGAACAGCTTTGTTTGTGGGTGAGTTGCCCTGCCTGTCTGTCCCACTGTATGTGCAGTGGCCTTGCATCTTGTTGACCTACTTGGTGCTCTTTGACTAATCCCTGGTGGTTCTGCAGGTGGTATGGGGAGGAGCTCTGCTCCGGTTTCCCCTGCATTTGAATATCAGATGGCAAAGGCGGGGCCTCACAGAAAAAATCTCTGAACTGCCAAGGGATTTGACTGGAACGCCTGCCAACACAACACGTAATGTTTTTTCAGTGCCCCCTCACTGTCTCTCCCTCTCACTACCCCCTTCCTCTCTCTTTTTCCCTCCCTCTCTCTCCTTTGTGGCAGCCAGCCCTTGTCTCGTGATCTCAACACCTATCCTTCTTTTCCACCTATTTGTTAGGCTTGAATGACAGCCATCTTATTAGCTGAGTTAGGTCTGATACTGACACCACAGCTCACTACGGGAACAATAGAACTAATACCATGGCATGTTTCTTATTGTGTTTTTTCCCTCCCTTTTTCCCTGGCCTTGGTTACCAAAGGTCACATGGCCCTCTCTCTCTCCTATTGAGTGCTGTGTGTGTGTGTGTGTTAATGTGTGTGTGTGTGTGTGTAGGTTGGCCACTGTGAGAGCGGTATGTACTGTACATATTATATCCTACATGGATCTGGTCATGTAGCACCAGTGTCTACCTAACCCTCCAACACAGATAGCCCAGCTGAAAATGCTTTCACCTTACATGTATAATGGGAGTTTTCTCAGTGACACACAGTGACATGCTGTCTTGTGTGAGGTTTAATTACTTATATTTTGGTTATCCAATTACTCTTTCACCTTGTGCTTTATGGCCCTTCAACCTACTCACTCACCAGAGCTATTTGCAAGTATAATGAGCTATAGATATACTATTAACGGATACATTGTCAAATCTGTCTTAAAGTCAATTGGATGATGCCTAGGCTAGCAACACTATGTTTAACTTTTCTAAATGTTAGCGTGGAGGGATGTCAGTGTGGAGGAATGTTTAATGAGAGGAAGGGGTGAAGAAGGGGAGGAGGTTTAGCACAGTGGGGTCAAATTTCAGGGACAGAGGCACCTCCGTTCCTCCCACAGACACAGTAGAGCGAGCACCCAGAGACAAAACTTCCCCAGCCCTGGCTGACTAGCTGGGGTCACATCTCTCCTCCACCCACCCATCCACCCAACACCAATCCATCCACTTCTCCACCCATCCCTCCTCCACCCCTCCATCCACAAGCAGCAGTTCCCACGGGGCCGTTAACTATTGACCCTGCTCACTCATTATCAGATCAGCATGGGACACACACACTGGGGCACTTCAACAACACGCCGTGCAGTGTACACACACACACACACACTGGGGAACTTAAACAACACACCACAGTGCAGTGTATACACACGCTGGGTCCAGATAACTAACTGCGCTCCGGGAATGACTTGGCCCCATTGTAAAATAATAATACGTGCTCGTACTATAAGGACTGTAGGACGGACATGCTAATCTCTCTCTGTAAGGTTTTCATTCAGGGCTGAGAGATTCAGAGAGAGAAACAGAAACAGAGACAGGAAGAGCGACAGACAAAACAGAAGACAGAGACAGAGCGAGAGAGCGAGAGAGCGAGAGAGAGACAGAGAGAGAGAAAGAAAGAAAGAAAGAAAGAAAGAAAGAAAGAAAGAAAGAAAGAAAGAAAGAAAGAAAGAAAGAAAGAAAGAAAGAAAGAAAGAAAGAAAGAAAGAAAGAAAGAAAGAAAGAAAGAAAGAAAGAAAGAAAGAAAGAAAGAAAGAAAGAAAGAAAGAGAAAGCCTAAAGGCCATACCACTAGCTCGTGTCTCCTCCACAGAAATCACCATCTTCAGGCCCTGAGGGAATGCCAGTGCTTAGCAGCGCCATTCTATTAAGATACTAAGATTTTAACAAGTGATTGAACAATTCAAGACAAATGTGTAACAATAATGTAATAATGTGAAAAGAAACACTGAAAATGCTATCAAACCCATTATAATTCAGATAGAGGAATGTATTATGTGTGGGACTCAATTGAAATTCATGGCCATGTACTGCACTGTAATGCTCATGTAGGTGCACAGACTGTGTGCAATTCTAATGTTTATAGATACAATACATATTAGCAAGGCTCTTATTATTTTAAAACAGTAGGAGACAGGCTTAGCTTCAGCGAGTGTGCGTGTGTTTGTAGACAGTGTGTGTGTGTGTGTGTGTGTGTGTGTGTGTGTGTGCATGGCCTGCTGCATGAGTGTTTGTGTGTGTCAGACAAAAAGCAGATTAGTGAAAACACTGAGGTAAAATAAGCAGCCTGACCTTGCTGTGAAACTGAAAGGCAATCATCTGAATGATCCACGGGTCACTAGCTTCGTCCTTCAGACAGTTAAAGTCTATCCTACTCATCCCCCTCTCCCTGCCTATCTCTCACTGCTTCTTTATCCAAGCCTTGTGCTGCCTCTCCCTCCTTCTCTTCCCCCTCTCTATTGTCTATCCCTTCTCTACAGCATTTGTCTCCCTTAGTATCTCTCCATATCTCCATTCCTCTTCTCTCTATTTCTCTACCTACTAGCTCTATTTTCCTGCCATTCCCCACACTTTCTCTCTATGCACAACAGTCTGTGTCTACATGTGCCACTACAGAAAATAACGTTGGAGTAACATTTATTCAACAACTCTTTTGATACCTCTGTCATCCTTTCATGCCAGGCTCCTTGAACACGCTAATCTGCTAGTGTTATTTAAAGCTGCATTGCTGCCTGCGTGCGTTCCTCATGACAACACTGTGATGGCACTGATGTGTCTGATACCCCAGCGTGTTCAAAGCCCAGAGAACACCAGAGACACAGAGCCGACATTACAGTCACATTAAACACTTCCCCGACTCTTTGAGCTGTGAAATGTCTGACGCAAAAGAAGGAAGCAGCTAAAGGAGTGGTGCCTTGCCAGGTGAGCAGCACAAGGCACTTGATGTATAGGATGCCTCAAGAGTTGCTGCATTTGCTGAAAATTACAGGAGTGTCAGCAAGTTCCAGGTGTCAGTTATGCAATGTCTAATTGCAGAGAGGTGCATTGCCAGTCCAATACTCGCTGTGAGTGTGTGTGCACGCGAGCGTGAGTGTCAACTCCATGGAGATGAGATTTCAAACGGACATATTTCTATTTATGGGAAAACAAGTCCTGCTAAATCACCACTGACGAGGTGTTTGGAATTTGCTTTAACATACTGTAAGTCATCTCTCAGGACATTGTGTTGTGTTGTGTGTTGGTCTTACCCTGTGCTGCTAACCAACCGCTGGGATCTCCTTGCTCAAGGGTAGAACAACAACAGCCAAGCAGCTACCATTGTCCTGTGATTCACCTCTACTACCATCTGGACAGCATTGTCAGCCCCTACTAATCTAACCTACAATACCGCTGTAGCTCCTACTGCTCAATCAATAACATCAGTGATTGAATGAGAGCTGAGGAAAACACAACAAGATTGACAAACATAATGTTCTATAAAGTATGAGAGGATTTGTTAAAGCATCAGCGGTTAACTGGGGTAAACAAGTCACATGGTTAAACTCTCTAGAATATTACTACACCTACTGTAGCGAGAGGATTAGAATAGAATGTTATATACGGAAGATAAACAACGTATATATACAATATGATATCCCATAAATATAGAATACATACAGTATGTGGGCGATTTTGCAATTACAGGCTTTTTTGTGTACCATGGGTGGATTTTTAAGAAAATGTTTTAATTTAGATTTATTCTTTTACATATATTAAGTAGACACCAAAATAACCGTAAACGTTTTTTCAGCTTTAAATATTTTTTGTTGTTGTTTATTTTCTAAAGCATTTAACGTCTGGATTTCACTGTTTTTGCCTTGTCTCACACCCAGACTTTTGATATTCTGCTAGAATTAGATTTTTTTGTGTTGATAATTTGAAAATATTAAACGCACCTGTTTAGAAAAAGAGTGAAAAAAATGGAAACTATATAATTATTTGATGTGCATAAGCCATTTGTTACTTTTCTTTACACAAAATACAGTCGTCTCACATTATTGTGTCATTACTCTGATAAATGATAGTTTTTTTTCAACATTTTACACATCAAGTCACACAAGAACTGGGAAGTGACATTGAAGAACAAGGATATGATTGTATGATATTATATCTCCACCTTCAAGAAAAGTCACTTTGAATATGTCAAGAGAAGAGAATATTCGGTGTCATTACCACAACGGCTATAACTCATCTAGATTGTCCTCTATAATAAATAATACATCTCATTATGTTGTGGTTGGAATTTATCAAATGTAAGCTGATCATATTAACCAAGTAAACCTTATGGCCTGGCAGTTAAATCCCAAAATGTTGCAAATTGTCATTACCAGCACTGTCATAAACACCACAAAATGTGTTGGTAATGACAAATTCCAGGTTATTGCCATCAGAAAGTAGCAACTTTTTGAATAACTTTTGTATAAAATGGGTATATGCCTGCTCAATACTGCTTATCAAATTATATTTGACTGTCTTTATAGCAATCAATTTTGCCTGTAGTTGCAAAATCACCCATATAATACATATATGCAGTAAAGAGACATTTAAATGAATTAAAATGACCCACACATACAAGACATGTTTGAGGACTTTACAGGACAGGACAGAACATACTGAATAGATGGACAGAACTCATAAAAGTGAAATGGACAGAGATCTACAGTGCCTTGCAAAGGTATTCATCCCCTTGGCGTTTTTCCTATTTTGTTGCATTACAACCTGTAATTTAAATGGATTTTTATTTGGATTTCATGTAATAGACATAAACACAATAGTCCAAATTGGTGAAGTGAAAAAAATAACTTGTTTTAAAAAATTATAAAAAATAAATAACGGAAAAGTGGTGCGTGCATATGTATTCACCCCCTTTGCTATAAAGCCCCTAAATAAGATCTGGTGCAACCAATTACCTTCATAAGTCACATAATTAGTTAAATAAAGTCCACCTGTGCGCAGTCTAAGTGTCAAATGATCTGTCACATGATCTCAGTATATATACACCTGTTCTGAAAGGCCCCAGAGTCTGCAACACTACTAAGCAAGGGGCACCACCAAGCAAGTGGCACCTTGAAGACCAAGGAGCTCTCCAAACAGGTCAGGGACAAAGCTGTGGAGAAGTACAGATCAGGGTTGGGTTATAAAAAAATATCAGAAACTTTGAACATCCCACGGAGCACCATTAAATCCATTATTAAAAAATTAAAAGAATATGGCACCACAACAAACCTGCCAAGAGAGGGCCGCCCACCAAAACTCACGGACCAGGCAAGGAGGGCATTAATCAGAGAGGCAACAAAGAGACCAAAGATAACCCTGAAGGAGCTGCAAAGCTCCACAGTGGAGATTAGAGTATCTGTCCATAGGACCACTTTAAGCCGTACACTCCACAGAGCTGGGCTTTACGGAACAGTGGCCAGAAAAAAGCCATTGCTTAAAGAAAAAAATAAGCAAACATGTTTGGTGTTCGCCAAAAGGCATGTGGGAGACTCCCCAAACATATGGAAGAAGGTACTCTGGTCAGATGAGACTAAATTTGAGCTTTTTGGCCATCAAGGAAAACGCTATGTCTGGCGCAAACCCAACACCTCTCATCACCTCGAGAACACCATCCCCACAGTGAAGCATGGTGGTGGCAGCATCATGCTGTGGGGATGTTTTTCAACGGTAGAAACTGGGAAACTGGTCAGAATTGAAGGAATGATGGATGGCGCTAAATACAGGGAAATTCTTGAGGGAAACCTGTTTCAGTCTTCCAGAGATTTGAGACTGGGACAGAGGTTCGCCTTCCAGCAACACTCAAGTGGTTTAAGGGGAAACATTTAAATGTCTTGGAATGGCGTAGTCGAAGCCCAGACCTCAATCCAATTGAGAATCGGTGGTATGACTTAAAGATTGCTGTACACCAGCGGAACCCATCCAACTTGAAGATTGGGCAAAAATCCCAGTGGCTAGTTGTGCCAAGCTTATAGAGACATACCCCAAGAGACTTGCAGCTGTAATTGCTGCAAAAGGTGGCTCTACAAAGTATTGAGTTTGGGGGGGTGAATAGCTATGCACGCTCAAGTTTTTTTCTTTTTCTTATTTCTTGTTTGTTTCACAAGAAAAAATATTTTGCATCTTCAAAGTGGTAGGCATGTTGTGGAAATCAAATGATACAAAATAGGAAAAATGCAAAGGGAGGTGAATACTTTTGCAAGCCACTGTATGTTACTTCTCCACCCATCCCTACCGAAACCTTTACTTTTGATACTTAGTATTTGCACAGGCCTGGCAATCGGTCAAATGTCCAGACAGATTTCCAGTAATTGGGGATTGACACCAATGACTTTATCTCAGAATAAATGACTAGCTTGCTGCCCCACCCCCCCTGCCTCCCCAGGCCCCATTGACACAGTGGACGTTTCTTTTTCTAACCCTGACCTTTATCCATGATGGTTATACCTCCTGCAAACAGGAATAGCCAGGATAACAGTCATCATAATTCATTAATAGATTTTGAGACTGCCTTTTGAGACATACATAGAATGCCTCGGATAGGTGTCTATCGTCATAAATGGAAGGGGGAAAGAATATTCAGAACAGTTTTTAAAAGCACAATGTCTGCTCTGGTCCTGTTGTGAAAGACTAATAATGTGATATCTTGATTACTGCAGGTAGCCTCTATAGAGCTATACATAGGTGGAGCTGTGTCCTTTTATGTTAAAAAAGGCTCTATTGGAGGACCCCCTCCCTCACACACACACACGCTGACACAGACACAGGATGATGGATCGATTGCGGAGTGAGGAAATAGAGAGAGATTCAGGATTTACATCTTCTTCTGATAAACCCCCCAATGATAGAGAGACTGCACACTGACAAGGACACACTCTCGGGCCTCGTTTGGCCGATGACGAGTTAAAAGATTTGCCGTCTTCTTTTCTAGCCCCTTTCTCTTCTTCTTCTTTTTTTTTTAAGCAGACTTCAGCGCAAAGTGAATAACCTTTGTGAATTATTTAGTTTATTGACCTCTGCAGAGATTTAATATGAAGGTTGTTTCCTGCTGGCAGAGCGAGGGCCGGTGGGGTCCTCAGGTGGCATGGGCAAGGTCGCCCGTCTCCCTCCAGTTAACAATATATTTGTCACACGCAGTGTGTCAGCCACCGACACAGTGCTACGCCCTTCCACTTGATTAGCTGGACCAATAAGGGCTGCCAAAGATAATAAAGTAGACATTGGCTTCAGGAGATGTGTCAAATGTCTCCAGCATCTCTCCCTGTCTCACACACACCAGATACGCACCCACAGACACATGTGCCCGCAAACGTGCGTTCGTGGGTGAGTGCGCGAGTGCACATACACACACACACACACATGCACATTCACACTCCCCTCCCTCCCAACCTCCCCTCCTCCTCTCTGTTCTTGTTTTATTGTTTCCCAGATGAAGGTTAAAGGGAGATGCTGAACAGACAGAACAGCCTGGGGGCCTCGGAGGGCGGCTGAGCCATGATGCTGGGGTGCGGCTGTGGGCAGGAGGCATTATTATCGTCACCACTTCAGCCCCCTCTCCTCTTTGCTCTCCTCTCCTGTGTGGTGGTGTGTGTGTCAGAGGGGTGAGGCTGCTCTGCCACAGGGCCAAGGGGCCACAGCGTCCCACACACATATGGGGCCAGCAGAGGGGTGCTGGTTCTTGACCGAGCCGTCACTGATAATAATCAAGGAGAGCTATCAAGCCTTATTAGCCCTGCCATTTTGCCACGATGAAGCACTGCCTCGCAGGAGCAAACACAGGTGAATTATGGGGGAATGGTGAAATGCATTATGGTTCAGGGTAGAAAATAGTTTATGGCACAGTGTCATAATTAAGTTGGGGCAGATTGTGAGGATAGAGGTGGCGGTAATGGAGGGTTTAAATCTTTGGGGCCGCTCATGTCTTAAGTGCTACTTTATTGATTTGAATGTATGAAAGCCCAGTGATAATGGAGGGTGTGTGTGTGTTTGGGTAGGGGATGACAGATGGATGAGGGTAGCAGGCTGTGCTGCTGCATGTGTGTGTCCTGTTTGTCCTCTGACTGACTGGACTACTTTGCATGACGAGGTCAGAGAAAGGTGGTGTTTACAGCTATATATGGGTAGTCTACATGAGACGGTAGCCTACATGAGATAACATCAATATAATCAATCTGCAACATTTTACTAAACGCATTAGTATGCTTTAATATGTCAACATAAATAACATTAGTATTACTTCAGTAAAATTGCACCACAAATTCGTATCAGATTAAAGTCGTTACTGCATGTTGTTAATGTGTTGTCATGCTTATGTAGGTATTATCATGGGACTAGTGGTAGTGTAACGCTTGTAACGCCAAGGTAGTGGGTTCGATCCCCGGGACCACCCATACACAAAAATGTATGCACGCATGACTGTAAGTCGCTTTGGATAAAAGCGTCTGCTAAATGGCATATTATTATTATTATTATGGTAGAGGATCAGAGTCATGTTGACAGAATAACCAACACCTGGCTGGATCTAGTGCCATGAGACTTGAATAAGATTAAATAACAGTAAAAAGGGACACTGCAAAATGCCCATATACAGTGGGGGAAAAAAGTATTAGGTCAGCCACCAATTGTGCAAGTTCTCCCACTTAAAAAGATGAGAGAGGCCTGTAATTTTCATCATAGGTACACGTCAACTATGACAGACAGATTGAGAAGAAAAAAATCCAGAAAATCACATTGTAGGATTTTTAATGAATTTATTTGCAAATTATGGTGGAAAATAAGTATTTGGTCACCTACAAACAAGCAAGATTTCTGGCTCTCTCAGACCTGTAACTTATTCTTTAAGAGGCTCCTCTGTCCTCCACTCGTTACCTGTATTAATGGCACCTGTTTGAACTTGTTATCAGTATAAAAGACACCTGTCCACAACCTCAAACAGTCACACTCCAAACTCCACTATGGCCAAGACCAAAGAGCTGTCAAAGGACACCAGAAACAAAATTGTAGACATGCACCAGGCTGGGAAGACTGAATATGCAATAGGTAAGCAGCTTGGTTTGAAGAAATCAACTGTGGGAGCAATTATTAGGAAATGGAAGACATACAAGACCACTGATAATCTCCCTCGATCTGGGCCTCCACGCAAGATCTCACCCCGTGGGGTCAAAATGATCACAAGAACGGTGAGCAAAAATCCCAAAACCACACGGGGGAACCTAGTGAATGACCTGCAGAGAGCTGGGACCAAAGTAACAAAGCCTACCATCAGTAACACACTACGCCGCCAGGGACTCAAATCCTGCAGTGCCAGACGTGTCCCCCTGCTTAAGCCAGTACATGTCCAGGCCCGTCTGAAGTTTGCTAGAGTGCATTTGGATGATCCAGAAGAGGATTGGGAGAATGTCATATGGTCAGATGAAACCAAAATATAACTTTTTGGTAAAAACTCAACTCGTCGTGTTTGGAGGACAAAGAATGCTGAGTTGCATCCAAAGAACACCATACCTACTGTGAAGCATGGGGGTGGAAACATCATGCTTTGGGGCTGTTTTTCTGCAAAGGGACCAGGACGACTGATCCGTGTAAAGGAAAGAATGAATGGGGCCATGTATCGTGAGATTTTGAGTGAAAACCTCCTTCCATCAGCAAGGGCATTGAAGATGAAACGTGGCTGGGTCTTTCAGCATGACAATGATCCCAAACACACCGCCCGGGCAACGAAGGAGTGGCTTCGTAAGAAGCATTTCAAGGTCCTGGAGTGGCCTAGCCAGTCTCCAGATCTCAACCCCATAGAAAATCTTTGGAGGGAGTTGAAAGTCTGTGTTGCCCAGCGGCAGCCCCAAAACATCACTGCTCTAGAGGAGATCTGCATGGAGGAATGGGGCAAAATACCAGCAACAGTGTGTGAAAACCTTGTGAAGACTTACAGAAAACGTTTGACCTGTGTCATTACCAACTAAGGGTATATAACAAAGTATTGAGAAACTTTTGTTATTGACCAAATACTTATTTTCCACCATAATTTGCAAATAAATTCATTAGAAATCCTACAATGTGATTTTCTGGATTTTTTTTCCTCATTTTGTCTGTCATAGTTGACGTGTACCTATGATGAAAATTACAGGCCTCTCTCATCTTTTTAAGTGGGAGAACTTGCACAATTGGTGGCTGACTAAATACTTTTTTCCCCCACTGTACACTGCAAAATGCTCTATATTACAGTATGTCAGCGAAAGCATTGGAACAGTATCGATATCACTCCGACATTTTTTGGGGAGACGGTACGGCTAGACGGGAGGTGAAATTTGCATTAGCATGAAGAAGAACATTAGCATGATCTATGATCACACTGAAGAAAGACACAGTACATTCTCATTAAACTGATACATTTGGAAAGTCTATAACGACCTTCTATTCCTGACTTTCTCCCTCAACTGCCCACCGTCCATAACGCTGCTGATTTCTATCTATAAATCATTGTTCCTCTGCGATCATTTCTCTATCACTACAATTAGGCTCTCAATACTGGACATCATGTTTGCTAAATCCAGATTAACTCAAGCCACCAACCCTTCCATAGAAAATGTGAAGAGGATTAATGAAGACAATAGTGGCTATTATATTTCAGACTGTCTTGGTGTCTGTGAGAATGAACACTGCTACAGTAGATCTTAAGTACTACATTACAGTAAGTAGCCTACTGCTCATGGCTATTCAAATGCTAATCAAAATAGTGGTAACACTTTATTTGACCCTGGCTGGCATTAGAACAAAGTTGCCTGGTATTACATGTAAAACAAGTATTATTACTATGGTATGCATGCATAGCCCTACTATTGCATGGATTGTACCATTCATATTATTAGTATGAAAGGGCAATATGACTGGCCACATACAATAAGAGTTACCATAATTTTTTACGTGAATAATAACATGTTGTCTGGCCAACCCAGAGGAAGGTTGGGGGCATGTCTGTAGTCTGTAGTCAAGCCATAGATCCTCTCTCCTCTAGGTAACCCCAGCAATATAGCAAGGCTAAAGGCTACCAGTGCAGCAGTATAGTGGGGCTAGTGAGGCTAGAGATGCTATAGAGACTGGAGAGGCCACCAGTGCAGACAATCATTGACCTCTTCATTAAAGTGGACTGTGGCAGACCTCTAGGGTAAGGGCTACACTTCCAAAGTAACTCTGCAACTCTGACCTCATTTGCAACCAGACAAGCCTATTGTAACAGCAAATAAAACAATATTGATTTTGCGAGTGGCAACAGTGCTGTGCGTCTTATTGATCAGAATCAAGCACTTATCACTCTACAGACCCAGAGTGTGCTAGTGTTAAGCGCAGGTCTCAGGTCTTAATTACGACAGTGGCCTTCGCAGGGTTCCTGCCCTAATGATGGACCAATAATACTACTGAGTTTGACCTTAGCTATCGACTGCATGGCCAATGCATGGGATCAGATTAATATCACCCTGCCTGCCTGACAGCTTACTGTTCAATATTTAAGCAAACAGAGCAGATATGTGTTTCTCTGTAACATTGAACAACATCTACCATTTATATACTCTGTCCATATAGTGTAATTTAGATGTAAGGTTGTGGGTGCTAGTGGTCAATGGTGAGAAGTTCCCTTGGCCTTGCAGGGCTTGACGTTCAGGTAAATTTGCCAGTGGCACACCGGACCAGCGGCAACTGAAAGCTTCAATTCTTTGTTGATGGGGGGTGCTGATGGGGGTGGTCCAAAATAGGGGAGCGGGTTGTGCGTTTTTTCCCTGGTTTACATTCGCTCTTTTGCAGGTTTTACTATATAATTTCTATCATCTTAGCCAAATTTCCTCCTCTGCTTGCATGCGCTTCACCCTATATCAAGGTGTTTTGGTACTTTCCTTGCGCACTACACTTTTCTGCTCGATAACTTTTATACAACAGGTCTATATAGTCTACCAGTCTAACTGTCTATCCTGCCCTCTATCCAGTGGTGCAGTAGAGGGTATACGCAGGTATACGCCGTATACCCACTTATTTTTCAGTGGGCATTGCGTATACTTACTTCTTAATCCCCGCGATGCATATCAAAGCAGTATAGTGGAGGAATACGGGGTATTAATTAGTAAGGTTGATGGAACAGATTAGAATGTTTAGCTTAAAATGTTGATAAACTATTAATTCTTCACATTTTTAGGGAGCAGCAATGTGCACACAGCGGTAGGCCTACCCTCGAATGTTCCAAAATGCAATTTGCGGAAAAACACTTTTCTAAAATGTGCACTGCACATGCGAACGGTTTCATGGACAGAGATGGAAATATCCCTTAGAAATTTAGAAAGAGGGGAGATCTAAAGATGCAACAACTATCATGGGATGCTAATATGACTAGTATAATGCCTTTGACTGCTAGACAATGAAAGAAAGTTTAAAGAAAACCAATAGAACAGGAGAAAGCATATGAGGAAGTATGTTTCTATGGTGGGATTTTGGCTATAGGTTACTTTGAAACAAGGTAAGACATGCCTCATAATATGAAGTAACGTTCAGGTTTTAAACAATTAAGGAACAGGAAAAATATAGTGATGATAATAACTGTCTTCTGGTAGATGAAAATTATTTCCCAAAAACCTTCTCAATTAAATGTTCACTAGCTACAAAGTAGCCTATGCCTACCTGGCAGAATGATATCATGATTATTTTCATCAATCCAGTGGCCATTTGTTTTGCAAACTCCATCTCATGTGCTACAGAAATTCCACTAACCAAATAACAGTGCTAGGTGCCTGCATACTTGTATTAAAGGTTAACTACACTCAAAAATATACATTTCTTAGATTTTTTCAAGGCCTCAAAAGTGGTCTCTTAAAGTGGTTTAAGCATAGTTATGGACTTAGAACATCCAATGTGTTGTTTTTCTATTAATAAACTGTGACTTTTATAGCGAAAACCTGAACAAAATTAAAATATCAGAAATCTGTGAATTTCTGACTCGGTTGACAGCCTACTTGCAAAGTCAAACTTGGCTTGGCCTGACTGTGAAAGACCAATATGGGATTTATATTTTTAGGTCAGTCAGAGTGTATGCTATTGATTCTCATAGAATTTTTCACACTGGGCCCCTTTCCCTCTACAGTTTATAAGGTCTAGAAAGGCACAGTAGCAGGCCAGTCTGGCTGTATTTTTACTTCTGATACTGAGATGCGCTGTCTGTCATCATTCTCCCAAGTCCTCCTATAATAATGTAGCCACATATGCTCCTGGCAGGGCCAGTTATTCAGGAAAGCTTTGCCTTCTCTGCAGTCAGAGCTGCTATTCCTCGCGCACCTAGAACCTAACACTTCAATATAGCCTAAATATTTGTCATTTAACTTTTCAAATGTATTAAAATGTATTACCTTTTATATGTGAAATAAACACAACCAGTCACAATATTTAAATCTGATTAGGCTACTTTCAAAAGTCTCCAGTAGGCATGTGCACATTCGTCCAAAATAGAATTCCAGCATCCTAAAAATGGCTTGACATTAACCAGGGTTCCATCCATCCAAGCTGGCTAATGTGTGAACAGTAGAAGCTTTTTTTTGTCTGTATCTCTGTAATGTTTCTGTATGTAATTGTACAGTATATGTATTTATGTAAAGAAAATAGGGACCACAATGGAAATAAGTCCCCGACTTCATTGTGCAATCCTGGTCACTTTTCAAAATCTTTGTATGGTGTGTACATACATGTATTTTTTTAACTGACAAATAAAATCAATCTATCAATCCAAACTGTGCAGCGGCTATTTGATGAATGGAAAGAAACATCTGTAACAAAACACCAAAAAGTTTAATGACATTCGGAGATTGTCAAGCCAAGCCTTCGATACTGGGTAAGCCTACAAGGTAGGGAGGAATGTATTTTCTGTTTGTCGAGATTGACATAGTCTATTTATTGTGGTGTTGAAAACGCAAACCATGATATTGAATCGCCTGAATGCTTTGTTTATTGGTTGTGTGGTACATTGGCACAGAAACCTGTTGGTCAAAGATTTGTTGCATATATTTTATGTAATTATAAATACGACATCAAAATGTTGAAAATCGGATTTCCCCCTAGCTAATCATTGTCTGCAGCCGGCTCTGATCGTAGTGTAGGCCTAATGAAATAGGCAGGGAGTGTGAGCTCATCCGTGGTGGTCAGCGAAACCGCAACCTTCTGGCGCCGTAGCCCTGCCTGGCATAGGCTATATCCATGTTTATAAACACAGGGTCGCTACAGTTATTGTTATTTGTGGTCATAATCATTATTTTGAGTTAATTCTATGAGGGGGGAGGGTGTGCAAAAATGTTTAAAGTACAAGGGGAGGGTCATGTGAAAATATATATTTTTTCCTGTTTGCTAACTTAGCTAGCTATGTAGCTAGCTAGGTAGCTAGCTAAACAGCTACCGGTAGTCACATCTACAGTGAGGGAAAAAAGTATTTGATCCCCTGCTGATTTTGTACGTTTGCCCACTGACAAAGACATGATCAGTCTATAATTTTAATGGTAGGTTTATTTGAACAGTGAGAGACAGAATAACAACAACAAAAAATCCAGAAAAACGCATGTCAAAAATGTTATAAATTGATTTGCATTTTAATGAGGGAAATAAGTATTTGACCCCTTTGCAAAACATGACTTAGTACTTGGTGGCAAAACCCTTGTTGGCAATCACAGAGGTCAGTTCGTTTCTTGTAGTTGGCCACCAGGTTTGCACACATCTCAGGAGAGATTTTGTCCCACTCCTCTTTGCAGATCTTCTCTAAGTCATTAAGGTTTCGAGCCTGACGTTTGGCAACTCAAACCTTCAGCTCCCTCCACAGAATTTCTATGGGATTAATGTCTGGAGACTGGCTAGGCCACTCCAGGACCTTAATGTGCTTCTTCTTGAGCCACTCCTTTGTTGCCTTGGCCGTGTGTTTTGGGTCATTGTCATGCTGGAATACCCATCCATGACCCATTTTCAATGCCCTGGCTGAGGGAAGGAGGTTCTCACCCAAGATTTGACGGTACATGGCCCCGTCCATCGTCCCTTTGATGCGGTGAAGTTGTCCTGTCCCCTTAGCAGAAAAACACCCCCAAAGCATAATGTTTCCACCTCCATGTTTGACGGTGGGGATGGTGTTCTTGGGGTCATAGGCAGCATTCCTCCTCCTCCAAACACGGCGAGTTGAGTTGATGCCAAAGAGCTCGGTTTTGGTCTCATCTGACCACAACACTTTCACCCAGTTCTCCTCTGAATCATTCAGATGTTCATTGGCAAACTTCAGACGGGCCTGTACATGTGCTGTCTTGAGCAGGGGGACCTTGCGGGCGCTGCAGGATTTCAGTTCTTCACGGCGTAGTGTGTTACCAATTGTTTTCTTGGTGAATATGGTCCCAGCTGCCTTGAGATCATTGACAAGATCCTCCCGTGTAGTTCTCACATCAAATCAAATTTTATTGGCCACATGCGCCGAATACAACAGGTGCAGACATTACAGTGAAATGCTTACTTACAGCCCTTAACCAACAGTGCATTTATTTTTAACAAAAAAGTAAGTGTTGAGAAAAAAAGAGCAGAAGTAAAATAAAATAACAGTAGGGAGGGTATATATACAGGGTACCGGTGCAGAGTCAATGTGCGGGGGCACCGGCTAGTTGAGGTAGTTGAAGTAATATGTACATGTGGGTAGAGTTAAAGTGACTATGCATAAATAATTAACAGAGTAGCAGCAGTGTAAAAGGATGGGGTGGGGGGGGGGGCAGTGCAAATAGTCCGGGTAGCCATGAATAGCTGTTCAGGAGTCTTATGGCTTGGGGGTAGAAGCTGTTGAGAGTCTTTTGGACCTAGACTTGGCACTCCGGTACCGCTTGCCGTGCGGTAGCAGAGAGAACAGTCTATGACTAGGGTGGCTGGAGTCTTTGACAATTTTGAGGGCCTTCCTCTGACACCGCCTGGTATAGAGGTCCTGGATGGCAGGAAGCTTGGCCCCAGTGATGTACTGGGCCGTACGCACTACCCTCTGTAGTGCCTTGCGGTCGGAGGCCAAGCAGTTGCCATACCAGGCGGTGATGCAACCAGTCAGGATGCTCTCGATGGTGCAGCTGTAGAATTTTTGGAGGATCTGAGGACCCATGCCAAATCTTTTCAGTCTCCTGAGGGGGAATAGGCTTTGTCGTGCCCTCTTCACGACTGTCTTGGTGTGTTTGGACCATGATAGTTTGTTGGTGATGTGGACACCAAGGAACTTGAAGCTCTCAACCTGTTCCACTACAGCCCCGTCGATGAGAATGGGGGCGTTTTCAGTCCACTTTTTTTTCCTGTAGTCCACAATCATCTCCTTTGTCTTGGTCACGTTGAGGGAGAGGTTGTTATCCTGGCACCACACGGCCAGGTATCTGACCTCCTCCCTATAGGCTGTCTCATCGTTGTCGGTGATCAGGCCTACCACTGTTGTGTCGTCGGCAAACTTAATGGTGGTGTTGGAGTCGTGCCTGGCCATGCAGTCATGGGTGAACAGGGAGTACAGGAGGGGACTGAGCACGCACCCCTGAGGGGCCCCCATGTTGAGGATCAGTTTGGCAGATGTGTTGTTACCTACCCTTACCACCTGGGGGCGGCCCGTCAGGAAGTCCAGGATCCAGTTGCAGAGGGAGGTGTTTAGTCCCAGGATCCTTAGCTTAGTGATGAGCTTTGAGGGCACTATGGTGTTGAATGCTGAGCTGTAGTCAATGAATAGCATTCTCACGTAGGTGTTCCTCTTGTCCAGGTGGGAAAGGGCAGTGTGGAGTGCAATAGAGATTGCATCATCTGTGGATCTGTTGGGGCAGTATGCAAATTGGAGTGGGTCTAGGGTTTCTGGGATAATGCTGTTGATGTGAGCCATGACCAGCCTTTCAAAGCACTTCATGGCTACAGACGTCAGTGCTACGGGTCGGTAGTCATTTAGGCAGGTTATCTTAGAGTCCTTGGGCACGGGGACTATGGTGGTCTGCTTGAAACATGTTGGTATTACAGACTCAGTCAGGGACATGTTGAAAATGTCAGTGAAGACACTTGCCAGTTGGTCAGCACATGCTCGGAGTACACGTCCTGGTAATCCATCTGGCCCTGCGGCCTTGTGAATGTTGACCTGCTTAAAAGTCTTACTCACATCGGCTACGGAGAGCGTGATCACATAGTCATCCGGAACAGCTGGTGCTCTCATGCATGCTTCAGTGTTGCTTGCCTCGAAGCGAGCATAGAAGTGGTTTAGCTCGTCTGGAAGTCTTGTGTCACTGGGCAGGTCGCGGCTGTGCTTCCCTTTGTAGTCTGTAATAGTTTTCAAGCCCTGCCACATCCGACGAGCGTCAGAGCCAGTGTAGTACGATTCAATCTTAGTCCTGTATTGACTCTTTGCCTGTTTGATGGTTCGTCGGAGGGCATAGCGGGATTTCTTATAAGCGTCCGGGTTAGAGTCCCGCTCCTTGAAAGCGGCAGCTCTACCCTTTAGCTCAGTGTGGATGTTTCCTGTAATCCATGGCTTCTGGTTGGGGTATGTACGTACGAAACTGTGGGGACGACATCATCGATGCACTTATTGATGAAGCCAGTGACTGATGTGGTGTACTCCTCAATGCTAGCTGAAGAATCCCGGAACATGTTCCAGTCTGTGCTAGCAAAACAGTCCTGTAGCTTAGCATCTGGGCTGATTCCTCACCGTTCTCATGATCATTGCAACTCCACGAGGTGAGATCTTGCATGGAGCCCAAGGCTGAGGGAGATTGACAGTTATTTTGTGTTTCTTCCATTTGCGAATAATCGCACCAACTGTTGTCACCTTCTCACCAAGCTGCTTGGCGATGGTCTTGTAGCCCATTCCAGCCTTGTGTAGGTCTATAATCTTGTCCCTGACATCCTTGGAGAGTTATTTGGTCTTGGCCATGGTGGAGAGTTTGGAATCTGATTGATTGATTGCTTCTGTGGACAGGTGTCTTTTATACAGGTAAGAAGCTGAGATTAGGAGCACTCCCTTTAAGAGTGTGCTCCTAATCTCATTACCTGTATAAAAGACACCTGGGAGCCAGAAATCTTTCTGATTGAGAGGGGGTCAAATACTTATTTCCCTCATTAAAATGCAAATTAATTTATAACATTTTTGACATGCGTTTTTCTGGATGTTGTTGTTGTTATTCTGTCTCTCACTGTTCAAATAAACCTAACATTAAAATTATAGACTGATCATTTCTTTGTCAGTGGGCAAACGTACAAAATCAGCTGGGGATCAAATACTTTTTTCCCTCACTGTATTACTAAAAATAGAAGAGGTTTTACCATCGGAGATCTTTTGTATCTCGATTGTAAAACCTCTTCTTTTTTAGTCGTAGATATGGCTAGCTACAAAACAGCAACACTTACAAAAATGTACCATGGTACTTTCACTTATACCATGGTATAGTCTGAATCATGGAAATGTACCATGGTTTTAGCTTTGAAGTATGATGGTACTGCCATGCACCTAAATAATACCATGGTATTGCCTAATTTACACCATGGTAGGTGTGGATCATGGAAATACCATGGTTTTAACCTGAATTATACATTCTACCATGGTAACGCACAATTACAATAAATTGTAAAATTATCATATGGTACCATCTTTATTAATTGTGCGTTACCATAGTACAATGGCAGTATAATGCATTAAATAAATAAACCCCCCAAGTCAAAAGAGGTTGGTTGGTATTATATTGATGAATTTATATACCAGTATGGGCAAGTTTCTGATAAAGTCAGAGGCAGGCTACTATTGTTGATCCTAATTTGTCTGTAACATCAAAGAAAAAGGGAAATGGTTGCTGTGAAAAAGGGGTAATACTTTCTGTATTAATAGTACCGTTTTTTTGCTCATGTTTGGGTTCTCTGTGTTGCCAACCTGAAATGTGGGAGAATGTGAGATATATTGTAGCATAATCTTTGGCATTTTGTAATCATTTACAGTATTTATAGTCAAGGGGTGTTGCAATTGTTTTATGCCGGCAGAGGGAGAAGCTCGCTCTAGTGGTTGCTTCAGGCGCCCTCACTCTATAATGGCTCTCGCGCAGGCTAGCAAGTGAGTCATTTGAATGAAAGAGCCAAGCTAAATGAAAACTGAAGAGAGAAGCGCCAGATAAATTAAATATTTGAAACGTTATCATCATGGTGAGCGAGTTATAAAGCATAGGATATGAAACACCAAGCTAAGTGGAGTGTAATTATAGAATTGATGCTATTTCTTGATGATGTTTTGATAGTTTAATTAATTTATAAAAGTCTGTTAGCATAGAAGCTAACGTTGGCTAAAGATAGCTCCAGTCAAGCTAGCCTGTCGTAGTCATGGCGACAGGACCAACAAATGTTCACACACTGTGAACAAAGGGAAACACTGTAACTTGCTTCTTTTAGGGATATGTTGAGAATTACATGATGAAAATGTATATATTAGATAAGATGATAATTAATACATTTCACTACATGCTGCTAGTACAGAACCATGGTATTTTTTCCATTGTACTAGCATGGTTAATGTACCATGGTAGCTAGTACAATTAAAGACATTTCATGCTTTTTTTGGTCACTACCATGGCAGGAAGATACCATGGTATTTTCCTGCTATGGTAGTAAAAAAAAAAACTACTGTGGTACTATCATGTTTTTTTGGTCACTACCATGGCAGGAAAATACCATGGTATTTGCACTAGTACCATGTAATTTTCCTGCCATGGTAGAGACCAAAAAAACATGATAGTACCATGGTATTTTTTTCATTGTACTACCATGGTACATTTTTGTAAGGGAAATTACCACCTTACAACCAGCCACCGAAAGCTAGGTTTACCAGCAAACATTAGCACATGACTGGAGTTGGCTAGCTAGTTAGCCTGGTGCCTGCTAGCTTGTTATGAGCCATGCCTCGCATTTGTAACTTGTTAGCAAACATGTGGAACATCAGTAACTGTAAATAATTTTACTAGCTAGCTATGTAACATAATTGACGAGGGTTGACATTGGTTATGATTATGACCTTGGATGCATTTCAATCTCACACAATTATAGGCATGATGCAAGATTGGATTCCAAACAGATGTAAAAAACAAGTATTGCATATCCAGCAAGCTAGCTAGCTAAGTTTACTAGCAAACAGTGAGGAGAAACAATAATACAACAATTTACTGTTGTAAATCTCTAAAACTGAAGCTGATTTTACTATAAAAAATATTTGCGTAAGCATGCTTGATAGACATGGCTGTAGGTTGATACTGTCTGCCTACCTACCTAGGCTCATTTGAACGGTCTGGTCACTGTGCAAAGGTTGAGGGAGGGTTATGCCATATTTCATTCCATTATGCTAGATAATGTAAATGTAATATCTGTGCCTGTGCACATGTATGCATGTTCAACTAGTCTACCCTAATGTTTAAGTTATGCTGGCACGGTTCAACTGTACAATAGAGTATATATATTTTTGTCTTACAGACAATACCGTGTGGTGCCTGGGCTTCTTCCTGGAGTGGATTCTAGATACAGAAACAGAATTCCTTTGCCTACGTATGTCATTGTAGCAGAACTGTATTCGGTGAACTGTATCCCTCTCGAGGGATTAGACATTATGCTGGATTTCTAGCAGATGACTCATGAGGAGCTGAATGGCAGTTTGATCATGACAACACCCCTCCCAGAGCTTTACAAGTATTCCTTGAACTTACTGTATGTTTCTTTGGAATGGCAATTTCATCATGACCACGTCTCCCATCATTTGCTGATCACCAGTTCTCTTAGCTACAGATTGTTACACCAGATAATGTGATTCAACCAAATATTTTTGGTATCCATTACTGGGAGTTATAGGATAGGTACTGTTTGGTGTAGCATAGACAATTTTCGACCAACCTTAGTGATGCCTTCTTCGTCCTCTATGAAGGCATAAAATGTCAGTGTCCAGTTACAGGGGGACAGTTTGAAAATGCATTATGTGACACCAAGGAACATGAAAATCTCGACACGCTCCACTACAGACCCGTCGATGTTAATGGGGGCCTGTTCGGCCCTACGCTTCTTGTAGTCCACGATCATCTCCTTTGTCTTGTTCACATTGAGGGAGACGTTGCTGTCCTGGCACCACTCTGCCAGGTCTCTGTTCTCCTCCCTATAGGCTGTCTCATCGTTGTCGGTGATCAGGCCTACCACTGTTGTGTAGTCAGCAAACTGTGGGCACTATGGTGTTGAACGCTGAGCTGTAGTCAATGAGCAGCATTCTCATGTACAGTGAGGGAAAAAAAGTATTTGATCCCCTGCTGATTTTGTACATTTGCCCACTGACAAAGAAATGATCAGTCTATTATTTTAATGGTAGGTTTATTTGAACAGTGAGAGACAGAATAACAACAACAAAAAATCCAGAAAAACTTATGTAAAAAATGTTATAAATTGATTTGCATTTTAATGACGGAAATAAGTATTTGACCCCTCTGCAAAACATGACATAGTACTTGGTGGCAAAACCCTTGTTGGCAATCACAGAGGTCAGACGTTTCTTGTAGTTGGCCACCAGGTTTGCACACATCTCAGGAGGGATTTTGTCCCATTCCTCTTTGCAGATCTTCTCCAAGTCATTAAGGTTTCGAGGCTGACGTTTGGCAACTCGAACCTTCAGCTCCCTCCACAGATTTTCTATGGGATTAAGGTTTGGAGACTGGCTAGGCCACTCCAGGACCTTAATGTGCTTCTTCTTGAGCCACTCCTTTGTTGCCTTGGCCGTATATTTTGGGTCATTGTCATGCTGGAATACCCATCAACGACCCATTTTCAATGCCCTGGCTGAGGGAAGGAGGTTCTCACCCAATATTTGACGGTACATGGCCCCGTCCATCGTCCCTTTGATGCGGTGAAGTTGTCCTGTCCCCTTAGCAGAAAAACACCCCCAAAGGTAATGTTTCCACCTCCATGTTTGACGGTGGGGATGTTTTTCTTGGGGTCATAGGCAGCATTCCTCCTCCTCCAAACACGGCGAGTTGAGTTGATGCCAAAGAGCTCCATTTTGGTCCCATCTGACCACAACACTTTCACCCAGTTCTCCTCTGAATCATTCAGATGTTCATTGGCAAACTTCAGACGGGCATGTATATGTGCTTTCTTGAGCAGGGGGTCCTTGCGGGCGCTGCAGGATTTCAGTCCTTCACGGCGTAGTGTGTTACCAATTGTTTTCTTGGTGACTATGGTCCCAGCTGCCTTGAGATCATTGACAAGATCCTCCCGTGTAGTTCTGGGCTGATTCCTCACCGTTCTCATGATCATTACAACTCCACGAGGTGAGATCTTGCATGGAGCCCCAGGCCGAGGGAGATTGACAGTTCTTTTGTGTTTCTTCCATTTGCGAATAATCGCACCTACTGTTGTCACCTTCTCACCAAGCTGCTTGGCGATAGTCTTGTAGCCCATTCCAGCCTTGTGTAGGTCTACAATCTTGTCCCTGACATCCTTGGAGAGCTCTTTGGTCTTGGCCATGGTGGAGAGTTTGGAATCTGATTGATTGATTGCTTCTGTGGACAGGTGTCTTTTATACAGGTAACAAGCTGAGATTAGGAGCACTCCCTTTAAGAGTGTGCTCCTAATCTCAGTTTGTTACCTGTATAAAAGACACCTGGGAGCCAGAAAACTTTCTGATTGAGAGGGGGTCAAATACTTATTTCCCTAATTAAAATGCAAATCAATTTATGACATTTTTGACATGCGTTTTTTGTTTCTCACTGTTCAAATAAACCTACCATTAAAATTATAGACTGATCATTTCTTTGTCAGTGGGCAAATGTACAAAATCAGCAGGGGATCAAATACTTTTTTCCCTCACTGTAGGTGTTCCTTTTGTCCAGGTGGGAAAGGGCAGTGTGGAGTGTGATGAGATTGCGTCATCTGTGGATCTGTTGGGGGTGTATGCGAATTGGAGTGGGTCTAGGGTTTCCGGTATGATGGTGTTGATGTGAGCCATGACCAGCCTTTCAAAGCACGTCATGGCTATGGACGTTACAAACAATGCGAAAAAACAAACAAAATAGCACAGTTGGTTAGGAGCCCATAAAACGGCCGCCATCCCCTCTGGTGCCATTGTATCTTCTGTGAATCCAAAACGGCAGACAAATTCTGAAGATTGATAGAAAATATCCATATTTATTTTATGGTGGTTCTACATCAGGGCTCTCCTACCCTGTTCCTGTAGGTTTTCACTCTAACCCTAATCTAGCACACCTGATTCTAATAATTAGCTGTTTTAGTTACAACTGGGATTGGAGCGAAAACCTACAGGAGGGTAGCTCTCCAGGAACAGGGTTGGAGACCCCTGTTCTACATGGTCTTATGCTGAGCCACACTGGCTACGTTTACACAGGCAGCCCAACTCTGATATTTTTTTCCCATGAATTGGTCTTAATCACATCAGATCTTTTTCAGAACTGATCTGATTGGTCAAAATACCAATTTATGAAAAACGCAGCCGTAGTCCTTTATCTGGCTTCGGTACACTGGCAATGTGGGCTGGGGAAGCTGAGACTCTTTGTGCTTATGGCGATGGGCTTGTCCTGTCTGCGGTGAACGGCCAGCTGGATAAGACTCTGCCCGAAAGTGGTGTAGTGCTTCTTAACCACCAACTGTTTGGTCCTCTTGCAGAAGATTTGCTGGTAATGCACGTCTCCTGGAAAGACATTGTTGTGGTTTTAACATTTTACACTTTTTGTGGAAGGGACGTAGGGCAACACGCCATTGTTGGTAAAGGTATCAACCGAATGGGACCGGCTAGCGTATTATTTAGGGACAATGACGGGACATTGGGAGCTGCTTTTGAGAGGAAAGATTAGTCAATAAAGTGAATGGGCTGGGGGGCTAAAGAAGGTGTAAAAGGTCTTAGGAAGGCAGTTCTTACACAGTATGAATTGTTGTATATGGGAGATTGAGGAGAAATTGCACCTCAATCGCTCTCATACACAGCAATACATTTACTGTCTAAGCACAACCCTGCACAACCAAAACCCCTTCCTCATCTCAAAGTACTTTCTGTAAACCTCCCGCAGCCCATTGACTTTGACAGATCATTCTTGTCAATAGTAGCCCTTTGCAGGGGAATTTTGTAGACATGTCTTTGTATTGTGTTTTGAGAATCTGCAGAGCGAAGAATGAGGTGGTTGTGTCATTAATGTTGTAGTTTTGATTTTATACCTTTCAGTGTCCCTTGCTGGTTTCTGTTCCAGAATCTTGTTGTGCTCCATAACCGCAAGGTGTGTCCGCTCCCTCATGCTTGTATACCCAAAACGCCCCCGCTTTGGGGTATTTTTCAGCAGGGCACTGTGGATTGACTCCAGATAACCTGAGTTTTACAAAAATAAAAGGTAAAAAGAGAAGAGGGGTAGACTAAATTGACTACATGGTCTGGAAGATACTCTGTGGTCCTCAGGCTACATCTAACCACCTGTAACCCCATAACACAAACACATACCATACAAACACTACCCAATTCATGTTCATACCATGCTTACTGTAAATTGAGCTATCTTAGCCGTCAGCTTGTAAGTATTTTTGCCAACTTACCTTCACCTTGTGCAGAGCTGGGGGTTGGAAGCACATGTTGGTGGAATCAGATTATGTTCCACCAACAACAAAATACACAACAACACACAATGTAACCACCCCATTAATAGTATTGATTGCTATTAGACTGGCTAGCTAAGCATACCTAACATGGACATTTCAATATTGTCAGCTTGCTGTTAGCTAACTAGCATCACTAAATTGGCAGCAAGATTGCTAGCCAGCTGAGACTGGCTGAGAACCAACTAACCAACCATAAATGATTTATACACATTCACCATTGCTACCAACACACAAACAGAGAGTGAGTTAGCTACAGTTGAAGTCGTTAGTTTACATACACCTTAGCCAAATACATTTAAACTCAGTTTTTCACAATTCCTGACATTTAATCCTAGTAAAAATTCCCTGTCTTAGGTCAGTTAGGATCACCACTTTATTTTAAGAATGTGAAATGTCAGGATAATAGTAGAGAGAATGATTTATTTAGGCTTTTATTTCTTTCATCACATTCCCAGTGCGTCAGAAGTTTACATACACTCAATTAGTATTTGGTAGCATTGCCTTTAAATTGTTTAACTTGGGTCAAACGTTTCGGGTAGCCTTCCACATGCTTCCCACAATAAGTTGGGTGAATTTTGGCCCATTCCTCCTGACAGAGCTGGTGTAACTGAGTCAGGTTTGTAGGCCTCCTTGCTCGCACACGCTTTTTCAGTTCTGCCCACAGATTTTCTATAGGATTGAGGTCAGGGCTTTGTGATGGCCACTCTAATACCTTGACTTTGTTGTCCTTAAGCCATTTTGCCACAACTTTGGAAGTATGCTTGGGGTCATTGTCCATTTGGAAGACCCATTTGCGACCAAGCTTTAACTGTCTGACTGATGTCTTGAGATGTTGCTTCAATATATCCACATAATTTTTCTTCCTCATGATGCCATCTATGTGAAGTGCACCAGTCCCTCCTGCAGCAAAGCACCCCCACAGCATGATGCTGCCCCCCCCCCCCCCCCCCCCCCCCTTTTCCTCCAAACATAACGATGGGCATTATTGCCAAACAGTTCTATCTTTGTTTCATCAGACCAGAGGACTTTTCTCCAATAAGTACGATCTTTGTCCCCATGTACAGTTGCAAACCGTAGTCTGGCTTTTTTATGGCGGTTTTGGATTAGTGGCTTCTTCCTTGCTGAGCGGCCTTTCAGGTTATGTCGATATAGGACTCGTTTTACTGTGGATATAGATACTTTTGTACCTGTTTCCTCCAGCATCTTCACAAGGTCCTTTGCTGTTGTTCTGGGATTGATTTGCACTTTTCACACCAAAGTACGTTCATCTCTAGGAGACAGAACGCGTCTCCTTCCTGAGCGGTATGACGGCTGCATGGTCCCACCACTGGCTTGGTACGAGGAGCAGGAACAGGCCGGGCCGGACTGACGACGCGCACCACTGGCTTGGAGCGAGGAGCAGGAACAGGCCGGGCCGGACTGGCGACGCGCACCACTAGCTTGGTGCGAGGAGCAGGAACAGGCCGGGCTGGCGACGCGCACCACTGGCTTGGTGCGAGGAGCAGGAACGGGCCGGACCGGACTGTGAAGGCGGACTGGAGGTCTGGAGCGGAGAGCTGGCACAACCCGTCCTGGCTGGCTGCCCACTTTCGCACTACACGTGCGGGGTGCTGGCACAGAACGCACTGGGCTGTGCACGCGCACTGGCGATTCAGTTCTTAGAACTGGCGCAGGATATGCGGGACCAAGGAGGCGTACTGGAGACCAGGAGCGTTGAGCCGGCACACCCCGTCCTGGCTGGATGCCCATCTTCGCACGGCACGTGCGTGGTGCAAGCACAGGACGTACAGGACTGGCGACACAGTACGTAGCTCCGCATAACACGGAGCTGGCCCAGTCATACGCTTCCTTGCATGAGTACGGGGAGTTGGCTCTGCTCTGACACTTGGCTCCGCCAACCACCCCGTGTGCCCCCCCCAAAAAAAATTATTGGGGCTGCTTCTCGGGCTTCCTCCTCGACCGGCCTCCTCCGTGTTGCCGTTGCTCCTCTCCTGCCTGGGCATCTACCTTAGCCCATGGTCCTTTCCCCGCAAATATCTCCTCCAATGACCACAAATTGGCCACCTGTGACATGGCCATCCGCTCCGCCTGGGCACGCTGCTTGGTCCTCGTTTGGTGGGATCTTCTGTCACGTTCCCATGGTGTTTATACTTGCGTACTTGTCACGTTTGTTTATTGACGGGTCAGACCAAGGCACAGCGTGATATACGTACATGTTTATTAAACCAAATAAACACAACGACAAAACAACAAACTAAACGAAACATGAAGTCCAAGGTAGCACACACAACATACCTTACACTGAACAAGATCCCACAACCCACTAGTGCCAATAGGCTGCCTAAGTATGATCCCCAATCAGAGACAGCGAGCGACAGCTGGCTCTGATTGGGAACCACACCGGCCAACATAGAACTACACATACTAGAATAACACCCATTGAATTAACACCACAAGGAATATACACACCCTGACTCAACATATGAGTCCCCTGAGTCAGGGCGTGACAGTACTATTGTTTGTACAGATGAACGTGGAACCTTCAGGCATTTGGAAATTGCTCCCAAGGATGAACCAGACTTGTGGTGGTCTACAATTTCTTTTCTGAGGTCTTGGCTGATTTTATTTTATTTTCCCATGATGTCAAGCAAAGAGGCACTGAGTTTGAAGGTAGGCCTTGAAATACATCCACAGGTACACCTCCAATTGACAGAAGCTTCTAAAGCCCTGACATCATTTTCTGGAATTTTCCAAGCTGTTTAAAGGCACAGTCAATTTAGTGTATGTAAACTTCTGACCCACTGGAATTGTGATACAGTGAATTATAAGTGAAATAATCTGTCTGTAAACAATTGTTGGAAAAATTACTTATGTCATGCACAAAGTAGATGTCCTAACCGACTTGCCAAAACTATAGTTTGTTAACAAGAAATGTGTGGAGTAGTTGAAAAACAAGTTTTAATGACTCCAACCTAAGTGTATGTAAACTTCCAACTTCAACTTTATATTGACAACGGTGGAATAGATGGCTATTTAGTAACATTAGCTATCTTACGTTAGCTAACGTCAGTCAAAGATAGAATGAACAAACATGTTTACTCTGCTGAAGGTAGCTACCAGTCTAGCAGTGACTACCATGGCATAGGCGAAACTGATTGACAGTTTCTATTCCAAAAGATAGCTATATGATTTAGCTGATGGATTTCAGACTTCAATACAGGACTGTAACATTAGCTAACTAGCTAACTTACCCAGCTAGGCTAGAAAGCTAGCTAACGTTAGGTTACCTCTAATTGAGAATCTTCCGTTTGGTTGTGATTAAAAAAAAAAAGGTATCGCATCACTTTTCAGCTGTAGTCGAAATGGGTTCCCCATCAGTTCAGCCTGAAAATCTTTGGCCACCACATCATTCTTGATAGCCGCAAGCCACTGGCAGAATTGGGGTGAAACTCTGGTAGGTAGAACGGTGAAAGGTAACACATTTTCACGCTTGTTTGTAATTAGCACAACCAGGGCCAGAACACCACATGGGCATGATGACAAAGATTAGTGAAAAAGTAACGTTTTCAAAAAAATCTTGCCTAGAAGAGTTCTGAGATTGATGTGTGTTGATCGTTCGAAGTAAACAACCATTATTCAAGTTTGTGGCCACGCCCCCTCTACCTAGCGGGCGGTATCAGCATTCGCTATGAATTTTATTTATTTATTTTATTTATTTATTTCACCTTTATTTAACCAGGTAAGCCAGTTGAGAACAAGTTCTCATTTACAACTGCGACCTGGCCAAGATAAAGCAAAGCAGTGCGATAAAAACAACAACACAGAGTTACATATGGGGTAAAACAAAACAAAGTCAAAAATACAACATAAAAAATATATATATATACAGTGTGTGCAAATGTAGCAAGTTATGGAGGTAAGGCAATAAATAGGCTATAGTGCAAAATAATTACAATTAGTATTAACACTGGAATGATAGATGTGCAAGAGATGATGTGCAAATAGAGATGCTGGACTTTGTTGTTCATTATGAGCAGACGAATACACAGGGAGTCGAAAGTTCCCAATTCTACCAGTGAAATGAAAATATGCTAGTTCTAGCTTGTGGTTTGGATAATTGTGATGTTTATGATAAAATGATGTAATGATGTTAATATAGTAATTACTATATGCAGTGGCAGAACCAGGGTGAACTTCCCCTTTAAACCACATTAGGAGGCCACTTTTGACGTCTGGGAACAATAAAAACAATGTGGGAGGGTCAAGTTGCCCTTCAATTCAATTGTGCACCTAACAAGAGACCGTTGTGTTTGGCTAGTGGTATTTATGTATTGTATAATGTCAACATTATATTGGGAAAGTTTTTTTTAGGGAAAACCTTCATTCAAACAGCGCATGATGACTGAATTGTGCATTGCAAAGTTAACTTTTGGGCAAAAGTACAAGAGTGGTTACTCCCTGTTTTACACAATTTTGTTATCTCTCCACAAACTGTTATATTGGGTGACGGGACAGATACAACACGATATACTATTTCTTGATTCTGCTGGGTGGGGAAGGTCTTCATTTTTTAAACGTAGCAAACAAATATGTTAGTGTTGGATTCTTTCAAATTAACTGTCAAACACAATTATACACTAGAGGGATTGATTGCAAAAGAAAGTGGGTGGTCTCAAGATTTTACTGATAAGTGGTACCAAATAACATGTCAAGAGGAATGGGCCTGATTTTATATACAATGGAAAGGTGCTCCTGATCGCCAGTCATATGACAATTCTAGTTGTTTTTTGTTTTTGTTATGGGCACAAGCACTGTTCATAGCACAAAGTGTTCACATCGCTCTTCTTGGCGAAGATAACATTTTACAGGTTTAAAACGTATTTCCTGCATTTCTATACATTTTGCCATGGGATGTTTACTTATTTGTTGTTGCCATTTTAAAGCTAATTTTCAGCAATTCTACACATTTTGTCATGGGGTGCAGAGAACATTTTCCAGTATTAAAGCTAATTTCCTGCAATTCTACACATTTTGCCATGTCTTATGTGTGTTCATGTGATATTTGAGTGACACAAACATTACAGCAAAATCAATTGGCTAAAAAACCTAGCTAAAAAACATTAGCTGACATGGGCTAGTTGATCTGGACATTTATGACAAGTTATAAATAGCTCTCTAAGGTCTGCAATGACTGACATGACAAGAGGAAAACTGCTGATCCACTACCCAATTTCGAAATGGCACCTTGTGCATTCTACTATTACAAATTTCAGCAGAAAGTTGAAAGACAGACCGAGTTTGGGAACCACTGGTCTGGGGGACCATGAACCTTTCGCTCCCACTTCCCTATTGTGAGATGGCTATTTGTAATGGCTGTCAATGGTATTACCAGTGGCGATATTAGCATGTCAATCTTGGTGATTTTATTTGTTTTAGATGCATGCCAGCAAAGCCACTACACAACACAACACTAAACAATACATTAATTGCACTATAACAGTGACAAACGGTGCCCAAAAACTGTTAGGGCTGAGTGGTCCTCTGTAGCTCAGCTGGTAGAGCACGGCGCTTGTAACGCCAAGGTAGTGGGTTCGAACCCCGGGACCACCCATACACAAAAAAATGTATGCACGCATGACTGTAAGTCGCTTTGGATAAAAGAGTCTGCTAAATGGCATATTATTACATGAAACTGTCCCAACAGCAGAGCTTTCTTTTCAGCACCATGGAGAGAATCCTTACCACCGCTACGCCTGGCTATCAGCGGATCCTTGTCTGGCAGTGAAACAGTTCATTCAGCCTCATTTTGTGACGAGTACAAAGTATACGAAGAGGCAGGACGCAGACGCAGGAATTAACAAGGTCAAGGTTTACTTAACAATGAGAAAGATAAATAACAAACATAGAGTAAACGACACAAAGCTTAACAATCACACACATCATACAGAACAGTCCAGGGCTAAATAGGGTTGGTGATGAGATGAGGTGCAGGTGAGCTGGAGGTGATTAGGGTGCGTTGGGTTTCCATTCCGGTGTTGCCGAGGTGGTGCGCTCAGACCGGTGGCTCAGTAGACCGGCGAATCAGAGCGCCGGAGGGGAGCAACGGGAGGAGACGTGACAGTACCCCCCTCCCCCCCCCCCCCCCCGGATGTGCGGCTCCAGCTGCTGGACGTCGCCGGCCAGGAGGACGACCCCGAGGACGAGGAGCGGGCCGGTCAGGGCGGCGACGGTGGAAGTCCCGAATTAGGTTGGGGTCCAGAATGTCCCCAGCCGGAACCCAGCTCCTCTCCTCAGGACCATACCCCTCCCAGTCCACCAGGTAATGGAGCCGTCCCCCACGGAACCTGGAGTCCAGCAGGTCCCTCACCGCATACGCCGGACTCCCGTCAATGTCCCGTCAATGCCGGAAGACCTGTTTGAACAGGACCTCAGCGACCTGGAGAGCAGAAGGAAGACCAGTTAGTGGCAAAAAACTGCATGATTTGGAGAACCGATCTACGACCACCATGACTGTGGTGAAGCCGTCAGAACGTGGAAGGTTGGTGACAAAGTCTATGGACAGGTGTGACCAAGGTTGCTGAGGCACTGGGAGAGGAACTAGTTTGCCTGCCGGGGCGTTCCGAGGTGTCTTCGTTTGGGCACATACGGAACAGGAGTTGACATAGCGGGAGACATCAGAAGCCAAGGTGGGCCACCAGTATCTTTGGGCTACCAGTATCTTTGGGCTAGAGAATGCAGGGTGCGCGTAATACCAGAGTTCTCTGGCGTAAGGGTAGTGTGCGCCCAGATCAGCAGGCGGTCACGGACACTGGTGGGTACATACACGCGCCCCGGAGGGGCGTTGGCAGGCGCTGGGTCCTCCTGAGCCGCCAGGCGGATGTCTTCGTCAAAATCCCAAACGACAGGTGCAACGATGAGAGACGAGGGCAGGATAGGACCAGATCCTTCCTTTCTCCGGTATGGTGCATCCTTGAGAGTGCGTCGGCCTTCACATTCTGGGATCCTGGGCGGTAGGACAGAATGAATTGAGAAATTGGGCCCACCTGGCTTGACGAGAGTTCATCCGTTTCGCTGCCCGCATGTGCTCCAAATTCCGGTGGTCAGTAAGAATCCGGAATGGATGGACTGCGCCCTCCAGTCAGTGTCTCCATTCCTCCAGAGCGAGGACCACCGCCAACAGCTCCCAGTCTCCAACTCCATAGTTCCTCTCTGTGGGGGTAAGCTTTTTAGAGAAAAAGGCACAGGGATACATTTTCTCTGGCTTACCGTGCTGCTGGGAGAGGACCGCACCCACACCCTCCTCCGATGCGTCCACCTCCAGGATGAAAGGACAAGATGGATCTGGGTGTTTTAGGATGGGCGCTGTGGAGAACCTCTCCTTCAGCCTCTTGAAGACAGCGTCAGCCTCAGGGTTCCAGGCCAGCTTCTGAGGCCCACCCTTAAGGAGAGAGGTGAGTGGGGCGGTTATGGAGCTGAAGGACCTGATGAAACGCCGGTAGAATTTAGCGAAGCCCAAGAAGCTCTGTAGGCCCTTGATGGTGGTGGGAACTGGCCATGACCTGACGGCGTCCATCTTCACTCCTTCCATGAACACCCCCTGAGGACTGATCCGGTCTCCCAGGAAGGAGATGGCCTGTTGGTGGAATTCGTATTTCTCCCCCTTCACCAACAGGCTGTGTTCCCGGAGGCGGAGTAGGACAACTCAGATGTCCCTGACATGCTCCTCGAACGTAGCCGAGTAGATCAGGATATCGTCGATGTACACCACCACCTGTCTACTCAGCATGTCCCGGAACACGTCATTGACGAAGGAATGGACCACAGAAGGTGCGTTGGCGAGGCCGTAGGCCATGACGCAGTATTCATAGTGGCCTGAGGTAGTGCTGAATGCCCTCCAGCAGGTCAATGGCACAGTCCCAGGGCCTGTGAGGAGGGAGACACGTAGCCTTTAATGAAGAGAAGACATCGGAGAGATCTGCGTACTCACGTGGAATGTTGGGCTGGAGGGCAGACTCCGGACTCTCCACTGACGTGGAACAACAAACCACCAGCAGGCAGGTCTTCCAGCATGAAGTGGACCAGGCTGTGATCCTCTTGGTGCTCCAATTGATGGTGGGGTTGTGTAGTCTGAGCCAGGGCAATTCCAAGACGATCCAGTGAAGGGGTGACGTGACGATGTGGAATGACAGCTCCTCGTGGTGCTCCGGTAGTGTGGGAATGGTGATGGTGATGAGGAGAGTGACGTGCGTAATGGTGCCTGATCCAAGGGGTTTATTGTCCAGTGAGGTGACGTGTAGCGGAGATGGCGGTGGCATGGTGGGCAACACCCATTCAGAGACCAGCTCCCTATCTATAAGGTTCCCCGCTGATCCGGAATCTATCATAGCAGTAGAAGTGGAAGAGAAGGAATAACCAGTCACCGTTATGGGAACTAAATGGTTTTGTGATAGGAGCTGACGTAACACTCACGGAGCGGGGACGGGAGTCATACCGCCTAGATAGAGAGCCGCCAGGAGATCTATGGAGGGGGTGCTGCCCACCTCCATGGGTGAGGACTCTGAAGCAGGGCGGCTTCCATAGCTCAGAAGGAGTGAGCATCGAGGCTCCGGGAGGTGTTGGGAACGCTGTCTCTCTCTCAACATGTCGTCAAGACGGATGGACGTGGTGGTATCAAGGTCCATCTCGTCGTCCCGACATGTGAGTTCCGTCTTGATGTCCTCCCGTAAGCCTCTCCTGAAGGCCGTGCGCAGAGCACGCTCATTCCAACCGGAAGACGCCGCCACCGTGCGAAAGCTCAGAGCGTCCTCGGACGCGCACCCCTCTCACTGCTGTAGATGGAGGAGACGCTCACCCCCGTCCTTTCCCTCCGTGGGATGATCAAACACCGCCCTGAACCGAGCGTGTTGCCGAGGTGGTGCGCTCAGATCGGTGGCTCAGTAGACCGCCGAATCAGAGCGCCGGAGGGGAGCAATGGGAGGAGACGTGACACATTTACTGCCTTTTTAAAAAACATAGCTGATATGGCTGACTTGCTTAAACAAATGTGGTTTCTACTGACAATTGAGATGTACAAACTATGGCATAAGGGATAAGCGGTTAAGAGGCAATCCGTAATTTCGATTAAGACATTAATGAGCGAGCTAGGACGGATGTAGTCAATATATATATTTGTTCAGGCTATAGACTACCTGTGCACCACCAAGTCAGAACAGCAGGCTAAGTTATGAGGGAGAAAGGGACCAAATTATTAGGGTGAGGCACATGGGCTACTAACAGCTTACTACACAACATACACTTAGTATTACTTTCTTAGCTACAGTATACATATCTCCCTGGCATATTACATCATTTATGCAGCAGCATACAATACATTTTTGGACTTGTTGTGCTGTGCTCACTTGAACAGGAAGGTGGTGCGGCGGTCCTTCTTGTTGGCATATTTTGTCATCAAACTTTGTCATCAAAGTCTTATGGTGCTTTCAAGACAACTGGGAACTCTGAAAGAAAACAAGGTCAAATCATGACGTCATTGATCTTCAGGTCAGAGCTCTAGAAAGAGGCTTGAGTTCCCGACTTGGAATTCTGAGTTGGATAACCGTTCAAAACGTATTTTCCCAGTCGGAGCTAGTTTTTTTCAGAGTTCCCAGTTGTCTTGAACTCACTGAAGTCTGAGATTTCTCAGTTCCGAGTTTCCAGTTGTTTTAAATGTGGCAGAAGTCATGCTGGATTTACAGCATGGCCAATGTATTCAAACTTTTCTGGCCCATGGTGTTGCATGTGAATGTTTATCCTTTTAAGCTTGGAAAGGAGACCCTTAAACCCAGACTTGGACCACACACCCACTCTACTGAATAGCAGGCTAGTGATCGCAACTCTTGCAGTTAGCCACTGATTCCTTCCAAACCACTCATTGTTGAACTTGCAATTTCCAACTTGTTGTGTAATGTTTATGTCCAATGGCCGATGAGCACTGATACGTTTTATCTATAATTTATCTTCATATGACAAGGATTGAAAAGGATTTGCCAGTATATTGTCGACTTGATTCATGATGATGACTGCTTGTCTAGCTTGTCAATCAAAGCTACGGTAGATATAACGTTATTTGACGTCATTTTATCTGTGGCCAATGAGCTTGAGCATTCTTGGATGGGCACTTCTAATATAAAACCCATGACAGCACCCAAGGGGCTTGAATTTTCAAGTTCTTCCTGTAGATTTTGCAGTGACGTAGTGTCCCCATGAGTGACAGAACACTGAGCCAATCACGGTGCAACATGAGTACATTACCAAACCCTACGCTCCGTTTTCCGCTGGCTGCCCCACCACCACAGAAAGCACTGAGCTAGACTGAAACACCTGCATTTTGGAGCTGCCTTACTCAAGAAAGCAAAAAAGAGACCATGTTTGTATGTTGCTTTATTAACATTTTTACATTGTTTGCAAACTGATATGTGACACGTATTAATGCTCAAATAACATGCAAACAGGTGGGGCTCAAAACATGTGGGGCTTAGCCCCACCTGCCCTGAGTGACAGGTCACCACTGGGTATTACATGCCCTTAAAATACCCTTAAAAAATACAAAAGACAAAAAAGACAGCTCCTTGCAAAAAAAAGAAGACATTTTGAATAATGTAGAAACATTTGAATAAAAAATAGTTTAGTCCCCCAAATGTGTGTGTGTGTGTGGGGGGGGGGGGTTAAAAATACTTTGGGCTAAACTTTTTAAATACCTGGTCTGCATACCCATTGTTGTATACCCATTGCTGTTTGAATTAATGTTAATAATTTTTTAAAACAAAATAACGTGACCAGCTAAACATTTTTCATTGGCACCCTAGTGACCAATTAAAAATTGGTATTGCACTGCCAAGTCAAAGGATTGCAAATGCGAGCGTTTTGGTGGCAGTTTTGAGCCCTGATAATATAACTATAATGTCACTGACACTTAGGTTAACACGACTCAGGATATGACCCAGATGCAGACACAGGAGACGGAAGGTTCAATACACAGAGTAGTTTTAAATCACAGGAGGCAGGCAAAGGGCAGGTCGAGGACAGGCAGAGTTTCGTAACCAGGTCCGAGTCCGACAGGTACAGGGCGGCAGGCAGGCTCAGGGTCAGGGAAGGCAGAAGTTCGTAAACCAGGTCAGAGTCAGATAGGTACAGGACGGCAGGCAAGCTCGGGGTCAGGGCAGGCAGAAATGGTCGGAACCGGAAGGACTAGAAAACAGGGACTAGAGAAACAGGAGTACGGAAAAAACACGCTGGTAGGCTTGACGAGACAAGATGAACTGGCAACAGACAAACAGAAAACACAGGTATAAATACACAGGGGATAATGGGGGAAGATGGGAGACACCTAGTGGGGGGTGGAGACAAGCACAAAGACAGGTGAAACAGATCAGGGTATGACATAGGTGACAGTTGGCAATCGCATATCACTATAGGTTCTGGTAATGCCATGCATTTTATGCATATGGTATATTGTGTATATGTATGTTATTTGCCTTGATGGAAAAAAACAGTTTTGGATGACAATGAATGTAAAGAGATGTCTCAGTGCAAGGCAAACCGTATTATGAGAAGAGACCATACAAATCTCATGAAGATATTTATCTAGCTCAGTCAGGTCACTAGACCTTAATAAGAGCATGGGAAATAATACAAAACACACACCATGCATACAACCATTATGTGAAATAACATATTATTGTATATAAGGAAATGTATTAGATATTTATTCTTAATGCGCTATTCAAAATGATACCTATTTTACTAGCGTCTCAATTCGTTTGTCTAGGAACACCTCATTTGAAGGCATTTGTGAAACAGAGCTACTGGTAGAAGCAGGATGTTGGTCATAAAGTCTAGCTGTCACACTAAGAGGGAGCATATGTAGCTCAAGGTTCTCCTGTCAATCGTTAAACCTCAGGACCATGCAGGTCAATCAATGGCTCCTCTCTCTCTCTCTCTCTCTCTCCCCTCCCCCCCCCCCTCTCTCCTCTGTCCCAGATCACTGGAGGAGGGGAGAAAAAAAATCTATGGAGTTAAGTAATCAGTGGACGGAAGAAAAAGGGAAGGCCTCAGGCCCGCTTGGCTACCTGAGTTCCATTTCACGCATCAGCAGCCGCAACACAAACACACAAAACTCTGCTCGCCTTTCCTTCCATCCTAAACAACACACGCAGCCCTGTGACCTACTCCTCCCCAGAGGAAACTCCCAGAGCGCACTGCAGCCCACTAGTCTACTCGCCCAGCTGCCTTGTGACTGTTATTGATCTCCAGTCGAACACATCCAACACCCCGATACGACAGGCTTCTCCATAGTATACTTGTACGACCATCTCCTATGTCAGAGAGGCTGTGGTGCTATACAACTGTCCCTTTCCTCTCCTTTCCCACTCTACTGCTGACATCATCAGCTAATGTACATGAGACAATCTATGCTGCATCTGGTCCGCACGTACTGTTCAATAATGAAACGTTTTTTATGGCCCTACCGTCCGCAAAATGGTTCAGCGAGCCATTTGACAAATTAAACAAAATGGCTCCACATAAAATGACTCATCACATTCAGTTCAATGGTCCCTGGTACATCCATGTAACTATGGAGGAGTGATCTGTGTTCATTCAGTACTTTAGAGGTATATTTCTCCTCATTCCATGGAGGGCCTAGTGTCTGGTTTTACCTTTCAATTAAGACCTAGAGAACTAGGTAATGGGAGTTCTTTACTAATTAGTGACCTTAATTAATCAATCAAGTACAAGGGAGGAGTGAAAACCCGCAGACACTCGGCCCTCCGTGGAGTCATAGACGATATCTAATCCAATCCATTGGCTATTTTAAAGTAACATTTGTGGTTTTGAGTGTATTCCTTCCTTCTTGTAGTATGTGTTACAGTACCACCATGTGACTGGTTTTATCTTTAGGTGACCTGGATGGCCTGTAATGGGTGCAGGGTCACAGTGGGTGGTAGAAGGGGGAGCCATGGGTGGGTATTTGTTCAACAACTGTAAAATGCAAATTATTGTATACCCTGAACTACTGCTGTACTAACAAAGGACTCGAGGGAGACGTCAGCAGTGTTTACAAGGGGCCAGGGGAGGAGGGAGGATAGATGGCTTTGGCATTAAATCTCAATAAGATGGATTTAAACACTAGATGGGATGGGACTATCCATGGATCCTATGGAACAACAACAACAACACACATGATCTCACAGTTAAGCTTGTTTTCATATACAGTATCTAGACAGACAGTGCCAATAAAATGTAATCAACTGAGCGAATACAATACAAGGGCTGATATGATGTCGAATTTGGAATGAACTTCAAAGCGACCAATGGAAACCAGGGTTGGGGTCAATTCCCTTTTAATTCAGTCAATTCAGGAAGTAAGCTAAAATACCAATGTTCCTCATTGAAGTGGAATTGACCCCAACCCTGGTGTTAACATCACATAGTGGCTTAGTCTTCTAGTGACCCTCTAAACCAGCCTGTCATCCCAGGTGGTTGATCGTGGTTGTCTGAGTGTTCCTTCCTGCCTCTCTTCACATGGTCCTAATGGGGCCTTTATGAGAGGGCAGGTGGACATCATCGGAAGCCCTGTCTCTTTAATCCCACTGACTGCTGTCAGGTCAGGATGGAGCTTCTGCTGCTGCTTTAATGAGTGTTTTGACAACATGGCTCCTCAGAGTCAGAGTCATCCCATTCTTCTGTGTTGTGGGACTGGGAGAGCAATGTGTTCCGTGGAGAGAGGTCGGTCGGCGTCAAGGCCGACTCCCATGGTTTGTGACGGTGGTGGTGAGATTACTCAATGGCGTAGTTTTGTTAAGGCTTTTCTCCGCCTTGAGCAGAACATGTTCCCGAGCGGCTTGCGCAGGGTCACCCTGATCCCTGCTTGCCCATTCTCTCCTCCTCCTCCTCCTCCTCCTCCTCCTCCTCCCTCGTTCTCCTCCTCCTCCTTCGTTCTCCTCTCCTCATCTCTGTGTTTTTTTTATGATGTTATCTTTTCACTCTCCTCCCACTCACTGCTGTTCTCTGAAGCTGTCTGGGGATGAACAGATCATTGTTTTTGTCCTTGTGCTGGTTTCCAACACAACATGCCTAGTCAGGGTGTTTAGCTGTTTCCTACACAGCCCCCTTTGAAAGGAGGGCGGGTCAGCAGCAGGCCAATGCCGACTTAAAGACAATTTATCCTCTCCCAGCAACACTCAGGCTGGAGCCTAAATGTCAGTGTTCATTGGCATATCTGGACTGAACAATACTGAGCCCTGTTTGCATGTGATTTATAGATCTATGCACTATGCATGATTAATCTTCTTACCGTAAATAAAATCAACAAAACACCCTCCTGTTTATAGGCGAGACGTAACATAATGAAACATCTGAGCATGTGAACACAGAATGGTGTACAGCAGTTCAATTGCTTTGCTTTTATTGTATTACTAACGCAGGCAGGCAGTGAGCACAGTGTAGGCAGGGCCTTGACAAGATAAAACAAGTCCTCCTTTCAGCTTCATCATAAGTTGTGTCTGTTTTTGTCTTTATTTTCATTCTGATCATGCACCTGTGTGTTACACAAATCAAGAAGGAATGCTTTGCAGATGGGTTGATGAAAGCAGCTCTCTCTGGTCGGTGGGGGGGTGGAGGGGGGCTGAGTGATTGAGGAGAAGAAATGTTGCTCCTCATGAGGGCACTAAAATTGATGTGCTCTTTTGGCTCTGCCAGGGGTGACCTTAAAAATCAGAAACACTCGACGAAAGGCACGGCCACTGTCTCAACACTGATCAATCTCCATCGTCAGCTCCCGCTCTGTGCCATTCGCACACAGACACCACTATTCAAATAATACAGTCTGTTGGTAAAGCTGGTGGCGTGTCATCAGTAACAGGTTATAGCAACAGTCATGGAATCTGTTGATTCAGGTTAGCAAGCCCACTGTTAGCTTGTTGGGAAACTATCTACCTAGGCTGAATTGTTGAATAGCATTATGTCACCTTTGTGTGAAGGTATATCACCATTCTATTAAACATGAGAAATGTGAAGCACCACAGCAGTTTATTGTCCATAGCAGTTGAATCTAAATGAACTAACTCCTGAGATTGACTGGCAATGGGCATCTGACATTGCAATTAGCAATTAACCACATAGGAAGGAGTAGGCTGGAGAAGTATTTGGGGAAATAGAATAATACTATTTACCAAGAGAGTTTACATCTATATCTTTCGTAGCTGTCTGTTTACCACCACAAACCGATGCTGGCACTAAGACCACACTCAACGAGCTGTATAGGGCCATAAGCAAACAAGAAAATGCTAAACCAGAGGCGACGCTCAAAGTGACCGGGGACTTTAATGCAGGAACACTGAAATCCGTTTTTCCTCATTTCTACCAACATGTCACCTGTTCAACTAGAGGCAAAAAAACTCTAGATCACCTTCCTCCACACACAGAGATGCAGACAAAGCTCTCCCTCGCCCTCAATTAGGCAAATCTGACCATAACTATATCTTTCTGATTCCTGCTTACAAGCAAAAACTCAAACAGGAAGTACCAGAGACACGCTCAATACGGAAGTGGTCCGATGAAGCAGATGCTGAGCTACACAGACTGGAATATGTTCTGGGACTCATTCAATGGCATTAATAAGGGAATCAATGAAATCATCCCCACAGTGACCGTACATACATATCCGAACCAGAAGCCATGGATTACAGGCAACATCCGCACTAAGTTAAAGGCTAGAGCTGCCGCTTTCAAGGAGCAGGACACTAACCCGGACGCTTATAAGAAATCCCACTATGCCCTTCGACTAACCATCAAACAGGCAAAGCTTTAATACAGGACCAAGATCGAATCCTACTACATCGGCTCTGACACTCGTCGGATGTGGCAGGGCTTGCAAACTATCACAGATTACAAAGGGAAACCCAGCTGCAAGCTGTCCAGTTACACAAGCCTACCAGACGAGCTAATTACCTTCTATGCTCGCTTCGAGGCTAGCAACGCTGAACCATGCATGAAAGCACCAGCTGTTCCGGATAACTGTGTGATCACACTCTCTGTAGCCGATGTGAGTAAGACCTTTCAACGACCATCATTAAGTTTGCTGACAACACGACGGTGGTAGGCCTGATCACCGACGACGATGAGACAGCCTACAGGGAGGTGGTCAGAGACCTGGCAGTGTGGTGCCAGGACAACAACCTCTCCCTCAACGTCAACAATACAAAGGAGCTGATCATGGACTACAGAAAATGGAGGGCCAAGCACGCCCCCATCCACATTGATGGGGCCGTAGTGGAGCAGGTCGAGAGCTTCAAGTTCCTCGGTGTCTACATCACTAAGGAATTATCATGGTCCACACACACCAACACATTCGTGAAGAGGGCATGACAACGCATCTTCCACCTCAGGAGGCTGAAAAGATTCAGTATGGGCCCTCAGATCCTCAAAAAGCTATACAGCTGCACCATTGAGAGCATCTTGACTGGCTGCATCACCGCTTGGTATAGCAACTGCTTAGCATTCGACTGCAAAGCGCTAAAGAGGGGTCAAGCTCCCTGCCATCCTGGACCTCTATACCAAACGGTGTCAGAGGAAGGCCCTAAAAATTGCACCAAGTCTGGAACCAACAGGACCCAGAACAGCTTCTACCCCCAAGCCATAAGACTGCTAAGTAGTTAGTTAACCAATAGCTACCCAGACTATCTGCATTGACCCTCTTTTGACTCATCACATGCGCTGCTGTTACTGTTTGTCTATCCTGTTGCCTAGTAACTTTATCCCTAACTATATGTACATATCTACAATTACCTCATACCCCTGCACATTGACTCGGTACTGGTACCCAGTGTAGACATTGAGTGTACAAACATTAAGAACACCTGCTCTTTCCATGACATACACCAGGGATCATCAACTAGATTCAGCCGCGGGCCGATTTTTCCTTGAGCGATGGTCGGGGGGGGCCAAAATATAATTACAAATAATTTGTAGACTGCATTTGACCGCAACAATCCCAAACATATATAATATTTGACTAAAACATAATAATTTCAAGCCTTGTTACATTTGAATACGATCACATGTCTCTCTATTATGTGTGGGAATACTTGGGAACAGATTTCCAAAATTAAAATCACTTGGAGCTGATTTCCTGGTGTTTTTATAGTCTTTTATGTCCAACAATGATATATATATATATATATATATATATATATATATATATATATATATATATATATACAGTACCAGTCAAAAGTTTGGACACACCTACTCATTCAAGGGGTTTTCTTTATTTTTACTATTTTCTACATTGTAGAATAATAGTGAAGACATCAAAACTATGAAATAACACAATCATGTAGTAACATAAAAAGTGTTAAACAAATCAAAATATATTTGAGATTCTTCAACTAGCCACCCTTTGCCTTGATGACAGATTTGCACACTCTTGGCATTATCTTAACCAGCTTCATGAGGTAGTCACCTGAAATGCATTTCAATTAACAGGTGTGCCTTCTTAAAAGTTAATTTGTGGAATTTCTTTCCTTCTTAATGCGTTTGAGCCAATCAGTTGTGTTGTGACAAGGTAGGGGTGGTATACAGAATATAGCCCTATTTGGTAAAAGACCAAGTCCATATTTTGGCAAGAACAGCTCAAATAAGCAAAGAGAAATGACAGTCCATCATTACAGTTTTGATGTCTTCACTATTATTCTACAATGTAGAAAATAGTAAAAAATAAAGAAAAACCCTTGAATGAGTAGGTGTGTCCAAACTTTTGACTGGTACTGTATATATATTGTTTTTGCTCAGAAAAGTTTGGGGGGGCAAATAAAACTACTCACGGGCCAGATTTGGCCGCCAGTTGAGGCACCCTAACATAGACTGACCAGGTGAATCCAGGTGAAAGCTATGATTCCTTTTTGATGTGACTTGTTAAATCCATTTCAATCAGTGTAGATGAAGGGGAGGAGACAGGTTAAAGAAGGATTTTTAAGCCTTGAGACAGTTGAGACATGGATTGTGTATGTGTGCCATTCAGAGGGTGAATGGGCAAGACAAAATATTTAAATGCCTTTGAATGGGGTATGGTTGTAGGTGCCAGGCGCACCGGTTTGGTTCAAGAACTGCAATGCTGCTGTGTTTTTCATGCTCAACAGTTTTCCGTGTGTTTCAAGAATGGTCCACCACTCAAAGGACATCCAGCCAACTTGACACAACTGTGGGAATCATTGGCGTCCACATGGGCCATCATCCCTGTGGAATGCTTTCGACACCTTGTGGAGTCCATTCCCCAACGAATTGAGGCTGTTCTGAGGGCAAAAGGGGGGGGGGGGTGTCCTTAATGTTTTGTACACTCAGTGTATAGCCAAGTTATCTTATTCATTGTGTATTTATTCCTTGTTTCATAAAAAATAAAGCTTTTCTCTCCGCATTGTTTGGAAGGGCACGTAAGTAAGCATTTCACTGTTAGTCTACACCTGTTGTTTACGATGCATGTGACAAATAAAATTTGATTTGATTTGATCTCTTTCAGGCCATTTCTCTCTCAGGAAAGGAGGCAAAGAAACCCTTTATTTACAACCTGCCCACGAATAATGATATATTTTTCTCCCTGGCCTTGCGTTGCATTGTTACTCAATAATTACTGTGGTCGCTGGAGAATTCTCATTAGGGTCTTGACCTTGAGGAGGCTCATGCACAATTGACATCTTAACTAAAGACCGGAACACTCTTCATTCCATTCCCCAACGCACAGCTCAGGCAAGCAGGCAGGCAGGGACACTCCGATCACGTTGTCTGCTGTGAGCCAACTGGAGCGGAAAAGCCAGTGGAAGTCCAGGAAGCATGGATAAAAAACTCTGAATGTGATGAGGTGCTGCAAGGGCAAAATGTCTTCAATGACTCCCCTTCCCCTCTCCTTCCCCTCAGCCCATTACTTCAACCCCCTCACCCCCTCCTTTTACCCTGACAGTGCCTAGCACCCATCCACTACTCATTACTCTCTCACCCCCCATATCTAGAGATTTCTTTAACCTCTCCACCTGTTTCAACCCCCACCTTTGTTTTTCTGTTGTAGGCTTGGTGAGGAGGAACACAGCAGAGTGAGTAATTCTCCCGGTGATACTGCCTCCTGACCTTTCATTAAACCTTAAGCAAAAGAGCGACTTTTCCGCTCCTTGTCCGCCATGACGGCTCCTGGTGTATTGTGGGTCTGTGGCTGAGTGTGCCCCTGGAGTCAGGAGGGTCTGGAGGGGGGTGGCTCTGTGCTGTCACAGTTTGAAGCATCAGGCGGTGGGGGCCGAGGCTGGGGCCAGGGCCCCTGGGTGGCATACAGGCTGACAGCAGACAGACCTGCTATTTGTTGGCTGTAATACCTCTGAGCTGAGGAAGATGTCAGCCAGCATCACAACCGCCGGGGCCATCACCTTTCCCCTCACCCCCACCCCCCTGCGGCCTTCGGATATGCTCCACCTATAATGCAATAAAGATCCTCACCACTCTATAATAATAAAAACAAGTGTGACACTTTGCACCTTATAATACAATGACCATGTCCCTTTGGATAGCAAACATGATTGGTCCACTGTACGACACCAACGTGATAAATAAACAAAGGAGATGATACAATTAACATACCACATCCATCGTGAATACAAAGTCCAGAGAGCAATGAACTAACCAGTGATATTATTTCATAATCCCATTGTACAGTGTGAATAGTCTGGTCAGTCAGTGCTGTGGCAACTAAGATCATTAAGAGTTTCCTGTGTCATGTGATTTGCTATGGAGTGGATAGGAAGGGCTTGTCAAGTCACGACAACCAACCATATAGCCTCCACATAGAAAACAGTCAGGCAGCTAATTCATTAGAGCCAACAGAACATATACAGAATATACTCTTTCACTAGCTCAGATAACTGAAAGGAGATGGTGCTGGTTGTAGAGACTGTTCAGAGAGACCCACGGGGAAGTGATTGGTAGTTGGACTGACTGGCAAAATAGAAAGTGGCTAGCTAAAAGCATTGCTGCCTGCTCTGGAAGAGTGCCTGGGTCGCGGGGGTTGGGGTAATTGACAAAGCCTGAGCAGAGGCAAGGCTGTATATACTGTATGTCTCAATAATACAAAGGAAGAAACCCCTTAATTTGAGACCCTGTTTACAAAGCCTCTTTTATGCAGCTTTTCCTAATTTACACCAGGCCAGAAGAATGAGTAATTGCTGACCAGAAAAAAGGTTTATTTTGCTATCCTATTAAAACATACACGGTGACAATGACAATGCTCCTCTGCTGGAGAGAGATGAGCAGGGAGGCACTACGACGACATGACACACAGGGGTGGGACTTTCAAAATTAGAACTGGGATCACATCCGTGGCACAACAAACAGCACTTTGTTTTTGGAGGGAATTGGGTGCCGTACCCCCTTGTGTTCTAGAGTCCTAATTTCCTCCCGGTCCCATAGTAACAAACCCCTTTGTCAGTGATGGAGGCTTTGTAGATATTTACGCGCCGGGGGAAATATACTTTTTTATTGTATTATTCCAAACAATGGGGCTCACGCTGAGTCTGAAATTGATTATATATTTTGGGTTTGTTAGTTTTTTGACAACTTTCACTCTCTATTTTTAGACATAGTAAGGAGGAAGTGTTTTATTATTTTATCTATGATAGAAGAGGCAGTGGTGCGCATCAATAAACACTGTTGTTTCTGTTTTTAAATGATACTCTAGGAACATCTCTTGATATGTCATTAAAACAAAAAAGTCTGCTAATCCCAAACCATTTATGGACATACTGTCTGTGAAAGTGAGGATATTAACAGAGCATTATATTTAGCCTGCCTTATAGTGATAATTAGAAAAACATCGATACCCCTCCTACATGGTGATCCCCCCCAAAATCAAACTTGACAGCTTGTGATAATTGTCAAGTGAGTTATAATAATGGATTTGAATGTGTAATTTTTCTTAATATTTGATGTTATGCTTTTAGTTAGCCTTACACACACATACTGAGGTATTCATTAATAAATAATGAAGGCAACAAGAACACCACTAACAGAACACTAGACATTAAGGTGCTCTATCATCCTGAGACATTAGTAGTTTTACAGCCCAGGCCCACTGTGTGTAATTAGCCTGGCTGTCGCCACATCTCTAGGAATGAAAGGGCAACTCACGACCCCAGGGTCATGTGGGATCAAAGGTCACAGTGGAGCCAACATGAAAACTGGTGAGCACACATCAACATGCACACACACTCAAACACACCCAGGCATGCACACACACTCAAGCAGGCAGGCACACACATACACACACAAATGCATGCATGCATGGATGCACACACACACCAACGCACACTCAAACACAAACACTATAAATCCTATAAAACTGTTGACCCTTATTTTCCATTTAAAATTGTATCAATGTCTTTAATGCCCTTAGGTGTCACAGTAAAATATGCAAAGCAAATAAACTGGCTAATACCCTAATAGAGTATTTTTTTCCCTTAATCATATCACAATGAACTTTTACCAGTTGAATATAGACACCAATATGATACTTCTTTGTATTACAACTTTTCTGAAATATTGAGGTGATATCGCTTTAAATATGCACATATTTGCACATACCACAAATATATTTTTCTGGACACTGGATAAAGTCAACCTATAGATTTTGGTTTAATTTTGTTAAGAGACTCCAGGACCGGACTCGTATAGAGCAGATTGTGGATATCTACTTTTTTCATCTTTCTATCTGTAACATACTAAAGACGTAAGCTGCATCTTTGGCGCATATTTTCAAAGAAAATGTTATCTAGAATCAAAACTTGACAACATATCAACAATTCCCTCTATAGATGTCTGGAGAATGTATCTAAGGATAACCACACAACATTTGGTGAATGCAGATGCTTATGAAGCAGAGATACATTAGTTGGCGTATGGGAAGAGTCTGACTTTCGGGAAATGGTAGTTAAAAAGAAGTACAATGAATTTAGCCTACTAATCGCCAAACACCTATTTAGACCCAATCACAATCTCTTCAAGGTAAGTTACTACATATAGTCCCGTTTGTAACATTCTTTATGAAATGGGCTTTTAAATTCTGTCAATCAGAATGTGTTTTTCCCCACAAAAGGGCTTTATTACAGACAGAACGCGTTTTATATCAGCTCATGAAACATTAGACCAACACTTTACATGTTGCGTTTATATTTTTGTTTAGTGTACATGTAGTGAGCGTAGACATTATGGATTTATGTCCATTTGAATGTGATAAAAATTCATGACATTTTTATGACGGTAGTATGATAAACAAAATTAAATCTAAATTTACATCAAGTTTTTGACATTTACATTTTTTATAATAAAGGACCAAAATACCGCCCAAAATCTAAATTGATAAGTTGATGCAAAAATGTCATTTCAGCCTGTGGTGCATCGCCTTAATGAAACTAAGGCTGTCCTCTCCTTTACTTCATTACTGTATGGTTGAAGGGTGAATGTGGCCCTTAGGACAGGGTCAAGGAAATGGTGACGGTGAGTGACATTTCAGAGGGAAAGGACATAGAGTGTGCCACCCACGTGCCCTGTGGCATGGCATTGAATGGAGGCAATGTCAGCCTGATCTTACTTAGCTCCAAAAGCTGATGATAAACACCCCACCCCCAATGACACACAAACATACACACGCATGCATGCTTGTGTGCATGCTTTAACACACGCACACACGCATGTACACGCGTACGCATACACACACACATACACACATCTCTGACACACATGTGATTGTCAACCTTGTCTCACGTCAAGTGACAATTAACAAGACATGCCACCTTCCAGATGTGAATGCGCCATCCTAACCACAGGGCAGGTTTAGCTGAGAGAGGTTTTAGTGAAATACATTCACATTGTCTCATCGCGCTGGATGTCGCGGTATTGTCTGACATGGGAATGGCTGAAGGTCAAGCTGTCCTTGCTTGTGTAAAAAACAGAGAGCAGAAATGTGTTTGTAGAACTAGAAAGTCAGAATACTGTGTTTCTGAGATCACAATGTGCAGAACAAGTGAAGGTGCTTCTTATACCACTGCCATAGCGAATACAACTGTATTTCTAACAAAATGGGAACAAAACAAGCAAAACACTGAATTACAACTGTTGGGGAGGGCATTCACATCCACCTCTAACCTCATAATATCAACAGACTACAAAATCCAATTACCTTATTCATACATGCAGCAACGACCTTTAGCTGTAACATTCAAATGGTCAACTCCAATACAACGCATACCGTAAAAAGTCACCATAAATTGTTTCCCCCCTCTAACAAAAGCTTATCTTGAACTGGGGCTATATTTGTTTTGTGTCCTACGTAAGTCATCTGAACTACAACTCCCAAGGAGAACAGAGATCAGATATGGAGGTCCAGCATCAAGGACAGTGAAGCTATTTAATGGTGACGTTCTCAGTCAACGCAGAACAGAATGCCAATCTATCTTCCCTGTTTTCTATGGCTCCCTGCCTCTTTTTTCATCCCTCTCTCTCCTTACCCTGCTATTTTAGGCTTTCCCTTGCTCTCTCTCCCTCTGCCTTTCTCTCTCTTTCCCTCTCTTTTAGCATTTTCCATGTACCCCCCCCCCCCCCCCCCCCCATGCTGAAGAGGCAGCTGTGAGGAAGCAGTGTAATAAAAAGAAGAGCTAATGAAAGGTCGCAAGGGGTCAGCGTGCTCACATACCTTCACCGGACAAGGGGATGAGAGGTCAGCCATTCCAGGGGGACAAACTGTTTAACTTTTTGACTAGATGGCGTCAAATGTTCAAAAGGTCGCAAGTAAGGGAGCAGGATCATAACCCCTGGGTTAAGAGTCAGAGTGCCCTGCGGGTCAGAGGTCAGAGAAGGAATGCTGGGTAATGGGGGGGTTGGAAGTTTGGTCAAGGGTTTGGTCTCCATCCTCCGTTTAGACAGATGAACGAAGGCTGCAGTGTAAATTAACAGTTGACTCTCCTTGTTTTACCTCAGTCTCCAACATCACCATTTGGGACGTCAACATATGATATGATACATTTGTAATTCTAATGAAATATTGCAATAATGTACAGTAGACAGGTCATGGTCATATTGCGAGTATCAATATACTGAAATATTTAAAAAAAATAAGGAATATTTCAACTTTAAACTCATTAAAGCTATTTTAGTTTTACATTTCAATAGAGATTTAGTTATTCCAAACAAAAATACTTCTCTCAATACCACAAGCGTCAAAGTGTTTCGCAAGCGACAAGATGTGTATTACATCAGTCATCGTGAGGGTGGATTATTGCCAACAATAAGACATTAGCCTCTTAAGGATCGGAACCTTTTTTCAATTTTCGCCTAAAATGACATACTCAAATCTAACTGCCTGTAGCTCAGGACCTGAAGCAAGGATATGCATATTCTTCAAATCAAATCAAATTTTATTTGTCACATACACGTGTTTAGCAGATGTTATAGCGGGTGTAGCGAAATGCTTGTGCTTCTAGCTCCGACAGTGCAGTAATATCTAACAAGTAATATCTAACAATTTCACAATATATACCCAATTCACACAAAACTAGTAAGGAATGGAATTTAAGAATATATACATATATGGAAAAGCAATGACAGAGCGGCATGGACTAAGATACAGAAGAATATTATAGAATAGAATACAGTATATACATATGAGATGAGTAGTGCAAGATATGTAAACATTATTAAAGTGGCTAGTGTTCCATTTCTTAAAGTGGCCAGTGATTTCAATAGGCAGCAGCATCCCCTAATGTGCTAGTGATGGCTATTTAACAGTCTGATGGCCTTGAGATAGAAGCTGTTTTTAATTATCTCGGTCGCAGCTTTGATGCACCTGTACTGACCTTGCCTTCTGGATGATAGCGGGGTGAACAGGCAGTGGCTCAGGTGGTTGATGTCCTTGATTATCTTTTTGGTCTTCCTATGACATCGGGTGCTGTAGGTGTCTTGGAGGGCGGGTAGTTTGCCCCTGGTAATGCGTTCGGCAGATCGTGCCACCCTCTGGAGAGCCCTGCGGTTGCGGTCAGTGCAGTTGCCGTACCAGGCGGTGATACAACCCGACAGGGTGCTCTCAATTGTGCATCTGTAAAAGTTTGTGAGGGTTTTAGGTGCCAAGCCAAATTTCTTCAGACTCCTGAGGTTGAAGAGGCTCTGTTGCGCCTTCTTCACCACACTGTCTGCATGGGTGGACCATTTCAGTTTGTCGGTGATGTGTACGCCAAGAAACTTGAAGCTTTGCACCTTCTCCACTGCGGTCCCGTCGATATGGATAGGGGGGTGCACCCTCTGCTGTTTCCTGAAGTCCACAATCATCTCCTTTGTTTTGTTGACGTTGAGTGAGAGGTTATATTCCTGGCATCACACTCCCAGAGCCCTCACCTCCTCCCTGTAGGCGGTCTCGTCATTGTTGGTAATCAAGCCTACTACTGTTGTGTCGTCTGCAAACTTGATGATTGAGTTGGAGGCGTGCTTGGCCACGCAGTCATGGGTGAACAGGGAGTACAGGAGGGGGTTGAGCACGCAACCTTGTGGGGCCCCAGTGTTGAGGATCAGCGAAATGGAGATGTTGTTTCCTACCTTCACCACCTGGGGGCGGCCCGTCAGGAAGACCAGGACCCAGTTGCACAGGGCGGGGTTCAGACCCAGGGCCTTGAGCGTAATGATGAGCTTGGAGGGTACTATGGTGTTGAATGCTGAGCTATAGTCAATGAACAGCATTCTTACATAGGTATTCCTCTTGTCCAGATGGGATAGGGCAGTGTGCAGTGTGATGGCGATTGCGTCGTCTGTGGATCTATTGGGGCGGTAAGCAAATTGAAGTGGGTCTAGGGTGACAGGTAAGGTAGAGGTGATATAATCCTTTACCTCATAACTATCCTTGACTAGTCTCTCAAAGCACTTCATGATGACAGAGGTGAGTGCTACAGGGCGATAGTCATTTAGTTCAGTTACCTTTGCTTTCTTCGGTACAGGAACAATGGTGGCCATCTTGAAGTATGTGGGAACAGCAGACTGGGAAAGGGAGAGATTGAATATGTCCGTAAACACACCAGCCAGCTGGTCTGCGCATGCTCTGAGGACGCGGCTATGGATGCCGTCTGGGACGGCAGCCTTGCAGGGGTTAACATGCTTAAATTTCTTACTCACGTCGGGCATGGAGAAAGAGAGGCCACAGTCCTTGGTAGTGGGCCTCGTCGGTGGCACTGTGTTATCCTCAAAGTAGGCGAAGAAGGTGTTTAGCTTGTCTGGAAGCGAGACGTCGGTGTCGGCGATGTGGCTGGTTTTCTTTTTGTAGTCCGTGATTGTCTGTAGACCCTGCCACATACGTCTCGTGTCTGAACCATTGAATTGTGACTCCACTTCGTCTCTATACTGATGTTTTGCCAGTTTAATTGCCTTGCGGAGTGAGTAGCTACACTGTTTGTATTCTGCCATATTCCCAGTCACCTTGCCATGGTTAAATGCGGTGGTACGCGCATTCAGTTTTGCGCGAATGCTGCCATCTATCCACGGTTTCTGGTTAGGGTAAGTTTTAATAGTCACAGTGGGCACAACATCACCTATACACTTCCTGATAAACTCAGTCACCATTTCAGTGTATTCGTCTAAATTATTTTCGCAAGCTACCCGGAACATATCCCAGTCTGCGTGATCAAAACAATCTTGAAGCGTGGATTCCGATTGGTCAGACCAGCGTTGAATAGTCCTTAGCACAGGTCTTTCCTGTTTGAGCTTCTGCCTAAAGGAAGGGAAGAGCAAAATGGAGTCGTGGTCAGATTTGAAAGGAAACACTTAGAAGTTTGTGGAAATGTGAAATTAATGTAGTAGAATATAACATATTAGATCTGATAAAAGATAATACAAACAAAAAAACATGCAGGTTTTCTTTCCATTTTTTTTTCATCATCTTTGAAATGCAAGAGAAAGGCCACAACATAATATTGCAGTTTAGGCGCAATTTAGATTTTGGCCACTAGATGGCAGCAGTGTGTGTTCAAAGTTTCAGATTGATCTAGTGAAGCATTGCAATACTGGACTATTTTGTATCAAGTCTTCCGAATTGGTCAATTGATACATTTTCATGTACATAACTATAAAGAACATACAAAAATGATATGGTAATACAAAATGTAAGTTTACACACTCCCAGGAATGTCATACATGATGGATCATTAGCTTAAACACTATATTTTAATATAAACATTGATTTTATCAAACAAAACTATGCTACATTTTATCTCTGGGACCCTTAGGATGACAAATCAGAGCAAGATTACTGAATGCAAGTACATTATTTATCTTCAGAGGTGAATGTATCAAACCAGTTGCCGTGATACGTTTTTTGTTGTTGTGCACTCTCCTCAAACAATAGCATGGTATTTTTTCACTGTAATAGCTACTGTAAATTGGACAGTGCAGTTAGATTAACAAGGATTTAAGCTTTCTGCCCATATAAGACATGTCTATGTCCTGGAAAGTTTGTTGTTACGTACAACAGTCATGCTAATCACATTAGCGAACGTTAGCTCAACAGTCCCGTAGACGGGACTCCGATCCCGTAGAGGTGAACCCCATATTCCCCTGTGTTTTGTTGTGTTTAGACCAGGCCTGGCCAACCCTGTTCCTGGAGTGCTACCATCCTGAAGGTTTTCGCTCCAACACTAATCTAGCGCACCTGATTCTAATAATTAGCTGGTTGATAAACTGAGTCTGGTTAGTTACTACTGGGGTTGGATCGAAAACCTTCAGGAGGGTAGCTCTCCAGGAACAGGGTTGGGCAGCTCTGGTTTAGACTGTATCTGAGACATGTGAAAGTTCAGATCTGCTGAAAAGCAGTAGGAGTAACACTGCCATCTTGAGGAGAACAGTAAAAACAGACACCAACATGCAGTGTGGTGCAGGGGTAGAACTCCCAGTAGAGGGCACTGAACGGCACCTACCCAGTCAAATACAACATGATTTCAACCCACTGCTAACAACAGCATTTAAAAATCAATTTGGAATGTAAAGTCCTTTTAGGAAATCATGCTGTATAAGAGGTGACGTGAACAGCACACACACAAATTAAGTGTGTAAGTAAAGTCACTTGGGGTAATTGATATACTTGAAACGCAGTTGAATTCATTTGATCATTTGCTAATTCATAGAATTTGTGAATTCACATCTCCTGGCCCGCTGATTGGATCTCAACTGTAGTGAATAACTGGATAAAGCTGGACTAGCCACCTCCTCCTCCTCCTCCTCATCCCAGCTGTCCCATCAGATTCATGAATCAAATTAGCTGCAGCAGATGAGTAACACTGATATGATCATTGGCACAACATCAGATCAGGATTTGATCATGTATTCTAGCAACTCTATCCATGTCAAACATAATGTGCCAGGGATTAGTCTGTTTGAACCAATGGCAGCTAACTGCAGGACAGCAGCACACTGTCAGTCTGCAATTGTCAGAGTGTGGCGCTACAGTAATGAATGGGTTTTAATGACTAACCTACCATATGAACTGCACACCTCAGCTGCATACTAGCCTACTCAGTAGTCACAACAGAAAACATAGCCAATATTGGGTTTATAAATTGGATTTTCATTGCAGTATTGTTTGCTGAACAATGGACGGGTGTATTTCCTTTGTATCTGACATACTACAGTGCATTTGGAAAGTATTCAGACCCCTTGACTTTTTCCACATTTTGTTACATTACAGCCTTAATCTAAAATTGATTAAATAGTTTTTCCCCTCATCAATCTACACACAATACCCCCATAATGACAAAGCAAAAACAGGTTTTTAGAAAGTTTTGCAAATGTATCAAAACTAAAAAACGGAAAAACCCCATTTACAATAAGTATTCAGACCCTTTACTCAGTACTTTGTTGAAGCACCTTTGACAGTGATTGCAATCTCGAGTCTTCTTGGGTATGACGCTACAAGATTGGCACACCTCTATTTGGCGAGTTTCTCCCATTCTTCTGCAGATCCTCTCAAGCTTTGTCAGGTTGGATGCGGAGTATCGCTGCACAGCTATTTTCAGGTCTCTCCAGAGATGTTAGATTGGGTTCAAGTCCGGGCTCTGGCTGGGCCACTCAAGGACATTCAGAGACTGGTCCTGAAGCCACTCCTGCGTTGTCTTGGCTGTGTGCTTAGGGTCGTTGTCCTGTTGGAAGGTGAACCGTCGCCCCAGTCTGAGGTCCTGAGCGCTCTGAAGCAGGTTTTTTTAATCAAGGATCTCTCTGTACTTTGCTCTGTTCATCTTTTCCTCAATCCTGACTAGTCTCCCAGTCCCTGCCGCTGAAAAACATCCCCACAGCATGATGCTGCCACCACTATGCTTCACCGTAGGGATGGTGCCAGGTTTCCTCCAGACGTGACGCTTGGCATTCAGGCCAAAGAGTTCAATCTTGGTTTCATCAGACCAGAGAATCTTGTTTCTCATAGTCTGAGAGTCCTTTAGGTGCCTTTTGGCAAACTCCAAACGGCCTGTCATGTGCCTTTTACTGAGGAGTGGCTTCTGTCTGGCCACTCTACCATAAAGGCCTGATTGGTGGAGTGCTGCAGAGATGGTTGTCCTTCTGGAAGGTTCTCCCATCTCCACAGAGGAACTCAGGAGCTCTGTCAGAGTGACCATCGGGTTCTTGGTCACCTCCCTGACTAAGGCCCTTCAACCTCGATTTCTCAGTTTGTCAGGGCAGCCAGCTCTAGGAAGAGCCTTGGTGATTCCAAACTTCTTCCATTTAAGAATGATGGATGCCACTGTGTTCTTGGGGACCTTCAATGCTGCATACATTTTTTGGTACCCTTCCCCAGTTCTGTGCCTTGACACAATCCTGTCTCGGAGCTCTACGGACAATTCCTTCTATCTCATGGCTTGGTTTTTGCTCTTACATGCACTGTCAACTGTGGGACCCTATATAGACAGGAGTGTGCCTTTCCAAATAATGTCCAATCAATTGAATTTACCACAGGTGGACTCCAATCAAGTTGGAGAAACATCTCAAGGATGATCAATGGAAACAGGATGCAGCTGAGCTCAATTTCGATTCTCATAGCAAAGGGTCTGAATACTTATGTAAATAAGGTATTTCCGTTTTTTATTTTTAATAAATTTGCTACAATTTCTAACAACCTGTTTTTGCTTTGTCATTATGGGGTATTGTGTACTGAGTATACAAAACATTAAGAACACCTGCTCTTTCCATGACATAGACTGACCAGGTGAATCCAGGTGAAAGCTATGATCCCTTATTGATGTTTTGTAATCCAATAACGTTATCATATACCACGCGATAGACAGTATATCTTACAGTATATTGCCGTGCAGTGAGCAAAGCTGCTGCTATGTGTGTCAGAGTGAGAGTGATGACAAAGGAGTTTGAGTCTTGCTCCAGCACACTAATCTAAATTCCCCCCCCAGGCAGAAGGAGCCTATCATGAAGGCCACGACACACAGACAGACATGCCACGCTCAGCTGAAGGAGTCACACACACACTGCTCCAATGGATTTACATGCAAGCGATAAGGTTATCTCTCTGAACACTGACAAATGAATGCATGCATCATGCATGAGTGGAAAAAGGTGACATAAGGTGTTTATAACAACTTCAGAACTGCTACATGACACATTACATTAGCCCACTGAGCTTAAGCCCAGGCACCAATTCGGGGAGCTACTGCAAGTCTCCAGGTCTCAAGCGGCTTCCCAGCAAACCAAAATTGGTTCTGTGAAAGTACTCATTCTTTAGGTCGTCCAGTCGTGCTGATGATTACAGAATATTTATATAAAACATTCACCTGATGTTACAAGAACGTTCCCAGAACACTTTTCGTCTGTTCTTTAAAGGTTCCAGAATGTTTAATTAGGTTGTGGGAACCGTCTGGTGAGAATATTATGGGGACATCACAAATTATATGTTCCCAAAACACAAAAACTGTGAAGTTATGCAGATTATTCTACAATGTTTCTTTAAGGGTGCACTAAACATTCACCTGATGTTAAAATAACACTCCAAGAACACATTTCGTCTGTTCATTAAAGGTTCCAGAATGTTTAATTAGGTTGTGGGAACCATCTGGTGAGAACATTCTGGGGATATCACAAACGATATGTTCCCAAAACACAAAAACTGTCAAGTTGTGCAGATTATTCTACAGTGTTTCTTTTAGGGTGCAAAAAACATTAATCTGTCTGTTCTTTAAAGGTTCCCAGAACATTTAATTAGGTTGTGGGAACAGTGTGGGTACATTACAAGTGATAGGTTCCCAAAACACAAAACATGCTCAGTTGTGATGACATTCATGCAATGTTTAAGTTAGGTTGCAAAGGACATTCCTATAATGTTGTAAGAATGTTGACAGAACACCTGGTCTATGTTCTTTAAAGGTTCCCATAACATTTAATTACGTTATGGGAGTTTAGGATGTTACAAGAATATTCTTGTGATATTCACATAGGTTGCACAGAACATTCCCACAATGTTGCACAATGTTTCACAATTTCTAAATAAGTCTGTTTTTATGACGTTGATAGCATCCATTTGATGTTCACGCAATATACAATTTACCTTGTCTTGGAGGTCCTCAGAACATTTCAAGAACATTTAGATAATGTTACATTTGAGTTTGACCTAATATTACCACAACATTCTCAGCATGGACATTTGTAGCTGCTTAAAGCATACTCTACTAAAAGAGAGGATGTCTTTATTTCATCCAGATTCAGAAATCCAGTCAGAAATGCAAATTTAGATTAACTGTAAAAATAAATAAATATAGTGTAAAAATGTACTGTTAAAAAACGCACCTGATATAATTCCTACTTTGAGACACTTGATATGGTCGCCCCTGTCTTATTTTTCATGATCTGAAAAGTACCTTGTAAATATGGGCAAAGAAGTACGCAGCATATAAAGACGATGGGTGAAGTATTGGTGAATAACCCAGTTACCAGTATTTCCCTGGGTTAGTTATGTCTAAGAAGGCTAAAAAGGAAGCATGGAATTCCTGATGTTACAGCCTGAATTTAAAATGGATTAAATTGCGATTTTGTGTCACTGGCCTACACACAATGCCCCATAATGTCAAAGTGGAATTATGTTTTTATACATTTTTACAAATTAATAGAAATTTAAGAGCTGACATTTCTTGAGTCAATAAGTATTCAACCCCTTTGTTATGGCAAGTCTAAATAAGTTCAGGAGTAAAAATGTGCTTAACAAGTCACATAAATTGCATGGACTCACTCTGTGTGCAATAATAGTGTTTACCATGATTTTTGAATGTCTACCTAATCTCTGTACCCCACACATACAATTAGCTGTAAAGTCACTCAGTCGAGCAGTGAATTTCAAACACAGACTCAACCACAAAGACCAGGGAGGTTTTCCAATGCCTTGCAAAGAAGGGCACCTACAGTATTAGTAGATGGGTAAAAATAAAAGAAGCACACATTGAATATCCCTTTGATGAAGTTACACCCAGTTACTATAAAGATACAGGCGTCCTTTCTAACTCAGTTGCCGGAGAGGAAGGAAACTGCTCAGGGATTTCACCAATGGTGACTTTAAAACAGTTGCAGAGTTCAATGGCTGTGATAGGAGAAAACTGAGGATGGATCAACAACATTGTAGTTACTCCACAATACTAGCCTAAATGACAGAGTGAAAAGAAGGAAGCCTGTACATGCATCCTGTTTGCAATAAGGCACTAAAGTAAAAAACACAAAAAATGTGGCAATGAAATTAACTTTATGTTGGGGGCAAATCCAACACAACACATCACTGAGTGCCACTCTTCATATTTTCAAGCATGGTGGTGGCTGCATCATGTTATGGGTATGCTTATCATCGGCAAGGGAGTTTTTTTAGGATAAAAATAAACAGAATAGACCTAAGCACAGGCAAAATCTGAGAAGAATACCTGGTTCAGTCTGCTTTCCAATAGACACTGGGAGAAAAATTTCCCTTTCAGCAGGACAATAACATAAAACACAGATGCCAAATATACACTGGAGTTGCTTGCCAAGACGACATTGAATGTTCCTGAGTGGCCTAGTTACAGTTTTGACTTAAATCGGCTTGAAAATCTATGGAAAAACTTGAAAATGGCTGTCTAGCAATGATCAGCAACCAACTTGACAGAGCATGAAGAATGTTTTCAAGAATAATGTGAAAATATTGTACAATCCAGGTGTGCAAAGCTCTTAGAGACTTACCCAGAAAGACTCACAGCTGTAATCGCTGCCAAAGGTGATTCTAACATGTATTGACTCAGGGGTGTGAATACCTATGTAAATTAGATATTTCTGTATTTAATTTTTAATACGTTTGCAAAAATGTATCTAAACATGTTTTCACTTTGTCATTATGGTGTATTGTGTGGAGATTGGTGAGAGAAAAAACATATTTGAATTCAGGCTGTAACACTACAGTGGGGAAAAAAAGTATTTAGTCAGCCACCAATTGTGCAAGTTCTCCCACTTAAAAAGATGAGAGAGGCCTGTAATTTTCATCATAGGTACACGTCAACTATGACAGACAAATTGAGAAAAGAAAATCCAGAAAATCACATTGTAGGATTTTTTATGAATTTATTTGCAAATTATGGTGGAAAATAAGTATTTGGTCACCTACAAACAAGCAAGATTTCTGGCTCTCACAGACCTGTAACTTCTTCTTTAAGAGGCTCCTCTGTCCTCCACTCGTTACCTGTATTAATGGCACCTGTTTGAACTTGTTATCAGTATAAAAGACACCTGTCCACAACCTCAAACAGTCACACTCCAAACTCCACTATGGCCAAGACCAAAGAGCTGTCAAAGGACACCAGAAACAAAATTGTAGACCTGCACCAGGCTGGGAAGACTGAATCTGCAATAGGTAAGCAGCTTGGTTTGAAGAAATCAACTGTGGGAGCAATTATTAGGAAATGGAAGACATACAAGACCACTGATAATCTCCCTCGATCTGGGGCTCCACGCAAGATCTCACCCCGTGGGGTCAAAATGATCACAAGAACGGTGAGCAAAAATCCCAGAACCACACGGGGGGACCTAGTGAATGACCTGCAGAGAGCTGGGACCAAAGTAACAAAGCCTACCATCAGTAACACACTACGCCGCCAGGGACTCAAATCCTGCAGTGCCAGACATGTCCCCCTGCTTAAGCCAGTACATGTCCAGGCCCGTCTGAAGTTTGCTAGAGTGCATTTGGATGATCCAGAAGAGGATTGGGAGAATGTCATATGGTCAGATGAAACCAAAATAGAACTTTCTGGTAATACTCAACTCGTCGTGTTTGGAGGACAAAGAATGCTGAGTTGCATCCAAAGAACACCATACCTACTGTGAAGCATGGGGGTGGAAACATAATGCTTTGGGGCTGTTTTTCTGCAAAGGGACCAGGACGACTGATCCGTGTAAAGGAAAGAATGAATGGGGCCATGTATCGTGAGATTTTGAGTGAAAACCTCCTTCCATCAGCAAGGGCATTGAAGATGAAACGTGGCTGGGTCTTTCAGCATGACAATGATCCCAAACACACCGCCCGGGCAACAAAGGAGTGGCTTCGTAAGAAGCATTTCAAGGTCCTGGAGTGGCCTAGCCAGTCTCCAGATCTCAACCCCATAGAAAATCTTTGGAGGTAGTTGAAAGTCTGTGTTGCCCAGCGACAGCCCCAAAACATCACTGCTCTAGAGGAGATCTGCATGGAGGAATGGGCCAAAATACCAGCAACAGTGTGTGAAAACCTTGTGAAGACTTACAGAAAACGTTTGACCTGTGTCATTGCCAACAAAGGGTATATAACAAAGTATTGAGAAACTTTTGTTATTGACCAAATACTTATTTTCCACCATAATTTGCAAATAAATTCATTAAAAATCCTACAATGTGATTTTCTGGAGAAAAAAAATCTCATTTTGTCTGTCATAGTTGACGTGTACCTATGATGAAAATTACAGGCCTCTCTCATCTTTTTAAGTGGGAGAACTTGCACAATTGGTGGCTGACTAAATACTTTTTTTTCCCCACTGTATATGTTCTGGGAACCTTTAAAGAACTCAGAAAGGTTGTTCTATCAAAACTCTTGCAACATCAAATGAATGTTTTTTGCACCCTGATACAAATATTATCTGAATGTCAGCACAATTGACAGTTTTATTGTTTTGGGAACATATCTCCTGTCATATTCCCACAATGTTCCCACAACCTAAATAAATGTTTTAGGGACTTTTAAAGAACATTATGGAAAAAAAAAATTGTAACATCAAGTGAATGTTTTTTTGCGCCCTAAAATAAACATTGTATATAACTGGACAGTTTTTGTGTTTTGGGAACATATATTTTGTAATGCCCCACAATGTTCCCATCAGACTGTTCCCACAACCTAATGAAACATTCTGGGAACCTTAAAAGAACAGACAAAATGTGTTCTGGGAACGTTCTTGCAACATCAGGTGAATGTTTTATACAAACGTATAATCATCAGCACGACTGGACAGTTTTTGTGTTATGAGAACATTTGCTGCAACTTCATTCATCTTCTGGGAACTTCCACAGAACCAATTTTGGTTTGTTGTGAAAACATTACTGGTACATTGTGTTATTACATTACCTGGAAACCTAATGAGAACTTTTGGGGAATGATCTGTGGTGGTTGTTACAGATGTTGTGCACAACATTTTAGTGAATGTTAGGAGAACATTACAAGGATATTTCATTTAAAACATAAAAAGATAAAATACAAATGTTTCTTATCAAAAACATTATTTTGTTGTTTTTGGGATGTTATCATCCTAATGTTAGATAAAACCCTATCTAGAACTTCATGGGAATCTTAACTAATGTTCTGGGAATGTTCCCGTTTTAGTGGGTTATCATACATATACAGTGAGTGTACAAAACATTAAGGACACCATCCTAATATTGAGTTGCACCCCCACTTTTTTTATCAGAACAGCCTCAATTCGTTGGGGCATGTACTCTACAATGTGTCGAAAGCGTTCCACAGGGATGCTGGCCTATGTTGACTCCAATGCTTCCCATAGTTGTGTCAAGTTGGCTGGATGTCCTTTGGGTGGTGGACCATTCTTGATACTCATGGGAAACTGTTGAGCGTGAAAAATGCAGCAGCGTTGCAGTTCTTGACACAAACCGGTGTGCCTGGCACCTACTACCATACCCCGTTCAAAGGCACTTAAATATTTTGTCTTGCCCATTCAACCTCCGAATGGCACACATACACAATCCATGTCTCAATTGTCTCAAGGCTTAAAAATCCTTCTTTAACCCATCTCTTCCCCTTCATCTACAGTACACTGATTTAAGTGGATTTAACAATTGACATCAATAAAGGATCATAGCTTTCACCTGGATTCACCTGGTCAGCCTATGTCATGGAAAGAGCAGGTGTCCTTAATGTTTTGTACACTCAGTGTATGTGGTATCAGTGCTGACAGCAAGATGTGTTGTTTTAAATATCTCAGACCTAATTCTGTTGTAGTGACCCTATCATAGCCAGATGAAAAACAGTGTTCATGTCAAAAACGTGCCAGCTAGCCAACGTTTAATTTTTGCTGCGTTATGAAAGGAACTAGACACGGACACGAATTATCTGTTTAGTGTGTTAACACACTACTGGTAGTTTGTTGTAACCAAGTATTGGTGCTAAACTGTGTGTTATTGGATGCTAGCATGCTAGTTAGCTATGGCGTCATAGTTAGGCATCGTGGGCTGTTGTGGGTAGTTACTGTAGGTTAGCATTGTTTTTCGGCGGTGCCGGGTGTAGCACGAAGCTAGCTAGCTAGCCGTTCTTCAAACAAAGTCAACACAGTAGCCATTGCTAGCTAGCCAACACGACCAGCTAACTGTACTGTAGTAGCTAAATACAATATACTTGTGCTAGCTAGCCAACGTCTAATTATTGCTGCGTTATGAAAGGAACTAGACACGGACACGAATGATCTGTTTAGTGTGTTAACACACTATTGGTAGTTTGTTGTAACCAAGTATTGGTGCTAAACTGTGTGTTATTGGATGCTAGCATGCTAGTTAGCTATGGTGTCATAGTTAGGCATCGTGGGCTGTTGTGGGTAGTTACTGTAGGTTGGCATTGTCTTCGGCGGTGCCGGGTGTAGCACGAAGCTAGCTAGCTAGCCGTTTTTCGAACAGAGTCAACACAGTAGCCATTGTGTGCTGTACTGTGGCAGCTAAATACAATATATTTGTGCTAAGCTAGCCATCGTTTAATTATTGCTGCGTTATGAAAGGAACTAGACACGGACACGAATTATCTGCTTAGTGTGTTAACACACTATTGGTGGTTTGTTGTGACCAAGTGTTGGTGCTAAACTGTGTGTTATTGGATGCTAGCATGCTAGTTAGCTATGGTGTCATAGTTAGCTAGCTGAATAAAGTGGGTTGAGTCTATTCCTTTAAACATTGGACCGCTGTGGTTCACAACAATTCTGATTTCTAAAGGTGGAAGTTGGGAGAGTTTTTGTTCGGGTGGTTCAGTGAAACAATTATAGTTTCTGAGGTGGAAGTTTTGGTGAGGGAGGCCCTGCTCTCTCCTCTCCCAGATGTTTAGTTCATTTCATTCCGATCTCCTCTGCATTATTGTAGTCATTTGCTACAGCCTGTCAACTATGCCTCTGCCTATCCCTGTTCTCTCCTCTCTGCACAGGCTACACAAACGCCTCACACCGCGTGGCTGCTGCCTCTCTAACCTGGTGGTCCCTGCACGCACCCCACACCTGGAGTTCCAGGTCTCAGGCAGCCTCTGGAACTGCCGTTCTGCTGCCAACAAAGCTGACTTCATCCCCGCCTATGCTAACCTCCAGTCCCTCGACTTCCTGGCGCTGACGGAAACATGGATTACCACTGAAAACACTGCTACTCCTACTGCTCTCTCCTCGTCTGACCATGTGTTCTCGCATACCCCGAGAGCATCTGGTCAGAGGGGTGGTGGCACAGGAATCCTCATCTCTCCCAAGTGGACATTCTCAATTTTTCCCCTAACCCACCTGTCTATCTCCTCATTTGAATTCCATGCTGTCACAGTCACTAGCCCATTTAAGCTTAATATCCTTGTCATCTATCGCCCTCCAGGTTCCCTTGGAGAGTTCATCAATGAGCTTGACGCCTTGATAAGTTCCTTTCCTGAGGATGGCTCACCCCTCACAGTTTTGGGGGATTTCAACCTCCCTATGTCCACATTTGACTCATTTCTCTCTTCCTCCTTCTTTCCACTCCTCTCCTCTTTTGACCTCACCCTCTCACCGTCCCCCCCTACTCACAAGGCAGGCAATACGCTTGACCTCATCTTTACTAGATGCTGCTCTTCTACTAATCTCACTGCAACTCCCCTCCATGTCTCCGACCACTACTTTGTTTCCTTTTCTCTCTCGCTCTCCTCCAACACTACTCACTCTGCCCCTACACAGATGGTAATGCGCCGCCGCAACCTTCGCTCTCTCTCTCCCACTACTCTCTCCTCTTCCATCCTATCATCTCTTCCCTCTGCTCAATCCTTCTCCCTCCAATCTCCTGATTCTGCCTCCTCAACCCTCCTCTCCTCCCTTTCTGCATCCTTTGACTCTCTGTGTCCCCTATCCTCCCGGCCGGCTCGGTCCTCCCCTCCAGCTCCGTGGCTTGATGACTCATTGCGAGCTCACAGAACAGAGCTCCGGGCAGCGGAGCGGAAATGGAAGAAAACTAAACTCCCTGCCGACCTGGCATCTTTTCACTCCCTCCTCTCTACATTTTCTTCATCTGTTTCTGCTGCTAAGGCCACTTTCTACCACTCTAAATTCCAAGCATCTGCCTCTAACCCTAGGAAGCTCTTTGCCACATTTTCCTCCCTCCTGAATCCCCCCCCCCCCCCCCCCCCCCCTCCTCTCTCTCTGTGGATGACTTCGTCAACCACTTTGAAAAGAAGGTTGACGACATCCGATCCTCGTTTGTTAAGTCTAATGACACTGCTGGTCCTACTCACACTGCCCTACCCTATGCTTTGACTTCTTTCTCCCCTCTCTCTCCAGATAAAATCCTGCGACTTGTGACTGCAGGCCGCCCAACAACCTGCCCGCTTGACCCCATCCCCTCCTCTCTTCTCCAGACCATCTCCGGTGACCTTCTCCCCTACCTCACCTCGCTGATCAACTCATCCTTGACCGCTGGCCATGTCCCTTCCGTCTTCAAGAGAGCGAGAGTTGCTCCCCTTCTCAAAAAACCAACACTCGATCCCACTGATGTCAACAACTACAGACCAGTATCCCTTCTTTCTTTTCTTTCCAAAACTATTGAGCGTGCCGTCTTTAGCCAACTCTCTTGCTATCTCTCTCAGAATGACCTTCTTGATCCAAACCAGTCAGGTTTCAGGACTGGTCATTCAACTGAGACTGCTCTTCTCTGTGTCACGGAGGCTCTCCGCACTGCTAAAGCTAACTCTCTCTCCTCTGCTCTTGTCCTTCTAGACCTGTCTGCTGCCTTTGATACTGTGAACCATCAGATCCTCCTCTCCACCCTCTCCGAGCTGGGCATCTCCGGCGCGGCTCACTCCTGGATTGCGTCCTACCTGACCGGTCGCTCCTACCAAGTGGCGTGGCGAGAAGCTGTCTCCGCACCATGTGCTCTCACCACTGGTGTCCCCCAGGGCTCAGTTCTAGGCCCTCTCCTTTTCTCCCTATACACCAAGTCACTTGGCTCTGTCATATCCTCACATGGCCTCTCCTATCATTGCTACGCTGACGATACACAACTAATCTTCTCCTTTCCCCCTTCTGATAACCAGGTGGCGAATCGCATCTCTGCATGTCTGGCAGACATATCAGTATGGATGACGGATCACCACCTCAAGCTGAACCCTGGCAAGACGGAGCTGCTCTTCCTCCCGGGGAAGGACTGCCCGTTCCATGATCTCGCCATCACGGTTGACAACTCCGTTGTGTCCTCCTCCCAGAGTGCGAAGAGCCTTGGCGTGACCCTGGACAACACCCTGTCGTTCTCCGCTAACATCAAGGCGGTGACCCGCTCCTGTAGGTTCATGCTCTACAACATTCGGAGAGTACGACCCTGCCTTACACAGGAAGCGGCACAGGTCCTAATCCAGGCACTTGTCATCTCCCGTCTGGATTACTGCAACTCGCTGTTGGCTGGCCTCCCTGCCTGTGCCATTAAACCCCTACAACTCATCCAGAATGCCGCAGCCCGTCTGGTGTTCAACCTTCCCAAGTTCTCTCACGTCACCCCCCTCCTCCGCACACTCCACTGGCTTCCAGTTGAAGCTCGCATCCGTTACAAGACCATGGTGCTTGCCTATGGAGCAGTGAGGGGAACGGCACCTCTGTACCTTCGGGCTCTGATCAGTCCCTACACCCAAACGAGGGCATTGCGTTCATCCACCTCTGGCCTGCTGGCTCCCCTTCCTCTGCGGAAGCATAGTTCCCGCTCAGCCCAGTCAAAACTGTTCGCTGCTCTGGCACCCCAATGGTGGAACAAGCTCCCTCACGACGCCAGGACAGCGGAGTCACTCACCACCTTCCGGAGACATTTGAAACCCCACCTCTTTAAGGAATACCTGGGATAGGATAAAGTAATCCTTCTACCCCCCCCCCAAAAAAAAATTGTAAAGTGGTTATCCCACTGGCTATAGGGTGAATGCACCAATTTGTGAGTCGCTCTGGATAAGAGCGTCTGCTAAATGACGTAAATGTGCCCTTGAGCAAGGCACTTAACCCTAATTGCTCCTGTAAGTCGCTCTGGATAAGAGCGTCTGCTAAATGACTAAAATGTAAATGTAAATGTAATGTCTGGATTAGAGACAAAGGAGTGAGTGACGGCCAGAGTAGATGCCCTGTAAACAGATACAGCATACCAATCTGGGTTCAACTAGGTCTGACAGCATATACTGTACACCCATTCTCTTTCCCGAGAAGACAGTGATGCTGACTAATGTGGAGAAGAGAATAGGACCAGAAATTCAACACGTGCCCAACAAAAGATAAATGTGCTGAAGTAGAGAGTGATTGAGCAGAACTACAGTAGAGGACAGGGAGACGTCTGCTGCGTGTGTCAGCTAACATTGTCCACTATAGCTATTGACAAACTGAAATCTAAACATAAGAGATATAAGGGTTTATAAGAGATTATACAAATGATGGATTTAATGTCTGGGTTTGCCCAGTCGCATACACATACCAATTGACTTTAAATAAAATATTTTTTTAACAGGCCTGCAATGTTTGGGTGGGGGAAATATTTTTGGATTATTTAAATGTGTTGTGCCCTCAAGAAGTGTATCGTATAGCAACACATCCCATAATAATGTAAATACTGTATTTTTTTCTATAAATTGTAAAATAAAAATGTATGAATAAAAAACCTTTGCTAAGTGTTCATTCAGGAATATTATAATTGTTTTTATTTGAAAAGTAACATTCTAAACACTTTCACATATCTCACTAAAGCCTGACTAAAAGATCACAACCCCATCACATCAAAATCCCAGTAATGACAGAAACATCCCATAACAAAAGCAGCGTGAGCTGTAGCGCTGTTTGTTTGTTGTGTGCAGTCAGCCAGCCTGAGCAAGCGCCTGCCTGCTGAGAATGTGATTATGGGTGGCCTGCCTGGTCCGGTGCCGGCCTGCCTGTTTGTGTGGGCTGTCTTGGACAGTAATGGTTCACTGTTTCTATTGGATTATGAGAGGGATTTTAAACTGGTACTAAGCCGCAGGGCTGTAGACAGCCTGCGGAGCGCAGGAGCTGTGTGTTTGTGCATGTGTGTATAGGGGTGTGTGTTTGTGGGTGTGTGTGTGCATGTGTGTGTTTGTGTGTCCTGGAGTCCCCAGCAGTCAGCTTGTCTCTCCTGTTTTCCATTGTCTGTGGCCAGAGGTGGCGGGAGGCACAGCATCTGAAATATGAACCTATTCTGCTTCTCTCTGGTAAGACACACGCTTGCTTTAATGAACCTTCTCTTTCCTGTCTTTTTTACTCTTTATTTGGTGTCTCAAAAACTCTACATGTCAGACAGGGTTGTGGAAGTTGAAATTTCAGTTTACTTCCTGAATTGAATTAATTGAAATGGAATTGACCACAACCCTGTTGCCAGGACAGGCTGTCTTGTCTCTGTGTTCCCTGTCCAGTCACCGGAGCCTCTGGCAGGTTGCTCAGTCAGGGGAAGGATAGGTAGCACAGAGATGTTATTGCTGTTGACAGGGATCCGACATGGACTCTCTCAGAAGGGAGACATAAAGGAGATTGAGCTTTCAGTTGCACTATGCTTTAGAAAGTTATCGAGAGACATTTGTGTATTGTAGTTGTTTGTTACATTGGGTTTTAGAGCTGACAGATTATTTTAATAGGAGGATTCAATGTTCTGAATTGATTAAGCGGCAAATGTTCATTTAATTGGTCCTAAAAGACAATATATGTTTCTATTCAAATACATACTCTTTAGAGGTTGACAGAGTCAAGCAAGACAGTATGATGCTTTTGAACTTAAAATGTCATTTGTAATGTAACTTGAACTTTGAAGAAAAGTTTAAAATAATATTATTTGAATACTGTTGGGATAGGGGGGTTATGAAAGTGGTTAGGACACAGTTAGACAGTCCATTTGCCCTATACACATCCTAGATGAGACTCCCCAAACTGGTTAGCAACCTGTAACAATAGCCCACATTTAAGAAAAAAAGCATTATATTTTTTATAGAATCGACAGATGTAAAATGTAAAATACCTTGAAGAATGAGAAACAATAGATGTTTTTGGCATAAATGTTTTTAGCCTATTTGGGATTACTGGGTGAATGTGGTCGACATGGCGCTCCTTAGAACAGATCACGGATCACCAGGTTATGTAGCGAGGAACATGTCCTATTCATGGATTAGGCCAAAGTAATCACCCCAGATTCAACATTTAATCCCCTATGCTCACTGTGTAAAGTGTCAATGCAGCTACTTCATTTGTTGTTGGCATGTTACGTACACTACACACTTCAGGACTTGACTTTAACAGCAGGTCTGACTGTAACACAAGGTAGGATTTAAGACACCGGTAACTGGGTTGGTTTAGCACAGCATAGGGATTTAAAACAGATTAGGGGTTTCTGAGACTAACCAACCCCAAATATGAATACAAAAGTTGTAGTACTAGAAAGGCTATGCTCGGTCAGGGCTGTATTGAGTGATAGGAATGATAGGAATGGCATGACCTTTCTAGTATTACAATGTTTGTCTAATGTGGAGCACATGTTGACTCATCTATCCGATCTGACCTCAACAATCCCTGACCCACAATAAAGATCACAGGGTCAATAAGCAGTGCTCAAACCCACTCAAGGGTCAAAGGTCAGAAGGACAGTGTCTTACTGTGTGTCATACTGTGTCCCTCCCCATCACAAAAGGTCTATGTGGTCACATGGCCATGGCTTTGAACTGGAAACTAGGGCGCATCGTTCCTTTAATTAAAGAGTTATTGATAATCAGATTTATTTTATCAAGTCTCCTAACCAGACCTGGCTAGCCGCATCCCCCCTGATTTACATTACATTTACATTTACGTCATTTAGCAGACGCCCTTATCCAGAGCGACTTAAACATTTTCATTTGTTTATATATATATATATATATATATATATATATATATATATATATATATATATATTGTTATATATATATATATTTTTCGTTTTTCTATTTCTTCTTTTTCTTTAATCTTATTTATTTATTTATATATATATATATATATATATATATATATATTATATTTATTCTATACTTTTTTCTATATTTTTTATTGTACTCCATATTACATTTTTCAACTTAATACTTCTTGTATTCCCCAAAAAAGTTTAATGTTTTAATATTTTTTACATAATACACTGTAATTTATGCTTTAAAATGGCAAAATGGTCGCCCTGTCTCATAGAAAAGTGTGTAGAATTGTAGTATATAATCTTTAAAACTGCAACAACAAAAAATCTCTCTGCCAAATTTTCTCTCCGATGCCAAGAGGTGGGCCTTTAAAATGTTACTTCCCAAGCCCACGAAACTTGGTTCGTCCGGCCATGCACTGCTGAAGTCATAGTAAAACTCCTTGTATGCTATTTTTCTTTCACTCGAGTTATGTGGGGGTCCCTGATGAATTTGCTATCACAAAAGGCGTCCCCGGCTCCCAAAAGTTTGAGAATCCCTGCTGTAAACCACACTCAGTGTGTTTATACTGTTCTGTGTCCTTCCTGTCCCTGATCATGTTGCTCTCTTTCCTCTGGTCTAGGAGGGCTCGACGGACAGCCTGTATGAGCCTGCTCTCAACAAACACCCAGTCATCCAGGAACACAGTAGTAGAGTTCCCAGTCGACACAACAGCCGACACAGCAGTCCTTCTCTGAGGGACAGGGCCAAGTGGAGAGGCTCAGATCCATGTATACCCACAGTGAGTTCTACCAGATATTTGACAAACTATCAATACACTAACTACTGTACTCCCTAACCCTAACCCTAGCAAATTGTTGCACGTCAACACCATTGCAGTTGCTAGACTGAGCCTTTATAGATAATCTATAGGTGGCTATCCAAATAAAGCGGGAACTAAAGTAGACCTCATACCTCATATCAGGCCAACAGCTTCCAACACACTGACGTTAGTCTCCAACAATAACAAACCAGTCAGACACTGCTGGTGACCTGTGACTACAGTCTGCTGCTGAAACTTCAGGTCATTGGATGGGTGCCTGAAGACCAACTTTTCTGTGTAAGCCTATATCGATCTCTAAGTTTCATCAGGGTATTTGGAGATGGCCTACTTATGCAATACATTATGTGTGCCAGTTCAATGCAAAGTGTTACATTCCATTTATTTTCTTCCCAGGAGCTGTCCGAGGCTCACAAATCCCATTTGAAAAAGAAGAAGAGAAGGTATGGAAGTTTGTATTGTTTACGGCTGCCAGTCAATACATGCTTTGGTTAAAGTGAGAGTGAGGGGCTAGGTTAACCCTTGAAATGGATGCTAAGGCGTGCTGCTTATACGTCCAGGAGATAATAAGTTAATCAGGAGTTCTCAGCAGGTCCACCGTTAGCATTCCTGTCCTTTCATGGTGGCCTTCACTCTCTAAGCCCCCAGGGAGCTGTCTGTTTGGACCTTGGTCCATTGCTCAAGTCCATTAGAGGGCACCTATTCCATAATTGTAATTACGGAACAAGGGCATAGTTCACAGCCTGCTTTGACTGAGGATTTTAAAACAATGACCCAATGGATGTTGAAGTCCAAGGGGGTTTCTAGGGATGTTTATTTGTAATGTTAATTCAAGCAATTACACACTGAAAGCTGATGTATTTTTCTATATGTTTGACAAATTACAAGCAGTCTACCTGATCTCCTCCACTTAATTCTACTGTAGTAAACAATTAAAGATGGAACTCTTTTCTTAAAGATGTACTTCTCTCCAAAGATCCACAAACAAATTGCCAAGCCCAGTCCATTTACTGACGTAGGTGGAACATAAAACATGTTTACAGTTGTAAACATGGAGCCTATAGCTAGCCTGTGGTTGTGTTTAACTATGATATTAGATCAATGGTGTGTATTAGGTGTTATGGTGCAATTTCATGAGAGTTGGGTGGGATTAGGATTAGATTAATTGGGACAAGAGTTGTGATTTATAATATTCTTGTCCATTTACATTTATTGCATGTACTTACCTATTGTAAGTCTAAAATTTAAGATAAAAAGATTATGCGATTTATAGCCATATTTCACAGAATGTTGTTGGAAATACAGTACCTTGGATTTGGATACCCAGAATTTTTATTTAGGTTAGTGGTTTACAGAATGAGAAAGACCCAAACTGTTCAAAACATTGCTATCGCATGTAAGGAAATGGGTCAAAATGTAGAATTGTACTGTGGAAATTACTTGTTGGTTGTGAGTGAAGCAAACAGTTGTGTTATGTGTTATAAATCTTATCAAGCAGATCATTGTTGTTGAAAGATTTAATCCAGTTAGTATTGTGTGTTTCATGTGTTCACGTAGCAAGCCTAGCATCAGACTTCTCCTGAGGTGTTAATAACTAATATGCCATCATCATAGACCATTAGTGACATTTAACTAATATGGTTAAACATCAACATTCTGACATATTTGTCTGCACATTGAGTGAATGCTCTGCTAGAGACAACTTGTAGAGACAACATTGACCAGAATTTGTTTTCAATGTAATTTCAGATCACATGTACCAACAACGTCAACATCGGACAATGAAACCTTAGGTTAGTACAAAAATCTATTCAGTTTTTGTCCATTTCAAATTGCAATACACTGATACATTTGACATGCACAGACGTGTTTGGGTGAGAGTAAAGTCACAGGCTTCTCACTAACTTTGCTTTGGTCCTGCTCTCCCATGTATTTTGAGCTGTATAGTGTGCATACAATGCTGCACTCAGTATTAGTAACCTACTTGGCCCTGCAAACCTACTGGCTTCTGTATTCCATTTGACTTCACTTGGCTCCCTCTTAGCATTGCTGCCACTAATATAGAGACCTTAATGGCCTCTGTTTTTCTCCCCTAACCCCATTGCAGATAACACAGACACTAATGTCTACTGGCAGTCACGCAGAGAGAAGCAAGATTTTGTTCACATCAAGAATAATCACAACGAAGGTAAACGTCCAGAAAAATATGTCAGCCAGAGAACATAAACCCCATGTTTCATTTAGGGTAGTCTGCTTGCTAAGGCCCGAGAGAGACACCATATGTGTGAGACAGACTTGTAGGATTTAGTTAATGATGACCGATACAGACCGACCTACTGATGCTCCCCATGCTTTTCCAAAGTCAGTGATGAAGGAAAAAACCTATTGTAGCGTTTTATGATGAGGGATTATGTTGAATGAGACAGCTGAATGAAAGCAAACGGAGTGTCTGTTGTTGGCTGTAAAAAACGATCTGAGGCTGGACAGATGGCCCAGACAGTTTCCTTCAGATTCTGGTTCATGAGGCATAGTTACAGTAGTTAACCCTACACCCGCAAATCTACAACCAAACAAGTCAAAATTGTGGTGTGTGTCACTTACAACAACCTACTGAGTACCAAAGAAAAGTGGTCTAACCTTGCATTCTTTCCTGTGGTTCCTCAGAGATGGGTCGAGGTCCTTGTAATAGAAGCGTGCTGGCAGTAGAGGACAGAGTGGAGCAGCTGAACTCTGAGAGAAGAGAAAAAGACCCCACAACTCAGGTAAGACTATATCATCATCATCCACTGTTGGACAAAATACCAATTGTAGGCTAGCACTATACCACAAATTGATGTTGGTTAGAGGTATTGGACTTCACTTTTCAAATGACAAGGGCAACTAGATAACCACTTTTCCCCTTAAATGAGCAGCATTAGCTTAGCTTATCCAAACAGGTGAGCCCAAATCACCTGATCTTGCTCATTTCATCACTATGTAGGATATTGTGTACACAGGCAATAATCTCTAGGTAAAAGTCACATTTTGAATTTCCGACAGGCTTTTTCTAAATTCTCCCCTCTAATGCCCTCCCAATCACAAATACATCTGTAAAATGTATGGCCCTTGTTTGTCACTTTCTTTTTGAGATATTATCACTTCCTGATTGGAATGCTCAATCATCTTACTAATGAATTCCCCTGACACAGAACTTTTTGGTTGTATAAACATTTTGGGTCATCTTGAAATACAGAGAAAGTAAGCTACAGTCCCTCGATAATTAGCAACGTAGCCTACATTAAGCCTCCTACAGTCGCAAATATTTAAGGACATGGTGATGGTTGTGGTGAAGTCCACCCTAGGCTCCTATCCTCTTACCACAAATGCGCTCTCTGTCTCCCGCCAATTCGGGCGCATTAATTGTTTTATTAAATGTGAATGATCTGTTTATCAATTCCCGCGATTGCTGGTACATTTACCGTTGATCCCCGCAATTTCCCGAATAATCTAAAAACGATAGTGTTTGGATGACTTATTTTCATTCACGGAATGTATTATCAGTAGGCCTGTCACATTCATTTACCATTCTCATTCTTGGAGCGGACACGTTTGCAGAGCTCATAAACCACGCTACACTTGTAAGAATGTTTTGGGGAAATATTTCATTTCATTTCATTTCAGTCCCGTGTAGCTCAGTTGGCGCTTGCAACGCCAGGGTTGTGGGTTCGATTCCCACGGGTTGCCAGTATGAAAAATTTATGCACTAACTGTAAGTCGCTCTGGATAAGAGCGTCTGCTAAAATGTAAATGTAAGACTTTTCTGTCAAATTTTATTTGGAGAGTGCCATGTTTGTTTGCATGTGTCTGGTTTCTCCATCCCGCCAAAATGTTGAGTGATCTCACATATAAATACACATGCATGTCACGTTTGGAAGTCGGTAGATCTATTGTGAGTTGAGATACAATTGGTAAAAGTTAACAATTTATACAGTGATGAAATGATTAAGTCTGATTTAGACGAATTTACCAATGTAATGAATGATATATAAATTGCATTTTATGTAGAGCCATGTTGAACATTAGGCCTAACCCTGGTTTTCACTAAAAGCATTGAGGATATATGTAACTCATTAAACTTTATTTCACTATAATCTCTTATTGTTCTTTTGTTAATGCAGGGGGTGAACTTCGAGGCCTGGAACCCAAACTATGAGCCCCCTGATAGCCACCAGCAGAACATGGTGAGTGTTATTGTCAGCATGGGCAGCCTTCAATTTAATACATTTTTAGTATTTATCTACAAGATATACACAATAAATAGTATCTTGTTTCATGCAGTGCTAAATACTGACCGTAGGCTACAATAGACGACACAGCAATTGTAGATTGGTGAGAAGAACAATGCACTATGGCATTAGCACAATGTCCTGTGGGACAAGCAGGCAGCAATCACTTTATCAGCACAGTAATAATGATTAGTAATGCAGTGCAGATGGCAGAGCATAGCCTTGGTAATCCCTCACCCACATGGCCCCTGAGCGGCACGAGGATCGGTCTGTGTGTATGTGTGTGTTAGTGTGTTTGTCTGGATGTGGCATGCAGATCTTTGTGTGTGTCAGGACATGTGTCTTTTTGTTTGTTTGTGAGACCAGAAGAGATGAAACAAGCCCTCCCTGTGCTTCTTTCTCTAGGTATAGTATACCCACCAAACTGGCAAGGGGAATGTGAGCACACATGGGTTATTACATGTAGTGTCCGTTTATATGGTTCTTCTGTATTTGGTCGTATCTATTTGAGATTTTGGCACAGAAACCGTTGCTGGTGCTGACATATATGTATTTATCGAGTGAAATGTACCTTTCCATTTTATTGTGGTGAAACTTGAAAACGTCCCAGTCCACCCCTTCCCTCATCCTTCATCCCGCTAGTTGAATTACAACTAACAGATCAACCAACGTTCTCAGGTGACTGGGAAGGCACCATGTGGTACAGTTAGACCTACTGCTCTGCTGGCCAGGATTGTCAGGGTGGTAGGGGTGAGGAAGAGGTGTAGGCAGGCTGTGAACTGAGAGTAGGAGAGGTCAGGTGTGTGTCTGTGGCGGCGGCCATGTCACAGACACTCCTCCACTTTCATTTTCTTGCTGACTCTACAACCAGTGCAAAACTAAAGACAAATAAAAATAAGACAAAAACATGGCATGTGAAGTTTTCACAACAGACACTCCGTTTGAGAGTACTAGGCATTACATAATGCACACTGATATTATGGACACTGATATTACGGACACTGATATTACGGACACTGATAGCCTACCCATATTATTCTACTGCAGACTGGGGATGCGGAGGCTGACTTGGCTGAATCTAAGGGAAAGCTGAAGAGGTTCCAGAGGCTAGTAAAAGTGAAGAAGGGAAGCCAGATTGGACTAGATGATGGAAAGACTGACAGCAATTGTGAGTTCTCATGGATGCACCTCGGCTCAAAAGGCAAAGACAGAGCTGCCTGCCTACTTGATACAGAACAAATATTATGAATACAAAGCCCTAGGAAAATAGGGCAACTCTTGCTAACAATTGAAAGCTGATGATTGTATTGTTCTTTAAAGAATACATTACGTATCGCCCTCAAGGCCTTAATCAGAATCTATGAATGAATAGGACTAAAAAGCGCCTTATTTCTCTTCTTGTCCAGGTCACTTGGCAGACTCTGTGTTCAGTAACGACAGTCCCGTCATCACCTGCATCGGGCTGGGGAAGAAGACAGACAAGAAGTCCTCGAAGGCTGCCCCACCATCGCCACTGAAGCAGCAGACTAAGGAGACCAATGGGAAAGCTGTGGAAGGACCTTGGAGCACTGGGGTTCACGACCACCACTGGGGCCTCACAGAAGTCCCTCCACCCTGGGATGTCCCCTACCACACCTGCCATCGGCCCCCAGGCGAGCCCCGGAACTATGGCTTTGACTTCACCCTGCCCCGAGCAACAGCTTGGGACCGCTTTGAGAGTCTGGTCCAGGAGCTGGACAGCAAACAGACGCCGCCAGTGTTCTCTCACCAACGGGTCATCCGCTCGATCACAGATCTGGACATCTCAGAATCCACGGTAAGATACGGTTCACTTAAAGGAGCTTACATACAGGTCTGATAGAGGTACTGTGGGAAGCTGTGGGACTGGTGTTTCCTGAGAAATGATTGCTTTGTAGGGCACACTTACCCCTACAGAATACATTTATATCAGTTTTTATTAGGCAATATGATTTCTATACAAAAAATTGCTGTTGAACACTACACAAGCAAATTTCTATTTGGTATTCATTTAACAATGCTTTAGCTTAGTGAGGTAATAGAACAGAAACTGCAATATACAGGCTTTGTGGTAATTCACCCTTCCTGTGCTCACCAGTCGCTTGGCCACTTCCTCATGAGTAGTTTTACTGGTGGCAGTGAGCTGTATTTAGCTTGGTAGCATTGTCTATTATTTAAATTTAGACAACAGTTTGTGACATTGTCTGAAAAGTCCTTCAACTTTTATAAATTGCAGTCATGGCAAAAAACGAATTACTCATATTATTACAACACCAATCCAGCAGTCATCAATGAGGCTTTCTTGGTGCACTGAGGATGCTTCAGTGTCTGTAGCTTATTGACCAGACTTTCCACCTCTCACCTAAAAGTACAACACATGCATGCCTTTCATCACAGATAAACAGACTGTGTAGATATAGTCACATCCTGGCTGCCTTAGAGGAAATGTAGCTGCTCTGCACAACTGTTGCAGTACAGTAGGTTGTTGATATGATGGTTGGTCAAATAAGCTACAGCACAGTTGTTTTTTTTCAACAACAAAAAAACTGACCAGCAGTCATTCAGATTCAGCACTATGCTTCAGAGGAAACCGTCAAATGTCTCAGACAAAGACACCAAGAGCAAGACAAAACCAAAGGTGAGATCTTGTTTTCGCTTTTCGATTTGCTGCTGTAATAACAAAAAACAACATTTTATATGGCTGGGCATTTTGTTTTACATTTTTTAAACTTAAAGTACTTGCTGTAATTTAAAATAAAAGGAAAAGTTCTAAAGCATATTTGCCAAACATTAGGCTGTATTACAGCAGTAACTCAAGATATTGAAGATTAAGATTCACTCAAAAGTTTGAGTTCATTATAAAAGCAATACTAGCATTTATTGCTCTTGCTATTTGACCATTATTTCTGTTAGAAATCATTAGCTTTCCCCAGTAGGTGACAGTGACTGCAGCCGGCCACGGTTCACGGTTCACTAACGGTCAGATGGTCAGTGCTGGGCCACGAGCCAGGGTTTAATGTAACAGATGTTGGATGAGAGCCTCAGAATGACCACTAAAATGAATCTAATGGGCCGCTAGTGAACAACGGACCATTGCTTTTCACACAGTCACATTTTTTATGACGTTTATGCAGATTATTATCTTTCAATTAGCATAGTGCAGATGAGCAGATGACAGGTTTTAGGGCGAACAGCAGGATGTACTAGAATAATAAAATCCATAACAATAACAATATTATATAACAGGAATACAACACAAAAAATAGTAGCACAAGAATTACATGAAATACTAAAATATTAAATGTATTACATTGGATTTAGTATAAGAGATTTACATTACATCACTTAATGGCAAACGGCCGACCATAACTGATACAAACCTCATTAGCTGTAGTGAAGCTGAACACCCCTCAGTACTCATCCATTACTATACAGTAGTACTCATAATACTCATGATGTCAATAGTAGTAGTAGTAGTACAAAACAACAATACTATAAAGTCAAGGTTTGGTTTGGCAGCTTTAGAAAATACATCTGTAGAGATCAAACAGAACCTGCAGTTACATCATCAAATCCAATCTTAGTCAAATGCAACATAAGACACAATAGAAAGTACAAAAAAGATTAAGAGAAATCTCATAAAATGCCATAATGGCGCCTGGTGGTAATATAGACAGTACTATGTAAATACATGACCAGAGGAACAGGCAGGTTAGATGTATGGTTTACAGGGCATAGGCCTTCTACAGACATGACTTGTTTGTATTGTGCTGCTTTGAGTTCAACATAAACACGACAGCCAGACAACATGTGTCCTGCTGTTACCATCCCAAACACGTTTTAATCTGTTAAATTAATCTCTCATCTCACCCAGCGCTCCACCAGCTTTGGCCGATTTGACTCCTTCAGACACCAACCAGCCCCAGTGAAGCCAGAGGAAAATGGAAGTGCTTTGGTACGTGAAGCATCTGTCTGATTTTGTCGGCCACTTCAACAAGTCATTCCTTAAGTGACACTGTACATTTTCTTAATTGTTTCTAGGGATGTGAGGGTTATGGAATTTTGGATGACGGTTATTGGTCAACCAAATGACCGCAGACACCGTTATAGCTGTTGGAATAGCAAAAAAAAAAAAAAAACATTTTCTCCTCTCCTCCGCTCATGACCGCATGTGCTGGCATAGAAATAGAATGACTAGAACAGGCATCCCCATTCAAGTCAATGATGGCATAATGGGTAGACTGCCGGCCATTGCGAGTGTACCCATAGCAGAGATAGTTTTGAGAAGATGGGAAACTCCATTCGAATTGTATTAACACCCATTGTGTACGTTTCTCATGCGTCATCAATGGCCACGCGGTGCATTCTGGGCGATTCTGGGACAAGGAGATCACTCCTACAAGTATTGAATGGGAGTCAATTGGGCACTAGCTCAAAAACCCAGCATTAGCATGTATTACTTGAACAAGAAGTACAACATTACAAATATTTTCCGATATGTGAGATAATTAACTTGTTCTCTGTAATATCGTATAGCTTTGACATCGTGACATTACGTATTTTCGAAGAAAATAGGCAGGTTTCTCAGCTCATACCCACAACGTGAACGCGATTGGTCGACAGTCTGCTGGGTGGGGCGTTATACGTTTCTCCGTTCATTGGCCACTGGGATTCCTATCTCCTCCTTTCTAAGTATCTCTGCCCAGAGGAGCAAAGCAGGAAGTAAAAGCAGGAAGTCAAAGCAGGAAGTCAAAGCAGGAAGTGTACCCATCAATATGTGCTGTTATTTGTTGATTAAGCTCAACTGACATTACTTAAGTGATAATGCCCGAGAAACCGGTGTTTGGAGGATATAATGGCAGGGGTGTTGGCAAACCGTGCCAATATATCCACCAAACACCGGCTTCGAGGGCATTATCACTTTTATACAACGGGTTACCAACATCAAATCAAATCAAATCAAATTGTATTGGTCACATACACATATTTAGCAGATGTTATTGCGGGTGTAGCGAAATGCTTGTGTTCCTAGCTCCAACAGTGCAGTAGTATCTAACAATTCACAACAATACACAAATCTAAAAGTAAAAAAATGCAATTAAGAAATATATAAATCTAAATTAGGATGAGCAATGTCGGAGTGGCATTGACTAAATACAGTAGAATAGAATACAGTATATACATACAGTGAGAGAAAAAAATATTTGATCCCCTGCTGATTTTGTACGTTTGCCCACTGACAAAGAAATGATCAGTCTATAATTTTAATGGTAGGTTTATTTGAACAGTGAGAGACAGAATAACAACAAAAAAATCCAGAAAAACGCATGTTAAAAATGTTATAAATTGATTTGCATTTTAATGAGGGAAATAAGTATTTGACCCCTCTGCAAAACATGACTTATTACTTGGTGGCAAAACCCTTGTTGGCAATCACAGAGGTCAGACGTTTCTTGTAGTTGGCCACCAGGTTTGCACACATCTTGCAGATCTTCTCCAAGTCATTAAGGTTTCGAGGCTGACGTGTGGCAACTCGAACCTTCAGCTCCCTCCACAGATTTTCTATGGGATTAAGGTCTGGAGACTGGCTAGGCCACTCCAGGACCTTAATGTGCTACTTCTTGAGCCACTCCTTTGTTGCCTTGGCCATGTGTTTTGGGTCATTGTCATGCTGGAATACCCATCCACGACCCATTTTCATTGCCCTGGCTGAGGGAAGGAGGTTCTCACCCAAGATTTGACGGTACATGGCCCCGTCCATCGTCCCTTTGATGCGGTAAAGTTGTCCTGACCCTTAGCAGAAAAACACCCCTGTTGTCACCTTCTCACCAAGCTGCTTGGCAATGGTCTTGTAGCCTATTCCAGCCTTGTGTAGGTCTACAATCTTGTCCCTGACATCCTTGGAGAGCTCTTTGGCCTTGGCCATGGTGGAGAGTTTGGAATTTGATTGATTGATTGCTTCTGTGGACAGGTGTCCTTTATACAGGTAACAAGCAGAGATTAGGAGCACTCCCTTTAAGAGTGTGCTCCTAATCTCAGCTCGTTACCTGCATAAAAGACACCTGGGAGCCAGAAATCTTTCTGATTGAGAGGGGGTCAAATACTTATTTCCCTCATTAAAACGCAAATCAATTTATAACATTTTTGACATGTGTTTTTCTGGATTTTTTTGTTGTTATTCTGTCTCTCACTGTTCAAATAAACCTACCATTAAAATTATAGACTGATCATTTCTTTGTCAGTGGGCAAACGTACAAAATCAGCAGGGGATCAAATACTTTTTTCCCTCACTGTATGAGATGAGTAAAGCAGTATGTAAACATTATTAAAGTGACTAGTGTTCCATTATTAAAGTGGCCAGTGATTCCATGTCTATGTATATAGGCCAGCAGCCTCTAAGGTGCAGGGTTGAGTAGTCGAGTGGTACACGGCTAGTGATGGCTATTTAACAGTTTGATGGCCTTGAGATAGAAGCTGTTTTCAGTCTCTCGGACCCAGCTTTGATGCACCTGTACTGACCTCGCTCTGGTGGTTGATGTCCTTGATGATCTTTTTGGCCTTCCTGTGACATCTGGTGCTGTAGGTGTCCTGGCGGGTAGGCAGTGTGCCCCCGGTGATGTGTTGGGCAAACCATACCACCCTCTGGAGAGCCCTGCGGTTGCGGGCGGTGCAGTTGCTGTACCAGGCGGTGATACAGCCCGACAGAATGCTCTCAATTGTGCATCTGTAAAAGTTTCTGAGGGTCTAAGGGGCCAAGCCAAATTTCTTCAGCCTCCTGAGGTTGAAGAGGCGCTGTCGCACCTTCTTCACCACACTCTGTGTGGGTGGACCATTTCAGATTGTCAGAGATGTGTACGCTGAGGAACTTGAAGCTTTCCACCTTCTCCACTGCGGTCCCATCGATGTGGACAGGGGCGTGCTCCCTCTGCTGTTTCCTGAAGTCCACGATCAGCTCCTTTGTTTTGTTGACGTTGAGAGAGAGATGATTTTCCTGGCCCCACTCTGCCAGGGCCCTCACCTCCTCCCTGTAGGCTGTCTTGTCATTGCTGATAATCAGGCCTACTACTGTTGTGTCGTCTGCAAACTTGATGATTGAGTTGGAGGCGTGCATGACCACACAGTCATGGGTGAACAGGGAGTACAGGAGGGGGCTGAGCACGCACCCTTGTGGGGCCCCTGTGTTGAGGATCAGCGAAGTGGAGGTGTTGTTTCCTACTTTCACCACCTGGGGGTGGTCCGTCAAGAAGTTCAGGACCCAGTTGCACAGGGCGGGGTTCAGACCCAGGGCCCGAGCTTAATGATGAGCTTGGAGGGTACTATGGTGTTGAAGGCTGAGCTATAGTCAATGAACAGCATTCTGACATAGGTATTCCTCTTGTCCAGATGGGAAAGGGCAGTGTGCAGTGCAATGGCAATTGCATCGTCTGTGGATCTATTGGGGCGGTAAGCAAATTGAAGTGGGTCTAGGGTGTCAGGTAAGGTAGAGGTGATATGATCCTTAACTAGCCTCTCAAAGCACTTCATGATGACAGAAGTGAGTGCTACGGGGTGATGGTCATTTAGTTCAGTTACCTTTGGTTTCTTGAGTACAGGAACAAATGTGGACATCTTGAAGCAAGTGGGGACAGCAGACTGGGATAGGGAGAGATTGAATATGTCCGTAAACACTCAAACCAGCTGGTCTGCGCATGCTCTGAGGACGCGGCTAGGGATGCCGTCTGGGCCGGCAGCCTTGCGAGGGTTAACACGCTTAAATGTCTTACTCACGTCGGCCATGGAAACGAGAGCCCACAGTCCTTGGGAGCGGGCCGCGTCGGTGGCACTGTGTTATCCTAAAAGCGGGCGAAGAAGGTGTTTAGCTTGTCTGGGAGCAAGACGTCTGTGTCCGTGACGTGGCTGGTTTTCCCTTTGTAATCCGTGATTGTCTGTAGACCCTGCAACATATGTCTCGTGTTTCTGAGCTGTTGAATTGCGACTCTACTTTGTCTCTGTACTGACGTTTTGCCTGTTTGATTGCCTTACATATTCAAATAATGATTGACATATTTTCATAAAAAACATTATTTTGATTAATTTATTCATACTATTCCATCCTCCCACGAGATATAGTCCCGACATAAATCTAAGGTTGCTACCCAAGTCGGTTGACAGAGTCGTTAAGTCTTTTTGCTCTGTATCTATGGACGCGAACCCAGTCGTTCATTCTAAATGTTCCATTGCCATACTGGCTGGCAACGTTCTTATCCCTTGCATGCTAGCTAGCCAACTACGGCTAACTTACAGTCATGTCAAACAGTGCAGCCAGAATAACAGCAAAGTAGCTGCATTTGCGTTTGTTTAAGCTGTTTTCTAGTGATATTTATTTGGATACAGCCATAACAATGAGCTAATAATGCGCGATTTCGCCTGGCATAGAAAATATGCTCTCTCGTCAGGACACTGTTGTTCAGAGGAGCTAGCCAACAACACATATAACACAATCACTTCAAACTGAAGCTGGAAAGACTGCAAACTAGCTGCATTTCATTTAGTTTCACCTGTTTTCTATTGACATTTCTTTGTATATATCCATAAAAATGATGCCAGCTGATTCATGAGTTCGACTGGCTGAGAAAAGCTGTCTGCCTGTCTGTCTCGTCCTTACTCCCTACACGTTCATTACTATGGGACTGCTGGAGATCGAATTTCAATATTGAAACAATGTTGCAAATGTCAGAGAGACAGACAGCAAGGTTTATACAAATCTCCACTGTTGAAAACCAAATGCTAGTCTAAAAAAAATGGTAGATAATGTCTAAATGCTTTTTATAGTGGAGCTCAAGTTAATAAATTGCCGGGTTGATGAGACAGTGGATTGCGCAGTGAGATGGAACAGAGTAAATAGGCATTTCAACGTCATAGCTTTAGCCGGTGGTAACTTGTGGTTTTAACCAATCAGCATCCGGGATTAGACTCACCCGTTGTATAATATAAATACATTCCATTGCATGAGCCACATCAGTTAAAATAATTTGAATGAACATTCTACATTACCATGGAAATTATAGCATCACAATACCTGGCAGCCATTGCGAATGTAACCATGAGTTTACCAGCCAAATGACCAGGGTTAGAGGTTCCAATCCCGTTCTATTCATTCTATTTATATGTGTGCTGCTGCTGCAGGGAGGGGGGCATTGCCTAGGCAACCGAAGACTTGTTTGCTACAACACCTTGCTTTTTTCAGCACATTGTAAAGAGTCCAAGTTACCGCAGAAACAGACTCAACTGCATGAATGCCCGGCCGTCCTGTCTTCATTCAGCTGTTCGTTCCACAAAAAAACAATGGTTTCAAATGGTTATGACGTTTTATTTTGTTTTGTTTTGTATGGTCTTCATCCATAATCAGTGGTTACACAATACGGTAATTATGCCAGCCCTAATTGTTCCAACATTAGTAGCAGGGCTGACTCATCTTTTTAAGTTATCTTGCTGTATCATAGTTTAAGCATTTTAACTATGTAACAACAAGTGTGTGTTGATATGTGTGCAGTCTGCAGAGGGACAGCAGGTTGATAGTGGTGACCAGACCAGATCAGGAAGTATAGGCAAGAAGATGAAAGCCATCTCACTGACGATGAGGAAGAGGATGGGCAGGCAGTATGCCAAAGCCCTGTCAGAGGACATGGTGAGTGAGACAAAGCACGTTGTGTCAAACAGATCAGGCCTCAACTGTGTTTTCTTTTCTTTATTTTTTATTTTTCTTTATTTTAAGGTAAAATCTATTAAAACAAAATCAATATTGCACTTCAATTTTTACATTACAATTACTATTGTACAGTTTTTCTTTACATTGCAAACACATCTGACAACCCCCCCAAACTCAATTTTTTTACATTCAGTGTACCACAGACCTCTGATAAAAGCCAAACGAGTGAAATTAAAGTTTAACTAAAAGAAAGCTGATGTCTAAATGCAGAGGTATAGGCTAGTATGTAGGAAATGTACAGTAAGACCACACAAATTATAGGAACAGACCACCTGCGTAATAATGATCAAGTCCACTCTTCTATGTAGCAAAAGAAAAGAGCAACACATGAATGAACAATAGAAACCCAACAGAACAGGAACCTTGGAAGTGAATAGTAAAGAATGATCATACAGTGATCATAGAGTGGTAATAGAATACAGTGATAATACAAAACAGTGATAATACAGTGTATGGCTCCTCAGGAGCTAAAGAAAGGAGGATTATAAATTATGACGAACAAGTTAGGCTACACCCAGGCTTTTAGTTCAGAGACCTACTGTACATGTCCAAACACAGTCAGAATAGGACAAAGACTCATTACCACGTCACCTGGTAACCAAGTTATTTGTGGAGCTAAAAAGACACACCTCTTCTCTCACAAAGAAGACGAGGGAGGTACAGTCAGAGCCTACGGTGGAGGAGCAGGTATAGGGGGATTACACACAGCTCCTGCCTATGTCAAGTCTCATTTATAAATGGCAACGCAGCTCTGTGTGGATTAAGGACTCAGAGGGAGGAGAGGAGCTCCTCTGTGCCCTTGCATAAACTGCCTGGGATACTGAGACGTTTTGGCACATCTTAGAACCCTGCCCCGACCCGGCCCTCTGATTGGTTTAGCTTTCTCCTTTCCTTCCTCCTCAACCGCCATGCTGTGAGATGAGATGGGGAGTGACGGCATAAGGAGAAAAGGAGGGCAAAGAAAATAAAAAACATGACCTGTTCGGTTGTTTTTTTACTGGTAGGGCGACGAGACGGAGAGAGATGAAGAAGGAGAAGGGGATGTTGTTTACGGCGTCCATTCATTTCCAAAAGGACACAGAAAGTCCAGTCACTCTCTGGAAAGCCTCTACAGTCTCAACAGTGGACAAAGCTCCTCCAGTAAGCACACAGCCAACACCTTACTGGATTAAACAAGTTCACTCTCACTCTTTACTAATGCAATTTTAGTTTACTCTGCGTCATAGTAAAGCATGCTATACACATTGCAGTTGATAAAAATCAAGTGTGTAGTTCCATCTGCTAAGGCATTTCTTTGGACCTTGATTTACCCAACAAAGGATGCCTGACAAATAATCACAGTCAAGTCTAAACTGACAATATTTCACTCACTGCCATAACCATCATAATGTAACTTAATATTCTAATTGGTAAGTAGGATACTGTTAGCATCAATCATAGGAGGCTGCTGAGGGGAGGATGGCTCATAATAATGGCCGGAACGACGTGAATGGAATGGCATCAAACACCTGGAAACTATGTGTTTGATGTATTTGATCCCATTCCATTGATTCTGCTCCAGCCATTACCACCGTCCTCCCCAATTAAGGTGCCACCAACCTCCTGTGGCATCAACCCTCATGAATAGACATTGCATTAAGGAGTAAAAAACTCCCTCACTATGTAGCATGATGTACAACAGTACCCACAATGCTCACCGTAACATTCAGCCTTTTGTTTGTAAAGGTTGTTGTGAAGCTAACATGATGTCTGTCTCCTACCAATTCAACTGGGTTGTGTGCTGCGCCCTAGGTGGGGTGACCAGTGGGTCAGACGGCTCCAGTAACAGAGACAGTCTGAGGCTGGATGAGGAGCTGCCCCTTTCCTACACAGGGCAGTTCTGTGGCAGAGCCCGGGTCCACACTGACTTTGTCCCCAGTCCCTACGACACTGAATCACTCAAACTCAAGGTAACCTACCTGACTGACCCATCTGACTGAATTGTCAAACCTGTCCTTCGGCACATCCTCCTGGATTTTTAAGCAGTTGAGATAGAGCCAATGTCTTGCAAAGTAGCTTGTGTAGACCTAATACATGCATCGCTCAAGTAAAATGCCAATTTCTTCTTTCAGGTAGGGGATGTGATTGAAATCATCAGCAAGCCTCCTATGGGGATATGGACAGGCATGCTGAACAACAAGGTGGGAAACTTTAAGTTCATCTACGTGGACCTCATAGTAGAGAAGGTTCCTGAACCGCCTCAGAAGATGACACACAGGAGGAGCAGGAGACCCCGGCCCAAAACGCTACAGGAACTCCTAGAGCGCCTCAATCTGGAGGTAGACCGACTCGCTCTCTCTCCTCTCTCTCCTTCTCTCTCTCACTCACTCACTCTCTTATCTGTCTCTCTCCTCAAATCTGTTGTCACAAACTATCGCTTGCAAACAAACTTGTTCCCTGCATTCTGAAAAAAAAAAAATACTTTCAATTGAATCTTTACAGAACAATAACTTTCTGATGTCAACACAGTGATGACAGACAGGCTTGAGTTGTGTTTTTCATTGTAACATGATGACTTGCTTACCGATTGGTATTGTTTCTATATGTTGTAGGAGTATGCCTCCTCCCTGCTCTTGAATGGGTACCAGACAGTAGATGACCTGAAGGAGCTGAAGGAGCAGCATCTGGTGGAACTCAATGTGACTGATTCTGAACACAGACATCGTCTGATGACTGCCGTCGAGTGCCTCCAAGATCCCCAAAGTGAGTCAGGGCAGTCTTTTCCCTACTTTGATTTCCAGGTGGGATGCAAAGGCACTCAAGACAACACCTGGGCCTTCTGGCATCAGAATTGCAAATTGAAACCAATAACAACCCAAACTCTTTTAGGTGAGGCGCTCCAAAGCTGCTAGTTCTGACAAAAACGGTAGCAGTGGAGGAGATCATAATTCCCTCTAAGCATATGTACTGTATTCAGATTGCCAAAGGTCTGGTTTTAGATGTCAAGCGGATAAGGAAGGGTATACCGTCAGCGGAGGAAGTGCTGTATCAGGGCCGTGGTATCAGGGACACAGGTAAAGAGGCTAATGATAACTGGATAACCACCCCTTACAGCACAGAGAACACAACAGGACAGTTACCACACACGGTTCAAAATAGTTACAATAAACAATTCAGGACACTTAGAGCAAACAGCTCACGACAGTTACCAATCACAGTTTAAAACCATTACAACAATACTGCTAAATTGGCAAACTGTCTATTATAACAAAGTAATATCACAGCAAGAAGTGAACTTGCAAGAAGTGAACTTCAGAATGTAACATTAATTGTGTGTATCTCACAGTGTGTGTAAATAACAGGATATCAGCCATCTTGTCCTGGCCATAGCTAGCTAAAGAAGATGTCTTACACTGCTAATACCTTAATAGTCAGTTGCTAGAAGGACATGAAAGGAAAGGCAGAGTCGGAGTCAGGAAACATAACATTGAGTGATGCAAGACAAGAAAAGCCACTAACAGGAAATGTCATTTTCAGAAGCCACTGTGGTTTGGGTGTTGCACTAGCCTATATATCTTGTTTTTCAATCTTATGCAAACATTTTGGATCTTTTGAACTTCACTTTTCGCTGCAGTAAGCAAAAGTAACAGGGTATCAGACTCAGAGCTTTAACAGCCTACATAAAGATTGAAACATACCAGCTGCAATAGGCATATTTTGGTGCTGGAGAGAAAAAGGAAACTATAAAAAAGGTATTTCTGCAACTGATATTGTGGGAGCATATCAGATTTGTGGACATTACTTTTAAATAGACCACTATAAGCTCTCTAAGCCCCCATGTCTGTTCCATTCCAGGTGATGGTCAGGAGGGCGAGGTAAACCAGGAAGCCAAGTACCCAACTGAGAGCATTAAAGCCGATCTGAACTGCCCCAGAGACTCTGGCTGCTACATGCCTTCTGACTGCTCAGACAACAGCAAGGAGGAGACAGACATCAACGTGCCAGCACTGAACCATCATCCTCCCATGGCTCAGACCTAACCGCCACCAGCAGATAGACACTCCTAAGGGCCTTTCAGAAAAATTTGGATCATGCAACATCTGTCTCATGCGAAATACCCTTTACGTAGGACAAGAGCATTCCTCTTTGTTTTCATACTGCATTCAGTATCAGTATTCTATGTGGCTGGCATTGCAGTTATCATGCATATACCACTGTTACCACGTCATTTCAACCCATAAAATCTATGTGATGACGTTGAATCAACTTTTAACCTAAATCCAATGACATTGTTGATTTCACGTTAGTTGACAACTCAACCAAATGTAAATCAAAACTAGACGTTGAACTGATGTCTGTGCCCAGTGGGTATCTACTGTACACCAAAGGCAGACCAGTCATTTCCTGAGTTGGCTTGGCTGCTGGTTTGTAATTGTTGATAATGATGTATCCCAAGCCTTTATTTACAATTGTTCCTCAAGTCTTGTGAGTCACTCTGTCATTGGACCTGTGAAATCATTGCAGTAGGCTTTGTTTTTAGCACAATGTGCAATGTCAACATTGCTGTGTTAGGGTGTTCAGTACATTCACAGAGGTGCATGTGGAAGAGGGAGATATTAAATGAAGGTTTAAAGGATTTTTCTACTGTATCTCAGATTTATGGTATTATTGAACATTTTGTTAAAGTGATTTGAGAGTTAGTAGCTTACTGTCAGTTTTTTTGAAAGCTCTCCTTCATTCTAGCAATTGTTATACCAATGTACCAATGTATTAATGAAACGACTATGAAATGCAATATTTTTCCAAAAATAAAGTATTATAATTTTCTGCAGCTGTTAAATCATTTCTGGTGAGAATGGCACAAGGGGATACAATTTTTTTTGCTGAATTTTCAGCGGTAAGACCAACCAGCAGAGGTATGGCAATATAGTCCTACAATTGGTTGGTAAAAATTCTTCATAATACGTTCATTTATTAACATTTGCATAGGCATGAAATAAGCACACTTTGGATACATTTACATTCTTTATTTAAGCAAGTTACTGATTTCAGATGGAAATCTGAGAGGTACATCACTCCGTCCTTACTTTAGAGCAGGAGTCCACATGGTGGCAGTGTTGTCCAAATCCCTCAGTAACCACCATATTTCCTGGATTGGGCCTAATCCAACACAGGCCTATTTATTCCCAAATGTATAATCCTAAACTGAACAGATTTGACCATTCTGTTGTTAGCGGTGTGTCATTTATAATGAATGGAGAAACGTTTATAATAGCACAATCAGGACTCTTAAGGAACAGATCTGTGAAACACTGCAAATGAAAAATATACTTGTTTTTCCAACTCACACAATTATGGGGTTTTATATCAACTATAAATGCTTTAAACATTACAGTAAGTACAATTGCACAGTGAGGTAAAAATGAAAGAAAAAATATCCACAGTAAATGATGTACAACGACACGGTCATGTTTCCCCAAGATAAAGGGACACATCTATTGGTTTATTTCCACGAGTTGTGTCATGTAACAATATAAGTACTGAAACACACTGCCCCTGCAACAGACTTTTATTGTAACATACCAGAAACTACTTTACAAAAAGGCATCCACGTGAAGAAATAAGGATATAATAACTTCAACCTAAAGCAAACCAATAATGGCATGACAGAATAGGCAGAGAAAATATGATTACAACATGGACTATGTTGACTATTAAATGCTCTTCATGTGCATCCCTGTATGACCACAATGCAAGAACAGTGTACATTCCCAATGATGCAAAATGTCCTTCACACATCGATAGGAGAGGACACACACTACTCCTCATGAGAGTGAATTCAGTCTTATAATAGCATACTATTCAGAACTCCAAACCATGACAATCCTCTCAGAGGGAAAATAAAATAACTGAAAAACAAAAACTCATATTTACAAAAATGTACAGTTGCGAAGAAAAAACATCCCATGATCCTTCAGAGCTTGAAATACAACTTTTAAAAAGGTCACTCCAGCAAGTAGGTCAACAGTCTTCAAAACATTGAACATTCAGAACTTTTAAAAGTTCAAAGTTCTAACATGTTGGCGGAAACATCCAAGTTTACAGTAGCAGCCATTGTGATTCTGTCTGTTGCAGTCACCATGTGATGCCGTCATAAGTGTAGTTGGCACAACCAGCTCAAACCGGTACAGAGACAACTCATCTGTATTGCACGTTGGCATAGCCATTCTCAGGATATAGAGGCAGTTCATCTGAACTGCCCATTGGCCTGGCCATTCTCCAGGTATACAGACACAGCTCACTTGTACTGCCCAATGTCGTAGCCATTCTCTGGATATAAATGTTCATCTGTACTGGTTACTCCATTGCTTACCTCTAAAAAAGGAGAGAAAAAAGAAGAGTTGAACTTTGACCCTCACTCTTTTCCATTCTTGATTTGATTCAGTGGGTTAGTTGGAGAATACATGCTGGCAACATCAGGGTTGTGGGTTTGATACATGCATGGGCTACATACTGATTATACTGTATGTGTCAGTTGCTTTGGATAAAAGCGTCTGCTAAATGCCTGTATTATATTTGATTTATTTACGTACCTGAGAATATGAGTTTCTCCTTCATGATGTTGACGTCTCGGCTGGGCCGGCGCGTCACAGCACTCAGCATGATCTGTTCTGGGTTGTAGTTTTGCATTCCACTCATCCTCCATCTGACAGGGCGACGCCACACCGTCAGAGACACATTCAGAGTCAAATGTCAAATGATGAATACATATTGATGAATAGATATTGATTAATACATATTGATGAATACATATCGAGCAAAATGAAACATAGTGTACACTGAGTACAAGCTTTAGAGCTTCAGACACAAGTGAAGCACAAGGACAGAAAACAGAAAACAAGAAAGCAACATGGGCCATGAGAGTCACCCCAGTTACCTGATCAAGTGATAGCTGACAGACGCCAGAGTGCAGCAGAGAAACGTAGCATGCAGATCAGGCAGAACAGAGGACAAATAGGGCAGAACGAGAGAGAGGAGGGAATGAAAGAGGACATAAGAAAAAAATATGATATGGACAAACAGAAGGAGAGAAATTGACAGACGAGGAGGAGAAGAAAAAGAGAGAGCGCAGTGAAAGGTAAAGAGCAGAACTGTCAGTTTAGAAGCAGAAGGCTATGCAACACAAAGCTCAGCACACACAGACCTTTACATTTACATAACAGTCCTGAGAAACACTTGTACATCAGACTAGACAATGGAGCAGAGCAGACATATCACTGAAGTGTGTGCAAACCAGCTTTCATCGGGGATCAGTGTAGTAGAGAACTTTGCATTGTTATTGCAATACTCTCTAAATATTCAAAAGTGTGAGGGTGAGGGGTTCATTCCTTAAAACGTATGCTGCAAATGCACAACCATTCACAGCCAAGTGAATGGTTTGATCATAATGGAAAATGGGTACTTACTTTTGAAAGATGAATATTCCTGTAACTATGGCGATGGAGACAAGATCTGAGGTGATCCAGACCAAGCAGTATTCATTTGGGCTCTGTAAACAAGAAGAGCTGTTCAGAACCAACATCCACCACTAGATAGCAGCATCACCACAAATATACTGTACCTCTCATCATGATGAACATGCGATGAGGATCAGAACATGAATGAAACTACTTGAGTTTTATGTCCTAGTCTCGAGCTGTGTCCTTCGGTCTGGTTGTGCCCTGGTAGTGTCTTGTCGTACTCTAGACCCTCACTGTGCCCAAGTTTGCTGCTGTGTCCCCATGCCTCACTTCACTCTTACCCAGCTATTCTGCTGTTCCCTAGTCACTATCTTTACTCTCCCCTGCGGTCCCCAGCCTCTCTGTGTTGCCTTGCCTCTGTAGTGTAGCAGGTAAAAAGGGTACCCAGTCATATAAAAATTGACTGTTACACTCATGGGTACATTCCATATGGCTATACTGTACTAAAAGTGTAGTTATTGCAATGAAGTGGTGTAGACGGAGATTCTTACCATGAGCCAGATGGGGTAAGGCACCTTGCGGAGGACCTGGGGGGCGTCGGAGGAGACAGAAGGCACTCCGCTGCACCACAGCACTGAGTAGAGCCACGGCTCGTTCACCGGGTACAGTGTCACACTCATGTTGTTCGCCAGGAAGTCCCTACAAAGATTAATAGTTTATTGGACGTGCTGGCCTGTGAGTAACCGTAACGCAGGGTGAGGTTAGGGTTAGGGATTAAGATAAGATTCTTGGGACTTTTTAGATAACATGTTTGGACCTCCCAGATAACATTTTGGACAATCACAGCAGGTGAATGGTTAGGGTTAGAGTTTGAGAGTAACAGTAGGTCTGGCTCACTGAATTTCCTTGTTGCTGGCCTGTGAGTAGCGCAGGGTGAGGCTGCTGATGCCCCTGTGTCTGAGCTCCTCCACTGACAGTTTCTTCAAGGAGGTCTGCTGCAGCCCCCTGACACGCCCCCTGTCTGTGTCCGGAGTCCACGTCACCTAAAGAACCACAGAACACAAGACATAGGGTAAGAGACTGGACCTGCTTTTTGATTCACACATCTCTACCAATGTTGCTAAGGATTCAGTGACAGATACAGTGGGGAGAACAAATATTTGATACACTGCCGATTTTGCAGGTTTTCCTACTTACAAAGCATGTAGAGGTCTGTAATTTTTATCATAGGTACACTTCAACTGTGAGAGACGGAATCTAAAACAAAAATCCAGAAAATCACATTGTATGATTTTTAAGTAATTAATTTGCATTTTATTGTATGACATAAGTATTTGATACATCAGAAAAGCAGAACTTAATATTTGGTACAGAAACCTGTGTTTGCAATTACAGAGATCATACGTTTCCTGTAGGTCTTGACCAGGTTTGCACACACTGCAGAAGGGATTTTGGCCCACTCCTCCATACAGACCTTCTCCAGATCCTTCAGGTTTCGGGGCTGTCACTGGGCAATACAGACTTTCAGCTCCCTCCAAAGATTTTCTATTGGGTTCAGGTCTGGAGACTGGCTAGGCCACTCCAGGACCTTGAGATGCTTCTTACGGAGCCACTCCTTAGTTGCCCTGGCTGTGTGTTTCGGGACGTTGTCATGCTGGAAGACCCAGCCACGACCCCATCTTCAATGCTCTTACTGAGGGAAGGAGGTTGTTGGCCAAGATCTCACGATACATGGCCCCATCCATCCTCCCCTCAATACGGTGCAGTCGTCCTGTCCCCTTTGCAGAAAAGCATCCCCAAAGAATGATGTTTCCACCTCCATGCTTCACGGTTGGGATGGTGTTCTTGGGGTTGTACTCATCCTTCTTCTTCCTCCAAACACGGCGAGTGGAGTTTAGACCAAAAAGCTCTATTTTTGTCTCATCAGACCACATGCCCTTCTCCCATTCCTTCTCTGGATCATCCAGATGGTCATTGGCAAACTTCAGACGGGCCTGGACATGCGCTGGCTTGAGCAGGGGGACCTTGCGTGCGCTGCAGAATTTTAATCCATGACGGCGTAGTGTGTTACTAATGGTTTTCTTTGAGACTGTGGTCCCAGCTCTCTTCAGGTCATTGACCAGGTCCTGCCATGTAGTTCTTAGCTGAAATCTCACCTTCCTCATGATCATTGATGCCCCACGAGGTGAGATCTTGCATGGAGCCCCAGACCGAGGGTGATTGACCGTCATCTTGAACATCTTCCATTTTCTAATAATTGCGCCAACAGTTGTTGCCTTCTCACCAAGCCGCTTGCCTATTGTCCTGTAGCCCATCCCAGCCTTGTGCAGGTCTACAATTTTATCCCTGATGTCCTTACACAGCTCTCTGGTCTTGGCTATTGTGGAGAGGTTGGAGTCTGTTTGAATGAGTGTGTGGACAGGTGTCTTTTATACAGGTAACGAGTTCAAACAGGTGCAGTTAATACAGGTAATGAGTGGAGAACAGGAGGGCTTCTTAAAGAAAAACTAACAGGTCTGTGAGAGCCGGAATTCTTACTGGTTGGTAGGTGATCAAATACTTATGTCATGCAATAAAATGCAAATTAGTTACTTAAAAATCATACAATGTGATTTTCTGGATTTTTGTTTTAGATTCCGTCTCTCACAGTTGAAGTGTACCTATGATAAAAATGACAGACCTCTACATGCTTTGTAAGTAGGAAAACCTGCAAAATCGGCAGTGTATCAAATACTTGTTCTCCCCACTGTAGATACACGGAGAGTCCACCTTACCCTCTTCTGTGATATCCCAGACCTCTGGACAGCCCACAGGGTGTCCATGATCCAGGTCTTGTAGTGTGGGTGTTCTGGGGGAGGTCTATGGAGGTTTAACAGGGCTGAGCGGTTGGCCCTGGCTGCCAGGCGGAGCATCTCTACCAGGCTACACACTGTCAGGTTCCCCATTCGGTTCCGGTCCCTCCCTGTCAGAGACCCGACTGTCCAGTATGGGTCGCTCTGGAGAGACAGATATGGAAGAGAGGTATTTTATTTGATGAGGTGATGCAAAGTGGAGTGAAAAAATATACTTGGTGTGGGGAGAAGGAGGGGTAGAGAAGGGGAGAGACTAAGAGAAAGAGCAATACAAGGAGGGAGAAAGTCAGATACTCAGTGAGAGGGAGTGAGAGAGGGGTGGGGGGGGTACCTCCAAAAACCACTGCCCCGCATTTAGAGAGCGAATCTCTGTCCAATTGAAGAGAGAGGCGTCCTCGTGCTGTCTGTCAGGAAAGACCTTGGCAATGTCAGTGGTCCTTCTCAGGGTGCGGTCTCGCATCAGGAAGGGCACCCCGTCCAGACTGCAGAGGAGAGGTGGGACCACAGACTTACATCACTGAACCAGTAACACTTATGTCATTTATGTCACTGCCATTTATGTCACTGCTTTCATAAATAAAATAAAGAGGTTCTGTGGCAATGGGAGTACTAAAATGGGCCTGTAATAACAGGCCTATAATGCACTAGTGAAAAGGAATGGATGTGAGATTAAAATGGTCTTAAAACAAGTTGACTACATCAAAGGCAGGGTCAGAATGGGGGTGTTTAGATTTTCTCCCTAACCTTTAACACGCTGTGAATGTTGCTATGGCTTCACTACAGAAAGGCCCACCCGTCGTTACCGGTCTACTATAGAGAACTCATTACTCCTAACGTTAAGGTACTGGGGTGGGGTGGGGTTAGGTTATTGGATGGTAGAGTTAGGTTATTGGTTGGTTACCTGACGGTGACGTCGGCCTCCAGGGAGCTGACCCCCTGCTGCAGGGCCTTGTTGAAGGACATCAGGGTGTTCTCTGGCGCCAGCTACAGCACAGGACACACACACAGACAGAGGGACAGACAGAGAGACAGGAGGTACAATGGGTTATTATGTGTTGTTAAAATCTGATGACAGTCATTTGACCTAGTGGTGGAAAGACAAATTATTTAAGCTTTAAATAAATAGGAAATAGGTTAGCAGCCGACTACATGTGGAGAGGTAATTTTATGTGCAGGAGTTATCTTGTACAATGGGCTTGTAAACTCTAGCCACCATTACAATGTGCTGGGATGTGAGGTCTCAGCACTCAGCTACAAATATATTGCATAATTCCTTAGGATCTACATGAAGTGGCTAGAGAGTAGGGGGAAAGAAGATATTTCTGTAGGGGGACACGGACTCACCATTGGAGCCCCCCGTCTTCCAATGACGTCAGGCCGAGGTTTGAGGCTGTTCCTGTCCATGATGCAGGGTGAGGAGATGGCGAGGGGAGACATGTAGAGGACCAGTAGGACACTCAGGTAGACCAGCAGCACTATCATGTGGAACTCTGGGAAGGAGGAAGACCATAGAGTGAGGACATTAGGTCCCAGATTTCTGACTGCTGCTGCATTTATTGTTCATTATCAAACATCTTTATGGTTATAATGATAATAATCATGAAGTAATGTAATAATGTATAATATTGGTATTAAAGGAATCCTGATTAGAGTTACAGTGAAACCAATCAAAAGCCAACCCAATACTTACTGGTTCTCCCTGCACGGATCACATGTCCAGCGACTAGCCAACCCAGTGCTGTGACAGCAGCCAGAGCTCCTATGTGCAGGAAAGGACCTGTGGACTGAATTACAACACAGGAAGACAGGAGTTGTTTACACACACATACACACTAGTAGAGAAACAGAAAAATAGAGATGTAGACCTGTAGCGATATGAGAATGATGTCCCATTCGTCCCCCCACACATCATTGATGGAGACCACACCGCTGACAGCGGTGATCAAGGCAGCCGACACACCAATCTGTGGGGACCAACATATCAACAGTTTGATTTGTTCTACAAATTCCTATGCAGGGCTAACAGTAACATGGTATTCATTTCCTCATCAGTAGGTCAGAGTTAATTTGAAGGCCTACCTTTTGGATCCAGTAGAGGTTCAGCTGCTGTCCCAGTGAAATATGACAAAGTGCTAAAATCTGGAAACGAACAGAGCCACAATCAGTTTAGATCTTACTGAATCTGCAGCAGCAACATGTGCTTTACTGTGTGTACAGGCATTTAACCAAACATGGGAAACTTACTCACCATTAAAAATGTAATGTAACTAAAGCCAACTGCGATGGTTGCGAGAATGGGGACAGTGCCGTCCTTCCATTCCCCAGAACGGTTGTATAGTAACCTTTGAAAGAGAGACAGAGGGTGGGGAAGGTGAACCAGTGCCTTGATAAGAAGAGGATGAAACAGACCAGCCCTGATGGGAGATATTGAAATATGCACACATTTTATTACTAATTGAAAGCTGCTCAAAAAGGAGAGTGCTTCTGGGGGACATAAACCATGGTGCAAACTCAGCTCACAGTCACTCTGGTAAGGACTAGTTTACACTCACCAGTTGAATTGGTTGTAGTCATTGTGGGCCTCCAACCAGAAGTAAGCCCAGAAGAGGAGCAGGGAGAAGGTGCTGCACAAGATGATGAACCATGCACACTCCCACTGGTGAACACACAACAGAATGAAGAATACATTTACTTTCTATAACACTTTTAACATACCGTTCCACAACTTTCAGCTTAAACAATCACACAACGACTAAAATAAGTCTAAAACAGATTACCTCTTAAATCTAAATAAAACTGTAAATTTGGGCAGATTACCAGGCACTTCCCCCATAGTAATTGACTGGATTGAGGAGGATAAAACAGGTCAGAGGCGCAGCCCGCATGCAGAAAGGGCACAAGGTTGCAAAATAGCACATTTTCCAATTATTATTATTTTATTGAGGTGAAATGTACTTACTATGATTGTGATATGTGGTTGTCTCACCTAGCTATCTTAAGATGAATGCACTAACTGTAAGTCGCTCTGGATAAAAGCATCTGGTAAATTACTAAAATGTAAATGTAAATAAGTAATTATAAAGGATATGGAATAATGTCAACTGTTTTCATGACATCTCTATCTGCCACGTTCTACAACGTTTGCGTACTGAATGTGGCCCAGGTCAGACCACAGCCAGGTAGAGTTGACCAGTGATCAGCTTTACATCTCATGCTGGCCAGACTAGTGCTGTATCTCCTCCACATCTCCTACAGTCTATTATTATAGGCCTGGCGATAATGAGACATGTGTAGACGCATGGTAGTTAAGAGGGAAATACCACATTAACACTTACACTGCACTCAGAGGAAAGGCTAGGAATCTCATCAGTGAGGTCTTACCTTCTGCTGGTTAGAGTTAATGCACAGGGGAGAATGGGAGAGTAGAGGGGCTGGTGTTTTAATGAAGTCTGGTTTCTGAGGTAACCACCACACTACTTCTGTTGAGGCAGTCAATTACCTGGTCTTGCACAATACTTCACAGCCTTGACAAGTCTGTGTGTGTGTGTGTGTGTGTGTGTGTGTACAGTGCTGTGAAAAAGTATTTGCCCCGTTTCTAATTTTATCTACTGTTGCATATTTTTGATACTGAACGTTATCAGATCTTCAACCAAAACCTAATATTAGATCAATGGAACCTGAGTGAACAAATAACACAACGATTACATACTCATTTCATTTATTTTATAAACAAAGTTATGGAACACCCAATTCCTCTGTGTGAAAAAGTAATTGCCCCCTTACACTCAATAACTGGTTGTGCCACCTTTAGCTGCAATGACTGCAACCAAATGCTTCCTGTAGTTGTTGATCAGTCTCTCACGTCGCTGTGGAGGAATTTTGGCCCACTCTTGCATGCAGAACTGCTTTAACTCAGCAACATTTGTGGGTTTTCAAGCATGGAAAGCTCGTTTCAAGTCCTGCCACAACATCTCAATTGGGTCTGGACTTTGACTAGGCTATTCCAAAACTTCACATTATTGCTTTTGAACCATTTTCATGTAGACTTGATTGTGTGTTTTGGATCATTGTCATGCTACATGACCCAGCTGCGCTTCAGCTTCAGCTCACAGACGGATGGCCTGACATTCTCCTGTAGAATTATTTGATACAGATCAAAATTCATGGTTCCTTCTATTAAGGCAAGTCATCCAGGTCCTGAGGCAGCAAAGCATCCTCAAACCATCACACTACCACCACCATGCATGACCGTTGGTATAAGGTTCTTACTGTGGAATGCAGTGTGTGGTTTTCACCAAGCATTATGGGACCCATGTCATCCACAAAGTGATACTTTTGACTTATCTGTCCATTGAACATTTTTCCAAGGATCTTGATGATCATCCAGGTGCTTACATGTGCTTTTTTGGCAAACTTCAGTCAACTTTTTGGACGAGATGTCCCATTATGTCTGGCGAAAACCAAACATTGCATTCCAAAGTAAGAAACTCATACCAACGGTCAAGCATGGTGGCGGTAGTGTGATGGTTTGGGGATGCCTTGCTACCTCAGGACCTGGATGACTTGCCTTAATAGAAGGAACCGTCTGTGAGCTGAAGCTGAAGTGCAGCTGGGTCATGCAGCAAAACAATGATCCAAAACACACAATCAAGTCTACATGAAAATGGCTAAAAAGCATCACAGTTGAAGTTTTGGAATGGCCTAGTCAAAGTCCAGACCTAATCCCAATTGAGATGTTGTTGCAGTTCATGCTTGAAAACCCACAAATGTCACTGAGTTAAAGCAGTTATGCATGCAAGAGTGGGCCAAAATTCCTCCACAGTGATGTGAGAGACTGATCATCAACTACAGGAAGCATTTGGTTGCAGTCATTGCAGCTTAAGGTGGCACAACCAGTTAAATCAAATCAAATCAAATCAAATTGTATTGGTCACATGCGCCGAATACAACAGGTGCAGACATTACAGTGAAATGCTTACTTACAGCCCTTAACCAACAGTGCATTTATTTTAAACAAAAAAAGTAAGAATAAAACAACAACAAAAAAAGTGTTGAGAAAAAAAGAGCAGAAGTAAAATAAAGTGACAGTAGGGAGGCTATATATACAGTAAAATAAAGTGACAGTAGGGAGGCTATATATACAGGGGGGTACCGTTGCAGAGTCAATGTGCGGGGGCACCGGCTAGTTGAGGTAGTTGAGGTAATATGTACATGTGGGTAGAGTTAAAGTGACTATGCATAAATACTTAACAGAGTAGCAGCAGCGTAAAAAGGATGGGGTGGGGGGGCAGTGCAAATAGTCCGGGTAGCCATGATTAGCTGTTCAGGAGTCTTATGGCTTGGGGGTAGAAGCTGTTGAGAAGTCTTTTGGACCTAGACTTGGCACTCCGGTACCGCTTGCCGTGCGGTAGCAGAGAGAACAGTCTATGACTAGGGTGGCTGGAGTCTTTGGGTAGGATAACCGTAATCTTAACTCGTCCATTTTATTCTCAAAAGATTGAACGTTGGCTAGTAGGATTGATGGGAGAGGCAGTTTACTCGCTCGCCGTCGGATCCTTACAAGGCACCCGGATCTGCGTCCGCGATATCTCCGTCTCTTCCTCACGCGAATGACGGGGATCTGGGCCTTGTCGGGTGTCTGTAGGATATCCTTCGCGACCGCCTCGTTGAAGAAAAAATCTTCGTCCAATGCGAGGTGAGTAATCGCTGTCCTGATATCCAGAAGCTCTTTTTGGTTATAAGAGACGATGGCAGAAACATTATGTACAAAATAAATTACAAATAACGCGGAAAAACACACATAATAGTACAATTGGTTAGAGGGCTGTAAAACGGCAGCCATCTTCCCGGCGCTGGAGGCAACAACTAGTTATTGAGTGTAAGGGTGCAATTCATTTTTCACACAGGGGAATTGGGTGTTGCATAACTTTGTTAATTAAATAAATAAAATAAGTTTTTTTTAAATGGTTATTTGTAAACTCAGGTTCCCTTTATCTAATATTTTGGTTGAAGATCTGATAACATTCAGTATCAGTAATAATATGCAAAAATAGAGAAAATCCGGAAGGGGCAAATACTTTTTATGGCACTATAAGGATTAAAGTCAGACTCTAGACCTAATGTGACTAATAGAGGTAATAGAAAGTGACAGTGGGGAAGGGGCTCTGACAATGTCAGGTTGCATTTAATTGATTTAAGGTCGACTTACGGTGAGGTGACTACAGCGACAGACACATGGTCAAACTGACACTCACTCAAGAACAGTTGGAGGAATATTTCTAAAGCAGGGTTGGAGTGAATTTAATTTTCAATTCCGTTAATTCAGGAAGTTAGCTAGTGCTGGGAGAGAAGGATATTTTCTGCACCTTTAGCAGACAACACATTACAGTGGGTGATCATACCTCTCACACACCCTTAAAACCCAAGGGGGTAGAAATATCCACACAGTAGTTCCTGAAAAGTCCAGCCAGTGAGCCCAGCCTGGTTCTTCTCCCTGAGCTCCATAGACCATCTGTGGTTACTGGTTTATAAATAGAAGGATGATGTGGCTCAGAGTTAACTTTCTTAAGTTTCACTGCAAACACTCTCCCACTGGACAAACAACACTAAGCGCACATTAGCATACTTTACTGTTTCTCAACTCTGGTCCTTAGGTACCCCCAGTCATACTGGGCAAACAGGAAGCTTCCCTATACAGAGCTTGAAATGTATCATTTTGCAGGCATCTATTCACCTTTCCAGGTGTGGTCTTTTTTTGCCTCTAGCTCAGATACATCACCCAGCCCAGTTCACACAGCCAGTCACAGAGGAAGTCATTCTATAGTGGGGCCATTTCAGACACAACCATAACCAACCACAATACAGGACTGTCATCGAGGATACAGGAAGTTAGTCTTTAGTACAGTGTCATTGTCACCAAGATGATGACGTCTAATCCTGACATCCTTCTAATCCCATCACTTCCTCCTCCAGACTGTTCCTTGGCTTCCTTCTCCTTCCCTCTCTAACGTCTTCACAGCCTGCTAATTATAACCCTGATAGACAGTGCAGCCCTACCACAGTGTTTCATCTACTGAGAAGAATACTGATTAATCACAATGAAGTAGCTTAGTCAGAGAAACAGAATGACTGTCTAGCATTTCCGGCAAACCTCCTCAGACAGACCGTGTACATCTCACCTCTGTATGATACAGTACTATGCACACTTGTTATCCTATGGATTTTGCCATACCAGGTGTGTGGTACTACATGGAAATACATACATAAAAATAGTACAAATATAATTTGTGTCTCAATGATAACTGATGGAGCCAAGAATCATATGTCCAACTCCAGCTGGAAATGTAACCTGTTCAGCATGGGTTGCTTTATGGTGTGCTAGTCTTGTCACGACTTCCTCCGAAGCTGCCTCCTCTCCTTGTTCGGGCAGGCTTAGGCGTTCGTCGTCACCGGCCTTCTAGCCACTGCCGCTCCTCATCTTATCATTCCATTTGTTTTGTCTTGTTTATTACACACACCTGGTTCATATCCCCTCATCAGTACCTGTATAAGTATTCCCTCTGCCCCCCATGTCTTTGTGTGTGATTGTTTATTGTGGAGGTTACTATAGCTCGGTGGAGCTATATTGTATTTTGTATCGCCGGGATATTCACCCGTGTGCCTTGTTGTCTCCAGTGCGCTGTAATACCGCACTGGAGTGTTTTACGCATTGCTGCGTACCGATGTCTTACCGAATAAACCATTTATTCTGTGATTTACCCTCCTGCGCCTGACTCTGTCCAAATCACCCGCCACAGAATCACACATCTGAAGCATGGAGTCAGCAGGAGACGGGAATATGCCTGGAGTCGTGGAGCGGGTCCGGGAGCATTCCAACATGCTAGCCAGCTTGGGCGAAGTGATGGATCGGGTTCTCCAGGTCGTCCAACGCCTGGAGAGGACCCGACCCTTTGGGACCAGCTGAGAGACCGGATCCAGCCACCCACACCCCAGCAACCAGAGGGATTCACCTATCCAGACCGAGGGAGTATGACGGGACAGCTGCCCGCTGCCAGGGATTCCTCCTGCAGCTGGACCTCTATTTTTCTGCCATCAGCTCAATTCCATCGGAGTGGGAGAAGGTGTCCGCCCTCGTCTCCTGCCTCTCGGGGTAAGCCCTGAAGTGGGCCAACGCGGTCTGGAGTGAAGGAGGAGACGCATTGGACAACTACGGGGAGGTCCATCTGAGGCAGGGGACGAGGACCGCGCAGGACTTTGCCCTGGAGATTAGAACTCTAGTGGCTGGGTCCGGGTGGAACGAGCAGGCCCTCATCGACCACATCCGGTGCTGCCTGCGAGAGTATGTCCGAAGGGAGCTAGCCTGCCGGGATACCACGTTGATGTTCAACCAGCTGGTGGACATGGCCATCCATTTGGACAACCTGCTGGCTTCAAAAGGACGTCCTAGAAGGTGCCTGCCCGTTTCACCCCCCTTCAACCCGGATTACGTTCCGATGGAGCTGGGTGGTGCAGCAATCTGGGAGAACGAAGGACGACAGCTCCAGTGTCACTCTTGTGGCAAGAGAGGACACTCTGCTGCACGCTGTCGTCAGAGTTCTTCTGGGTCTGGAGGCGGCAGGCAGGGCACTCTCGCGTCACCCCTGGTAGCGCAAACCCACACTCGTTCAGATCCCTCTGCTGCGCACTTCACCATACATGTCAACTTCCCTGATTACACGGTAGTTCCCCAGTGTAAGGCGCTGGTCGATTCAGGTGCAGCATGTGTCCCTGGTTCGCAGAGTGCTGGGCCGACTGTTGGAGCATGACCTGTATGCCAAGGCAGAAAAGTGTCTGTTCTTCCAACAGTTCATCTCCTTCCTCGGATACCACATCACCACCTCAGGTGTGGAGATGGAGGGATACCGCATTTCAGCCGTGCGTAATTGGCCGACTCCAACCACGGTAAAGGAGGTGCAGCGCTTTATTGGGTTTGCCAATTACTATCTGAGGTTTATCCGGGGCTTTGGCAAGGTTGCAGCTCCCATCACCTCTCTGTTGAAGAGTGGCCGTCCCGGCTCCGCTGGTCTGCTGAGGCTGACAGGAATTTCAGTAACCTGAGGGCTCTGTTCACCTCAGCCCCAGTACTGGCCCATCCCGATCCATCATTACCATTCGTAGTGGAGGTGGATGCGTCCGAGGTAGGGATAGGTGCTGTCCTATCCCAAAGCTCGGGCACATTTTACATTACATTTTTTTTTACATTTTAGTCATTTAGCAGACGCTCTTATCCAGAGCGACTTACAGTTAGTGAATACATATTTTTTTTATACTGGCCCCCCGTGGGAATCGAACCCACAACCCTGGCGTTGCAAACGCCATGCTCTATCAACTGAGCTACATCCCTGCCGGCCATTCCCTCCCCTACCCTGGACGACGCTGGGCCAATTGTGCGCCGCCCATGAGTCTCCCGGTCGCGGCCGGCTGCGACAGAGCCTGGATTCGAACCAGGATCTCTAGTGGCACAGTTAGCACTGCGATGCAAGCTCCGCCCCTGTGCCTTCTTCTCTAAGAATCTCAGCCCGGCGGAGCAGAACTACGACGTTGGTTATCGGGAGCTGTTGGCTGTTGTCAGAGCACTGACCGCGTGGAGGCACTGACTCGAGGGGGCGAAACACCCTTTCCTCGTCTGGACTGACCACCGTAACCTGGAGTACATCCGGGCAGCGAGGAGACTGAACCCTCGCCAGGCCAGGTGGGCCTTGTTCTTCACCCGGTTTGATTTCACGTTGTCATACATACCAGGTACTAAGAATGTGAAGGCAGACATGCTGTCACGTCTGTAGGACACAGAGGAGAGGCCCATAGACAACACCCCCATACTCCCGGCCTCCTGCATTGTGGCACCGGTAGTGTGGGCGGTGGACACGGACATAGAGCGGGCGTTACGCACAGAGCCATCTCCAACTCAGTGCCCAGCTGGGCTGCGGTACTTGCCGTCTCTTGTCCGTGACCGTCTTATCTATTGGGCACACACGTCTCCCTCCTCTGGTCACCCAGGTATCGGCCGTATAGCGCGCTGCCTGACTGGGAAGTACTGGTGGCCTACTTTGGCTAAGGACATGAGGGTAAATGTCTGCTCCTGCTCGGTGTGCACCCAGAGTAAGGCACCTAGGCACCTCCCAGCGGGTAAGTTACATCCCTTACCAGTTCCACAACCGCCATGGTCCCACTTGTCAATTGACTTCCTCACTGATCTTCCCCTCTCTCAGGGTAACACCACCATCCTGGTTGTTGTGGACCGCTTTTCTAAAGCCTGCCGCCTCCTTCCTCTGCCCAGTCTCCCCATGGCCCTCCAAACTGCAGAAGCCCTGTTTACTCATGTCTTCCGGCACTACAGGGTGCCAGAGGACATAGTGTCTGACCGGGGTCCCCAGTTTACATCCAGGGTCTGGAAGGCATTCATGGAACGTCTGGGGGTCTCGGTCAGCCTGACCTCTGGGTTTCACCCCGAGTCTAATGGGCAGGTGGAACGGGTGAATCAGGATGTGGGTAGGTTCCTGCGGTCCTACTGCCAGGACCGGCCGGGGGAGTGGTCGGTGTTCTTGCCATGGGCCGAATATGCCCAGAACTCTCTCCGCCACTCTTCCACTAACCTATCTCCATTTCAATGTGTTTTAGGTTATCAGCCGGTCCTGGCACCGTGGCATCAGAGCCAGACCAAAGCTCCTGCGGTAGATTACTGGTTTCGGCGCACAGAGGAGACGTGGAACGCTGCCCACATCCACCTCCAGCGTGCCGTGCGTCGCCAGAAGGCCAGCGCTGACCGCCACCGCAGTGAGGCCCCACTCTTTGTACCGGGTGATCAGGTCTGGCTCTCGACCCGGAATCTGCCCCTCCGCCTGCCCTGCCGGAAGTTGAGCCCGCGGTTTGTTGGGCCGTTCAAAGTCCTGAGGAGAAGAAACGAGGTTACGTATAGGTTACTACTCCCTCCTGATTACCGTATTAACCCCTTGTTTCACGTGTCTCTCCTCAGGCCGGTGGTGGCTGGTCCGCTCCAGGAGTCTGAGGTGCGGGAGGTCCCTCCGCCCCCTCTGGACATCGAGGAGGCCCCGGCGTACTCCGTCAGTTCCATCCTGGATTCGAGGCGTCGGGTGGGGGGCCTTCAGTACCTCGTGGTGTGGAAGGGGTACGGTCCGGAGAAGCGGTGAGGGATGTCCTCGATCCCTCCCTGTTGCGGGATTTCCACCGTCGCCATCCGGCTCGCCCTGCTCCGCGTCCTCTTGGCCGTCCCCGAAGCCGGTGTCGGCGCGCTGCTGGAGCTGCGTGTCAGGAGGGGGGGGGGGGGGGGGGGGGGTACTGTCACGACTTCCTCAAAAGCTGCCTACTCTCCTTGTTCGGGCAGGCTTTGGCGTTTCGTCATCACCGCTGTCTTAAACCATTTATTCTTTGATTTACCCTCCTGCGCCTGACTCCATCCAAATCACCCGCCACAAGTCTTGAGCGAAAGCATTTCTAGGTCATTAATTACAAAGTTCTCTATTGGCTTGAAGAGCAGGACAGAGGTAATCTGGTTCTGAGAAATACCAGCCTACCACTCAAAGTAATACCACTAAGTACCAGACAAGAAAGCAATGATATACAACACAGGGGTGTCAACTCAGGACTGGGAATCACAGCAGTACTATCTCAATGGTCAAGTCAATATCAGAATGAACTCTAACAATAAGAGTCAGAGAGATAGGTATTGTAAGAGAGTTGCATTTAGTATGTGTAGGGATGTACATGTGAATCTCATTGATGTGTATGTGGATGATATGAATGTCTGTGTGCATGAGTGTGCACGTGTGTGTGTGTGTGTGTGTGTGTGTGTGTGTGTGTGTGTGAGTGTGAATGTGAGTGACTGCATTCTGCTTTGTAAATGGAGAAAGGGAAAGCAGGCGTGCTAAATGGCCAAATTTATGAACAACCTACTCGGGTTTTGTAGTCCAATGACAAGTTAAAGAACAGCAGGAGTGGCTCTGATACTCCAGTCTGCATCACACACAGCTGGGAGTCTGGGTAGAAGCATTATATTAAAACACCCCATTGACTTCTACACCAAGCTTATGGCTACCAATGCCTGCCATAAACCTAATACTTTACAATGAGCAAAGTTCGGTTAATCCTCACTAATACAGACCATTATTTACAGAAAATATCATTTGAGTTACATTTAATAATATGACATTTTTAAAAGTATTCTATTGGATAAACTGAACAATTTTACAAGGACGGTAGCTATAATAAAGCTTTCCTGTAGGTTGAATGCAATGGATAAGTTGCCTGCCTGCCTGTCTGTCTGTCTGTCTGTCTGTCGCTTTATTTGTGTATGAAGAGGTTTTACCTATTTTCAGGGCCTCCAGAACAGAATCAGACAAATGGAAAACTTTTCAATTATTCCTGAGGTATGATAAGGTTTCAATGCTGGATGGGCAGAACTGTGTCCTGCTAGCCCTTTAAAATGAGTTGAGTGTTATAGTACACACTGACCTCTATACCAGGGTTTCTTAAACTATGGGTCAGGAACCAAAGTGGGCCCTGGGCATGTGAGAGGTGTGTCACAGGTTATTAAAATACATCTATAATCACACACTATTTCTTCTTAATTTGGGTTGTTGGAGGATGATTTGAGTCACAGTAGGACAGTGAATTCCTCATTTGGGTCTGGAGCTGAAAAGGTTTCAGAAGGTTTAAGAACCCCTGCTCTATACCAATGCACACTACTCACTCTACACTCTGCCCCCTTCTAGACAAGAATATACAGTACATGGTAACATTTTACAGAAAGCTGACAGGTTTAACACTTTATTAATTGTTATAAACGCCTATGAACTATAATGTCTTATTATAAGGCTTATAATATGTTATTTTTCTCTAGGAAGCATATATCCAAGGTAGAGGTCATACTGGCAGGCTCTTGCCTGGCAGACTGATATTGTTGTGCCCCATCTCACACGTGTCAGGTTACTGTATCTCAGTCAAGTTTATTTTTTTCACTGTTCTTTCCATGCAGGTGATACGTCTCCTGGCTTTGTTTTGCTTACAAACAAGCCTCTGCCGCAGCGTTAATCTCACTATCAGTGTTGGAAAATCATATGTCACTCGTCTGAACAAGGCAGTTCTTCAATTAACAGACTTCTGTTGTGTAGTGACATTTTTACTACTGTTGCCAAAGCCACTCACTGCCCCTAGCCCTACACAGCCCAAATACCTACTTTCATGCCAGTGACCTAAAATAAAAGCAAAGCAAAGTGTTGCAAAACTGTCCACTGAGAGCAAGGCTGGTTTTATAATTTAGCTCAACACAGCTGCTGACGTTTACCAAGCTTTTCATTGCTTACACTTAAATCTCAAAGTAGCCGGACCATTAAAACCTAACATCAGACGGTAACCAGTTCATGAAAGATCATTCTGGTTTAAACATATTGATTCCACTTTGGTACTTGGAGCTAAATCAGGTATGCTGCAGTAATGCTAATGACAGCCTAATAAACAGGCTAGCCCACTTTTGTTCTACATCCTGTACACGGACACACACACACACGCACAGACACAAACACACACACCCACACACATGCACACAAACTGTGCTTGTGAAGGTGTATCAATCCCTATATCGGTAACTCATCATTACCATTGATGTTTTGTGGTCTCATGCTGCTCAGTAAATGTCAGATGAGGAGATCCAAAGCGTTTTCTATTGAGCTCAAAGCCTAGTTATTTAACGCAAGCTATATTAACGCAGGCTTTCCAGCCATGCAGCATTAGCACAGATTCCCTGTTTGGGCCTCAATCCATGTGGGTAAATAGATATTATGTCTTACAGTCATTCAGTACTGGTTATATATGTTTTACTTCTTAAAGGGGCATCCGTTTGTCTCAGTTTGTTTAGGTGAGTGAAAGGGCATCAGTACAGGAGAGGAGAGGCGATGAGAGGAGACAAGACGAGAGGTCTCTCTGTACATCACTCCCTTTAATAATAAGTCATTTGACTGATTGAGGACAAGAGTGGTCCTCCGTAACAAATCCAGGCATGTTGCCAGCAGGTGCATTTAAAGGTCAGGACTATCTAGCTCTCAGACATTCCACTGATTGGTACAAGAAGAGAACGTACAAATACACCCATCATTTGTCCACAACAGAACATCTTGTGACATTTGCAGAAGTCTTGTCTCTCACCTTGGAGCTGTTGTCATGGGAACGCTGGTAGCGTTTCCAGCGGCAGCCATAGATCCCAGTGAGGAAGGACAAGCACAGCTGCTTCTCATAGACCTGCTGCAAGGGTTGGTGCTTCACCATGCTCCTTCAGCCTCGGCTCGCCACCGGTCCGCTAGCATCCCACACTGAACAGGGAACAGGGAACGCTGCAGGAGAAAAATTAGATAAGATAATTCAAGAATGGAGAAATAATATGGAGAGGAGAAAGTAGAAGGAAAAAAAAAACTTGAAGGAAGATAGGCGTAAAGGAAGTTGTTGTCAGAGTGTTTGTGTAGGAGACCATTTATTACATTTTCCAGTTACTCAACATGGTGCCTGTCTTTCCAGTAACTGAACTCCATGGTGATCGTTGTGAGGAACAACAGGAACCCTATAAAACCTGCATGAATACTTTGACTTAGTCATGTAAGGGGTAGTCGGGTTGTGGATCAGTGGATTGGTTGCTCTCTCTGCTAGTGTTGGGCGGTATCCTGATTTTCATACCTTCATACCGTTCCTGTACCATACTGGGTATACAGTATTACAGTCAGTGCACACAAGGGGCATATATATATAAATCGGAAAGTATTCAGACCCCTAGACTTTTTCCACATTTTGTTACGTTACAGCTTTCTTCTTCTAAAATGGATTCAATTGTTTTTTTCCCCCCTCATCAATCTACACACAATACCCCATAATGACGAAGCAAAAACAGCTTTTTATACATTTTTGCAAATGTATTAAAAAATAAAAATGGAAATATCACATTTACCTAAGTATTCGGACCCTTTACTCAGTACTTTGTTGGAGCACCTTTGGCAGCGATTACAGGCTCGAGTCTTCTTGGGTATGACGCTACAAGCTTGGCATACCTGTATTTGGGGAGTTTATCCCATTCTTCTCTGCAGATCCTCTCAAGCTGTCACACCCTGACTCTGGGGACTCGTATTTGTTGAGTCAGGGTGTGTATTTTTCTGTGTGGTATGTTCTATGTTGCATTTTCTATGTTTAGATCTAGATCGTGTAGATCTATGTTGGCCGGTGTGGTTCCCAATCAGAGGCAGCTGTAGCTCGTTGTCTCTGATTGGGGACCATACTTAGGTAGCCTATTGGCACTAGTGGGTTGTGGGATCGTGTTCCGTGTTAGGTATGTTTGTTTTGTGTACCTTGGACTTCGTGTTGTTTGTTATTTTGTCGTTTAGTTTAATATGTAATAAACATGTACGCATATCACGCTGCGCCTTGGTCCGTCCCGTTCATCAACGATCGTGATAGAAGATCCCACCAGACCTGGACCAAGCAGTGTGCAGAGGAGGAGCAGAGAGGATGGACTTGGCAGGAGATGAGAGAGGATCTGGCAAGAAAGAGGGAGGCCCTGATCAGGGTGGAGAGGCAATCCCCAAAAAATGTTTGGGGGGGCACACGGTGTGGACGACGAGGCAGCAGGAGGCCGCGACAGGGCGGATCCGCTGGTTAGTAGAGGAGGCCACCAGATTAAGGGGGCCATTGGTTCAGAGGGAGCAGAAGGAAAGTGTAGAGGCACGGCGAGAGGAGCTGGTTAGGCAGCAGAAGGAGCGGGGGTTAATGAAGGAACCCAGTCCCGCTCCTCGCACCAATCAAGTGGTGCGTGTCGTCAGTCCGGTCCGGCCTGTTCCTGCCCCTCGCACCAAGCCAGTGGTGCGCGTCGCCAGCCCGGCCCGGCCCGTTCCTGCCCCTCGCACCAAGCCAGTGGTGCGCGTAGCCAGCCTGGCCCGGCCTGTTCCTGCCCCTCGCACCAAGCCAGTGGTGCGCGTCGCCAGCCCGGCCCGGCCTGTTCCTGCCCCTCGCACCAAGCCAATGGTGCGCGTCATTTGTTGTTTTGTCATTGTGTTTATTCTGAAAAATAAACATGTACGCATATCACGCTGCGCCTTTGTCCGTCCCGTTCATCAACGATCATGATACAAGCTTTGTCAGGTTTGATGGGGAGTGTCACTGCACAGCTATTTTCAGGTCTCTCCAGAGATGTTCGATCGGATTGAAGTCCGGGCTCTGGCTGGGCCACACAAGGACATTCAGAGATTTGTCCCAAAGCCACTCCTGTGTTGTCTTGGCTGTGTGCTTAGAGTCATTGTCCTGTTGGAAGGTGAACCTTCACCTCAGTCTGAGGTCCTGAGCGCTCTGGAGCAGGTTTTCATCAAGGAGCTCTCTGTACTTTGTTCCGTTCATCTTTCCCTCGATCCTGACTAGTCTCCCAGTCCCTGCCGCTGAAAAACATCCCCACAGCATGATGCTGCCACCACCATGCTTCACCGTAGGGATGGTGCCAGGTTTTCTCCAGGCGTGACGCTTGGCATTCAGGCCAAAGAGTTCAATCTTGGTTTCATCAGACCAGAGAATCTTGTTTCTCATGGTCTGAGAGCCCTTTAGGTGCCTTTTGGCAAACGCCAAGCGGGCTGTCGTGCCTTTTACTGAGGAGTGGCTTCCGTCTGGCCACTCTACCATAAAGGCCTGATTGGTGGAGTGCTGCAGAAATGGTTGTTCTTCTGGAAGGTTCTCCCATCTCCACAGAAGAACTCTGGAGCTCTGTCAGAGTGACCATCAGGTTCTTGGTCACCTCCCTGACCAAAGGCCCTTCTCCCCCGATTGCTCAGTTTGGCCGGGAGGCCAGCTCAAGGAAGAGGCTTGGTGGTTCCAAACTTCTTACATTTAAGAATGATGGAGGCCACTGTGTCCTTCGGGACGTTCAATGCTGCAGAAATGTTTTGGTACCCTTCCCCAGATCTGTGCCTCGACACAATCCTGTCTCAGAGCTCTACGGATAATTCCTTCAACCTCATGGCTTGGTTTTTGCTCTGACATGCACTGTCAACTGTGGGACCTTATATAGACAGGTGTGTGCCTTTCCAAATCATGTCCAATCAATTTAATTTACCACAGGTGGACTCCAATCAAATTGTAGAAACATCTCAAGGATGATCAATGTAAACAGGATGCATCCAAGCTCAATTTCGAGTCTCATAGCAAAGGGTCTGAATACTTATGTAAATAAAGTATTTATGTTTTTAAAAACCTGTTTTCGCTTTGTCATTATGGGGTATTGTGTTTTAATTAATCAATTTTAGAATAAGGCTGTAACGTACCAAAATGTGGAAAATGGAAAGGGGTCTGAATACTTTCCGAATGCACTGTATATATTTTTAAAATATTTATACAATAATTTTTTTGTTTGGGGTCCCAACAAATGCTAACAAATTACTAGCAAATTCCCATAGCGGACACTAGCTAAATGCTAACAAGCACAAGCAAAAATAAACAAATTGCAAGGACAGACAACCCAGCTCATAAAGTTATACAAATATCTTGAAAGGCTACTCACAGTTTGCTGCATGCACAAAACAAATATTAAACAGCAGGGATGTTGATCCAGGAGGGGATTGATTGTCTCTGCTATAACGAAGAAGCTTAATATTGCCATCTAGCCACTTAGCTAGTAAGTTAGTAAACCAAATGCATAGCTGGAGCCCTGAGCTGGACATAATTTATTTGGCACATCTAGTTATAAGCAGTGGCATAGCACACACCCCACATCCCCCACAAGGCGGTGGGCTTAGAGCTTTTGCAGGCCCCTTTAGGGGGACGGTATTGAAAATCATACCGTCTGTATTTCAAAATACCCCGGTATACGGTATATCGCCCAAGACTACTCTCTGCCATGTTTTACTACTCATGGTTACTCTGTCACCCAAATCCTCAAACCATCCTATGATTAATGTGTTCTTGGCAACCAAGGACACATCAGCACATTTCACAATGGTCTGTTAAAATAACAGCATGCCCGAGAAAGAGGCCCAGCACGTCCAGCTCCCATTCGCCTCATCCTTCTCAAAATATTGGTTGTCTTGGTTGTGTTTAAAAATGTCCTCTTGGCAAAGAGAGTTCTTTCACACCCCTCTGGAGAAGATGGAAACCTTTCCTCTAATTTCAAACACTTCTGTTCTGGAGTCACTGACTGTCCATCGTTTGTTGTATTACTCTCTGGTTCAACACTTTCATCTTGACAATAATTTAAACAGCAGTATACGACATTACCGTAAACAATACCTTTTAAAGTGGCTCAATGCAACTACTGTAGTATGAACCTTTCTCATGGCTTCTTGTTACACAGACACAACACAAAAGGGTCAATTGTCTACAGTTGCTAAACATGAGTCGATTTTGTGAACCAGTGATCTTTAGTTATCTTTCTAGCTGCAGTTGGACGCACAGCCAAAATAGCCTAGAAGCCATAGACCAGAAGTATTAACCTGTAAACAGAGCACACCTCCAGGAGTTAGTAGTTACAGCATACAAACACCACTCAAATATTTATGAGCAATAAACAAACAAGAAACTGGAGAGGTCTCCTGACATAGCAGAGATGGCAGGTAAAACATACTCACATTATTAATATAAAGCTGGGTAAAGCAGCCTAGTCCCATAGTAAATGAGTGAACAATCTCAAGTTTCAGCCTTCCCATCAATTATTATTAACTCGGCACCCAGAACCAAATCAGCTGAGGCTGTCACAAGAGACTACGCCAAACCACATGTGATACACTTTCCAACACTCAATAAAAGTATTGATTACTTCTAAAACAGAACATGATTGCACTTTTGGTCCATTATATCTTCTAGGCAGTGAAATAAAACAGGTCTCACAGCTGGAGATTGCATGTGGCTGGCTAACACATATACAACTTATGTGTGACCATCTGGTTGTCTGGGAACCCTAACAACAAACTATGAACACTTCAACATCAGTAACATCGTCCACACAACTTAATAGTAATAAAGGCAAAGAAGCTACATTCAATAAGAAAAAAACTATAGAGAAACTAAAAAGGAGTAGTTCACTATTTTACAACCTGATGTTAGATACATATTTCCTCACCCTGAAAGTAGTCTATGAGCCAGGAGAAACTGCAATCCATGGTTCAGTTTTCTTTAAACAGCCATTAGAAAACATCAGCTAACTTTAGCCACTGCTAGCTAAAAATCTATGGAAGTGATGGGGGCATGTGAGCATGTTACAAAAAATAATGTCCAGATTGCCTGAAATCAGTTCAAATCAACTCCATATTTGGTTTCATACTACTTTAAAGTGATTAGGCAATAAATAAATAAACATGCTCACATGCCCCCCATCACGTCCATAGATTTTTAGCTAGCGGTGGCTAAAGTTAGCTAACCCTAGGTTTTGTATTGAAGTCAATATACCCAGAGGAGGACAGAAAATAGCTGTCCTCTGGCTACACAATGGTGCTACCCCAGAGAGTGCTGTTGAGGCTACTGAAGACCTTCATTGCAAAACAGTGCGTTTTAAGCAGTTATTTGGTGACATCTGAATATACTTAGCATAGTTTTATCCAAACCTTTTTTAATGTTTCACTATTTTAATTTTTATGAAATTCACTGAGTAGGATGGTCCTTCCCTTACTCCTCTGAGGAGCCTCCACTGGTATGGTCGGTGTCGCTACTTTTCAGGTTATCATCGCAGCTCTAAACATCAGCGGCATCCTCTTAGTTTTTCCCGACCTCAAGCTGAAAATCAATCCTACATGAGAACTAACGGTATCAATCATTGCCAACAGCTACATTTCCACTATCTCCTCCACTCTGTTGATTTACCATGCCAGCCTAAACGAGATAAGCACGGAAATATTGATTGGTCTTTTTAATCACACCAGCGGACCGGGTGAGTGTCAGTGTTCTCTCAGTGAATGGCTGTCACATGAGGACATAGAACAGTGACAGGAGCCCATTTCCTGGGTAATCTTCCTAGACAAAGACAGCAGTGAATTTTCCCCTGTTCCTTATCTCCTAACAGACAGATTCTCAGAACGGAGAAATAGAGAGAGACTGAGATTGAAGACATGAGTGGCTGGAAGCTGCACACGCTTAGAAAAAAAAGGTGCTATCTAGAACCTAAAAGACTTATTTGGCAGTCCCCATAGGTCCCGTGTGGCTCAATTGGTAGAGCATAGCACATGCAACACCAGGGTTGTGACTTTGATTCCCACGGGGGACCAGTATGAACAAATACTGTAAGTCGCGCTGGATAAGAGTGTCTGTAAAATGACTACAATGTAAAATGAGAACCCTTTTTGGTTCCAGGTAGAACCCTTTTGGGTTCCATGTAGAAACCTTGGTTCTACATGGAACCCAAAAGGGTTCTACCTGGGTCCAAAAAGGGTTCTCTTATGGGGACAGCCGAATAACCCTTTTGGAACCTTTTTTTCTAAGAGTGTAGCTGTATGGTCTGGTTTCCTCAGCTCAGCTAAGTTTGTGTACAGCTACTGTACCAGGTTCACTGTTTCCATTTTATACTTTTCTTTGCCTGTTTTGCATGTTATTTTGGCATTAATACATGTCACATATCAGTTTGCAAACAATGTAAAAAATAATAATCATTGAGTTAATAAAGCCGCATACAAACATGGCCTTTTTTTTGCTTCCTTGAGTATGGCAGCTCCAAAATGCAGGTGTTTCAGCCTAGCTCAGTGCTTTCTGTGGTGTTGGGGCAGCCAGCGGAAAATACGTAGGGGTTGGTAATGTTCTGTAGTTGCACTGTGATTGGCTCAGTGTTCTGCCACTCATGGGGATACTATGTCACTGCAGAATCTACAGGGAGAGCTTGAAAATTCAAGCCCCTTGGGTGCTGCCATAGATTTACATTAGAAGTGCCAATCAGGGCCTACCGAGTGGCGCAGCACTCTAAAGCACTGCATTGGAGTGCTTGAGGCGTCACTACAGACCCGGACGTGACCGGGAGTCCCATTGGGCGGCGCACAATTGGCCCAGCGTCGTCCTGGTTAGGGGAGGGTTTGGCCAGGGGGGCTTTACTTGGCTCATCGTGCTCTATCAACTCCTTGTGGCGGGCTGGGCGCCTGCAGGCTGACATTGGTCGTCAGTTGAACGTGTTTCCTCTGACACATTGGTGTGGCTGGCTTCCAGGTTAAGCGGGCGGGTGTTAAGAAGCACGGTTTGGCGGGTCATGTTTCAGAGGACGCATGGCTTGACCTTCACCTCTCCTGTTGGGGAGTTGCAGCGATGAGACAAGATCGCAATTGGGGGTAAAAAAAAAAGAAGTGCCCATCCAAGAAGGCTCAAGGTTATTGGCCACAGATAAAATCTACTGTGGCTTTGATTGGACTGATCATGTCAACATCATACTTTCAAAATCTTAGCTAGAAAGCAGTCCTTATCATGAATCAAGTTGACAATCTCCTGGCAAATCCTTTTCAATCCTTGTCATATGAAGAGAAATTATAGATAAAACGTATCGGTGCTCATCGGCTATTGGATATAAACATTACACAACAAGTTGTAAATCACAAATTCAACAAGGAGTGGTTTGGAAGGAATCAGTGGCTAACTGCAAGCTTTGCAAAGCAATCACTAGCCTGCTATTCAGTGGAGAGGGTGTGTGGTCCAAGTCTGGGTTTAAGGGTCTCTTTTCTAAGCTTAAAAGGATAAACATTCACTCGCAACACAGAAAAGCCAGAAAAGGTTCAATCCAACATGACTTCTGCCGTGTTTAAAACAACTGGAAACTGGGAAATATCAGACTTCAGTGCGTTCAAGACAACTGGGAACTCTGAAAAAAATAATCTCTGACTGGGAAAATAAGTTTTGAACGATCATACAACTCGGAATTCCAAGTCGGGAACTCAGGCTTCTTTCTAGAACTCCGACCTGAAGATCACTGACGTCATGATTCAACCTGTTTTTTTTTCTTCTTGTTCCCAGTTGTCTTGAAGCACCATAAATCCAGAGAATGCCAGACTTTGATGACAAAGTGTGATGACAAAATTTGTCCACAAGAAGGACAGCCGCGCCACCGTCCTGTTCAAGTGAGCAAAGCACAACAAGGTGAGTTCAAAAATGTATTGTATGCTGCTGCATAAATGATGTAATATGCCAGGGATATATTTATACTATAGCTAAGAAAGTAATACTATGCTAAATGGCATATGATATTATTATATTATAATACTAACTGTATGTTGTGTAGTAAGCTGTTAGTAGCCCATGTGCCTCACCCTAATAATTTGGTCCCTTTCCCCCTCATAATTTAGCCTACTGTTCTGACTTGGTGGTGCACATGTAGCCTATAACCTGTTTTAGAGAAATGTAATCATTGAATATTGTAAGAGCTTTCATTGTCTGCTTATATGCCCCCTTTATTTATCCTACGGTTCTGACGTAGTGTACAGGACCAACGGTCCATGTTGAATTCTGTCGCTGTACATTTCAAAAGTTCTGAACAAATAGTTACATTGACTACGTCCATCCTAGCTCGCTCATTAATGTCTTCATCGAAATTACGGATTGCCTCTTATCCGCTCGTCGTTCCCTTATGCCATAGTTTGTACATCTCAATTGTCAGTAGAAACCACATTTGTTTAAGCAAGTCAGCCATATCAGCTATGCTTTTTAGAAAGGCAGTAAATGAGGCTGAATGAACTGTTTCACTGCCAGACAAGGCTCTGCTGATAGCCAGGTGTAGTGATGGTAAGGATTCTCTCCATGGTGCTGAAAAGAAAGCTCTGCTGTTGGGACAGCTTTATGTCAGCCCTAACAGTTTTTGGGCACCGTTTGTCACTGTTATAGTGCAATTAATATATTGTTTCGTGTTGTGTTGTGTAGTGGCTTTGCTGGCATGCATCTAAAAACATTTTGTCTTTGTTTGCCCCACCAAGATTTACACGCTAAAAAGCCCACTGAACCTTTACCTTTCCAAAGCAATACCAGCCTAAGGAGGAGCTAATCATATGAGGTGTAGCTTCTTTCTTTGCTATAGTTCACCAGCAAGTAGGGATCCATGTGTCATTGCAAACACAGAAATGCTTCTATGCTAGATACAGTGGGGGAAAAAAGTATTTAGTCAGCCACCAATTGTGCAAGTTCTCCCACTTAAAAATATAAGAGAGGCCTGTAATTTTCATCATAGGTACACGTCAACTATGACAGACAAATTGAGATGTTTTTTTCCAGAAGATCACATTGTAGGATTTTTAATGAATTTATTTGCAAATTATGGTGGAAAATAAGTATTTGGTCACCTACAAACAAGCAAGATTTCTGGCTGTCACAGACCTGTAACTTCTTCTTTAAGAGGCTCCTCTGTCCTCCACTCGTTAATGGCACCTGTTTGAACTTGTTATCAGTATAAAAGACACCTGTCCACAACCTCAAACAGTCACACTCCAAACTCCACTATGGCCAAGACCAAAGAGCTGTCAAAGGACACCAGAAACAAAATTGTAGACCTGCACCAGGCTGGGAATACTGAATCTGCAATAGGTTTGAAGAAATCAACTGTGGGAGCAATTATTAGGAAATGGAAGACATACAAGACCACTGATAATCTCCCTCGATCTGGGGCTCCACGCAAGATCTCACCCCGTGGGGTCAAAATGATCACAAGAACGGTGAGCAAAAATCCCAGAACCACACGGGGGGACCTAGTGAATGAACTGCAGAGAGCTGGGACCAAAGTAACAAAGCCTACCATCAGTAACACACTACGCCGCCAGGGACTCAAATCCTGCAGTGCCAGATGTGTCTGCCTGCTTAAGCCAGTACATGTCCAGGCCCGTCTGAAGTTTGCTAGAGTGCATTTGGATGATCCAGAAGAGGATTGGGAGAATGTCATATGGTCAGATGAAACCAAAATAGAACTTTTTGGTAAAAACTCAACTCGTTGTGTTTGGAGGACAAAGAATGCTGAGTTGCATCCAAAGAACACCATACCTACTGTGAAGCATGGGGGTGGAAACATCATGCTTTGGGGCTGTTTTTCTGCAAAGGGACCAGGACGACTGATCCGTGTAAAGGAAAGAATGAATGGGGCCATGTATCGTGAGATTTTGAGTGAAAACCTCCTTCCATCAGCAAGGGCATTGAAGATGAAACGTGGCTGGGTCTTTCAGCATGACAATGATCCCAAACATACCGCCCGGGCAACGAAGGAGTGGCTTCGTAAGAAGCATTTCAAGGTCCTGGAGTGGCCTAGCCAGTCTCCAGATCTCAACCCCATAGAAAATCTTTGGAGGGAGTTGAAAGTCTGTGTTGCCCAGCGACAGCCCCAAAACATCACTGCTCTAGAGGAGATCTGCATGGAGGAATGGGCCAAAATACCAGCAACAGTGTGTGAAAACCTTGTGAAGACTTACAGAAAACGTTTGACCTGTGTCATTGCCAACAAAGGGTATATAACAAAGTATTGAGAAACTTTTGTTATTGACCAAATACTTATTTTCCACCATAATTTGCTAATAAATTCATAAAAAATCCTACAATGTGATTTTCTGGATTTTTTTTCTCATTTTGTCTGTCATAGTTGACGTGTACCTATGATGAAAATTACAGGCCTCTCTCATCTTTTTACCGTATAATAGTGTAACCGAAGACCGTCATGAAAATAAAATAACTATCATAACCTTTTTTTTGTGTGGAACGAACAGCTGGGACAGCCGGGTATTCGTGTATTTGAGTCCATTTCCGAGGTAACATAGACTCTTTACAACGTAATGAAACTTTGTTGCTCCTTGCTGAAACAATCAAGGTGTTGTAACAAAGTATTTGATAGCCTAGGCAACGCCCCACTCCCTACAGCAGCACAGCACATGCAGTCAGGAGTGGAGGAGAGGAGAAAATGTGCTTCTTAAAAAAAGTGCTATTCAAACTATTATAACAGTGACCGCCAGAGTGCGAATTATACCGTGACATTCAGGGGTGTCTATTTTCTTTCCACAGGACCTCCTATGTGCACATGCATAAACATTATCTATGGGCCTAATAGTAAAGACATGTTATTTAACTGTATATTTTTCTTTTTGCCATGGCCCCGTGTAGCTCAGTTGGTAGAGCATGGTGCTTGCAACGCCAGGGTTGTGGGTTCATTTCCCACGGGGGGTCAGTATGAAAAAATGTATGCACTCACTAACTGTAAGTCACTCTGGATAAGAGCGTCTGCTAAATGACTAAAATGTAAAACACAACCAGTCATGATGTTTTCGTCTTATTGTCAAACAAATATGCTACCTGCGCATGTTCATCCACTCCAAAATAATTCCATCTTCCAATCAGTGCACTGTGCACTCGCGCCATTTGATGAATGGAAAAAGACATCTGTTACAAAACACCAAAAAGTAATGATATTCGGCGATTGTCATTGGGTCTACACTCTTAGCCTGAATTAACTGATGTGTCTTGCTGATAAAAGGACCTTTTTTGTAGAAAGTAAAGTTGGGACAACTGAAACGGGGCTGAGATACGGGACTGTCCCAGGATGACAAGTAAAGATAGAATTCAAGCTATATTAGATCAAATCCAGACAGTAACTATTATTTTAGCAGGTGACCTAAATTATACATTCGATAAGATTGACAGACATAGTAATAAAAAAAGGCACATTTAGGGAGCCTCCAAAGAGGCTGAAAATGTTCATCTTTACAAATAATTTCCAGGACACCTGGAGATTATTTTTCCCAACTACAAAAGACTACTCCTTTTCTTCTCCAAGTAAGAAAAGCTATTCAAGAATTACTTTAAAAAATGCACTCAACAATTTACTGGATTCAGAAACTCATGATATAGTGATATCGGATCATTCTCCGGTATCATGTTTAATTACACCAACAGAAAATACACTTAGCGACAGAGTTTGGAGAATGAACAGAGCGCATCTTCTGGACATTAAATGTATTATATGTAAACAAAATATATAAACCTTTACAAATGTAGACATACAGGACAGAGAAAAGCCGAGCCCCGATATAATTTGGGATGCCTTTAAGGCGTACATTAGGGGGATGATAATATCATACTCTGCAAAAATGTAATCTGATTTAGAAATTTAAATTACATTTTAAAAAATCACTATCTTAGAAAAAGCCTATAAAAAATATTTACAAGGTAAAAATCTCGCAGCTCTCACAAAACTAATACACGCTAAATTAGAAACAACAATGTGATTAATGACAATTTTAAAAGCTTCTATGAAAATGTATATAAATCAGAATTAAACAACAGTTGGACGGATCCTATAGCCTTCTTAGACTCAACAACTCTGAAGCAATTATCAGCAGACAACAAATAATCACTAAAAACAGAGATCACCCAAGAATAAATATTAGATACTGTTAAAACATTCGCACTGAGAAAAGCACCAGGGCCCGTATCCTTAAAGATTCTGAGAATCCTCTCAGAGAGCTCCTAACTTAACCTAAAAATTCCTTGCCAGGAGTTTTAGCTTAGAAGTGATTCCAGAACATTTTCAGTGAACTCTGAGCCAGGAATGGATGAAAAATCCTATCTTAGTGAGGAGGTGTGGTTGACCCCGTTGCTAGGTATGAGTCATCATTTCAAAAGCCGTGATTGGTTGATCCTACAAGTTTGATGAAAATGAACTTTTGGTGATAATGAGCAAAGGATGTACCCTCAAATCAATAAACATAATTATACACTCTAATCTTATGCAGACTATAATTGTAAATAATATTTCACATTCAAGAAAATATCTGGAAAATGAATAGTAAGCTGTAGGGGTTATAGCCTAACATTAGAATCTAAAATATGTGAAAACTTAAGCTCATTACACCCTGTTCAAATAATGATTTGTGTCTCATTTGCTCATATTAATATCCTAGCTGGCATATTTTGTACTTTCACTTCCATATGGACCCCATTGAAAACAAGATGGCCTATCTCAAGGGGCTGTCCTTAATGAAGTAGAAATTGCAACGTTACAACTCAGTGTGAACTTAACGAGGGTAACACAGCTCAGCTTTTAACAATGTCTGTGATTGCTGGCTGGTCTATTTATGAAGGCTTGTTAACAAATATCCTACAAACACAGAAAATTGAGAAAAAAAGGAATCGCAAGCCGAACTGGACTGAGGAGCAAGGTTTGTTGCTGGCCCAGTTGGTGAACGAACATAAAGGTATGTTACGAGGAAAATTTGGCCCAACTGTCACTAGCCAAGGCAAGAGGCGCGCCTGGGACACAATATCCCAAACAATCAATGCCTCTTTTCCACTGGTGGTGCGGACAGGCGACGATTGTGAGAAAAGGTGGTATGTGCTGCAGTCCAAGGCAAAAGATGAGATTGCAGCACACAAGCGGGAATCCTCACTCACAGGTGAGCAAAATACTATGGCCTACCACATAATCTGGCAATTTGCTCCTGCTGGCAAAGTTAATTTACATGCCTAAGTACTGTGTTCATTGACTGTTTCTTTCTAGGGGGTGGACCACCTGCAAAGCGGCTGTCCCAGGTGGCCGACACTGTCTTTCAAGTCCTGGGACACTCTGAGGTCAGTGTCACCGGGCTGCCAACAGGCATTGACACGTCAATGATGCAGGCCCTTGAAATGCAGCAAAGGTAGGACACAGGGTTATTCATATCAACAGTGTTTATTCATTGCAGAAGCCATTTCATGTGTTATCCATGCTCATTGTATTAAATTAATTTAATCAAAACAATAATTAAACTAGGCCTATGTATTTCTGTAGCATGGAGCCATCACAAGAACCGGGCCCATCAAGTTTGCCGCCTGAACCATCTGCAGCTGCTACTCAGGATAGCCCGGCGGATCAAACACCATTCCCATCCGCAGCACCTGCTCCATCAGCATCCCTGCAGGAGAGAAGATTGCAACTCACAATTGATGTGTTTGAACAACAAAAAAAAGTCCTTTCCCTTCAGGAGGAGTACTACCGCCTTAAAATTGAACACCTAAAAAATAAACCATTTAGAGATTGTGTTCTGTGTCTTGCATTTAACAGTTGCAGGTGATGTGCAGTAAAACTGTGGTAGTTCTTAATACCATCACAAGTTCTCAAATGACATGGGGCTACAGCTTGCCTGAAATGTAAATTTGTGAAGTTTGCCCTGTAAGGCAGTCCACTCTGGGCTAGGTTCCCCTGTGGAATGTGAATATCTTCTTCACCACCATCCTCATCGTTGTCTCCATCCTCATCCTCATCGCCATCCTCCAGAGGTTCTGCAATCTGTCTAACCTTGCAAATATTGTGTAATATTGCACAGGCTATGATGAGTTTGCTGACTTTTTCAGGCCTCAGCCGCACCTCTCTGTGGAGAACATGAAAGCGCCTCTTAAGCTGGCCTATGCCACGCTCCACCACCGCTCTTGTTGTCTTGTGGGCCCTACAATAGAATACAGACCTTTAATTATTTGATGGAAATATTGCACTACTTGGATGCTCTAACATATTGCTTGCATTTCATTTCCATGATTTTTGTATTGTTTGGCTTACCTGTTATAGTTTAGTTGGGGCCCTTGGCGTGGCTGGAGGTAAGGTGTAAGGAGCCATGGTTTGCATGGGTAGCCACTGTCCCCTAACAAGTGGCAATTAGCTGGCACATAGCGTCTCTCAAAAAGCTGTCTGATGCCACTCTCGGAGAGCATTCTCGCATCATGTGTGGAGCCTGGCCATTTAGCCACAATGTCCAAAATCTTCCAGGCCGCATTGAACACTATTTGCACATTGATGCTGTGGAAATTCTTCCTGTTAACAAAGACAGCCTCGTCCTCTGATGGCGCAATTATTCTCACATGTGTTCCATCAATTACACCCACAACGCCAGGGAATCCTGCAATGTCCATAAATGCCCTTTTATGTGTGTGTAAAGTGCGGGCATCCAGCGGGAATGAAACAAATTGTGTCACAATATTAGGTTGTGACAAAGCTGTCAGTGTTTGGGTGATGACTCTGCTGACGGAGGATTGGGACAGACCCAAGTCATCACTGCTGCATTGTTGCATTTTCCCTGTTGCCAAATACCTCAGGGTTGTGATTACTTTCTTCTCCGGTGTAATAGCGTTGTGGCGTCGAGTTGGTGAAGTAATTGCATCTCTAAGGAGATCCACCACAAACATGATTCCTGCACGATCCAATCTGTAGCGTCTCAATAATTCCCTGTCATCCAGTGTTTGCAGGACATCTCTCCTGCCTCCTCTGTTGGCCATTTTGTGCAGCTGCTTAGGGTAACTCCTAAGCCACTAAAAGTCCTCTTCCCTGCTCTTAGCAGATCTCGCCTTAGGAGCCCTTTTAAGCGCTAGGACTCTTGAGGAATAGCTTTTATATTAACTGGGATTTTCGTGTCACTTTTAGGGGAAATTCTAAGAAAACGTCATGCCTCTGAGAATTTTCTTAGAATTTGGCCGCTAGGAGCCACTTTTTGCACAAAAATTCTTTAGAGATACGGGCCCAGGAATGGATTGCTTTCCCATAGAATTCTATTCAAAATGTTGGGCCAAAGGGCTATTTACACAAATGACAACACGTCACTAAATTCAGTACTTCCTAGTTCCATGCATCAAACAGTTATTTCAGTTATATTAAAACCAGGAAAATCTGGAGAGGTCCTGCTGATTATAGACCCATAAGTTTAATAAATTCAGACAAAATAATAACAAAGCCTATAAGCAATAGAATGGCAAAAGTCTTACTAGACTTGATACATATCAATCAAACAGGGTTTATTAAAAATAGACACTTACAAACAAATACAAGAACATGTTTCAGTTTAATACAATACACAACAAAAACAAGATATAGATTCATCAATAATGGCTGTTGATGCCGAAAAGGCTTTTGACCGTCTTGAATGGCCTTTCTATTCAAAACTTTAGAAGCTTTCAACTTTCCAGCTGAAATAATAAAAGTAATAAAAATGTTGTATAAATGTCCTTAAGCAAAAATATACACAAATAATAAATAATCTGATTGAATTGCTTTAGAAAGGGGCACAAGACAGGGATGTCCCCTCTCCCCCCTCCTGTTTGCACTGGCAATTGAACTGCTTGCAGAAATAATTAGACAGGACCCAAACGTAACAGGTATCAGTATTGGTAACATGAATATAAACTAAACTTATTTGCAGATGATCTCCTGATATACCTGACCAATATTGAAAACTCAATGCCCCCTTTGGTAAAAATATTTTCAGAATACTAAAAAATCTCAGGATATAAAAGTAACGTGAAAAAATAAAGTAATAACTCACGATCTACAGCAATCCATTAAGTGGACCACAAAAAATATGAAATACTTAAGATGCTTAATAAGTGACAACAAACAACAAATAGAGTACCAGTCAAAAGTTTGGACACACCTACTCATTCCAGGGTTTTTCTTTATCTTTACTATTTTCTTCATTATAGAATAATAACGAAGACATCAAAACAATGAAATAACACATATGGAATCATGTAGTAACCAAGAAAGTGTTAAACAAATCAAAATATATGTTATATTTGAGATTCTTCAAAGTAGCCATCCTTTGCCTTGATTACAGCTTTGCACACTCTTGGCATTCTCTCAACCAGCTTCATGAGGTAGTCACCTGGAATGCATTTCAATTAACAGGTGTGCCTTGTTAAAAGTACATTTGTGGAATTTATTTCTTTCTTAATGCATTTGAGCCAATCAGTTGTGTTGTGACAAGGTAGGGGTGGTATTATGGCAAGAACAGCTCAATAAGTCCATATTATGGCAAGAACAGCTCAAATAAGCAAAGAGAAACGACAGTCCATCATTACTTTAAGACATGAAGGTCAGTCAATACGGAACATTTCAAGAACTTTGAAAGTTCCTTCAATTGTAGTCGCAAAAACCATCAAGCACTATGATGAAACTGGCTCCCATGAGGACCGCCACAGGAAAGGAAGACCCAGAGTTAGCTCTGCTGCAGAGGATAAGTTCATTAGAGTTACCAGCCTCAACTGTTCAGAGGAGACTGCGTGAATCAGGCCTTCATGGTCGAATTGCTGCAAAGAAACCACTACTAAAGGACACCAATAATAAGAAGAGACTTGCTTGGGCCAAGAAACACGAGCAATGGACATTAGACCGGTGGAAATCTGTTTTTTGGTCTGATGAGTCCAAATATGAGATTTTTGGTTCCAACTGCCATGTCTTTGTGAGACGCAGAGTAGGTGAACGCATGATCTCCGCATGTGTGGTTCCCACCGTGAAGCATGGAGGAGGAGGTGTGATGGTGTGGGGGTGCTTTGCTAGTGACATTGTCAGCGATTTTTTTGAATTCAAGACACACTTAACCAGCATGGCTACCACAGAATTCTGCAGCGATACGCCATCCCATCTGGTTTGCGCTTAGTGGGACTATCATTTGTTTTTCAACAGGACAATGACCCAACACCTCCAGGCTGTGTAAGGGCTATTTGACCAAGAAGGAGAGTGATGGAGTGCTGCATCTGATGACCTGGCCTCCACAATCCCCCAACCTCAACCCAATTGAGATGGTTTGGGATGAGTTGGACACACAGAGTGAAGGAAAAGCAGCCAACAAGTGCTCAGCATATGTGGGAACTCCTTCAAGACTGTTGGAAAAGCATTCCAAGTGAAGCTGTTTGAGAGAATTCCAAGAGTGTGCAAAGCTGTCAAGGCAAAGGGTGGCTACGTTGAAGAATTTGTTTAACACTTTTTTGGTTACTACATGATTCCATATGTGTTATTTCATAGTTTTGATGTCTTCACTATTATTATACAATGTAGAAAATAGTAAAAATAAACACTTGCCTGGTCGTTTGTCAATACCCCAGACAGTTTTTAGGTCCATTGTTTGAGTATTTAGATAAGCTGATTCTACACCCGTCTTCCCCATAGAAACTCCATGCAACATCAAAGTCCAACATAATATCTCCCAAAGACACCGCTCTGGCCTCCCATGACCACCATAGTCCTTACTTTCTCTGCACAATTTTTCAGCTAACTTATTTTAGTAGCCACATTTTTACCAACGTATTTTGTTATTTTCATATTGAAATCCAGGAGGTTGATTAATGCGCACCGCGAGTCAGTACCTACGTCGGGACTTCCGAGGTGGACGTGGTTGAAGGACGTAAACAATCATTTTCTGTTCTCACTCCCTCACAGTATTTGCTGCCCTCATCAAATGTAATTAGAGTAAAGAATGTCAGATCCAGAATGAAGAGGAAATTGGAGACCTGCCTTATTTTCAGAATGGTACTCTTGTGCCATATCGGTTTGAGACGGATTATACTGAGGCTGAGTTGTTCCATTTGCGGCTGACCGAGAGAAATTAGCTAGAGAGAGACAGGAGAGAGAAATGAGCTGGAGAGAGACAGAAGCCAGCAGATGTTGAGGAAACACAGGCTTTTCCCAGAACGCATGGTGACTGGTGGTGCAGTTGCGGGAGATGCCTACCTCTATCAACAGACACTGAATGTCTCAGCTGTAAAGAATGGGATCAGCTTTTTCCGATAATGGAGGAGGTAGAACATCAGACTGACAATGCAGCAGAAGATGGTATGTGTGTAATTAATTTATTGTCTCTCATCAACCCTGGTGTGCTGGAGACTTTCTTCAGAATGCCCAGGATCAACTGGAAACGTTGTGCCACACCTGACGGTCTCAATGGGAAGCTCTCTGAAGCGTAAGTGTTTTGGCTAATATTATTCACAGGCAATGTTCCCTCTAATCTGGGCCCGTGTGTGGGTGACGCGCAGAATAACTATCAGCCCGCGCAGAGAAGCACGAGACTGAACTTCACTCAACTTTCTAGTTTTCCCCTTTAGTTAACACTATCAATGTTTCCATCTACTGTGATCAAATCAACGCAATATTAGCCACTTTCAATGCAACATACCAAAACAAAACGAACTATGCAAGATATTTTCTTGTAGGCAGGGCGCATTGGAGTAGGATTCTATTGTATTGACAGGCATGACTCAGGCCCACACTACACAGACCGGTGCTCCATAACCAATCAGTAGCTGCAGTATCCCTATCGGCAAATAGACCATTGCCATATATGGATCTGTGCCATTCACTTTGAACTGGACTGTGTTTAGTGGTCGCGAGTAGATGCGCTTGTTTTGAGATCAAAGCAAGAGGGACAAGTGGATAAACAGGTTAATGTCAATCCCTACAAGTTTTCTTCAAAAGTCTCATGGAATGTAGGCCTACATTGAACCCCACACATTGGCGGCTACTATAGGCTGAATGATAGAACAGCTATTTCAATGTTAAAATATTATGGGATGCATTTTATCCATTGTTTTTAATTGTAGGCCACTTACGTTATGATCAAATAGCCACAGTAGCCTACTTGGCCACTGTTATAACTGTAACTTAAAGGAGGTACAGCCTCAGTGTTCACAGTAAATGCGCGCCAGACGTTGCACAGAATTTTGACAACATTCAAGTTTGTGCTCAGCAGACCTGAAATTTGCTCAGTGCAGAAAAAAATGAGAGGGAACATTGCTCAGAGGATATTTATATTGCTCTCTAAGATGAAAAAATATAGCCTACCTAATGACACCCTTCCAACTGTATTTTCGAGTATCCTGCCTACACCCCATCATTTAACTGGCTACTGTAGTCCCCTTCAAGTTTGTCTGACAATGATGACATGCTGGCTAGGTAAACAGTGTCTAGATCGAGTGGATGCACAGCATAGAAATTGAATGTATAGGATGCGCACTTCACAATCTGGGTCTACATAAACAAGAATTTAGATTACCAAACAGTGTAAAAAGTATAAAGTCAATAGTGCTTGTAGAGAATAACATTTACTTGCAATTGCCAGTCTAGCTTTTATACCAATAATATCCTAACTAGTCTGTAAACCCACGCAAAAGAGAAAGAAAAACAGCCTCACACTGACCACTAAACCCCTTTGAACAATGAGTTGGCTATACTGTACATTCTTCAAGTATACATTCTTCAAGTATACAAGACCAAGAGAGCCGCCAATAGTATTGTGGCATGTAGCCTATCAGTTAGAATTTTGGGCCAGTACCCAAATTATTGCTGGTTCGAATCCCTAGCCGACAAGGTGAAAAATCTGTCTATGTGCCCATAAGCAAGGCACTTAATCCCAACTGCTCCTGTTAGTTGCTCTGGATAAGAGCATCTGCCAAATTACCTAAATGTAAATGTATGTGCCATCATCAATACGGCTTATAAATGAAAATGCTTAATGATCCCTGAGCCTGTTATATTTTATGTTGTATAGGCCTAGGCCTTTTTATGTTCTTGATTGTTGTACATAACATTGTCATGTATTTATTTTCTGTCTCTCTAGACCAGGGTTCTTCAATTCCGGTCCTGGAGGGCCGAAACACCTCTGTTTTTCATCCTCTCCTTTTAATCAGGGGCTAATTCAGACCTTGGACACCAGGTGAGTGCAATTAACTACCAGGTAGGAATAAAAAACAGAAGTGTTTCGTCCCTCCAGGACCGGAATTGAAGAACCCTGCTCTAGACAATGCAGACTGGTCTCTTATCGGATCACCCTGGAGTGGATGCTTAGGGGAGAACATCTAGGTCGAGGCCAACGACGGTTACTCCTCAGCCTCTGTTGTTGTGGAAACAATTACATCCAACTACCCTGACCCCAACAGCAGCTACATTGGATTCCAGGAAGTTGAGGAGGCTTATAGCGCCTTACACGAATAACATTTTGAAGAAATAACATTGTAGTCTAAACATTTTTATAAACTATTTTATGTTATTATAAAAACAACAATTACACAGTTACTATGCCATTCACACTGTCACTCAGTTAGACCAGGGCCCGTATCTCTAAAGAATTTTTGTGCAAAAAGTGGCTCCTAGCGGCCAAATTCTAAGAAAATTCTCAGAGGCATGACGTTTTCTTAGAATTTCCCCTAAAAGTGACACGAAAATCCCAGTTAATATAAAAGCTATTCCTCAAGAGTCCTAGCGTTTAAAAGGGCTCCTAAGGCGAGATCTGCTAAGAGCAGGGAAGAGGACTTTTAGTGGCTTAGGAGTTACCCTAAGCAGCTGCACAAAATGGCCAACAGAGGAGGCAGGAGAGATGTCCTGCAAACACTGGATGACAGGGAATTATTGAGACGCTACAGATTGGATCGTGCAGGAATCATGTTTGTGGTGGATCTCCTTAGAGATGCAATTACTTCACCAACTCGACGCCACAACGCTATTACACCGGAGAAGAAAGTAATCACAACCCTGAGGTATTTGGCAACAGGGAAAATGCAACAATGCAGCAGTGATGACTTGGGTCTGTCCCAATCCTCCGTCAGCAGAGTCATCACCCAAACACTGACAGCTTTGTCACAACCTAATATTGTGACACAATTTGTTTCATTCCCGCTGGATGCCCGCACTTTACACACACATAAAAGGGCATTTATGGACATTGCAGGATTCCCTGGCGTTGTGGGTGTAATTGATGGAACACATGTGAGAATAATTGCGCCATCAGAGGACGAGGCTGTCTTTGTTAACAGGAAGAATTTCCACAGCATCAATGTGCAAATAGTGTTCAATGCGGCCTGGAAGATTTTGGACATTGTGGCTAAATGGCCAGGCTCCACACATGATGCGAGAATGCTCTCCGAGAGTGGCATCAGACAGCTTTTTGAGAGACGCTATGTGCCAGCTAATTGCCACTTGTTAGGGGACAGTGGCTACCCATGCAAACCATGGCTCCTTACACCTTACCTCCAGCCACGCCAAGGGCCCCAACTAAACTATAACAGGTAAGCCAAACAATACAAAAATCATGGAAATGAAATGCAAGCAATATGTTAGAGCATCCAAGTAGTGCAATATTTCCATCAAATAATTAAAGGTCTGTATTCTATTGTAGGGCCCACAAGACAACAAGAGCGGTGGTGGAGCGTGGCATAGGCCAGCTTAAGAGGCGCTTTCATGTTCTCCACGGAGAGGTGCGGCTGAGGCCTGAAAAAGTCAGCAAACTCATCATAGCCTGTGCAATATTACACAATATTTGCAAGGTTAGACAGATTGCAGAACCTCTGGAGGATGGCGATGAGGATGAGGATGGAGACAACGATGAGGATGGTGGTGAAGAAGATATTCACATTCCACAGGGGAACCTAGCCCAGAGTGGACTGCCTTACAGGGCAAACTTCACAAATTTACATTTCAGGCAAGCTGTAGCCCCATGTCATTTGAGAACTTGTGATGGTATTAAGAACTACCACAGTTTTACTGCACATCACCTGCAACTGTTAAATGCAAGACACAGAACACAATCTCTAAATGGTTTATTTTTTAGGTGTTCAATTTTAAGGCGGTAGTACTCCTCCTGAAGGGAAAGGACTTTTTTTTGTTGTTCAAACACATCAATTGTGAGTTGCAATCTTCTCTCCTGCAGGGATGCTGACGGAGCAGGTGCTGCGGATGGGAATGGTGTTTGATCCGCCGGGCTATCCTGAGTAGCAGCTGCAGATGGTTCAGGCGGCAAACTTGATGGGCCCGGTTCTTGTGATGGCTCCATGCTACAGAAATACATAGGCCTAGTTTAATTATTGTTTTGATTAAATTAATTTAATACAATGAGCATGGATAACACATGAAATGGCTTCTGCAATGAATAAACACTGTTGATATGAATAACCCTGTGTCCTACCTTTGCTGCATTTCAAGGGCCTGCATCATTGACGTGTCAATGCCTGTTGGCAGCCCGGTGACACTGACCTCAGAGTGTCCCAGGACTTGAAAGACAGTGTCGGCCACCTGGGACAGCCGCTTTGCAGGTGGTCCACCCCCTAGAAAGAAACAGTCAATGAACACAGTACTTAGGCATGTAAATTAACTTTGCCAGCAGGAGCAAATTGCCAGATTATGTGGTAGGCCATAGTATTTTGCTCACCTGTGAGTGAGGATTCCCGCTTGTGTGCTGCAATCTCATCTTTTGCCTTGGACTGCAGCACATACCACCTTTTCTCACAATCGTCGCCTGTCCGCACCACCAGTGGAAAAGAGGCATTGATTGTTTGGGATATTGTGTCCCAGGCGCGCCTCTTGCCTTGGCTAGTGACAGTTGGGCCAAATTTTCCTCGTAACATACCTTTATGTTCGTTCACCAACTGGGCCAGCAACAAACCTTGCTCCTCAGTCCAGTTCGGCTTGCGATTCCTTTTTTTCTCAATTTTCTGTGTTTGTAGGATATTTGTTAACAAGCCTTCATAAATAGACCAGCCAGCAATCACAGACATTGTTAAAAGCTGAGCTGTGTTACCCTCGTTAAGTTCACACTGAGTTGTAACGTTGCAATTTCTACTTCATTAAGGACAGCCCCTTGAGATAGGCCATCTTGTTTTCAATGGGGTCCATATGGAAGTGAAAGTACAAAATATGCCAGCTAGGATATTAATATGAGCAAATGAGACACAAATCATTATTTGAACAGGGTGTAATGAGCTTAAGTTTTCACATATTTTAGATTCTAATGTTAGGCTATAACCCCTACAGCTTACTATTCATTTTCCAGATATTTTCTTGAATGTGAAATATTATTTACAATTATAGTCTGCATAAGATTAGAGTGTATAATTATGTTTATTGATTTGAGGGTACATCCTTTGCTCATTATCACCAAAAGTTCATTTTCATCAAACTTGTAGGATCAACCAATCACGGCTTTTGAAATGATGACTCATACCTAGCAACGGGGTCAACCACACCTCCTCACTAAGATAGGATTTTTCATCCATTCCTGGCTCAGAGTTCACTGAAAATGTTCTGGAATCACTTCTAAGCTAAAACTCCTGGCAAGGAATTTTTAGGTTAAGTTAGGAGCTCTCTGAGAGGATTCTCAGAATCTTTAAGGATACGGGCCCAGGGATTTACAAACATGTTCCTGGGGAGCAACCGTCTTGTAGGTTTTCACTCCAACAGGTGATCTTGATTAGGGTTGGGTTGGAATGAAAAGCTATAGGACGGTAGCTGTCTAGGTACAAGGTATGTACCGGTACCCCCCTCGTTATTGTTATGTAATTTTATTGTGTTACTTTGTATTTTTTACTTTAGTTTATTTAGTAAATATTTTCTTAACTCTATTTCTTGAACTGCATTGTTGGTTAAGGCCTTGTAAGTAAGCATTTCACGGTTCGGCGCATCTGACAAATAAAATTCGATTTTTTTTGTATATAGCCAAGTTATCATTACTCATTGTGTATTTATTATTACGTGTTATTACTTTTCTATTATTTCTCTATTTTCTCTCTGCATTGTTGGGAAGGGCCCGCAAGTAAGCATTTCACTGTTAGTCTCCACCTGTTGTTTTCGAAGCATGTGCCAAATAAAATGTGATTTGATGACAACACTAGACAGCCATTGCAAGTGTACCCATGAGTTGACCAGTAAAATCGCCAGGGTTAGAGATTCCAAGCCTGTTCTATTCATTCTGATCTCTATGCCCATGAGCTTACCGGAATGAATACACCCCTGAGGTATAGAATGGTGCTTTTCCAGGTGATCTACATAGCAGTCACACTGCACGCAGCCAACAATGATTGCATGACATTTTATTGATGGCATTCCACAACATCCCACTGCCATCATTAGGCCAGCTTAAGTTAGTTGCAAAGTTAGGCTGAAAAGTTTTGCCACCAGCTCCTCCTTGGTTGTTTTTTCAACCGGGGCAATGTTGGGAGGTAGGTCTGGTGTGTCAACTTTGAAGTCTGGGTCTTTGTATATGATCTGTTTATCTTCCCGTCGCTTGACAGCCTGCTGGACCAGTCGTGTTCTAAAGTTGAATGTCTTCTGTTCAGACACTCTTCTCTACCCAGTCCTTGGCCTGTTTGGAATACTCCACACAGTTTCTCGGATCTCCTGAAAGATGTGTAACAGAATAACAAAACAAAAAATAGAAATTAATCCTAATTAGTCTTTCCTAGCATCCTCCTAAACAAGTATTGGAGGAGGCATGAGTGGAGGAACATTGGGTCCCCTCTTTGAAAAGGGTGTGAAAAGGATACAAAGATAGAAGATGTGAGAAATTGAACAAAGATCAAATCCGAGACAGTATGGTTCATTGTCCTATCCTCATGTCTGTTCCACCACCCCTCTCCTTCTTCCATTCCCTCCCAGGCAGGTATAAACAGAAAGAGTGATTGGTGATGTTGGCTGGTATAAAACAGAGTCAGGCATTACATGTCAATTCAGGGCATGAGCTGATATTCTAAATGTTTTAATTGAAATAACGTAAAGGTTGGCCTAGTTTGTTGTCATTACAACTCATGCACCAGCTAGGGCCAGAGCCATATATTTAATATATATGGCTCTGGCTAGGGCTGTGTCCTACTCATCGACCTTAACTAGGGCAAGGCATTTTATGCAAAAAAATCGCATTACAGAATACTGTGATGCCTAGTAGAAAATAATATACTTTTCTTATCAGCAACATTATAATGAAAAAGGGAATTGCATCACAAAGCAAACTAAACAAAACAGTCAGTAGAACCGGATAACGTTACCATTAACAGTAGTAGCTAAGCTAAAAACACAACAAAGTTGTTCAGGATATGGCAAACAAATAACGTTATAAATTACTTTGTGGTGACTAGCTACTGGTGTTAGCAACTTAGCTAGCTAGCAACATACCTTGAATGGTTGGAGCTTTCCCGTTCATGGTGGAAAGACGGTGGGAACAGAACCCGGTTTCAACCGGTCCCCATTGTAGTGAGTGGCCACAAAGTGACGGTACGATCAACCGCAGCTGGTGATTGACTTCAGGCGTCATATTGACACCATAAACAGGATGTCGGATGGCCTGCAGCCATGCCTGACAGAAAGCTCCATCGCGGTCAGGAAAAGAGTGAAAATGTGTCATGTATTTGTATCGCACCCGGGTACAATGCACTTCATTTTGGCCAACGTCATTCAGCTACTCGACTACTAACGTTATTCGCTAACTACTAACTTTACTTCAGAGATTACTAACCGCTAGCCTAGCTAGCTAACATCTTTATTTACTTCCTTTCATTCTGATTTCCTTTCTTGAAGACCAATAATAAGACGCCCCTTCGTCCCACCTCCTGTAATTATCAATTTTAGAACCACGAAGAAGAGTATCTACCAGATTACAGACTACATGAAATACCTTTGAGCTAGCATGAAGTAGGTCTTTGTTTTTTATAGTTTTTACAATAAACAACACTTTTTATTTGGTAATTCAATGCCGAGACACCAATCGTTGTTAATGTAACAACAAATACACCGTTTTCAATGCATTTTAGGTAATTTCGGAAATTCTGCATTTTGATATAAAAATACAGAAATCTAAATACTCACAATGGACCTAAAAACTGTCTGGGGTACTGACAAACAGCCAGGCAATTGTTATAAAGGGCGCAGAAATGTTTTGGGGTGAACTTACCCTTTAATGAAAAAACACACTTAATCCAGTATAAACTAATGTATAGAATTTATTATCCAAGAGACAAAATTCACAAATTGTACAGCACAATGGCAGAGTCATGTTTTAAGTGTAAAACGAATGACTCAATAATCCATGCATTCTGGGAATGCTATAAAGTCCGGACGTTGTGGGCGGAACTAGAAAGTTGGCTGTCAGAAGTATTACAATGTACACTTACTTTTAGTCCGTCTGTCTGGCATATGGGGGTGTAGTGAGATACCCTATGGGTTGGACGATTCTCTTCTCACCACTCATCTTGAAATAACGTATATTAAAAACGTGGAAATCAATCAATCCGCCATTATTAACACAATGGAAAAATCTAATGATTTATTATTTAAATACAAAATGGTGCAGTTTCAGGCCATTTGGCGGAAAGTGATGCAGGCGCTGGAGATGGAGTTGTGAGCTAGTGGGTCTGGGCAGGTGTGATGTAGTTGATGTTTGTATGATGTTGTTGTTTGTACAGTATGTGTATGTTTTGTATTGTTATAAAATATAAAATAAAATCGTACAAAAAATATATATGAAAAGGGACTGAGATACGGGACTGTCCCATGATGACGAGTAAAGCCACATGGATAAAAAAAAAGATCAGTGAGGAAAATGTTGAAATTCAACCCACCGGAGCCGTTCGATTTCTCACAGCCGTCGGCATGGCCGATCTGGAGACAACTTTTTTCCAGTTTTCGAGTGGCATCGAAACTGGATAAAAAGACCGGCGTGGTGCAGGTGAATTCACTACTTTATGCAATGAGGAAAGATGCAGAGATTGTCTACAATACATTCTCCTTTGATTACTTGAATGATGAGTTCGACTATGATTTGGTGATCGAAAAACTGAATAAACATTTGTGCCACGGCGCAACGTGATTCACGAACGAGAATGTTTCCATAAACAGATTAAAAAAGGGGGAGAGACAGTGGAATCTTTTGTGAGGAATCTGTCTGAGCTAGCTGAACACTGCGAGTTTGGAACTACAAAGGACAAATTAATAAGGGACAAGATTGTGATTGGCATTATGGACAGTGATGTTTCACAAAAGCTACAGCTCGAGCCAGACTTGACACTGGAGAAGACGATACAAATGGCCCCAGCATTACAACAAACATTCTAAGCAGACTGCAGGCGGCCAGAACAAACAGTTTAAGCAAAGAAACAGTCAGTCAAAACAGGGAAATTGCTCACGTTGTAACCGCAGCCATGACCAGCACACAACAAAAGATGCAGGAAGTGTAACAAAATGGGGTATTTTGAGATTGCATGCAAACAAAAATGGTCAAAGAAGTTACAGTTGAGGATGAAGAGGAAATGCAAGGGCCATTCTTTTTAGGTTCAGTTACTAAGCAGTCTGATTCTGAAGATCAGTGGCATGTTGAGCTCCCAGTGAATGGCACATGTGTAAAGTTCAAGATCGACACTGGTGCTGATATTACGGTGATGTCTTAGAGCACTTACCAGAGCTTGCCACAGCGCCCCCCTGCTGGTTAACATTGAAACTGATGTTCGCAGCCCAGGTGGCAGGATTGATTGTATGGGAAAATTCCTAGCCACGAGTGAAAGAAAAGGAGAACAGTGTGATTCGAGGACCATATGTTAATTACCTACTTAGCAGATCCGTTGCATGCAAGATGGGTTTGGTCCTAAGAGTAGATGAGATCAGCACAGATGTGTTTGGAGAGATAGGGCTACTGAACTGTGAACCAGTCAAGATTGAGCTTAGGTCCGATGTAGTCCCCTATTCTCTGACTTCGCCACGCAGAATTCCTTTTCCACTCCTTCCAAAAGCGGAGGAAAAACTGGACAGAATGTAAAGAAATGGCATCATCAAGGGAGTAACCGAGCCTACAGACTGGTGTGATCCCGTGGTGCTAGTAATGAAGAAAAATTGCAAAGTGAGAACATGCGTAGACTTAAAACGACTCAACGAAGCAGGTTCATCTTACCCACCTTGGGGGACATAGCACCAAAGCTATCCGGGGCGAGAGTCTTCTCCACACTCGATGCATCTAGCAGGTTTTGGCAGATAGCGCTTGAACCCAGCTGCAGAAAACTGATGAGTTTTATCACTACTGTTGGGAGATTCTGCTTTAAGCGCCTTCCTTTTGGAATAACCAGTGCGCCAGAGATCTTTCAGAGGGAGATGAGCAAGCGCCTGAAAGGACACGAGGGCACAGTCGTCATGATGGATGACATACTGGTCTACGGTGCAAACAAGGAAGAACACGACAGGAATCAAAGAGTCAGGACTAAAGCTGAACAAAGACAAGTACCACTTTGGGAAGTCGGAGATCCAGTACGTCGGTCATGTGATCGGAGCAGATGGGATAAAGCCGGATGACAGCAAAGTGAAAGCCGTCTCCGAGATGCCCAGTCCAACAAACATCACTGAGCTTCGCCAAATGCTGGGACTGGTGAACTACTTGGGCAAATTCTTGCCGGGCCTGTCATCAGTGCTACACCCCATCAATGAGCTGTTGAAAAAAGAGACAGTGTGGATGTGGAGAGACCCACAGGAGCAGGCCTTCCACAAGGTCAAGGCTATGTTAGTCAACACAGGTATTGGCATACTACGACGCCGGTAAACCAACTGTGGTCAGTGCGTATGCGAGCAGCTATGGCCTCTGAGCTACACTCCTACAGGAACAAGAGGGTGGTGTGCTCCATCCTGTTGCATTTTGTTCACGTACACTAACAGAGACTGAGAGAAGGTACGCGCAAACTGAAAAAGAGTGCTGGCAGGTGTATGGGCGTGTAAACGATTTGCCCGCTACCTGCAGGGCATGGACAGCTTTGTTTTACAGACAGACCATAAGCCACTCATTCCTTTGCACAACACGTACGACCTGGACAAAGAACCACTCAGGTGTCTGCGACTGCTCATGCTCCTTGTGCGTTTCAATGTGAAAGCAATGCACGTTCCTGGGAAGCAGTTAGTGGTGGCTGACACACTGTCAAGAAACCCACTGAAAGAAATCATGTCAGACACAGAAGATGTCAAAGCATATGTGGAAGCTGTGGAGGAGAGCAGACCAGTGTCTGCACACAGGCTGGATGACATCAGAGAGGCGACACGCAACAATGCAGACCTCCAAATGGTCATGGGCTATATGCGAAAAGGCTGGCCTCAGAGAATGGCGCAGCTATGCTACAGGGATACCACACAGCGAAAGCGCATCTATCGGAGCTGGACGAACTTGTGCTATATCAAGACAGAATTGCCATTCCAGCTTCACAGAGAGAAGAAGTTCTACAACAGATACACGAAGAGCACATGGGGCTGACAAAGTGCAGAGAAAGAGCCAAGACATTGGTGTGGTGGCCGGGCATTAGGCCCACATCTCGAGAAAAGTGAAGCCATGCAGGTCCTGTACAGAGAACAAACCAACTCAAAAGAGAGAACCACTTGTCATGACACCTTTACCTAAGGGTCCGTGGCAGAAGATCACAGCCGACCTGTGTGAGCAGGTCATCACCCGCCTCACAGGTATGTTTGTAAGATGGGGGATACATACCGAGCTCGTTAGCGACAACGCTACTCAGTTTGTCTGCACTGAGTTCAAGGAGTTCAGAAGAAAGTATGGTTACCATCTCCAGTCCCCATTACCCGCAAGCAAATGGAGCTGCGGAGAGAGCTGTACAGACAGCTAAGCGAATTCTTAAACAACCAGACCCACACATGGCTCTGATGTCCTACCGAGCCACGCCCCTCAACGCAACAGGAGCAAGCCCAGCACAACTCATGACTGGACGTCAGATCCGGACGACGGTCCCCGTGCTGGATGGGAAACTCCAACCAAACTGCATCAGTCACAACAGTGTTAAACAGAAGGACCAGAAAGCCAAACAAGCTTACCAGTTATTCCATAACAGGAGGCATTCAGTGAGCCCCTACCGGAAATTACACCCTGGACAGAGTGTAAGTCAAGCTGGACGGAGAGAAAATATGGAAAACCCCAGCAGTTGTCATCAGCAAATCTCCAGAGCCGAGATCCTACGTTGTGGAAACTGAACACGGCACCATCGCTCGGAGAAACAGCAGCAGAACAACGAAGTCACCAAGTCTACCAGTGAGGACAGCACACAGGCCACACCTGTGAGCCAGCCAACTCCCATCCCCTCACTCAGACCACCACCTCAGCCAGCCTCACCACAACTGGTAAGAATGACCTACAGAGGTCGAGAGGTAAAACTACCACTGAGGTTCAGAGACACAAAACAATTATAAAAGAAAAAAGAAAGAAAGAGGTATAGGAACAGCAACAAAGGGCTGTCTACCCCGATGTCCTAGTTGACACAGTTATGTGTATTGTCCATGTTAAAGAAAAACAAAACTTATGTCACAAAATAAAATATGTTGCTGAAATACAAATTGTTTGTATTGAAACGGTCCACAAGGTGAATATTTATATTAGGTAGAGAGGATGTTATAGTTTTGATTTCTCTCAGAAAAGGGGAAATGTAGTGATGTCTGATAGATATCTCCGTAATTGATTGGTTATCCGTGTCATCATCATAACCGGATGTGACTGACCTAGCGGACTACGCTAATATGACTAACCTAGCAATGAGGACTAGCAGATAGTAGTTCTGTGGACTGCATGTTAATTGCCTGATTTAAGAGTTATTAAACATAACTAAACTGGATAACTCACTGCCTGGTCTCCATCATTTACATTATGACACATGACCTTTACATCCCTACTATCATGTCCTCTTTAGAGGTGACATCTCTATCCCAGGCCATGTACCATATTCCACCTCTCTCGGGGAATAATGGGGGACATATTGTTTGTAAATCACTGGCGACCTAAATTCATATAGCAAGGTTCAGACAGAGAAAGGAAATGCTTGAGCATCAGATCATGCAGATCCGCGTCAGTCCGATCGCTGTTTATTCATTGTTTGACTTGTATGGGAACACCCCAGCCCAGGGGAGATACTTCCTGGAGACCTAGCCCAGAGTCCACATCCCGGACGGACCCCAGGAGAGGGTCACGCAGGGCTGTTCAGCCCTCCATCACAAGGGAAATATTTTATCCAGGTCAGGTCACCTCCCTATTGACACACTGTGGCTTTTTCAGAACAAGAAATCTGATGACGGGCTAAATGTTTGTCTCTGTTAGGCTGTTCCATTCAAATGAATAGTTGAACACAAAAGTAAAGGCCTTTATTTTTCTTCTGAATATGTGTCAAATAGACAGAAGGACAGGGATGAAGTGTCAGCTGAAAAAACACTAATACCTTTCAATCAATCAAACTGCCTTAAACAGAGACTAAGTCAGACCGATAATTATTTTTCAAGCACTCCTTGGGGTTTAACATATCAATGTAACTTTTATCCTGGGCAGGAAAATATCTCTGGTAGTAAGAATTCAGAGGCCTTTAAAGGATCGCTGCTGGGAGTTTCATAACTGGCACCTTTCTGTAGCTACCCACTGAGCACACACTCGTTGAATCAACGTTGTTTCCACGTCATTTATACAAAATTACAGGGCTTCCTTCCTGTTGGTGTGTCATTATGTCTTTCCTCTGAGTCTGCCTTCCCTGGTGAAAAGATCTATCATGGCGCCATCTTAATCATCTAAAGTAGCTTCCTCTTCTCATCTCCTTTTTGAGTCTGCTTTCCTTGAAGCTACCTACCACCACGGCTGCATCTCAATCATTTAACGTGGTCGTCTCCTTTTCTCCACCTGCACTAGTATGAGAAGACATGCCAGGTGAAAGCCTTACATTAGAGGAATCTTTCTTCTGTCCAGCGTGCAGATGAAGGAGGGGAGACAAGGAGAGGAAATCTGTTATGATTATTTGAGAGGCTACCCACAACTACCTAAAAAGACTTCTCTGGTTGTCTCTCTGGGTGTTTGTCTTCCTTTCCAATCTGTTCTAGAATTAGCCTCTCAGACAATAGTCCCAGTCGGTATTCACGTAATAATAAGGAATTCCCCCCATTGACCTCCATTGTAAAAGAGGCAACTTTGTCATTGATTTTATGATATACAGAAATAACAAAACATGCCGAAAAGCTGCTGTGTTGTTCAATGTACATGTACAGTTGATGTCGGAAGTTTACATACACCTTAGCCAAATACATTTAAACTCAGTTTTTCACAATTCCTGACATTTAATCCTAGTAAAAATTCCCTGTTTTAGGTCAGTTAGGATCACCACTTTATTTTAAGAATGTGAAATGTCAGAATAATTGTAGAGAGAATGATTTATTTCAGCTTTTATTTCTTTCATCACATTCCCAGTGGGTCAGAAGTTTACATACACTCAATTAGTATTTGGTAGCATTGCCTTTAAATTGTTTAACTTGGGTCAAACGTTTCGTGTAGACTTCCACAAGCTTCCCACAATAAGTTGGGTGAATTTTGGCCCATTCATCCTGACAGAGCTGGTGTAACTGAGTCAGGTTTGTAGGCCTCCTTGCTCGCACATTATTTTTCAGTTCTGCCCACACATTTTCTATAGGATTGAGGTCAGGGCTTTGTGATGGCCACTCCAATACCTTGACGTCCTTAAGCCATTTTGCCACAACTTTGGAAGTATGCTTGGGGTCATTGTCCATTTGGAAGACCAATTAGCGACCAAGCTTTAACTTCCTGACTGATGTCTTGAGATTTTGCTTCAATATATCCACATCATTTTCCTTCCTCATGATGCCATCTATTCTGTGAAGTGCACCAGTCCCTCCTGCAACAAAGCACCCGCACAGCATGATGCTGCCACCCCCGTGCTTCACGGTTGGGATGGTGTTCTTCGGCTTGCAAGCCTTCCCCTTTTTCCTCCAAACATAAATATGGTCATTATGGCCAAACAGTTCTATTTTTGTTTCATCAGACCAGAGGACATTTCTCCAAAAACGATGATCTTTGTCCCTATGTGCAGTTGCAAACCGTAGTCTGGCTTTTTTAATGGAGGTTTTGGAGCAGTGGCTTCTTCCTTGCTGAGCGGCCTTTCAGGTAATGTCGTTGTAGGACTCGTTTCACTGTGAATATAGATACATTTGTACCTGTTTCCGCCAGCATCTTCACAAGGTCCTTTGCTGTTGTTCTGGGATTGATTTGCACTTTTCGCACCAAAGTACGTTCATCTCTAGGAGACAGAACGTGTCTCCTTCCTGAGCGGTATGACGACTGCGTGGTCCCATGGTGTTTATACTTGCGTACTATTGTTTGTACAGATGAACGTGGTACCTTCAGGCATTTGGAAATTCTATAGCAATATAGAGTGGGAAAGCGGCCGTGCGTTTGGACAATTAATAGACACTGCAGTAAATAAAACCTAATAGAAATATCTGTCTCATCCAGGACCGGAGTCGATGCAGACCGGTGCAACATAGCCAATCAGAGCTACAGTAGGCATTTATGCAAACAATAAATTTGCCACACAGGCCTGCCATCATTCACTTTGAACTGGACTGTGTGTTTACAGGCAGTTGCAACAGCGCGACTTTTGATCATCAGAATGCATTCGTCAAAAGCCACAAAATACACCTGAATGGATTTCTTCAAATATGCCAATAACACAGGAGTCCTCTTACATTTGGGAACTTTACAGTCCTATTGATCAAACAACCATGAAAAGGTAGGCTCTCTCTCCCTCAGTTCTGCACATCAACAACAACAAGATCAACAACTAATGCTAGCCAGAGCAAGATGAGCTAAAATCTAACGAAGGAACATTTGATAAACCCTCTCAAACTGTTTCAGCTAGTTGGCCGTCAAAATTGCACTGATAAACGATGGCGAATTGTAGCCTACTCATCCTTCTGCAGCTTGCCTGCAACCAAGCGCCCAAGCTAACTGGCTAAGGTTGGCTAGCTTGCTAGCTAGCGACAGTACTTCCAGACACAAATGAGAGAGCACCTCACTGACCATTTTACTCACCCTAGCAGAGCTGGTTAGCTAGGCTGTTTACATGTTATCTAGAGCATTTACTTTTGCCTACGTTTACTGACACCGGTCATATTCAGCAGGTGTTGCGCATTCGTAAATTCATCAGTTATTGCATTCTGGCACACTCAGACGAGAGTGCTCTGAAATCGGAGTAGATAGCCAGAGTGAATTAATGAACGCAAAAGATATGCTAACTGGATAACAGTCGTGCAAAAAAGAGAAGAAAACACAGTTGTTCAAGTTCTTGCTTGCTAACCAAATGACACCTGCATCTCTAGCTGTTTATAGCCACCGAAAAACTATATGAGGGGGAAAAGTCAGTCACTCATCCACTCCTCCAATGACATGACATGACATCCTCCTAGCAGCTAGCGTCAGGCTTCGTGTTTTTAGCTTGCTACATAAATAGATACGGTAGCCTATTAGCCATGTTATGACTGACTTGTGATCATTGCCCTTGCTAGTTTGATTGTATTGACATTCCCACCCCTAGTTACATTCGTCCGTTTTAGTCCAAAATATTGAGTCATTGAAACTGAAACAGTGCATCCCGAATGGAGGCAGCAAACAATGTACCAGGCCAGCTGGGATTTACATCCTGATAGCAATATTTTTTGGACTACCAAGAAATCTATTGGTGAATTATATTAATCATGCATTGAACTGCATCCCTCTATTCTGCCAACAATGCCTTAGTGTACATCATGGAACGTTGAGTTAAATATAACTATTTTTAAAACCTCTTATTAAGTTGGTTTTGTAGCATAAACTGGGAATTTAATATTTTTGACTGATATTATGATTATTATTATGATTGTCTGTTTGTTTCATATCTGCAAAATAGTTAAAACGCTGTCAGTTCCACTTTAATGTTCTGGTCCAGCATCTTCTTGAAAAGGGGCATGAGGGAAGCCCTACAATATTACGTTTTCTAAGTAGTGAGAACGCTAGGGAGCAGCCAATGTTGAAAATAATCTTTAGACGTTGTACTTTTCTTCAATGTAGTTTTGTAATTGACTAAAACTAGCTGAAAACAAGAAAATTATTCTTGAAAAAGGTCAAGCTTTTGCTGTGAGCCAATGGGGTTACCTAGGTAACCACATGTTGTTTTCCCCACAGCAGGCAGGGTCACTATGTTCTAATACCGACTGGGTCTATAGCAGTTTTCTAGAATTGGCCTCTCAGACGATAGCAGTGTTCTAGAATGAGCATCTCTGACGACAGCAGTGTTCTAGAATTGACCTCTCAGACGACAGCACATTACAAAGTTGCCTGTGTCATTAGAATCATCAGCCCATGGGTATTCATAGAATAATCCACTGAGTTTCAGCCATGGATATGTCTAAAATTAGCCCTTTATATCGGTCAGTGTCACTTATTTCCAAGCTCCTCCATCATTCATTTCTTCATGAAAAATATATCACACATGAATTATTCATCCCTGGATCTCTCATTCAGTGTATTCACTGCCCCACAATAGGGTTTTCATTAGAGCAATGTTCTCATTAGCTACTCATCAAAGGGGTGGGAGGACATTACACATTTACTACTGCCGTCATCGTTAAAAACATGGCTTCAAATATGACCCATACATGTCAAATCAATCATCACTGAGGCGGCTGGTGCCAGAAATAGCCTTTGCTGACACTGTGTTATGTTTCTGACTTTATCAGATGGTGGGAGGATGTGACTTTTAATGGCTGAATGAGATGTTCCTCAGTAGCAAAGCTGTTTAACCTCTTGGCCAGCGTTTGATCATCCATGCAGTCTGCCAAGTAGCGGCCTAATCATTCATTCATTAATGATGATTCAGACCTGACAGATAATAACCTCATGATGACGTAGGTTGGGAAAAGCAGGAGTCTGGAAAGTGTTGTTACAAATGCAGTGACTCTATAATCTCTCTACCAGATTATCAAAGGCAAAAAGACTAGAGTTACTATGACTGAGATGTTACAACTGCCCTGGTGCATTTGGCTGCTGTGATAACTTAGAGCTCATCCCAACCTTCTCTCTAAACCTGAATACAGTACTGACCAACACACAAGACAAAGATAGGAAGAGATCCACATCACAATCTGGTTGGCCAACGCCTGCTCAAAAGATTTCAGTCAGTCTATAACCTATTAGAATGTAGAAATGTCAAAACAGGCCTATATTTTCATTGTATTCAAATACAAAACTAGATGGTTGATTACATGTCTTCACTGGGTATTTCTTCATTTGGCCTTACATTTACATATTTGGTTATAGATCAGGAGACAGGAGTTGGGAAACATTTTGCATGAAGTTGCCCTTCTGCAATCTGTAACTATATAGTAACCATCATGTAATTATTCAGCTGTAGGCCTAGACTGTAATTGCAGACAAGGTGCATAAAACAATTATTAAACTAGAATTGAAGCAACTGGGCCAGTTATTTTTGCATTAGTTACTAGTACATTTACTGTGTAGTTATTTGGTAATTATGCAAGTGAATTCAATTTTTTAACTAGGTATCAGTGCAACTTCATGTACAGTGTGACCAGAAGTTTTAGGCTTCAGTGAGACATTTTACAATGAGGTACAGTATAATGATGGTGATGTTGATGATGATGTGATATTGTGAATTATTATTATTTATTTATTTAAAATCATTTTTAAACTGTCCAGGTCTGGTCAGCCACTGTGGGCTACCTGACCTAGGCCAATTAACATGTTTTATATAAACTAGGGGAGACCTGGTGTAACACAGGATAGTTGTAACACTCTCAATATCTCTAATCAGGAACCAGCTAGAATCCTGTGATTCACTGTGCACATGGTCAGTTTAGTCCTCAACCCTCATGTGAAGAAGCAAGACCCTGTGATAGATTCTGCAGATTTTATTGACAAAAATCTGATTTTGAGGTAAGAAAGTAATTTATTTGACCAATTTAATTTTTGCAATGGCATTACCTGCTTTGTTGTTAGATTCACCAAACTTATATTAGGTTTATAACCAGTGTGTTAATATATATTTGATGTAAGTTAGCAATGCTAAAGCTTGAACATGTAGCTAAAATTGAAGATAGCTAATGGCTGCAAGGGTCAGGATTAGTTGTGATGAGCCTAAGGGGGTCTTGGTGCTGGGAATGCAAATGATGGACCCACCAAGCCTGTACCCCAGGACTACCATACCACTGTCACAACAGTCACTCTGATTGAGTGAACATGTCCAACATTCACTTACACACACACACACACAGACACATGCAAAAAAACTTGTTTTTGGATATATGAAATTTCACATGTGAATTCATGTGTTTTTAGAACACTTCACGTGACATTTCACATGTGAAAACGTGTTTTTGGACAACAAAAAATTTGTCTATGATACACACACAGTGCTTTTAACATACCGTGTTTTCATCTTACATATTTGACTACATTGTGTATGTTTATTTATACAGTAACTATTATTCAATGTGTCATCATCTGGGACTCACAACCTCTTGGTTCACAGCATTATGATATTTCTGCTATGCCACCACACCTGTATTCCTGCACTTTGGATTTCAAAGTATATCTCAGCTTTGTTAAATATACACTCAAGAAAAACTATGATATTGTATTTATCATAGTGATTCAGGAGTAACATTGAAACAGAATAATATGCCCCACCAACATTAGACAACAATACAGAAAACCCTCAAATTGCTGAAATAAGTAAATTAAATCAATGATGAGAGAATAGTCAGATTAACTGATAACTAAAATAGCAGTGCAGATGCCACTATTTTGCTAAGTGCATAGATGTATTATAGGCAATTAATGTGTAGGGGAATGCTACAGACATTATTGCTCAGCAGAAAAATCTGCACACCTAAAAGTTCAAATCCCAGGTGGGGTTATATTTTAGATAATGGTTTGCGATGGTTTGGGACCATCTGGGACCATCACATGATGTCCTGAAGACTGGTAAAACAAATGTTTTGAGAACATCCACGTGTTTAATCTACGTCACTTTTGTTTTGAGCCGACTTTGCCATGGGCTTTGAACAGTTCCAAAACGAATGCAATCACTTTTTACCTGGGGCAAACTCCTTCAGCCGGGGCAACCTGTGTCAGATAATCAAATCCCTTCAATATCTCATGTGAAGTTTTCCAAAAAGACATTTGCACATGATTTCACATGTGAAATTTCACTTGCACATGATATCACATGTGAAATTTCACAAATGTCAAGTGTTTCAAAAACACGTTTTCATATGTGAAATGTCACGTGAAGTGTTCCAAAAACACATTTTCATATGTGAAATGTCACGTGAAATGTTCCAAAAACACATGATTTCACACGTGAAATGTCACGTGTAGTTTCATGGTATCTATCACATGTTGAAATTTTGCATCCCCATGTCACATTTATTTAACATGAGATCATGTTCTCACATGTGCTCACATGTTGTCAACTGTAGTTTCATGTTATCACATGTTGCTTCACATGTTGTCACGTTATCACATTAACTTCACATGAAATCACGTCATCACACGTGTTCACATGTGGAATTCATTAGTTTTTTCCATAAGGGACACCACAAACATTCAATTGTTTAGTCCAGATGTTGTTGTTTAATTGTCAGATGTTGTTGTTCAGTTGAGAAGGGCCAGTTAATGGAACGTAAAAATAATAAACATTTTATGAATTGTATTATTATTTTATTATTTCTGCTGCACAAAATGTTAAACATGGCAATGTTGTTCTCATGTTCTCAATAAAGGCTTTCAAAATTTCGTTGCATAGTTTATCAATTTTTTCAAACTGTTACATTTCACCCCAAGCCCTGTTACAACTGACCCAGAGGTGGTGTACATTTTTACATTTTAGTCCTCATTTGGACTAATCTTCCAAGAGTCCTTCAACATTAAAATATAATTTATAATATGATCATATTTTCACATATACAGTGAGGGAAAAAAGTATTTGATCCCCTGCTGATTTTCTACGTTTGCCCACTGACAAAGACATGGTCAGTCTATAATTTTAATGGTAGGTTTATTTGAACAGTGAGAGACAGAATAACAACAAAAAAATCCAGAAAAACGCACGTCAAAAATGTTATAAATTGATTTGCATTTTAATTAAGGAAAAAAGTATTTGACCCCTCTGCAAAACATGACTTAGTACTTGGTGGCAAAACCCTTGTTGGCAATCACAGAGGTCAGACGTTTCTTGTAGTTGGCCACCAGGTTTGCACACATCTCAGGAGGGATTTTGTCCCACTCCTCTTTACAGATCTTCTCCAAGTCATTAAGGTTTCGAGGCTGACGTTTGGCAACTCGAATCTTCAGGTCCCTCCACAGATTTTCTATGGGATTAAGGTCTGGAGACTGGCTAGGCCACTCCAGGACCTTAATGTGCTTCTTCTTGAGCCACTCCTTTGTTGCCTTGGCCGTGTGTTTTGGGTCATTGTCATGCTGGAATACCCATCCACGACCCATTTTCAATGCCCTGGCTGAGGGAAGGAGGTTCTCACCCAAGATTTGACAGTACATGGCCCCGCCCATCGTCCCTTTGATGCGGTGAAGTTGTCCTGTCCCCTTAGCAGAAAAACACCCCCAAAGCATAATGTTTCCACCTCCATGTTTGACGGTGGGGATGGTGTTCTTGGGGTCATAGGCAGCATTCCTCCTCCTCCAAACACGGTGAGTTGAGTTGATGCCAAAGAGCTTGATTTTGGTCTCATCTGACCACAACACTTTCACCCAGTTCTCCTCTGAATCATTCAGATGTTCATTGGCAAACTTCAGACGGGCCTGTATATATGCTTTCTTGAGCAGGGGGGGACCTTGCGGGCGCTGCAGGATTTCAGTCCTTCACAGCGTAGTGTGTTACCAATTGTTTTCTTGGTGACTATGGTCCCAGCTGCCTTGAGATCATTGACAAGATCCTCCCGTGTAGTTCTGGGCTGATTCCTCACTGTTCTCATGATCATTGCAACTCCATAAGGTGAGATCTTGCATGGAGCCACAGGCCGAGGGAGATTGACAGGTCTTTTGTGTTTCTTCCATTTGCGAATAATCACACCAACTGTTGTCACCTTCTCACCAAGCTGCTTGGCGATGGTCTTGTAGCCCATTCCTGCCTTGTGTAGGTCTACAATCTTGTCCCTGACATCCTTGGAGAGCTCTTTGGTCTTGGCCATGGTGGAGAGTTTGGAATCTGATTGATTGATTGCTTATGTGGACAAGTGTCTTTTATACAGGTAACAAACTGAGATTAGGAGCACTCCCTATAAGAGTGTGCTTCTAATCTCAGCTCGTTACCTGTATAAAAGACACCTGGGTCCAGAAATCTTTTTCATTGAGAGGGGGTCAAATATTTATTTCCCTCATTAAAATGCTAATCAATTTATAACATTTTTGACATGCGTTTTTCTGGATCTTTTTGTTGTTATTCTGTCTCTCACTGTTCAAATAAACCTACCATTAAAATTATAGACTGATCATTTCTTTGTCAGTGGGCAAACGTACAAAATCAGCAGGGGATCAAATACTTTTTTCCCTCACTGTAACACACTGTTACCAACAGACATAATAGACTGACATATTGACCAGATAAATACTCTTTAACAGTCTGAAAAGATAGATTGATTCCTTCAAATTTTCACATTTCACTCCTTGTATTTGAGACAAAGTCACAACTTGTCTGTTTGATTTAGAGAGATAATACCTATACCCATTTGTAGCAGATAGATGGAAGCTGTTTCTATCACATGTTGAATGTATAGCTCAAACAATCCCCGGTCTCCCCTACAGTACAACTCTCTGGTCATCAAACTCTCAATAGGTCTCATGAAATTATCGCAGGTAAACAAGGCAAGTCACACAGCAGGCTATGTGACAGTGGTCGGATTATATTACATTTAATCCGTTAACCTGCGCACAATGTCAACACTCACCTTCCCTCCACGACTGCGTATTTTCTCCAAAGCAAAAGTTCTAAAACCAGGTAGCTTATTAGATATATCTGTCATAGCTATATTCCCGTGATAGTACATCGATACTTGTCCCCTCGTTGAAGTTATTGCAGGTTCGTCCGACTTCAAATAATTTGCTAAAGTTTATGGTTCGCGAGAGTTTTACTTCTGGGTAACCATGATTAGGTTTCGGGTTATGTTGGCAAACCATCTAATGACAGAATATTACGTTTAGGCAACATAAACTACAGACGCGGGCGCACCAAGAATGATCATTTCCAATGACAATGTAAGAATTCTAAGAAATTACTCACAGGATTGTGACTCACCGAAGGTTTACACACTTTGCAGAAAAGGATAGAACCTTAATCCGTCCGACACGGTGTGGGTGGAGCTGCCGTGAACCCACTTGCTCTGGGAGACCTGTAAAGTTACGAAGAGGCTATGTATCCTGCCCGGCACTTGTTCAAGGTATTAGAAAGTAGCAGCCTGGTCTCATAGAATAGACGTAAGATAGTAAAAATAAATCCGGGACTCTCAAATTATACTGTACAAAAAACATGTAAAGTGTTGGTCCCATGTTTCATGAGCTGAAATAAAAGAGCCCAGAAATGTTCCATATGCACAAAAAGCTTGTTTCTCTCAAATGTTGTGCACAAATGTGTTTACATCCCTGTTAGTGGGCTTTCTCCTTTGCCAAGGTAATCTAAAATGTGCAGTTTTGTCACACAACACAGATGTCTCAAGTTTTGAGAGAGTGTGCAATTGGCATGCTGACTGCAGGAATGTCCACCAGAGCTGTTGCCAGATAATTGAATATTCACTTCTCTACCATAAGCTGCCTCCAATGTCGTTTTAGAGAATTTGGCAGTACGTCCAACCAGCCTCACAACCGCAGACCACGTGTAACCACGCCAGCCCAGGACCTCCACATCCGGCTTATTCACCTGCGGGAACGTCTGAGACCAGCCACCCGGACAGCTGATGAAACTGAGGAGTATTTCTGTCTGTAATAAAGCCCTTTTGTGGGGAAAAATGTATTCTGATTGGCTGGGCCTGGCTCCCCAGTGGGAGCCCTCCCAGGCCCACCCATGGCTGCGCCCCTGCCCAGTCATGTGAAATCCATATATTAGGGCCTGATTTATTTATTTCAATTGACTGATTTCCTTATATCAACTGTAACTCAATAAAATCGTTGAAATTGTTGCAAGTTGTGTTTATATTTTTGTTCAGTATAGTATGATATGTTACGTTTGGTATGGTTACATAAGACAGAAGGTTACTTACTTCAGGCAAAAACGAAAGTAGGGCGGAGGGCATATAATGGGAACGTCTAGTAACCTAAAGGTTGTGTGTTCGAATCTCATCACGGATCTTAGCATTTTAGCTAGTTAGCAACTTTACAATGAATTACTACTTTTTCGCTACTTTGCAACTACTTAGCATGTTAGCTAACCCTTCCCCTAACGCTAACCTTAACCCTTTAACCTAACGCCTAACCCTAACCTTAACCCTAACCTTAACTCATAACCCTAACCCTTAGCCTAGCTAGCCACCTAGCTAATGTTAGCCATCACAAATTGGAATTCGTAAAATATCATACGTTTTCCTTAATCATAACATATTGTAAGATTGTAATTCCTAACATATCATAAGCAATGGATGATGGAAATCCACAAATTAATACATACCATATGAAATGTAACATATCATACTAACTGGAGTGCACAATGTATAGGACATCTTCCAATAATGACTCAATAACTGAATGATCAATTATTTTCCATAGGTTCCTTGGATCATAGTCCTAAATCATGATAGCTGGTAATTTTTACAGGGTGAATTTGGTGTCCATGCTTTAATTGACATGTCTTGCACTATTGTATAATTTCCATCACTTAGCATTTCAACTGGTCTCCTTGATGATGTCTATGGTACCTCCAAGAATCAGGATGGCTGCCCTTCGCAGGTGCCATCTAGCACCAACCCCTGCTACAGCTCTGAGGCAGTGAGCCAACACCAGGCACAGGGAGGGAGTGACATCCAGCAGGAGATCTATTCCAGGCCTAACAGCCACAGATTAACCCCTGGTTTGGGAGATGATTGCGTCAGGTCCCTCTAATCTTGTGTAATTGACAAGTGGAGTTAATTTACTTCAGCATCTTGTAACATAAGTAGGTGACCAGAGAAGGTTAGGTGGGTCTACACACTCTCTGTGAGTCTCTGTCCGTCTCTGAGCGCACTATGCTGTAGATTAACTGCAATGATTTATAAGGGGGTTTATAAGGAATTTATACTGTTAATTGTAAGTTTATTGATTGTTTTCTAACTGTTTATTACAGATTTATAAACTATGGTTGAAATTGTGTGACTGTCACTGGAGAAAACCCCCAGATATCTAAATCCTAGTCAAGTGGAGAGATACAGAGCTTGTGGCCGATTTTCATCCACCAGAGGATGCTATTGCCTTCTGTAGCTCACACATCTAACTTGAGGACCTCTCTCTACATTTGTCCAGTTCCAAATGTAAACTAGTCCCTACTAGACACAACATCTGAAAGGACTGGCCATGTGTGTAAGCAATATGATGAAAATTACACCTATCATTTATGCACTAATTGTCTACACAAACTCCATTCATTAGTGTAGTGGTCTTCAATCATGATTCGAAATACCCACAGTGTGTGAAGGCTTTTGCTGTAGCCCAGCACTAACACACCTGATCCCTCTAATAATATCAACTAACCCCTTGATTAGAATCAGATATGTTAGTACTGGTGTGGAACAAAAGCCTGCTCAGTGGGTCTTCAGGGACAGGATTGAAGAACACTGCATAAATGGGATCAGAATGAACTATATCAGTATATCTTTACACCCTTTCACGCCTTCCAGACAGGCACTAAACTACTGTACCAGAGTTTGTACAGTAAATCACATCTTTGAGTGGGTTTGGCCATAGTCTGTGATAGTAAAACAGCTGAACGTTGCATCAGAATGCAGAGCAGTTACTGAGGTCTTACATCATAATACCCCCACACTGTGAACCGCTTCCTCAAAGCAGAGAACTCAGATTTGAGAGAAAAGTTAAGGCTTGCTGAAAAATTGTCTCTTGGGGATAAGGTGTCTCTTGGGGATGCTCCTCGGCTTCAATACATGATAACTTTGAGCTTTAACCCCCCCCCCGGTGCACGTTTTGGCTTTTGCCCTAGCACTACACAGTTGATTCAAATAACCAACTCATCATCAAGCTTTGATTATTTGAATCAGCCGTGTAGCGCTAGGGTAAAAACCAAAACATGAACCCCTGGGAGGCCCCAGGACCGAGTTTGGGAAACACTGTTCTAAATTGATGGTTATTTTACGGATAAAATAACTAATGGTTCTCGCAAACAAAACAATTATTTATTTAATACATAAAACATGTTTTTTAACTCCCTTATTAATGAGTTAATTTAATTGAATAAGTGAAGCTAAGGTGCCGAAACCAGTTTTTCTCATGAATACTTATTTTCACCCCTCCATGATCTGTGTCTCCACCCCTATGCTACGTGTTATTTCTGGATGTGGAAACAAGGCAGGCCGTCACAGGAAGCTGGACAACATGGAGACGGATGCACATCCTGTTCCACTGCCCCTTTTTCCTACTGTATGTTGATGGGATTCCCATGCTGCTATTGTTGCTATTTTTACATGCATCTTCACATGCAATAATGTGCAGGCAGTGACCAAAGTGAGCTATGAAGTCCTCTGTGATGGTATATATAATCCAGTCATCCAATAATGATAGAGAACATTGTGTTTCCCTTTGCCTATAAAATCTTAGTTGGAGACCGCACTATATAGCCCTTTATATACTGTACACAGCCTTACCACAATGAAACCATTCACGGACTGGTCTGTAAGAATGTGTAGAAATGTGAGGAAAAGCCACAAGATGTTATCAACCATTACAGTATCTAAAGGTCTGTTCCATCAAGTTCACCATTATGTATCTCCCATCTGCCGTTAATCAATAACAGTGAGTTTGAGTTTAATAGAATATATCTGAACTGTGCAGATGTTCAAAGTCCCATCTCTTGGTGAGCTTTAGAAAGAGCCTTAGCAGCAGAGTTAATTATAGCTGCGTAACCCCATCTGCATGCAAAACCAAACCAATGCTGCCCTCAAGCAGTATATCAGGCCAACCCGTTCTCATGAGACAAAGAACCAGTGAGGAATTTAGTTATATAATACAAAAGCACTAAACATGTAGCTGAAAGCTATGCTTTTAATGGTGAGGTTGGAGATGTGGTGTGGGGTTACTTTTTTCATCCTCAGACGAATGATGGTTCTATGTAAGTTGTTCTTTAATCTAAACATCAACAGAACATGCTTCTTATACATAGCCTTTTCACTCTAGCAGTGCTGAGGCGTAGCCAATGTAATGTGACCTAATTTCTAACATGATGTCACAAATTCCTTGGCACCAAACACTGGGCTACTGTGGCATGTTGAGTGATTTCCTGAACTTTATTGCTGTTCAGTAGAAACATTACTATGTTTTAGAGTGCCTAAATGAGTGCCTTTTAGACAGGGAATAATCGGATATACTGCAAGTCCACAGAGAAAAAATTGTGCCCATTTTAGGGAAAAGAGAGTCAAACTAAATTATGTGCAGTTAGACACCAGGGCATGGCTAGGCATTGAATGGACACATCCCCCTCCTGCATCCCACGCTACCAGCCTCGCAAATCAGACAGACACAGCCAAAACTTTCACAACTAGCAAGCAAACTTTACTAATCATAACAATTATAATACCGAACTACTTTCTACACCCTAAAAATAATTATTCTTCAGCCTCATGGAAATTGAGATTTTCAATGACCTACTTAGAAAAGTTTCAACCTGAACTTTTGAACTTCTCTGCAGCTCTGTTTTGCAGTAGGGCTATGGTAAATAATGTTGCATGGTCTAAAACTGTGTACAGTATATTATTACAGTAGCATCATTTTAGAATACAGAACTATGAACTTTACAGAAACTCTGCCAGATGTCTGTCTGCAGTGTGAATGAGAGCTCAGTGTGTCTCAGGCTTTAGGACCTGGAGGGGGAAAGTCCCTCTTCGCATAGCTGCTCCACAGTAACAGGATACAGTGGGAGGGCCCAGCTCAGCTCACTGTGCATAGAAAATCACTGCACCTCATTTAAATACTCCTTTTCCCAACTTCCAGAAATTAATTTCCCACGGTTTATAGACCAGCTGAAGATCTGTCCGTGTGGAAGCTGAGAGAGAAACTAGAGTAAAACTGCTGAAAGAGCCTGGTAAGTTAAAGGGGGATGAGATGGGAGTGAGAGGGGAAGGGATATTCACTGAACTGTGTTAACTGCAGGAAAATGTCTGACCAGGAATGTGAAAAGTCCCTCCATTTTGGGTTTAGGGTTATAAAATGCCTTTAGAGAATGTAGTGCTGCATTAGAATACAGCTTGATGTCGTTGAGCATTTTGTAGGCCAGCTGAATGGAAAAGATGCATGCATGTGAAAAGTTGTCAGGCTAAAACATACTTCTTCCTCCATCTTCAGTGTTCAGACTTAGTTCATGGATCACATAACAGTGAAAATGCTGTGATGATCAAATTAAAGTGATTGTCATTTGAGTGGCAATGCTGCTTTGAACTGTGCCATGTCTGTAGAGTAGGCCTATCTTATTAATAATGGCCCCACCCAGCAACATACTATTTGTGCTCTGATCTAACTCACAGTTTCCTCTGCCAGGGGGCATTGCTCTTTACTTGGTGGTAGAGCGTGTCGAGACTCGAGAAAGCATCCGATCGATTACGCAGAGGGAAATGAGCTGTGTAATTTATAAACATATGTTTAGACAGATATTAATGATGATGAAACTTGAAAATCCCTCCTCCTCTAGACTTTCTCTTACACTGTGGCAGTGCTGATTGGTCAGTTTTTTGTCCAATAAGTTGAGACCGTCTTTGCCAGCATTTGTACGTGCCAGGATGTTTCTTAGTTATGGCTTAAAAATACATTGAATTAAGGTGTGCTGTGATTTGAAATGATACATGCATGCAGAATCCAATTGATAGATATAATGCAAACTGAGAATGTATTGAAATCATCTGTACTTCCAACAAAACTTTGAAAAGCATCGTCCCTTTAGTACAGAAATGACAGCCTGAGTAAGCTGAAAGATCAAACTTTCTGTTAAGACAGTGAAACATTTGAAACCTCACACCTGCTTAAAAGGTCACTCATTCCAGGCCTCAGAGGATGCATACAATCCTTTTGTTTAGATTCTGCAGCTAAGTCTGATCCTGTTGCACACTTGTCTGTGTAGTCCTCCTGCAGGGCAAAAAAAAAAGTGATTGGTCCACCAGATGAAGCGAGAGCTTAATTGTAATATCGTAGGCGTTCTACAGCTGCAGTGTCAACATGGCTCTTGAGTCTTGCCTTGAACTTGACATGGTCAAACCTGCTCTCAGATTCTCCACCAATGAATTCTGGTCTATAATTACATTACAGACTGCATAATGAAAGCTTAGTATACCACACAGCATGTCCATTCTGCATCATCCAGGATTAATAAAGGAAGAGTGGTATCCCACTTGAATCTCAGCAAAGGGTTGGGGAAGTGCGTTATCTCCTTAACTTGTGCTATCACCGGCGAGAGCAATGAGAGAAGTCCCACAAAAGGTTTTCTGTTGTCAAAATCCAGGGCAAATTTCATTTAATTTGCCTCTGACATTAAGGATTTGAGACTCTGTTGCTCTGTAATTGCTCTGATGCTCTATAAGTAAATCCACTGTCAAAATCGAACACATAAATCCTGTCTGTTTTCATGTCCCCTCTCAGGTCTCTACTGATCGTTCTGACACTATGTGGGTGACTAACCTGGTAGCCATGGCCCTACTGGCCACCACAGCCTTTGCTGCTACTGCCGCCTCGGCAGACAAGGTCCTAAGCAACCACGCCACCCTGCTGGCCGACAACAGCGCCAGCCTGGCCTTCAGCCTCTACCAGAACATGGTCAAGGAGAAGGACCTGGAGAACATCCTCATCTCCCCCGTCGTGGTGGCCTCTTCCCTGGGCCTGGTGGCCCTCGGGGGCAAGGCCTCCACCGCCTCCCAGGTAAAGACCATGCTGAGTGCCGACAAGATGAAGGACGAGCAGCTTCACGCCGGCCTGGCAGAGCTCCTGGAGGAGGTCAGCAACTCAAAGACCCGCAACATCACCTGGAAGATCAGCAACCGCCTCTACAGCCCCAGCTCGGTCAACTTTGCAGATGCCTTTGTCAAGAGCAGCAAGAAGCACTACAACTATGACCACACTAAGATCAACTTCAAGGACAAGAAGAGCGCTGTGAAGTCCATCAACGATTGGGCAGCCAAATCCACCGACGGCAAGCTGCCCGAGGTCACCAAGGATGTGGAGAAGACCGATGGGGCCATGATCATCAATGCCATGTTCTTCAAACGTGAGTTCTCTCTTACAAAGCACCAGAATTTGGTAGATACTCTTCTCTCTTTTGTCTTGTTTTTTCATTCATTCACATATTTACTAATTTACAGTAAATTGTCTTTTACTTTCTATCTGAACAGCCCATTGGGATGAACAGTTCCACCAAAAGATGGTGGACAACCGTGGCTTCCTGGTGTCCCGCTCTCACACTGTTGGTGTACCCATGATGCACCGCACAGGTCAATCAATTACAACATGTCGCTCAACATAATATCATACAGTACATTTAAACTGAACTGGGGTGTTTTCATTTCAGTGTGAAGGAATATGTACAGAAATGCTCTAGAAATGTATCTGAGTCTGTACTCATACTGGCTGTACCTGCAGGTCTCTACGGCTTCCACGAGGACACAGTGAATAAACTGTTCATCCTGAGCATGCCCCTGGCCCATAAAAAGTCCAGCCTGGTGTTCTTCATGCCCTACCACGTGGAGTCCCTGGAGAGGCTGGAGAAGCTGCTGACCTGCAAGCAGCTGGACGACTGGATGGGCAAGCTGAAGGAGACGGCTGTGGCTGTGTCTCTGCCAAAAGTCAGCATGGAAGTCAGCCACAACATCCAGGTACTGTAAAAACCTAGACACAGGTCATTGGTGAAAACCACATTTATTAAACTGTTTATGCAACTGAGATGCAAGTTTGAATAACATGTTAGTATACACTATAACTATACAGTACACATCCCTGATGCTCTTAGGTGGCTGAACTCCTTTACAATAAAGATCACTTGCTTTCTCTCAATTCAATTCAATTCAATTTAAGGGCTTTATTGGCATGGGAAACGTGTGTTAACATTGCCAAAGCAAGTGAAGTAGATAGTAAACAAAAGTGAAATAAACAATAAATATTAACAGTAAACATTACACTCAGAAGTTTCAAAAGAATAAAGACATTTCAAATGTCATATTATGTATATATACAGTGTTGTAACAATGTGCAAATAGTTAAAGTACAAATGGGAAAATAAATAAACATAAATATGGGTTGTATTTACAATGGTGTTTGTTCTTCACTGGTTGCCCTTTTCTTGTGGCAACAGGTCACAAATCTTGCAGCTGTGATGGCACACTGTGGTTTTTCACCCAGTAGATAAGGGAGTTTATCAAAATTGGGTTTGTTTTCGAATTCTCTCTCTCTCTCTCTCTCTCTCTCTCTCTCTCTCTCTCTCTCTCTCTCTCTCTCTCTCTCTCTCTCTCTCTCTCTCTCACAGAAACACCTTGGGGAGCTGGGTCTGACTGAGGCTGTGGATAAGACCAAGGCGGACCTGTCCAACATCTCTGGGAAGAAGGACCTGTACCTGTCCAACGTCTTCCATGCCTCTGCCATGGAGTGGGACACTGATGGGAACCCCATCAATACCAGCATCTTTGGCACCGATAAACTGAAAAATCCCAAGTTGTTCTATGCTGACCATCCCTTCATCTTCCTAGTGAAGGACACCAAGACCAACTCCATCCTCTTCCTTGGCAGACTGGTCCGACCTAAGGGCGAGAAGATGAGAGATGAATTATAACAACTTTGAGTCTTAGGTGAAGTGTTTTTGTATGCACGGGTGTTACAGTGTGTTTGTGTCTGTGTGTGTGTGTTTGTATTTTCCTATGCAAAGAGAGGAGAGGGAGAAAATGAATTGTACGTCTTATACCTCAAGAGTACATTCCCATTTGATCATTTATGTGCCAACATTCGTGCCTGTTGTTCACAATCCATGATTCAGAAATATATTTTTGTGTATTTTGTCCTGTGTTGTAAGAAACAAAGCATTGTGTACTCCAAATAAACATAAACTTCACCTTAACATGGTATCATCATCTAGCCTGCAATCCAAACTGAATATCATCCCGTTTCACAAAAGAGAGCAATATTCAGTTTGGATTCCAGGCTAGTTAGTAGTCACCATCACAACGTGGCATGTTTGAGTATTTTAATTAAGGGCAGATCACAGGATGGATACTTACATTAAGTATGATCTCCCAGACTATTGCCTTAAATATAAAATCAGCATTCCTCTCAGGGTTTCCACTCCTATCTCTCTGTCTGTTAGTCTGGGATCCCAACTGAATGCATGCTCTGTTTCACTATTGTTTCACTTCACTTTGAATTCCAGACTATTTGTTTGTACCAGTTTACTTGAGATTAAGTCAACATCAAATTACTATTGTCGGGGTATTCAAATGTGCTGAGCAAGTAAACTGTTTCTGTTTTCTTTACAGGTTTTGCTATGATTACCGTGTACCCGTCACCAAATATAACATTTTTAGTTAGTGAAATTCGTGTGGGTTCCAATATCTTTAATGTTTAAAGTACAATTATTTTTTTCACAAGCTTTTTCACAATCTTACTACCTGGTGCTAGCCTATTGTTCACTCCCCCCAAAGCACATTAATCTATGACCCAGGGGACGCGCCTCTGTTTGTTACTCTGTTTGGCTTTTTACTGATCCGCACTGAAAGCACTGCTCTGTACTCTTTAGCTAACTAACCTCTGAGTGAAAGAACGAAAGGCGATATCTGTGGAAGACTTTTGATTGATCAGCCTAGCCCTGTCTCAACACTGTCACGTTTGCCACAAAAAAATAAGCTTTTTTGGAACAATGGAATGGTATGAGATAGTTACAAGTTTTCTCTTTTCCAATAAAATTATAAAACAAAATAATGTTGTAATGTGACTTGGTTCGAGGGTGAACTTATGGTGACTACTAGGATGGAATGGCAGGGATTGTGAGGTCAAGCGCAGGAGCCAATAGGATTTTCCAACTGATTGGCCTAAAGGAATTCCAGCTATGGGACTTTAAAAAGTTCACAAGGAAGGACAGATGTGCTACCAGAGGAAATTCATACCTTTGAAATGTTATGCTAAAACACCATGTACTGTACTGTGAATGGCTTTGCATAACAGTGCATGTCATACTCTCCAGTGCCACATCTCCAAACCGTGACAACCTATGCATATGTCTATAGCTGCTACTGTGTCCGGATCATAGCCTTATATAATTATTGGTCAGACGGAGTGGGATGCCATAGGCAAAGAAGCCCACAGGATTCACACCATGGGCCAATTGAGTGTTATGGGATCATTCACATATTATTGGACCCAAGTTAGGTTTGCATCCTGCGGCTCTCTGTAAGATTATCAGGTCAGCCAGTTGTTGGCATTCAATGAGTTTCTCCTACACATTTTACATCTGACATTTTAGTCATTTAGCAGACGCTCTTATCCACAGCGACTTACAGTTAGTGAGTGCATACATTTACATGAAATATGTTGCTACTGTAGTAATTCATTAATGAGTTATTACACAGGTATAATAGCAAGTGTTTCCTAGTTGGTCAAAGGAGTAAATCTAAATCTAAGTCCATGTATTTTATAATTGTAATAGGCTCCATGCATGCCTATCTGTAATCATGTGGCACTTGGGATCATTTAGGTATCTCTCGCCATCTAGTGGCTTACATTGTAGGCAGACAAAATGTAACTCATGGGCACAATAGGCCTACTATGATTTATCCCTTAGATCAAGAATAAGTATTGTTTTGCTTACATTTATATTTTTAAAATTGCGGATAAAATGTATCCAGCATGTATTTTTTTCATACAAATTAAAATGATGAAAAATGCTTTTGACACATCAATCTCATGAAACGTGTTCTTTCAGGGCCTGGACATATTTTTAGTTTATTTCTGAGTGTTGTTGAGCATCGGTCCTGCAGGCTGGCTTTTGCATAAATGCACCATGGCACGAGGCCACAAGCCTCTGCTCCAAAGTAATCGGACAAAAAAATATCAGAAAAGATGGAGGGTTGAAACTAGGCGGTACGGGTACACTGCTTGAGTCACAGTGGTTACACCGAAGGGACTGGCAAAATGTTAGGGAAGGGGGATACGTAGTCAGTTGCACAACTGAATGCATTCAACCAAATGTGTCTTCCGCATTTAACCAAACCCCTCTGAATCAGAGAGGCGCGGGGGGCTGCCTTAATCGGCGTTCTTGCCATCGGCGCCCAGGGAGATGTTGTTGGCATTTAATCAACCATATTCAATCAATTTTATTTTTAAAATGTTACATCAGCAGAACTCACAAAGTGCTATACAGAAACCCAGCCTAAAATCCCAAACAGCAAGCAATGCAGATGTAGAAGCACAGTGGCTAGGAAAAACACCCTAGAAAGGCAGAAACCTAGGAAGAAACCTAGAGAGGAACCAGGCTCTGAGGGGTGGCCAATCCTCTTCTGAGTGCGCTGGGTGGAGATTATAAGAGTACATGGCCATTAAGGCCAGATTGTTCTTCAAGATGTTCAAATGTTCATAGATGACCAGCAGGGTCAAATAATAATCACAGCAGTTGTAGAGGGTGAAACAGGTCAGTACCTCAGGAGTAAATGTCAGTTGGCTTTTCATAGCCGAGCATTCAGAGAGAGTCGAAAACAGCATGTCCGGGACAAGGTATCACGTACGGTGAACAGGTCAGGGTTCCATAGGCAGAACAGTTGAAACTGGAGCAGCAGCACTATCAGGTGGACTGGGGACAGCCAGGAGTCATCAGGCCAGGTAGTCCTGAGGCATGGTCCTAGGGCTCAGGTCCTCTGGGAGGGGAGGGAGAGAGAGAGAATTAGAGGGAGCATACTTAAATACACACAGCACACCGGATAAGACAGGAGACTTACACCAGATATAACATTTTACCCTATCCCCGCAGCACATACAGTGGCTTGCGAAATTATTCACCCCCCTTGGCATTTTTCCTATTTTGTTGCCTTACAACCTGGAATTAAAATGGATTTTTGGGGGGTTTGTATCATTTGATTTACACAACATGCCTACCACTTTGAAGTCAATACTTTGTAGAGCCACCTTTTGCAGCAATTACAGCTGAAAGTCTCCTGGGGTATGTCTCTATAAGCTTGGCACATCTAGCCACTGGGATTTTTGCCCATTCTTCAAGCCAAAACTGCTCCAGCTCCATCAAGTTGGATGGGTTCTGCTGGTGTACAGCAATCTTTAAGTCATACCACAGATTCTCAATTGGATTTAGGTCTGGGCTTTGACTAGGCCATTCCAAGACATTTAAATGTTTCCCCTTAAACCACTTGAGTGTTGCTTTAGCAGTATGCTTAGGGTCATTGTCCTGCTGGAAGGTGAACCTCCGTCCCAGTCTCAAATCACTGGAAGACTGAAACAGGTTTCCCTCAAGAATTTCCCTGTATTTAGCGCCATCCATCATTCCTTCAATTCTGACCAGTTTCCCAGTCCCTGCCAATGAAAAACATCCCCACAGCATGATGCTGCCACCACCATGCTTCACTGTAGGGATGGTGTTCTCGGGGTGATGAGAGGTGTTGGGTTTGCGCCAGACATAGCGTTTCCTTGATGCCCAAAAAGCTCAATTGTAGTCTCATCTGACCAGAGTACCTTCTTCCATATGTTTGGGGAGTCTCCCACATGGCTTTTGGCAAACACCAAATGTTTGCTTATTTTTTTATTTAAGCAATGGCTTTTTTCTGGCCACTCTTCCGTAAAGCCCAGCTCTGTGGAGTGTACGGCTTAAAGTGGTCCTATGGACAGATACTCCAATCTCCGCTGTGGAGCTTTGCAGCTCCTTCAGGGTTATTTTTTGTCTCTTTGTTGTCTCTCTGATGATTAATGCCCTTCTTGCCTTGTCCGTGAGTTTTGGTGGGCAGCCCTCTCTTGGCAGATTAGATGAGGTGCCATATTCTTTCAATTTTTTTATAATGGATTTAATGGTGCTCCGTGGGATGTTCAAAGTTTCTGATATTTTTTTTATAACCCAACCCTAATCTGTACTTCTCCACAACTTTGTCCCTGACCTGTTTGGAGAGCTCCTTGGTCTTCATGGTGTCGCTTGCTTGGTGGTGCCCCTTGCTTAGTGGTGTTGCAGACTTTGGGGCCTTTCAGAAGAGGTGTATATATACTGAGATCATGTGACAGATCATGTGACACTTATTTAACTAATTATGTGACTTCTGAAGGTAATTGGTTGCACCTGATCTTATTTAGGGGCTTCATAGCAAAGGGGGTGAATACATATGCACGCACCACTTTTCCGTTATTTACTTGTTCAAATTTTTTCAAATACGTTTTTTTATTTTTTTCGTGTATGTCCATTACATGAAATCCAAATAAAAATCAATTTAAATTACAGGTTGTAAATGCAACAAAATAGGAAAAACGCCAAGGGGGATGAATTCTTTTGCAAGGCACTGTACATGTTACAAGCGACCACCATAGTCCCTGTGCCCAAGAAAGTGAATGTAACCTGCCTAAATGACTACCGCCCCATAGCACTCACGTCGTTAGCCATGAAGTGCTTTGAAAGGCTGGTCATGGCTCACATTAACACCATCATCCCGGAAACCCTAGACCCACTCCAATTCGCATACCGCCCCAACAGATCCACAGATGCTGCAATCTCTATCGCACTCCACACTGCCCTTTCCCACCTGGACATAAGGAACACCTATGTGAGAATGCTGTTCATTGACTACAGCTCAGCGTTCAACACCATAGTGTCCACAAAGCTCATCACTAAGCTAAGGACCCTGGGACTAAACACCTCCCTCTGCAACTGGATCCTGGACTTCCTGACAGGCTGCCCCAAGGTGGTAAGGGTTGGTAACAACACATCTGCCATGCTGATCCTCAACACGGGGGTCCCTCAGGGGTGCGTGCTTAGTCTCCTCCTATACTCCCTGTTCACCCACGACTGCGTGGCCAAGCATCATTACGTTTGCTGACGACACAACGGTGGTAGGCCTGATCACCGACAATGATGAGACAGCCTATAGGGAGGAGGTCAGTCACCTGGCAATGTGGTGCCAGGACAACAACCTCTCCCTCAACGTAAGCCAGACAAAGGAGATGATCATGGACTACAGGAAAAGGAGGGCCGAACACGCACCCATTCACATCGACGGAGCTGTAGTGGAGAGGGTAGAGAGTTTCAAGTTACTTGGTGTCCACATCACCAACAAACTATCATGGTCCAAACACACCAAGAACGTCGTGAAGTGGACTATTTTGTGTATGTCCATTACATGAAATCCAAATATAAATCCATTTAAATTACAGGTTGGAATGCAACAAAATAGGAAAAACGCCAAGGGGGGTGAATACTTTTGCAAGGCACTGTAGACTATTGCAGCATAGATACTGGAGGCTGAGACGGGGGGGGGGGGGGGGGGGGAACACTGTGGCCACGTCCGACGATGCACTCGGACAGGGCCAACCAGGAAGGATATAACCCCACCCACTTTGCCAAAGCACAGCCCCCACACCACTAGAGGGATATCAACAGACCACCAACTTACTACCCTGAGACAATGCTGAGTATAGCCCACAAAGATCTCCTCCACCGCACAAGACCGAGGGGGCGCAAAACCGGACAGGAAGATCACGTCTCTCATCACGTGACTCAACCCACTCAAGGGACGCACCCCTCCTAGGAACGGCATGGAAGAGCACTAGTAAGCCAGTGACTCAGTCCCCGTAATAGGGTCAGTGGCAGAGAATCCCAATGGAGAGAGGGGAGCTGGCCAGGCAGAGACAGCAAGGGCGGTTCATCGATCCAGTACCTTGCCGTTGACCTTCGCACCCCTTGGCCAGACTACATTCAATCATAGGACCTACTGAAGAGATGAGTCTTCAGTAAAGACTTAAAGATCGAGACCGAGTCCGCATCACTCACATGGATAGTCAGAATATTCCATAAAAATTGAGCTCTATAGGAGAAAGTCCTGTTTGCTTAGAAATTCTAGGGACAATGAGGAGGCCTGCGTCTTGTGACCGTAGTGTACGTGTAGGTATGTACGGCAGGACCAAATTGGAGAGATAGGTAAGAGCAAGCCCATGTAATGCTTTGTAGGTTAGCAGTAAAACCTTTAAATCAGCCCTAGCCTTAACAGGAAGCCAGTGTAGAGGCTAGAACTGGAGTAATATGATCAAATTTTTTGGTTCTATTCAAGATTCTAGCAGCCGTGTTTAGCACTAACTGATGTTTATTTAGTGCTTTATCCGGGTAGCCGGAGAGTAGAGCATTGCAGTAGTGTAATCTAGAAGTGAAAAAAGCATGAATTAGCTTTTCTGCATCATTTCTGGACAAAAAGTTTCAGATTTTTGCAATGTTACGAAGATGGAAAAAAGCTGTCCTTGAAATATTCTTGATATTCTTGATCGGCGTTACTCAGGGTCCAGAGTAACGCCGAGGTCCTTCACAGTTTTATTTGAGACGACTGTACAACCATCAAGATTAATTGTCAGATCCAACAGCAGATCTCTTTGTTTCTTGGGACCTAGGACTAGCATTTCTGTTTTGTCCGAGTTTAAAAGTAAAACATTTGCTGCCATCCACTTCCTTATGTCTGAAACACAGGCTTCCATGGTAGGCAATTTTGGGGCTTCACCATGTTTCATTGAAATTTAAGGCTGTGTGTCGTCCGCATAGCAGTGAAAGTTGTTCATTGACTATAGCTCAGCATTCAACACCATAGTACCCTCCAAGCTCATCATTAAATGGAGCGCCATTTCCGTTCCAATTTTCTGGAAGCTTGCTTCAGGGCTTGGGTATTTTCTGTATACCAGGAAGCTAATTTCTTGTGACAAATGTTTTTTGTTTTTAGGGGTGCGACTGCATCTAGGGTATTACACAAGGTTAAATGTAGATTCTCACTTAGGTGGTTTGTCACGGTTTCGGCCGAGGCTGCTCCTCCTCCTGGTTCGGGCAGGCTTCGGCGGTCGTCGTCCCCGGAGTACTAGCTGCCACCGATCTATGTTTCATGTTCGTTTGGTTTTGTCTTGATGTTGTACACCTGTGTCTTGTTAGTCCTCGTTAGTGTCCTATTTAGTTCTCATTGGTTGTGTTTGTCTTTGTGTGTGATTGCTCTTCTGTTTCGTGTTGGAGCTACTCATTTCCCTCCAGTGTTTTGGAGAGGTTCTTTTTGCACATGTTTGTGCGCCGTTTATTTGACGCCTGTGTGCGCCGTGTATTCGCCTTCGGGCTTATTGTGCTTATTTCTTTTCGTGAATATTGCACTAAAGTCTTTTGGACTGAGCCTCTGCGTCCTGCGCCTGATTCATGCACCACACCCACCTTCAGCACCCATTGACATGGTTAATCGATTTCTGTACTCCGACGTCCTTGGGTAGGTGGAGGGAGTCTGGAAGGGCATCTAGGAATCTTTGGGTTGTCCAAGAATTTATAGCACAGCTTTTAATGATCCTTGGTTGGGGTCTGAGTAGATTATTTGTTGCGATTGCAAACATAATAAGATGGTGGTCCGACAGTCCAGGATTATGAGGAAAAACATTTAGATCCATAATATTTATTCCACGGGACAAAACTAGATCTAGGGTATGACAGTGGCAATGAGCATGTCCGGAGGCATGTTGGACAAAACCCACTTAGTCGATGATGGCTCCATTACTGCCTTGCTCAAGGGATTCGAACCAGCGACCTTTCGATTACTGGCCCAATGCTCTTAACCGCTAGGCTACCTGTCATTATACTGCAGATGGGGGAAGCAGACAAAATAGCAAACTGTTAACAACAGTTTTTTAATAAAAGACTGTCTCTTGCGATTGCAACGGGATCTATCTAAAGCTATCGACTGAAAAAGTGCAACAAACGTGGTACAATTTGGCAAGAAAGGTGAGCATTTTACATGGCCTTCAAATCACCCAGAGAATGTGTCCAGAACTTTTAAAAAGTCAGGTAACATGTAGCACTTCTGAGGCTATGTTATGTCTATGGAGTTACATTTTTGTTATGTCTTTTTGTTGGCTTTTGAAACATTGTAACGGATAGCAGTCCTCTGAAACATTGTAACGGATAGCATATAATTTCAAAAACCTTGTAACGGATCAGTGATCACAAGCATACAATTTCTGTCCGTGATTCCCTGTTGTAGGCTAATGATCTGAACATGAGAGATTCCATAGCCTACACGGCTTACATACTACTGTGTTGCAATAAAGAATTTCATTTTTTTGTCAAGTGAATAATTTAATGGAGAATCCTTAATGCAGTTCCCTTTCATTTGATGACCAAAAAGGAACATCCATCTGTGAAGATGATAATACAATGGCCCATACACAACTTTTGCTCCTCAAAGAAAGGATACAGGATGTAGTTTTAATTAGTGATGCTGTGCACACATGTGAAATCAGATGGTGGTGGTGAGAGAATGGTAGAGCAGAGAAAGGAAAGGGATGAGGTAATTGTAGATGAGGTGATAACAACGGGTCTCCTCTATTGTAGTGAATTACTGGCCAACTCCACATCCATCTATAGAGGCTGTGAGAGGAGAAATGTTGTCAGGACAGTCAAGATAATGCACTCTGTATATGCACACAGTTTCAAATAAGTCTGTTAATTAATTAAATTAATTAATACTCGTCAAAGTCAAAGATAAGGGTGCGCTTAAGATACTGTGCCCATTTCCTAAATAAAACCAAAATGCATTTATTTTCTTAGTCATGCTGGCAACTAATGTGTCCCCCCAACATTTAGAACAAGAACCTCCCATTTGTATGTTCTCTCTAGCAATTTCACTGCCAAGTGTGGTTTAAGGTTTCCAAGTAGGTACAGTACCAGTCAAAAGTTTGGACACACCTACTCATTCAAGGATTTTTCTTTATTTGTACTATTTTCTACACTGTAGAATAATAGTGAAGACGTCAAAACAATGAAACTATAAACACATATGGAATCATGTAGTAACCAAAAATGTGTTAAACAAATTAAAATGTGTTTTATATTTGAGATTCTTCAAATAGCCACCCTTTTCCTTGATGACAGCTTTGCACACTCTTGGCATTCTCTCAACCAGCTTCATGAGGTAGTCACCTGGAATGCATTTCAATTAACAGGTGTGCCTTCTTAAAAGTTAATTTGTGGAATTTATTTCCTTCTTAATGCGTTTGAGCCAATCAGTTGTGTTGTGACAAAGTAGGGGGGGGGGGGGGGGGGGGTATACAGAAGATAGCCCTATTTGGTAAAAGACCAAGTCATATTATGGCAAGAACAGCTCAAATAAGCAAAGAAAAATGACAGTCCATCATTACTTTAAGACATGAAGGTCAGTCAATACGGAGAATTTCAAGAACTTTTAAAGTTTCTTCAAGTGCCGTCACAAAAACCATCAAGCGCTATGATGAAACTGGCTCACATGAGGACCGGCACAGGAATGGAACACCTAGAGTTACCTCTGCTGCAGAGGATAAGTTCATTAGAGTTACCAGCCTCAGAAATTGCAGCCCAAATAAATGCTTCACAGAGTTCAAGTAACAGACACATCTCAACATCAACTGTTCAGAGGGGACTGTGTGAATCAGGCCTTCATGGTCGAATTGCTGCAAAGAAACCACTACTAAAGGACACCAATAATGAGAAGAGACCTGCTTGGGCCAAGAAACACGAGCAATGGGTCCAAATTTTAGATTTTTGGTTCCAACCACCGATTCTTTGTGAGACGCGATGTGAGTGAACGGATGATCTCCGCATGTGTATTTCCCACCGTAAAGCATGGAGGAGGAGGTGTTATGGTGTGGGGGTGCTTTGCTGGTGACACTGTCTGTAATTTATTTAGAATTCAAGGCACACTTAACCAGCATGGCTACCACAGCATTCTATAGCGATACGCCATCCCATCTGGTTTGGGCTTAGTGGGACTATAATTTGTTTTTCAACAGGACAATGACCCAACACACCTCCAGGCTGTGTAAGGGCTATTTTACCAAGAAGTAGAGTGATGGAGTGCTGCATCAGACGACCTGGCCTACACAATCCCCTGACCTCAACCCAATTGAGATGGTTTGGGATGTGTCGGACCGCAGAGTGAAGGAAAAGCAGCCAACAAGTGCTCAGCATATGTGGGAACTCCTTCAGGACTGTTGGAAAAGCATTCCAGGTGAAGCTGGTTGAGAGAATGCCAAGAGTGTGCAAAGCTGTCATCAAGGCAAAGGGTGGCTATTTGAAGAATCTCAAATATAAAATATATTTTGATTTGTTTAACACTTTTTTGTTTACTACATGATTCCATAAGTGTTATTTCATAGTTTTGATGTCTTCACTATTATTCTACAAAATAGTAACAATAAAGATAAACCCTTGAATGAGTAGGTGTGTCCAAACTTTTGACTGGTACTGTATATTCTTCAGAAAGAGAAAAGGAAAAAGGCCTTTAGACCTATGTGTGTACTACTACAACAGTTTGAGTGTACCAACTTTTTGATCTAATATGTAACCTAATAATACACCAAGTAATTTAATTGCTAATGCAAAAATACTAGGTGAATTTAGGAAGAGCTCATTCAAGTTCCAGAGTTCAGATAGGGTTGGTTGACTTACAGTATATGGAAGAGTTCAGTGAATAAGCCGTGCTCCTCCTGGTGCCCCATGCTGCCCCCTGGGCAGGTATTTCACCATGACGCCACAGAGTGTGCACACACACACACACACACACACACACACACACACACACACACACACACACACACACACACACACACACACACATATACACACACACACACATTTACACACACACACCACACCACACACACTGCACAGTTGATCCCTTCCAGGAGCAGAGACTGGGACAGGTGTGACCTCTCCGGTGGACATGATGAGACATCTGAGCAGTGTGATTTTCTCAAGAGCACAGGGCCACAAGAATGTCCAATGTGCTTTGTATTCACACTACCCTTGCCTTTGAATGACTCAACTCTTTTGCCAGTTCACTTCAACTATTTTGTGGGACTATCATTTGTTCCTCTTTGCATTCACATTGCTGTGTTTATAAAGGAACCAAGTTATTTTTTCAACATGAACTCTGGGTTTTTACAAAGTGCAGAACAAGCCATTCAATCAGAATGCGTTATCGGATAGCTAGATATACCTAAGTTAAAATATGAGACTACTAACATTGTCACGCCCTGACTCAAGGGACTCGTATATGTTGAGTCAGGGTGTGTATGTTCTATGTTGTATATTGCTATGTTGATGTTCTAGTATGTCTATTTCTATGTTGGCCGGTGTGGTTCCCAATCAGAGGCAGCTGTCGCTCGTTGTCTCTGATTGGGGACCATACTTAGGCAGCCTTTTGGCACTGGTTAGTTGTGGGATCTTGTTCCGTGTGAGGTATGTTGTTTGTCTACCTTGGACTTCACGTTTCGTTTCGTTTGTTGTTTTGTCGTGGTGTTTATTCAATATAAATAAACATGAATGCATATCACGCTGCGCCTTGGTCCTTCTCGTTCGTCAACGATCGTGACAGAAGATCCCACCAGACCTGGACCAAGCAGTGTGCCGAGGAGGAGCAGAGAGGATGGACTTGGCAGGAGATGAGAGAGGAGCTGGCAAGAAAGAGGGAGGCCCTGATCACGGTGGAGAGACAATCCCCCCCAAAAATTTTGGGGGGGCACACGGTGTGGACGACGAGGCAGCAGGAGGCCGCGACAGGGCGGTTCCGCTGGTTAGTAGAGGAGGCCACCAGATTAGGGGGGCCATTGGTTCAGAGGGAGCAGAAGGAAAGTGTAGAGGCACGGCGAGAGGAGCTGGTTAGGCAGCAGAAGGAGCGGGGGTTAATGAAGGAACCCAGTCCCGCTCCTCACACCAATCATGTGGTGCGTGTCGCCAGCCCGGCCCGGCCTGTTCCTGCCCCTCGCACCAAGCCAGTGGTGCGCGTCGCCAGCCTGGTCCGACCTGTTCCTGTCCCTCGCACCAAGCCAGTGGTGCGCATCGCCAGCCCGGTCCGGCCCGTGCCTGTTCCACCGGTGCCTGGTCCGGCACCGTTCAGCTGCTCCACTCCGGAGCCAGAGCAGTCCGCTCCACCGGGGTCAAGTCCAGATCCGGTCAGCGGCTCCACTCCGGAGCCAGAGCAGTCCGCTCCACCGGTGCCAAGTCCAGCTCCGGTCAGCGGCTCCAGTCCGGAGCCAGAGCAATCCGCTTCACCGGGGTCCAGTCCAGCTCCGGTCAGCGGCTCCACTCCGGAGCCAGAGCAGTCCGCTCTACCGGTGCCTGATCCAGCTCCGGTCAGCTGCTCCAGTCCGGAGCCTGTGCAGTCGGCTCCACCGGTGCCCGGTCCAGCTCCGGTCAGCGGCTCCAGTCCAGACCCAGACGCCAGCCCCTCTCCAGGTTCAGGGTCTCCCACACCAGGGTCCAGACATGGCTTGGCACTTCGTGGGAGGAAGGAGAGGGGAAGCAGCACGCCGAGGTCCAGACCAGACCAGGGGCGCAACAGGGAGGCGGAGAGTAAGTGGTCGTCACGCCCTGAGCCGGATCCACCTCCGAGGCGGAATGCCCACCCGGCCCCTACCCTGTTATGTTTATGTGGCGTGGTCGGAGTCCGCACCTTTGGGGGGGGGGTACTGTCACGCCCTGACTCAAGGGACTCGTATATGTTGAGTCAGGGTGTGTATGTTCTATGTTGTATATTGCTATGTTGATGTTCTAGTATGTCTATTTCTATGTTGGCCGGTGTGGTTCCCAATCAGAGATAGCTGTCGCTCGTTGTCTCTGATTGGGGACCATACTTAGGCAGCCTTTTGGCACTAGTTAGTTGTGGGATCTTGTTCCGTGTGAGGTATGTTGTTTGTCTACCTTGGACTTCACGTTTCGTTTCATTTGTTGTTTTGTCGTGGTGTTTATTCAATATAAATAAACATGAATGCATATCACGCTGCGCCTTGGTCCTTCTCGTTCGTCAACGATCGTGACAAACATGTACATTTGATTGGTAACAGAATAAATAGCAATAGAATAACTGCAGAATAAATAATGCTGTAATTGAAAATTGTACACTGCCCCTTTAAGAGCTAGAATAGATTTTGTTCCCCTATTACATTTAAGTCATTTAGCAGACGCTCTTATCCAGAGCGATTTACAGGAGCAATTTGGGTTAAGTGCCTTGCTTAAGGGCACATCGACAGATTTATCACCTAGTCGGCTCGGGGATTAGAACCAGCGACCTTTCGGTTACTGGCACAACGCTCTTACCCACTAAGCTACCTGCTGCCCTGTGTTGTGATTCTCACCAAATATGTTGTCTTCTCACACTATTCAAACCCCACAATCAATAAACAGTGTATGAAGCTCTCTTAGCCTATAGATCACATATTGCAAACAAATAATCTGAACTAAAAACTCCATACATTTTGGAATTTCTGTGCATCCTTGACAATCGCTAATCAATATCTAGAAACAGCACACATTTTTTTCAGCGAACTTGCACATCATCATCTTCTCTCTTTTGTTGCACCAATGTGAGGGTTTATGGTTAGCAGTAGTCTAGTGTGTGGTGCTGGAATAATGACAAGCGAACCTGGGGAGCTTTTCATTCACATTGTCCTAAAAAAGGGAACTGAACCACGGAATTCAAGTGAACCGAACTCAGACCACCTCTCGAGATTGTCTCCATTCGTTTTTTTTCTATTTTGAGGGGTCTGAATTCCATTTGGAGTGTTCACACTGCACAAAAAAGTAAGCGAACCGCACTGAGTTCACAAAACTTGTCTGAAAGGGACCACGCGTGAAAACAACTTAAGTTACAGTGACAGCCAGCATATTAGTACAAATATTTGCTAGTGTTAATTGATGATGATATTAGACTGATATATGTTCTTTTTTTAAATATTTAGTGGCTCTAAATGTAGTCCCTCCGTGTGAGATTATGAGAGATGCACACATGGTGGATGAATGAACACAGAGACGCTTGTATGATTTACAACCATCAGGTTAAGCCCCTGCTTCACTCACAGAGAAAGTTATTTACTCTGACCAAAATACCACAATTTCTACTGAAAACATACTTTCCTTACCATTTCATATCTCCCTTGACAAAAGAAATAGAAAAGGTTTTAACGTAAATTATCTCTGTGCATTTGAACATTTGATTGAACTTGACATTCAATTTATTCTAAGAGAAAAAGTGGTGATTTAAAGAGCGTAATAATGTAGGTCTGCTTGGTCAAATAAATAACCAAACTCTTGTGAAATACTTGAAGAGGAATGTAATGAATTAATTAAATGCTAACATAATTCATTAAAACATTTTGCGTCTTTGCAATGTCCAGTCTCCTGGGTGTGAGGGTTTGGTTCTTGCTCATCCTCCACTACGTGGCTGCAGTGACGGACTGCCACCCGGGCTATCTCTGTGAAGTGGAGAGCTTCGGCCTGTTCAACAGCTTCAGTCTAACCAGGGTGGACTGTAGTGGGGTGGGCCGTGGTCATGGCCTGGTGGTCCCCATTTCCTTCCCCCTGGACCTGTCCTCCAGCGCCAACCAGACCATCGCTGACTCCATGCTCTCTGGGCCAGGATACACCACCCTGGTCATCCTGGACCTCAGCAACAACCTCCTCTCCAGACTCAACAGCAGCACCTTCTCCAGGCTGCGCTACCTAGGGACCATGGACCTGAGCCACAACACCCTAGAGGAGCTGGCCCCCAGCTGCTTCTTTGGCCTGCCCCTGGCTGATGTGGACCTGAGCAGCAACAGGCTCCAAGATCTCAGCCTGGAGGGTCACGGTGGGGTACCTCTCAACGTGGACCTGTCCAACGACCACGGTCATGACTAGGAATCCACAGGTGCTGAGCCCCCCTAACATCCAGAGCCTCAGTCTGGCAGGGAACCGTTTGAGGGCTGTGCACAAGCTGCAGGGCCTTCCACTGAGGATTATGAGTCTGGATGGCAACCTCATCCTCAGCATCGAGAGACACAGCTTCACAGGGCTGAGGGATCTGGCTTACCTGTCTCTCAGTGGGCTGTCTGAGCTCACCTCCATCCAGCCCCATGGTTTCAGTGAGCTGAGCTGCCTGCAGATCCTGGACCTGTCCCACAACAGCAGGCTGAGACCACTTAACCCTGAGGTGTTCAGCAGACTGGCTGCCTTACAGGAGCTCAACTTGTCCAACTCAGGGGGAGTGTCTCTGCCCAGCAACATCCTCCACCTTCTGCCCAGCATCAAGAGCATCGTTCTCAGGGAGAAGGTCAACTGTTGGAAGACCCAGTGACAGGGGCAGTTCCACAGACAGATACAAGGGGGGAGGAATTGACCTGTGATGTTAAAGGCATCGTTTTATGAGGCTGCCCGCCTTATCAGGATGGCCAGGTCAAAATGCAAAAGGTGGAGAAACAGTGAGGGACTCACGGTGAAACCAGATTACACAATAATCTATTTCAAAATTCTGTCATTAGATTTGTGCATCATCATCAAGGGTTGCACTCATTTACAAAATCTTGTTGTTTTTCCACTGCTTTAAGGGAGTGTGCAAAAAAATACCAGTGTAGAACAGTGGCCACAGAGCCTCTAAACCAATGTTATTATATATATTAGGCTGGCAACTGAACTAAACCTGCAGAGAGTTATGTCAAGAATGTTGTAGAAGGCTTACCATTCATCAGATGTTGGTTGACTTACTTTTCTCAAGTTCAAGCTGGTCCATCATAATACCATCTTGTTAACATCATGATGAAGATCTAGAAGGACAAAGACAGAAATTATTACCTGCACTTTATGCAGATGTGTTTTCAATCCCGCTACTATTTTGGGATGATTTCAATTTAACTAAATTGAACACTCATAAAATATTATCACGCATTCATGTCCATAAGAGTAATAATGTAATAAACCATTTTAGAGGACCTCATATTGTTAAACATTACAACAATTTATGCAGGCAAAAAAATACCTTGTGATTACATAACTTAACATTTTCTCCAGTATTTCATTGGACATATATTATGTTATGTCTAAGCCTTTCAACTATAGTTAATTACTGAAACAGAGACATTTATTTTCAATAAAATGAATGGACCACAATTTGTTCCACAACCTTTTCTGATCCCTCAACACAAGGTCCAGTCCGTCTTTGGTACAGTCAATAGCACCTTGTTAAAAATACAGTGGCTTGCGAAAGTATTCATCCCCCTTGGCATTTTTCCTATTTTGTTGCCTTACAACCTGGAATTAAAATGGATTTTTGGGGGGGTTGTATCATTTGATTTACACAACATGCCTACCACTTTGAAGATGCAACATATTTTTTATTGTGAAATAAACAAGAAATAAGTAAAAAATAAATAAAACTTCAGCGTGCATAACTATTCACCCCCCCAAAGTCAATACTTTGTAGAGCCACCTTTTGCAGCAATTACAGCTGCAAGTCTCATGGGGTATGTCTCTATAAGCTTGGCACATCTAGCCACTGGGATTTTTGCCCATTCTTCAAGACAAAACTAATCCAGCTCCTTCAAGTTGGATGGGTTCCGCTGGTTTACAGCAATCTTTAAGTCATACCACAGATTCTCAATTGGATTGAGGTCTGGGCTTCGACTAGGCCATTCCAAGACATTTAAATGTTTCCCCTTAAACCAGTCGAGTGTTGCTTTAGCAGTTTGCTTAGGGTCATTGTCCTGCTGGAAGGTGAACCTCTGTCCCAGTCTCAAATCTCTGGAAGACTGAAACAGGTTTCCCTCAAGAATTTCCCTGTATTTAGCGCCATCCATCATTCCTTCAATTCTGACCAGTTTCCCAGTCCCTGCCGATGAAAAACACCCCCACAGCATGATGCTGCCACCACCATGATGTTCTCAGGGTGATGGGAGGTGTTGGGTTTGCGCCAGACATAGCGTTTTCCTTGATGGCCAAAAAGCTCAATTTTAGTCTCATCTTACCAGAGTACCTTCTGCCATATGTTTGGGGAGTCTCCCACATGGCTTTTGGCAAACACCACTCTTCTGTAAAGCCCAGCTCTGTGGAGTGTATGGCTTAAAGTGGTCCTATGGACAGATACTCCAATCTCCGCTGTGGAGCGTTGCAGCTCCATCAGGGTTATCTTTGGTCTCTTTGTTGCCTCTCTGATTAATGCCCTCCTTGCCTGGTCCGTGAGTTTTGGTGGGCAGCCCTCTCTTGGCAGGTTTGTTGAGGTGCCATATTCTTTCCATTTTTTAATAATGGATTGAATGGTGCTCTGTGGGATGTTCAAAGTTTCTGATATTCTTTTATAACCCAACCCTGATCTGTACTTCTCCACAGCTTTGTCCCTGACCTGTTTGGTGCTGCTTGCTTGGTGGTGCTCCTTGCTTAGTGGTGTTGCAGACTCTGGGGCCTTTCAGAACAGGTGTATATTTACTGAGATCATGTGACAGATCATGTGACACTTAGATTGCACACAGGTGGACTTTATTTAACTAATTATGTGACTTCTGAAGGTAATTGGTTGGACCAGATCTTATTTAGGGGCTTCATAGCAAAGGGGGTGAATACATATGCACGCACCACTTTTCCGTTATTAATGTTTTAGAATTGAAACAAGTTATTTTTTTCATTTCATTTCACCAATTTGGACTATTTTGTGTATGTCCATTACATGAAATCCAAATAAAAATCAATTTCAATTACAGGTTGTAATGCAACAGAATAGGAAAAACGCCAAGGGGGATGAATACTTTTGCAAGGCACTGTAGATTGTTAGAATTTTGTTGACACCGTTTACAGAGTTGAGCAGCTCACACGTCATTTCACATAGCAGACATGACAAGCTGACAAGTGAGCTCTTCTCACTGCTGTCGTTTAGTCACTGGGTGTGTTCTGTCTGTCTTCTGTTTGTGTTTGAGCGCATGTGATAGACCTAGTCTTAGAATGAGAGTTGAGCTCAGATGCAGTTCCACTAATGTGGGGAGTGGACGACGGGATAATGTGACAGTGAGATGCTTAAGAAAAAAAGAGGAACAAGTTTATTATAGTTATTACCCATTCTTTACGCAAAGGTTGAAAGTTGAAATAGTTTAGGTTCAAATCAACTCTGACCCATTTGGCTCAGTCCAATCTCAAATGAAATGTTGTATCACCTTCCCTATGTGGTCTTTGACTAATGGACACATGAAAGCTGGCCATGTTTTGCCAATAATATGCACATCCTCTAGTTGTAGAGGGGACTTGAGATAATACATTGATATCTGATTTCCTTTTATCTTTGTACATGGGACTCCAATGAGTAAGTCAGTGGTCTGGTTTCAGTGTTTTCCGAAGAGAAGAGGAAAAAGCAGCACAGGCACTAACGCACAGGATGTGACGCGTTGAGCCACTTTTTGTGACCATTTCCATACAGGATTTACCCCAGTGTTTTACCCAAAAGGTTCAGTCCTAGCTATGGAAACACAATTCCCTGTGACATGTCTGGTCTCCATCTGTAAGTCACTTGTAGTAATTACATTCAAAGCAGAAGAAATAATCATTCTTGAAAACATGTTGCTCAAAGGATAGATTACCCTGATCTAGCTGAATTAAATTAAAATGTTTGGCTAAACATAGCAGTTGAATGAGGTGACATGGAGAGGATCTGTGTCTGCCCCATGTGCTCTCACTACTGGTGTCCCCCAGGGCTCGGTTCCTCTTCTCGCTATACACCAAGTCACTTGGCTCCATCATTGCTATGCGGATGACACTCAACTACTTTTCTCCTTCTCTGACACGCAGGTGGCGAAACGCATCTCTGCTTGCCTGGCAGAAATCTCAGCTTGGATATCGGCCCACCACCTCAAGCTCAACCACGACAAGACGGAGCTGATATTCCTCCCGGGGAAGGCCTGCCTGCTTCAAGACCTCTCCATCACGGTTGACAACTCCACGGTATCCTCCTCCCAGAGTGCAAAGAACCTTGGCGTGACCCTGGACAACACATTTTTACATTTTAGTCATTTAGCAGACGTTCTTATCCAGAGCGACTTACAGTTAGTGAGTGCATACATGTTTTATTTTTTATTTTTTTTATACTGGCCCCCCGTGGGAATCGAACCCGCAACCCTGGCGTTGCAAACGCCATGCTCTACCAACTGAGCACACCCTGTCGTTCTCTGCAAACATCAAAGCAGTGACTCACTCCTGCAGGTTCATGCTCTACAACATCCGTAGAGTACGACCCTTCCTCACACAGGAAGTGGTGCAGTTCTTAATCCAGGCACTTGTCATCTCCCGTCTGGACTACTGCAACTCGTTGTTGGCTGGGCTCCCCGCTTGTGCCATCAAAACTCTGCAACTTATTCAGAACGCCACAGCCCATCCGGTGTTCAACCTTTCCAAGTTCTCCCATGTCACCCCGCTCCACCGCACACTCCACTGGCTTCCAGTCGAAACTCGCATCCATTACAAGACCATGGTACTTGCCTACGTAGCAGCAAGAGGAACTGCCCCTCCCTACCTTCAGGCTATGCTCAAACCCTATACCCCAACCCGAGTACTCATTACTGCCACCTCTGGTCCCTTGGCCCGCCCACCCCTACGGGAGGGCAGCTCCCGCTCAGCCCAGTCAAAGCCCTTCTCTGTCCTGGCAACCCAATTGTGTTACCAGCTTCCCCCTGAAGCTAGTCCCTGCCCATCTTCCGAAAACATCTGAAACCCTACCTCTTCAAAGAGTATCTTAAATAATCCCACAGCCCTACTATTAGGACTTGAATAACACAGCCAGATTTCTATTTATTTTTTTCAGCAAAATTGAATTTGAGACATTGTGTCAATGACACTAATCTGCACTGGAAAAGTGTGTTAATGATCCTAGAGATTTGGGGTATTTCATATCCAGATGACCGCTTTGTCTATTATTTGTATAACTGGTCATCAAACACACAATTCGTTTTTGCTGTTTGTAGCCTATTTAAGAATATTGTATTCAACGACAAGTAGCACTTTTTTTTTTACGAATGTAGTTTAATACATTAAGATGATGAAGGATAGCCACATTGGTTTCTATGGTAAGGCAGCTATTCTGTCAACAGAAAGCCATTGACATTTGTTCAGCCATAGGGATCTCCTATGGGGACAGCCGAAGAACCCTTTTGGAAACCTTTTTTCTAAGAGTGTACCCGTAAACTGGTATTTCTGGCTAGTATGTCACAGCTTCATGCATCCTCTATTTGTACTGGTCATCTATATTTCCCAATAAATAAATAGAATACACTTAAAGGGGCAATCTGCAATTCAAACAATAACAAATCAGAACCCAGCCACTGTTTTGGTAAAGGGATGAGTGATGGGGCTGGAGAAATGTAACCGCTTTCAAATTCATAGACAGAGCTATGGATGCAAGGACTGTTTTATAGTTTTAACCATGTTTTGAGGCTATACAGTGTTTGTTTACAATTAGGCCTGCACTGTTTACAAAGAATAGAGTAAAACAAGTTTATATTTTGGGTTCTGATGGGTAATGACAGTTGAACTAAGCTCATGCGGCATTTTAAAGTGCCAAATATTAATTTTGTATATAAATCACCCGTTTTTTAAATGTATTTGTATTACATGGCAAAAAGTTAATTACACAGGAATAACATATGAATCAATTAAAAAGCAAAATGTTGTACCATTTGCCAGGATGAGTACCAGAAAGTGGCCTATACCATTGATACATTTAAGAAAACACGGTGCCAGGTTGGTTGTAACCAATGATGAGTATAAACCCTGGATTGATTATGCTATGTAATGGCCAATGAGAGGCTTCATAGCCACCGGCCACCATATTGGTACCCCTCAGAATGAGCAGTCCTCCATATATATATATATATATATATATATATATTTTTTTTTTGTTTTTTTTTTACGGCGGAGAACCAAAATGGCGGCGCAGTGGCTTCAAAACAGCACCCCCTGTTAGTCATCTAGGGTTAATACATATAATTGCTTGTAACTGAGGGGATTGAGGGAGTTTCTCGGTCATAAATCGTTACTACTAACGATTCTGCACACCTCCCTCACACACACACAACTCCCCGTTCGTTTTTTTCCATCATGGCTCCCTCCGCAGACAGGCTGGGATACTGGGGGCGGCCAACCTCAACGCTAGATTGGTGTGAGGATAATTATGTCGTCTCTTTCTACATCGCAGAATTCTGTAAGTACAGCTGACACCATGCGTATGGCAAAACTAGTATTAGAAAAACAAAACGAATGCAATAAATACGGATGTGGATCCGTGCGGAGGTGGCATTCCCGTACGCTCGCGCCTCTTATCTTACATTTTAATACAGCTTTGACGTTTTATACCAGTAAGGTAGAAGTTGCCAGTAGTGTCATCACCTCGACCGTCCTTCTTACATAGGGCGATGCCAGACCCGCTAATGAGTCACAACCTCACTTGCAGATTCAGCACCGCGCTCTTTCAAGTAGGCCTAACTGTTTACAATTATGCTACTGTAATAGGCTATCTATACGGCACATTAAAAAGTCACAACTAGTGCATGTGTACAATGAAATGCGCTACAAGATAGCTTCAGCTTCATTCTGGGACAGTACACGGACTCTTTCTCACAGCCTGTTGCACACCTGTCACGCTACGCGTGCGAGCATTGCAAAATAAATGTACACATAGCCTACATGTTATTAAATCAGTTCACCCAGTGTTGCCAACTCCTCAGTAAGGAAAGTAGCTATTGGCTGTCCTAAAAGTCGCTAGAAGTCATCACCTAATTTGCATAATTGGCAATGTGCATGTAATTGTGATGGATGCTGTAGGAGAGAGGAATAATGTCATGGGAGAGACAAAAAGTGAGTAAAAAGCTGCAGAGGACTGGGCCACAGGGTGGGTAGAGGGGTCTGAATACAGCTGTTTGTTCACCCGCACCCGCTAGTGGACGCCTGAGGGTCTGCTGTTTGTTCACCCGCACCCGCCAGCAATAGCTAATAACCCATCCACAGCCGCCCGACTATATGTGATAAAGTGAAAATCTGAGGCCCACACCCGACCCTTATATAGAAAATGCGCTGTAGGCTACAAAGACGGCGGAACGATTATTTTACTGGCAATGCAGTATATATTTTTTGCCTGATTTAGATGTGTTTCTGCTTTCATTTCTGACAATTTTGGTAGGCTATTTGTTAGTCAATTAGTCTATAATGAGATACATGCAGCTTCTCTTCTGTGATTATATGTTGCCCTAGAAGACTAAATAAACCCTTGCTCACAAGATTAATGTAATAAATTAATAGAATGAATGAATGCTTCAGTCTAGTTGACTAGTTGCAGAGCAAAGATGTTTAGGGACCTGGGAGAAAATGCAATAGTCTAACTCAACAGAAAAAGGGAAATATGTCCTAGTTAGTTGAAAAAAAAAAAAAAAAAACAAGTGGTTATCCCACTGGCTATAAGGTGAATGCACCTATTTGTAAGTCGCTCTGGATAAGAGCGTCTGCTAAATGACGTAAATGTAAATGTAAATGTAAATACTATCAGCTTTTATGATGCTGATAAAGATAACACCTCTACAGATTTTATCTAACTGAGCATTCGCATTCTCTCAAGATGCTGAAATAAATAAATCATATTTCTCCACTCATGTTCCCAAGTAAATATTTTGCCTACATTTGGTGTATAATTTTACTGTAAGAAATGCTTAATACTGCATGAGTTAATATTAAGGCTATGTGAGAGGTTATAGACCAGATTTCAGTTTCCATTTAACCCATCTGAACAGTAGGCTACAGTTCCCTTGGAACTTCCCTATTTGAAGTCCCTATCTTGTGACTGTCGAATTTGTATAGCGCCTCACAATCATCACACATCCTCTTTTACCACTTCACCAAATCTTTCCCAAACATTACTTTTCTGTCCTCCTCTTTATTTTCAAGTCTCCATTTCGCAGCTTTTCTCTTATTGAATTAAACCTTTTTGTCTCTGTGGATTGACATGAACTTTTTCTGCCCATTCCCAAAAGCATTTGGCGATTGGCGTGTAGGCTATTTGGCGTGCATACAGTTAGGCCCTAAACCTTAGGCTTATGCAGTAATGCCAGATAGCCAAAAAGAATGAAAGAAAAACCTCAATGTAGCCTATAGATATAAATTGCACAAGAATTATACAATTATGGATTTTTTTAAGGTACTGTTTTCTCTTTATTCAACCTGCCTGTCACACACCCGCCCTTCATCCAAACAATATTGAATGACCCTAAACCCGTCAGCCCCGCGGATATAACTGAGGGGACTGTGGGTTATGAGTCAACCCATGCATCACTAATTCACACCCCTTGACTTTTTCCACATTTTGTTGAGTTACAGCCTGAATTTAAAATGGATTAAATTAGGAGTTTTTGTCACTGGCCTACACACAATACCCCATAATGTCAAAGTAGAATTATGTTTTTCGATTTTTTTCTACAAATTAATTACAAATGAAAAGCTGAAATGTCTGGAGTCAATAAGTATTCAACCCCTTTGTTATGGCAAGCTTAAATAAGTTCAGGAGTAAAGATGTGCTTAACGAGTCATATAATAAGTTGCATGGACACAATGGTGGAACAAGCTCCCTCACGACGCCAGGACAGCGGAGTCACTCACCACCTTCCGGAGACATTTGAAACCCCACCTCTTTAAGGAATACCTGGGATAGGATAAAGTAATCCTTCTACCCCCCCCCCCCCCCCCCCCCCCAAAAAAATAATAATAAAAAAATAATAATAATAATTGTAAAGTGGTTATCCCACTGGCTATAGGGTGAATGCACCAATTTGTAAGTCGCTCTGGATAAGAGCGTCTGCTAAATGACGTAAATGTGCCCTTGAGCAAGGCACTTAACCCTAATTGCTCCTGTAAGTCGCTCTGGATAAGAGCGTCTGCTAAATGACTAAAATGTAAATGTAAATGTAACATGATTTTTGAGTGACCACCTAATGTCTGTACCCCACACATACAATTAAATGTAAGGTCCCTCAGTCAAGCAGTGAATTTCAAATAAAGATTCAACCACAAAGACCAGGGAGGGTTTCCAATGCCTCTCAAAGAAGGGCACCTATTGGTAGATGGGTAAAAAAAAAAAAAGCAGACATTGAATATCCCTTTGAGCTTGGTGAAGTTATTAATTACACTTTGGATGGTGTATCAATACACCCAGTCACTACAAAGATACAAACGTCCTTCCTAACACAGTTGCCAGAGTGGAAGGAAACTGCTCAGCGATTTCACCATGAGGCCAATGGTGACTTTAAAACAGTTAAAGTGTTTAATGGCTGTGATAGGAAAAAACTGAGGATGGATCAACAACATTTACTCCACAATACTAACCTGAAAAGAAGGAAGTATTCCAAAACATGCATCCTGTTTGCAAGGGAACTAAAGTAATACTGCAAAAAATGTGGCAAAGCAATTCACTTTTTGTCCTGAATACAAAGTGCTATTTTTGGGGCAAATCCAATACAACACATTACTGAGTACCACTCCATATTTTCAAGCATAGTGGTGGCTGCAGCATGTTATGTGTATGCTTGTAATCGTTAAGGACCTGGGAGTTTTTCAGGATAAAAATGGAATGGAACTAAACACAGGCAAAATCCTAGAGGAAAACCTGGTTCAGTCTGCTTTCCACCAGACACTGGGAGATGAATTCACCTTTCAGGATGACAATAACCTAAAACACAAGGCCAAAATCTACAGTGGAGTTGCTAACCAAGAAGACAGTGAATGTTCCTGAGTGGCTGTTACAGCTTTGACTTAAATCTGCTTGAAAATATATGGCAAGACCTGAAAATTGTTGTCTAGTAATGATCAACAACCAATTTGACAGAGCTTGAAGATTTTTTTAAAGAATAATGGGTAAATGTTGCACAATCCAGATGTGGAAAGCTCTTAGAGACTTGCCCAGAAAGACTCTGTAATCGCTGCAATGGTGATTCTAACATGTATTGACTCAGAGGGTTGAATACTTATTTAATAAAGATATATTAGTGGTAAAAAAAAAAAAAAAAATCAATTTTTCTTCCACTTTGACATGACAGAGTATTTTGTGTAGATCGTTGACAAAAAAAAAAAAATTAAATCTATTTTAATCCCACTTTGTAACACAACAAAATGTGGAAAAAGTCAATTCTACATTATTTCAAGAAAATGTTTCAAGGACAGAATTACATGTATTTAACCATTTTTGTTGTGGTAGTGGGGACAGTAACATTAGTACTTAAAAAATATATACTTTAAGGAAAATATTATTATATATTTTTTCATTTTAGATTTTTATGTTTAGCTCACATAATATCATTTAAAAGTATGCATTAAGGTGTCTGTAATAGAATAAACGTGGAAAAACAAATGTAGACATTAATAAATGCATTTATATAGCTTCTAAAATATTTTTTACAATGGTGGGGAGTGCCAAGATGGAGGCGCGTTGGCTTCAAAACAGCACCCCCTGTTAGTCATCTAGTGTTCATATAAATCATTGTTTCAACCACACCGCTCGTATGTGTGAACGAGCGTCTGCGTAGCCAAGCGCTATAATAGACTCTGGGTGAAAATTCTACAAAGAGCCAGTTAAAAAGAGGGCCATATGCATGTCAGGTAAAATACCAAGCCAATGTTCATCTCCCGGGACAAACTAACTAGAAACAGCTAGCTAGCTAATGTCCATAAATGTTTCATGTGCGTTTCGACCTGCCCCCAAATTAATATAGTTGGTTGACAGTTGGTTTTGATATTTTAATCTGCGTGTCATGATCACGTCTGTTGTGGATGGACAAAATCAACATCCATGCAATGGCGCACGTGCGTGGCCGGTGTAGTCAGCATGTTACACAGGCAGCCCAACATTTTTCTATTCATGATAATTATCTTTAACACTAAGAGCTCCATTCCATTGCAAGATAAAAACCGGCTACTCAGCATTCGTGATTTGATTTTGGATACCTTTTTGAATGATAAGAGTGATAAAGGATTGTCAGTGCAGCAGTAAAACTCCTTCTATGCTAGTTCTATCTCACTCAAGTTATGAGGGGGTCCTTGGTGAATTTGTAACAATTCACACTATTTCCGGGTCAAGGTGTGTCATTACATGTTTTCATCACTTGCTCCTTTAGGTCCTTTCGTCATGGTTATAAAGCATTAATTTGTCAAAATGCATATGTGGCTACAAAAGGCACTTTATGATGCAACAGTGTATTTAAGGTGGAACTATGCCAAGTGGGTCAGAATTAGCTGTGTTTAACTACTGCTCTTTTACTTTTCTGTCACTCTCTCTCTGACTCACACATTACCCACATTACACTGAGTGACCCAACACTCCTCGTCTTCTCTCCTTCTTGACCTTGGAAAGGTGAAAACACTGGATTGAATGACTAATCACATGCATGATGCATCATATGAAGAAAAAAAAAAACATTATAAAAAAAAACTAGAACTGATACTCTGATAACAGAACACTAGCTCTTACGTTGCTCTTATAAATGTGTAGTAACACTGTATTACTAAAGTGACCATGTTACTGATACTCCACATGACCAGTAGAGTTTGAAGCAATGATTGGTTTTTAAATTGGGTCCCAAGTTGTAGAATAAAAGGCCTGGAATGTGCAACGTCCAGTAAATCTAATGTGGAAGACAGACAAAGAAAGAGGCAACCACGATTTTTTACCCTCATTGTGTGGCATGTGCTATTGTGTGTATTATATCTCAGTTTTCAAAACCTCAGCAGAGGAGAACAATAGTAGCGCTGCTTGCAGCATAGAGTGAGGTCAGAATACATTAAACAGGCGATTCTCCTCATGTTTGCTTACAGTTAAACATATGAAAACGTTAAACAGGAAAGTTACTGGCATTTGACTGACTACAGCACCTTGGGGCATGCCTGATGCTATTTGACCTGAAGTCAGTCAGCCTAAAGTACAACACAACTTACTAATGTACAGCACCAGCCTAATGTTAAACATAAATCATGTGCAACAGACATCCAACATTCCTGAGTCTTGTACATTTGTAAGAATATAATTTCAAGAATCCTTTACTTTTGTATCCAGCAGCTAAGCAAGCAACAAATACAATACAGCAGCAAAGCAGTGTAGCAATGCTCCAAGCTCTGTATGCAGGTGGGTTAACTGAACAAAGAACTGAGTTAGCCATCAGAGCTATTGCCTCTTGCATATAAGCCCCAACTTGAAACAACATTCTAATCATTAGCATCGGTCTATATGTTAAATGGTTTGATTGTTCTTAACTTGATCACCAACCATCACTTGGTGTGGTGAAATCTTCAAATTAAATATATGTTACCGTTATTTAACCAGTCAAGTCAATTAAGAACCAATTCTTATTTACAATGACGGCAAGAGGCAAAGGCCTCCTGTGAGGACGGAGGCTGGGATAAAAAAAACTATGTAAGACAAAACGGACAACACAGACAGAAGACACTGGCAACAGCACAAATACAACAGCAAACAAACAGTGGATGTGTGTGTGTAGTGTGTGTGAAGTAAAACAACATGCTTCCTTACATAAGTAACTAGTGACATTGGGTGACATGTAGAAACAACTACATGTCTTAACAACCTGTTCATCTATTTGTCCCTTGAACTCCTCCAGGGACACCAGGTCCTGGAGTTTTATGTTGGCTTGGAGAGAATTCCAAGACCAGGGGGCTGAGTAATAAAGGACCTTTTTCCATGCTCGGTTAACATTTTCAGGACTGTTAGCATAAAACAAGATTCATATCTGAGCTTGTAAGCGTTTTCATTTCGACCTAGAAGAGAGGATAGATAAAATGGCAGTTTTCCTAAAATGGCCTTATAAATAAGAATAAATAAAAACGAATTTAACCAGTCTAAATCTTACTGATATATACATTGGACCTGCTTACAGAATGTAAACACTATTCTTTCTCTAAAATCTCATTTACAGACCCTTGTTTTCCATCTGCTAAGAGACACTCTATTAAAAGTTATATTAGACATCAAATGATTGTGGTTGTTGTTTGCTGTCATACAGTACATGTTGTCTTGTCTTCCTCTGACAGTTGCTCTGTTTGTTATCTTGTTGTACAGGGAACACTGTCAGTAACCTGATTATGATCCTGCCTCCTATCTACGGTGCCATCCAGACATATAAAGACGGCCTAGAGTTCCGCTACGTCTACTCTTTTCTGGGACTGGCAGGTAGGTGCTCCATACACAACATCAGGAATTATTAGTATGATTTACTAATATTTCATAATACAAATGAAGAGTTTATTTCCAAAACGCTATATCCACCAATTTTTCACATTTGTGTTTTTTCATCAGAAATTGTTGCTTATAGGTACCCTCATGTGTGTGTAAAATATTATTATTCTCCGATTTTTATTTAATACATTTTAGATGTGAATGATTATTATAATTTTTTACGCTATACATTATATCCATTGTATAGCTGGAATGGAATGCTCGATCCTGTACACTGAGTATACAAAACATTAAGAACACCTGCTCTTTCCATGACATAGACTGACCAGGTGAATCCAGGTGAAAGCTATGATCCCTTATTGATGTCAATTTGTAAATCCACTTAAAATCAGTGTAGATGAAGGGGAGGAGACAGTTTAAAGAAGGATTTTTAAACTTTGAGACAATTGAGACATGGATTGTGTATGTGTGCCATTCAGAGTGTGAATGGGCAAGACAAAAAATCAAAGTGCCTTTGAATGGGATATGGTAGTAGATGCCAGGAGCACCGATTTGTGTTAAGAACTGCAACACTGCTGGGTTTTTCACGCTCAACAGTTTCCCGTGTGTATCAAGAAGGGTCCACCAACCAAAGGACATCCAGCCAACTTGACACAACAGTGGGAAGAATTGGAGTCAACATGTGCCAGCATCCCTGTGGAGCGCTTTCGACACCTTGTAGAGTACATGCCCTGACGAATTGAGGCTGTTCTGAGGGCAAAAAAATATATATAAAAAAAATCCCAATAGAGATGTTGTGGCAGGACTTGAAACTAGCAGTTCATGCTAGAAAACCCACAGATTTCGCTGAGTTAAAGCAGTTCTGCATGCAAGAGTGGGACAAAATTCCTCCACAGCGAAGTGAGAGACTGATCAACAACTACAGAAAGCATTTGGTTGTAGTCATTGCAGATAAAGGTGGCACAACCAGTTCAAATCAAATCAAATCGATTCGAATTTTATTTGTAACATGCGCCGAATACAACAGGTGTAGACCTTACCGTGAAATGCTTACTTACAAGCCCTTAACCAACAATGCAGTTTTAAGAAAATAGAGTTAAGAAATGTTTTACTAAATAAACTAAAGTAAAAAGAACAAGAAAAAAGAAAAGTAGCATAATAATATTACCATAATGAGGCTATATACAGGTGGTGCCGGTACCGAGTCAATGTGCGGGGGTATAGGTTAGTCGAGGTAATTTGTACATGTAAGTAGGGGTAAAGTGACTATGCATAGATAATAAACAGCGAGTAGCAGCAGTGTAAAAACTAAATTGTATCTATGCAAATAGTCCGGGTGGCGATTTGATTAATTGTTCAGCAGTCTTGGGGGTAGAAGCTGTTAAGGAGCCTTTTGGACCTAGACTTGGCTCTCCGGTACCGCTTGCCGTGCGGTAGCAGAGAGAACAGACTATGACTTGGGTGACTGGAGTCTAGTATATAGGTCCTGGATGGCAGGAAGCTTGGCCCCAGTGATATACTGGGCTGTACGCACTACCCTCTGTAGCGCCTTATGGTCAGATGCCGAGCAGTTGCCCTACCAGGCGGTGATACATACATTTACATTTTACATTTTAGTCATTTAGCAGACGCTCTTATCCAGAGCGACTTACAGTTAAAACCAGTCAGGATGCTCTCGATGGTGCAGCTGTAGAACTTTTTGAAGAGGATCGTGCCCACTTCACGACATTCTTGGTGTGTTTGGACCATGATAGTTTGTTGGTGATGTGGACACCAAGAAACTCTCTACCCTCTCCACTACAGCCCCGTCGATGTGAATGGGTGCGTGTTCGGCCCTCCTTTTCCTGTAGTCCATGATCATCTTCTTTGTCTGGCTCACGTTGAGGGAGAGGTTGTTGTCCTGGCACCACATTGCCAGGTGACTGACCTCCTCCCTATAGCCTGTCTCATCGTTGTCAGTGATCAGGCCTACCACCATTGTGTCGTCAGCAAACGTAATGATGGTGAACAGGGAGTACAGGAGGAGACTAAGCACGCACCCCTGAGGGGGCCCCTGTGTTGAGGATCAGCGTTGCAGATGTGTTGTTGCCAACCCTTACCACCTTGGGGCAGCCTGTCAGGAAGTCCAGGATCCAGTTGCAGAGGGAGGTGTTTAGTCCCAGGGTCCTTAGCTTAGTGATGAGCTTTGTGGACACTATGGTGTTGAACGCTGAGCTGTAGTCAATGAACAGCATTCTCACATAGGTGTTTCTTTTGTCCAGGTGGGAAAGGGCAGTGTGGAGTGCGATAGAGATTGCAGAATCTGTGGATCTGTTGGGGCGGTATGCGAATTGGAGTGGGTCTAGGGTTTCCGAGATGATGGTGTTAATGTGAGCCATGACCAGCCTTTCAAAGCACTTCATGGCTAACGACGTGAGTGCTATGGGGCGGTAGTCATTTAGGCAGGTTACATTCACTTTCTTGGGCACAGGGACTATGGTGCTCGCTTGTAACATGTACAGTGCCTTGCAAAAGAATTCATCCCCCTTGACGTTTTTCCTATTTTGTTGCATTACAACCTGTAATGTAAATAGCTTTTTATTTGGATTTCATGTAATGGACATACACAAAATAGTCCAAATTGGTGAAGTAAAGAAAAAAAAACATTATTTCAGAAAATGATAACAAATAAATAACGGAAAAGTGGTGCGTGCAAATGTATTCACCCCCTTTGCTATGAAGCCCCTAAATAAGATATGGTGCAACCAATTACCTTCAGAAGTCACATAATTAGTTAGATTGCACACAGGTGGACTTTATTTAAGTGTCACATGATCTGTCACATGATCTCAGTATATATACACCTGTTCTGAAAGGCCCCAGAGTTTGCAACACCACTAAGCAAGGGGCACCACCTAGCAAGCGGCACCATGAAGACCAACGAGCTCGCCAAACAGGTCAGGGACAAAGTTGTGGAGAAGTACAGATCAGGGTTGGGTTATAAAAAAATATCCGAAACCTTTAACATCCCACAGAGCACCATTAAATCCATTATTAAAAAATGGAAAGAATATGGCACCACAACAAACCTGCCAAGAGAGGGCCGCCCACCAAAACTCACGGACCAGGCACGGAGGGCATTAATCAGAGATGCAACAAAGAGACCAAAGATATCCCTGAAGGTGCTGCAAAGCTCCTCAGTGGAGATGGGAGTATCTGTCCATAGGACCACTTTAAGCTGTACACTCCACAGAGCTGGGCTTTACGGAAGAGTGGCCAGAAAAAAGCCATTGCTTAAAGAAAAAAATAAGCAAACACGTTTGGTGTTCGCCAAAAGCCATGTGGGAGACTTCCCAAACAAATAGAAGAAGATACTCTGGTCAGATGAGACTAAAATTGAGCTTTTTGGCCATCAAGGAAAACCCTATGTCTGGCGCAAACCCAACACCTCTCATCACCCTGAGAACACCATCCCCATGTTTTTCATCGGCAGGGACTGGGAAACTAGTCAGAATTGAAGGAATGATGGATGGTGCTAAATACAGGGAAATTCTTGAGGGAAACCTGTTTCAGTCTTCCAGAGATTTGAGACTGGGACGGAGGTTCACCTTCCAGCAGGACAATGACCCTAAGCATACTGCTAAAGCAACACTCAAGTGGTTTAAGGGGAAACATTTAAATGTCTTGGAATGGCCTAGTCAAATCCCAGACCTCAATCCAAATTGATAATCTGTGGTATGACTTAAAGATTGCTGTAAACCAGCGGAACCCATCCAACTTGAAGGAGATGGAGCAGTTTTGCCTTGAAGAAAAAAATCTATTTTAATTCCAGGTTGTAAGGCAACAAAATAGGAAAAATGCCAAGGGCAGTGAATGGTTTCGCAAGCCACTATAGGTATTACAGACTAGGTCAGGGAGAGGTTTAAAATGTCAGTGAAGACACTTGCCATTTGCTTCGCGCATGCTCTGAGTACACGTCATGGTAATCCGTCTGGCCCGTGGCCTTGTGAATGTTGACCCCGTTAAAGGTCTTGCTCACATCGGCTACGGAGAGCGTGATCACACAGTTGTCCGGAACAGCTGGTGCTATCATGCATGCTTCAGTGTTGCTTGCCTCGAAGCGAGCATAAAAGGCATTTAGCCCGTCTGGTAGGCTTGCGTCACTGGGCAGCTCGCTGCTGGGTTTCCCTTTGTAGTTCGTAATAGTTTGCAAGCCCTGCCACGTCCGACAAGCGTCAGAGCCTTTGTAGTAGGAGTCAATCTTAGTCCTGTATTGACGCTTTGCCTGTTTGATGGTTCGTCTAAGGGCATAGCGGGATTTCTTATAAGCATCTGGCCTTTAGCTATATGTACGTACGGTCACTGTGGGGATGACGTCGTCGATGCACTTATTGATGAAGCCGGTGACTGAGGTTGTGTACTCCTTAATGCCATTGGATGAATCCCTGAACATATTCCAGTCTGTGCTAGCAAAACAGTCCTGTAGAGTAGCATCCATGTCATCTGACCACCTCCGTATTGAGCTAGTCATTGAGCTTTAGTTTTTGCTTGTAGGAATCAGGAGGATAGAATTATGGTCATATTTGCCAAATGGAGGGCGAGGGAGAGCTTTGTACGCGTCTCTGTGTATGGAGTAAAGGTGGTCTAGAGTTTTTTTCCCTCTGGTTGCACATGTGACATGCTGGTAGAAATTAGGTAAAATGGATTTAAGTTTGCCTGCATTAAAGTCCCCGGCCACTAGGAGCGCCGCTTCTGGAATAACATTTTCTTGTTTGTTTATGGCCTTATACAGCTCGTTGAGTGCGGTCTTAGTGCCAGCGTCGGTTTGTGGTGGTAAATAGACGGCTACAAAAAATACAGATGAAAACTCTCTTGGTAGATATTGTTACAGCTTATCATGAGGTACTCTACCTCAGGTGAGCAATACCTCGAGACTACCTTAATATTAGACATCGCGCACCAGCTGTTATTGACAAGTAGACACACACCCCCCGTCTTACCGGACATAGCTGTTTTGTCCTGCCGATGCACAGAAAACTGTATATTATCCATGTTGTTGTTCAGCCACGATTCTGTGAAACATAAGATATTACAGTTTTTAATGTCCCGTTGGTAGGAAAGTCTCGAATGGAGCTCATCCAGTTTATTCTCCAGTGATTGCACGTTGGCCAATAGAATGGATGGTAGAGGCGGGTTACCCACTCGCCGACAAATTCTCACAAGAATTGTGTAAGGGGGCAATTCTTTATTTTTTTAAACTCAGGTTCCCTTTATCTAATATTAGGTTTCGTTTAAAGGTCTGGTAACATTCAGTATCAAAAATATGCAAAAATAGAGAAAATCAGAAAGGGGGCAAAATACTTTTTCACAGCAATGTATTGGCCATTAAGAGGCTTTGAAGCCATATTGGCAGTCTTCCATAGGAATTAATGGAATTATATAGTATTTCAATTAAATGTTTCAAGTACAAAATTACATGTATTTAAGTATTTTTGTTGTAGTGGGGACAGTAACAATAGTAATAATAAAAAAGTATACTTTAAGGAAAATGTTTTTATATATATATTTCTTCATTTTATGTTTAGCTCACATAAACTCAGCAAAAAAAGAAACGTCATCTCACTGTCAACTGCGTTTATTTTCAGCAAACTTAACTTGTGTAAATATTTGTATGAACATAACAAGATTCAACAACTGAGACATAAACTGAACAAGTTCCACAGACGTGACTAACAGAAATTTAATAATGGGTCCCTGAACAAAGGGGGGTCAAAATCAAAAGTAACAGTCAGTATCTGGTGTGGCCACCAGCTGCATTAAGTACTGCAGTGCATCTCCTCCTCATGGACTGCACCAGATTTGCCAGTTCTTGCTGTAAGATGTTACCCCACTCTTCCACCAAGGCACCTGCAAGTTCCCAGACATTTCTGGGGGGAATGGCCCTAGCCCTCACCCTCCGATCCAACAGGTCCCAGACGTGCTCAATGGGATTGAGATCCGGGCTCTTCGCTGGCCATGGCAGAACACTGACATTCCTGTCTTGCAGGAAATCACGCACAGAACGAGCAGTATGGCTGGTGGCATTGTCATGCTGGAGGGTCATGTCAGGATAAGCCTGCAGGAAGGGTACCACATGAGGGAGGAGGATGTCTTCCCTGTAACGCACAGCGTTGAGATTGCCTGCAATGAGAACAAGCTCAGGCCGATGATGCTGTGACACACCACCCCAGACCATGACGGACCCTCCACCTCCAAATCGATCCCTCTCCAGAGTACAGGCCTCGGTGTAACACTCATTCCTTCGACGATAAACGCAAAAAACCGACCATCACCCCTGGTTTTGCCAGTCCTGTCTGGTCCAGCGACGGTGGGTTTGTGCCCATAGGCGACGTTGTTGCCGGTGATGTCTGGTGAGGACCTGCCTTACAACAGGCCTACAAGCCATCAGTCCAGCCTCTCTCAGCCTATTGCGGACAGTTTGAGCACTGATGGAGGGATTGTGCGTTCCTGGTGTAACTCAGGCAGTTGTTGTTGCCATCCTGTACCTGTCCCGACGGTGTGATGTTCGGATGTACCGATCCTGTGCAGGTGTTGTTACTCGTGGTCTGCCACTGTGAGGACGATCAGCTGTCCATCCTGTCTCCCTGTAGCACTGTCTTAAGGCGTCTCACAGTACGGACATTGCAATTTATTGCCCTGGCCACATCTGCAGTCCTCATGCCTCCTTGCAGCATGCCTAAGGCACGTTCTCACAGACGAGCAGGGACCCTGGGCATCTTTCTTTTGGTGTTTTTCAGAGTCAGTAGAAAGGCCTCTTTAGTGTCCTAAGTTTTCATAACTGTGACCTTAATTGCCTACCTGTAAGCTGTTAGTGTCTTAACGACCATTCCACAGGTGCATGTTCATTAATTGTTTATGGTTCATTGAACAAGCATGGGAAACAGTGTTTAAACCCTTTACAATGAAGATCTGTGAAGTTATTTGGATTTTTACGAATTCTCTTTGAAAGACAGGGTCCTGAAAAAGGGATGTTTCTTTTTTTGCTGAGTTTATATGGAGAGCCCTGGCGTAGTGGTGCCAGGAAAATAACCTCTACCTCAACATCAACTAAATGAAAGAGTTGATCGTGGACTACTGGAGACAACAGAGAGAGCACGCCTCCATCCACATCGACGGAGCTGCAGTGGAGTGGGTCAAAAGCTTCAAGTTCTACGGCGTGCACATCACTGAGGACCTGAAATAGTCCCACCACACCGACAGAGTGGTGAAGAAGGCACAACAGCAGGGCTCTACGCTGACTTTTTTTACAAGGAGCACGTGTGTGTCTAAGTTGGAAAATGTAGGCTTATACAAAGAAATGTAAGAGTACAATGAAAAATATTTGAGGTAATAAAGCTAGAATTCTTAATTCTTCTAGGCGCACTGGTGCTCCAAAATAGAAATTCCAGTTCGCTCAGCAAAATATTTAGGCCATATGCGAGTAAAATGGTCACCCTGTAGAGCCCTGAACAGCGCCTCTTCAACCTCAGGAGGCTAAAGAAATTTGTCTTGGCCCCTAAGACCCTCACGAACTTCAACAGATTCACCATCGAGAGCATATTACCGCCTGGTACGGCAACTGCACTGTCCGCAACCACAGGGCTCTCCAGAGGGTGGTGCGGTCAGCCCAACGCATCACCTGGGGCACACTGCCTGCCCTCCAGGACATCTACAGCACCCGGTGTCACAGGAAGGCCAAGAAGATCATCAAGGACCTCAGCCACCCGAGCCACGGCCTGTTCACCCCGCTACCATCTAGAAGGCAGAGACAGGACAGGTGCATCAAAGCTGGGACTGAGAGACTGAAAAACAGCTTCTATCTCCAGGCCATCACACTGTTAAACAGACATCACTATTCGGCCTCCACCTGGTACCCTGCCCTGAACCTTACACTGTCACTAGTTGGTTACCACCTGGTACTCTACCCTGCAATATAGAGACTTGCTGCCCTATACCTAGAGTCATTGAACACTGGTCACTTTAATAATGTTCTCATACTGTTTTACCCACTTTATACACTGAGTATATATGGAATGCTGGCCATCCACAGGGATGCTGGCCCATGTTGACTCCACTGCTTCCCACAGTTGTGTCAAGTTGGCTGGATGTCCTTTGGGTGATGGACCATTCTTGATACAAATGGGAAACTGTTGAGCGTGAAAAACCCTGCAGTGTTGCAGTTCTTGACACAAACCTGTGCTCCTGGCACCTAATACCATACCCCGTTCAAAGGCACTTAAATGTTTTGTCTTGCTCATTCACCCTCTGAGTGGCACACATACACAATCCATATCTCAATTGTCCTAAGGCTTAAAAATCCTTTAACTTGTTTCCTCCCCTTCATCTACACGGATTGAAGTGGATTTAACAAGTGACATCAGTAAGGGATCATAGCTTTCACCTGGATTCACCTGGTCAGCCTATGTCATGGAAAGAGCAGGTGTTCTTACATTTTTTTGTATACTCAGTGTACGTATATACTGTATTCTAGTCATGGCTCATCTTATATAACTACTGTTGTACACACCTTTTCTATTCATATACTGTCCATACTGTCTATACACTCTATTTATATTGCTCGCTCTGATATTTCTTAATATATATATATATATATATATATATATATATATATATATATATATATTTTATTTTTATTATGTGTGTATTGTTATTGTATTGCTAGATATTACTACACTGTTGGTGCTAGAAACATAAGCATTTCACTGCACCTGCAATAACATCTGTAAATCTGTGTAAGCGACCAATAAACTTTTATTTACTTCACAGCATTTTGAAAGGCCATCATCAAGATGCCGTCCTGTTTATTTGAGTGAATGGTTTGAATGTCTGTGCTTCCTGCTGTTTGTTTGATGTGATCTCTTTTTCTGTTCCAGCTGTTGGCATTGGTTCCTGGTGCTTCCATATGACGCTGCAATATGAGATGCAGGTGAGCTGACTTTTAGTATCTAAAAATAAATCATGATTCATCAGCACCATTGAAGAGTTGTGTTCTCATAATCACATGTACTTTTTCAGCTGGTAAGGACATAAAACATGTCACCTCATCATTTCCTGCAGAATGCACATGAAGTTAGGTCAGAGACACTGGAGTAAGCAGAAAACAATAGTCCTGTCTTGACTCGTGCCGACCATCCCACTATACATCACTATCTGTGTCTCTGCTGTCTGACCCCCACAGTTGCTGGACGAGCTGCCAATGATCTACAGCACCTGTGTCTTTGTCTACTGTCTGTAAGTGCCCAACATATAATGGATTTACACTTTTCAGCTTTCACAGTGCCATTGCCATTAAGCAGCCCAGGTCAACAGCCCACTGAAAGTAATTTGAGGAAAATATAAAATGTAATGTGATCAATGAAAAGTGAATCCAACCCTCCAATTGATCCATCCTAAGAAAGCGCATACTGTGTCTCTCTCGTGGCTGTAGATGACATGTAACTGAGCTGATGTCTATGGATTGAGCGTCACTTAGACTTCCTCCATTTTAACTGGGGCATCTTTCATCATCTTGCTCTCCATCCTTCTCAAAAGCCTTACTGTATACAGTATGTCTATACTTACAAATATGTGTTTCATTAGAGGAATTAGAATTGAATTAATTTTTTGTGTTGCAGATATGAATGCTTCAAGCAAGAAAACACTCTGGGTTTATTTCCTATCACATTGTTATTGTTCTTCAGTGTCTCAGTCAGTGTGGTGAGTGTCTCATATATCCCACAGTCAAGTCAAAAAATGTTGGCGCCCTTGATAAAGATGAGCAAAAAAGACTGGAAAATTATAACATTTTATTCTAATACATTTGCTCAGAGAAATATATTTTGTTTAACAAAAATAAATATACCACTACAGATGTAGGATCTTAATTTGATCACTCTTTTGTTGCTGAGAATTTTCCTGCACAGCAGGAAATGCAAACGTGTGGTGTATTCAAGATTTTAAAAGGCTTCTAAAGTTTGTAATTTCCACTTTAAAATGGCAGACTTGACATGTTCAGGTGACATGAAAATAGAGCTCTTTGGCCATGCACACCAGTGGTGGGTTTGGCATCGAAAGAAAGATGCATATGCAGATTATTATTTTAATTTTTTAAAACTTGTTAAACATAATCTCTTTCTCATAGCAATTGTATTAGTATAAAAAAATATAATTTTCAAAAAATAATTAGCATACAATATAGCTCAGTATTATTTATTTTATACAGTCTTTTTTGCTCATCTTTATCAAGGGTGCCAATTATTTGGGACCTGACTGTAACTGATGTGTCCCTTTTACTGTATGTCAATAATCAATGTCACTATCTGCATTCTCTTTTTTTTTTTTTCAGGTGTATTTACAATGGAAAGAGCCAGTCTTTCACCAGGTAAGAGAGAGAGTACATTTTCACTCTTCAGTGACCATGCTCTTTGTTTGGTATTAGGTTTCACTGTTTCATTAGTAAATATTGCCCCTGGCTAACAGTGGGAACAGCCAGACATGAGGTCCTGTTAGATCCAGTTAGATTGCTGTTGTGGCATGTCAATTCAGATGTCTCTGTGCAGTTGTCTTCAGCAATATAATATTTTGCAGCATTGTCACTTGTCATACAACATGTCATACACCACCTAATCTTACATGCCCAGGTTACACTAACATGCTGACCAGACCGCACGCTCGTGTGCGTCCACGTGCACCATCGCGTGCATGTTGATTTTGTCCACCCACACCAGATGCGATCAGGACACGCAGGTTGAAATATCAAAACTAACTCTGAACCAACTATATCAACTTCGGGACAGGTCGAAAACCATTAAACATGTATGGCAATTTAGCTAGCTGGCTTGCTGTTGCTAGCTAATTTGTCCTGGGATATTAACATTGGGTTGTTATTTTACCTGAAATGCACAAGGTCCTCTACTCCGACAATTAATCCACAGATAAAAGGGTAAACTGAGTGAGTTTCTAGTTCTCTCCTCCTTCAGGCTTCTTCTTCTTCTTTTGTTCTTTATATGGCAGTTGGCAACCAACTTTAAGGTGCATTACCACCACCAACTGGACTGGTGTGTGGACCTCCATTCATCTTTCGATCACCCACGTGGGTATACAGTGCCTTACAAATGTATTCATCCCCCTTGGCGTTTTTCCTATTTTTTATTTGGATTTCATGTAATGGACATACACAAAATAGTCCAAATTGGTGAAGTGAAATGAAAAAAATAACTTGTTTCAAAAAATTCTACAAAATAAATAACGGAAAAGTGGTGCGCGCATATGGATTCACCCCCTTTGCTATGAAGCCCCTAAATAAGATCTGGAGCAACCAATTACCTTCAGAAGTCACATAATTAGTTAAATAAAGTTCACCTGTATGCAATCTAAGTGTCACATGATCTGTCACATGATCTCAGTATATATACACCTGTTCTGAAAGGCCCCAGAGTCTGCAACACCACTAAGCAAGGGGCACCACCAAGCAAGCGGCACTATGAAGACCAATGAGCTCTCCAAACAGGTCAGGGACAAAGTTGTGGAGAAGTACAGATCAGGGTTGGGTTATAAAAAAATATCAGAAACTTTGAACATCCCACGGAGCACCATTAAATCCATTATTAAAAAATGGAAAGAATATGGCACCACAACAAACCTGCCAAGAGAGGGCCGCCCACCAAAACTCACAGACCAGGCAAGGAGGGCATTAATCAAAGAGGCAACAAAGAGACCAAAGATAACCCTGAAGGAGCTGCAAAGCTCCACAGCAGAGATTGGAGTATCTGTCCATAGGACCACTTTAAGCCGAACACTCCACAGAGCTGGGCTTTACGGAAGAGTGTCCAGAAAAAAGCCATTGCTTAAAAAAATAAAAATAAGAAAACACGTTTGGTGTTCGCCAAAAGGCATGTGGGAGACTCCCCACACATATGGAAGAAGGTACTCTGGTCAGATGAGACTAAAATTGAGCTTTTTGGCCATCTGGCGGAAACCCAACACCTCTCATCACCCCGAGAACACCATCCTCACAGTGAAGCATGGTGGTGGCAGCATCATGCTGTGGGAATGTTTTTCATCGGCAGGGACTGGGAAACTGGTCAGAAATGAAGGAATGATGGATGGCGCTAAATACAGGGAAATTCTTGAGGGAAACCTGTTTCAAAAATCCCAGTGGCTAGATGTGCCAAGCTTATAGAGACATACCCCAAGAGACTTGCAGCTGTAATTGCTGCAAAAGGTGGCTCTACAAAGTATTGACTTTGGGGGGGTGAATAGTTATGCACGCTCAAGTTTTCAGTTTTTTTGTCTTATTTCTTGTTTGTTTCACAAGAAAAAATATTTTGCATATTCAAAGTGGTAGGCATGTTGTGTAAATCAAATGATACAAAGCCCCAAAAAATCCATTTTAATTCCAGGTTGTAAGGCAACAAAATAGGCAAAATGCCAAGGGGGTGAATACTTTCACAAGCCACTGGATGCTCCGAAAACCCAATGACGAGATGGGAGAGGTGGGACTTGCAGCACGTCGAGCGTCACAAATAGAACCAAGTTCGATTTTAGCGCCTGGCTACGCAGACGCTCGTTGACGTGCGCGAGCAGTGTGGGTGCAATGATTGAAAAACATGTATGTGTACATTTATTTTGCAACGCTCACGTACGCAATGCGGGCAGTCTGGTCAGCCTGTGATATGAACTCCTCTCTAGCATACCACCACAATAGCCAGTGTTGCTGTGGATATTTAGAGTCTAGAGAAGCGTCTGTGTTGCTCCACAACAACAGAAACGAAGTGACAAAGCAGCCTTTGTTTACACTTCAGAGCCCTCTCTGCAACTGACCACACGGCTCGCGTCGCGTGAGCGAGCGTTGCAAAGTAAATGGACACATACGTGTTATTCATTGCACCCACTCTGCTCACGCATGCGCGCGCCCGGTCTAGTCAGCATGTAAAAGCCTACTAAACCCCACTGCTCCATGGAGGCGCACGTTTAGCTATAAACATGCCCACAACAGTCCGTTTTGGAGGGCGTTATATTGTCAGCATATTGTTTCAACTAATTTGTGTTTCACACAAGTAGTTTGATTTGCTACTCATTTAGATAAACTACACAATACACCAACTGTGACCATTCATTTATACATCTCATCAACCATTACAAAAGAGCAGTCATTATTTGAGCATGGATTTAGCACAACCTGGTGGTTGAACCTTGTACATGCTGTACTGTGGTGGTGTCCTTTTTTAGGGGTTGAGCAGTCTGGTTGAAAATGTGTGCATTATACACCTCATACTTAATTTCACCTCTGTTCTGGTAAAAACACCAGAATTAGGCTACTGTCAAATATGACACAGGTCTACATTTGGTTTCTTTTCAACACTAAAGATTCTTCTTTTTGTGTCCTTAGGTCATGTATGGTGCACTTGTAGCCTGCTTGGTGATGCGTTCTATCTTCATAGTTACATGGTATGTGGCAATGTGGCAGCATCGTGGCTCAGTAGTTTTGGAAACTAACTGATAACTAAGAGGTCAACAGTACTTGTAGTATTTGTTATCCTTACAAAGTTTGGATTGTATAATAGCCACTCACTCATTGGATACTGCTGTTATGCTGATATTTGTGATTCTGAATGACAACGTTTTCAGAAACCACAGTACAAAGTAGGGCAGTGGAGGCTGGTGGGAGGAGCTGTAGGAGGACAGGCTCATTGTAATGGCTGGAATGGAATAAATGGAACGGATTTAAACGTGGTTTCCATATGTTTGATGCGTTTGATACCGTTCCATTTATTCCATTACACCCATTACAATGAGCCTGTCTTCCCATAGCTCATCCCACCAGCCTCTTCTGAAGTAGGGCTATGTAATAACATTGTTTATACATCTCATCTGACTATGTGTTTTAACTGCAGGGTGTACCCATGTCTCAAACCTATTTGTTACATCTCCCTGAGTGTCTTCCTGCTGGGATTCCTGTTGTGGAACATTGATAATCTGGCATGTGACTCACTCAGGTAAATATACAAACAATTTGCACATGCTGACAACATAATATGGACATCCATTTCTATAGATGTAGGATCTTAATTTGATCATCCTGATGCAGGATAACTTTCTTGCAATGTAGAAATGTTTTTAACTTAGAGTGTATTTGAAGTTTAAAAAGGCTTCTAAAATTTGTAATTTCCACTTTGAAATTTCAGACTTGATTTTCCCTTATAAACAAATGTATAAACCTCTACAAAAATGTCCATTCATTATAATCCACATAATAATTACTATTTCCTGTTGCTGCAGGATTATTTTCCTGCTGTAGCAAACTGGCTCAAATTAAGATCCTACATTTGTAGACAGAATCAAATGTAAAACTCTCTATTCCCCACTCTCCTTTAGATCCACCAGACAGAGACTACCCCCTGTTGTTGGGGCGGTGACACAGTTCCATGCCTGGTGGCACATCCTCACAGGCCTGGGCTCCTACCTACACATAATCTTCAGGTAAGCCATCAACTGAACCGTCTATATACTAAAGGTATATAGACTGCAACTTACCCATGCCCCCCCCTGCTTCTCCTTCACACAAATTCAGACAGCTGATGTTCTGAAAGAGCTGCAAAATCTGGACCCCTACAAATCATCTGGGCTAGACAATCTGGACCCTTTCTTTCTAAAATTAGCCGCCGAAATTGTCACAACCCCTATTACTAGCCTGTTCAACCTCTCTTTCATAACGTCTGAGATCCCCAGAGATTGGAAAGCTGCCGCGGTCATCCCCCTCTTCAAAGGGGGTGACACTCTAGATCCAAACTGTTACAGACCTATATCCATCCTGCCCTGCCTTTCGAAAGTTTTTGAAAGCCAAGTTAACAAACAGATCACCGACCATTTCGATTCACACCGTACCTTCTCCGCTATGCAATCCGGTTTCCGAGCTGGTCATGGGTGCACCTCAGCCACGCTCAAGGTCCTAAACGATACTATAAACGCGATCGATAATAGACAGTACTGTGCAGCCGTCTTCATCGACCTGGCCAAGGCTTTTCGACTCTGTCAACCACCGCATTCTTATTGGCAGACTAAATAGCCTTGGTTTCTCAAATGACTGCCTCGCCTGGTTCACCAACTACTTCTCAGATAGAGTTCAATGTGTCAAATCGGAGGGCCTGTTGTCTGGACCTATGGCAGTCTCTATGGGGGTGCCACAGGGTTCAATTATTGGGCCGACTCTTTTCTCTGTGTATATCAATGATGTCGCTCTTGCTGCTGGTGATTCTCAGATCCACCTCTACGCAGACAACACCATTTTGTATACATCTGGCCCTTCATTGGACACTGTGTTAACAAACCTCCAAATGAGCTTCAATGCCATACAACACTCCTTCCGTAGCCTTCAACTGCTCTTAAACACAAGTAAAACTAAATGCATACTCTTCAATCGAACGCTGCTGGCACCCACCCACCCGACTAGAATCACTACTCTCGACGGGTCTGACATAGATTATGTGGACAACTACAAATACCTAGGTGTCTGGTTAGACTGTAAACTCTCCTTCCAGACTCACATTAGTGAATCCAAAGTTAAATCTAGAATCAGAGTCCTATTTCGCAACAAAGCCTCCTTCACTCATGCTACCAAACATGCCTTCGTAAAACGGACTATCCTACCGATCCTTGACTTCTGCGATGTAATTTACAAAATAGCCTCCAACACTCTACTCAGCAAATTGGATGTATTCAATCACAGTGCCATCCGTTTTGTCACCAAAGCCCCATATACTACCCACCACTGTGACCTGTACGCTCTTGTTGGCTGGTCCTCACTACATATTCGTCGCCAAACCCACTGGCTCCAGGTCATCTATAAATCACTGCTAGGCAAATCTCTGCCTTATCTTAGCTCATTGGTCACCATAGCAACACCCACCCTTAGTATGCGCTCCAGCAGGTATATCTCACTGGCCATCCCCAAAGCCAACACCTCCTTTGGCCGCCATTCCTTCCAGTTCTCTGCTGCCAATGACTGGAACGAACTGCAAAGATCTCTGAAGCTGGAGACTCTTATCTCCATCACTAACTTTAAGCATCAGTTGTCAGAGCACCTTACCGATCACTGCACCTGTACACAGCCCATCTGAAATTAGACCTACCAACTACCTCATCCCCATATTGTTATTTATTTTGCTCATTTGCACCCCAGTATCTCTATTTGCACATCTATCATTCCAGTGTTAATACTAATTGTAATTATTTTGCACTATGGCCTATTTATTGCCTTACCTCCATAACTTGCTACATTTGCACACACTGTATAATATATTTTCTGTTGTATTTTTGACTTTATGTTTTGTTTTACCCCATATGTAACTCTGTGTTGTTGTTTTTATCGCACTGCTTTGCTTTATCTTGGCCAGGTCGCAGTTGTAAATGAGAACTTGTTCTCAACTGGCTTACCTGGTTAAATAAAGGTTAAATAAAATAAAAATAAGAATAAAAATAAAGGGTTTATGAAGGCTCCATTAAGCTTTTACTTTGTTTGTTTGCTCATTGTATTTGTTCCCACTGAAATTGATTTACGCTGCTTCAAGAACATAATTATATTAAGAACAGACTGGTATCTTGAGTAGGGATACGGTCAGATGATTGCTACAAGAATGTATCACTGAAAAATTTAATATGTTCTGTTGTCATGTAGCCTCCAGATAAGGTCAATCTACCTCAAACACAGACCAAAAGTAAAGGTAAGCGTGCTCTCATCCTCCCAGTTCTTCAACACATCCCAGTTCTATGCTTGTGTATACAGATGTAGGCTGTTAATTTGAGCCAGTTTGCTGCAGCAGGAAAATAATCCTGCAGCAATGGAAATGGAAATGGAATTAATGCAGGAAATGTGAATTATTATGTGGATTATAATTAATGGACATTTTTGTAGAGGTTGATACATTTTTCTTAAGGGAAAATCAAGTTGAACATTTCAAAGTGGAAATTACAAACTTCAGAAGCCCTTTTAAACCTCAAATACACTACACGTTTTACATTTCCTGCATTGCAGGAAAGTTCTCCTGCAACAGTGTGATCAAATGAAGACCCCACACCTGAAGAGTGTGAGGTTTTGAGCAGAAGATGACTCCGCTATCTCCCCTCTTCAGTGTGTTGTTGTTAAGTTGTCCTGTACAGTCCAACAACACATTGGCAGGCCCTGTGGCAGTGACATGTTTGAGTTTGGGGTCATATTTATACTGAACATTCCCCTTGAAGAAGTAGATTATTTATGTTGGGAATAGAAAATATAATTGAGTATGTGGAGTGTGATGATATTCAAAATCAGGCATAACTCAAGTTCTATCGTATGCATTTATGGACTGAGGGTTACGATAAGGACTTATAAATGTATCAGATTTTTTGGGATGCAATTTCTATACAATAGCTACCTTTCATATACAACGGCTGCATCCAGGGGTGTATGTATGCCTGGCCACTGTTGGGCAGTAGCTTGGGGAGAGCCCTCCTCCAACCTTCTCTGCTACTCATCATACCTGAAGATATGAAAAATTAATGCACTCACTAAATGTAAGTCGCTCTGGATAAGAGCGTCTGCTAAATGACTAAAATGTAAATGTAAAATGTAAGATCATTCAGAATCAGAACTGCCCTCAGGTTATGATACACAACAGGTTTATCAAATTAAGATCCTACATTTGTATGGCACCACAATATCAACAATAACCTAACACTTGTCTACAATGTGTTCAATCAGTTTATATGTGGAGTGTGGCCCATGTTGCACATGGATGCTCAGAAGACAAGCTGAGTGGCTGGGGACCATGAAGGAGGGTGACTGCCATACAACAGGCATCAGCACAGGGACCTGACCTGCCTGTCAGCCAACTCCCACTCTGCTGTCTATGGGACACATACTGTACACCCCACTACCAGAGGTCCAGCAAGTTACCCCCCAACCTACTGCTCCAGGGACCCTTTTGTTTCGCACTGTGTGGATTTGCCAAGTACAGCATAGCGTTGAGAGTTGACATGGAATGGAATGATTTTTCTCTTTCATCGATCACAATCGAGTAGTTTATTGGATTTTCATGGTGATGTTGTAGTTCATATTTTTTTGGGGGGTTCTCAAACATTTTGAATGCGTTAACGTGCATACAGTATAGGATGTGGATGCAGATATGATATGTAGGTGCCCTGCCCGAACATGGATATTTCCTTGAATATGGTTAGGAAAAAAGACAATTGTCATAAAAACACATGTAAATCATATTAGTGTATGTATTATAACATTCAATATAAAACTTTAGCATATTCACAAACCATAATAACGCCAGATGGTCAGCTTGAGCTGGCTGTATTTGTCATTGGTTATGTTTAGACCCAGGAACTGTTTATACTACCCTACATTTTTTTATATAATTTAGTAGACACTCTTATCCAGAGCAACTTAAGCCTTCCGCATGCTTCGGTTCGGCTGGTAAATTAATGATAACTCAAGAAATCTGTCATTAATTTGGACGTTTTTGCTGAGGAGACCTTAGTTGCGCAGTATTTCTCAAGTGAAATAATTTGCATGAAAACGATAAGTCTCTCATTGAATGACAGCAAACATGAAGCAATCCCTACTGTTGACTAATCACCGACAAAGGGGCGTAGAGTTTGGTTACCGACTTTGGCTACCGACTTTGGCTTGCATCGAGAAAAATGTTTGTGTGCCCTTACATCCCAAAAAGACCTTGCAGAAGACCAAAGCGAACAAACATTTCATCAAACTGTTTCGGATGGGAAGCATGCGGACACCTTTACAGTTAGTGCATTCATCTTGAGATAGCTAGGTGAGACAACCACATATCACAGTCATAGTAAGCAAATTGTTCCTCAATAAAGAAGTTATCAGCAAACGTCAGTACTAGTAGGAAAACACAAGTGCACAAGCATGAATTATATGTCTTATTTAAGATACTTTTTGAAGAGGTAGGGTTTCAGACATTTTCGGAAGATGGGCAGAGACTCTGCTGTCCTGACGTTAGGGGGAAGCTCGTTCCACCATTGGGGTGCCAGGACAGAGAAGAGTTTTGACTGGTTTGAGCGGGAGCTGACACCCCGTAGTGGTGGGAGGGCCAAGACACCAGAGGTGGCAGAGGTTCCCTCCTCTGAGGGAATCTGGTCTAGATGATACAGTGTCCTGGTTACAGACAGGACTGAAACAGAGACAGCAGGGAAAGGTATAATAAATAAATTATCTTTACTATTTCTGTCCTCTGCAAGGGCTTGGTCACACAGGAACACTCTTTGACTTCAATTACATTTATTTTATGTATACCAAGTCTGCAACTGGATTATACTTGCAAAATCTGAAGTTGTTTTGAGATTTGTGTTTTTTATGATTTACTTGAATAATATGAACAAATCGAAGGGAGATGATACAATTTATCTAAGTATTGTTCCATTGCACAAAATACATTGTTATCATAGTGTGAATTTTGAGGCTACAGGGTAATTATTTTCATGTGTACGTCTTTTTATTTGCCAACGCAAAAGATCATGAAGAAGGCTTACCTGAAATAAAGATATCTGCACACGCTTCGGTGTTGCTGCCAAACGGAGGAATTTGAAAATAGTGTTTTGACTGACCACTGAAAACTATTCTGACCACTATTCTACAGATCATCTGGACTTGTATGTTTTCGATGGATTCGCCAATTAATATCCATGATTTAACTCTATCTAGCAATTAATACAGGTATCTGCATGTCTGCAATTAAATGATTATCATTGTCCTGTATTACCACAAACACATATTTGCTTCAAGGATGAGACCTCTGAACCTGTTTGTATCTACTGTACCAGTCAGTTCATGCACATCAGTTCTAATTATGGATTCCAACACGCTCTCATTCCTCATGGCCACTAGATGGCATGGATTGCCATATTTCAGTTTTAGGTTATATGTACATTTACCAAAGGATCCCGTTCTGTGAAACCCTCCCCTCGGGTCACAAAGTTAAACAATTGGATAAATGCTGTAGTTTACAATGCAGTATTTGGGGGATTTGTCTATGTGAAACTTCATGTGACTTTGATCTTAAATGTGAAAATATAATGGAATAACACATATATTAAATTGATACAGAGTGTGATACATGAACCTCAGATATTATGGAATACCTGAACTGCTACATGCTACAGGAAGATATTGTGACATATGTATAATACAGTAATCTACACACACTTTAAGGGTACAAAATATGTTTAGAGCATGAATTTGTGTTTTTTAGTTAGCATTAAATAGTGTAGACTCCCCTGTAGTTTAGAATTTGACAAATAAACATTATTTGGATATTTCTGAATGTCTAATATCTGTTTGATGCTACAGAGCCTTGTACAGCTTATATAAATATATTCTGTGAATCCATAAAGGCAGACAAATTTAGAAGATTGATAGAAAATATTCATATTTATTTTATGGGGGTTCTTCATGGGCTTATGTTGAGCCCAATGATATATATATATATAAACCCTGGATTGCTGATGCAATGTATTGGCAAATGAGAGGCTGTCACGTCTTCTCCCGCTCCCCCTCTTTGGCGCTCGTTGTAACCAGTTCACTCATCATTACGCACACCTGCCACCATCGTTACGCGCACCTGTGCTTAAAAATGGGACTCACCTGGACTCCATCACGTCATTGATTACCTCCCCTATATCTGTCACTCCCTAGTCAGCATTGTTGTTATGTTTCTCATGTCCAGACGCTGATCTTGTTTTGTTTCATGATTATGCATGATTATTCATGATGAAAATCCACATCCTGTACTTGCTTCTCGTCTCCCAGTGTCTGTCGTTAGAGGCTTTGAAGCCACTCAGAAAAGCAGTCTTCCATAGGAATGAATGGAATTCTAATGTATTATGTTTAAATGTTTCAAGGAACAAATTACATGTATTTATTATTATTTTTTGCCGGGACAATAACATTAGTTGTTTCAAAAAATTATACTTATATATATATATATTGTGATGTCACGAGAGGCTGTGTCCTGGAGGGACGTTACATCCCCCTGAGGTGGCTGCAAACCCAGACAGCTATGGCTCCATCTGCTGGTATGGTCGGGAACTCCACCCCTCTATGGCCAATCTTCCCACGCAGCTGAAACAAATCAGGAGCTGATGAGCTGAAGGGTTTGTGAAGGGAAGAGACACACTGAGAGAGTGTGTGGGGGGGTGAAGAAACACAGTCTCCAACCTGGGCTCTCTGGAGGACAAGAGTGCTGCACGTCCACTTCCAGGAGGAATATAAGGATTTGGAGACTCTTACCTTTGGGGAAATACTCACCTGTGGATATATGCACCTGTGGAAATACGTGAGAGACATTGGGAAGGACTTTTTGCTGGGTTGGCCACTAGCTGCAACGTGGACTACAGTAAGGCTGGGGAAAAGTTATCTGAGCGAGTGAGAATTATGATTTTGGATGTGGAAGAGACATCCCTGAACTGTTAACCCTTAAAGAGCCACAAGAGAACAGACTTTTGTTATATTTTCGTTAATTTCCCAAGACCTATAATAAAATCCTTGGTTTGTTTGAACCTTGTCTCCTTGCACTACTTGAGCAACCCCGCTGAAAGCTGTGTAGCCTCTCGTGACGTCACAGATGGTGGAGAATACGGGCAAGCTCAAGCGTTAATAGTGCATGTCAGAGGAGGATACCGAAGGTTTGATCACCCAGTTTTCCAAGTTGGCCGTAGGCTCCCCGCCGACGGAAATGGAGGACATATTGAAAGCCCTTGTTGCTGGCCAGCAAGCCCAGATGCAAGCAAACATGGCTCTCTTGGAGGAGCAAAAGAAAGCCAACCTTCTGAAGGCAGAGGAATTGCAGTTGCAGAGACAGAGGGTTGTCCAAAATACCCGCCCAATAAAGGCAAGTGACTTTATATCTAAGATGGGAGCTACCGATGACATTGAGGCATACCTGCATGCATTTGAGGCCACGGCCACTAGGGAAGCCTGGCCCAAGCAACAGTGGGTTGGTCTGTTAGCCCCCTTCCTAACCGGGGAATCGCTGAATGCTGTCCGGGACCTGGGCCCTGACCAGGTTACTGACTATGATGCCCTGAAGTCTGAGATCCTCAGCAGATATGGACTCACAAAGTTTGGTATGGCCCAGCGCTTTCACAGCTGGACCTTCCAACCAGACCAACCTCCTCGGGCGCAGATGCATGAACTTGTCCGAATCGCAAGGAAATGGCTGGATCCGCAGAGGAATACAGCAGCGGCGGTGGTGGAGGCCGTTGTGGTGGATCGTTACCTACGCGCCCTGCCTTATGAGGCAAAACGGTTCATCAGTCAACAGGCCTTGACCACGGCTGATCTGACCGTGGAAGCTGTGGAAAAGTACCAGGCCACAGCGGAGATGCTGAATGCTTCCCGAAAAGACCCCAGGAGTGCGCCCCCACCACAAATGGGAAGAACCCGTCCAAAGGACCCCAAGGTCTCGAACCCAGCCACGTCAGGACTTATCCCGGCTCCAGGGGGAGCCAGAAACCAGGCGGGTCCAAGAAGAGTACACCAGGAGGGGGAAACTCGACAGTGTTACCGGTGTGGGGAGATGGGACATATCTCCTGGCAGTGTGGGAAACCAGCCGATGAACCTATGCCCACTGCGGAGTCCTCCAGCTCAGCACCCACACACCGTTTTGCCTCGCTCTTGGGAGTCGTAGATGGCGGCCCAGATCGACCCCCCACCTGCCCGGTAACTGTGAATCACCAGGATGTGGAGGCCTTACTAGATTCTGGTAGCCGGGCCACCCTGGTGCGTAAGGATTTGGTGGGCCCAACGTGTCTGACCCCGGGGAAAGTCCTCCCAGTTTCCTGTGTCCATGGAGACACCAGAGAATACCCCATTACTGAACTTACAATGACCAGCACACGGGGAACCATACACACGACGGCGGGGGTGGTTGATTCCCTCCCCGTCCCTGTCCTAATTGGACGAGACTGCCCAGCCTTTTACCCACTCTGGAGAGAGTCTCAGGAGAGGATAACCCGAGTACCTCGGAAACGGAGAGGCTCTGATAGGGATGGCAGGTGCCCAGACCGACACAGAGACTGGTCCGGATACGGGAGAAGAGAACGCAGCCCAGGAAAGTGCTCCGTTCTCCAGGGAAGAAGACGTCCCAGGCACCCAAGAGCTTCCCCCTCTCACAGGCCAGTATGGGCTGGCAAGCACCACGGCAATGCGGACGCCCTCTCCCGGCGTGATGCCTTCTTCGCTGCCTTTACCCCGACGAGGACGTCGGTCCCGAGGAGGGGGATGTGTGATGTCACGAGAGGCTGTGTCCTGGAGGGACGTTACATCCCCCTGAGGTGGCTGCAAACCCAGACAGCTATGGCTCCATCTGCTGGTATGGTCGGGAACTCCACCCCTCTATGGCCAATCTTCCCACGCAGCTGAAACAAATCAGGAGCTGATGAGCTGAAGGGTTTGTGAAGGGAAGAGACACACTGAGAGAGTGTGTGGGGGGGTGAAGAAACACAGTCTCCAACCTGGGCTCTCTGGAGGACAAGAGTGCTGCACGTCCACTTCCAGGAGGAATATAAGGATTTGGAGACTCTTACCTTTGGGGAAATACTCACCTGTGGATATATGCACCTGTGGAAATACGTGAGAGACATTGGGAAGGACTTTTTGCTGGGTTGGCCACTAGCTGCAACGTGGACTACAGTAAGGCTGGGGAAAAGTTATCTGAGCGAGTGAGAATTATGATTTTGGATGTGGAAGAGACATCCCTGAACTGTTAACCCTTAAAGAGCCACAAGAGAACAGACTTTTGTTATATTTTCGTTAATTTCCCAAGACCTATAATAAAATCCTTGGTTTGTTTGAACCTTGTCTCCTTGCACTACTTGAGCAACCCCGCTGAAAGCTGTGTAGCCTCTCGTGACGTCACAATATATATATATATATATATATAAGTATAATTCTTCTTCACGCTCTCTGCACTAGAAGCGCCACTGCTTTCAGCTACATGGTCTCTCTTTTTTTCCTATTACTTTCCACTACAGACCATTCATGTCCTTGACCCTCATCCTCCCGACCCATATCATCAGAACTATCAACCATATTGATTGAATTCCAGCGCAGCTATTGCTTCTCCAACCTTCTCTCCATAGGCTCCATTGCCACATCCTCACTAGTGTACTCGCCGCCATCATCGCGTGTCGCCGGATCTTGATCCACCATGTGTGTTGTTTGTTTGAAGTCGGGTTGTGGGTTCATTTCCCACGGGGGGCCAGTATGAAAATGTATGCACTCACTAACTGTAAGTCGCTCTGGATAAGAGCGTCTGCTAAATGACTAAAATGTCAATGTAAATCTAAATCCAAGTTTGTGGGCACACCCCCTCTACCTAGCGGGGTGATATGTTGTGCTTGTGTAGTGGTGAATACAGTGACAAGTACTGATCACTAAAGAAACACCCATGAATGACTCATGGTCTTGATACCATGTCTGCTACCAGTTTATATATATATGTTATCATTATGGGGCATAATCGTAACTAGTCAGAGAACCAGGTGTTGGGTCATGTAGTTTTGAGGTGTGTCAGATAGTAGTAGTGAGCTGGTTGGTTTACTGCCAATAAAGAGCTGGCATGGTATAGTTTTCTGAATGTCCCATTGACTCTGAGAGACTTAGAGTGACATGCTGATGTCCAATGTACTACTTACTGGAAGTGAACAACATTCAATATGTACTAAAGATAAATTTGTGAGGGGAAGATTTGATATTTCTTGAATAAATAGCCTATTTGTCAGAGGTTTATTGAGAGAAGTATTGAATAATTTGCATCATTTGTAAAATGTGTAGTACATAGTCTAGGTGTAAATACGTCACGCTGCTTGGTTAGCGAGTATCACTTCGTCCTGATTCGGTTCACATCAAGGCTTGAACCCAGGACCTCTGCCTTGATAGCACACGTGACCTCCCTCCTGAAGCGTCTTACCAGTTGGCACCATGTGAAAAGCTAGCAATTTGCTGCCGCAAGTGGGGACACTTCAGGCTGAGTAGTAGCCAATGTGCTACATTGGCTCTTGTGTTCGCATGAGACCATGAAACCACAAAGTGCTGTGGAATTTCCACAGAGCAAGCCACTATTGACAAATGGTAAACAAAGAGTGTGTGTTGGTTATGAGTATGCGTTATCCAAGAGTCGTCCAAAACACTTGATGCAATCCAAAACTTTGCAATTACTCTTTTCTTTGAGTCACCATGCCCTTGCAGTCTGTCACGCCCTGGCTCTGGGGACTCTTATATGTTGAGCCAGGGTGTGGATTTTCTATGTGTTATTTTCTATGTTTTGTTCTAGTTCGTGTATTTCTATGTTGGCCAGGGTGGTTCCCAATCAGAGGCAGCTGTAGCTTGTTGTCTCTGATTGGGGTCCATACTTAGGCAGCCTGTTTGGCACTGTTTATTGTGGGATCTTGTTCCGGAAGGTTTGTGTTCAACCCAGGACTTCACGTATCGTTTGTTTTGTTGTTTTTGTTCGTGTGGTGTACTTAAATAAAAGAATGTACGCATATCACGCTGCGCCTTGGTCCGCTTCATCTAACGACGATCGTGACACAGTCTAATCAGACATGTCTGAAACGTGCCCTGTGTGACAAAAATATATGAAAGAAGTTTGTTATTTTCTTTATATCTACTACTAACCTCTAGCTCATAAAAAAACTCAACAGATGTAGGATCTTTAATTTGATCGCTTTTTGTGGCTGAATACTTGTGGTGTGTTCAAGGTTTAAAAAGGCTGCTAAAGTTTGTAATTTCCACTTTAAAATGTCAGACTTGATTTGCCCTAACGGAAAACATATCAACCCCTACAAAAAATGTCCATTATTTATATAATCCATATAATAATTCAAATGTCCTGTTGCTGCAGGATAATTTTCCTACTGTCTCAAATTAAGATCCTACATCTGTACCTTATAAATGTTTGGTAGATGTATAGGGTTATATGGAAGTGTTTACAGTACAGACTCTAGACTAGAAACAATTCAGGACAAAGCTGTTCCACCAAATAATGACAACACAGCTGATCTTCCCCAGCTCCTCCTCTAATCAACAAGCTGTTCAACACTAAACACACACAAGCACTATCCAATTTTCTCTGGAGGTTCTCTAGTATTTGTATTGTAAATGTATGTATTACCCGTCTCAGTATTTGGAGTAGATTGTTTATTTCTCATAGATAGGGATTTTATCAGATGAACACTCAGTAGTTTGAGGTTTCTATGGGCCTTTTTCAATCAAAAGGGTTTCTGGGTTCAACGACTGAGAACATTATTTTTGGGCTGCAAGAATACAAGATTAGAATTATCTAACAAATTAGATACTGAAAACTGTGAATGAAATACAAATAAACACAAGACAAAACCACAAAAGACAACCAGTATTGATTTCAATTAGATTTTCCCATGTGCGTCTTGTGCATTTGTTCTTGTTTTTAGTTGAGCAAATACCAATGCACGTCTGTAGAAGGTGTATAACTGTGTGGAAAAGAGGGAAAACACCCCAGTCAGGTTTTCATTAGTGGTGACTAATCTGAAAAATTCCCTGAGCCATTCTTCCAAATTAGCATACACACAGTTTCATGGCCTAAACTCCATTAATACTCACAGTAATCATTCACTAAACAGGATACAAACAAACTACAGTTTAACTTGAAACATGTTCCATTTGAACAGAATCCATCAGTGTAATGAATGAATGAAGGCCATTAGCAAAGAAAAAGACCCAGCGTTTCCTGTTTCACATTGATTCAGCTTTACAACAAGACAGACAACTAGCTATCAGTTTGTTTTAGTGGCCACAGGTCCTTTGCTTGGGTGTCATCCGTGAGTAAGACAGGTGTGAACCAGTCACTTATTGAGAGCTTGCCAAATAGGGACTGAGTCATGTCTGGAATACCTAGATTGTTCAAATAGTTAATTGCTTTCATACAATTATTAATATATTTAAGGTTGATAGGTTTATTTTGAATTGTACACAATTACAGAATACAGTAGGCCTACGTAAGTAAATATATATATTTTTTTTTGTGTGAAATTACTTGTATTTGAGATACAATATTACAGCTAAGCAGCATTAAGCAGTTTCACGAAGGCATAGGGCTGTTGTAATATCTGTCAGTCTAAGTAAGAGGAAGCTTTTGTTTGTGACTGAATCATGTGGATCTGCTAATGCCATGGCCTCTTGTCTGAGGCAGCCATTTTGCAGGTTTACAGGCAAATGTTCTGCAGAGGTGGGTGTGCTGGGACTCCTAGGTCTGCAAGCCCAGGTCATTGCATGCAGATTGGTAGGAGGTGTAGGTGGGGCCCATGATGATTTTGGTTGCACGCCTTTGGAACTTCTCAAGTAGGTTGTGTTGGTCGACTGTGAGACCTGGGTGCCATACCGGAGCAGTGTACTCGAGCACTGGACGGACAAGATAGATGTTATCATCATAAAACAATATACATTTAGATCATACAAGGGAGAAACCTTACCTTAAATTGAGGAGATCTTAAAAATGTTCAGTTAAGTGCCTCAAATTCAAATCCACATTTTTCAGTTGGGCAGTTAGGTTCCTGCAAGAACCCCCAATAACTAAGGAGGTTCCTCGATGAACCCCACCTCCTATGGTGTTCTTGGAAGTACCTTTTAGGGGCATTTTTCAGTGCCAAGAACCTTAAGGTTCTTCAAAGAACTTTGAGGATCTTAGAAGAACCCTTGTTGAACCCCTAATGTTTAGTGTGTCTTCTAAGAGGCCAACTAATCCAGCTCTTTCAGATCAGTGAGAGAAGGTGAGATGTAGAGGTTATTTTAAATACACAGTAGCAGCAGCTCCTAAAGACCTATAATGTGTGCGATGTCAAAACTACTCGTTCAATAAAGATCAGCACTACACGGTACAGACTTACTGTCTCTCTTCACCTGAAAAACAAAGATACAAAATGGGATTGAAATTAGATATTGTTTTGCCAATGACTTGGCTGCCTTACAAGTCTCAGAAATGTCTTGACATTGTCTTGTCGTGAAATTGTCTGAAACATAGACAAGAAAAATAAAAATAAAAATCCCTCTATTTTGTTTTTCTGTACAGTATACCTACTTGTTAGACCATGTAAAGCAGTCTAGAAAGGCTGATCAGACTTTCAACGTTTTTGATGTGTTTTTCCACCATCTAGCTTTTTCCAACTACTACCATGGTCCATTAGCCAACATTTTCTATTACAGAATGCAGGATATGACTTCATCCCTAGGACGTAGGAACACTGATCCTGTCATTCCATAACGTCCCTCGTCATATTTGGGAATTTTCTGAGCCATCCTCAGGTTACAAGGTCAGATTGTATCAACACCTGAAAAAGCACAGTCACATTTGGAGGGATATGTAGAGACATGTCCAAAGTGATTATGTGATTTTGACATGTGCGTACGTTTGTAAAAGTATTTGCTTAGTGATTGCAAACAATGTCATGCTCTGTCCTATTAACTGGAAACGTTAGAGCGGATCTAGAACTAATATTAAAACTGTATAAAACTTTACATGAAAAATATGAAGCCTTCATAAACCCTCTTGTAAGGCCTACACACATTGTTAGTAAATAATTTATGAGAAAATGACACATTATATACTAACATAACCACAACTATCCATCATGGCCTTATCTACATCAACATTTATTATGTTCCACAAGTCTAGTCAAACATCGATCAATGGATTCTGCCAAATACAGCAGCAGCCAATTGGATTCTGATATGGGAATGTATACTGTTCTGTATCCGCAGGCTAAGGCCAAATCTCACTCCCAATCTCAGTTTTTACACCATTATTTTCCTGATAACATACTGTAATGACCCGGGCTGGGTCATAAAGGAAAAAGAGGTGTGCAGGGCAGAACACAGGTTTATTCCTAAACTGGGCTATTGTTCAGGCAACAGCTCGCCGCCGCTAAATTCCGAACGTACACAAATACACAATGTCAAGTTAAGTGGCAGACTCATAGGAGCAGATCAGGATCCCGAATAGAAAAGAGAGAGATGAGACAGTAACCCCTATTTATGCATTTCAAAACCTTGCGGGATTACCCATCATACCCCCCCAACCTTTCCGTCTGTCCTGGCATATTTAACCCCTGCTAGCACCCATGAGAACAATAACACAACCACGAACACAGAACACAATACCGGGTCGTTACAATACTTTCACAATGTTGCATACCTCTCTGTATGCAAATCCATAGATAACCACTTGTTGACATGTGGGTCAGTAAACCAAACATTTTGTGGTACTTTCACGACACCTGGCACATGTCTAGAGCCATTTTTCTAGTCCTGTTGGGACAGGAGCGCTCAAACATAATGAACAGTGTGATCTAGGTGGTCCCCTACATCATATACTGTAGACAGCACTTGAAATTATGATAACCAATAAAGAGAGCACCAGGTCTCGCCTCGGCAGAGTTTGAGTCGGTGGGACATCGTGAGGCACGAGGCAGGGGGAAAACCTGGTTGACCGTCCTGGCTCTGATGCAGCCCGGCCTTTCAACTCCGACCCCCAGGTCGATCCCCAGGCCGAGACTGAGGCCAAGACCCAGGCCAAGACACAGGGCGACCCCTGAGAGGACCATGATTGCGATGGTATTTATGAGTGGAGGCATAGGATTTTACCCCTGGTAAGACAAGATGAGAGAGCCTCTTAGATTTACTATTGCATTTTAGAGTGCTGCTACTAATGAGAGGTCAAGTTTGAGATGGTGTTAGATCGGTTTTATTGGCATGCTTTTAGAGGTTCCTACAGAGGCAGTGAGTGCAGCCTTGCTCAGGTGTGCGGCTGGTTCTACTGTTTGAACAAGTGATTGCTCACCAGCCATTTCCTTAATAGATTGAGCCTACTAAACTCAGCAAAAAAAGGACCCTTTCTTTCAAAGATAATTCGTAAAAATCCAAATACCTTCACAGATCTTCATTGTAAAGGGTTTAAACACTGTTACCCATGCTTGTTCAATGAACCATAAACAATTAATGAACATGCACCTGTGGAATGGTCGTTAAGACACTAACAGCTTACAGACGGTAGGCAATTAATGTCACAGTTATGAAAACTTAGGACACTAAAGAGGCCTTTCTACTGACTCTGAAAAACACTAAAAGAAAGATGCCCAGCGTCCCTGCTCATCTGCGTGAATGTGCCTTAGGCATGCTGCAAGGAGGCATGAGGACTGCAGATGTGGCCAGGGCAATAAATTGCAATGTCCATACTGTGAGACGCCTAAGACAGCGCTACAGGGAGACAGGACGGACAGCTGATCGTCCTCGCAGTGGCAGACCACGTGTAACAACACCTGCACAGGATCGGTACATCCGAACATCACACCTGCTGGACAGGTACAGGATGGCAACAACAACTGCCCGAGTTACACCAGGAACGCACAATCCCTCCATCAGTGCTCAGACTGTCCACAATAGGCTGACAGAGGCTGGACTGAGGGCTTGTAGGCCTGTTATAAGGCAGGTCCTCCCCAGACATCACCGGCAACAACGTCGCCTATGGGCACAAACCCACCGTCGCTGGACCAGATAGGACTGGCAAAAAGTGCTCTTCACTGACGAGTCGCGGTTTTGTCTCACCAGGGGTGATGGTCGGATTCGTGTTTATCGTTGAAGGAATGAGCGTTACACCGAGGCCTGTACTCTGGAGCGGGATCGATTTGGAGGTGGAGGGTCCGTCATGGTCTGGGGCGGTGTGTCACAGCATCATCGGACTGAGCTTGCTGTCATTGCAGGCAATCTCAACGCTGTGCGTTACAGAGAAGACATCCTCCTCCCTTATGTGGTACCCTTCCTGCAGGCTCATCCTGACATGACCCTCCAGCATGACAATGTCACCAGCCATACTGTTTTTTCTGTGTGTGATTTCCTGCAAGACAGGAATGTCAGTGTTCTGAAATGTCCAGCGAAGAGCCCAGATCTCAATCCCATTGAGCACGTCTGGGACCTGTTGGATCGGAGGGTGAGGGCTAGGGCCATTCCCCCCAGAAATGTCTGGGAACTTGCAGGTGCCTTGGTGGAAGAGTGGGGTAACATCTCACAGCAAGAACTGGCAAATCTGGTGCGGTCCATGAGGAGGAGATGCACTGCAGTACTTAATGCAGATACTGACTGTTACTTTTGATTTTGACCCCCCCTTTGTTCAGGGACACATTATTCCATTTCTGTTAGTCACATGTCTGTGGAACTTGTTCAGTTTATGTCTCAGTTGTTGAATCTTGTTATGTTCATACAAATATTTACACATGTGAAGTTTGCTGAAAATAAACGCAGTTGACAGTGAGAGGACGTTTCTTTTTTTGCTGAGTTTATTTCAGAGGTTATCTTGTGATGCTGCAGATATAAGAACTGTGCCAGACAGTGTGATCTGGAGAGCATATGGCAGCAATTTATATGGCAGCAATTTATATGGCAGCAATTTATATGGCTGCGATTTATATGGCAGCAATTTATACGGTAGCAATTTTGTTACTTGCTATACTTGACGTGTACTTAACTTTTATTTGAACATAAAACAAGGTTTTTATGCTTCATTATGTTTTGCTTTATGATATTGTTTTACATCTGTGGCTTTGGTTACAATGGGAGCTGTGTACAGGTATCGTAACTGAACTTACTGAGAACAACCACAACTACAAGCTTACAGTCAAACTGAAGTGTCAGTTTCAGACCCCACGTTTGCATTAGGGAGTGACGTGAAAAATGTTCTGGCCTATCTAAACAAATAATCGATTTGCTCTTACTCTGAGCAATGGAGCCCAGCCTGGGAGACAGCATATGAAAGGTGACTGTGTAGCGAATCCAACAGTTGTGGATTCATCTCGCTGTGATATTCTCAGCAGGATTTATAGCTCTCAACATGAAAATATATTAAATAATTTCACAGAGTTGAAACAAGACAACTTTCTCTTGGTCACAGATGGACAAAATGACTTAGTGCTTTAAGCTGAAGTTGTAATGCGTCTGCAAACATTTGATTGGTGTCTCTGCGCAGCTCAGTGGATGTTGTCAATTATATGAAAAGCTGCCAATACTGTCACTAAGTATGATCATATTTATTTTACAGTTATAAGAAAAGTGAAATCTTATACTAAGTAATTTATCATTTGATTGTTACTCTATTTAGAAAGCATTACAGTCATTTCAAGCCCTATTGCCCCACTGTTGTTGAATAGGAAAAAATATATATGCAGTTGAAGTCGGAAGTTTACATACACCTTAGCCAAATACATTTAAACTCAGTTTTTCACAATTCCTGACATTTAATCCTAGTAAAAATTCCCTGTCTTAGGTCAGTTAGGATCACCACTTTATTTTAAGAATGTGAAATGTAAGAATAAAAGTAGAGAGAATAATATGTAGAGAGAATGAGAGAATGATTTATTTCAAATTTTATTTATTTAATCATATTCCCAGTGGGTCAGAAGTTTACATACACTTAATTAGTATTTGGTAGCATTGCCTTTAAATTGTTTAACTTGGGTCAAACGTTTCGGGTAGCCTTCCACAAGCTTCTCACAATAAGTTGGGTGAATTTTGGCCCATTCCTCCTGACAGACCTGGTGTAACTGAGTCAGGTTTGTAGGCCTCCTTGCTTGCGCATGCTTTTTCAGTTCTGCCCACAAATATTCTATAGGATTGAGGTCAGGGCTTTGTGATGGCCACTCCAATACATTGACTTTGTTGTCCTTAAGCCATTGTGCCACAACTTTGGAAGTATGCTTGGGGTCATTGTCCATTTGGAAGACCCATTTGTGACCAAGCTTTAACTTCCTGACTGATGTCTTGAGATGTTGCTTCAATATATCCACATAATTTTCCTTCCTCATGATGCCATCTATTTTGTGAAGTGCACCAGTCCCTCCTGCAGCAAAGCACCCCCACAGCATGATGCTGCCACCCCCTGTGCTTCATGGTTGGGATGGTGTTCTTCGGCTTGCAAGGTGCCCCCTTTTTCCTACAAACATAATGATGGTCATTATGGCCAAACAGTTCTATTATGTTTCATCAGACCAGAGGACATTTCTCCAAAAAGTACGATATTTGTCCGCATGTGCAGTTGCAAACTGTAGTCTGTCTTTTTTTATGGTGGTTTTGGAGCAGTGGCTTCTTCCTTGCTGAGTGGCCTTTCAGGTTATGTCGATATAGGACTCGTTTTACTGTGGATATAGATACTTTTGTACCTGTTTCCTCCAGCATCTTCACAAGGTCCTTTGCTGTTGTTCTGGGATTGATTTGCACTTTTCACACCAAAGTACATTAATCTCTAGGAGACAGAACGCGTCTCCTTCCTGAGCGGTATGACTGCTGTGTGGTCCCATACTATTGTTTGTACAGATGAATGTGGTACCTTCAGGCGTTTGGAATTTGCTCCCAAGGATGAACCAGACTTGTGGAGGTCTACCATTTTTTTCCGGAGGTCTTTCTGAGCCCCTACATGTCCTATCCTGTCCTAGAGCCATGCAGTGACCAACACTGGCGCCGACGAGGATGGCGGCCTCGCGACTAGCTCTTAGTAAACTTTGCGGTATTTTGTTTTTTTATGTATTATTTTTTACATTATTAGCTCAGAAAGTGTTTTGTATTATTACATACAGCCGGGAAAAACTATTGGATATCAGAGCGGGAGAAACTCACCAGCATTATGACCAGGAATACGACTTTCCCTGAAGCAGATCCTTTGTTTGCGCTCCCCAGGGCAATTGAACTGATTCCAGCGGCTGACCCAAAACATCACCGGCGGAGGAGAGGCACTCGGAGTGGCCTTCTGGTTCGACTTAGGAGGCGCGCACACCACCTACCGCTTCCAAGTATACTACTCGCTAATGTTCAGTCTCTGGTTAACAAGCTCGACGAGCGGGCAAGGATTTAGTTCCAGAGAGACATCAAGGCCTGTAACATACTTTGTTTCACGGAAACATGACTCTCTGGGGTTATTCTGTCGAAATCGGTCCAGCTAGATGGGTTCTCAGTTCATCGTGCAGACAGGAATAAATATCTCTACGGGAAGCAGAAGGGTGGAGGTGTGTGTTTCATGATTAACGACTCATGGTGTAATTGTAGTAACATACAGGAACTTGAGTCCTTCTGTTCACCCGACCTAGAATACCTCACAATCAAATGCAGACCATATTATCTCCCAAGAGAATTTTCTTCGGTTATAGTCACGGCCGTGTATATCCCCCCTCAAGCCGATACCAGGACGGTCCTCAAAGAACTTCACTGGACTTTATGCAAACTGGAAACCACATATCCTGAGGCTGCATTTATTGTAGCCGGGGATTTTAACAAAGCAAATTTGAGGACTAGGCTGCCGAAGTTCTATCAACATATCGACTGTTGTACCCGCACTGCTAAAATCCTCGACCATTGCTATTCGAACTTCCGGGATGGTTATAAGGCCCTCCCCCGCCCTCCTTTCGGCAAATCTGACCATGACTCCATTTTTCTTCTCCCTTCCTATAGGCAGAAACTCAAACAGGAAGTACCCGTGCTAAGGACTATTCAACTTTGGTCTGACCAATCGGAATCCATGCTTCAAGATTGTTTTGATCACGCGGACTGGGATATGTTTCGGGTCGCCTCCGAGAATAACATCGACGAATACACGGTTACGGTGACTGAGTTTATCAGGAAGTGTATAGGTGATGTTGTGCCAACTGTGACTATTAAAACCTATCCTAACCAGAAACTGTGGATAGATGACAGCATTCGCGCAAAACTGAAAGCGTGAACCACCGCATTTAACCATGGCAAGGTGACTGGGAATATGGCAGAATACAAACAGTGTAGCTAACTGGCAAAACATTAGTATAGAGACAAAGTGGAGTTGCAATTCAACGGCTCAGACACTCACCTCTGTCATCATTAAGTGCTTTGAGAGACTAGTCAAGGATCATATCACCTCTACCTTACCTGTCACCCTAGACCCACTTAAATTTGCTTACCGCCCCAATAGATCCACAAACGATGCAATTGCCATCACAATGCACACTGCCCTATCCCATCTGAACAAGAGGAATACCTATGTAAGAATGCTGTTCATTGACTATAGCTCAGCATTCAACACCATAGTACCCTCCAAGCTCATCATTAAGCTCGAGGCCCTGGGTCTGAACCCCGCCCTGTGCAACTGGGTCCTGGACATCCTGACGGGCCACCCCCAGGTGGTGAAAGTAGGAAACAACATCTCCACTTCGCTGATCCTCAACACAGCACCTGATGTCACAGGAAGGCCAAAAAGATCATCAAGGACATCAACCACCCGAGCCACTGCCTTTTCACCCTGCTATCATCCAGAAGGCGAGGTCAGTACAGGTGCATCAAAGCTGGGACCAAGAGAATGAGAAACAGCTTCTTAAATTCCATTCCTTACTAGATTTGTGTGTATTGGGTATATGTTGTGAAATTGTTAGATATTACTTGTTAGATATTACTGCACTGTCGGAGCTAGAAGCACAAGCATTTCGCTACACCCGCAATAACATCTGCTAAACACGTGTATGTGACAAGTAAAATGTGATTTGATTTGATTTGAATGCAACTACATTGCCTTAAGAAAGTATTCATACCCCTTGACTTATTCCACATTTTGTTTTGTTACAGCCTGAATTCAAAATTGACTAAAACATGTTTTATCTCACCCATCTACACACAATACCCCATAATGACAAAGTGAAAACATGTTTTTAGACATTTTTGCAAATGTATTGAAAATGAAATACAGAAATATCTCATTTACATAATTATTCACATCCCTGACTCAATACTTTATAAAAGCACCTTTGGCGGTGATTACAGCTGTAAGTATTTTTGGGTAAGTCTATGCTCTTTGCACACCTGGATTGTACAATATTTGCATATTATTCTTTTTAAAATCTTCAAGCTCTGTCAAGTTGATTGTTGTTGTTGATCATTGCTAGACAGCCATTTCCAAGTCTTGCCATAGATTTTCAAGCCGATTTAAGTCAAAACTGTAACTAGGCCACCCAGGAACATTCAATGTCATCTTGGTAAGCAACTCAAGTGTAGATTTGGCCTTGTGTTTTAGGTTATTGTCCTGCTGAAAGGTGAATTCGTCTCCCAGTGTCTGTTGGAATGCAGACTGAACCAGGTTTTCATCTAGGATTTTGCCTGTGCTTATAGCTGTATTCTTTTTATCCAAACAAACACCCTAGTCCTTGCCAATGACAAGCATACCCATAACATTATGCAGCCACCACCATGCTTGAAAATATGAAGAGTGGTACTCAGTGATGTGTTGTGTTGGATTTGCCCCAAACATAACACTTTGTATTCAGGACAAAAAGTTAATTTCTTTGACACATTTTTTGCAGTATTACTTAAGCGCCTTGTTGCAAACAGGATGCATGTTTTGGAATATTTTTATTCTGTACAGGCTTCCTTCTTTTCACTCTGTCATTTAGGTTAGTATTGTGGAGTAACTACAATGTTGTTGATCCATCCTCAGTTTTCTCATATCACAACCATTAAACTCAGTAACTGTTTTAAAATCACCATTGGCCTCATGGTGAAATATCTTAGCAGTTTCCTTCCTCTCTGGGAACTGAGTTAGAAAGGACGCCTGTATCTTTGTAGTGACTGGGTGTATTGATACACCATCCAAAGTGTAATTAATAATTCACTATGCTCAAAGGGAAACTCAGCGTCTGCTTTTTGTATTTTTACACATTTAACCCTTCTTTGCGAGGCATTGAAAAACCTCCCTGGTCTTTGTGGTTGAATCTGTGATTGATATTCACTACTCGATTGATGGACCTTACAGATAATTGTATGTGTGGGGTACAGAGATGGGGTAGTCATTCAAAAATCACTATTATTGAACAGTGAATGAGTCCATGCAATTTATTATGCGATTTGTTAAGCACATTTCTACTCCTGAACTTATTTAGGCATGCCATAACAAAGGAGTTGAATACTTATTGACTCAAGACATTTCAGCTTTACATTGTTTATTAATTTCAAAAATGTTCTACAAACAAAATTCCACTTTTACATTATGGGGTATTCTGTGTAGATCAGTGACACAAAATCTCAATTTCATCAATTTTAAGTTCAGGCTGTAACACAACAAAATGTGGAAAAAGTAAAGGGGTGTGAAATGTGAATACTTTCTGAAGGCACTGTATACAAGGGTGGGGTGTAAGGAATTTTGTGAAGAAGTTTGAGTTGTCTGTCCCATCTAGACCATAAGCATGGCTCTCCATTTGATGGAGAGGGTGCCTTCCTCAATTGGGCTGGCCTTGGTGGGCACGTCCACTTTGACTCAGAGGAGGACTGGAGCTTCAATGCCACTGGTACAGTTCATTTTAGTCCAGGACTAGGCTCAATGTTTGTCCTGGAAACTGAGCCATAGTGTGTAAACCAGGCCTCATGTGGAGTCTGTTGTCCCTCTCCTTCTGTCTCTCGCGATCCCTCTCTCTCTCACTCAGGCTTCAGCCTGTTTGCTGTGTCAGTGCATGAGTTTGGACACGTTCTTGGTCTCCCTCATACCTCTGACCCAGGGGTTGTCATGTACCCTGCCTACAACTTTGTCCCTCAAGCTGAATTTCAGCTTTCTTTCCGAGATTTCGAAGATGTCCAAGATATGTATGGTAAGTCTTGTTTTAAGTGTCTTTGCATGTCTTAATGATACTGAAAGTATTCAAGTTCACGGGTGTTGTTTTGAAAGGCCATTCAGTAACCTGCCTAGAGCCGTCATGAATGTAAAGCCAGTCACATTCAATAAAAGACCTACAGAATCTATAGTTTATCCCTGCCAGGCATCAATCCCAACTTCAGCTCTATGTCACTGAAGAGGCCCCATCCCAGTGACGTAAGGTACTTAAGTGAAAATACTTGAAAGTACTACTTACAGTGAGGGAAAAAAGTATTTGATCCCCTGCTGATTTTGTACGTTTGCCCACTGACGAAGAAATGATCAGTCTATAATTTTAATGGTAGGTTTATTTGAACAGTGAGAGACAGAATAACAACAACAAAAATCCAGAAAAATGCATGTCAAAAATGTTATAAATTGATTTTCATTTTAATGAGGGAAATAAGTATTTGACCCCTCTGCAAAACATGACTTGGTACTTGGTGGCAAAACCCTTGTTGGCAATCACAGAGGTCAGACGTTTCTTGTAGTTGGCCACCAGGTTTGCACACATCTCAGGAGGGATTTTGTCCCACTCCTTTTTGCAGATCTTCTCCAAGTCATTAAGGTTTCGAGGCTGACTTTTGGCAACTCCCTCCACAGATTTTCTATGGGATTAAGGTCTGGAGACTGGCTAGGCCACTCCAGGACCTTAATGTGCTTCTTCTTGAGTCACTCCATTGTTGCCTTGGCTGTGTGTTGTGGGTCATTGTCATGCTGGAATACCCATGCACGACCCTGGCTGAGGGAAGGAGGTTCTCACCCAAGATTTGACGGTACATGGCCCTGTCCATCGTCCCTTTGATGCGGTGAAGTTGTCCTGTCCCCTTAGCAGAAAAACACCCCCAAAGAATAATGTTTCCACCTTCATGTTTGACAGTGGGGATGGTGTGCTTGGGGTCATAGGCAGCATTCCTCCTCCTCCAAACACGGCGAGTTGAGTTGATGCCAAAGAGTTCGATTTTGGTCTCATCTGACCACAACACTTTCACCCAGTTCTCCTCTGCATCATTCAGATGTTCATTGGCAAACTTCAGACGGCCCTGTATATGTGCTTTCTTGAGCAGGGGGACCTTGCGGGCGCTGCAGGATTTCAGTCCTTCACGGCGTAGTGTGTTACCAATTGTTTTCTTGGTGACTATGGTCCCAGCTGCCTTGAGATCATTGACAAGATCCTCCCGTGTAGTTCTGGGCTGATTCCTCACTGTTCTCATGATCATTGCAACTCCACGAGGTGAGATCTTGCATGGAGCCTCAGGCTGAGGGAGATTGACAGTTATTTTGTGTTTCTTCCATTTGCGAATAATCGCAACAACTGTTGTCACATTCTCACCAAGCTGCTTGGTGATGGTCTTGTAGCCCATTCCTGTGACAAGGTGTGAAAGAAGGAGTCAGGCGCAGGAGGTAAAATACCGAAGTCCAGAGTTTAAACCGTTTGCATAAATCAAACGCCCCAAGCGTCAAACGAAACTGTACAAGGGAAAACATCCACCTTGGCAATAACACAGTGAAATGTAGCTCAACCGAGCTACACGCTCTCACAACAAAACAATCACTCACAAAGACAAAGGGAACAGAGGGAACACTTATACACATACTAATTAGGGGAATGAGCGAGACGTTCCATGAACGCCTTCCAGACTCTAGATGTGAACTGGGGACCTCAGTCGGACACTATATCCTCTGGTACCCCATAGTGCCGGAAGACGTGAGTAAACAGAGCCTCCACAGTTTGTAGGGCCGTGGGGAGACCGGGCAGAGGAAGGAGGTGGCAGGACTTTGAAAAGCGGTCCACTACAACCAGGATAGTGGTGTTACCTTGGGAGGGGGGAAGATCAGTCAGAAAATCAATACTCAGGTGAGACCATGGTCGTTGTGGAACTGGTAAAGGTTGTAGCTTACCCGCTGGGAGGTGCCTAGGTGCCTTACTATGGGCGCACACTGAGCATGAGGAAACATACACCCTCAAGTCCTTAGCCAAGATAGGCCACCAGTACTTCTCGGTCAGGCAGCGCATTGTACGACCGATACCTGGATGACCAGAGGAAGGTGACGTGTGTAGGCCCAGTAGATCAGACGATCACGGATAAGCGCAGGCACGTACTGCAGCCCAGCTGGACACTGCGGTGGAGATGGATCTGTGCGTAATGCCTGCGCTATATCTGCGTCCATTGCCCATACTACCGGCGCCACAATGCATGAGGCCGGGAGTATGAGGGTGTTGTCTCTGGGCCTCTCCTCTGTGTCATACAGCCGAGACAGTGCGTCTGTCTTCACGTTCTTCGTACCCGGAATGTATGAGAGTGAAATCAAACCGGGTGAAGAAGAGGGCCCACCTGGCCTGGCGAGGATTCAGCCTCCTCGCTGCCCGAATGTACTCCAGGTTATGATGGTCTGCCCAGACGAGGAAAGGGTGTTTCGCCCCTTCGAGACAATGTCTCCACACCGTCAAAGCTCGGACAACAGCCAACAGCTCCCGATCACCAATGCAGTAGTTCTGCTCCGCCGAGCTGAGCTTCTTAGAAAAGAAGGCGGAGCGGAGGCGGAGCTTGGGTGACATAAGTATTTGATACATCAGAAAAGCAGAACTTAATATTTGGTACAGAAACCTTTGTTTGCAATTACAGAGATCATACGTTTCCTGTAGGTCTTGACCAGGTTTGCACACACTGCAGCAGGGATTTTGGCCCACTCCTCCATACAGACCTTCTCCAGATCCTTCAGGTTTCGGGGCTGTCGCTGGGCAATACGGACTTTCAGCTCCCTCCAAAGATGTTCTATTGGGTTCAGGTCTGGAGACTGGCTAGGCCACTCCAGGACCTTGAGATGCTTCTTACGGAGCCACTCCTTAGATGCCCTGGCTGTGTGTTTCGAGTCGTTGTCATGCTGGAAGACCCAGCCACGACCCATCTTCAATGCTCTTACTGAGGGAAGGAGGTTGTTGGCCAAGATCTCGCGAAACATGGCCCCATCCATCCTCCCCTCAATACGGTGCAGTCGTCCTGTCCCCTTTGCAGAAAAGCATCCCCAAAGAGTGATGTTTCCACCTCCATGCTTCACGGTTGGGATGGTGTTCTTGGGGTTGTCCTCATCCTTCTTCTTCCTCCAAACACGGCGAGTGGAGTTTAGACCAAAAAGCTCTATTTTTGTCTCATCAGACCACATGACCTTCTCCCATTCCTCCTCTGGATCATCCAGATGGTCATTGCCAAACTTCAGATGGGCCTGGACATGCGCTGGCTTGAGCAGGGGGACCTTGCGTGCGCTGCAGGATTTTAATCCATGACGGCGTAGTGTGTTACTAATGGTTTTCTTTGAGACTGTGGTCCCAGCTCTCTTCAGGTCATTGACCAGGTCCTGCCATGTAGTTCTGGGCTGATTCCTCACCTTCCTCATGATCATTGATGCCCCATGAGGTGAGATCTTGCATGGAGCCCCAGACCGAGGGTGATTGACCGTCATCTTGAACTTCTTCCATTTTCTAATAATAGCGCCAACAGTTGTTGCCTTCTCACCAAGCTGCTTGCCTATTGTCCTGTAGCCCATCCCAGCCTTGTGCAGGTCTACAATTTTATCCCTGATGTCCTTACACAGCTCTCTGGTCTTGGCCATTGTGGAGAGGTTGGAGTCTGTTTGATTGAGTGTGTGGAGAGGTGTCTTTTATACAGGTAACTAGTTCAAACAGGTGCAGTTAATACAGGTAATGAGTGGAGAACAGGATGGGCTTCTTAAAGAAAAACTAACATGTCTGTGAGAGCCAGAATTCTTACTGGTTGGTAGGTGATCAAATACTTATGTCATGCAATAAAATGCAAATTAATTACTTAAAAATCATACAATGTGATTTTCTGGATTTTTGTTTTAGATTCCGTCTCTCACAGTTGAAGTGTACCTATGATAAAAAGTACAGACCTCTACATGCTTTGTAAGTAGGACAACCTGCAAAATCGACAGTGTATCAAATACTTGTTCTCCCCACTGTATATATATATATACACTGCTCAAAAAAATAAAGGGAACACTTAAACAACACAATGTAACTCCAAGTCAATCACACTTCTGTGAAATCAAACTGTCCACTTAGGAAGCAACACTGATTGACAATAAATTTCACATGCTGTTGTGCAAATGAAATAGACAACAGGTGGAAATTATAGGCAATTAGCAAGACACCCCCAATAAAGGAGTGGTTCTGCAGGTGGTGACCACAGACCACTTCTCAGTTCCTATGCTTCCTAGCTGATGTTTTGGTCACTTTTGAATGCTGGCGGTGCTTTCACTCTAGTGGTAGCATGAGACGGAGTCTACAACCCACACAAGTGGCTCAGGTAGTGCAGCTCATCCAGGATGGCACATCAATGCGAGCTGTGGCAAGAAGGTTTGCTGTGTCTGTCAGCGTAGTGTCCAGAGCATGGAGGCGCTACCAGGAGACAGGCCAGTACATCAGGAGACGTGGAGGAGGCCGTAGGAGGGCAACAACCCAGCAGCAGGACCGCTACCTCCGTCTTTGTGCAAGGAGGAGCAGGAGGAGCACTGCCAGAGCCCTGCAAAATGACCTCCAGCAGGCCACAAATGTGCATGTGTCTGCTCAAACGGTCAAAAACAGACTCCATGAGGGTGGTATGAGGGCCCGACGTCCACAGGTGGGGGTTGTGCTTACAGCCCAACACCGTGCAGGACGTTTGGCATTTGCCAGAGAACACCAAGATTGGCAAATTCGCCACTGGCGCCCTGTGCTCTTCACAGATGAAAGCAGGTTCACACTAAGCACATGTGACAGACGTGACAGAGTCTGGAGACGCCCTGGAGAACGCTGCCTGCAACATCCTCCAGCATGACCGGTTTGGCGGTGGGTCAGTCATGGTGTGGGGTGGCATTTCTTTGGGGGGCCGCACAGCCCTCCATGTGCTCGCCAGAGGTAGCCTGACTGCCATTAGGTACCGAGATGAGATCCTCAGACCCCTTGTGAGACCATATGCTGGTGCGGTTGGCCCTGGGTTCCTCCTAATGCAAGACAATACTAGACCTCATGTGGCTGGAGTGTGTCAGCAGTTCCTGCAAGAGGAAGGCATTGATGCTATGGACTGGCCCGCCCGTTCCCCAGACCTGAATCCAATTGAGCACATCTGGGACATCATGTCTCGCTCCATCCACCAACGCCACGTTGCACCACAGACTGTCCAGGAGTTGGCGGATGCTTTAGTCCAGGTCTGGGAGGAGATCCCTCAGGAGACCATCCGCCACCTCATCAGGAGCATGCCCAGGCGTTGTAGGGAGGTCATACAGGCACGTGGAGGCCACACACACTACTGAGCCTCATTTTGACTTGTTTTAAGGACATTACATCAAAGTTGGATCAGCCTGTAGTGTGGTTTTCCACTTTAATTTTGAGGGTGACTCCAAATCCAGACCTCCATGGGTTGATAAATTTGATTTCCATTGAACATTTTTGTGTGATTTTGTTGTCAGCACATTCAACTATGTAAAGAACAAAGTATTTAATAAGATTATTTCATTCATTCAGATCTAGGATGTGTTATTTAAGTGTTCCCTTAATTTTTTTGAGCAGTGTATATATAAACCCCAGTCGTACCCCAGTCGTACATCACTTTACCCTTACCTACATGTACATATTACCTCGATTACCTCGACTAACCTGTACCCCCGCACATTGACTCGGTACCGGTACACCCTGTATATAGCCTTGTTATTGTTATTTTATTGTTGCTCTTTTATTTTTTTACTTTAGTTTATTTAGTAAATATTTTCTTAACTCTCATTTTTCTTAAAACTGCTTTGTCGGTTAAGGGCGCATGTGACGAATAAAAATGTATTTGATTTGATTTGGTTGTGAGTTTGCTCAACATTTGGGCATATACTCAACAAGCTTTTTGAAATTCAGCTCACTTCGAGCAGAGTTTGTTGAGTGAACAAACTTTAACACATTAGCTCAAATTCTTGTCTATTTGAAGTCCATTCAACTCACAAAATAATGCTGATTAAGCAATTGGTTAACTTGGCTTTTTTACAGAGTACTACTGTGTATCATAACCTGAGGGCAGTGATGATTCTGAATGATCTTCAGGTATAATGAGGAGCAGAGAAGGATGGAGGAGGGCTCTCCCAAACCTAGTGCCCAACAGTGGCCAGGCATACATACATCCCTGGATGCAGCCGTTGTATATGAAGGTAGCTATTGTATAGAAATTGCATCCATAAAAATCAGATTCATTTCTAAGATTCTTATCGTAACCCTCAGTCCATAAATGCATACCATAGAACTTGAGTTATGCTTGATTCTGAATGTCATCACACACCACATACTCAACTATCTTTTTTATTCCCAACAGAATTCATCTACTTCTTCAAGGTGAATGTTCAGTATAAATATGACCCTAAATTCAAACATGTCACTTCCACAGGGCCTGCCAATGAGTTGTTGGACTGTACAGGACCATTTAAAAACAACACACTGAAGAGGGGAGATAGCTGAGTCATCTTCTGCTCAAAGCCTCACACTCTATGTTAACCCCAGAGACTGTCGTCCAAATTAGGGAAGAATCAATAGAGGAATGGAGTCAGATGCATGAAAGAGATGTTTCATTTTGTTCTGGAGACAACCACAACAAGTTGGTTTACATCATTAAATAGACTCTGCAATGTCTTATTGCAGAATCCCACAGCATTTAGCAATAAAACATTCTGTAAACAGGATAGCTATTGAAATCCTGGGTTGAATTGACGGGATGCTGTCTGCTCAGGGAAGTGATGAAAGGTGTTGCATGGTTATTTGATGTGACACAACCTGAAAGTGATTACATGTTTACCGTATGAAATGATACAATAAATAAAGTGTAATGCTATAAAAAGTATGATCTCGGTTAAACCAGATTATAAAAGTCTAATAAAAAGTCTAAAAGCCCAGGAACTACTGTCTAGCATGTTACTCCTACTGCCTACAGATCATTGTGCAATGCCTCTGACATAAAACATTTACAGTGGGGAAAAAAAGTATTTAGTCAGCCACCAATTGTGCAAGTTCTCCCACTTAAAAAGATGAGAGAGGCCTGTAATTTTCATCATAGGTACACGTCAACTATGACAGACAAAATGAGAAAAAAAAATCCAGAAAATCACATTGTAGGATTTTTAATGAATTTATTTGCAAATTATGGTGGAAAATAAGTATTTGGTCAATAACAAAAGTTTCTCAATACTTTGTTATATACCCTTTGTTGGCAATGACACAGGTCAAAAGTTTTCTGTAAGTCTTCACAAGGTTTTCACACACTGTTGCTGGTATTTTGGCCCATTCCTCCATGCAGATCTCCTCTAGAGCAGTGATGTTTTGGGGCTGTCGCTGGGCAACACAGACTTTCAACTCCCTCCAAAGATTTTCTATGGGGTTGAGATCTGGAGACTGGCTAGGCCACTCCAGGACCTTGAAATGCTTCTTACGAAGCCACTCCTTCGTTGCCCGGGCGGTGTGTTTGGGATCATTGTCATGCTGAAAGACCCAGCCACGTTTCATCTTCAATGCCCTTGCTAATGGAAGGAGGTTTTCACTCAGAATCTCACGATACATGGCCTCATTCATTCTTTCCTTTACACGGATCAGTCGTCCTGGTCCCTTTGCAGAAAAACAGCCCCAAAGGATTACAGTTTAAGGTTGACTGATGCTATTGCCTGTCACAGTTACCTGAGACCATTGAGACACAGTATGTGGGAAGGATAGTTCCTTTCATTGCCCGATGTTGTCAGATTGCAGATGCTGACTGAAACATAATAATACTTTTCCACAGCTGAATTATGCACCAGCTAACAATGAATGAAAGCCAGCAGTGTAAAAATTACCTGGGGTGTTGACATCCTAAGTGCCAATGTAACCTCATTATTTCATAGTTATGCTCCCGTAAGGTAGCTAAACTACTCTAGACTATTTTATTCCCTATTTAAATGATTCACCTCATGTTTATTTGCTGTAGGTGGTTGGCAGCATAGTCCATAGTGACAGGACTGATGAGTAAAGGTTGGCATTCTACTGCTACTGATCAGTTCATGATCAATGTGTCAATGTAAATTACAGTAATGTATCTATTACACACATATTACACTAGAGGCCAAGACGCTAGAGAAGAGGACCAGTAGCCAGAAGGTTTGAATCCCAGGACGGGTATTAAAAATTAACTGACAACCAGAATGCACCTGGGATTAGATCTCCTCCTTAACCCAACCATAGTGCCAGAGGCACTGCACTGCGGCTGACCCTGTGCTACTCCCAATGTATGGTGTTTTTCCACTTCTGATGGACTATAGTGCTACAGGCGCGGGTGTTTTGATTGATGGGCATCATGGGCCGTTGCACTAAAGTAGTTTGGGGACGCATCGGTGTCCTCTCTCTTTCTTTTTTATAACCAAAAAATATATTTACTTTTGTTTTGATAAATCAATGTTATATCACTCGTTTAAACATGACTTAAGATGATGGAGAGAATTATTGTAAAATTAACTGTGTCCATAAGGTGTAGATAGTAAGTATAGACGGGAAGTAGAGGCCTGGGCATTGTTGTTCACTAATGTACTCCAAGTAGGGAAAGGATGGCTGGGTTGAAAAGTAATAAAGGGGAGTATATATATAAAAAACATGGGGGATTGGAAGTGATGCAGACAATTACATTGATAGAAGATACAATCTATCTGCAATATTAAGCTGATCCATCCCCCCCCCCAAAAAAAATAAATAATAATAATAATAGAACGTAAAATACACAATAGATTGATGTCAGCAAGTAAGACAAATATAAGTCAATATACCAATTATTTAGAGGATATGACTATTGATTTATTTTTTATTTTAAGCTTGTTGAGCTTTATTTCAAGCTTTTATTGTGTCTGAATACAGTTTTGGGGGTATTTTTTTATTCCAATTCATAGTACATTACAGTACATTATGAAAAGTAATTTCGATTAAGGCAGTGTTTTTGTCTTTGTCAAAATGTCTTTGTTGTGGAAAATGTATTTGGTGTCTGTCATCACCTTGATTTCCTTCCTCTTAGTTGATGATGGGGGTTTTGCCAGCGATGACTCACTGACATTGCTTAACTTCACAGGCTTTAGGTGTATATAAGACGTCCCCTGGCCACACACCACACAAACAAGACGCTCTCGAGGAAGAAGCATGAAGACTTTCATTCTGTGCTTACTACTAGTCAACCTGGCAATAGTGGTTTACTCTTTGCCAATATCGCCGCCTACTGAAGAAGATGAAGTTCTTGCAGAGGTATGCTTTTTGTCACATCTTTTGCTAGAAGGGTCTATATGGGTTTTACAACTGAAATTATTATGATAGAACAGATGTGTACATGTAACTTCATATGGCTTGGTCAGGTTGTTATTGCAAAACAGAATATTGACTTACCCGGTTATAAATAAAGGCTAAATAAATATACATTCTAATGAGTTGTGTTGAACTATTGAAGTGCAAGAACTATTGAAATCCCTGCTTAGTTAGTTGCTATACTCATAACACAGTAAAGTCATTGTATATTTTAACTCTTGCTGTGTGAGCCTTGTACACCTACCATAGGATATTATATTCATAACTGTAGTAAATGGCACCATAATGTCCTATCATATTAACATCATGCTTGCTCTGTTTTCTGTAGACGTACCTGAAGAGATTTTTTAACCTGACAGAGGAGACGGGTCCTACGGCCAGACGGGGGCCCAGCCAGCGGAGCAGGAAGGTCAGCGAGATGCAAACATTCTTTGGCCTCCAGGTGACAGGCACCTTGGACGCTGAGACCGTGACGATGATGAAGAAGCCACGCTGTGGCGTACCTGATGTCCAACCCAGCCGCTTCACCACCTTCGACAATCGCAAGTGGCAGACCAACCAGGTTACCTACAGGTGAGAGGAGTGAGAAAGCATAAATACACCACGGTCAAATGTGTCTAAGACAAAATAGGGCTTGTAATGTTAACATTTAGTTAGTTGCAATATCAATCAGGTGGTGTTTAAACACAAAGGCAAGTATCCACTTAGTGTGGATAATAAAGTTTTTTGTATTTGCAAACATCAAGTTATACACAGAGACACTATGAGTGATAAGCCTTGGGATTGTTAGGGATTGTTGAACCAAAAAATAATTTCAACATTGAGAAATGTTTTTCTAATGTTGACTGTTGGTGTATTGTGTTCTTCAGGATTGAGAACTACACCCCTGACATGTCTGTGGCTGAGGTGGACAACTCCATAGAGAGAGCACTACAGGTGTGGGCCAAGGTCTCCCCCCTGAGGTTCACCCGCATCTACAGCGGCACCGCTGACATCATGATCTCCTTCGGCACCAGAAGTAAGCAACTTTTATCCTACCAAACACAATGTTAATGTGACCAACTGAAACAGAATTCATTCAATATTAAGAAAGTCTAACCTGGAAGTACTTGCGTGGGTTTCTGGATATGTTTGTAAAAGCTACACTGTAACTGAAAACTGTAATTTATATGGTAATTTTGGTATAGTAAAATACTGTGAAACGTTTACTGTAAGTTATGATGCATTGTGGGAACATTTTGTGGGTGGGGAAGGAATTGCTGTATTTGGAATGGTACTGTAATTCCATCCCACAGAATACAGTACCAGATCGTATTTTTGGAGTGCCAAAAACCTTTTGTCCACTAGTGAGTGCATGGCATTGTTGTCTGGCTCATTAACATTTTTTACATTTTAGTCATTTAGCAGACGCTCTTATCCAGAGCGACTTACATGAGCAATTAAGGTTAAGTGCCTTGCTTAAGGGCACATCGACAGATTTTTCACCTAGTCGGCTCGGGGATTAGAACCAGCGACCTTTCGGTTACTGGCACAACGCTCTTACCCACTAAGCTACCTGCCGCCCTACATATTATGAGGTGTGCCTTGAAAAAGGCTATATTTGTTGCACCCGTTAGTGAGAGTGCTGTTCCACTTTAACTGGTATGTGGTAGTAGTGCCCCATCAATTACAATGTATAGGGGACAGATTAGAGTGGCTGCAAGTCTTAAACCTTTAATGGTCAACCTCAAATTACCAACCTGCTTGCACCAATCCCACGTAATTACAGTAAAATATAAACCCCACCTCCCCTCAGTGAATATCATTCATTCATCCATTCATTACAGTCTAATACAGCCAATTTTTAAGTATTGTACTGTGTGTAGTTACACAGTACATGCTTAGATACTGTACTTAGAATACAGTCGGTATATTGCAATATGAAATACAGTAACTTACTAACCACTAGCTGCCTTTAAGTTACTGTCAAATTCACGTTAACCCCTTTACAGTGTACTATAATACACTAATAAGCTGATGTACGAAAATGTCATACTGTACATGTTCACAAAGAATGCATCCATTTAAAAAGGGAACATGCAGTATGTACTGTACAGTGCTTTGTTTTGAAAGACACACAGACACTTCAAAGGCTCTCAGGATGTTTTTGTATAGCAGGGTTAGAAAGGGAGGGCTGTAGGGAGATACCTGTGGAGGATCCACTGTTTACATTCCTCTTGTCAGAGCATAGTGCAGGTATAGGCCTATTCAGGGGCACCCTCCGCTCCATACCACTTACATAACCAACATCACCACCACTCGTAAACACAGACATCCACAATGGTCTCAGTGGCTTGCTACTGCACTTTAATCTGTCTTGTACATGTTTTGATGAGTTGAAAGAATGGAGAGACACCCAGATACCACTTACATAACCAACATCACCACTCGTAGTCTTAAACACACACATCCACAGTGGCATCAGTATCATGTCACTGCTCGCCCCTCACTATAATCCGTATTTACAGTTTGATGAGTTGAAAGGGTGTTATTAGAGCCACTCTGCCATATTTCACCCTCTGAGGTGTTACGATGGGCTCCCTATAAGTGCATCGGTTTTAAGAAACTAACATTTGATATAAATAATTTGAATATAAATGTTTATACAGTATGCATTTGTCCTCGTCTCTGATGGCTCAAACTATGATTTCTCCCATCTGTGTAGATCATGGTGATTCTTACCCCTTCGATGGCCCGGATGGCACCCTGGCCCATGCCTTCTCGCCTGGTCCTGACATTGAAGGAGATGCTCATTTTGACGATGACGAGTACTTCACCTTCAGCTCAACCAGAGGTGAGACCCTCTATCACAACAATATGTGAACATGACTTAATTTACCCTGTTTCAATTCTAGGACAATCCTGGGTGACATGTCATGATAATTGCCACAAAAGAGTAGAAGATCTGTACCAGTAATTATGTATTATCATCATATAGGGTACAACCTGTTCTTGGTGGCTGCACATGAGCTTGGCCATTCCCTCGGTCTCAGCCACTCCAACGACCCTGGAGCACTGATGTTCCCAGTGTACAGCTACACAGACCCCAGCACCTTCTCTCTGCCTCGCGATGACGTCAACGGTATCCAGTACATCTATGGTCAGTATTCAATTATCTTTTCTCTTTCTGTCCAGTTTGCTTTAGCTTTATATTGCTGTATTCCACTTTGTTTGCTTTTGACTGATCAACAAAAAGGTTCAGGCCAAATACGTTATATTATTGATCTCCAAGTAAATCAATTATGAGACTTGAGAACTGTGCATTTTTTACAGGAACTTGAATTTATGAGTATCTGTGTCCTCCAGGTCCAAACCCAGATGTGAACCCCAACCCAGACAAGCCAGATCCTACACCCCCTTCCACCCCTGATGCCTGTGATCCCACCCTGGTTCTGGATGCTGTCACCACTCTGCGTGGGGAGAAGATGTTCTTCAAGGGCAGGTACAGCAAATCATGTAGCCTAGATCAAATGTTCAGTGACTTATGGTAACCTACAGTTCAAAAACAGTCAATGAATGACACAGTTTCCAAGGGAAACAGGTTGTCTGTTCATGTGATCCAGAGCTCTAACGTCCTCATGTCTTCCCTCCATCCTCAGGTTCTTCTGGCGTAGCTACTCTCAGAGCAGCACACCACAGCAGAACCTCATCAAGACCTTCTGGCCCGGACTCCCCGACAACATCAATGCTGCTTACGAGAGCCAGCTATCTGACAGAGTGTTCCTCTTCAAAGGTATGGCAGAGTCACCAAATGCCTCAAATTAGCCCTGGTATGGCTGTAGTCTCCATAACATGTCTAGAGACAAGAACAGTGGAGGCTACAGCCATTTATAGAGCTAGCCTCATACACTACTACTACACTACAGGCTAGTACACTATACAATATGGCTGTAATGAATACTGTGTGAATACGTGAACCTGTTAAAGAGTCATATCTCAGTAATACTGTCTCTGTCCCTGCAGATCATCAGGTCTGGGCTCTCTCCGGCTATGACATCGTCCCCGGCTATCCCAAAAACCTGAACAGCTTGGGTCTGCCCAGTACCGTGAAAAAAGTAGATGCCGCCCTGTACGATGTAGATTCTCGCAAGAGCTTGTTCTTTGTTGGTGACTACTACTACAGGTTAGTGGAGTCTAGTTTATCATTACAAGTTATTGCATTTTTATTCACTTTTCTATGTACTGTATATTGCCATTAGATATTGATGTCAAGAGTATCACAATCTCACTAATATTTCTGTTACCGTAGTTACGATGAGGAAATGAAAAGGATGGACAAAGGTTTCCCCAAGCGTGTGGATGAAGGGTTCCCAGGCATGACAAGCAAAGTGACTGCAGCCTTCCAAGTCCGAAGTGAGTGTGATACAGCATCTAAACACAACTGTGCATTACAAGCCAATCATATGGAAATATACAAAATATGATTTCATACCTTCTACAGTTTTCATTTAATATAAGAAAATCCCCTGAATAGTCCTTTTAATGCATATTTTAGATGTTGAGTATTGATAGTTTGTCAGTGCAGCATCCCACTGGGCACAGACATCAATTCAACATATTTTCCTCGTTGGTTCAACGTCAAAATGACGTGGAAACAATGTTGATTCAACCAGTGTGTGCCCAGTGGGATGTCTCTAACCTCTCTACCCTATATGGTTTTACAGGCTTCACCTACCTTTATAGTGGCTCCTACGTGTTTGAGTACAGCATGAGGACCAGGAGACAGTTACGCGTGCTAGGAAACAGCTACTTCCTGCCCTGTTAGAACATTGACCCTCATGAGCCATTTAAAGTAGCAGCCGTGAACAACAATGAATGCAGCCAAATAACAGTTGTATTTTTTTCTAATACGTAATGTTGTTGTAATTTAGAAATTTTACAGATTTGTTTTCTAATACATATTGTCACATATCTATTTAAATATCTATTCATGTATCTAAATTATTTGATATGTTTCTTGATTAAATTGTAACCTAAATAATCAGAAGAAATTAATGTCTTGAATGAAGGCCAAACACATTTTTACACTTTGCATATTCAAATAAATTCCAAGTTATTGCGATTTCGGTGTTATTGTGATTTTTTGCCTTTTACTATGGTGGACTTATGGTGGAAACATTATGAAGCATAGATTTGTATTTGATCCATTGCTGATGAAGCCTTAGATGACATTACCAAACAATTCCCTTAAACAAATATACAACCCACAGAGGGTCCTACTAATCACCCCAAACAGGTACCCTAAACAACCACAAACAACCCCAAACAAACCCCAACAACCACAAACAGGTACCCCAAACAACCACGAACAGGTACCCCAAACAACCACAAACAGGTACTCCAAACAACTGTCATAGTTGCGTCAATTCAAATCTGGCATTAGGAACAAAAGAGGTCAACACGACTTCTAAGATATACTAGTTATTTTAATTAATGCAAAAACCTTCAATGGTAAATATGATGTTTCGTATATACGGGCTCTTTGAAATACCTTGCAGGGCACTTCAGAGAACTAACCCATTGTTCTAGGTTCTTGCTCAAATACTCTGACAGAGAGAGTTTCCCACCTCTCTGCTGGCCAATCAGAGCAGAGACTTGAGCGTGGTTTAGACTTACTCAGCCTATCCGTTGGCACACAGGCTAGTCCCCCGCCTCTTAGCGCATCCCTGTTTCCAGGCATACGTTCATCATAACAACCTGTCATAGTGAGAAGAGCCAGCTCCCTTAGACACCATTCCTACGTCCAAGGAAGGTTCACAGATCACAAAGAACCAGTATATTCCGGTATCTGGAGACAAAATCCTTATCTCATTTTACCCCCTAAAACAGCTCTTCACATCAATCACAGCTTGCCAGGTGTCACAACCTACATTAGCACAGTCTAGAATGCATTCTTTCTAAGTTAGTCATCCCATCAATTATGAAAATAATAAATCCCCAATACAACCACAAACAGGTACTCCAAACAACCACAAACAGGTGTCCCAAACAACCACAAACAAACCAAACAAACCCAAACAGGTACCCCAAACAACCACAAACAGGTACCACAAACAACCCCAAACAGGTACCCAAAAGAACCCAGAAGTACCACATCCCCAAACAACCCCAAACAATGAGAAGCAACCAGCTGCAGATTATGCATGCTGAGGCCACCTGGTATGCGAACCTCAAAGTGCTATTTTTGGGGGGTATTTCTGCGTCTCAGTTTGTATGTGTGCATGCAGTGCTCTAACGCCCTGGACCATAGCTATAATCTGTCACTAGCTCTGGTCCAAGTCATAGCTAGTAGCTAGCTAGCTGTGGTCCACCCTAGCTCTGGTCCAGGGCATTGCTAGTATCGCAGGTCCTTACTTGCTCTGGTCCAAGCTAGCTAACTACTAGCTATGTCCTGGACCAGAGCTATAGCTAGCTAGAAGCTAGCTAACTCCTAGCTACACCCTGGACCAGAGCTAGTTAGTGTGGACCAGAGCTAGACCAGAGTTAATGCAGATTAGAGTTAGCTAGCTAACTATTAGCTACGCTCTGGACCAGAGCTAGTGTGGACCAGAGCTAGCTAGCTACTAGCTATACCCTGGACCAGAGCTAGTTATTGTGGACCAGAGTTAATGTGGACCAGAGTTAATGTGGACCAGAGTTAATGTGGACCAGAGCTAGTTAGTTAGTTACTAGCTACGCCCTGGACCAGAGCTAGTGCGGACCAGAGCTACTAGCTATGCCCTAGACCAGAGCTAGTGTGGACCAGTGCTAGTGGCAGATTATAGCTCTGGTCCAGGGCATTAGAGCACTGCGCAAATACCAAAGCAAAAATATCATCTGAGACGCAAGCGCATGCGCTTTGAGGTTTGCAGACCAGATGGCCTCATGGTGCATAATCTGCAGTTGGATGTTTCTTGTTGTGTGGGGTTGTGGGATACTTTTGGGTTCTTTTTGGTACCTGTTTGGGGTTGTTTGGGGTACTTTGGGGTTCTTTTGGATACCCATTTGTGGTTGTTTGGGGTGATTAGTAGGACCCCCAATGGTTATCTGTATTAAGGTACATGAAAGCATAACAAATGGAATGGATAATATAATAACATACACTACCGGTCAAAAGTTTTAGAACACCTACTCATTCAAGGTTTTCTTTATTTTTACTATTTTCTACATTGTAGAATAATAGTGAAGACATCAAAACTATGAAATAACACATATGGAATCATGAAGTAACCAAAAAAGTGTTAAACAAATGAAAATATATTTGAGATTTCAGATTCTAAAAATAGCCACTCTTTGCCTTGATGACAGCTTTGCACACTCTTGGCATTCTCTCAACCAGCTTCACCTGGAATGCTTTTCCAACAGTCTTGAAGGAGTTCCCACATATACTGAGCACCTGTTGGCTGCTTTTCCTTCACTCTGCGGTCCGACTCATCCCAAACCATCTCAATTTGGTTGAGGTCGGGGGATTGTGGAGGCCAGGTCATCTGATGCAGCACTCCATCACCCTCCTTCTTGGTAAAATTGCCCTTACACAGCCTGGAGGTGTGTTGGGTCATTGTCTTGTTGAAAAACAAATGATAGTCCCACTAAGCCCAAACCAGATGGGATGGCGTATCGCTGCAGAATGCTGTGGGAGCCATGCTGGTTAAGTGTGCCTTGAATTCTAAATAAATCACAGACAGTGTCACCAGAAAAGCACCCCCACACCATAACACCTCCTCCTCCATGCTTTACATTGGGTAATACACATGCAGAGATCATCCGTTCACCCACACCGTGTCTCACAAAGATCTCCAATTTGGACTCCAGACCAAAGGACACATTTCCACCGGTCTAATGTCCATTGCTCTTGTTTCTTGGCCCAAGCAAGTCTCTTCTTCTTATTGGTGTCCTTTAGTAGTGGTTTCTTTGCAGCAATTCGACCATGAAGGCCTGATTCACACAGTCTCCTCTGAAGAGTTGATGTTGAGATGTGTCTCGTTACTTGAACTATGTGAAGCATTTATTTGGGCTGCAATTTCTGGCTGGTAACTCTAATGAACTTATCCTCTGCAGCAGAGGTAACTCTGGGTCTTCCATTCATGTGGCGGTCCTCATGAGATCCAGTTTCATCATAGCCCTTGATGGTTTTTACAACTGCACTTGAAGAAACTTTCAAAGTTCTTGAAATGTTCTGTATTCACTGACCTTCATGTCTTAAAGTAATGATGGACGGTTGTTTCTCTTTGCTTATTTGAACTGTTCTTGCCATAATATGTACTTGATCTTTTACCGAATAGGGCTATCTTCTGTATAACCTCCCTTCCTTGTCACAACACAACTGATTGGCTCAGACGCATTAAGAAGGAAATAAATTCCACAAATTAACTTTTAAGAAGGCACACCTGTTAATTGAAATGCATTCCAGGTGACTGGTTGAGAGAATGCCAAGCGTGTGCAAATCTGTCATCAAAGCAAAGGGTGGCTATTTGAAGAATCTCAAATATAACATATATTTTGATTTGTTTAACACTTTTTTGGTTACTACATGATTCCATATGTGTTATTTCATAGTTTTGATGTGTTCACTATTATTCTACAATGTAGAAAATAGTAAAAATGAAGAAAAACCCTTGAATGAGTAGGTGTTCTAAAACTTTTGACCGGTAGTGTAGATGGAGAATAACAATGAAGGAACTCAATCTTCTACATGCCACACTGATTTAGTATACCACAAGGTATAACTAAACTAATTATTTAGGGAAATTATATGGTGTGTGACTTTATATGGTGTGTAGATCTTTTGTTATTTTCACGGTACAATTTCGATGAGAAAACTCAGAATCGCTCTGCCATATCAAGCAATGTCCCCCTTGTAATGAAATACTGAGGCCAATGAGTATCATGGTCCAAACACACCAAGAAAGTCATGAAGAGGGCATGACAACGCCTTTTCCCCCTCAGGAGACTGAAATGATTTGGCATGGGTCCCCAGATCCTCAAAAGGTTCTACAGCTGCACCATCGAGAGCATCCTGACCGGTTGCAAAACTGCCTGGTATGGCAACTGCTCGGCATCTGACCGTAAGGCGATACAGAGGGTAGTGCGTACAGCCCAGTACATCACTGGGACCAATCTTCCTGCCATCCAGGACCTATATACTAGGCGATGTCAGAGGAAGGCCCCAAAAATGGTCAAAGACTCCAGTCACCCAAGTCATAGACTGTTCTTTCTGCTACCGCACGGCAAGGCTCCTTAACAGCTTCTACCCCCAAGCCATAAGACTGCTGAATAATCAAATGGCCACCCGGACTATTTGCATTGACTCTCCCCCCCCCCCCTGCTGCTACTTGCTGTTTATTATCTATGCATAGTCACTTTACCCCTACCTACATGTACAAATTCCTTGACGAACCTGTACCCCCGCACATTGACTCGGTACCAGTACCTCCTGTATATAGCCTCATTATTGTTATTCTATCGTGTTACTTTTTAGTTATTTTTATTTTTATTTCTTAAAACTGCATTGTTGGTTAAGGGCTTGTAAGTAAGCATTTCAAGGTAAGGTCTACACCTGTTGTATTCGGCGCATGTAACAAATACAATTTTATTTTATTTTATGAGCAATGGAAAGAAACCATGAGCTAGCATGACAGTCCCCAGGCTACATGAGAAAATGACACACCTTTGGCAACTATTTTCTAGGAATTAATTGGCCATCCCATGCACATGCTTGGTCTAACCCCCATTATAGTCCAGTGACACAGGAGAAAATTAGAGGTTAGAGTTGCACAGATACCAATTATATGTTATGATACATCAAAAACGGGTTTTCAGTTGTCACATCAGTATGAGGCATGCTAACGATACACAAAGAGGCTAGTCTCCTCTCATGACAGGTACAAGCTAGGAGCCAAGATCCTCCCCTCTTGCCAATTAAGTTTTTACAATTGCCTAATCCCCTGTTTCTGCTCTTTGAGCTCAAATAAAACACATACTGGGAAGTTACAGTCGGTCAACATCAGTTTAACAAGTTTCTCCCTCAAGAAAATATTCCACAGTGATTTATAAAATAGTTGTATATGTCTGAACGCTTGCTTGGATTTAATTAATCAGCAACTTTAATTTATAAGCGAATAATAGTCAGAATAATAGTTATTCTCAATCCCTTTCCAATGTTTTTACGTTGTGTAAGTTTCAGTGTAAATCCAGTAGCCTATGTTAGAGGCTGTATGCAAACTTTCTGTGACGAGTACTGATATATACGAAGAGGCAGGACGCAGACACAGGAATTAACAAGGTCAAGGTTTACTTAATAATGAGAAAGAGAATAACAAAGAGAGAGTAAACAACACGACGCTTAACAATCACACACAACACAATAGTCCAGGGCTAAATAGGGGTGGTGATGAGATGATGAGGTGCAGGTGCGCTGGAGGTGATTAGGGTGCGTTGGGTTTCCATTCCGGTGTTGCCGAGGTGATGTGCTCAGACCGGTGGCTCAGTAGACCGGCGAATCAGAGCGCCGGAGGGAAGCAACGGGAGGAGACGTGACACTTTCTATATTCTGTATCAGGACGTCCGTACATAGCTAGTAATAATAGATGGTAATGCATCCTTAGTCCTGGGTAACTCAGTTGGTAGAGCATGGCGCTTTTTAAATTTTTTTTATTTCACCTTTATTTAACCAGGTAAGCCAGTTGAGAACAAGTTCTCATTTACAACTGCGACCTGGCCAAGATAAAGCAAAGCAGTGCGATAAAAACAACACAGAGTTATATATGGGGTAAAAAACATAAAGTCAAAAATACAACAGAAAATATATATACAGTGTGTGCAAATGTAGCAAGTTATGGAGGTAAGGCAATAAATAGGCTATAGTGCAAAATAATTACAATAGTATTAACACTGGAATGCTGGATGTGCAAGAGATTATGTGCAAATAGAGATACTGGGGTGCAAAAGAGCAAAATAAATAACAATATAGGGATGAGGTAGTTGGGCGGGCTAATTTCAGATGGGCTGTGTACAGCTGCAGTGATCGGTAAGGTGCTCTGACAACTGACGCTTAAAGTTAGTGAGGGAGATAAGAGTCTCCAGCTTCAGATATTTTTGCAATTCGTTCCAGTCATTGGCAGCAGAGAACTGGAAGGAATGGCGGCCAAAGGAGGTGTTGGCTTTGGGAATGACCAGTGAGATATACCTGCTGGAGCGCAGACTACGGGTGGGTGCTGCTATGGTGACCAATGAGCTAAGATAAGGCGGGGATTTGCCTAGCAAAAGATTTAAACCATGTATTTAGATTGTAGGTAGGTATTGTAGTTTGGTATTATAGGTAGCTTACTCAGGTAGTTATTGTAGGTTATTGTAGGTAATTATTGTAGGTAAGTATTGTATTCGGCGGACCCCGGCGAAGCACGAGGCTAGCTTACCCACTACTTGGACCAACAAAGCTAGCTAGCTAGCTAGCAGGTAGCTACTGGTAACTTTTAGCAACTGTGGTTAGTTGTTTCCAATGTTATTTCATGCTTAAGAGTACCTGTGATTGAGCCAGCTAGCTGCCACCATTCAGCTGTTTTTCTAACCTCATTATCCGAGGCATTAACGTTAGGTGGTTGGTAGCTGCTGTACTTAATTACAGCTACTGATAACAGTCTGCTGTAGTTTACAACAATTCTAATTTCTAAAGTGGAAGTTGGGAGAGTTTTATTCGGGTGGTTCAGTGAAACAATTATAGTTTCTGAGGTGGAAGTTGGGAGAGTTATATTTTTTTTTTTTTGGTGAGGGAGGCCTGCTCTCTCCTTTCCCAGATGTTTAGTTCATTTCATTCCGATCTCCTCTGCATTATTGTAGCCATCTGCTGCAGCCTGTCAACTATGCCTCTGCCTATCCCTGTTCTCTCCTCTCCGCACAGGCTACACAAACGCCTCACACCGCGTGGCTGCTGCCTCTCTAACCTGGTGGTCCCTGCACGCACCACACACCTGGAGTTCCAGGTCTCAGGCAGCCTCTGGAACTGCCGTTCTGCCGCCAACAAGGCTGACTTCATCCCAGCCTATGCTACCCTCCAGTCCCTCGACTTCCTGGCGCTGACGGAAACATGGATTACCACTGAAAACACTGCTACTCCTACTGCTCTCTCCTCGTCTGACCATGTGTTCTCGCATACCCCGAGAGCATCTGGTCAGAGGGGTGGTGGCACAGGAATCCTCATCTCTCCCAAGTGGTCATTCTCAATTTTCCCCCTAACCCATCTGTCTATCTCCTCATTTGAATTCCACGCTGTCACAGTCACTAGCCCATTTAAGCTTAATATCCTTGTCATCTATCGCCCTCCAGGTTCCCTTGGAGAGTTCATCAATGAGCTTGACGCCTTGATAAGTTCCTTTCCTGAGGATGGCTCACCCTTCACAGTTTTGGGGGATTTCAACCTCCCTACGTCTACATTTGACTCATTTCTCTCTGCCTCCTTCTTTCCACTCCTCTCCTCTTTTGACCTCACCCTCTCACCACCCCCCCCACTCACAAGGCAGGCAATACGCTTGACTTCATCTTTACTAGATGTTGCTCTTCTACTAATCTCACTGCAACTCCCCTCCATGTCTCCGACCACTACTTTGTATCCTTTTCTCTCTCGCTCTCCTCCAACACTACTCACTCTGCCCCTACACAGATGGTAACGCGCCGCCGCAACCTTCGCTCTCTCTCTCCCACTACTCTCTCCTCTTCCATCCTATCATCTCTTCCCTCTGCTCAATCCTTCTCCCTCCAATCTCCTGATTCTGCCTCCTCAACCCTCCTCTCCTCCCTTTCTGCATCCTTTGACTCCCTGTGTCCCCTATCCTCCCGGCCGGCTCGGTCCTCCCCTCCAGCTCCGTGGCTTGATGACTCATTGCGAGCTCACAGAACAGAGCTCCGGGCAGCTGAGCGGAAATGGAAGAAAACTAAACTCCCTGCCGACCTGGCATCTTTTCACTCCCTCCTCTCTACATTTTCTTCATCTGTTTCTGCTGCTAAGGCCACTTTCTACCACTCTAAATTCCAAGCATCTGCCTCTAACCCTAGGAAGCTCTTTGCCACATTCTCCTCACTGCAGCATGAGTGAAGGAGGCTTTGTTGCGAAATAGGAAGCCGATTCTAGATTTATCTTTGGATTGGAGATTCTTTATGTGAGTCTGGAAGGAGAGTTTACAGTCTAACCAGACACCTAGGTATTTGTAGTTGTCCACATACTCTAGGTCAGACCCGTCAAGAGTGGTGATTCTAGTCGGGTGGGCGGGTGCAAGCAGCGTTCGATTGAAAAGCATGCATTTAGTTTTACTAGTGTTTAAGAGCAGTTGGAGGCTACTGAAGGAGTGTTGTATGGCATTGAAGCTCGTTTGGAGGTTTGTTAACACAGTGTCCAATGAAGGGCCAGATGTATACAAAATGGTGTCGTCTGCGTAGAGGTGGATCTGAGAGTCACCAGCAGCAAGAGCGACATCATTGATATACACGGAGAAAAGTGTCGGCCCAAGAATTGAACCCTGTGGCACCCCCATAGAGACTGCCATTGGTCCAGACAACAGGCCCTCCGATTTGACACACTGAACTCTATCTGAGAAGTAGTTGGTGAACCAGGCGAGGCAGTCATTTGAGAAACCAAGGCTATTTAGTCTGCCAATAAGAATGCGGTGGTTGACAGAGTCGAAAGCCTTGGCCAGGTCGATGAAGACGGCTGCACAGTACTGTCTATTATCAATTACGGTTATAATATCGTTTAGGACCTTGAGCGTGGCTGAAGTGCACCCATGACCAGCTCGGAAACCGGATTGCATAGCGGAGAAGGTACGGTGGTATTCGAAATGGTCGGTGATCTGTTTGTTAACTTGGCTTTCAAATACTTTCGAAAGGCAGGGCAGGATGGATATAGGTCTGTAGCAGTTTGGATCTAGAGTGTCAACCCCTTAGAAGAGGGGGATGACCGCGGCAGCTTTCCAATCTCTGGGGATCTCAGACGTTATGAAAGAGAGGTTGAACAGACTAGTAATAGGGGTTGCGACAATTTCGGCGGCTAGTTTTAGAAAGAAAGGGTCCAGATTGTCTAGCCCAGCTGATTTGTAGGGGTCCAGATTTTGCAGCTCTTTCAAAACGTCAGCTGTCTGAATTTGTGTGAAGGAGAAGTGGGGGGGGGGGCATGGGCAAGTTTCAGCGGAGGGTGCAGAGTTGGTGGCCGGGGTAGTGGTAGCCAGATGGAAAGCATGGCCAGCTGTAGCAAAATGCTTGTTGAAATTCTCGATTATTGTAGATTTATCGGTGGTGATAGTGTTTCCTAGCCTCAGTGCAGTGGGCAACTGGGAGGAAGTGCTCTTATTCTCCATGGACTTTACAGTGTCCCAAAACTTTTTGGAGTTAGTGCTACAGGATGCAAATTTCTGTTTGAAAAAGTTTGCCTTTGCTTTCCTGACTGCTTGTGTATATTGGTTCCTAACTTCCCTGAAAAGTTGCATATCGCGGGGGCTATTTGATGCTAATGCAGTACGCCACAGGATGTTTTTGTGCTGGTCAAGGGCAGTCAAGTCTGAGGAGAACCAGGGGCTATATCGGTTCTTAGTTCTGTATTTTTTGAATGGGGCATGTTTATTTAAGATTGAGAGGAAATTACTTTTAAGGAATAACCAGGCATCCTCTACTGACGGAATGAGATCTATATCCATCCAGGATACCTGGGCCAGGTCAATTAGGAAGGCCTGCTCGCTAAAGTGTTTTAGGGAGCGTTTGACAGTGATGAGGGGTGGTCGTTTGACCGCAGACCCGTTACGGACGCAGGCAATAAGGCAGTGATCGCTGAGATCCTGGTTGAAGACAGCTGAGGTGTATTTAGAGGGTATGTTAGTCAGGATGATATCTATGAGGGTACCCATGTTTACGGATTTAGGGTTGTACCTGGTAGGTTCGTTGATAATTTGCGTGAGGTTGAGGGCATCTAGTTTGGATTGTAGGATGGCCGGGGTATTAAGCATATCCCAATTTAGGTCACCAAGCAGTACGAACTCTGAGGATAAATGGGGGGCAATCAATTCACATATGGTGTCCAGGGCACATCTGGGGGCTGAGGGGGGTCTGTAGCAAGCGGCAACAGCTTGCAACGCCAGGGTTGTGGGTTCGTTTCCCATGGAGACCAGAATGAAAATGTATGCACTCACTACTATAAGTCGCTCTGGATAAGAGTGTCTGCTAAATGACTGAAATGTCAATTGTAGTCGTGCCTGTTTGGGCATGAGTAAACATTTGTAGAGAAACTTCATTAGCCGCTGGCTGTTCTTGTACTTTTACATGTCATTTAAAGCCTAATTTAAGTATTTAAGAGTGACACTTGCAATCTCACGGCTCTTGGCATAGGAGTGGGTGTCAGAATAGCTAGACTTGTTTTGGGGGATTCCAGGTTTTCACCACAGTTTTCCAAACAAGATTTTACAGCTGACTCACATATTCCCTGGCCGATGTTGTTGTCCTACAGTGAGGGAAAAAAGTATTTGATCCCCTGCTGATTTTGTATGTTTGCCCACTGACAAAGAAATGATCAGTCTATAATTTTAATGGTAGGTTTATTTGAACAGTGAGAGACTGAATAACAACAAAAAAATCCAGAAAAACGCATGTCAAAAATGTTATAAATTGATTTGCATTTTAATGAGGGAAATAGGTATGGCTGGGCTCTGGCTGGGCCACTCAAGGACATTCAGAGACTTGTCCTGAAGCCACTCCTGCGTTGTCTTGGCTGTGTGCTTAGGGTTGATGTCCTGTTGGAAGGTGAACCTTCGCCCCAATCTGAGGTCCTGAGCGCTCTGGAGCAGGCTTTCATCAAGGATCTCTGTACTTTGCTACGTTCATCTTTCCCTCGATCCTGACAAGTCTCCCAGTCCCTGCTGCTGAAAAACATCCCCACAGCATGATGCTGCCACCACAATGCTTCACCGTAGGGATGGTGCCAGGTTTCCTCCAGCTTGTCATTCAGGCCAAAGAGTTCAATCTTGGTTTCATCAGATCAGAGAATCTTGTTTCTCATTGTCTGAGTCCTTTAGGTGCCTTTTGGCAAACTCCAAGAGTTGGCAAACTCCAAGAGGTCTGTCGTGTGTCTTTTACTGAGGAGTGGCTTCCGTCTGGCCAGTCTACCATAAAGGCCTGATTGGTGGAGTGCTGCAGAGATGGTTGTCCTTCTGGAAGGTTCTCCCATCTCCACTGAGGAACTCTGGAGCTCTGTCAGACTGACCTTCGGGTTCTTGGTCACCTCCCTGACCAAGGCCCTTCTTCCCTGACTGCTCAGTTTGGCCGGGCGGCCAGTTCTAGGAAGAGTCGAGGTGGTTCCAAACTTCTTCCATTTAAGAATGATGGAGGCCACTGTGTTCTTGGGGATGTTCAATGCTGCAGAAATGTTTGGTACCCTTCCCCAGATCTGTGCCTCGACACAATCCTGTCTCGGAGCTCTACGGACAATTCCTTCAACCTCATGGCGTGGTTTTTGCTCTGACATGCACTGTCAACTGTGGGACCTTATATAGACAGGTGTGTGACTTTCCAAATCATGTCCAATCAATTTAATTTACCACAGGTGGACTCCAATCAAGTTGTAGAAACACCTCAAGGATGATCAATGGAAACAGGATGGACCTGAACTCAATTTCAAGTCTCATAGGAAAGGGTCTGAATACTTACGCAAATAAGGTATTTCTGTTTTTTATTTTATAATACATTTGCAAAAAATTCTAAAAACCAGTTTTCGCTTTGTCATTAGGGGGTATTGTGTGTAGATGAGGATTATTTTAAAAAATGTGGAAAAAGAGAAGGGGTCTGAATACTTTCCGAATGCACTGTACATTATTGTGTAGATTTCTAAAATATATTGGTTGACATCCCAGAGATAACATGAACTGCGGTGCTGACAGATACTGTTGTGCTGGCAGACACATAACAACTCAAAGCAATGTCTTGTTAGATGTATGTATCGTAGGCATCCTCAGTATGACGAGACAGGCATCTGTGGTCAGATATACCTCCTTACATGGATGCTGCCTATGAAAACACTGAGATGAAAACATGCTGTTTTCCAAAGGTACTGTAGCAATGCACAGGAATAATTTAGCACTAAAGGAACTAGTCGATAACAGGTGCTGAAATATCCTGCTTTTGCAACTCAATAATAGTAGAGTTACAGTAATTGACAAGGGGGTTGTACGTAGGTACTGTATAATGTGATGAATTAAGACACGACATGTTAATTTTTCGCAGTGAATGGTCTTTCTTTCTGTTTTGTATCTTTCAGGCTCCCAGTACTGGGCTGTGAAGCAGCTAAATCTCCTAGAGGGATACCCCAGAAACATCTCAGACTTTGGCTTCCCATCCAGGGTGAACTTTTGCATTGCCCGTCTCACAGTGTTCTTCACCGGGTACGAGTGCTGGAGGTACTCCTTAGACCTATCTGACACTTCCCATAAAGACTGACTCCTTTAAGATTGTCTCCCTTTAGACTGACTTTACTTAGACTGACTCCATTTAGACTTCTCCCCTTTAGACTGACTCCCTTAAGACGACATCCCATTAGACTCGACTGTGAGTAAGACCTTTAAACAGGTTAACTGAGTTTGTAATACCTACAACAACACCTATGTATGTACACTTCTGACCCACTGGGAATGTGATGAAAGAAATAAAAGCTGAAATAAATCACTCTCTACTATTATTCTGACATTTCACATTCTTAAAATAATGTGGTGATCCTAACTGATCTAAGACAGGGAATTTTTACTAGGATTAAATGTCAGGAATTGTGAAAAACTGCGTTTAAATGTATTTGGCTAAGGTGTATGTAAACTTCCGACTTCAACTGTACGTGAGAATGCTGTTCATTGACTACAGCTCAGCGTTCAACACCATAGTGCCCTCAAAGCTCATCACTAAGCTAAGGACCCTGGGACTAAACACCTCCCTCTGCAACTGGATCCTGGACTTCCTGACGGGCCGCCCCCAGGTGGTAAGGGTAGGCAACAACACATCTGACAAGCTGATCCTCAACACTGGGGCCCCTCACAGGTGCGTGTTTAGTCCCCTCCTGTACTCCCTGTTCACCCATGACTGCATGGCCAGGCACGACTCAAAACCATCAATAAGTTTGCCGACGACACAGCGGTGGTAGGCCGGATCACCGACAACGATGAGACAGCCTATAGGGAGGAGGTCAAACCTGGCAGTGTGGTGCCAGGACAACAACCTCTTCCTCAACGTGATCAAGACAAAGGAGATGATCGTGGCCTACAGGAAAAGGAGGGCCGAGCACGCACCCATTCTCATTGACGGGGCTGTAGTGAAGCAGGTTGAGATCTTCAAGTTCCTTGGTGTCCACATCACCAACAAACTATCATGGTCCAAACACACCAAGACAGTCATGAAGAGGGCATGACAAAGCCTATTCCCCCTCAGGAGACTGAAAAGATTTGGCATGGGTCCTCAGATCCTCAAAAAGTTATACAGCTGCACCATCGAGAGCATCCTGACTGGTTGCATCACCGCCTGGTATGGTAATTGCTCGGCCTCTGAACCGCAAGGCGCTACAGAGGGTAGTGAGTATGGCCCAGTACATCACTGGGGCCAAGCTTCCTGCCATCCAGGACCTCTATACCAGGCGGTGTCACAGGAAGGCCCTAAACATTGCCAAAGACTCCAGCCACCCTAGTCATAGACTGTTCTCTCTGCAAGCTGTACCGGAGCGCCAAGTCTAGGTCCAAAATGCTTCTTAACAGCTTCTTCCCCAAAGCCATAAGACTGCTGAAAAGCTAATCAAATGGCTACCCGGACTATTTGCTGTTTATTATCTATGCATAGTCACTTTACCCCTACCTACATGTACATATTACCTCAATTACCTCGACTAACCTGTACCCCCGCACATTGTACCGGTACCCCCTGTATATAGCCTCGTTATTGTTATTTTATTGTTGCTCTTTTATTGTTTTACTTTAGTTTATTTATGTATTTATTTAAACTGCATTGTCGGTTAAGGGCGCATGTGACAAATAAAAAAGTATTTGATTTGATAGTGAGTTTGCTCAACATTTGGGCATACAGTGGGGAAAATGAGTATTTAGTCAGCCACCAATTGTGCAAGTTCTCCCACTTAAAAAGATGAGAGAGGCCTGTAATTTTCATCATAGGTACACGTCAACTATGACAGACAAAATGAGGGAAAAAAATCCAGAAAATCACATTGTAGGATTTTTAATGAATTTATTTGCAAATTATGGTGGAAAATAAGTATTTGGTCAATAACAAAAGTTTCTCAATACTTTGTTATATACCCTTTGTTGGCAATGACACAGGTCAAACGTTTTCTGTAAGTCTTCACAAGGTTTTCACACACTGTTGCTGGTGTTTTGGCCCATTCCTCCATGCAGATCTCCTCTAGAGCAGTGATGTTTTGGGGCTGTCGCTGGGCAACACGGACTTTCAACTCCCTCCAAAGATTTTCTATGGGGTTGAGATCTGGAGACTGGCTAGGCCACTCCAGGACCTTGAAATGCTTCTTACGAAGCCACTCCTTCGTTGCCCGGGCGGTGTGTTTGGGATCATTGTCATGCTGAAAGACCCAGCCACGTTTCATCTTCAATGCCCTTGCTGATGGAAGGAAGTTTTCACTCAAAATCTCACGATACATGGCCCCATTCATTCTTTCCTTTACACGGATCAGTCGTCCTGGTCCCTTTGCAGAAAAACAGCCCCAAAGCATGATGTTTCCACCCCCATGCTTCACAGTAGGTATGGTGTTCTTTGGATGCAACTAAGCATTCTTTGTCCTCCAAACACGACGAGTTGAGTTTTTACCAAAAAGTTCTATTTTGGTTTCATCTGACCATATGACATTCTCCCAATCCTCTTCTGGATCATCCAAATGCACTCTAGCAAACTTCAGACGGGCCTGGACATGTACTGGCTTAAGCAGGGGGACACGTCTGGCACTGCAGGATTTGAGTCCCTGGCGGCGTAGTGTGTTACTGATGGTAGGCTTTGTTACTTTGGTCCCAGCTCTCTGCAGGTCATTCACTAGGTCCCCCTGTGTGGTTCTGGGATTTTTGCTCACCGTTCTTGTGATAATTTTGACCCCACGGGGTGAGATCTTGCGTGGAGCCCCAGATCGAGGGAGATTATCAGTGGTCTTGTATGTCTTCCATTTCCTAATAATTGCTCCCACAGTTGATTTCTTCAAACCAAGCTGCTTACCTTTTGCAGATTCAGTCTTCCCAGCCTGGTGCAGGTCTACAATTTTGTTTCTGGTGTCCTTTGACAGCTCTTTGGTCTTGGCCATAGTGGAGTTTGGAGTGTGACTGTTTGAGGTTGTGGACAGGTGTCTTTTATACTGATAACAAGTTCAAACAGGTGCCATTAATACAGGTAACGAGTGGAGGACAGAGGAGCCTCTTAAAGAAGAAGTTACAGGTCTGTGAGAGCCAGAAATCTTGATTGTTTGTAGGTGACCAAATACTTATTTTCCACCATAATTTGCAAATAAATTCATTAAAAATCCTACAATGTGATTTTCTGGAGAAAAAAAATCTGAATTTGTCTGTCATAGTTGACATGTACCTATGATGAAAATTACAGGCCTCTCTCGTCTTTTTAAGTGGGAGAACTTGCACAATTGGTGGCTGACTAAATACTTTTTTTCCCCACTGTATGCTCAACATTTGGGCATATACTCAACAAGTTTTGGGAAATTCAGCTCACTTTGAACAGAGTTTGAGTCCATTCAACGAACAGAATAATGATGATTAACAAATTGGCTAACTTTTTTACAGAGTACATAGGACAAGTGTTTGTTGATATTGTGGTGCCATACAGATGTAGGATCTTAATTTGATAAACCTGTTGTGTATCATAACCTGAGAGCAGTTCTGATTCTGAATGATCTTCAGGTATAATGAGGAGCAGAGAAGGATGGAGGAGGGCTCTCCCAAACCTAGTGCCCAACATTGGCCAGGCATCCATAGATCGCTAGATGCTGCCATTTTATATGAAGGTAGCTATTGTATAGAAATTGCATCCATAAAAATCTGATAAATTTCTGAGTCCTTATCGCAACCTTCAGTCCATAAATGCATACCATAGAAGTTGAGTTAAGCCTGATTCTGAATGTCATCACACTCCACACACTCTACTTCTTCAAGGGGAATGTTCAGTATAAATATGACCCCAAACTCAAACATGTCACTGCCACAGGGCCTGCCAATGAGTTGTTGGACTGTACAGGACAACTTAACAACAACACACTGAAGAGGGGAGATAGCTGAGTCATCTTCTGCTCAAAGCCTCATGCTCTACCTTAACCCAAGAGACTGTAGTCCAAATTAGGGAAGACTCAATAGAGGAATGGAGTCAGATGCATGAAAGAGATGTGACATTTTGTTCCGGAGACAACCACAACAAGTTGGTTTACATCATTAAATAGACTCTGCAATGTCTTATTGCAGAATCCCACAGCATTTAGCAATAAAACATTCTGTAAACAGGATAGCTATTGAAATCCTGGGTTGAATTGATGGGATGCTGTCTGCTCAGGGAAGTGATGAAAGGTGTTGCATGGTTATTTGATGTGACACAACCTGAAAGTGATTACATGTTTACCGTATGAAATGATACAATAAATAAAGTTGTAATGCTATAAAAAGTATGATCTCGGTTAAACCAGATTATAAAAAAGTCTAATAAAAAGTCTAAAAGCCCAGGAACTACTGTCTAGCATTGTTACACCTACTGCCTACAGATCATTGTGCAATGCCTCTGACATAAAACATTTATAAACTATACAATTATTATATATTACGTGTGAAACGCTCTATCAATATATGAAATATAATTCCAATCTTGCGGGAAGCCTTCATCTAAAGGAAGTGTCCTCCAAAAGTGTTTAGCTCTCATGAAGTTCTCACGAAGCTCTCCCACCGGCAGGCTGTGTCATACCGTAATTATGGGATTGCTTGCTTGTGTCTGTGTCATAGCGCTAGATTCCAGGAAAAAAAAATATATACTTTGGGGAACCATTTACCCATCGATATTAATTTTATCAATACTGTAAGATTTATGAATTGCATCATTATTGAATTGGGGCATAAAATACAATATCTGTCCTATAAAGCTGAAATCCTCCATAGGCATAACAGCGCCACTGGCCGCCCAGGTGCATTTGTTATTGTTTTTGTTTTGAGGAAATGAGCGTCCAGCGTCATGGTAAAAACAAATCTTAGTACATACTCTGCTGTTCTATCGCACGTGCAATGATGTGCGAGTGAAAAAAAACTTGTGTAATCAAACTTTGTCATCAAAGTCTGGCATTTTCTGGATTTATGCTGCTTTCAAGACAACTGGGAATTCGGAAAAAAAACAAGGTTGAATCATGATGACATCAGTGATTTTCAGGTCGTAGCTCTAGAAAGAGGCCCGAGTTCCGGATTTACAATAGGCCCTTTTCACGTGACGTCAGACAACTTCCGTTCTGCCGCGATGCAGGTTATGTTTACATCCGGTGTCGCTTAGGAACGCTTAGCTAGTAGCACATCATTATGGAGTTCACCCAGTCCCTTTCACATCTGCCACCAATACGACTTAACGACGTAGAACGACTTGCTGACAAGTGGTCCCTTACTTCAAGATCGAAGCTTGATAAAGGCTACAAGTTCTTCGTTGAAGGTTACCTGTTTGATTATGAAGGTACGTGTTTATCTTTATTTAGCTTAAATTAGCCCTATGCTAGCGAAGGTTATGAGCTGACGAGTTTCTGTTTTGCAGCCTCTTTTTAATATTACTGCTGTTTGTATCGACCGTAAGATAAGAGTCAGTAATGTATTAATGGCTAATGCTGCGCCCTTTCTCCCAATCACTGTATTGAAACAGTCTCAAGTGTAGTTAACGGTGAGGTGACAGTGAGAGGGCGATGTTACAGGTCCATGAAGAAAAATGAGGAGGCTCATCGGCTTCAGGTTTCTCAGATAAACAGTTCTCTAACATTATGATAAGATAGGTTAAGATAGATAAGTTTTCTTTTTGTTGTGTTTTGCTGCGGTTGCAGATTTAATAAGAATGATTCCACAAAGTTCCACTGTGGATCAGTTTGTTTCTCAGTCTGAGCTCTGATTTTGTATCATTAAACTTAATACACAACGAAATTCTTACAAACCGATGTGGGTTGTTGACGGCAATAAAGACTGGGAAAGATTCTGTGATAACTCAAAATGTTCAAATTTTCGATAAGTGTTGGCACTACTTGTCAAAGGTTTCAGAACAGCCAATTTTTCTTAATTAAAAAAAGAAATTGGGTTTTGAAAATTGTGTACAGTAGTTTATAATGAAACGCAGAAAAAATGTTTTGTAAGTACAGCACTAATTGTTATGTCTCTATGAACAGGTTACACTAGACTCTGCAGAGGTTCCTGTGGTACTCAATCACATGTCATGTTCCTGCTCTGCTGGGAAAGCACTATGTAATCACATAGTAGCACTTCTTTTTCAAAGTGCTCACTATGTTACCATGGGCTTTAAGACAGTGCCATTGCCTCTGTCATGCACCAGCGCACTGCAGACCTGGCACCGGCCTAGGACACAGGTCAGACATTATTTGTTACACTGATGCAGAACTTTGCAGTTTGTATTGACTTTTGACAATGTATTGTTCATCATTATTATATCACAGGGAATTGTACCAGAGGCCACCAATGATATGGCGGTGTGTAAACCAGCGGCTAAGAAAAAAACAAGTGTCAGAGCTGGTGTGAAGTGCACACTGTACCGAGCCTATGATGGTGAGTCTGAATGAGCCCCCGCCTGTACTAGAGCACAAAGACTTTAGTGCATTTCTAAAATAATACAAACATAAAAGTGATTATTATTTGTTACTTTTTATATAGACTTTCAGTGGATATTTTTTTATTTGTATTAGAAGCATGTACGAGACTGGATGAGTGTGGTTGTCTTTTTTAGTGAAAAAGATAAGGTGGCATTTAATGAAATCTAAACTTGACATATCTCACTTTCATGCCAGGGCCTATTCCGGATCCTCACGTCATGGCCAGTGCTGAGAAACTGAAAGACATCCGTCCACAACCAGGGATTTGCAAATTGCTGCACGGGCTTGAGGGCCTTAATTTGGTGGACTCTAAATTTGGCCCTGTGCCATTTGGGTCTGTGCTTTCTTACCAGTGCACCCTATAAAATAGGGTGTATCTATCCTCAGGGGGAAAGTGCTGACTGCAAACAAAGGTGCTCCCACGAAGAATCTTAAAACTTGGTCCCTCATCTCTCCTGATCGCCCTCACCCAACGGGCACGTATTTCTCCATCAACAGGGAAATCGTGAAAACTCAGATACGGGAATTTCTGTTTGTTGTTTGAACAAAATGGTACACTGCAATAGCATCTTCTCGAAGATTGTGCCATGCTTCGGTGTTGGATGGGATACTGTTGCGATACAGACACCGGGAGAAAAGAAACAGCTAAATTAACATTCAGCTTTGACCAGGAATCAATATTTATCTAGCTATCATGCACAACAGTATTTGAATAGGTGAGTTACTATACATTCATGAATAAACTAACTGCCTAACAAAGGGTTAGATAGCTAGCTAAGTAAACTTGTTACATTACAGCCAGGCAGCAATGTAACGCTACCTTTTAACGTTATCGGTATCTGGTACTAAGTTGTTGTTAGCTAACGTTAGCCCACTTTTAAGTAACTAAGGCAGTGAACAATTATGAATTAACAATAACGTTAGCAAGTTACAAACCATTGCATATACGTAAACATTATTACTCTTAACTTTACTAATTTAACTTAAACGTACCTTTTGGAATTTCTTCAAGTAGCTAGCTTGCTAGTTAGTGGTCAACAGTTGTATTTTCGTTGAGAAGTCTCAGGTTACGGGCGAACGGAAGTGAAGTTAACCTGCTACGCGGAAAGGCGGAAGTTAGATGACGTCATCGTGAAAAGGGCCTATTCCGAGTTGGATAACCGTTCAAACCGTATTTTCCCAGTCGGAGCTAGTTTTTTCCCGAGTTCCCAGTTGTCATGAACTCAAGTCAGATTTCGCAGTTCCGAGTTAACAGTTGTTTTGAAAGCGGCACAAATCATGTTTTTTTGTTTTTGTTAAAAATGTGGTGCTCAAAACAGGTGGAGCTCTGCCCAACCTGCCCTGAATGACGGGTCGCCACTGCCTGAGACCATTGAGACACAGTATGTGGGAAGGATAGTTCCTTTCATTGCCCGATGTTGGAAGATTGAAGATGCTGACTGAAACATAAGAGTACTTTTCCACAGCTGGATTGTGTACCAGCTAACAATGAATGAAAGCCAACAATGTAAAAATTACCTGGGGTGTTGACAGCCTAAGTGTCAATGTAACCTCATTATTTCATAGTTATGCTCCTGTAAAGTAGCTAAACTACTCTAGACTATTTTAATCCCTATTTAAATGATTCACCTCGTGTTTATTTGCTGTAGGTGGTTGGCAGCATAGTCCATAGTGACAGGACAGATGAGTAAAGGTTGGCATGCTACTGCTACTGATCAGTTCAAGATCAATGTGTCAATGTAAATTACAGTAATGTATATATTACACACATATTACACTAGAGGCCCAGACGCTAGAGAAGAGGACCAGTAGCCAGAAGGTTCGAATCCAAGGCCGGGTATTAAAAATGAACTGACAACCAGAATGCACCTGGTATTAGATCTTCTCCTTAACCCAATCATAGTGCCAGAGGCACTGCACTGCGGCTGACCCTGTGCTACTCCCAATGTATGGTGTTTTTCCACATCTGATGGGCTATAGTGCTACAGGCGCAGGTGTTTTGATTGATGGGCATCATGGGCCGTTGCACTAAAGTAGTTTGGGGCCGCATCGGTGTCCTCTCTCTTTCTTTTTTATATTTACTTTTGTTTTGATAAATCAATGTCATATCACTCGTTTACACATTACTTAAGATGATGGAGAGAATCCTTCCCTCTTATACATGCAATAACACATTTTTCTGAGAGAGTGATACATTCTACAATTCTAAGTACACTAAGTGTTTTTAGCACTTAGTAATTTAGAATGTAAAATACACAATAGATTGATGTCAGCAAGTAAGACAAATATAAGTCAATATACCAATTATTTAGCGGATATGACTATTGATTTATTTTTTATTTTAAGCTTGTTGAGCTTTATTTCAAGCTTTTTTTGTGTCTGAATACAGCTTTTGGGGTATTTTTTCTTCCAATTCATAGTACATTACAGTACATTATGAAAAGTAATTTCGATTAAGGCAGTGTTTTTGTCTTCGTCAAAATGTCTTTGTTGTGGAAAATGTATTTGGTGTCTGTCATCACCTTGATTTCCTTCCTCTTATTTGATGATGGGGGTTTTGCCAGCGATGACTCACTGACATTGCTTAACTTCACAGGCTTTAGGTGTATATAAGACGTCCCCTGGCCACACACCACACAAACAAGACGCTCTCGAGGAAGAAGCATGAAGACTTTCATTCTGTGCTTACTACTAGTCAACCTGGCAATAGTGGTTTACTCTTTGCCAATATCGCCACCTACTGAAGAAGATGAAGTTCTTGCAGAGGTATGCTTTTTGTCACATCTTTTGCTAGAAGGGTCTATATGGGTTTTACAACTGAAATTATTATGATAGAACAGATGTGTACATGTAACATCATATGGCTTGGTCAGGTTGTTATTGCAAAACAGAATATTGACTTACCCGGTTAAATAAAGACTAAATGAATATACATTCTAATGAGTTATGTTGAACTATTGAAGTGCAAGAACTATTGAAATCCCTGCTTAGTTAGTTGCTATACTCATAACACAGTAAAGTAGTTGTTTATTTTAACTCTTGCTGTGTGAGCCTTGTACACCTACCATAGGATATTATATTCATAACTGTAGTAAATGGCACCATAATGTCCTATCATATTAACATCATGCTTGCTCTGTTTTCTGTAGACGTACCTGAAGAGATTTTTTAACCTGACAGAGGAGACGGGTCCTACGGCCAGACGGGGGCCCAGCCAGCGGAGCAGGAAGGTCAGCGAGATGCAAACGTTCTTTGGCCTCCAGGTGACAGGCACCTTGGACGCTGAGACCGTGACGATGATGAAGAAGCCACGCTGTGGGGTACCTGATGTCCAACCCAGCCGTTTCACCACCTTCGACAATCGCAAGTGGCAGACCAACCAGGTTACCTACAGGTGAGAGGAGTGAGAAAGCATAAATACACCACGGTCAAATGTGTATAAGACAAAATAGAGCTTGTAATGTTAACATTTAGTTAATTGCAATATCAATCAGGTGGTCTTTAAACACAAAGGCAAGTATCCACTTAGTGTGGATAATAACGTTTTTGTATTTGCAAACATCAAGTTAGAGTGATAAGCCTTGAGATTGTCAGGGATTGCTGAACCAAAAAATTATTTTCAACATTGAGAAATGTTTTGACTGTTGGTGTATTGTGTTCTTCAGGATTGAGAACTACACCCCTGACATGTCTGTGGCTGAGGTGGACAACTCCATAGAGAGAGCACTACAGGTGTGGGCCAAGGTCTCCCCCCTGAGGTTCACCCGCATCTACAGCGGCACCGCTGACATCATGATCTCCTTCGGCACCAGAAGTAAGCAACTTTTATCCTACCAAACGCAATGTTAATGTGACCAACTGAAACAGAATTCATTCAATATTAAGAAAGTCTAACCTGGAAGTACTTGCGTGGGTTTCTGGATATGTTTTTAAAAGCTACACTGTAACTGAAAACTGTAATTTATACAGTAATTTTGGTATAGTAAAATACTGTGAAACGTTTACTGTAAATTATGATGCATTGTGGGAACATTTTGTGGGTGGGGAAGGAATTGCTGTATTTCGAATGGTAGTGTAATTCCATCCCACAGAATACAGTACCAGATCGTATTTTTGGAGTGCCAAAAACCTTTTTTCCACTAGTGAGTGCATGGCATTGTTGTCTGGCTCATTAACATATTATGTGGTGGGCCTTGAAAGAGGCTATATTTGTTGCACCTGTTAGTGAGAGTGCTGTTCCACTTTAACTGGTATGTGGTAGTAGTGCCCCATCAATTACAATGTATAGGGGACAGATTAGAGTGGCTGCAAGTCTTAAACCTTTAATGCTCAACCTCAAATTACCAACCTGTTTGCACCAATCCCACGTAATTACAGTAAAATACAAACCCCACCTCCCCTCAGTGAATATAATTCATTCATCCATTCATTACAGTCTAATACAGCCAATTTTACAGTATTGTACTGTGTGTAGTTACACAGTACATGCTTAGATACTATACTTAGAATACAGTCGGTATATTGCAATATGAAATACAGTAACTTACTAACCACTAGCTGCCTGTAAGTTACTGTCAAATTCACGTTAACCCCTTTACAGTGTACTATAATACACTAATAAGCTGATGTACGAAAATGTCATACTGTACATGTTCACAAAGAATGCATCCATTTAAAAAGGGAACATGCAGTATGTACTGTACAGTGCTTTGTTTTGAAAGACACACAGACACTTCAAAGGCTCTCAGGATGTTTTTGTATAGCAGGGTTAGAAAGGGAGGGCTGTAGGGAGATACCTGTGGAGGATCCACTGTTTACATTCCTCTTGTCAGAGCATAGTGCAGGTATAGGCCTATTCAGGGGCACCCTCCGCTCCATACCACTTACATAACCAACATCACCACCACTCTTAAACACAGACATCCACAATGGTCTCAGTGGCATGCTACTGCACTTTAATCTGTTTTGTACATGTTTTGATGTGTTGAAAGAATGGAGAGACACCCAGATACCACTTACATAACCAACATCACCACTCGTAGTCTTAAACACACACATCCACAGTGGCATCAGTATCATGTCACTGCTCGCCCCTCACTATAATCCGTATTTACAGTTTGATGAGTTGAAAGGGTGTTATTAGAGCCACTCTGCCATATTTCACCCTCTGAGGTGTTACGATGGGCTCCCTATAAGTGCATCGGTTTTAAGAAACTAACATTTGATATAAATAATTTGAATATAAATGTTTATACAGTATGCATTTGTCCTCGTCTCTGATGGCTCAAACTATGATTTCTCCCATCTGTGTAGATCATGGTGATTCTTACCCCTTCGATGGCCCGGATGGCACCCTGGCCCATGCCTTCTCACCTGGTCCTGACATTGGAGGAGATGCTCATTTTGATGATGACGAGTACTTCAGCTTTAGCTCAACCAGAGGTGAGACTCTCTATCACAACAATATGTGGAACATGACTTAATTTACCCTGTTTCAATTCTAGGACAATCCTGGGTGACATGTCATGATAATTGCCACAAAAGAGTAGAAGATCTGTAATTATGTATTATTATCATATAGGGTACAACCTGTTCTTGGTGGCTGCACATGAGCTTGGCCATTCCCTCGGTCTCAGCCACTCCAACGACCCTGGAGCACTGATGTTCCCAGTGTACAGCTACACAGACCCCAGCACCTTCTCTCTGCCTCGCGATGACGTCAACGGTATCCAGTACATCTATGGTCAGTATTCAATTATCTTTTCTCTTTCTGCCCAGTTTGCTTTAGCTTTATATTGCTGTATTCCACTTTGTTTGCTTTTGACTGATCAACAAAAAGGTTCAGGCCAAATACTTTATATTATTGATCTCCAAGTAAATCAATTATGAGACTTGAGAACTGTGCATTTTTTACAGGAACTTGAATTGATGAGTATCTGTGTCCTCCAGGTCCAAACCCAGATGTGAACCCCAACCCAGACAAGCCAGATCCTACACCCCCTTCCACCCCTGATGCCTGTGATCCCACCCTGGTTCTGGATGCTGTCACCACTCTGCATGGGGAGAAGATGTTCTTCAAGGGCAGGTATAGCAAATCATGTAGCCTAGATCAAATGTTCAGTGACTTATGGTAACCTACAGCTCAAAAACAGTCAATGAATTACACAGTTTCCCAGGAAAACAGGTTGCCTGTTCATGTGATCCAGAGCTCTAACGTCCTCATGTCCTCCCTCCATCCTCAGGTTCTTCTGGCGTAGCTACTCTCAGAGCAGCACACCACAGCAGAACCTCATCAAGACCTTCTGGCCTGGACTCCCCGACAACATCAATGCTGCTTACGAGAGCCAGCTATCTGACAGAGTGTTCCTCTTCAAAGGTATGGCAGAGTCAGCAAATGCCTCAAATTAGCCCTGGTATGGCTGTAGTCTCCATAACATGTCTAGAGACAAGAACAGTGGAGGCTACAGCCATTTATAGAGCTAGCCTCATACACTACAGGCTAGTACACTATACAATATGACTGTATTGAATACTGTGTGAATACGTGAACCTGTTAAGAGTCATATCTCAGTAATACTGTCTCTGTCCCTGCAGATCGTCAGGTATGGGCTCTCTCCGGCTATGACATCGTCCCCGGCTATCCCAGAAACCTGAACAGCTTGGGTCTGCCCAGTACCGTGAAAAAAGTAGATGCCGCCCTGTACGATGTAGATTCTCGCAAGAGCTTGTTCTTTGTTGGTGACTACTACTACAGGTTAGTGGAGTCTAGTTTATCATTACAAGTTATTGCATTTTTATTCACTTTTCTATGTACTGTATATTGCCATTAGATATTGATGTCAAGAGTATCACAATCTCACTAATATTTCTGTTACTGTAGTTACGATGAGGAAATGAAAAGGATGGACAAAGGTTTCCCCAAGCGTGTGGATGAAGGGTTCCCAGGCATGACAAGCAAAGTGACTGCAGCCTTCCAAGTCCGAAGTGAGTGTGATACAGCATCTAAACACAACTGTGCATTACAAGCCAATCATATGGAAATATACAAAATATGATTTCATACCTTCTACAGTTTTCATTTAACATAAGAAAATTTCCTGAATAGTCCTTTTAATGCATATTTTAGATGTTGAGTATTGATAGTTTGTCAGTGCAGCATCCCACTGGGCACAGACATCAATTCAACGTATTTTCCTCGTTGGTTCAACGTCATTTCATTGAAATGACGTGGAAACAATGTTGATTCAACCAGTGTGTGCCCAGTGGGATGTCTCTAACCTCTCTACCCTATATGGTTTTACAGGCTTCACCTACCTTTATAGTGGCTCCTACGTGTTTGAGTACAGCATGAGGACCAGGAGACAGTTACGCGTGCTAGGAAACAGCTACTTCCTGCCCTGTTAGAACATCGAGCCTCATGAGCCGTTTAAAGTAGCAGCCGTGAACAACAATGAATGCAGCCAAATAACAGTTGTATTTTTTTTCTAATACGTAATGTTGTTGTAATTTAGAAATTTTACAGATTTGTTTTCTAATACATATTGTCACATATCTATTTAAATATCTATTCATGTATCTAAATTATTTGATATGTTTCTTGATTAAATCGTAACCTAAATAATCAGAAGAAATCAATGTCTTGAATGAAGGCCAAACACATTTTTACACTTTGCATATTCAAATAAATTCCAAGTTATTGTGATTTCTGAGTTATTGTGATTTTTTGCCTTTTACTATGGTGGACTTATGGTGGAAACATTATGAAGCATAGATTTGTATTTGATCCATTGCTGATGAAGCCTTAGATGACATTACCAAACAATTCCCTTAAACAAATATACAACCCACAGAGGGTCCTACTAATCACCCCAAACAGGTACCCTAAACAACCACAAACAACCCCAAACAAACCCCAACAACCACAAACAGGTACCCCAAACAACCACAAACAGGTAATCCAAACAACCACAAACAGGTAATCCAAACAACCACAAACAGGCACCCCAAACAACCACAAACAGGTACCACAAACAACCCCAAACAGGTACCCAATAGAACCTAAAAGTACCACGTCCCCAAACAACCCCAAACAATGAGAAGCAACCAGCTGCAGATTATGCATGCTGAGGCCACCTGGTATGCGAACCTCAAAGTGCTATTTTTGGGGGGTATTTTTGCGTCTCAGTTTGTATGTGTGCATGCAGTGCTCTAACGCCCTGGACCAGAGCTATAATCTGTCACTAGCTCTGGTCCAAGGCATAGCTAGTAGCTAGATAGCTGTGGTCCACCCTAGCTCTGGTCCAGGGCATTGCTAGTATCGCAGGTCCGTACTTGCTCTGGTCCAAACTAGCTAACTACTAGCTAGAAGCTAGCTAACTACTAGCTATACCCTGGACCAGAGCTACTGCAAACCAGCGCTACTAGCTACACCCTGGACCATAGCTAGTTAGTGTGGACCAGAGCTAGACCAGAGTTAATGCAGTTCATAGCTAGCTAGCTATTAGCTACGCTCTGGACCAGAGCTAGTGTGGACCAGAACTAGCTAGCTACTAGCTATACCCTGGACCAGAGCTAGTTAGCTACTAGCTACGCCCTGGATCAGAGCTAGTGCGTACCAGAGCTACTAGCTATGCCCTAGACCAGAGCTAGTGTAGACCAGAACTAGCTAGCTACCAGCTATGCCCTGGACAGAGCTAGTGACAGATTATAGCTCTGGTCCAGGGCATTAAGAGCACTGCATGCGCAAATACCAACTGAGACGCAAGCACTTTGAGGTTTGCAGACCAGGTGGCCTCGGGGTGCATAATCTGCAGTTGGATGCTTCTTGTTGTTTGGGGTACTTTTGGGTTCTTTTTGGTACCTGTTTTGGGTTGTTTGGGGTGATTAGTAGGACCCCCAATGGGTATCTGTATTAAGGTACATGAAAGCATAACAAATGGAATGGATAATATTTTTATTTTATTTTTATTTCACCTTTATTTAACCAGGTAAGCCAGTTGAGAACAAGTTCTCATTTACAACTGCGTCCTGGCCAAGATAAAGCAAAGCAGTGCGATAAAAACAACAACACAGAGTTAGATATGGGGTAAACAAAACATAAAGTCAAAAATACAAACAGAAAATATATATACAGTGTGTGCGAATGTAGTAAGTTATGGAGGTAAGGCAATAAATAGGCCATAGTGCAAAATAGTTACAATTTCGTATTAACACTGGAATGATAGATGTGCAAAAGATGATGTGCAAATAGAGATACTGGGGTGCAAATTAGCAAAATAAATAACAATATGGGGATGAGGTAGTTGGGTGGGCTAATTTCAGAATGGTTGTGTACAGGTGCAGTGATCGGTAAGCTGCTCTGACAACTGACGCTTAAAGTTAGTGAGGGAGTTCGTTCCAGTCATTGGCAGCAGAGAACTGGAAGGAATATAATAACATAGATAGAGAATAACAATGAAGGAACTCAATCTTTTACATGCCACACTGATTTAGTATACCACAAGGTATAACTAAACTAATTATTTAGGGAAATTATATTTACATTTTTAGTCATTTAGCAGACGCTCTTATCCAGAGCAACTTACAGTTAGTGAGTTGCAAACGCCATGCTCTACCAACTGAACTACATCCCTGCCGGCCATTCCCTCCCCTACCCTGGACGACGCTGGGCCAATTGTGCGCCGCCCCATGGGTATCCCGGTCGCGGCCGGCTACGACAGAGCCTGGATACGAACCAGGATCTCTAGTGGCACAGCTAGCACTGCGATGCAGTGCCTTAGACCACTGCGCCACTGCCTAGACTGCTAGATCTTTTGTTATTGTCATGGTACAGTTTTGATGAGAAAACTCAGAACCGCTCTGCCATACCAAGCAATGTCCCTCTTGTAATGAAATACAAAGGCCAATGAGTATGAGCAATGGAATATTGTAAAGATTTGGCAATGCGTCAAGTCTATAAAACTTAGTACACTGTGTTCATAACAGATACTAGTTTTGGGAACAGAAAAATGTGTTGAGATCAGATGTTTAATCGATGAGAAAATCAGCAGAACGCCGGCCCAGTTTCACGTAGTTCCATCCTCTCCCACTACCCCCGACTAAACGTCCTTCATTACCATATTTGGTGATGAGAAAGTATTCTTCTTCGCTATGGTTTAACGGCGATTGGAATCCAATGTTAATGGTGCATTACCGCCACCAGCTGGACGGGGTATTGAATAAGAAACCATACGTGCACCAATCACTCCCTCGATGTCTTCAATAATATCCTGCCTTTATTTCTTGCGCCACCCCAGAAATAACCCCCTTGATAGGCGCCCTCTACGAAAGTCCATACAAAAAACACCAAAAACAAAATATGACCACTTCTTGTTACTCTCACTGACTCCACACTTTCCTCCAACATATTCCAGATTTTCCTCGAGACGTTAAACAGATTTCCCAAGTAGCATTGATCCAAAACCCTCACTCCAACAAAAAACGAGTCTAGTGGTTTCCTATTTTCCACCACAGCTTTACTTCTAATTTCCCTTTTTCTTCGCCACTGTAACCCACTCACTCACACTTTCTGTACTATTAGCTTCACCCGACTCACTAGCAGTTATAAACAAAACCTCAGCTTCCGCCATCTTGTCCCTCCTTATCGCTACACCTGTTGTTTTATGAAACCGAGAAACCGTTCTTCTTCGATGGGGTTTAACTGTGGTTGGCATCCAATGTTAATGGTGCATTACTGCCACCAGCTGGACGGGGTAAGGAATAAGAAACAAAACTAAAAAACATTTCGGGAAAGGGGGAAAACGACATCATACAAAATAAAACACGTCAACTAAGAAAACCCATCACACTTCTTCAATCACAGTCCACTCCAAAAGAGATCCCAACACAGGCTCAGGGGCCTGTGATGGGGGTACATTCACCGACAGGATTTCTTGCACGACCTCTGCTGTGAAATCACGAAGACCCAAAAAACGTTCAGCGGCATTCACAATGATTCCAATGTTCTTAGACTTCTTCTCCGCTTGTGCTGTACAGTTTATGTCCATTGCAATAAATAATACAAAGTCCACATTTTTAACATGTAGCATTTCACTATCCCTCGGTTGATGAGAAACCTACACTGGTCGTGGTGGCTCCACTACCATTGCTTCTTCCCCGCCACTCGTTCCTTCCAATTTTCTCACCACCTCCAAATAGGAGACACGCTGGACACTCCTTACCCTTGCCACCTCATTCTCCTACACCCTAACAGGGCAGTCCAAGAATTCAGGCGCATGTTCACCTCCACAGTTGCAACAGTTCCCTTCATCTGGCATACGATATTCTTCCCTTACGCACACACTTGACACATGACCAAATATTTTACATTTATGACACTGAAGGGGCTTGTGCACAAAAGCTCTTACAGGGTATCTCATGAATCCTAACTTTATATGAGAAGGGAGAGTCTCTTCATCAAAGAACAGTAGCATGGATGAGGTTAATTTATTTTCTCCGTCCACCATACAGTTCAGTTGACGTGCACCAACCACTCCATCGATGTCTTCAGTTATATCCTCTGCCTTTATTCTTGCGCCACCCCAGAAATACCCCCCTTGATAGACGCCATGCAGGAAACGTTCAACTCCGTTATCTTTTAGAGTCTTAAAACACGCTTCTTCTGCTCCGCAGACACACAACAAATCAAAATAAGACCACTTCTTGTGACTCTCACCGACTCCACACTTTCCTCCAACACATTCCAGATTTTCCTGGAGACGTTAAACGGATATCCCAAGTAACATTGATCCAAAACCCTGACTCCGACCAAACACGACTCTAGTGGCTTCCTATTTTCCAACATAGCTTTACTTCTCTTGTTTCCCTTTTTCTTCGACACTGTAACCCACTCATTCTCACTTTCTGTACTATTAGCTTCACTGGACTTACTAGTAGTTTCAAACAAAACCTCAGTTTCTGCCATCTACCGGAGAAACCGTTCTAAACGTATGCTTCAGCTTTATAGCCCCTGTGACGTTCCTGGGTTACTCCTGTCTGTGGTAGAGCTCTTTATAGAACTACAAGTCGTCGTTTTTTCTTACTACAATGACCACAATGCGCACTGACGTTTTGCTAACACACCTCTCGCTCTGATTGGTCTGATTCTGTACAAGTCGGGTGAAGGTGAAATAGGTCCAACTGTGCAAAACAGTCCTCCGTTGCAGTTCAACATTATGTCATCAAGTGGACTTTTAACCATTCGTTCTGAACTTTGCAAGCGTTTGGTAAGTGGGGGTGACCAAAATCAATGTGGGGAAGCATTCGTTCTCATTTTATCGGATGCATGCACATGCTAGCAGGCTATTGTTGTTTTGACAGCCGGTTACAAAGAAAAGGCCTGCCATGTAACCTTAGCTATCTATCTGATATAGTTAGCTAGCTACTGCAATCCCTGTAATGTGTACGCTTGCTATCTAATGTTAGTTGGCTCCCAGAAATATATTGCTGTAACTACACCTCAATAATAGCAGTAGTAGCTAATCAGATTGCTAGCTGGCTGAATGTAGCATAACGTTCCTCCACCCCTCACACACTGACCATTGTTATGAAACAAAACAGTACCTACCTGCTAATAGTCATATCCCTCCTCTGCCCTTCCAGGCTCACAAGTACCTGTCAAGGACCTATTCAACTCGCCCTTCTTTAAATGTGAGTATGTGACTGAAATGTTTTGGAACATAGTTGACCCTTTCCAGGATCTTTGCAGCTAACTTGACACATTGAAATGACTGAGTGAGTGAGAATGTAGTAAGCTACAAATGGTTTTTGCCAAACTTTGATGAGTCATTTCAGGAAGTGGTCATCGTCAGTGCCGTCCGCACCCCGATGGGGTCCTTCAGAGGGAGCCTGGCAGCCGTACCCGCCACCAAACTGGGCTCCATCGCCATCAAAGGAGCCATTGAGAAAGCAGGTATGAGTGTGATATGAAGCATGAAGACTTTACATCATTACATTCATTCACAGTAAAATGATTGACAATTACATGCATGTTTTGATACAGCAGTAGTGCTGAGCGATTAATGCTTTTTGAGAACGTTTCGGTTTGATTCTTAAAAAATAATCACGGTTTTCGGTTTCGATACATTTTTTAAAACATAAATGCATTATGTGGGTTGTATGCTGTGACAATAAAACGTTAATAAAAGTCCCATGATGGTAGTGACTGCCCATTACTGCTTGTCACTTATTAGCCATCATTTATTCACATTACTTTACTTTAATAAAATGTTTCAGTTGTGTATATTACATTTGTTTTATTTGAGGACATTATTATTTCATTCCAAGTCATTATCTCACCTCTATAGAGCTGCTGCCTATGCTGTCTGACAAAATCACTATTTTAGTAGTTCTTCAAAGTAAATAAGGCATACTTTTATGACTGTTGAATACCAACTATCAATCACTTAGATCATGTATTTTCAGGTAGAGATACCTTGCGAAGCAACTGCTCTCTATCCTTTAATCGCACATTCTTCTGTCTCTTTTACGTAGCAGGCGTGAAAGAAACACAGACCGGACAAGTAGGCGTGCAATGGATTATGGTCATTGTCGTTAATTACCAAGTTTTCTGCGCTAAACTATGTAGAATATTGGCCTGTTGGAAACTACAACTCCCTACTACATCGCACAGTTCGGGCTTGATCTGATTTATCTCCATCTTTTACTATTGTAAAATACATTGTGTCCGTAACATTACTGTAGTATGTATAAGCTGGAAGTAGAAGCCTAAGTGTTGTTGTCCATTAGTTTATTCCAATTAAGGGGAGGGTGATAAAGGAAAATATATGGGGGATTGGAAATGATGCAGACAATTACATTGATGGAAGCTACAATCTATCTGCAATATTAAAGCTGATCTTTTTTGTCTGCACTAAACTATGTAGAATATTGGCCTGTTGGAATCTACAACTCCTTACTACATCGCACAGTTTGGGCTTGATCTGATTTATCTCTAGAGAAACTGCTCAATGTGCACATTAAGCTCACAAAAAACCCCAACTAAATGGAATTCAAATAATTGAATTGACTTCGGTTAATCGCTAAGCAGTATACAGCAGTTAGGCTAGTAAAACAACATTGTAAATTGCATCTGAAATGTAAACCGCACAGTCCATTTTTTAAACCGTAAGATGTATATTGTGTGATGGTGGCCAGGTATCCCAGTTGAGGAGGTGAAGGAGGTCTACATGGGAAATGTACTGCAGGCTGGGGAAGGACAGGCCCCTACAAGACAGGCCCTGCTTGGCGCAGGTATGTTCAGAAACACACACACACACACACACACACACACACACACACACACACACACCACATTATCAGGTGTGCTAATAGACTCTTTTACCCCCCCCCCCCCCCCCCCCCCCCCAGGACTGTCCTTCTCCACTCCAGCAACAACAATCAACAAAGTGTGTGCCTCTGGGATGAAGTCTATCATGCTGGCTGCCCAGTGTCTGATGTGTGGACACCAGGTACAGTAACATAACAGCTCACTGTGTTACCATAACATCACGACATGACCAGACTTAGCTGCTATTACCCCTGGTCTGATCATGTGCAATATCACTGTGTGTTACTCTGTTTGCCAAAACATTATGTTAGGTAGGCCTATATGAGGTGCAACACTCCATGGAAGAACACAGGACTTTACTACATAACAAATATTGCGCTCACACAGATTACAGATGTCCGATGAAGGTCATTGTGACCAAAATATAACCATGTCGTTAATCTTTATCTAATAAACCCAGTATTTTTCTATGGAAAGTGTTGCATCATGTAACATAGGAATAATCTCCTTAAAAAGTGTTCAGGTTTTACCTGAGAAACAAAACTGGTTGCTGTAGTTTTTATTTCTCCCACTGACTGTGAATGTGTTAGGATGTGATGGTGGCAGGCGGTATGGAGAGCATGTCCAATGTCCCCTACGTGATGACTAGGGACACTCCGTCCTACGGAGGTGTGAGGATGGAGGACCTCATCGTGAAGGACGGCCTCACTGACGTCTACAACAAATTCCACATGGTATTTTCTCACTGTATTAAATATTTAAATAAAGCAAATGGTGTTCTCTATAGGAGTGTATGTGTTGGGTTGTTCTTGCTGACCACTGTCCAGACATTATTATTTCCATTCATTTGGAGACAGAGTAAGCAATGGTTAGTAGTTGAGTTCTTGAATTTTGAAGAGGATTACATGTGTTTTAATGGATTTTACTGTGTAGGGAAACTGTGCAGAAAACACAGCCAAGAACAGCCAGATCACCAGGGAGGAGCAGGATGCCTACGCCATCAGTTCATACAGCCGCAGCAAAGCAGCATTTGAATCAGGACTGCTTGCGAAAGAGATTGTCCCTGTTAGCATCCCTCAGAAAGGTAAAGGATGGTATCCTATAACATATCACCTCAATAACTAATGGATATCTAAATAAACTAAACCAAACCATGTTACCATGTTTCTCCATAGGCTTATTCTCAGTTGTCAGATGCATGTAACTGACATAGTGTTGTTCCTCTGCAGGCAAGCCTGATGTGGTAGTGTCAGAGGATGAGGAGTGGAGGCGCGTGGACTTCAGCAAAGTCCCCAAACTGAGAGCAGTGTTCCAAAAGGAGAATGGTAAGTACCCTAGTCCTAGTTGATAGGCCTCTGAACTGGTGTCTGCTGCATGTTTGCTTATATATTACTGAGTAGGGGGGCATCTGAGCTTACAGAAAGCCAAAAATAGACATCAATTTCAATGTCTTTTTCAATGCGTCTGTTTTTTCAACTCTTGGGTCGATATCCTTTTTTCATGGTAGCCCAAGGTAATGGTAATCCATGATAATGGGCATAAAGCAAACGTCTTCAGAAATTTGCATAAGGACAGAGACTGACTCAAACACTCTCTGATGTGCTTGAGACAAACCTCTCTGTGTGCAGATTAAGTTGATTCTGACTGGTGATTTGGATTCCAGGCACGGTGACTGCAGCTAATGCCAGCACGCTGAACGACGGGGCCGCCGCTCTGGTTCTCATGACGTCCGACGCGGCAAAGAGACTCGGCGTCACCCCATTGGCCAGGATCGTCTGTAAGGCTCCACCCCCCACGCAGCCCAGTACCAGACTGTAGTTACGTAATGCTTTGGCACACAGCGTGTTTGTAGAGATAACAATCCAGGGGGATTCCCAGGAACATCCTGAGCTCTGTCATTTCCTGGTTGCTAAAATTCTAATAGTTTAAATTTATGTGACAACACAAGCAACTATAGTGTAGAGAATCATTGTACCATCTAAACCGCTGTGAAATATATTTTCAATAACCAAAAACATTGTATTTTCAGCTGTTTTGAAGCTGGTGTAAAAAAAGGTCAAAATTTAACAGGTTTTTTTTATGACACTGATGCCACGCAAGCGCTTGTATGTGCGCACACGGGGGGGGGGGGGTCTTGGATGGTTGAGGGGCAGCTCTCGGGGGAACTGTGGGGGATCTTGGATGGTTGGTAGCCTGGCGGTTGGGAGCTTGGGCCGGTGGCCGAGAGGTTGCTGATTAGGGTCCCCGATTTCACTTGCTGGGAGATCTGTCAATGTGCCCTTGGGCGGGGCGCTTGACCCTGGTTGTTCCTGTGGGTCGTTCTGGATGGGAGTGTCTGCTAGATGACCGAATGTAATGTAAATGTTGAGCGACTTCACTGCAGGTAGATTGTATGTTTTAAAAAATAAATAAAAACAGAAAGCATAGAAATAGCGCACATAGAACATATCTACAACTTAGACTTGCTTTTAATGAGAACGACAGATCTATAACTCACATTTCTATGTGAATTTGGTCCGGTCGCCCAAAAAGTTACATATTGCAGCTTTAACAACACTTTCATTGACAATCTGCTATTCATTTTACAATTCAGGTTAAAGTGATAAGCTGTTTAAAGAGCAGTATATCCCCTATATGCATTTAGCAACGGTGAACCGCCGCTGCTAAATCGTGGCCGCCACTGCGGGATGGTAAAACGTTTTCATTGTAAACTTACACAATTAAGATATAGATATCAATAAAGATATCAATAAAGATAAGCCCCTGGTTCAACCGTGATCTGGCAGAGTTACTCCACCTCAAGAATTCCATTTGGCGACTCGCTCGGCACACGCATACTCAGGCTGACTGGCTCTCGTTCAGGCAAATGAGAAATATATGCACTCAGGCTATCCGGAAGACCAAAGTTAGTTACTTTAAGGAGCAGTTCTCTCTCTGTGGGTCTAACCCCAAGAAGTTCTGGAAAACAGTTAAAGATCTGGAGAATAAACCCTCATCTTCACAGCTGCCCATGTCCCTTAATGTTGATGATGTGGTTGTTACTGACAAGGAGCACATGGCTGAGCTCTTTAATCACCACTTCATTAAGTCAGGATTCCTATTTGACTCAGCCATGCCTCCTTGCCCGTCCAACATTTCCTCATCTCCCACCCCGCGCAATATACAGTTGAAGTCGGAAGTTTACATACACCTTAGCCAAATACATTTAAACTCAGTTTTTCACAATTCCTGACATTAAATCCTAGTAAAAAATTCCCTGTCTTAGGTCAGTTAGGATCACCACTTTATTTTAACAATGTGTAATGCCAGAATAATAGTAGAGAGAATGATTTATTTCAGCTTTTCTTTCTTTCATCACATTCCCAGTGGGTCATAAGTTTACATACACTCAATTAGTATTTGGTAGCATTGCCTTAAAATTGTTTAACTTGGGTCAAACGTTTCGGCTAGCCGAAACCTAAGTGTATGTAAACTTCTGACTTCAACTGTAGTTTTAAAGGTTATACATGTAACATTTCCACCTGCAACTAAAACCCAGTGTCAATCACATACCAGTAGCAGCAAAGGAATAGAAAGAGTAAAACACAATTTTTAGAATGCCTCGTGATGCTGCTAATCAGCTGTTACCGCAACTAGCCGGTCCAGCTGTTGTTGTCTCTACAACTTCTTGTATTACGATTGGGTCTCATTAGTGATGTTGACAACAATAGCAAAAACATTAGTAATACAAAACTTCTTCACGTACCTGAAACATATGTTTTCTGGATTATGATCAAGATGCAGTACTAAGGCATTTTAGGCATTTCTAAGCAATGGCATTCAAAAAACATGAAGAAATCAAAATGATGGCTAAAATATGACATGTTGCTCCTGTAAATAAAATGTCTTAAAAGCTTTTTTATTCTTATTTTCTAGCTTTTGCTGATGCAGCTACTGCTCCCATTGATTTCCCCATCGCTCCTGCCTTTGCTGTACCAAAGGTGAGTCTGAGTGTTAATGGGACATTTCCAAATGTTTCAACTCCCTATTCATCAACATATGTGAAAATACAGCATTTCTATGTGTTGTTGTACAAGAGATAGAGGAAAATACGTTTTTACTAAGTTGTAGGCAATGCCTGCTCATCATTGGTTGAAATCACATGATGCACCCCTGATGATGCCAATGGAAAAACGTATCTTCCTCTATCTTTTTGACTACAAAACATAGAAACCTGCCTTTTCTCATACAGTATGTTGATGTTGGGGTAGTGCTGGAGATTGATATGAAGTTTTTAATTTATTTTTGATGTCCCTTTAACAGAATGACTGCTGTTGTGGTTGTTTCAAGTAACTTGTGGTTATCATCATCACTGTACCTTTAGATAATATGGGTTATCAGAGATGGGGACAGCAACATGACTCATGAATATAGCTTCTCGTAGTGCAAAAAATCATCTGTCTTTGTTAAATTCAATTGAATGACAGCACATATTTGCTATAAATGATCATGGATTTTCAGTCAACTTACCTGGTAAAATAATTAAAGAAATAAAGAAATTGACATGTTTATGGTCCTCAGGTCCTGGCAGCTGCAGGGCTAAAGAAGGAGGACATTGCCATGTGGGAGATCAACGAAGCCTTCAGTGTTGTGGTTCTGGCCAATGTAAAGATGCTGGACATCGACCCCAGCAAAGTCAATGTCAATGGAGGAGCTGTCTCCCTGGGACACCCTATTGGGTAAGCAGCATGATGATAAACAAATAAAAGCCTGATAATAAGGGGGGAAAAGACAGATCTTTGTGATGCTTACTTTCTGTCATTCTGTCAATCTCTCAGGATGTCGGGGGCGAGAATCGTGGGACACATGGTACATGCTCTGAAGTCTGGCCAGTACGGCCTGGCTGGGATCTGCAATGGTGGTGGTGGAGCCTCCTCTATCATCATCCAGAAGTTATAGGAATCTTTATCTTCTCTCTTCCCCTTAAATATGTTATCAGACAAGCATATAAACTGCCTGAACTGAGCTGTTAAACCACTGTTGGATGTACATTTCATGTTTTAGACCATGCCGTATCACTCTAGATCATGTGTCTGACATGAACAAGCTCCAGTCCGGCAGCCTTACTGGTCAACTAACCTACTGTACACGTAAACTGATATGACTCTCATGTTTAAGTCACTCCTGTTTTTGATGAACGTTTGTTGCAAGAGGCAATTTATATTTAACTTTGACTGTAAAGATGAATAAATAGTTTATTATGAAAAAAGAGCCTTCTATCATTGGTTTCTTGTCTTCATTGTTATACATAAGACCTATCCTTACTGTAAATGTGTAGCCACTAAACAATGACCGTTTTTGTTGAAAGAGCTTTTCATGATAAGATGTATCGTATCAAAACATAGAGGTTAATATCATATGTGAAGGTAATATGTTTTATAATTAGATGGATACATTTTCCGAGGCCAACCCAAGAACACTTGGAGAGATGTCCAGGCAGAGATGACCGAAAGCTGCCTCAACTTGAAAAACATCCCCTGAACCGATTGAGATGGAGAACATTCTTCAATGGCCTATGATCCTTATAGGAAGCGTCAAGTAGGTGGATACATTTTCATTATTTTTTACTTTTGAATAGGACATTTAAAAAAATGTCCTACTGTTGTTGGGTTTGGCCACAAGGGGGTGTAGTGGTCTGTCTGTTTCTAATAGTCAGAGGGCTTAGTAAAATATTTTTAAGTAAGTAATGTAATTCTCTTTGTCTTAGCCTTCTGAACACAAAGGCAGTGATTGGTGAGGTTATAGGCCTATGGCTTTTTAGATGTGCAATTTAAAGAACATTTCTGTTGTCAGTATTATAATGTTTGTTGTGATAAAGATGATTTTATCTTAGACACATCTCAACACCAGTATGTATGGATGATGGCAACTACTATAACATATGGCCACTTCGCTCTCCAAGTAATCGTAGGAAAATCTGTCTGTTGGTATTAAGATTGCCTCGAAAGCCCAGGCTTCTCGTATTCCAACAGCTGAGTCAATGAGACAAGATTTGGTAGGATAGAAGTGAGAAGTAGCCCAGTGTTTCTTTTAGACGTTTCAGTTTCATGCATGGGCATCATATCATAAGGAACTTAGGAAGTGACTTGCTGTCAGTAAAAACTTTTTTCCTTCATTACCTCAGTCCCTCTCATCCATGGTTATATTACATAAAACAACCAGTTGATTTACCTGAAAGAAGAAAGCAAATGTTTATGGAGGACTAAAAGTGCCACAATTAAATAAATAAATACACCATTAAATAATTACTTAAATGTGTCATTAATTAATTCAAATTAGAATTAAATACATAAATGTGTTATTAAATGTGTCATTAATTAATTCAAATACCGATTCATTTTATGTAAAATACATATATAATAATTTCACTATTTACATTTACATTTCATGGTCCTGCGTTGGAGTGCTTCCTGAATTACTTAAAACTGTCAAACTGACCCATCAAAAGTTGGTAGGCGGAACCTAACGCCTGATTGGTTACCCTCTGCATCAAGCCAAGACAAATCAATTCCGGATAATGTCAGCAGGTCCTGCTTCTACATCCTCTGCTAAGTTTAAAATGTCTCTAACCAACTCCCTGGAAAGTTCACGGAGATCCTCCATTGTCTCTATCCAGGTTGGCCTACTCTACTTCAGACCAAAGCAATGGATCAGACTAGATTCGCGTTAGCCCCGCCCACTGACTTTGATGGGTCAGTTTGACAGTTTTAAGTAATTCATGAATCACTGCAATGCAGGATCATGAAATGTAAATAGTGAAATAATTATATATGTATTTTACATAAAATGAATCGGTATTTGAATTAATTAATGATACATTTAATTACACATTTATGTATTTAATTCTAATTTGAATTAATTAATGACACATTTAAGTAATTATTTAATGGTGTATTTATTTATTTAATTGTGGCACTTTTAGTCCTCCATAAATGTTCAGCCCACCAATGCCAAAGAACAGTCATGTGGTTCTGTCCCATTAGGCCTATAGTGAATCCCCTTCTTTCCAGGCAGAGAACAGTCATATGGCATGTTAAATATTGACTGAGTACTTAGCTAGTGTATCAAAGTCCTGAGGCCATAAAGCTTCAGTGTGGAGACATTTCAAGTGAGTGTTGTGTGTCAATATCCTCTCAAGAACCTGGTCATAACACCTTGCCTGTTTATTGATTAACAGCCAAGAAGAAAGACAAAATGGGCAGAGAACAAGGGGCTTTTGTTTACACAGTAAGAACAATTATGTCATCTTTTCACTTCAATTTATTGATTGCCTTTAAGTCATCTATGAAGGAGAGGTGTTTAGTTATACATTATATATACTAAAGTATGTGGACACCCCTTCAAATTAGTGGATTCGAGTTCCAAACTGCCTCTGGAAGCAATGTCAGCACAATAACTGTTTGTCGGGAGCTTCATGAAATGGGTTTCCAATGCCGAGCAGCCGCACACAAGCCTAAGCTTACCATACGCAATGCCAAGCGTCGGCTGGAGTGGTGTAAAGCTCATGAAGTGCTTTGAGAGACTAGTCAAGGATCATATCACCTCTACCTTACTTGTCACCCTAGACCCACTTCAATTTGCTTACCGCCTCAATAGATCCACAGACGATGCAATCGCCATCACACTGCCCTATCCCATCTGGACAAGAGGAATACCAATGTAAGAATGCTGTTCATTGACTATAGCTCAGCATTCAACACCATAGTACCCTCCAAGCTCATGATTAAGCTCGAGGCCCTGGGACTAAACCCCGTCCTGTGCAACTGGGTCCTGTACTTCCTGATGGGCTGCCCCCAGGTGGTGAAGGTAGGAAACAAAACCTCCACTTCGCTGATCCTCAACACTGGGGCCGCACAAGGGTGCGTGCTCAGCCCCCTCCTGTACTCCCTGTTCACCCATGACTGCGTGGCCAAGCAGGCCTCCAACTCAATCATCAAGTTTACAGACAACACAACAGTAGTAGGCTTGATTACCAACAATGACGAGTCCGCCTACAGGGAGGAGGTGAGGGCTCTGGGAGTGTGGTGCCAGGAAAATAATCTCTCACTCAACGTCAACAAAACAAAGGAGATGATAGTGGACTTCAGGAAACAGCAGAGGGTGCACCCCCCCCCCCCTATCCACATCGACGGGACCGCAGTGGAGAAATGGGGAAAGCTTCAAGTTCCTTGGTGTACACATCACTGACAAACTGAAATGGTCCACCCACACAGACAGTGTAGTGAAGAAGGCACAACAGAACCTCTTCAACCTCAGGAGGCTGAAGAAATTTGGCTTCGCACCTAAAACCCTGACAAACCTTTACAGATGCACAATTGAGAGCATCCTGTCAGGCTGTATCACCGCCTGGTACGGCAACTGCACCGCCTGCAACCGCAGGGCTCCCAAGAGGGTGGTGCGGTCTGCCCAACGCATTACTGGGGGCAAACTACCCGCCCTCCAGGACACCTACAGCACCCGATGTCACAGGAAGGCCAAAAAGATCATCAAGGACATCAACCACCCGAGGCACTGCCTGTTCACCCTGCTATCATGCAAAAGGCGAGGTCAGTACAGGTGCATCAAAGCTGGGACCGAGAGAATGAAAAACAGCTTCTATCTCAAGGCCATCAGACTGTTAAATAACCATCACTAGCACATTAGAGGGTGCTGCTGCCTATATAAATCCCTGGCCACTTTAAGAAATGGAACACTAGTCACTTTAATAATGTTTACATATCTTGCATTACTCATCTCATATGTGTATATACTGTATTCTATAATATTATACTGTATCTTAGTCCATGCCGCTCTGTCATTGTTTGTCCATATACAGTTGAAGTCGGAAGTTTACATATACCTTAGCCAAATACATTTAAACTCAGTTTTTCACAATTCCTGACATTTAATCCTAGCAAACATTCCCTGTCTTAGGTCAGTTAGGATCACAACTTTATTTTAAGAATGTGAAATGTCAGAATAATAGTAGAGAGAATTATTTATTTAAGCTTTTATTTCTTTCATCACATTCCCAGTGGGTCATAAATACACTCAATTAGTATTTTGTAGCATTGCCTTTAAATTGTTTAACTTGAGTCAAATGTTTCGGGTAGCCTTCCACTAGCTTCCCACAATAAGTTGGGTGCATTTTGGCCCATTCCTCCTGACAGAGCTGAGTCAGGTTTGTAGGCCTCCTTGCTCGCACATGCTTTTTCAGTTCTGCCCACACATTTTCTATAGGATTGAGGTCTGTGATGGCCACTCCAATACCTTGACTTTGTTGTCCTTAAGCCATTTTGCCACAACTTTGGAAGTATGCTTGGGGTCATTGTCAATTTGGAAGACCTACAGTGAGGGGAAAAATTATTTGATCCCCTGCTGATTTTGTACATTTGCCCACTGACAAAGAAATGATCAGTCTATAATTTTAATGGTAGGTTTATTTGAACAGTGAAAGACAGAATAACAACAAAAAAATCCAGAAAAACGCATGTCAAAAATGTTATAAATTGATTTGCATTTTAATGAGGGAAATACTGTAAGTATTTGACCCCCTCTCAATCAGAAAGATTTCTGACTCCCAGGTGTCTTTTATACAGGTAATGAGCTGAGATTAGGAGCACACTCTTAAAGGGAGTGCTCCTAATCTCAGCTTGTTACCTTTATAAAAGACACCTGTCCACAGAACCAATCAATCAATCAGATTACAAACTCTCCACCATGGCCAAGACCAAAGAGCTCTCCAAGGATGTCAGGGACAATATTGTAGACCTACACAAGGCTGGAATGGGCTACAAGACCATCGCCAAGCAGCTTGGTGAGAAGGTGACAACAGTTGGAGCAATTATTTGCAAATATAAATGGAAGAAACACAAAATAACTGTAAATCTCCCTCGGCCTGGGGCTCCATGCACGATCTCACCTTGTGGAGTTGCAATGATCATGAGAACGGTGAGGAATCAGCCCAGAACTACACGGGAGGATCTTGTCAATGATCTCAAGGCAGCTGGGACCATAGTCACCAAGAAAACAATTGGTAACACACTACGCCGTGAAGGACTGAAATCCTGCAGTGTCCGCAAGGTCCCCCTGCTCAAGAAAGCACATATACAGGGCCGTCTGAAGTTTGCCAATGAACATCTGAATGATTCAGAGGAGAACTGGTTGAAAGTGTTGTGGTCAGATGAGACCAAAATCGAGCTCTTTGGCATCAACTCAACTCGCCGTGTTTGGAGGAGGAGGAATGCTGCCTATGACCCCAAGAACACCATCCCCACCGTCAAACATGGAGGTGGAAACATTATGCTTTGGGGGTGTTTTTCTGCTAAGGGGACAGGACAACTTCACCGCATCAAAGGGACGATGGACGGGGCCATGTACCGTCAAATCTTGGGTGAGAACCTCCCTCCCTCAGCCAGGACATTGAAAATGGGTCGTGGATGGGTATTACAGCATGACAATAACCCAAAACACATGGCCAAGGCAACAAAGGAGTGGCTCAAGAAGAAGCACATTAAGGTCCTGGAGTGGCCTAGCCAGTCTCCAGACCTTAATCCCATAGAAAATCTGTGGAGGGAGCTGAAGGTTCGAGTTGCCAAATGTCAGGCTCGAAACCTTAATGACTTGGCGAAGATCTGCAAAGAGGAGTGGGACAAAATCCCTCCTGAGATGTTTTCAAACCTTGTGGCCAACTACAAGAAACGTCTGACTTCTGTGATTGGCAACAATGGTTTTGCCACCAAGTACTAAGTCATGTTTTGCAGAGGGGTCAAATACTTATTTCCCTCATTAAAATGCAAATCAATTTATAACATTTTTGACATGTGTTTTTCTGGATTTTTTTGTTGTTATTCTGTCTCTCACTGTTCAAATAAACCTACCATTAGACTGATCATGTCTTTGTCAGTTGCCAAAAGTACAAAATCAGCAGGGACTTTTTTCCCTCACTGTATTTGCGACCAAGCTTTAACTTCCTGACTGATGTCTTGAGATGTTGCTTCAATATATTCACATAATTTTCCTTCCTCATGATGCCATCTATTTTGTGAAGTGCACCAGTCCCTCCTGCAGCAAAGCACCCCCACAGCATGATGCTGCCACCCCTGTGCTTCACGTTTGGGATGGTGTTCTTCGGCTTGCAAGTCACCCCCTTTTTCCTCCAAACATAACGATGGTCATTATGGCCAAACATTTATATTTTTGTTTCATCAGATCAGAGGACATTTCTCCAAAAAGTACGATCTTTGTCCCAATGTGCAGTTGCAAACGGTAGTCTGGGCTTTTTTATGGCGGTTTGGGAGCAGTGGCTTCTTCCTTGCTGAGCAGCCTTTCAGGTTATGTTGATATAGGACTCGTTTTACTGTGGATATAGATACTGAGTTTGAAGGTAGGCCTTGAAATACATCCACAGGTACACCTCCAATTGATTCAAATTATGTCAATTAGCCTATCAGAAGCTTCTAAAACCATGACATCATTTTCTGGAATTTTCCAAGCTGTTTAAAGGCACAGTCAACTTAGTGTATGTAAACTTCTGACCTACTGCAATTGTGATAGAGTGAAATAATCTGTCTGTAAACAATTGTTGGAAAAATTACTTGTGTCATGCACAAGTCATGCACAATAGTTTGTTAACAATACATTTGTGGAGTGGTTGAAAAACAAGTTTTAATGACCACAACCTAAGTGTATGTAAACTTACGACTTCAACTGTAATGTATGTATGTATGTATGTATGTATGTATGTATGTATGTATGTATGTATGTATGTATGTATGTATGTATGTATGTATGTATGTATGTATGTATGTATGTATGTATGTATGTATGTATGTAGGTATGTAGGTATGTAGGTATGTAGGTATGTAGGTATGTAGGTATGTAGGTATGTATGTATGTATGTATGTATGTATGTATGTATGTATGTATGTATGTATGTATGTATGTATGTATGTATGTATTCATTCTTAATTCCATTCCTTACTTAGATTTGTGTGTATTGGGTATATGTTATGAAATTGTTCGATATTAATGCACTGTCGGAGCTAGAAGAACAAGCATTTCGCTACACCCGCAATAACATCTGCTAAACGTGTATGTGACAAATAAAATTTGATTTGATTAGTGGAAACGCGTTCTCTGGAAAGCTTCACCATCTGGCAGTCTGACGGACAAATCTGGGTTTGGCGGATGCCAGGAGAAAGCTACCTGCCCGAATGCATAGTGCCAACTGTAAAGTTTGGTGGAGGAGGAATAATGGTCTGGGGCTGTTTTTCATGGTTCGGGCTAGGCCCCTTAGTTCCAGAGAAGGGACATTTTAACGCTACAACATACAGGTCTGGGGCTGTTTTTCATGGTTCGGGCTAGGCCCCTTAGTTCCAGAGAAGGGACATTTTAACGCTACAACATACAATTACATTGTAGACGATTCTGTGCTTCCAACTTTGTGGCAACAGTTTGGGGAAGGCCCTTTCCTGTTTCAGCATGACAATGCCCCCGTGCACAAAGAAAGGTCCATACAGAAATGGTTTGTCGAGATCGGTGTGGAAGAACTTGACTGGCCTGCACAGAGCCCTGACCTCAATCCCATCAAACATCTTTGGGATGAATTGGAACTCCGACTGCGAGCCAGGCCTAATCACCCAACATCAGTGCCCGACCTCAATAATGCTCTTGTGGCTGAATGGAAGCAAGTCCCCGCAGCAATGTTCCAACATCTAGTGGAAAGCCTTCCCAGCAGAGTGGAAGCTGTTATAGCAGCAAAGGGGGAACAACTCCATATTAATACCCATGATTTTGGAATGAGATGTTCGACGAGCAGGTGTCCACATACTTTTGGTCATGCAGTGTCCTATATCTATGCCTATGCCACACCAGTGGTGAACATTTACGTTTTGTCATTTAGCAAACGCTCTTATCCAGAGCAACTTAGTTAGTGAGTGCATACATTTTTCATACTGGCCCCCCATGGGAATCGAACCCACAATCCTGGCGTTGCAAGCGCCATGCTCTACCAATTGAGCTACAGGAGGCCCTGAATGTATGATTGAGGTGACCTGGTGGGCAGCAGAGGCGTAATGCCCAAAGGGGGCACAGGGGCAATTGCCCCCTCAGATTTGTCCTGTATAAAAATGAAAAATGTGTTTTAATTTGTTTTCCTTTTTTTTTTCTGTAATACTGCTAGCCCCATAGCAATTTCATGAAGTTTGCTTTAGCTAGCCCAGATAAGTTCCCAACCTCAACTAGCTACCAAGAAGCCATTTCTGGCTATCAATCATGTTAGAGTAGCTAGCTTGTCTAACTGTTTTAGCTGGCATGCCTGCTGGCAAGGTTGGTAGACTTTAGAAAAGCAAGCAATTACAAAATGTTACCCAGATTTTAGCAGAGAAGCATATTTAGTTTCTTTAAAATGAGAACCACCAGTCAGGAGGATACAGACCGCTCAAGAGGTATGCTTCGATACGCAGAAAAATATACATATTTTTGACATAGAATTAAGCATAATGATTATGGCTCTAGATTGCAGGAAAAAGTTGGTTCAGGTGTTTGATAAATGAAAAATTCTCCAACCCCCCAGCCATCCTTACGTACTTTGTGCCCCCTCAGATTGTTGGGGTGTATGGCGCCCCTGGTTGGCAGGTAGGTAGTTGAATACCAATACTTTGTCTCACAGTTCAGCTATGGCCATGGAGGTGAATAGGTGACTGGCTACTTCTGGTCCTAGACAAGTGTGGTCAGAAGCTTAGTGGTCTCTTCTATTTTTTGGGGAGGTTACTATGGAGTCGATGCAATAAATGCAATGAATGTACAATGTAATGTAATGAACTTACTTGTAGAGTTTGTAATATACTAAACATGTATGCCTGTGATTTAGATTTTGGAAAACCATTCTTCTTCCCTGGCCACTTACAATAATATATGATAATGTAAGTGAATTGGAGCAGGTGTGTGGGTGGAAGATTCTGGCTATTCAACCTACAAAATCTACAAAAGCACACAAAATACAGTAGGCTACTGCCCAGTTAAATATTTTTGCAGTGCTGTTTATCTTTAAAGGTTGGTCATTGTGTCTTCAGGTGTTTTGGATGGTTGTATAGTTATTCTTCCCACATGACCTGGCAAAGATGATCACTAGGGTTTTAGGGGAGATTGCCATACAATAAGAGTCCAGACAGAAAAACATGGTTTAATTAAAACATGGTTATAAAATGTTTCTGTTTTCATAGACATTTTATACGTCCTTCTCAGAGTTAGCCACAATACCGTATACTGTGTTTCAATCTCACAGAAGTGATCATAAGGCAAATTCTACCCCTAAAAGCAGATGTGCATAAAAATTACATTTTAGTATTGTCACAACAAAATCCCTTGTGAGGATGTTTTACAGAAGTAAGCTTTTTTTTAAGGAAGGTAAAGTGCCATGCATTGTGTGGATTACAATATGTGTACTGTACGAAAGGTCAGAAATACAGTAACACATCACTAAATAGTGATTAGTAGGCTAATCATTACATGTAAAGTAATGATTACACTTTTTGCATCTCAGTATTTGAACTGTTGTAAGTCGGGCACATGCACTGGTGGATTCTGGGGCCGTGGGAAACCTGATGGACGCGGGGCTGGCCCAATGGTGGAGCGTTCCGTTACTCTCCCTTTCTGAGCTGGTTCCGGTCATGGGCCTGGACGGCCGGCCGGTGGGGTCGGGCCTCATCACCCGGGCACTGTCCCCGTGCGTGTCCGGGTGGCGGGGGCGCTATGGGAGGATATCCAGTTTTTCATTGTGGACTCTCCGGAGTGTCCCCTCATCCTCAGGCACCTCTGGCTGGTCGCCCACAAACCCCGGATAGACTGGTCCACAGGGCGGCTCATCCTGGAGGGAGGCTCCAGCCCTGTCCTGTTCCGGTCTCCACCGACCACTCATCAGCCCAAACTACCGTCCCAGACCACCTACTAGTCCTCACCTCTTCTCCAGGTCCCGCACTCCGAACCACCTACTGCCCGGTTGCCACCGGGAGGACGGCGGCTACAGACTCCATCACCGGCCCAGACCTGGCAGGCGTTCCCCGGGAGAATTGGGATCTGGGGTAGGTGTTTAGTTCGGTCAAGCCAACGTGCCTGCAGTGTTCCAGGTGTTGGTCAATGACGTGCTCCTGGACCTCCTCGACTACAGCGTCTTTGTGTATTTGGATGATATCCTAATATTTTCGAAGGACTTGAGTGAACACCAGCACCACGTTCGGCAGGTCCTCCAACGCCTTCTCTGTCACCAACTCTACGTCAAGGCGGAGAAGTGTGTGTTCCACACAGAGACAGTCTCCTTCCTGGGGTTCATCGTCACCCAGGGGGATCTACGGATGGACCCAGCCAAGGTCAGCGCGGTACTGGATTGGGCTCAGCCCTCATCCCTCAAGCAACTACAACGGATTTTAGGGTTTGCAAATTTTTATAGGTTATTTTTTCGCAATTTTAGCTCCCTAGCCGCTCCCCTGACAGCCCTCACCCAGACGACCGTACGCTCCTTCGCCTGGACCCCGGAAGCGGGGAACGCATTTGATGCACTTAAGCGGCGCTTTACATCGGCTCCGGTCCTCGGGCATCCTGATCTGTCCCTGCCGTTCATTGTGGAGGTGGATGTTTCAGACGTTGCGGTGGGAGTAATCCTGTCCCAGCGGTTCCTCACGGATGGTAAGACTCACCCCTGCGCGTTTCCCGTTGGCTGTCCCCGGCGGAGCGGAATTACAACGTGGGGAACCGTGAGCTGCTAGCGGTCAAGCTCACCCTGGGGGAGTGGAGGCATTGGCTAGAGGGGGCCGCCCATCCATTCGTCATATGGACTGACCACAAGAACTTAGCCTACATTCAGGGGGCTAAGAGGCTCAACTCGCGCCAGGCCAGGTGGGCGTTGTTCTTCACCAGGTTCCGCTTCACCATCTCATACCGTCCGGGGTCAAAGAACACCAAGCCTGATGCGCTGTGGACCTGGTGGAGAGGGACGACCCCATTGTCCCAAACGCCCTGATTGCTGCCCCAATTTCGTGGGGAATTGATAGGCTGGTCAGAGCAGTGCTATGGCGGGAACCCCATCCGGGCGGAGGTCCATCGGGGAGAATGTACGTACCCAAGGCTGCGCGCTCGCGACTGCTTCAGTGGGTGCACGCGTCCGACCTCACCAGCCATCCGGGGGGCGCCAGGACGTTGAAGTTCCTGCGTAGGAGGTTCTGGTGGCCATCTGCTGAGGGGGATACGCACGCCTTTGTGGCTGCTTGCCTGGTGTGCGCGCACACGAAGAGCTCACGTCAGCCCGCGGCAGGGCTGCTCCGACCCCTGCCTATCCCCAAGCGCAGCTGGTCCCACATCTCGCTGGATTTCATTTCCGCCCTACCCCCCTCTGATGGATACACAGTCATCCTGGTCGTTGTGGACCGGTTCTCGAAGGCTGCCCACTTCATTCCCCTTCCCAAACTCCCATCGGATCGGGAGACGGCTAAGTTGGTGGTGCAGCACGTTTTCCGGGTCCATGTCCTTCCCCAAGATGTGGTGTCGGATCAGGGCCCTCCGTTCGCCTCCAGGTTCTGGAAGGCGTTTTCCACCTGCCTCGGCGCCTCCATTAGCTTGTCTTCCGGCTTCCATCCTGACTAGATTTGTGTGTATTGGGTATATGTTGTGAAATTGTTAGATATTACTTGTTAGATATTACTGCACTGTCGGAGCTAGAAGCAGAAGCTACACCCGCAATAACATCTGCTAAACACGTGTATGTGACATACCAAATTTGATTTGACATCAGAACAGCGATTACTCACCTTGAACTGGATGAATAATTTCACCCAACACCCGACAGGGCCCTCATCCCCGTCATTCGCAGTAGAAAGAAAAGGAGATTTCGCGGAAGGAGATCGGGGTGCTTGTTAAGGAGCCGGCGACGAGTGGCTAATCTACCTTTGCCATCGATACTATCAGACAACTTACAATCGCTTGATAATAAAGTAGACGAACTACAGGCACGAATATCCTACTACCGGGACATTAAAAACTGTAATATCTTATGTTTCACCGAGTCATGGCTGAACGATGACATGAATAACATACAGCTGGCAGGTTATACACTGTATCGGCAGGATATAACAGCAGCCTCTGGTAAGACAAGGGGTGGCGGTCTATGTATATTTGTAAACAACAGCTGGTGCACAATTTAAGGAAGTCTTGAGGTTTTGCTTGCCTGAGGTAGAGTATCTCATGATAAGCTGTAGACCACACTATTTACCAAGAGAGTTTTCATCTATATTCTTTGTAGCTGTCTATTTACCACCACAAACCGATGCTGGCACTAAGACCGCACTCAATGAACTGTATACGGCCATAAGCAAACAGGAAAACACTCATCCAGAGGCGGCGTTCCTAGTGGCTGGGGAATTTAATGCAGGGAAACTTAAATCCGTTTTACCTCATTCCTACCAGCATGTTAAATGTGCAACCAGAGGGAAAAAAACTCTAGACCACCTTTACTCCACATACAGAGATGCGTACAAAGCTCACCCTCGCCCTCCATTTGGAAAATCTGACCATAATTCCATCCTCCTGATTCCTTTATACAAGCAAAAACTAAACAGGAAGCACCACTTACTCGGTCAATAAAAAAGTGGTCAGATGAAGCAGATGCTAAGCTACAGGACTGTTTTGCTCGCACAGACTGGAATATGTTTCCCGGATTCTTCCGATGGCATTGAGGAGTACACCACATCAGTCACTGGCTTCATCAATAAGTGCATCGATGACGTCATCCCCACAGTGACTGTACGTACATACCCCAACCAGAAACTATGGATTACAGGCAACATCCGCACTGAGCTAAAGGGTAGAGCTGCCGCTTTCAAGGAGCGGGACTCTGACCCGGAAGCTTATAAGAAATCCCGCTATGCCCTCCGACGAACCATCAAACAGGCAAAGCGTCAATACAGGACTAAGATCTAATCATACTACACCGGCTCCGACGCTCGTCGGATGTGGCAGGGCTTGCAAACTATTACATACTATAAAGGGAAGCACAGCCACGAGCTGCCCAATGACACGAGCCTACCAGATGAGCTAAATTACTTCTATGCCCGCCCTTAAGTCAAGTAACACTGAAACATGCATGAGAGCATCAGCTGTTCCAGATGACTGTGTGATCACGCTCTCCGTAGCCAACGTGAGTAAGACCTTTAAACAGGTCAACATTCACAAGGCCACAGGGCCAGATGGATTACCAGGACGTGTACTCCAAGCATGCGCTGACCAACTGGCAAGTGTCTTCACTGACATTTTAAACCTCTCCCTGACCTAGTCTGTAATTCCAACATGTTTCAAGCAGACCACAATAGTCCCTGTGCCCAAGAACACTAAGGAAACCTGCCTAAATGACTACCGACCCGTAGCACTCACGTCTGTAGTCATGAAGTGCTTTGAAAGGCTGGTCATGGCTCACATCAACACCATTATCCCAGAAACCCTAGACCCACTCCAATTTGCATATCGCCTCAACAGATCCACAGATTATGCAATCTCTATTGCGCTCCACACTGCCCTTTCACACCTGGACAAAAGGAACACCTATGTGAGAATGCTATTCATTGACTGCAGCTCAGCGTTCAACACCATAGTGCCCTCAAAGCTCATCACTAAGCTAAGGACCCTGGGACTAAACACCTCCTTCTGCAACTGGATCCTGGACTTCCTGACGGGCCGCCCCCAGGTGGTAAGGGTAGGTAACAACACATCCGCCACGCTGATCCTCAACACGGGGGCACCTCAGGGGTGCATGCTCAGTCCCCTCCTGTACTCCCTGTTCACTCTTGACTGCATGGCCAGGCACGACTCCAACACCATCATTAAGTTTGCCGATGACACAACAGTGGTAGGCCTGATCACCGACAACGACGAGACAGCCTATAGGGAGGAGGTCAGAGACCTGGCCGTGTGGTGCCAGGGCAACAACCTCTCCCTCAACGTGATCAAGACAAAGGAAATGATTGTGGACTACAGGAAAAAGAAGAGGACCAAGCACGCCCCCATTCTCATTGACGGGGCTGTAATGGAGCAGGTTGAGAGCTTCAAGTTCCTTGGTGTCCACATCACCAACAAACTAACATGGTCCAAGCACACCAAGACAGTCGTGAAGAGTGCACGACAAAACCTATTCCCACTAAGGAGACTGAAAATATTTGGCATGGCTCCTCAGATCCTCAAAAGGTTCTACAGCTGCACCATCAAGAGCATCCTGACTGGTTGCATCACTGCCTGGTATGGCAACTGCTCAGCCTCCGACCGCAAGGCACTACAGAGGGTAGTGCGTACGGCCCAGTACATCACTGGGACCAAGCTTCCTGCCATCCAGGACCTCTATACCAGGCTGTGTCAGAGGAAGGCCCTAAAAATTGTCAAAGACTCCAGCCACCCTAGTCATAGACTGTTCTCTCTGCTACCGCATGGCAAGCGGTACCGGGGCGCCAAGTCTAGGTCCAAGAGGCTTCTAAACAGCTTCTACCCCCAAGTAATAAGACTCCTGAACATCTAATCAAAAGGCTACCCAGACTATTTGCATTGCTCCCCATCCCTATTTTACGTTGCTGCTACTCTCTGTTTATTATCTATGCATAGTCACTTTTTAATAACTCTACCTGTACATATTTCCCCAATTACCTCAACTAACCGGTGCCCCCACACATTGACTCGGTACTGGTACCCCCTGTATATAGCCTCGCTATTGTTATTTTTTCTGCTGTTCTTTAATTATTTATAAATTTAATTTTTCGTGTTATTTTATGTTATATTTTTTTGTGATTTCTTTTTTTTGTATTCTTTCTTAAAACTGCATTTTTGGTTAAGGGCTTGTAAGTAAGCATTCCACTGTAAGGTCTACACCTGTTGTATTTGGCGCATGTGACTAATATAAATTGATTTGATTTGATTTGAAGAATATGCATATCCTTGCTTCAGGTCCTGAGCTACATGCAGTTAGATTTTGGTATGTCATTTTAGGTGAAAATTGAAAAAAAAGGTCTGATCCTTAAGAGGTTAAGAAACGTTTTTCAACAGAATCGGCGGAATGAATACACCCCTGATCACACGGAAACACAGTTCACTTTCATGCCAGCCACGTCTCCCTCCCATCCCGGAGGACCTGAGCCCTAGGACCATGCCTTAGGACTACCTGGCCTGATGACTCCTTGCTGTCCCCAGTCCACCTGGTCGTGCTGCTGCTCCAGTTTCCACTCTTCTGCCAGCGGCTATGGAACCCTGACCTGTTCACCGGACGTGCTACCTTGTCCGAGACCTGCTGTTTTCAACTCTCTCTCTCTACCGCACCTGCTATTTCAACCTCTAAATGCCCAGCTATGAAAAGCCAAGTGACATTTACTCCTGATGTACTGACCTGTTGCAACCTCTACAGCCACTGTGATTATTATTTGACCCTGCTGATCATCTATGAACGTTTGAACATCTTGGAGAAAAATCTGGCCTTAATGGCAATGTACTGTTATAATCTCCACCTGGCACAGCCAGAAGGGGACTGGCCACCCCTCAGAGCCTGGTTCCTCTCTAGGTTTCTTCCTAGGTTTCTGCCTTTCTAGGGAGTTTTTCCTAGCCACCATGCTTCTACATCTGCATTGCTTGCTGTTTTGGGTTTTAGGCTGGGTTTCTGTATAGCACTTTGTGACATCTGCTGTTGTCATAATTACTGTGTAAATCTATGGAAGGGGGTGAGAACCATGAGCCTCCTAGGTTTTGTATTGAAGTCAATGTACCCAGAGGAGGTGGTGCTACCCTACAGAGTGCTGTTGAGGCTACTGTAGACCATCTTTGCAAAATAGTGTGTTGTAATCAGTTATTTGGTGACGTGAATATATTTAGGGTAATTTTATCTAAAAGAACACATTTTTAAATGTTTTACAATTAAACAATTAATGAAATTCACTGAGGAGGATGGTCTTCCCCTTCCTCCTCTGAGGAGCCTCCACTGGACTTTGGAGTTGGCATGGAAACATAGGGATGCTATATAGTTGCTATATAATACTTAGCCACTTTATCCACCACAGAAGTAAACCCTGCTGTGTTCATCTTGCGCCAGACTGGCCATGCAGCTCTCTTTGTCCTACACAGTTAGTCTACGAAAATGAGTATGTTGGATTGCATTCTGTAATGTTTCTCTGTTGGTTGTTGTCTTGCTTCCAGACTGTGGTGTCAGTATAGCTGCCCCTTGGAGCCGAATCGTAGGGGGGGACATAGCAGTGAGCGGGGCCTGGCCATGGCAGGTCAGCCTGCACGCCAGGGGCCAGCACTTGTGTGGAGGCTCCATCATCAGCCCTGAGTGGATCCTCACTGCCGCCCACTGCGTAGAAACGTGAGTTTAACTGTGACTTATTTAAAGGGAATAAAAACATGTTTTATTAGCCATTTCAATTTTAAAAGCATACGTTTCACATCATCAAACATAATCTGTTCCTCTCAGAGGAGTCTTCTGCAATGAAGCTGAGGAGGATGGTACTCCTCAATGTTACAATATAATACAAAACAAACAAAAGAAAAACCATAAAACTATTCAAAGCATCCTTGTGAATAAAACAACACTATACTATAGCATGATTGTGTGGTGGCAGCACGACAACCATGAAAACAGGAGAGATCACCTCAGGACATACTGTTGTCTGTTACCTCTCTCATTGTGTATGGTAGGCTATCAGGGCCCAGTCAGTGGACGGTGTATGCTGGCTATCTGACCTTGACCCAGATGGCTTTTGCCACTGGGAATTCAGTGGGACACATCATCTCTCATGAAAAGTACGACAAGCAGACTAGTGATAATGACATCGCTCTTATGAAACTCAGCACACCCCTCACTATGTCAGGTAAGTCCGTGTTCGATTTCAGACATTTGAAAAAGCATGATCCAATAGAAAATCCCTTTTGGGGTTTGGAAAAAGAAGAGTATGATGTGCATTCTCACAAATGGATAGTAAAGTTGGATTCTACCTTTTCATTTTTGTGAAGGAATCCTAACACGGTTAACATTGCTTTTTAAATATGTCCATGTTTTGAAAAACATATTAGAATCGTATACAACACTCCAAGCCAGTCTTAAGTCAGATTCACAGTTGATATTCAAATCAAATCAAATTGTATTTGTAAACAGCAGGTGTAGACTAAGAGTGAAACACTTACTTAAAGGCCCTTCCCAACAAAGCAGAGAGAAATAATAGAAAAATATTAACATGAGGAATAAATACACAATGATAACTTGGCTATATACACGGGGTACCAGTACCGAGTCGATGTGCAGGGGTACGAGGTAATTGAGGTAGATACAGCGCCTTCGGAAAGTATTCAGACCACTTGACTTTTATCAGATTTTGTTACGTTACAGCTTTCTTCTAAAATTGATTAAATTGTATTTTCCTCATCAATACCCCATAATTACAAAACAAAAACAGGTTTTTATAACTTTTTGTAAATTTACAAAAAAAATCAAACATTTACATAAGTATTCAGACCCTTTACTTAGTACTTTGTTGAAGCACCTTTGGCAGCGATTACAGCATTGAGTCTTCTTGGGTTTGACGCTACAAGCTTGGCACACCTGTATTTGGGGAGTTTCTCCCATTCTTCTCTGCAGATCCTCTCAAGCTCTGTCAGGTTGCATGGGGAGCGTTGCTGCACAGCTATTTTCAGGTCTCTCGAGAGATGTTCGATCTGGTTCAATTCAGGGCTCTGGCTGGGCAACTCAAGGACATTCAGGGACTTGTCCCGAAGCCACTCCTGCCTTGTCTTGGCTGTGTGCTTAGGGTCGTTGTCCTGTTAGAAGGTGAACCTTCACCCCAGTCTGAGGTCCTGAGCTCTCTGGAGCAGGTTTTCATCAAGGATCTCTCTATACTTTTCTCCGTTCATCTTTCCCTCGATCCTGACTAGTCTCCCAGTCCCTGCCTCTGAAAGACATCCCCACAGCATGATGCTGCCACCCCCATGCTTCATCGTAGGGATGGTGCCAGGTTTCCTCCAGACGTGACGCTTGGCATTCAGGCAAAAGAGTTCAATCTTGGTTTCATCAGACCAGAGAATCTTGTTTCTCATGGTCTGAGAGTCCTTTAGGTGCCTTTTGGCAAACTCCAAGTGGGCTGTCATGTGCCTTTTACTGACTAGTGGCTTCCGTCTGGCCACTCTACCATAAAGGCCTGATGGGTGGAGTGCTACGGAGATGGTTGTCCTTCTGGAAGGTTCTCCCATCTCCACAGAGGAACTCTGGAGCTCTGTCAGAGTGGCCATCGGGTTCTTGGTCACCTCCCTGATCAAGGCCCCTCCCCCCGATTGCTCAGTTTGTCCGGGCGGCCAGCTCTAGGAAGAGTTTGCGTGCTTTCAAACTTCTTCCATTTAAGAATGATGGAGGCCACTGTGTTCTTGGGGACCTTCAATGCTGCATAAATGTTTTGGTACCCTTCCCCAGATCTGTGCCTCGACACAATCCTGTCTCGGAGCTCTACGGATAATTCCTTCGACCTCATGGCTTGGTTTTTGCTCTGACATGCACTGTCAACTGTGGGACCTTTATATAGACAGGTGTGTGACTTTCCAAATCATGTCCAATCAATTTAATTTACCACAGGTGTACTCCAATCAAGTTGTAGAAACATCTCAAGGATGATCAATGGAAACAGGATGCACCTGCTCAATTTCAAGTCTCAAAGCAAAGGGTCTGAATACTTTTGTAAATAAGGTATTTCTGTTTTTGATTTTTAATAAATCTGCCAAAATTTAAAATGGGGTATTGTGTGTAGATTGATGAGGAAACATTTTAATTTAAACAATTTTAGAATAAGGCTGTAATGTAACAAAATGTGTAAAAAGTCAAGGGGTCTGAATACTTTCCGAAGGCACTGTATGTACATATACTGTAGGTAGGGATAAAGTGACTAGGCAACTTGATAGATAATAAATAGTAACAGCAGTGAATGTGATGAGTCAAAAGAGTTAGTTCAAAAAGGGTCAATGCAGATAGTCCGGGTAGCTATTGGTTAACTCTTTAACTAACTATGTAGCAGTCTTATGGCTTGGGGGTAGAAGCTGTTCAGGGTCCCTGTTGGTTCCAGACGTACCACTTGCCATGCAGTAGCAGAGAGAATGGTCTATGACTTGGGTGGCTGGAGTCTTTGACAATTTTTAGGGCCTTCCTCTGACACCGCCTGGTATAACCGCCTTCTGAGAGCCAACTATAGTGTTATGTTGCAGATACGGTCAGACCAGTCTGTCTGCCCAATGTCGGTGTGAATCTGACTCCCCAGCGAGAAGCCTGGATCTCTGGATGGGGGTCCATTACAAGTGGTGGTAAGACAACTCTTATTACAGGACCAATGACTGTCATTATTAAACACAAGTCATCAAGCCAAAGGTTTTAGGACTAAAAGTGATTGATCTTTTTAAGATTTAAAGAAGAGAATACATTTGTTGTAATGAAGCCGTATGATTGACGACTCCAGGGTCGTCGTCAGATAACCTGCGTCAGGCCCAGATCACCATGTACAGCAGAGAGACATGTAATGCACCGTTGGTGTATGATGGACTTGTCACTGCATCTATGATCTGTGCTGGGACACTGGCAGGAGGAGTGGACTCATGTCAGGTCAGATTCACACATAGAACCACACACGTGCAGCACATACTGTAGGCTGTCTAATCTTAAATGGTTATTCATGGGAAGACTTTGTGGTTTTAGGGTTTTTTACTTTTTACTTGCTGCATGTATTCTTTATTATTTGATCAACTATGACGATGTTTTGTTGGATTAGTTGTTTTCTGATTGTGTTATGATAGAGCGGATGGTGGCATAGTGAAGAAATAAACTCATGCTCTTGAAGGTACAGTGCATTCAGAAAGTATTCAAACCCCTTCACTTTTTCCACATTTTGTTACGTTACAGCCTTATTATAAAATCGATTAAATTGTTTTTCCCCTCATCAATCTACAAACAATACCTGGCTGGGCCACTCAAGGACATTCAGAGACTTGTCCCGAAGCCACTTCTGCGTTGTCTTGGCTGTGTGCTTAGGGTCGTTGTCGTCTTGGAAGCTGAACCTTTGCCCCTGTCTGAGGTCCTGAGCGCTCTGGAGCAGATTTTCATCAAGGATCTCTCTGTACTGCTCCGTTCATCTTTACCTCGATCCTGACTAGACTACAAAAATGATTTAATCCATTTTAGAATAAGGCTGTAATGTAACAAAATGTGGAAAAAGTGAAGGGGTCTGAATACTTTCCGAATGCACTGTATTAAAGTGATGGTCCCATTAGGTAATGCTAACTTAGGGGGGGTGGGTCACTTTTGTGTCTTGCAGGGGGACAGTGGAGGACCAATGGTGGCCAAGAAGGGTTCTGTATGGTGGCTGGTAGGGGACACTAGCTGGGGTATAGGTTGTGCCCTGAGGAACAAACCAGGAATCTACGGCAATGTCACCCACTTCCTCCCCTGGATATATGAACAAATGCAGGTAGGTACTAACAGTAGGACAATGATAACAGAAAGTGATTTATTGTAAGATAAGACAGGGCAGGGGAATATACAAATTATTTAAAAATATATATAAATCATGGAGTCACCAATCAGTGCAGTATGTCCAATAAATTGAAGATTATTACTTTAAGACATGTTTTATCCATTTTGAATTTCCTTGCAGAAAAATTGATGGAGATGCCAATGAAGATGCACCCTGTTGCTTATCAAATTCACCTGTCTGAAATGTGGCTTTTGAATACATTACATGTACACTGCTTTCAGATCTTTTTGGTGCCTGTTGACTCATAATATTTAAGTATTTAAGTTTTAAGGGAATATCCATTTGATTTTTTTAAATTAAGATATTTTTATCATGTTGAGGGAAAGTATGCAGGAATTGTCTTATTGAAAGGGAGTCCTGTACACTGTGCATACTTGCACACATATAAATCCATGTTTTGGTCATACCTTTTTTGTTTTACGTCATCACAGCCTTTTCTAATTTGTATGAGCCTGGGTAAGATAATATTAAGTTTTAATTGACAAAAAATAAAGTTTTATTTAAAAAAAAACAGAGTTTTTTTGGGGGGAGTGAGTCAGACACCGATACATGTACACTTGCACATTCAATAGTTCAAGTTTCGGGTAGCCTTCCACAAGATTCCCTCAATAAGTTGGGTGAATTTTGGCCCATTCCTCCTGACAGAGCTGGTGTAACTGAGTCAGGTTTTTAGGCCTCCTTGCTCGCACACGCTTTTTCAGTTATGCCCACAAATGTTCTATAGGATTGAGGTCAGGGCTTTGTGACGGCCACTTGACTTTGTTGTTCTTAAGCCCTTTTGCCACAACTTTGGAAGTATGCTTGGGGTCATTGTCCATTTGGAAGACCCATTTGCGACCAAGCTTTAACTTACTGACTGATGTCTTGATGTTGCTTCAATATATCCACATAATTTTCCTTCCTCATGATGCCATCTATTTTGTAAAGTGCACCAGTCCCTCCTGCAGCAAAGCACCCCCACAGCATGATGCTGCCACCCCCGTGCTTCACGGTTGGGATGGTGTTCTTCGGCTCGCAAGCTACCCCATTTTTCCTCCAAACATAACGATGGTCATTATGGCCAAACAGTTCAATTTTTGTTTCATCAGACCAGAGGACATTTCTCCAAAAAGCACGATATTTGTCCCCATGTGCAGTTGTAAACTGTAGTCTGGCTTTTTAATGGCGGTTTTGGAGAAGTGGCTTCTTCCTTGCTGAGCAGCCTTTCAGGTTATGTTGATATAGGACTCGTTTTACTGTGGATATAGATTATTTTGTACCTGTTTCCTCCAGTATCTTCACAAGGTCCTTTGCTGTTGTTCTAGGATTTATTTGCACTTTTCGCACCAAAGTACGTTCATCTCTAGGAGACAGAACGCGTGTGGTGTCGAGACAACGATGCTGATATGCTGTGTAGACAAGAAATCCGCGGACACTGTACTTGATTATAAAGGTTTATTATATCAAAGGTTCCAGCGTCAATTTACAGATTTCTGCAGAAATCCGGAGAACAACTAACCCAATCTAAAAATGATTATTCTCCCCGTCCTTTGTTCCAACCATGGTATTTATCCTATGTAACATAATATGGGTGGATTTTGATAGACCAATCCCTGGCTTCCACATATCCAAGTCTCCTCTATTTCAGGGGGCCCCTATAGTAATGCTTTCCAGATGTTTCAGCAAAGCAGAGTAAAATTCCTCTAACACACCATTTGCAAACGTCAGCCAAAATTATAAACTGTTCAGATACCACATATTTCCCCCCTTCGAGACTAATTAAGTCTCGAAAACAAAAAGAATAGGATTATGACAAATACATTTTTTTCTTCTTGAGTAACTTTAGCAATAAAATAAAATGTATGGAGAGTAAACACATTTTTATGTAGACACATTTTTGTGGAGTGTAAACAAATTGTATAGAGTGTAAGAGCGATATAAATATCCATCAATCAAGACAGGAAAATTCTCTCACGGCCCCTCTGCCCCAGGCGACCACCTAAGTACTCCAGATCAATTTATAAATCTTTATCAATGCATTTTAAGCTATGATGCAATTGAATACACATGAAAACCTCAGAAAATAAAATACAATAAAAAATGTCCACATTCAGGCTGGTCGACCCATCGGACCCTCCTGTGGATTCTCTCTGTCCCTGCCTAGACCCAATATCCCTAAGCATCCACAAAAAAAACAAAAAACATCTGAGGTCCCCACATGTACCCAACAACAGAAAACATCATTCTTCAAACAATTAATACAGAAAGAATATGACACAAATTATGTATTACACATGCAAATCTCCTCAGCAGTGTCGACTTTCAATGTAACGTCGATGATGGAATCTGAACATTTCCACACCTTCCTTGTTCAACTTCCTCCAGTCCATTCATATTGTCCATGTTTGAGTATTTGAATCCCACTCTACACATTCCCCCTATACTTCTGGAAGAAAAGAAAACACCAACCAGTATCTTTTGCAAAACAACACATGCAAATTAAAACATCAATATCGAAAATAATATAAAAATGATATATAAAATGAATCACATTCCATTTCCCCCCTTTGATTCATAAGAAAATACTAAATATCACAATAATATGTAAAGACGTGAAAAATCAATTATCACACGATCAGATATTCAAAGTTTTCTAGAGTTACTTCAACCCTAGTTTTCGTAACGCTTTGGTCTGACTTTTTTCCAAATTTTTGAAAAATCAATTTCACTGATTTATCCACAAAACTCTTTCCCACTATCTGAGGATTTTCGATCGGGAAGTCCCCTCCTGCTTATGACTTCTTTACACAAAAACTTGGCAACCGATTGAGCGTCTTTTCGCTTAGTTGGACATATTATGCACCTCTTGGTGTTGGAATGTAACCAGGAATAACAGTCACACCCCTGCGAACACTATTTTTCAGACAGATTGTGCACCTGCCTATGACATAGTCAACCTGTTCAAGCAAATATGGTGCCCAAAAACCATACTCCTTTGTGATCTTTCTCCTAACCTCCCCCCTTGCAACATTAGCTAACCCATGTGCTTCCTGAATCATCAGACCTAATAGGTCTAGAGGCGCTACTATCAACCCCTCATGGTTTCTCCAAAGACCAGTAGCATCTTTGACGGCACCTCTGTCTAGCCATAACTGTTTGTCGATCGTAGAAGCAGCTTCCTGCATCAAAATCACATCCTTAAGCGTAATTTTGTCTTCCAAGTCCACTCCATGAGTGACCAGAAAAACTTTGCCCAATTTGTCCGCTCCTGTGACGGCTTTTGCAGCTTCATCAGCAGCTTTGTTCCCTTGTGTGACTTTTGACACATTGGTATTATGAGCTGCACACTTAGCTATCGCTATCTCTTTAGGCTTCATCATAGCATGCAATAATTTCATTATTTGCGCATGATGTTGTATTGGAGAACCATCCGTTTTCTTAAACCCTTGACCTTTCCACACTGCTCCAAACAAATGACATACACTATGTGCATATGCTGAATCAGTATATATCGTCACTCGCTTTCCTTCTGCTAACAAACACGCTTCTGTTAGCCCCACAAGTTCAGCAAATTGTGCAGACGCAGGCTGTGGTATTACTTCAGCCTTTTCAACAACAAATCCAGTTCCTTGGGCTTTAACTACTGCATAGCCAGCACACAATTTATCTCCCACACGATAACAAGATCCTTCAATTTGTGGTTCGATCCCTTGGATTGCTTCATCTTTCAATGGATACTGATTCTCTCAGGAGGTCTGGCTCCTGGTCAAAGTTCAACTGTCACCCGTTGAGCTGATTTCACAAGTCCAATATCGGTACTGTGTTGAGACCACAAACATTCTGGAACTTGTTGCAACATCTCCTCTTTCATAGGGTCTGAATCCATCTTCGCACTGCAAATAGATATATGTGTCATCCGTACAGCTTGTGGCTGTCCTTGTCCTTGAGCCGAAATCATGATTTTGAGAAATCGCTGATCTTCACTCCTCCAAATTGCCAAATTCTCTTTCATCGGTACGAAAACAGCTTTCTCTGCTTCTGTCATCATTTCTCCTGTTTGCTTCTGCTCATAGCCTTCAGAAACCAACAAGGTCACATGTGGCACACGCTTCTCAATCTCAAGTTCTTTATCCAGATAATCGTCTGTGTTTATCTTCATTGCTGCTCCTTGTGGTCCTAAAATTATGCAACATGAGCTGAGTTGAACTTTCTTTGGTTGATGACAACCATTCCTCTGAGTTCGATTGGGCAGCATTCTTGAAATACTTGAGCGTACATTCCAATTCTTTTGATCTGCCTTATACGTCGACACAAGCACTTGCATTATCTTGATGACGTCTGGGTTAAGAGTCCCTTCCACTGGCCATGGTTGTTCAATGTCAGGCCAACGTTTATTCCATTTTCCAGATAACCTTGCAATACCATTAACTAATGGATTACTATTTTGTACTACATCAACAGGAGTAATTACTTTCATAGTTTTGATGTCCTTTTTCCCCATTGTAACAACTATTTTATATTCCTTTATTGTGAATTATTTTATTATTATTATTATTATTATTATTATTATTATTATTTTAAACCAATTAATTAGTCAACCCAAAAAACTTTAAGCTATGTAGCTTATCATTCCCTCCTATTTTTTATATATTTTTTTTATTTTATTATTATTAATTTCTTAATTAATATATATATATATATATATTTTTTTATTAATTATTATTATCATTTTTATTTTTTATTCTACCAAGTTATTGATTAGCGGCACTCTTACCACATCTGATCAGGAAAAGTAAAGGAAACTAGTCAACTTCAGAGCAATCAAAAAAGAAAGACCTGCAATCCAGCAACACTACAGCACCCACAAACCAATTGCTTAATAAGCACCCAATCACCTTAATTTTACAGAATAATCTCAGTGCTGGATTTCCAACACAACTCTAATCCAAACAACTCATGCACTAAAAAAATTACATAAATTGATCAGTCTGTTGCCAAGTCCCTGCTAAATGGTCACAACATGAAATATTATATGCATACACAATGTATCTATTATATCCTGTAAGGGAAAGTAAGTTTGTGGATAGAACAGTACTGGCCTTAATTGGACTGGATCCGGGGCAGCACACGCTGTCGCGTGACGCACTGGTCAGCACCTCCTCTCTCTCTGTCTCCTCCTTCTCGTTTCTCACATCACAGAAGAACAAAAGAAACAGACAAGTATTTAGTCTTTTATGCACTCACTTGGTCATTTCAACCATACAATACCCTTTTAGACATACCTATGTTCACATTCGCGCTAAGAAATATATATATATTTTTTTATTTTTTATTTTTAATCCGTCAACATAACTCTTATTTATAAATTCAATGGATCTCAATGAAATAGTTTCATAATTAAGCAACAGCCACTTAACAAACATAATACTTTATCCATGTGTATTCAAAGTCTCCCCCTTTCTTTTTTCAGCTCTAAGTCTGCGTGTCACAGCAGCTCAGTACAGGAGGGGAGTGGCACACTCACTCCGTGCAACTATAAATTCCTAAAATCCCACACATGCGCAGCTCATTCACCAGTGCGATTTCATGGTGAGAGGAGCTCCCGCAAGCAACTTTTCTATAAGTCAAACAGCAGACAGACCAGCTGTCCCTCCGTTTTTTCCAACACAGACAAACAGCAACACTGAACAAAACGCACAAACCAACACAAAACATAGAACACAAATCCTACTTAGAAGTTTCTTATCTTCACTTATTCTAATCTGCAGATTTATACAAATAATCTCTATACAATCATAACGTCCTCCCAGGGGGCTCATAGTTTTTTTTAACAATGTTTAAAAACGTTCTCTCAAATGGAGACTCATAAGGTTTTAACCGTAACGTCCTCCCGGGGGGCTCATAGTTTTTAACAATTCTGGAAACGTTCTCTCAAATGGAGACTCATAAGGTTTGAACCGTAATTAACATATTTCCTTACAAAAAACTAAAACCCCTGTTCTCAACCAAAACATATATATGCATATACAGTGGGGGGAAAAAGTATTTAGTCAGCCACCAATTGTGCAAGTTCTCCCACTTAAAAAGATGAGAGAGGCCTGTAATTTTCATAATAGTTACACGTCAACTATGACAGACAAATTGAGGAAAAAAAATCCAGAAAATCACATTGTAGGATTTTTAATGAATTTATTTGCAAATTAAGGTGGAAAATAAGTATTTGGTCACCTACAAACAAGCAAGATTTCTGGCTCTCACAGACCTGTAACTTCTTCTTTAAGAGGCTCCTATGTCCTCCACTCGTTACCTGTATTAATGGCACCTGTTTGAACTTGTTATCAGTATAAAAGACACCTGTCCACAACCTCAAACAGTCACACTCCAAACTCCACTATGGCCAAGACCAAAGAGCTGTCAAAGGACACCAGAAACAAAATTGTAGACCTGCACCAGGCTGGGAAGACTGAATCTGCAATAGGTAAGCAGCTTGGTTTGAATAAATCAACTGTGGGAGCAATTATTAGGAAATGGAAGACATACAATAATAATAATAATAATAATAATAATAATAATACAAGACCACTGATAATCTCCCTTGATACGCAAGATCTCACCCCGTGGGGTCAAAATGATCACAAGAACGGTGAGCAAAAATCCCAGAACCACACGGGGGGACCTAGTGAATGACCTGCAGAGAGCTGGGGCCCAAGGTAACAAAGCCTACAATCAGTAACACACTACGCCGCCAGGGACTCAAATCCTGCAGTGCCAGACGTGTCCCCCTTCTTAAGCCAGTACATGTCCAGGCCTGTCTGAAGTTTGCTAGAGTGCATTTGGATGATCCAGAAGAGGATTGGGAGAATGTCATATGGTCAGATGAAACCAAAATATAACTTTTTGGTAAAAACTCAACTCGTCGTGTTTGGAGGACAAGGAATGCTGAGTTGCATCCAAAGAACATCATACCTACTGTGAAGCATGGGGGTGGAAACATCATGCTTTGGGGCTGTTTTTCTGCAAAGGGACCAGGACGACTGAACCGTGTTAAGGAAAGAATGAATGGGGCCATGTATCGTGAGATTTTGAGTGAAAACCTCCTTCTATCAGCAAGGGCATTGATGATGAAACGTGGCTGGGTCTTTCAGCATGACAATGATCCCAAACACACCACCCGGGCAACGAAGGAGTGGCTTCGTAAGAAGCATTTCAAGGTCCTGGAGTGGCCTAGCCAGTCTCCAGATCTCAACACCATAGAAAATCTTTGGAGGGAGTTGAAAGTCCTTGTTGCCCAGCGACAGCCCCAAAACATCACTGCTCTAGAGGAGATCTGCATGGAGGAATGGGCCAAAATACCAGCAACAGTGTGTGAAAACCTTGTGAAGACTTACAGAAAACGTTTGACCTGTGTCATTGCCAACAAAGGGTATATAACAAAGTATTGAGAAACTTTTGTTATTGACCAAATACTTATTTTCCACCATAATTTGCAAATAAATTCATTAAAAATCCTACAATGTGATTTTCTGGATTTTTTTGTCTCATTTTGTCTGTCATAGTTGATTTTTGCTCACCGTTCTTGTGATCATTTTGACCCCATGGGGTGAGATCTTGCATGGAGCCCCAGATCAAGGGAGATTATCAGTGGTCTTGTATGTCTTCCATTTCCTAATAATTGCTCCCACAGTTGATTTCTTCAAACCAAGCTGCTTACCTATTGCAGATTCAGTCTTCCCAGCCTGGTGCAGGTCTACAATTTTGTTTCTGGTGTCCTTTGACAGCTCTTTGGTCTTGGCCATAGTGGAGTTTGGAGTGTGACTGTTTGAGGTTGTGGACAGGTGTCTTTTATACTGATAACAAGTTCAAACAGGTGCCATTAATACAGGTAATGAGTGGAGGACAGAGGAGCCTCTTAAAGAAGAAGTTACAGGTCTGTGAGAGCCAGAAATCTTGCTTGTTTGTACATTTTACATTTTAGTAATTTAGCAGACGCTCTTATCCAGAGCGACTTACAGTTAGTGCATACATTATTTTTTTATCGAACCCACAACCCTGGCGTTGCAAACGCCATGCTCTACCAACTGAGCTACATCCCCTGCCGGCCATTCCCTCCCCTACCCTGGACGACGCTGGGCCAATTGTGCGCGCCGCCCCATGGGTCTCCCGGTCACGGCCGGCTACGACAGAGCCTGGATTCGAACCAGGATCTCTAGTGGCACAGCTAGTACTGCGATGCAGTGCCTTAGACCACTGCGCCACTCGGGAGTGACCAAATACTTATTTTCCACCTTAATTTGCAAATAAATTCATTAAAAATCCTACAATGTGATTTTCTGGATTTTCTTTCCTCAATTTGTCTGTCATTGTTGACGTGTACCTATGATGAAAATTACAGGCCTCTCTCATCTTTTTAAGTGGGAGAACTTGCACAATTGGTGGCTGACTAAATACTTTTTTTCCCCACTGTATCTCTAACATAAATATTATCATAGCATGAGTCGACACACAGCTGGAACACAGCAGAGACCTCCCCATGTACACACACGCATAGGCTCTCTTTGTCTCACACACACACACATAATCAAACAAGAATGCATCCGTTCATACAATACTCTAAAGCATGCTTACGTCGCTCCTTTTTTCCTTTATATTCCTTCCTACATTTCTGCTACCTTGAGTTGCAGATATTCAATGAGAGGCTACATCGGACATATACTTCATCAACTATATTCCGAGAGGTAACATGCAATTGAATATATATTATACAATCTCACAGTTCCCAGAACTGACCCGAAAGTCAACCTAGTGACTTTCCTAGGATTTGCGGCCCATCTTAATGATCGCCTCGTTTGAGGGCTTCCGTAGATCAGCAACGTCCTAACAGTATAATTATTCCTTCATTCTATTCCTGGACACTCTTTTAATTTTATTCAAGCCAAATATCCCTGTGCCCAGTGTTATCAATTCCTATAGACACTCCCCCCTGTTTGCGTTGTTTTCAACGCAAACACATTTAGAAATTTAGAACGGATTGTCATCCCACAGCAAATAACAGCAAGGCGCACACACAAGTTCTTTAACGGTACATCCCCTCAACGCACACACACAGCCACACGAACTGACCAGCGCCCAAAGTTGTGAGAAAGTTCACCTTATCTGTCGGCCTCTTTAGCGGGAGTCAGCTCGTGGCCCATGATGAAACGCTGAACAGACGCAACACGTCCCAAAAATCCTCGTCGCCAATTAATGTGGTGTCGAGACAACGATGCTGATATGCTGTGTAGACAAGAAATCCGCGGACACTGTACTTGATTATAAAGGCTTATTATATCAAAGGTTCCAGCGTCAATTTACAGATTTCTGCAGAAATCCGGAGAACAACTAACCCAATCTAAAAATGATTATTCTCCCCGTCCTTTGTTCCAACCATGGTATGTTCCAACCATTGCCTTACCTCCATAACTTACTACATTTGCACACACTGTATATATAATATGGGTGGATTTTGATAGACCAATCCCTGGCTTCCACACATCCAAGTCTCCTCTATTTCAGGGGGCCCCTATAGTAATGCTTTTCAGATGTTTCAGCAAAGCAGAGTAAAATTCCTCTAACACACCATTTGCAAACGTCAGCCAAAATTATAAACTGTTCAGATACTACACGCGTCTCCTTCCTGAGCGGTATGACGGCTGCGTGGTCCAACGGTATTTATACTTGCGTACTATTGTTTGTACAGATGAACGTGGTACCTTCAGGCGTTTGGAAATTGCTCCCAAGGATGAACCAGACTTGTGGAGGTCTACCATTTTTTTCTGAGGTCTTGGCTGATTTCTTTTGATTTTCTCATGATGTCAAGCAAAGAGGCACTGAGTTTGAAGGTAGACCTTGAAATTCATCCACAGGTACACCTCCAAAACATTTTTTAATCTTTATTTAACCAGGTAAGCCAGTTGAGAACAAGTTCTCATTTACAACTGCGACCTGGCCAAGATAAAGCAAAGCAGTGCGATAAAAGCAACAACAACATAGAGTTACATATGGAATAAACAAAACGTACAGTCAACAACACAATAGAAAATCTATATACAGTGTGTGCAAATGTAGTAAGTTATGGAGGTAAGGCAATAAATAGGCCATAGTGCAATATAATTACAATTTAGTATTAACACTGGAGTGATAGATGTGCAAATAGAGATACTGGGGTGCAAATTAGCTAAATAAATAACAATGTAAATAACAATATGGGGATGAGGTAGTTGGGAGGAGGTGCTCTTATTCTCCATGGACTTTACAGTGTCCCAAAACATTTTGGAGTTAGTGCTACAGGATGCACATTTCTGTTTGAAAAAGCTAGCCTTTGCTTTCCTAACTGCTTGTGTATATTGGTTCCTGACTTCCCTGAAAAGTTGCATATCGTGGAGGCTGTTCGATGCTAATGCAGTACGCCACAGGATGTTTTTGTGCTGGTCAAGGGCAGTCAAGTCTGGGGTGAACCAGGGGCTAAATCTGTTCTTAGTTTTGAATTTTTTGAATGGGGCATGCTTATTTAAGATGGAGAGGAAAGCACTTTTGAAGAACATCCAGGCATCCTCTACTGACGGAATGAGGTCAATATCCATCCAGGATACCCGGGCCAGGTCAATTAGAAAGGCCTGTTTGCTGAAGTGTTTTAGGGAGCGTTTGACAGTGATGAGGGGTGGTCATTTGACCGTGGACCCATTACGGACGCAGGCAATGAGGCAGTGATCGCTGAGATCCTGGTTGAAGACAGCAGAGGTGTATTTAGAGGGTAAATTAGTCAGGATGATATATATGAGGGTGCCCATGTCTACAGATTTAGGGCTGTACCTGGTAGGTTCCTTGTTGATTTGTGTGAGATTGAGGGCATCTAGTTTAGATTGTAGGACGGCCGGGGTGTTAAGCATATCCCAGTTTAGGTCACCAAGCAGTACGAACTCTGAGGATAGATGGGGGCAAGCAATTCACATATGGTGTCCAGGGCACAACTGGGGGCTGAGGGGGTTCTGTAGCAAGCGACAACAGTGAGAGACTTCTTTCTGGAAAGGTGGATTTTTAGAAGTAGAAGCTCAAACTGTTTGGGCACAGACCTGGATAGTATGATAGAGCTCTGCAGGCTATCTCTACAGTAGATTGCAACTCCGCCCCCTTTGGCAGTTCTATCTAGACGGAAAATGTTGTAGTTCGGAATGGACATTTCTGTATTTTTGGTGGCCTTCCTAAGCCAAGATTCAGACACTGCTAGAACATCAGGGTTGGCAGAGTGTGCTAACGCAGTGAATAACTCAAACTTGGGGAGGAGACATCTGATGTTAACATGCAAGAAACCAAGGCTTTTACGGTTACAGAAGTCAACAAATGATAGCGCCTGGGGGGTAGGAGTGATACTGAGGGCTACAGGGCCTGGGTTAACATCTACATCACCAGAGGAACAGAGGAGGAATAGAATAAGGATACGGCTAAAGGCTTTAAGAACTGGTCTTCTAGTGCGTTGGGTACAGTGAAGAGCGGCAGATTTCCGGGCGTTGTAGAATTGATTCAGGGCATTATGTACAGACAAGGATATGGAAGGATATGAGTACAGTGGGGGTACACCTAAGCTTTGGGTAACTATGAAAGAGATAGCATCACTGGAGGTACCGATTTGAGCCGGTTTCCGCGTGTATGGGGGGTGGGACATAGGAGCTCTCTGAGGCTGGTTGAGCTGAACTTGGGGCTCTACAGTGAAATTGTATAATAAGAACTAACCCAAACAGCAAATGGCTAGGCATATTGACATGGGAGAGAGGCATAACGCAATCACAGGTGTTATTCGAGAGGGCTAAGACAACAACTGGTAATGGCGACGAAAGTTTGGGCTGAGGCTAAACAGATAAACAGGATGGGGTACCGTGTAAAGGAACAGTCCAGCAGGCATTAGCTGTGTAGCTGAGTGATCATAAGGTCCAGTGAACAGCACTAAGTAAGTACGTAGGCCGCTAAAGCACCGGCGAGCAGGAGGCACGGCTGTTGATTGCGCGTGCTAGTGGGCCGGGGCTAGCAGATGGATCTTCGTGGTCGTCGCAATGGGAAGCCTGTTGAAACCACATCAGATGATTACGTCGGCAGACCAGTCGTGATGGATCGGTGGGGCTCCGTGTCAACACTAGAAGGTCCCGTCTGGTTGACAGAGAGGTAGATAGCCGGGAGATGGGCCTGGCTCGAGGCTAGCTCAAGGCTAACTGGGGCTAGCTTCGGACAGTGGTGATTAGCCAACAACAACAACAGCCACTCGGTTGCAGCTAGCTAGTAATTGTCCAGGCTAGAGCTGGCTGGTATGTAATATAGGCCACGGACAATGGTGAAGACCGCTAGTTAGCCAGAGGTTCTAGATAAAAATAAATAATATAATCCGTTCCACATAGGGTGAGGCGGGTTGCAGGAAAGTATATTTAGTTAACGGATGGAAAGTCCCGTGTAGCTCAGTTGGTAGAGCATGGCGCTTGCAACACCAGGGTTGTAGGTTCGTTTCCCACGGGGGACCAGTATACATTTTTTAAATAATAATAATAATAAAAAATGTATGCACTCACTAACTGTAAGTCGCTCTGGATAAGAGCGTCTGCTAAATGACTAACATGTCAATGTCAATGTAAAGAGAGATTGAGAAATATATATGAAAATATATACGAAAAAGACTAAAAAAAAACTTTACATGAGGACATTATAGAAAACACGAACGCACTGCTACGCCATCTTGGAATCCCGGAATTGACTCAAATGATGTCAATTAGCCTATTAGAAGCTTCTAAAGCCATGACATCATTTTCTGGAATTTTCCAAGCTGTTTAAAGGCACAGTCAACTTAGTGTATGTAAACTTCTGACCCACTGGAATTGTGATACAGTAAATTATAAGTTAAATGATCTGTCTGTAAACAATTGTAGGAAAAATTACTTGCGTCATGCACAAAGTAGATGTCCTAACCGACTTGCCAAAACAAGAAATTTGTGGAGTGTTTGAAAAACGAGTTTTAATGACTCCAACCTAAGTGTATGTAAACTTCCGACTTCAACTGTATAGACATGAAAACATTACATAATATGGACCAACATAAATAATGGACATTCATTTAAAATAATCATGAAAATGCTTTCCAACACTTCCATCTATCTGCCCCTCTTCTGGCAAGGCTCCAAATTTGTCATTATGAAATCTTCTCGGGTCATCCTGGATAATCTGGAACAACCCAACAGCAAAACATGATCTTAATCTGATCACACTGTTGTTGCAGGACATTTTCTATTCAAGGTTTAAAAAGGCTTCTTAAGTTTGTAATTTCCACTTTAAAGTTTCAGACTTGATTTGCCCTAACTTAAAATGTATCAACCCCTACAAAAATGTCCATTAATTATAATCCACACAATAATCTCATTTCCTGTTGCTGCAGGATTATTTTCCTGCCTTGAGAAACTGGTCAAATCTAGATTCGACATCTGTATTACGTACTTACAGCACAACAAGGGCCATTTGACTTTTAAAGTTTAAGTGTGCGAGTCTACACTATTTATCAGCAGTGGAAGATGGACCAACCAACAATGAGTTGGCTTTACCTTCTCCCTATTGATGTTGTCAGAAAGAGTAATGCCTTTGTCACCCAAGAAGGCGTATATATTGTAGGCGCTACCTCTATTTCCCTTGTTGCCTCTGGACTAAACCTGGTTGAATTAGGAAAAATAAGAACCTTATGTGTGAAGGTCTTGCAGTTAGATACTGTAAGTATATAAGTAAATGATCTGCTGTAAACGTGATGTATACGTGGTGTCACTATAGAGCATCAGACATAATATAAGCATCAAGTAATTTTCAAAGACCTTAGATTACATATAATATCTACCTGGAGGTTGATATTCTTAGTTCATACAGTTGTGGTCTTCATGTTCACAAAATGTTCTGTCAACATATTGTAATACTCATGTAATACTCATTTGTAAAATATGTCAAAGAATGTTGCACAAAGGAGCTGTTTGAAATGTTGTGGATTACGTTGACCAATGTCGCTGAATTATCCAGGCCTATATGTTCCAGGCAGAGGCAGGACAAGCGGTAAATACCCATGTTGACAGGTATGTTGTTTATTAATTATCAACACCCAAACACCAGTGAAGCATCACAAACACTTTCATAACATGATAATCATCGTAGTAATACAACCACAGAGAATGGCAATTATCCTCAATTGCATTTCACAGATGATACATGTGATTACTGAAAATGTTGCACAATTCTGATTAGTCAGACTGGCCTACAGTATCTTTTCGCCCAACATCAAATGCAGCGGTATCTATCTTTTTTCCTGATGACGCAGTTAGAGGAAACGTCTCTGTGTTAGTAGGTTAGTGTGAAAAATGTTCACGTCAATAAAGATGTCATAAGCTGACAATCAGGACAATCCTTACCATTAACAGCCACAATATTCACCCCCTTACCGATATTGTGATCCATAATAATACTGCAGGAAAATAAAATATAAAATTGTTAATGATAGTTCATTTGCATGTAAATCAATAATAATCCAAACTTCTGGTTTGAATTAATGGTCTTACACTGTGTAAACTATTCATAAACGTATTATACACAAATAAATAAAAATGATAATCAGAGGCATGCAAATGTTTATATTTGTGATTAATGAGGGAGATGTGGGAATTACATTTCCTGGAGATGATTCTGTATGAGACACAAACATAATAATAATAATAATATGCCATTTAGCGGACGCTTTTATCCAAAGCGACTTACAGTCATGTGTGCATAACATTTTTTTTTAACGTATGGGTGTGTCCTTGTGCCCTAAGATTCGGACTGAGAGTGACTCAGCTGAGTTTTGTGATCCCTCCCTCTCAACTACTGAATGTGTTTCTTAGGAAACTATTTAATGACATGCTGTACCATTTATTTAATTGGTATGCTTATCAATAGGACAACGTAAACACACCAGGGATTGAACCATTACAAAGCCTGGTTGTTTCTTAATGCAGTTTTACTTTCTACTATAGAGGTCATACGTGAATACTGACATTTCATATTCAAAACAGACTCATGAGTGGCCACAATCTTGAACGCAAAGCTTCCTGGGAGGCATGGAGACAGGCTGTCACACCTCTGTATTTTTGGGACAGGAGCTACGACTTTAAAAAGGAACATAACTTTATTAGGTAACTATAACTACATACAGTACATTAATCTGATGTCTTGCAGTGTCGGCACTTGCTTTTACCTGGCTTGTTCTGTTCTCTTTCTAGTCTAGGGAAAAGGTGGCCAGCGCCAAAGTACCGGGCAAGACCACAGAAGATGACAAACGCCCCCATTCGTGGACAGTACACTGTGACACAAACCAGATAACTGCCATAATTGACAATCATGGTTATGCTAGAGTAGGAAAGTTAATATAAAAACATTAAAATAAAATTGATGTTCAGATGGTCTTAAAAAATGTGGTCTTGTTACACCCTTCAATTATACACAAAAATGCAGATAAACATTAGATAAACAACATTAGATAAACATTCAGAAAATACTCATAAAGTGTCTCAGAGTAATGTTGTGTGCTGATCTATGATCAGGTCCCCCCGTCCATATAATCCTTTTCATTATGATCAGCACCTACTCTGAGACGTTTTATGAATACGGGCCCTGGAGGATAGGATAAAATGGCAATAGATACTGTATAGGCCTATTAGCTCATCGTACCTCAGGGTTTCGCTCCAACATCTATACTAAGAAACAACATTTGATTTTGCTGTGCATACCACCTAGTCAACAGTCAAGCCCTATATAGTGTTCTGTTGACTTAAATATTTGTCTCACTTTCTCTCTCCCCCTTCTCTCTCTTCTCTTTTCCACTCCTCTCTCTCCCTTCCTCTCTCCCCCTTCTCCTATCGCTCCCCTTTTCCTCTCTCTCCTCTTCTCCACTCTCCCTCATTCTTTCCTATCCTCTCTCCCTTCTCTCTCTCCCCTCTCTCCATCAGCATGGCTGCTGATTCACAGCTCATTGAGCCTGGCTTGCTAATTGGCAGATGCTCACTCACAGAGGCTGCATCTGCTACCTGTTCGTACCAATTAACAGAACCATGAAACAGCACTGACACCTCTTCAATGGCTTAACAGATGCTGCAGTTAGGCACTCATTTGAATGGCTGCCTGTTTAGCACGAGGGCCCTCGTTGGCGCTGCATCATTCCAGCCGGGGGACCACCCGTTTACCTTTCATCTATGTGCTGTTTTTGATGCCTCTCTCTCTCTTAAATGAGGCATGGGGAGGCAGGGAAGGGAAACCCTGGTGTGTTGACAAACAAACACTCAGCGATGGGCTAAATAAGCCCTCTACATATTTTGTCATCGTGAGTGGTTACTGGTTAAGTTAGAGGGGTATACAGTACATTCGGATGGGTAAAGAGATGGAAAAGTTATGTAGTTATGTGCCATCTGTTTTCTTTGGCCCCTATTGGCCCCTATACAGTGCATTACTGTAACATGTCCATCTATGGGAAGGCCACAGGGCCAGTTCTTCCATGGCCTGCATACTCACCAGACATGTCACCCATTGAGCATGTTTGGGATGGTCTGGATCGATGTGTGTGACAGCGTGTTCCAGTTCCCGCCAATATCCAGCAACTTTGCACAGCCATTGAAGAGGAATGGGACAACATTCCACAGGCCACAATCAACAGCCTGAACAACTCTATGTGAAGGAGATGTCACGCTGCATGAGGCAAATGGTGGTCACACCAGATACTGACTGGTTTTCTGATCGACGCCCCTACTGGTTTTTTTATTTTATTTTATTTTTTAAGCTACCTTTGACCAATGGATGTATATCTGTATTCCCAGACATGTGAAATCCATAGATTAGGGACTAATTTATTTATTTAAATTGACTGATTTCCTTATATTAACTTTAACTCAGTAACATCTTTGAAATTGTTGCATGTTGCGTTTATATTTTTGTTCAGTATAACTGTATGCAGACTGGCAGTTCAATGAAGGTGCATGAATTCTAAGAAAAAACTAAAAATGCAAGGGAAATTTTGTCAAGAACAGTTCAATGAAATGTCTCATCATTAAAACATATTATTTAAATATCATTATTATTAATTATATTAACCAAATTCTCAAATAATCATCTAAAAACAGATAATAATTTGTGACAATAGCACATTTTCACTTTCTATAATTTATAACATAAAATTATATAGGATAATGGTTGTCTGTTTTGAAACCACTTCAATAGAAAAATAACAATGTTGACAATAAGTATGAAACACCCTGGCTGAGATGTGTAATAACAACATTCCAACACTGTACAAAGGGCTATGTGCTGATCTTGAGTGAGAAAAAAAAAAAATTCTCAGAGGAGATTTAAGTAGAAAGTGGCTCACGGTTGTGATTCTGCCCCATTTCTCACCAGTACTTTGTGTGTGTGTCATTTAGTCTAAAGGGTATGGTCAAACCAACGTACATTCCTTCGCAGCCAATGAGGAGACAGCACTTGTTACTGGGCATTTATGGGTTTATTTTTTTCTCCTGTTCTTTTGTGAGGTTGATGAGCAGCATGAGTCTTTACGACACACCAGAGTCCTGCGGTTGTGATGAGCATCAGCACTCACTAGTTTTGAAGGTCAACCAGTATTGAGCTACGGGTGTAGCTCAGCTACCACCACACAGCCTTGTATGCAGTAGTTTTAGACAACGTACACAGATCTAAGGTCACACTATACCTGTGTATTGGTAATGGTGGTCATCACTGGAGTTTTTAATAAAAATGAATTAATGTTCTGTTGTGCACAATTGTATGGTCTATTGATATAGGATTTAGTGACTTTGTCCAATGTAAAGTGGCTGAAATGGAAAAAGAAGACAAAAAAGCAAAAAGACAATGTCTGTCTTTGCTGTCTTTCTTCACTGCAGTATATTTGGAGAAAATATAATAAAGCAGGGATTCCCTCATTTGATTGAGTCTCTTTATGTCCTTTTCTTTTGCAGTCCCACTCCTGACCAGGGGAGGGCACTTTTCTGTATTGACATACAGTAGAGCGGCTCTACTTTACATTAGAGAGCACACGCACTGTTCTGATTGGGACTTTGCTAACGGAATATTATATGGTTCCAAATCCTACTTACTGGGCCAGTGTGTCTTAATCTTCAGGAGCTCCATACAGTGTTAGATGACGTGGTTACTCCGTCTAAGAACAATATCAACAATAACAACAATAACAACAATAAAAACAACTGTCATCTCAAAAGAAAATGAAAACAATAACAAGACATCCAACAACAATGTAATTAGAAGCAAGTTAATGGCCCGCCACTTCCCAAGCAAATCAATACATGAAGATCTTTCTCCTTTATAAATAAACTTCAGATGTTTTATTGAGATGAAGGAATAGTGAATTATAAAAACTGAATTGATAAAAAAGAAATGTACTGTATCTGAAAAGTTGATTTGGATTTGGAGACCTTGGTTAGTACTTGACTACTGGTATTTATTTCCCCAGTGCCCTCTTTTAGATGGTCAATGTGTTGTGTCCACAGTTTTGTATTTAGGTCAGTGTGGCCCCCTCAGGCCCTGACAAACCACTTTCTCCCAGAGTCACGGTGACTGACACATTCTCTGATGGCAAGTGAAGTCCTCGGCTTCTCAGGCTTTGAATTATTGATAAGTAACATGGTATAAAATACTACACAGGAGACCGTTGTTGCTACTCTGCAATCATATTGTGTTTTAATTAAAGGGCAATTTCGCCACTTTTCAACCTCATATTCATCATCTCCAGCACCAAACCAGCCTCTACACATGTGAAAACAGCGCATTTCTATGATCTCTGTGTTCAAAAGATAAGAAGAAAGGTAAAAAAAAAAAAAGAAAGCTCTGTGACATCACAGGGTAGGATTAGAAGTAAAAAACGGTGACTTTCAAAACCTGCAATGAGTTTCTAGCCAGAGGGAGGGTATTTTCTTGCTCCACATGTCACTGTGAATCTCATAGCATTTGAAAATCACTATTTTTAAAATTGTGTAGCTGTTGATGATGTCATCGGGTAGAACTTTATATTTGTTTCTTCTGTGGTGTCGAGACAACGATGCTGATATGCTGTGATGACAAGAAATCCGCTGACACTGTCCTTGATTATAATGGTTTATTACATCAAAGATTACAGTATCAATTTACAGACTCCTGCAGAAATCTGGAGAACAACTGACCCAATCTCTAATATGTTATTCTCTCCGTCCTTTGTTCCAACCATGGTATTTATAATATGTAACATAATATGGGTGGTTTTTTATAGACCAATCCCTGGCCTTTACACATCCTCTGTCTTAGGGGGCCCCTATAGTAATGTTTTCCAGATGTTTCCGCAAGCAGAGCCAAATTCCTCTAACACCATTTGCAAACGTCAGCAAAATCAAACTGTTTAGATACTACACTACAAAATATAGAAATGCACCGTTTTCACATATGTTGCCACTGATATTGTGCTGGAGATAATGACAATGAGATTGAAAAAAGAGTTGCCGTTTAAGATTTTTTTCAAAACAATCCCTCAATAAATCAAAATCAAATCAATTTTTATTTATTTACATCCGAATCTCCTCTGTCTTAGGGGGCCCCTATAGTAATGTTTTCCAGATGTTTCCGCAAGCAGAGCCAAATTCCTCTAACACACCATTTGCAAACGTCAGCAACATCATAAACTGTTTAGATACTACATATTTCCCCCCTTCGAGACTAATTAAGTCTCGAAAACAAAAAGAATAGGATTATGACAAATCTTGTGTAACTTTAACAATAAAACAAAATGTATGTAATGTGAACAAATCGTTATGGAGTGTAAGAGCGAAAAACCTGTCTGGCAGCTTTCTTTCCAAATATCCATCAATCAATCAAGACAGTAAAATTCTCTCACGGCCCCTCTGCCCCAGGCGACCACCTAAGTACTCCAGATCAATTTATAAATCTTTGTCAATGCATTTTAAACTATGATGCAATTGAATACACATGAAAGCCTCAGAAAACAAAATACAATAAAAAATGTCCACATTCAGGCTGGTCGACCCATCGGACCCTCCTGTGGATTCTCTCTGTCCCTGCCTAGACCCAATATCCCTAAGCATCCACGAAAAAAACAAAAACATCTGAGGTCCCCACATGTACCCAACAACAGAAAACATAATTCTTCAAAAATTTATACAGAAAGAATATGACACAAATTATGTATTACACATACAAATATGTCTATATATCATTGCAGACACTGGAATGTAGTCCACTACACTTCATCTCCTCAGCAGTGTCGACTTTTAATGCAACGTCGATGATGGAATCTGAACATTTCCACACCTTCCTTGTTCCACTTCCTCCAGTCCATTCATATTGTCCATGTTTGAGTATTTGAATCCCCTCTACACATTCCCCTATACTTCTGGAAGAAAAGAAAACACCAACCAGTATCTTTTGCAAAACAACACATGCAAATTAAAACATCAATATCAACAATAATATAAAAGTGATATATAAAATTATATATAAAATGAATCACATTCCACTTCCCCCCTTTGATTCATAAGAAAATACTAAATATCACAATAATATGTAAAGACGTGAAAAATTATCTCTCAATCAGATATTCAAAATTTCCTAGAGTTACTTCAACCCTAGTTTTCATAACTTTTTTTTTCTTTTTTCTGACTTTTCCCCAATTTTTTCAAAAACCATTTCACTGATTTATCCACAAAACTCTTTCCCACTAATTTGAGGATATTTGATCGGGAAGACCCCACCTACTTATGACTTCTTTACACAAGAACTTTGCAACCGACTGAGCATCTTTTAGCTTAGTTGGACATATTAGGACCTCTTGGTGTAGGAATGTAACCAAGAAAAACAGTCACACCCCTGCGAACATTATTTTTCAGACAGATTGTGCACCTCCCTATGACATAGTCAACCTGTTCAAGCAAATATGGTGCCCAAAAACCATACTCCTTTGTGATCTTTCTCCTAACCTCCCCCCTTGCAACATGAGCTAACCCATGTGCTTCCTGAATCATCAGACCTAATAGGTCTAGAGGCGCTACAATCAACCCCTCATGGTTTCTCCAAAGACAACAAAGGCATGTTACTCTGAGGATTTTTTATTGTCCTTAAAACACCTGCTTTCGAAAGTCCTTCAATTTGTGGTTTGATCCCTTGGATTGCTTTATCTTTCAATGGATACTAATTCTTCCAAGGAGGTCTGGCTCCTGGTCGAAGTTCAACTTTCACCGGTTGGGCTGATTTCACAAGTCCAATATCGGTCCTGTGTTGAGACCACAAACATTCTGGAACTTGTTGCAACATCTCCTCTTTCATAGGGTCTGAATCCATCTTCGCACTGCAAATAGATTCATGTGTCATCCGTACAGCTTGTGGCTCTCCTTGTCCTTGAGCCGAAATTATGATTTTGAGAAATCGCTGATCTTCACTCCTCCAAATCACCAAATTCTCTTTCATCGGTACGAAAACAGCTTTCTCTGCTTCTGTCATAATTTCTCCTATTTGCTTCTGCTCATAGCCTTCAGAAACCAACAAGGTCACATGTGGCACACTCTTCTCAATCTCAAATTCTTTATCCAGACAATCGTCTGTGTTTATCTTCATAGCTGCTCCTTGTGGTCCTAAAATTATGCAACATGAGCTGAGTTGAACTTTCTTTGGTTGATGACTCAACCATTCCTCTGAGTTCGATTGGGCAGCATTCTTGAAATACTTGAGCGTACAATGAAATGGATATTCCAGAAGCCTCGCATCTGGCATATTTGCCACAATGAATTTCTCCCATATCTAAACCTGCTTCAAAAAATCTTCACTGAGATTTCCAATCCAAAATACTGAAGAAGAATCCATCTCTGTCGTCATCAACAATTGGTAAACCTTTTCCTTTGGCACTTCTACCAGACAGCCGTCTGGTGTACACTTTATTGTACAGTTGAATTTACACAATGCATCTCTTCCCAACAATGCAATAGGTGTATGTTCTGATACCAGTATGGGTATTGTAATTTTCTGATTTTCATAGCAGAGCTCAATTGGTTCCGTAAGAGGAATCAGCTGTTTCACTCCCTCAAATCCGATTGTCCTAATTAGTTGATTGGACATAGGGAGATGTGTAGCATCTTCAGGCCGAACACAGGTAAAAGCAGCTCCGCTATCCGCCATCACTTCCAATGGTCGGTTGTTTACTTTTACCTCAATTGTTGGATCTTTTTCCGGTCCTGATGCAACCAGCTGACACCCCCCTTTCGGATCTTCTGGGCACCCCTAGAATCCTTGCTCCGGGCCCCTATAAGGGTTCACCGGTCCTCCAGATGATCTTGACTGGCCCCTGTATCTTCCTCTGAAATTCCCTCTGGTGTTTCCTCCTGGCCCATTACACTCACAGACAAAGTGACCAACCTGTCCACAATTATAACACACTTCTGAAGATTGCTGGAAGTATGGCTTAAATCTTCCTCCTCTTCCTCTTCCTAAGCCTTCTCGTCCTCTTCCTCTCCAATTCTGTGTCTGTCCAGAAACTGGCTGTGGATATGAAACAACTGGTACCGCTATTGGTGGCTGGTACAATTGCGGTTGGAACTGGTTCGGTTGAAGCTGTGGCAGTGATTGTTGATTTGGTACACACTGATTCTGCATAACCAAAGCTTGTTTCTTCTCCTTCTTATTCTCCACCAGTTGTATTTGATTGAGTTTTCTGAGAGTTTCTTGGTCCTGTTCTTTCTGGTTGTGTTCCTTTTTCCGGTACAGATCCACTTGATGGGCTATATGATCTGTATAGACACCTTTTGTCATGCTTCCAAGTCCAACCACCTCTGCCAGTTTGCTCCTTACTGGTGAGGGCAGTCCCATCTGCAGTTTAGCTCTCAAAATTGACTGCTCAATTTGACTCACATCTGGATCATTTCCGGTAATATTTCTCCACACTTGATGAACTCTTGACACATAGGCTCTCGGATTTTCTTGTTGTCCTAGTGGGTCAATCAGAATGTTGTCAGGATGCACATTTGTTGGAAACGTATCTTTCAGTGCTCTCCACAGCCGATTTCTACTTGCAGCCAACAATTCAGGATCATTCACCGCAGTCCCCACATATCGATGAAGTCCAGCTCTCTGAAAAATGTCTCCCATACCTGGAATCCCAAGGAGATTAGCCAAAAGTCTCTTAATGTCTCCTATGGCAGACTGTGTTCCCACCGTAATTTCTTCAAGGATATGCTCCATCTTGAAGAGTAGGCAGCTTCTCAAGTATATCTGACATATCGGTATACTGCAAAGCCTTATACTCCAGGTTCTGTCCTCGAATTATCACTGGCATCATCTTCTTACTTGTGCTCCCTTGTCTTGGCCTCAATGTATACCTCTTCTCCAATTCTTGGGATCCTTTTTTCAGCAGAACCTTGTGAAGACTTACAGAAAACGTTTGACCTGTGTCATTGCCAACAAAGGGTATATAACAAGTATTGAGAAACTTTTGTTATTGACCAAATACTTATTTTCCACCACAATTTGCAAATAAATTCATAAAAAATCCTACAATGTGATTTTCTGGATTTTTTTTCTCATTTTGTCTGTCATAGTTGACGTGTACCTATGATGAATATTACAGGCCTCTCTCATCTTTTTAAGTGGGAGAACTTGCACAATTGGTGGCTGACTAAATAATTTTTCCCCCCACTGTATTCAAAATCTCCCCCTTTCTTCTCTGTCTGTAGCACTAATTCTGCGTGTCACATTAGCTCAGTGCAGGCAGGGGAGTGGCATATTTGCTCTACGTAACTCTAGACTCATAAAATCCCACGCATGCGCAGCTCATTCACCAGTGCGATTTCAGAGTGAGAGGAGCTCTCCCAATCAGCTCTCTCCAAGCTAAACAACAGAAAGCAGACAGACCAGCTGTCCCTCTGTTATTTCCAACACAGACAAACAGTAACACTTAACAAAACTCACAAACCAACACAGAACATAGAACACAAATCCTACTTCGAAGTTTCTTAACTTCACTTATCCTAATCTGCAGATTTATAGTTATTTTCTTATTCATTACAAATCATCTCTATACAATCATAATGTCCTCCCTGGGGGCTCATAGTCTTTTAACAATTATTAAACGTTCTCTTTTATAGAGACTCATACAAGGTTTTAACCTTAACGTCCTCCCAGGGGGCTAATAGTTTTTTTTAACAATTATTAAACGTTCTCTTTTATAGAGACTCATAAGATTTTAACCTTAACTAACATATTTCCTTACAAAAAACTAAAACCCCTGTTCTCAACCAAAACATATATATGTATATATCCCTAACATAAATCTTATCATAACATGAGTCGACACACAGCTGAAACACAACAGAGACGTCTTTATTTTTATTTTTTCGCACACACACACTCTCTTTCCTAACACACACACGAAAAGAATGCATCTATTCATACGGTCCTCTAAAGCATGCTACCGTCGCTCCTTATTTCTCATTGTTGCTGCCTAAATTTCTGCTACCTCGAGATGCAGATATTCAATGAGAGGTTCCTTCGAACACATACCTCGTCAACTATATGTCGAGAGGTAACTTACAATGGAATGTATCTACCACAAACTCCAGTTCCCAGAACTGACCTTAAAAATCAACCTAGTGAGTTTTCAGGATTTTCGGCCCATCCTAATGATCGCCTCGTTTGAGGGCTTCCTTAAATCAGCGACGTCCTAAAAGTATACTTTTTTGCTTAGAATGAAGGAATAGAATAAGGAACTATTCCTTTTCCCTTTAATTTTATTCAAGCCAAATATCCCTGTGCCCAGTGTTATCAATTCCTATAGACACTCCCCCCTGTTTGCGTTGTTCCCAACGCAAACAAATTTAGAAATTTAGAACGGATTCTCATCACACAGCAAATAAGAGCAAAGCGCACACGCAAGTTCTAAAACGGTACATCCCCCCAACGCACACACACACACACACAAGCACACGAACCGACCAGCGCCCAAAGCTGTGAGAAATCTCACCTTATCTGCCGGCGTCTTGAGCGGGAGTCACTTCGTAGCTCATGAATGGAACGCTGGAGAGACGCAACACGTCCTAAAAATCCTCGTCGCCATTCTGTGGTGTCGAGACAATGATGCTGATATGCTGTGATGACAAGAAATCCGCTGACACTGTCCTTGATTATAATGGTTTATTACATCAAAGATTACAGTATCAATTTACAGACTCCTGCAGAAATCTGGAGAACAACTGACCCAATCTCTAATATGTTATTCTCTCCGTCCTTTGTTCCAACCATGGTATTTATAATATGTAACATAATATGGGTGGTTTTTTATAGACCAATCCCTGGCCTTTACACATCCTCTGTCTTAGGGGGCCCCTATTCCAGATGTTTCCGCAAGCAGAGCCAAATTCCTCTAACACCATTTGCAAACGTCAGCAAAATCAAACTGTTTAGATACTACACTACAAAATATAGAAATGCACCATTTTCACATATGTTGCCACTGATATTGTGCTGGAGATAATGACAATGAGATTGAAAAAATAGTTGCCGTTTAAGATTTTTTTCAAAACAATCCCTCAATAAATCAAAATCAAATCAATTTTTATTTGCCACATGTGCAGAATACAACAGGTGTAGACATTACAGTGAAATGCTTACTTACAAGCCCTTAACCAACAATGCAGTTTAAGAAAAAAATAAAAATAGCAAATAATTAAAGAGCAGCAGTAAAATAAAATAACAGTAGGGAGGCTATATACAGGGGGTACCGGTACAGAGTCAATGTGCGGGGGCACCGGTTAATCGAGGTAATTTAGGTAATATGTACATGTGGGATGAGTTAAAGTGACTATGCATAAACAATAAACAGAGTAGCAGCAGCATAAAATAGTCCAGGTAGCCATGATTAGCTGTTCAGGAGTCTTATGGCTTGGGGGTAGAAGCTGTTAAGAAGCCTTTTGGACCTAGACTTGGCGCTCCGGTACCGCTTGCCGTGCAGTATCAGAGAGAACAGTCTATGAATAGGGTGGCTGGAGTCTTTGATAATTTTTAGGGCCTTCCTCTGACACCGCCTGGTATAGAGGTCCTGGATGGCAGGAAGCTTGGCCCCAGTGATGTACTGGGCCGTACGCACTACCCTCTGTAGTGCCTTGCGGTCGGAGGCCGAGCAGTTGCCATACCAGGCGGTGATGCAAACCAGTCAGGATACTCTTGATGGTGCAGCTGTAGAACTTTTTGAGGATCTGAGGACCCATGCCAAATCTTTTCAGTCTCCTGAGGGGAAATAGGATTTGTCGTACCCTCTTCACGACTGTCTTGGTGTGTTTGGACCATGATAGTTTGTTGGTGATGTGGACACCAAGGAACTTGAAGCTCTCAACCTGTTCCACTACAGCCCCGTCGATGAGAATGGGGGCGTGCTCAGTCCTCTTTTTTTTTCTCCTGTAGTCCACCATCATCTTGTTTGTCTTGATCACGTTGAGGGAGAGGTTGTTAACCTGGCACCACACGGCCAGGTCTCTGACCTCCTCCCTATAGGCTGTCTCATCATTGTCGGTGATCAGGCCTGCTGTGTCGTCGGCAAACTTAATGATGGTGTTGGAGTCGTGCATGGCCATGCAGTTATGGGTGAACAGGGAGTACAGGAGGGGACTGAGCACGCACCCCTGAGGGGCCGCCATGTTGAGGATCAGCGTGGCAGATGTGTTGTTACCTACCCTTACCACCTGGGGACAGCCCGTCAGGAAGTCCAGGATCCAGTTGCAGAGGAAGGTGTTTAGTCCCAGGGTCCTTAGCTTAGTGATGAGCTTTGAGGGCACTATGGGGTTGAACGCTGAGCTGTAGTCAATGAATAGCATTCTAACGTAGGTGTTCCTCTTGTCAAGGTGGGAAAGGGCAGTGTGGAGTGCAATAGAGATTGCATCATCTGTGGATCTGTTGGGGCGGTATGCAAATTGGAGTAGGTTTAGGGTTTCTGGGATAATGGTGTTGATGTGAGCCATGACCAGCCTTTCAAAGAATTTCATGGCTACAGACGTGAGTGCTACGGGTCGGTAGTCATTTAGGCAGGTTAACTTAGTGTTCTTGGGCACAGGGACTATGGTGGTCTGCTTGAAACATGTTGGTATTACAGACTCAGTCAGGGACATGTTGAAAATGTCAGTGAAGACACTTGCCAGTTGGTCAGCGCATGCTCGGAGTACACGTCCTGGTAATCCGTCTAGCCCTGCGGCCTTGTGAATGTTGACCTGCTTAAAAGTCTTACTCACATCGACTACAGAGAGCTTGATCACATAGTCATCCGGAACAGCTGATGGTCTCATGCATGCTTCAGTGTTGCTTGCCTCGAAGCGAGCATAGAAGTGATTTAGCTCGTCTGGTAGGCTTGTGTCACTCGGCAGCTCACGGCTGTGCTTCCCTTTGTAGTCTGTAATAGGTTTCAAGCCCTGCCACATCCGACGAGGGTCAGAGCCGGTGTAGTACGATTCAATCTTAGTCCTGTATTGACTCTTTGCCTGTTTGATGGTTCGTCAGAGGGCATAGCGGGATTTCTCATAAGCGTCCGGGTTAGAGTCCCGCTCTTTGAAAGCGGCAGCTCTACCCTTTAGCTCACTGCGGATGTTGCCTGTAATCCATGGCTTCTGGTTTGGGTATGTACGTATAGTCACTGTGGGGACGACGTCATCGATGCACTTATTGATGAAGCCAGTGACTGATGTGGTGTACTCCTCAATGCTATTGGAAGAATCCCGGAACATATTCCAGTCTGTGCTAGCAAAACAGTCCTGTAGTTTAGCATCTGCATCATCTGACCACTTATTTATTAACCGAGTCACTGGTGCTTCCTGCTTTAGTTTTTGCTTACAAGCAGGAATCAGGAGGATAGAGTTATGGTCAGATTTGCCAAATGGAGGGTGAGGGAGAGCTTTGTACGCATCTCTGTGTGTGGAGTAAAGGTGGCCTAGAGATTTTTCCCTCTGGTTGCACATTTAACATTAGGTAGAACGGATTAGTTTCCCTGCATTAAAGTCCCCGGCCACTAGGAGCACTGCCTCTGGATGAGCGTTTTCCTTATACAGCCTTATACAGCTCATTGAGTGCAATCTTAGTGCCTGCATCGGTTTGTGGTGGTAAATAGACAGCTACGAAAAATATAGATGAAAACTCTCTTGGTAAATAGTGTTGTCTACAGCGTATCATGAGATACTCTACCTCAGGTGAGCAAAACCTTGAGACTTCCTTAGTATTAGATTTTATGCACCAGCTGTTGTTTACAAATATACACAGACCGCCACCCCTTGTCTTACCGGAATCAGCCGTTCTATCCTGCCGATGTAGCGTATATCCTGCCAGCTGTATGTTATCCATGTCGTCGTTCAGCCACGACTCTGTGAAACATAAGATATTACAGATTTTATGTCCCGTTGGTAGGATAACCGTAATGTTAGGTTGTTTCATTTATTTTCAAATGATTGAACATTGGCTAATAGGATTGATGGAAGAGGCAGTTTACTCGCTCGCCGTCGCATCCTTACAAGGCACCCCAACCTATGTCCACGATATCTTCATCTCTTTCTCATGCGAATGACGGGGATTTGGGCCTTGTCGGGTGTCTGTAGGATATCCTTCGCGTCCGACTCGTTGAAGAATAAATCTTCGTCCAATACGAGGTGAGTAATCGCTGTCCCGATATCCAGAAGCTATTTTTGGTCATAAGACACGGTGGCAGAAACATTATGTACAGAATAAATTACAAATAATGCGAAGAAACACACATAATAGTACAATTGGTTAGAGGGCTGTAAAACGGCTGCCATCTTCAATATTCCATCAGTTTCAGCCCTCAAACAGAAAATTGATACGCGGCACTTGGCCTTGAACCGATATATTTTGTCCGTGAATGTCTTTTGAATCTTTCCTCCACAAGCGTTAATCCGTTAGTTCCTCCAATCCCACAAACACACAGATGTCCCAGTCAGATGTCCCAGTCAGGCTGTTTTGACCGTCGGCAGCATCGAGCCATGATGTTGTCCACCTGTTGTCCCCTGCCCGCCTCGCGCCACCGCACAGTGTTTCACCACCACCACATCATGCAATGTGGTCATAATCACAGCCTGGCAAAAAACAGCATTACCAGGACATCCACTAAGCACATAATACCTGTCTTAGACGCTGGGCATCTGTTGGCATTTCCACATGATATTGGATACAGAGTAATTACAGGCTAGGGGAAGAGGAAGAGGAGGAAAGGGACAGGCTGGGATTAAGGAGGAGAGGGGGGAGGAGAGAAGAGGCATGGACTGACCACATGCTCTTCCTGTCTTATAGCTTGTTTCCTCTGGCCCTTTGCTCTGTTGGACTCTGGATGGCCTCCCAGGTCAGACCCCCTTGGTGGTGATCCTCCAACCTCTTTGGTGCGGTCTACATGCAGTCATCGTCACCATGGTCTCTCTCTCGCTCTCTGCGCGTTTGAGTGGTAAGGCTAAAGCAACCGACTGCTGTAGACGAAAGTCGGACATTAATCTGGTTTTCCAACAGCAAGGCTCAGATCAACATAGCAGTGTTGCCATTGCTTATAAAAGTTTTTCTTTATAATGTCGAAATAAATATGTCTCCAACCCCATATCACACACTCACAAACTCAAATCAAATGTGTGTACATTGTATATAATCACTTAGTGAGAGACAGACTTAATCACATGAATTTGTATCCACTGTATGAATCGTGGCAAAGTTGGTTCCTGTTTCAGTCATCTTTGGTGACGTTCCTGTGAGTCAAACAAAAACACCCTAATGATTGGTTGATGGCTGCAGGATGAATAGCAACTGCAGAAAAAAAATGTAGTCGACTGCAATCAACTTCATGACCTTTGATCACCAGATTTTTGTCAAGTTCATGCAGTCGATCAAGTTGGACATTTTTATCCCCATAATGCAACACACCTTGAAAGGCGGTGACCAACTTCACATAAGTGATCTGCTCTCTCGCTCTCTCCCTCTCTCTCTCTCGCTCTCTGCAGGGCCTAAAGTTATTTATCTTACAAAATGTTTTCTCAGGACTCTTTTGTTGAAGATGTAACGATTAAATTTTTTTCTGATGTGTATAAGGAGGAGAATCCAGATTTGTACAATTATTCTAGCCAATTGTTGACAAACATGCACCTGTTAAGAAACTAACTGTGAGAACAGTTACAGTCCCCTGGATCGATGATTAATTGAAAAATGTTATGGTTCAAAGAAATTATGGCAAAAAAGGTGGCAAACAAGTCAGGCTGCTCAGCTGATCGGTGACATACTGTCAATTGAGACATTTGGTGATGAAACATTTTTAAAAAATTACAAATTATATTACTAAAACAAAATGACATAAAACACTATAGAAAAAGACTATGGAGCACCTTAAATGATATTATGGGCAGAAAACCCAATTCATTTCCATCGTTCATTGAAGTTGATGAGTAATTTTTAACAACACCTTTTGATATAGCCAATAATTTCAATGACTATTTCACTGGTAAAGTGGACAACATGGGAAGTGAAATGACAACATTGAACAGTGAACCATGATATTTGTGTATTGAAGATCTAACAATGAAAGAGAAGAATTGCTGTTTTGAATTTGGTCAAGTTTGTGTGGAAGAGGTGGAAAAATGATTGTTATCCATCAATAATGATACGCCACCAGGTATAGACAACCTAGATGGTAAACTATTGAGAATGGTAGCAGACTCTATTGCCACTGTCACGGATCCCCCCGGTACTGCTGCTCATTCTGTTCACCAGCTCCGGAGGTCTACATCACCGGTCTTCTAGGCGTCACTGACCTGGATCATTACCACCAAGCCCGGACTGTCTTGTCTCATTACGCACACCTGGTTCCCATTTCCCCTGATTAGTATGTGTATACAGTGCCTTGCAAAAGTATTCATCCCCCTTGGTGTTTTTCCTATTTTGTTGTATTACAACCTGTAATTTAAATTGATTTTTATTTGGATTTCATGTAATGGACATACACAAAATAGTCCAAATTGGTGAAGTGAAAAAAATTACTTGTTTCAAAAAAATCAATAACAGAAAAGTGGTGCGTGCATATGAAGCCCCTAAATAAGATCTGGTGCAACCAATTATCTTCAGAAGTCAAATATTTAGTTAAATAAAGTCCACCTGTGTGCAATCTAAGTGTCACATGATCTGTCACATGATCTCAGTATATATACACCTGTTCTGAAAGGCCTCAGAGTCTGCAACACCACTAAGCAAGGGGCACCACCAAGCAAGCAGCACCACAAAGACCAAGGAGCTCTCCAAACAGGTCAGGGACAAAGTTGTGGAGAAGTACAGATCAGGTTGGGTTATAAAAAATATCCTAAATTTTGAACATCCCACGGAGCACCGTTAAATCCATTATTAAAAAATGGAAAGAATATGGCACCACAACAAACCTGCCAAGAGAGAGCTGCCCACCAAAACTCACGGACCAGGCAAGGAGGGCATTAATCAGAGAGGCAACAAAGAGACAGAAGATAACCCTGAAGGAGCTGCAAAGCTCCACAGCAGAGATTGGAGTATCTGTCCATAGTACCACTTTAAGCCGTACACTCCACAGAGCTGGGCTTTATGGAAGAGTGACCAGAAAAAAGCCATTGCTTAAAGAAAAAAATAAGCAAACACATTTAGTGTTCGCCAAAAGGCATGTGGGAGACTCCCCAAACATATGGAAGAAGGTACTCTGATCAGATGAGACAAAAATTGAGCTTTTTGGCCATCAAGGAAAACGCTATGTCTGGCGCAAACCCAACACCTCTCATCACCCCGAGAACACCACCCCCACAGTGAAGCATGGTGGTGGCAGCATCATGCTGTGGGGATGTTTGTCATCGGCAGGGACTGGGAAACTGGTCAGAATATAAGGAATGATGGATGGCACTAAATACAGGGAAATTCTTGGGGGAAACCTGTTTCAGTCTTCCAGAAATTTGAGACTGGGACGGAGGTTCACCTTCCAGCAGGACAATGACCCTAAGCATACTGCTAAAGCAACACTCGAGTGGTTTAAAGGGAAACATTTAAAATGTCTTGGAATGGCCTAGTCAAAGCCCAGACCTCAATCCAATTGAGAATCTGTGGTATGACTTAAAGATTGTTGTACACCAGCGGAACCCATCCAACTTGAAGGAGCTAGAGCAGTTTTGCCTTGAAGAATGGGCAGAAATCCCAGTGGCTAGATGTGCCAAGCTTACAGAGACATACCCAAGATGGCGTAGCAGTGCGGTCGTAGTGCGGTCGTAGAGATCTGTAGTGTCCTTCTGTAAATAGCCATTTTTTTTGTCTTTTGTCTATTTTGTATATATTTACTTTTTATTCTTTAACTAAATATACTTTCCTGCCACCCGCCTCACCCAACGTGGAAAGGATTCTATTATTTCTTCATAACTTTATCAAGAACCTTATGCTGAAACTAGTCTAGCAGCAACCGAATGGCTGTGGTAGCCAGCTAGTTAGCTACTTGCTATTAGCCACTGTTAGCGTCTTCACCATTGTCCGTGGTCTGCACTACCCACCAGCCAGCACTAGCTCTAGCCTGGACAATTTGTTGGCCAGTCTGCACAGCGTGCTATCGACCCAGAGCATATCGGATTTTCTGCCGGAATCACTGGACCCTAGCGCCGGATCATCGCAACTAGCTAGCTGCAACCGAATGTCTGTTGTCCTTGGCTAATTAGCATTGCCCCTTAGCAAGCACCAGTTAGCCTTGAGCTAACCTCAAGCCAGGCCCATCTCCCGGCTATCTACCTCTCTGTCAACCGGAAGGGACCTCCTAGTGTTGACATGGAGCCCCGCCGATCCAACACGACTGGTCTGCCGACAAAATCGTCTGATGTGGTTTCAACAGGCTTCCCTTTACGACGTCGACCACGAAGATCCATCTGCTAGCCCCGGCCCGCTAGCAAACGCAAGCCGTAGCCTCTTGCTCGCCAGTGCTGTAGCAGCCCCCGAACTACCTCCGAACTCTCCTATTGCTGTTCACCGGACCTTATGATAACTCAGCTATACAGCTGATGCCTGCTGGACTGTTCCTTTATACGGTACAGCATCCTGTTTATGTTTTGCCTCAGCCCAAACTTTGTCGCCATTACAAGCTGTTGTCTTAGCTCTCTCGAATAACACCTTGGATTGCTTTATGCCTCTCTCCCATGTCAATATGCCTTGCCTATTGCTGTTTCGGTTAGTTCTTATTGTACTATTTCACTGTAGAGCCCCCAGCTCAACCTGCCTTAGATAGTCCCTTTGTCCCACCCCCCATACACGCGGAGATCGACTCAATCGGTGCCTCCAGTGATGCTATAACTTTCTTCGTTACCCAACGCTTAGGTTTACCTCCACTGTACTCATATCCTTCCATATCCTTGTCTGTACATAATGCCCTGAATCTATTCTACAACGCCCGGAAATCTGCCCCTTTTTTTCTCTGTACCCAACGCACTAGAAGACCAGTTCTTAAAGCCTTTAGCCATATCCTTATTCTACTCCTCCTCTGTTCCTCTGGTGTAGAGGTTTACCCAGGCCCTGTAGCCCCCAGTATCACTCCTACTCCCCAGGCGTTATCATTTGTTGACTTCTGTAACCGTAAAAGCCTTGGTTTCTTGCACGTTAACATCTAAGCCTCCTCCCTAAGTTTGAGTTATTCACTGCGTTAGCACACTCCGCCAACCCTGATGTTCTAGCAGTGTCTGAATCCTGGCTTAGGAAGGCCACCAAAAATTCAGAAATGTCCATCCCCAACTACAACATTTTCCATCTCGATAGAACTGCCAAAGGGGATGGGGTTGCAATCTACTGTAGAGATAGCCTGCAGAGCTCTATCATACTATCCAGGTCTGTGCCCAAACAGTTTGAGCTTCTACTTCTAAAAATCCACCTTTCCAGATAAGTCTCTCTCTGTTGCCGCTTGCTACAGACCCCCCTCAGCCCGAGCTGTGCCCTGGACACCATATGTGAACTTATTGCCCCCCATCTATCCTCAGAGTTCGTACTGCTTGGTGACCTAAACTGGGATATGCTTAACACACCGGCCAACATACAATCTAAACTAGATGCCCTCAATCTCACACAAATTATCAACGAACCTACCAGGTACAACCCTAAATCTGTAAACATGGGCACCCTCATAGATATCATCCTGACAAATTTACCCTCTAAATACACCTCCGCTTTCTTCAACCAGGATCTCAGCGATCACTGCCTCATTGCCTGCGTCCGTAATGGGTCCGTGGTCAAACGACCACCCCTCATCACTGTCAAACGCTCCCTAAAACACTTTAGCGAGCAGGCCTTTCTAATTGACCTGGCCCGGGTATCCTGGATGGATATTGACCTTATTCCGTCAAGTAGAGGATGCCTGGTTGTTCTTTAAAAGTGCTTTCCTCTCAATCTTAAATAAGCATGCCCCATTCAAAAAATTCAAAACTAATAACAGATATAGCCCCTGGTTCTCCTCAGACTTGACTGTCCTTGACCAGCACAAAAACATCCTGTGGCATACTGCATTAGCATCGAACAGCCCCCGCGATATGCAACCTTTCAGGGAAGTCAGGAACCAATATACACAATCAGTTAGGAAAGTAAAGGCTTGCTTTTTCAAACAGAAATGTGCATCCTGTAGCACTAACTCCAAAAAGTTTTGGAACACTGTAAAGTCCATGGAGAATAAGAGCACCTCCTCTCAACTGCTCACTGCACTGAGGCTAGGAAACACTGTCACCACCAATAAATCTACAATAATCGAGAATTTCAACAAGCATTTTGCTACGGCTGGCCATGCTTTCCACCTGGCTACCAGTACTCCGGCCACCAGCTCTGCACCCGCCAATGTAACTTGCCCATGCCCCCCCCCCCCCCGCTTCTCCTTCACACAAATTCAGACTGCTGATGTTCTGAACGAGCTGAAAAATCTGGACCCCTACAAATCAGCTGGGCTAGACAATCTGGACCCTTTCTTTCTAAAATTAGCCACCGAAATTGTCGCAACCCCTATTACTAACCTGTTCAACCTCTCTTTCGTAACGTCTGAGATCCCCAGAGATTGGAAAGCTGCCGCGGTCATCCCCCTCTTCAAAGGGGGTGACACTCTAGATCCAAACTGTTACTGATCATTTCGAATCCCACCGTACCTTCTCCGCTATGCAATCCGGTTTCCGAGCTGGCCATGGGTGCACGTCAGCCACGCTCAAGGTCCTTAACGACATTATAACCGTGATCGATAAAAGACAGTACTGCGCAGCCGTCTTCATTGACCTGGCCAAGGCTTTCGACCCTGTCAATCACTGCATTCTTATTGGCAGACTAAATAGCCTTGGTTTCTCAAATGCCTGCCTCGCCTGGTTCACCAACTACTTCTCAGATAGAGTTCAATGTGTCAAATCGGAGGGCCTGTTGTCTGGACCTCTGGCAGTCTCTATGGGGGTGCCACAGGGTTCAATTCTCGGGCCGACTCTATTCTCTGTGTATATCAATGATGTCGCTCTTGATGCTGGTGACACTCGGATCCACCTCTATGCGGATGACACCATTTTGTATACATCTGGCCCTTCATCTGGCCCTAACAAACCTCCAAACGAGCTTCAACGCCATACAACACTCCTTCCGTAGCCTCCAACTGCTCTTAAACACTAGTAAAATTAAATGCATACTCTTCAACCGAACGCTGCTTGCACCCGCCCACCCGACTAGAATCACTACTCTCGGCGGGTCTGACCTAGAGTATGTGGACAACTACAAATACCTAGGTGTCTGGTTAGACTGTAAACTCTCCTTCCAGACTCACATCAAGCATCTCCAATCAAAAGATGCTTGGCTTTATCTTGGCCAGGTCGCAGTTGTAAATGAGAACTTGTTCTCAACTGGCTTAGCTGGTTAAATAAAGGTGGGGGGGGGGGGGGGGGGGGGGGGGTAGGCATGTTGTGTAAATCAAATTATACAAACCCCCCCAAAATAGGAAAAATGCCTCTGTTCCCCATTGTCCTTGTCAATTATTGTCACGTCTGTTGGTCTCGTGAGTACCCTGTATTGTGCTCTTTTTATTACGGGTCTCGTCCCGTGTATTGTTTAGAGGTTTACACCTCTCTCTTTTGTTTTGGGCTTCGTCCCCGTCGTTTTTCATGACGTACCTTGTGCTGGGTGGAGTAATAAAAAATCCTAATACATATTCCTGCGCCTGTCTTCTAATCATTATAGAACCTGACAGAAGAATCGACCCCGCAAAATGGAGACAGCGGGAAAGGCAGAGCTGGCGACCATCGTAGAGACAGTCCACCATCCCGAGGACTGTCTCTCCAGACTTGGCAGTGCCATGGACAGCGTGCTGGCAACCATCCTGCATTTGGAGAGGAATGTGCATTCCCTCCAGTCTCCAGCACTGGTTCTGGCACCAGCCTCCACACCACCACTACCTACCTCCGTCCCATCTGAGCCAGTCCGCGGAATACCCCTGTCCCTCCCGGAGCGCTTCGATGGCGTGCCAGCGAGATGCAAGGGATTCCTTCTGCAATGCGACCTGTACCTTGCTCACTATGCCGACACTGTCTCCGGGAGAGACAGGGTTGCTACAGTCATCTCGGCACTGACCAGAAGGGCCCTGGACTGGGGTGCCGTGGTCTGGGAAACGGGCGAACCCGAGGTCGAGTCCTACGAGCGCTTCACCCACCTCTTCCACTCGGTGTTTGATCATCCTGTGGAGGGCCGAGAGGGGGGTGAGCGTCTACTCCGACTACACCAGGGATCTAGGACCGCCTCGGAGTTCACCCTGGAGTTCCGGACCATCGCGGCCTCCACCGGATGGAACGAGTCGGCTCTGGTCACCGTTTTCTGCAGCGGACTGCAGGAGGAGGTACAGATGGAGTTAGCCTGCCGTGATGAAAACCTGTCACTCAACCTGCTCATCAGCATGGCGATCCAGTTGGACAATCTCCTCCGGTCCCGACGAAGACCTGGAATCTGGGCCTCTGCTCCTATTGTGGAGAAAGGGGTAATTTCTCCCCGACCTGCCCTCTATCCACTAATAGGCAAGGAGGTGACAAGCCAGGGAATTCCCCTGCTCCAACCCAGGTAGGATGCAAGATCTCCTTTCCTTTTTTTGTCAACTCAACTAGTGTGCTTTCCATTAAATTCCCTGAATACCCTAGCCCCTCACTCCCGTTAGCTCTGATTGATTCTGGAGCTGTCGGGAATCTTTTAGATAGCGCACTGGCCGCTGCATTACGCATTTCTTTGGTTCCCCTACAGTTACCCATTCCTGTTCGAGCCCTGGATAATCGTCCAATAGGGACGGGGCTCGTACATCACATCACTGTTCCCGTTTCTCTGCTGACTCATTTAGAACAGATCACCTTTTTGACACCCCCACGCACCCTGTTGTTTTAGGTCTCCCCTGGTTGAGTTGGCATAAGCCTGTTATTTCCTGGTCTGAGAGGAGACTGCTGGGTTGGTCGAAGGAGTGTCAGGGGAGGTGTCTCGCGGTGTCTGTCAACACCACTACGGTGGAAAGTTCGGACCATGCCACTCAAGTGGATTTACTGGAGGAATACCAGGATCTGCACCGGTTATTCTCTAAGACTCGAGGCTACACGCTTGCCTCCTCATTGCCCCTGGGACTGTGCATTTGACCTGCTGTCTGATGCAGCCCTCCTGAGAGGACACGTCTATCCCCTCTCCTACGCTAGACCGAGGCAATGGAGACCTACATACAGGAGAGCCTATAGCAGTGGTTTATCCGCCCCTATACGCCACCAGCCTCCTCAAGCTTATTTTTTGTTAAGAAGAAAGATTGATTATCGAACAGTGAATAAAGCCACCGTGAAGTTCAGCTATCCTTTACCCCTCACCCCCCATCATCGTCAAGGTGGATGCCTCCGAAGTAGGAGTCAGGCAGTGCTGTCCCAGCGCACTGGAACCCCTCTAAAACTGCGGCCCTGTGCCTTCTAATCCAAGCAGCTGAGCCCCACCCAGAGGAACTACGACGTAGGGGACCGGAACTCTTGGCGGTCAAGAAGGCTCTGAAGGCATGGAGGCACTGGCTGGAGGGGTCCAAACACCCTTTCCTAGTGTGAATGGACCACCACAACCTGGAGTACATCAGGGCAGTGAAGAGGCTATACCCGATACAGGCCAAGCGGGCTCTATTCTTCACCAGGTTCTAATTCACGCTTTCCTATAGGCCAGGCTCGAAGAACGTGAAGGTGGACGCCCTGTCTCGCCTCTATGACGCAGAGGAGAGGAGACCCCAATCATCCCTCCGTTCCGTATCATCATGGCAGTGGTGTGGGACATACAGCAGGCCCTGCGCACGGAACCTGCATCTGTACAGTGCCCGGAGAACCGCACCTACGTGCCAACGGATGTGCGGGCCCGCCTCCTTTCCTGGGCGCACACGGCGCCTATGTCGGGTCATCGTGGGATAGGCCGTAACATCGCCTGCCTGACTGAGAAGTACTGGTGGCCCACCTTGGCTAGGGACGTCCGGGTTTACGTCTCTTCCTGCTTCATCTGTGCCCAGTCTAAGACACCCAGACCCCTCCCTTAGGGAAAGCACCTTCCCCTGCCAGGTCCACAACAACCCTGGTCTCACCTCTCGGTGGATTTTGTCACTGACCTTCCCCCCTCCCAGGGGAACACCACCGTTCTCATGGTTGTGGACCGGTTTTCCAAAGCTTGTCGCCTCCTTCCTCTGCCTGGGCTCCCGTCGGCCATGCAAACCGTGGAGGCTCTTTTTAAGCACGTTTTCCGGCAATGTACATACACCTTAGCCAAATACATTTAAAGTTTTTCACAATTCCTGACATTTAATCCTAGTAAACATTCCCTGTCTTAGGTCAGTTAGGATCACCACTTCATTTTAATAATGTGAAATGTCCGAATAATAGTAGAGGATGATATATTTCAGCTTTTATTTATTTCATCACATTCCCAGTGGGTCAGAAGTTTACATACACTCAATTAGTATTTGGTATTGTTGCCTTTAAATTGTTTAACTTGGGTCAAACGTTTCGGGTAGCCTTCCACAAGCTTCACACAATAAGTTGAATGAATTTTGGCCCATTCCTCCTGACAGAGCTGGTGTAACTGAGTCTGGTTTTTAGGCCTCCTTTCTTGCACATGCTTTTTCAGTTCTGCCCACAAATGTTCTATAGGATTGAGGTCAGGGCTTTGTGATGGCCACTCCAATACCTTGACTTTGTTGTCCTTAAGCCATTTTGCCACAACTTTGGAAGTATGCTAGGGGTCATTGTCCATTTGGAAGACCCATTTGCGACCAATCTTTAACTTCCTGACTGATGTCTTGAGATGTTGCTTCAATATATCCACATAATTTTCCTTCCTCATGATGCCATCTATTTTGTGAAGTGCACCAGTCCCTCCTGCAGCAAAGCACCCCCACAGCATGATGCTGCCACCCCCGTGCTTCACGGTTGGGAGGGTGTTCTTCGGCTTGCAAGTCACCCCCTTTTTCCTCCAAACATAACGATGGTCATTATTTGCCAAACAGTTCTATTTTTGTTTCATCAGACCAGAGGACATTTCTCCAAAAAGTATGATCTTTGTCCCCATGTGCAGTTGCAAACCGTAGTCTGGCTTTTTTATGGCGGTTGTGGAGCAGTGGCGTCTTTCTTTCTGAGCGGCCTTTCAGGTTATGTTGATATAGGACTCTTTTTACTTTGGATATAGATACTTTTGTACCTGTTTCCTCCAGCATCATCACAAGGTTCTTTGCTGTTCTTCTGGGATTGATTTGCACTTTTCGCACCAAAGTACGTTCATCTCTGAGCGGTATGACGGCTCTGTGGTCCCATGGTGTTTATACTTGCGTACTATTGTTTGTACAGATGAATGTGGTACCTTCAGGCGTTTGGAAATTGCTCCCAAGGATGAACCAGACTTGTGGAGGTCTATAACTTTTTTCTGAGGTCTTGGCTGATTGCTTTTGATTTTCCCATGATGTCAAGCAAAGAGGCACTGAGTTTGAAGGTAGGCCTTGAAATACATCCACAGGTACCCCTCATATTGACTCAAATGATGTCAATTAGCCTATCAGATGCTTCTAAAGCAATGACATCATTTTCTGGAATTTTCCAAGCTGTTTAAAGGCACAGTCACCTTCGTGTATGTAAACTTCTGACCCATTGGAATTGTGATACAGTGAATTATAAGTGAAATAATCTCTCTGTAAACAATTGTTGGAAAAATTACTTGTGTCATGCACAAAGTAGATGTCCTAACCGACTTGCCAAAACTATAGTTTGTTTACAAGAAATGTGTGGAGTGTTTGAAAAACGAGTTTTAATGACTCCAACCTAAGTGTATGTAAACATCCGACTTCAACTGTACGTGTTTGTTTTGGGCTTCGTCCCCATCGTTTTTCATGACGTACCTTGTGTTGGGTGGAGTAATCAAAACCCCTAATACGTATTCCTGAGCCTGTCTTCTAATCATTATACAACGTGACAGCCACCCCTATTTGCCATGTCTTTAACCAAACCCTAAGGGAGTGTGTGTGTCCACAGGCATGGAAGGAAGTAATTCCACTACCTAAAAATAGCAAAGCATGCGTTTCTGGTGCTGACAGCCGACCAATCAGTTTGCTGCCTGTTCTTAAAAATAAAATAGTATTGGTCGCGTACACACATTTTGTAGATGTTATCTCAGGTGCAGCGAAATGCTTATTTTTCTAGCTCCAACAGTGCAGTAATACAGAACAATACACACTAATCCCCCAAAATAAATGAAAGAAATCAAGACATTTGAGAATAAGCGATATCAGAGTCTGGAATATAAATATACACCGAGTGTAAAATCATTAGGAACACCTTCCTAATATTGAGTTGCACCCCCTTTGGCCCTCAGAACAGCCTCAATTCGTTGGGGGCATGGTCTCTACAAGGTGTCAAAAGTATTCCACAGGGATGCTGGCCCATGTTGTCTCTTTGGGTGGTGGACCATTCTTGATACACACAGGAAACTGTTGAGCATGAAAAATCCAGCAGCATTGCAGTTCTTAACACATTCAAACCGGTGCGCCTGGCACCTACTACCATACCCCGTTCAAAGGCACTTCAATATTTTGTCTTGCCCATTCACCCTCTGAATGGCACACATACACAATCGATGTCTCAATTGTCTCAAGGCTTAAATATCCTTCTTTAACCTGGCTCCTCCCCCTCTACACTGATTGAAGTGGATTTAAGAAGTGACATCAATAAGGTATCATAGCTTCCACCTGGATTCACCTGGTCAGTCTACGTCATGGAAAGAGCTGTTCCTAACGTTTTGTACACTCAGTGTATATGTACACTACCGGTCAAACGTTTTAAAACACCTACAAATTCTAGGGTTTGTCTTTATTTTTACTATTTTCTACATCGTAGAATAATAGTGAATACATCAAAACTGTGAAATAACACATATGGAATCATGTAGTAACCCAAAAAATCTTAAACAAATCAAAATATATTTGAGAATTGAGATTCTTCAAATAGCCACCCTTTGCCTTGATGACAGCTTTGCACACTCTTTGCATTCTCTCAACCAGATTCACCTGGAATGATTTCACAACAGTCTTGAAGGAGTTCCCACATACGCTGAGCACTTGTTCGCTGCTTTTCCTTCACGCTGCTGTCCGACTCATCCCAAACCATCTCAATTTGGTTGAGGTCGGCGGATTGTGGAGGCCAGGTCATCTGATGCAGCACTCCATCACTCTCCTTCTTGGTAAAATAGACCTTACACAGCCTGGAGGTGTGTTGGGTCATTGTCCTGTTGAAAAACAAATGATAGTCCCACTAAACCCAAACCAGATGAAACTCATGAAGCTGGTTGAGAGAATGCCAAGAGTGTGCAAAGCTGTCATCAAGGCAAAGGGTGGTGTGAGAGTGTGATTTGAAGGAGTCAGGCGCAGGAGGGTAAATCACCAAATACAGAGTTTATTCCGTAGGAAACAGTTACGCTGGATAGCGTCAACAAAATACAGGCACACGGGGAACAATAGCCCCGGAAATACAAGGTACGGGTAGCTCAACCGAGCTACACTCAACTCACAAATAACAATCACCCACAAGGACAAGGGGCCAGAGGGAACACTTATTCATGGACTAATGAGGGGATATGAACCAGGTGTGTAATTGACAAGACAAGACAAATGGAATGATGATATATGGAGCGGCAGTGGCTAGTAAGCCGGTGACGACGAACGCCGAAACCTGCCTGAACAAGGAGGGGAGGCAGCCTCGGCGGAATTCATGACAGGTGGCTATTTGAAGAATCTCAAATATAAAATATATTTGACTTGATTAACACTTTTTGGGTTACTACATGATTCCATATGTGTTCTTTCATAGTTTTGATGTCTTCACTATTATTCTACAATGTAGAAAATTGTAAAAACATTTAATCAAGATAAACCCTTGTGTTCTAAAACTTTTGACCGGTTGTGTATGAATAATGTGTAAATAGTATTTTTGTTGTCTCTTGGTGTCTTTCCAACATATATCTCTTATTACATTTTTCTTTTGAATTTAATATAATATTTTATGTTGATCTTGTCTATAACTGTTCTCTACTTTGTCATGCATTTTTACGTTTTATGTGAACCCCAGGAAGAGTAGCTGCGGCATGTGCAGTAGCTAATGGGGATCCTAATAAACTAAACTCTCCCTCTCTCGCTCTTGCTCTCTCACTCTCTTGCTCTCTCTCTCTCCCCTGCTCTGACTGTCCTAAATCACCTTACCAATCATTGTGTTTACAGCCTTGTCTTGGGGGGCCTCCACCTCCTGCAGAGAGAGGTAAGGGTATCTCAGCTGAATGGGTCAAAAACACATACACACACATATTTCACTTCATGGGTATTCTACTCATTTGTTTGCAGGAAGTGACGTTTGGATAACATTTAGCCTTTAATATTGCCCTTTGACATGACAAATCAAAAATGTTTTCTATCTATGTCTGTTTCAGGTTGTGTCCAGTTTGGGCAGAGGGGAGTAAAGAGGGCTACAGAATAGAGGGCAACATTTCTCTGTTTACAGTCAATATTGTTCCAAATCAGTTATTCATGGACTTAATAAGGAATCTGGTTATGGTTGATTTAAAATTATGTTTGACAGCCGATCTGGGAAAAGTTAATCTAGTCTGTTTTGGTAACATTACAGTTAATGCAGCGATAATAAACTCAGGCTTATCTTCATCTGAGTAATTCGATTAGAGTCATTGATTTGTTTATTGACACAATTACTATTGGTACTTTTGGAGAGAACAATATACTGGAAAGCCTCTCTGGGAGTCATTGTCATGGAGAATCTGTCACCTTGCCATCTTGTTTCTGTAGAATTATGAGTAGATGCTTAGTTCTTAAACTAGGGGACTAGATAGATAGATGTAGGGGTAGAAATGTCACTATGCTTTCCTATGCTTTCCCCTACTGTACCTGCCTGCTTGCTTTCACTGCCTGTCCTCTGATGTGCCTCGCACACGTCCTGAACAATCTGCGCCTAACAACCTGCCCGTCCCAGGCGCTGTCTGTCAGCCCTGAGAAGATGGAGTGGCCGGCTGCATGTGGCGGCGGCGGTGGCGACGGCAGACACAGCTGTGCAGATGTTGTTACTGCGACAGGGTGGCGGAGCAGGCGAAGGGAGGAAGTTGGGGGGGGGGGGGGGGGGGGGGGGGGGGGGGGGGGGGGGGGGGAGTGTGGGAAGGAGGCACAGCCATCCCAACATCTGTGTGCCCTGTGGGAACTACGAAGCAGCACTTTGCAGGAAAGCCAGTCTAGTGGTGTGATACCCTGAGCCCCAGTAAGGATACACTGTATGAGACACTGACAGATAGGGTGGAATAGCACTTAGCACAACAAATTGTTCAGGGTGCTGCTCTCTGCTCTACAGACCTAGGTTAAAATAGTATTTGTTTTCTTTCAAATGTTTAGCTGTGCTTGATTGAGCTTGTCTGGCACAATGGAGCCAATGGAATAGTCCCAAAAGCAAATCCTGCCTATCTGGCACGCTAGGCAAGCTCAATTGAATGCTCTAATTATTTGAAAGAGAACAAATAGTATTTGAACCCATTTCTGGTTCTCTGAGGCTAAGACACCAGGGTAGGTCTCCGGCATAATACTCAGATCCACAGTTAAGATATACCAACAACAAATATAATGACATTTAGGCAGAGGTGGAAAGATAACTAACATATCCTATTCAATTAGATGTATTGTTACTATAATGACATTTTACTCAAATAGAAGTAATAATAATAATAAGTAAAACTACATGTGTAAAAACGACTAAGGTAAAAGTAGAAAGTAGATCACTTAAAAAGTACTCAGAGTAAAAGTAATGTAGGTTCTTTTAAAATAAAAACATTGATCTTGATAATTAACTAATTTCTCTAAGGTTACCTGAACTTTGTTACACATTATATTTTTCATGCAATAAATAGAAAAAGGAGGAGAGGAAATATATGTACAGTATGAACTAAGTTCAGTTATTGTGTAAGTTGAGCTGATTTTCAAAGTGAAACAAGTCTATCCTGGCTCGCTTTGCAGTAAAGAGCAGTCCAGCACAGCTAAAAATATGCTTACAGGCAGCAGAGGCAGGCAGGTCTGTGCTCAGTTTGAGAGACAGCTTCTTTATGTATGGAAAGGATTGAAGCAAGTCAATCTTGTCTGATACACAGGCAAGGTACCCATCCAGCTCCCCTGTACCTTGTGGCCTTTTGGGCATCAGTAATGACAGGAAAATCATCTTTAACAAATGCTGAAGAACATATGCACATCCAGGTACTTTTTGCAGATGCTGGAGTTACAGGTGAATAAAAAGGAAAACGCCGCACACCGCTGCTCATGCTCCCAGGTGATTTTATTATAACAACGTTTCTACCCTTACAGTGCCTTGCAAAAGTATTCACCCCCCTTGGCGTTTTTCCTATTATGTTGCATTACAACCTATAATTTAAATAGATTTTTATTTGGATTTCATGTAATGGACATACACAAAATTGTCAAAATTGGTGAAGTGAAATGGAAAAAAATAACTTGTTTCAAAAAATTCTAAAAAATACATTACGGAAAAGTGGTGCGTGCATATGGATTCACCCCCTTTGCTATGAAGCCCCTCAATAAGATCTGGTGCAACCAATTACCTTCAGAAGTCACATAATTAGTTAAATTATGTCACATCTAAGTGTCACATGATCCGTCACATGATCTCAGTATATATACACATGTTCTGAAAGGCCCCAGAGTCTGCAACACCACTAAGCAAGGGGCACCACCAAGCAAGCGGCACCATGAAGACCAAGGAGCTCTCCAAACAGGTCAGGGACAAAGTTGTGGAGAAGTACAGATGAGGGTTGGGTTATAAAAAACATCCCACAGAGCACCATTAAATCCATTATTATAAAATGGAAAGAATATGGCACCACAACAAACCTGCCAAGAGAGGGCCACCCACCAAAACTCACGGTCCAGGCAATGAGGGCATTAATCAGAGAGGCAACAAAGACACCAAAGATAACCCTGAAGGATAACCCTGAGGTGCAAAGCTCCACAGCAGAGATTTGAGTGTCTATCCATAGGACCACTTTAAGCCGTCCACTCCACAGAGCTGGGCTTTACGGAAGAGTGGACAGAAAAAAGCCATTGCTTAAAGAAAAAATAAGCAAACACATTTTGTGCTCGCCAAAAGGCATGTGGGAGACTCCCCAAACATATGGAAGAAGGTACTCTGGTCAGATGAGACAAAAATTGAGCTTTTTGGCCATCAAGGAAAACGCTATGTCTGGCGCATACCCAACACCTCTCATCACCCCGAGAACACCATCCCCACAGTGAAGCATGGTGGTGGCAGCATCATGCTGTGGGAATGTTTTTCATCGGCAGGGACTGGGAAACTGGTCAGAATTGAAGGTATGATGGATGCCGCTAAATACAGGGAATTTCTTGAGGGAAACCTGTTTCAGTCTTCCAGAGATTTGAGACTGGGACGGAGGTTCATCTTCCAGCAGGACAATGACCCTAAGCATACTGCTAAAGCAACACTCAAGTGGTTTAAGGGGAAACATTTAAATGTCTTGGAATGGCCTAGTCAAAGCCCAGACCTCAATCCAATTGAGAATCTGTGGTTTGACTTGAAGATTGCTGTACACCAGCGGAACCCATCGTACTTGAAGGAGCTGGAGCAGTTTTTCCTTGAAGAATGGGAAGAAATCCCAGTGGCTAGATGTGCCAAGCGTATAGAGACTTACCCCAAGAAACTTGTAGCTGTAGTTGCTGCAAAAGGTGGCTCTACAAAGTATTGACTTTGGGGGGGGGGTATATATAGATCTAGCTAGCTAGACTGTTAGCTAACACTTATCAACTGGTTTTGCAGGCTGAAATATGGCGCGTTGGGATACTATTGGAAACTTTAAAATGTGTAACAAGCATTCGTTGTTACACCCCTGTAATTACAAACTGCAATTACCACCAGTTACATGTTGTTATTACAGTCTAACTATGAATTATTACAATTTATTACAATACTCGTTACAGTGTAATTACAGTGCATTCGGAAAGTATTCAGACCCCTTCCCTTTTTCCACATTTTGTTACGTTACAGCCTTATTCTAAAATTGATTAAATAAATAAAAATCCTCATCAATCTACACACAATACCCCATAATGACAAAGCGATACCCCATGATAAAAAACAGAAATACCTTATTTACCTAAGTATTCACACCCTTTGCTATGAGACTCGAAATTGAGCTCAGGTGCATCCTGTTTCCATTGATAATCCTTGAGATCTTTCTACAACTTGATTGGTACACCTGTGGTAAATGTGTAAGTCGCTCTGGATAAGAGCGTCTGCTAATTTACGTAAATGTAATGTAAATTCAATTAATTGGACATGATTTGGAAAGGCACACACACACACACACACGTCTATATAAGGTCGCCACACACACGTCTATATAAGGTCGCACAGTTGACAGTGCATGTCAGAGCAAAAGCTCAGCCATGAGGTCGAAGGAATTGTCCGTAGAGCTCTGAGACAGGATTTTGTCGAGGCATAGATCTAGGCAAGGTTACCAAAAAATGTCTGCAACGTTGAAGGTCCCCAAGAACACAGTGGCCTCCATCATTCTTAAATGGAAGAAGTTTGGAACCACCAAGACTCTTCCTAGAGCTGGCCGCCCGGCTAAACTGAGCAATCGTGGGAGAAAGGCCTTGGTCAGGGAGGTGACAAAGAACCCGATGGTCACTCTGACAGAGCTCCAGAGTTCCTCTGTGGAGATGGGAGAACCTTCCAGAAGGACAACTATCTCTGTAGCACTCTACCAATCAGGCCTTTATGGTAGAGCGGCCAGATGGAAGCCACTCCTCAGTAAAAGGCACATGACAGCCCGCTTGGAGTTTGCCAAAAGGCACCTAAAGGTCTCTCAGACAGTGAGAAACAAGATTCTCTGGTCTGATGAAACCAAGATTAAACTATTTGGCCTGAATGCCAAGCGTCATGTCTGGAGGAAACCTTGCACCATCCCTAAGGTGAAGCGTGTGTGTGTGTGGCCTGTCATGGCTGATGTGTCCGTCCCTGAATGTTGTCCCTCCACCACCACCTTGCTGGCCACTTGTTACAGTCTGTGACGTGTGTCAGATAGCCCTTCATTACCACCACTGCCCCTCACATACACTCGTGCACAGACACACACATACAGAGGGAAGGGGAGGGTGGAGAGGGGGAGAAAGACTACAAGGTAGAGAAGGAATTAACGAAAATAAATAAATAGGACTAAATACATTTGACCACACCGATAAGGTCAGCCATGTGCCGTGGTTACTAAGCAACGCTGCTGCCACCCGGTGTTGGACAGTTGCGAATCGGAGAAGTCAAACTCAAAGATGTTTATTACAGCTGGTAGTATGACAGGCCAGTGGGCACACCACGTCATTTCAATGTGGAGAATTGGGTAATATTTGGTAGATACGTTGATCAATGAGATTCCAAACTATTTTCACCCACTGAAAAATACAGCCAACAGTTTGTTGAATTCCCAATGTGTTATCACTATTCTTTCAACCATCTAAAAGCACAACCAAATTCCAATGGAAAATCAATGTCAGATCAGGGATGTAGCTCAGTTGGTAGAGCATGGCGTTTGCAAAGCCAGGGTTGTGGGTTCGATTCCCACGGGGGGCCAGTATGAAAAAAACAAAAAAACATGTATGCACTCACTAACTGTAAGTCGCTCTGGATAAGAGCGTCTGCTAAATGACTAAAATGTAAATGTATTGTTGGAGCTAGAAAAACGTCAAAGAAAAAGGGAAATAGTTGCTGTCAAAAAGGGGTAATACTCTGTATTAATAGTACTTGTTTTTGCTCATGTTTGGGTTCCCTGTGTTGCCAACCAGAAATGTGGGAGATTGGGAGAATGTGAGATATATGGTAGGGTAATCTTTGGCATTTTGTAATAATTTAATTATAGTCAAGAGGTATTGTGCTTGTTTCAGCCTGAGGGAGTCGCTTACTCTAGTTGTTGCTTCACCCGCTCTCACTCTACAGTGGCTCTCCCACTAGCCTGCTTAGTCAGTGAGTCAGTTGAATAAGAGGGCCAACTGAAGAGAGAAGCACCAGATTACAAATAATTTAAAACCTTATCTTCATGGTGAACGAGTTATAAAGCATAGGATATGAAACACCAAGTTAAGTCTGAGTGTAATTATATTATTGTTGTAATTTTTTTATGACGTTTTGATACTTTAATTAATTTATAAAAGTTAGCATAGAAGCTAAAATCGGCTAACGTTAGCTCCAGTCAAGCTAGCCTGTCATAGTCATGGTGACAAAGGACTCCAAGGTACATTCACACAGAGAGTGTAAACAAAGGGAAACATTGTAACTTGCTGTTATTAGGGATATGTTGAGAATGACATGGGGTGTGTTCGTAAATGTAATCTGGCCATCTACTCTGATTTCAGAGCACTCTCGTCTGAGTGTGCAAGTGCGCAGAATAACTTATGAATTTACAAACGCTCAACAGCCGTTCAATATGGCCAGTGTCAGTAAATGTTGGCAAACAATCGTAATTAAATTGTTGCCAGCAGCACAGTTACAGTCACCAACGCTCTGGATAACATGAAAACAGCCTAACCAGCTCTGCTAGGGCGAGTAAAATGGTCAGAGTGAAGTGTTCTTTCATTTGTTTCTGGAAGTAGCTAGCAAGCTAGCCAATGTTAGCCAGTTAGCTTGGATGCAGTTGTGAGGTCAGAATGCTCGGATCATCCCTACTCCTCGGACAGAGCGTTCAGTGTGTGCTCTGAACGTTCCGAGAGCGAAACGCTCTGAATTTACAAAAGCCCAGAGCACACTCTCAGCGCACTCTGGTAGTCCAGATTGAATTTATGAACACACCCATGATGAAAATGTATTTAGGGAGCGGTTGAAATTTACATAATTGTTACCCGAAGGAAAATGGGGGAGGGTCATGCTTTTTAAATTTCAGTCAGGGGGAGGGTCATGTAATTTGTAATCAATTAAATGTCATATTGCTCAGTGTTTGAGAATGAGTTGCTTATTATATCTTGATGTGTGCCCAATGCTGCCCCTCATCCCTGATTCTCTGCTGGGAGCGCAATATCAAGTGCGCCAAGTGTGGTCTCAATCAAATGATCCATAGCCTATAGTATAGGCCGGGGTAGGCAGCCCTGTTCCTGGAGTGCCGCAGGTACGGCAAGAATTTGTTCCAACTGGGCACCACACCTGACCAACTGAGCTAATTTGATAATTTCAGTGATTGCCTAAATTCAACACACCTGGTCTTCCAGGTCGGTTAAATCAAAAACATGACGTGGCACTCCAGGACCAGGGTTGCCTACCCCTGTTATAGGCTATAGGCCTAAGCTATACGAAGAGCATCCTCGGAGAAGCAAAGGGCAAAGTTATATTTCTAAGAAAATGCATTTCCTTCCCAAGTTTCTGTGCTGCTGGGATGGTGTATATAAAACTAGGCTACACTGCAATACACACTGCATTGGATAGGCTATCCCAATCATGAGCGCTTCCCTGCTCTTGCTGATGTAAACCCTTTTGTGCTGCCTAACCAATGGCTGTGCTGTGTATGATGGCACTTCAGGAGGTGAGTCAAAGGCTTCTTCCAAAAATGCAATATCTGTGCGCGCGGACTAGGCCTACTGATGTTCAGTTTGAGAGGGAGAGTGCGAAGATGAGAAGGCGGACCGGAGGTAAGCTTGCTACTGCTATAATTGATTTTGATAAAAAAACAATTTGTTTCGTTGCCTATAATGAAGCTATTTATCAGTTATTGACTGCACAATAAGCCATATTCGATTACTATGAAGAGGCAGCCGCGGACATGGACAGCACATTGGTGCTGAAAGTAGGCTAATTCGAAAATACCTAATTCATTTAAACAGTCTTCATTTTAATTTGACTTTAGGCTACTAACAACAAGAGGGCTTTTTGTTGGAGCCTATTTCTTCCTATTCAAGAAATAAAAGGTATGCCTACCTGTTTGACAGACAAAATTATAGTCTACTATCCATAGATTGTGTCAGCCAATTCCTTCAGTCACCATGCACTCCTTAAAATATCTCAGTGTCAGTGAATAGCTTGGTGTGTTAAGTTAAAACCAGGGCTCAAATTGAGGGAGTATGTGAGGGTATGTGATGGTAAATGGCTAAAAGCATAGGCATACCCCTTGTTAGCTTAAAGGGGAAGTTCACCTAAAAAACACTTCTGTGCCCTTTATAACACTTGCCTGGTCGTTTGTCAGTAAATTGAGAAGAGCGTGGGGCCTAGGATCGAGCCTTGGGGTACTCCGTTGGTGACAGGCAGTGGCTGAGATAGCAGATGTTCTGACTTTATACACTGCACTCTTTGAAAGAGGTAGTTAGCAAACCAGGCCAAAGACTCCTCAGAGACACCAATACTCCTTAGCCGGCCGACAAAGACGGAATGGTCTACCATATGCGTAGAATCAAGGGCAATGGTGACATCATTTAGGACCTTTAAGGTTGCAGTGACACATCCATAACCTGAGCGGAAACCAGATTGCATACCAGAGAGAATACTATAGACATCAAGAAAGCCAGTCAGCTGAATATTGACAAGTTTTTCCAACACTTTTGATAAACAGGGCAAAATAGAAATTGGCCTATAACAGTTAGGATCAGCTTGATCTCCCACTCCTGCAATGTCTTGGCTTTGTGCTTAGGGTCGTTGTCCTGTTGGAAGGTGAACTTTTGCCCCAGTCTGAGGTCCTGAGCGCTCTGGAGCAGGTTTTCATCAAGGATCTCTCTGTACTTTGCTCTGTTCATCTTTGCCTCTATCCTGACTAGTCTCCCAGTCCCTGCCATTGAAACACATCCCCACAGCATGATGCTGCCACCACCATGCTTCACCGTAGAGATGGTGCCAGGTTTCCTCCAGACGTAACGCTTGGCTTTCAGGCCAAAGAGTTAAATCATGGTTTCATCAGACCAGAGAATCTTGTTTCTCACGGTCTGAGAGTCTTTAGGTGACTTTTGGCAAACTCCAAGCAGGCTGTCATGTGCCTTTTACTGAGGAGTGGCTTCGATCTGGCCACTCTACCATAAAGGCCTGATTGGTGGAGTGCTGCAGAGATGGTTGTCCTTCTGGAAGGTTCTCCCATCTCCACAGAGGAACTCTAGAACTCCATTGGATTCTTGGTCACCTTCCTGACCAAGGCCCTTCTCTCCCAATTGCTCAGTTTGGCCGGGCGGCCAGCTCTAGGAAGAGTCTTGGTTGTTCCAAACATCTTCCATTTAAGAATGATGGAGGCCACGGTGTTCTTGAGGACCTTCAATGCTGCAGACATTTTTTGTACCTATCCCCAGATCTGTGCCTCGACACAATCCTGTCTCGGAGCTTTACGGACAATGCCTTCGACTTAGCTTGGTTTTTGTTCTGACATGCACTGTCAACTGTGGGACCTTATATAGATTACATTATTGGGTATTGTGTGTAGATTGCTGAGGATTATTTTTTTTAATCCATTTTACAATAAGGCTGTAACGTAACAAAATGTGGAAAAAGTCAAGGGGTCTGAATACTTTCCGAAGGCATTGTACATATGAAAACAGTATGTAAACATTATTAAAGAGACCAGTGATTCGATGTTTATGTACATAGGGCAGCAGCCTCTAAGGTGCAAGGTTGAGTAACCGGGTGGTAGCCGGCTAGTGATGGCTATTTCACAGTCTGATGGCCTTGAGATAGAAGCTGTTTTTCAGTCTCTTGGTCCCAGCTTTGATGCACCTGTACTGACCTCGCCTTCTGGATGATAGCGAGGTGAACGGGCCGTGGCTCGGGTGGTTGATGTCCTTGATAATATTTTTGGCCTTCCTGTGACATCGGGTGCTGTAGGTGTCCTGGAGGGCAGCCAGTGTGCCCCCGGTGATGCATTGGACTGACCGCACCACCCTCTGGAGAGCCCTGCTGTTGCGGGCAGTGCAGTTGCCGTACCAGGCGGTGATCCAGCCCGACAGGATGCTCTCAATTGTGCATCTGTAAAGGTTTGTGAGGGTCTTAGGGGCCAAGCCAAATTTCTTCAGCCTCCTGAGGTTGAAGAGGAGTTGTTGCGCCTTCTTCACCACACTGTCTCTGTGGGTGGACCATTTCAGATTGTCAGTGATGTGTACGCAGAGGAACTTGCGGTCCCAGCGATGTGGATAGGGGCGTACTCCCTCTGCTGTCTCCTGAAATCTACGATCAGCTCCTTCATTTTGTTGACTTTGAGGGAGAGGTTATTTTCCTGGCACCAGTCCGCCAGGGCCCTCACCTCCTCCATTTAGGCTGTCTCGTCATTGTTGGTAATCAGATCTACTACTGTTGTGTCGTCTGCATACTTGATGATTGAGGTCGAGGCATGCGTGGCCACGCAGTCATGGGTGAACAGGGAGTACAGGAGGGGGCTGAGCACGCACTTTTGTGGGGTCCCTGTGTTGAGGATCAGCGTAGTAGAGATGTTGTTTCCTATCTTCACCACCTGGGGGAGGCCCGTCAGGAAGTCCAGGACCAAGTTGCATAGGGCGGGGTTCATACCCAGGGCCCCGAGCTTAATGATGAGCTTGGAGGGTATTATGGTGTTGAAGGCTGAGCTATAGTCAATGAACAGCATTCTTACATAGCTATTCCTCTTGTCCATATGGGATAGGGCAGTGTGCAGTTCAATGTCGATTGCATTGTCTGTGGATCTATTGGGGCAGTATGCACAGTCCTTTTGAGCGGGCCGCGTCGATGGCACTGTGTTATACTCAAAGCGGGCGAAGAAGGTGTTTAGCTTGTCTGGGAGCAAGACACTGGTTGGTTTTCCCTTTGTAATGCGTGATTGTCTGTAGACCCTGCCACATATGTCTTGTGTCTGAGCCGTTGAATTACGTCTCCCCTTTGTCTCTGTACTGACGTTTTGCCTGTTTGATTGCCTAATGGAGGGAATAACTACACTGTTTGTATTCGACCATATTCCCAGTCACCTTGCCGTGGTTAAATGCGGTGGTTCACACTTTCAGTTTTGCGCGAATGCTGCCATCTATCAACAGTTTTTGATTTGGGTAGGTTTTAATAGTCACAGTGGGAACAACATCCCCTATACACTTCCTTATGAACTCAGTCACCGTGTCTGTGTATACGTCAATGTTATTCTCAGAGGCAACACAGAACATATCCCAATCTGTGTGATCAAAACAATCTTGAAGCATGGATTCCGGTTGGTCAGACCAGCGATGAATAGACCTTAGCACGGGTACTTCCTATTTGAGTTTCTGCCTATAGGAAGGGAGGAGCAGAATGGAGTCATGATCTGATTTGCCAAAGGGAGGGCGGTGGAGGGCCTTGTAGCCATCCCAGAAGGGAGAGTAACAGTGGTCTAGAGTCTTTGAAGCGTGAGTACTACAGGCAATGTGTTGATAGAACTTCGATAGCGTTTTCCTCATATTTGCTTTGTTAAAGTCCCCAGCTACAATAAATACGGCCTCAGGATATGTGGTTTCCAGTTTGCACAAAGTCCAGTGTAGTTCCTTGAGGGCCGTCGTGGTATCGGCTTGAGCGGGAATATACACGGCTGTGACTATAACCGAAGAGAATTCTCTTGGGAGGTAATACGGTCTGCATTTGATTGTGAGGTATGCTAGGTCGGGTGAACAAAAGGACTTGAGTTCCCGTACGTTATCACAATCACACCATGAGTAGCTAATCATAAAACATACACCACTGTCTTTCTTCTTCCCGGAGAGTTCTTTATTCTTGTCTGTGCAATGTACTGAGAACCCAGCTGGCTGTATGGACGGGGACAGTATATCCGGAGAGAGCCATGATTCTGTGAAACAGAGTATGTTACAGTCCCTGATGTTTCTCTGGAAGGAGATCCTCACCCTGAGGTCGTCTACTTTATTGTCCAGGGACTGATCATATACTCGGAAGCGGTGGATGGTGTGCACGCCTCCTGAGTCGGACTAGAGTCCACTCCGAATACCGCGGCGTCATGGAGCAGCCTCTGGGATAAGTTCAATTGCCCTGGGGGGTACAAACAAAGTATCCAGTTCGGGAAAGTCATATTTATGGTCGCAATGCTCGTGATTTACCACCGCTCTGATATCCAGAAGTTCTTCCAGCTGTACAGTGGGGGGAAAAAGTATTTAGTCAGCCACCAATTGTGCAAGTTCTCCCACGTAAAAAGATGAGAGAGGCCTGTAATTTTCATCATAGGTACACGTCAACTATGACAGACAAATTGAGATTTTTTTTTGTTTAATTTATTTGCAAATTATGGTGGGAAATAAGTATTTGGTCACCTACAAAGAAGCAAGATTTCTGGCTCTCACAGACCTGTAACTTCTTCTTTAAGAGGCTCCTCTGTCCTCCACTCGTTACCTGTATTAATGGCACCTGTTTGAACTTGTTATCAGTATAAAAGACACCTGTCCACTACCTCAAACAGTCACACTCCAAACTCCACTATGGCCAAGACCAAAGAGCTGTCAAAGGACACCAGAAACAAAATTGTAGACCTGCACCAGGCTGGGAAGACTGAATCTGCAATCGGTAAGCAGCTTGGTTTGAAGAAATCAACTGTGGGAGCAATTATTAGGAAATGGAAGACATACAAGACCACTGATAATCTCCCTCGATCTGGGGCTCCACGCAAGATCTCACCCCGTGGGGTCAAAATGATCACAAGAACGGTGAGCAAAAATCCCAGAACCACACGGGGGGACCTAGTGAATGACCTGCAGAGAGCTGGGACCAAAGTAACAAAGCCTACCATCAGTAACACACTACGCCGCCAGGGACTCAAATCCTGCAGTGCCAGACGTGTCCCCCTGCTTAAGCCAGTACATGTCCAGGCCCGTCTGAAGTTTGCTAGAGTGCATTTGGATGATCCAGAAGAGGATTGGGAGAATGTCATATGGTCAGATGAAACCAAAATAGAACTTTTTGGTAAAAACTCAACTCGTCGTGTTTGGAGGACAAAGAATGCTGAGTTGCAATCAAAGAACACCATACCTACTGTGAAGCATGGGGGTGGAAACATCATGCATTGGGGCTGTTTTTCTGCAAAGGGACCAGGACGACTGATCCGTGTAAAGGAAAGAATGAATGGGGCCATGTATCGTGAGATTTTGAGTGAAACCCTCCTTCCATCAGCAAGGGCATTGAAGATGAAACGTGGCTGGGTCTTTCAGCATGACAATGATCCCAAACACACCGCCTGGGCAACGAAGGAGTGGCTTCGTAAGAAGCATTTCAAGGTCCTGGAGTGGCCTAGCCAGTCTCCAGATCTCAACCCCATAGAAAATCTTTGGAGGGAGTTAAAAGTCTGTGTTGCCCAGCGACAGCCCCAAAACATCCCTGCTCTAGAGGAGATCTGCATGGAGGAATGGGCCAAAATACCAGCAACAGTGTGTGAAAACCTTGTGAAGACTTACAGAAAACGTTTGACCTGTGTCATTGCCAACAAAGGGTATATAACAAAGTATTGAGAAACTTTTGTTATTGACCAAATACTTATTTTCCACCATAATTTGCAAATAAATTCATTAAAAATCCTACAATGTGATTTTCTGGATTTTTTTTCTCATTTTGTCTGTCATAGTTGACGTGTACCTATGATGAAAATTACAGGCCTCTCTCATCTTTTTAAGTGGGAGACCTTGCACAATTGGTGGCTGACTAAATACTTTTTTTTCCCCACTGTATGTAATAACACAAAACATTTTCTGGGCTAATAATGTAAGAAATAACACACAAAAAAACAAAATACTGCAAAGTTGCTTAGGAACTAGAAGCAGAGCTTCCATGTCTGTCGGCGTCATCTTTAGATTGGCCTTTTAATGTCCCCAGCACAAGGCACCTGTGTAATGATCATGCTGTTTTTCCGCCCCCGCGGAAATCTAATTAGCAAAATAAATAAATCCCCATAAAATTGTGTCAGTTTAAACTAGAGATATGTTTTTTTTTGCATTGAATACGTCTCAATCCACTAAATCTGCCTATGTCACACTTCTGCATCTGAGGTGAAAGGTGACAGAGTTAGAGTGGTGTTTGTCAGACCACGAGACATCCCAAAAATCGGTCTTCTCACAAAATCGTCTGTAGCGTCTATGACCCCTCTATGGAAAGATGAGACTCTCACTAACACTTTGGTGTCCTCCCTTTTGCTCTACGACCTCCACGTGTCAGGAGACTCGTCGAACTCGGTACAGCCGATCTGCAAACTTATGTCTGTAGCGTCCGAACCGTTTCGGCTACACTAATATTACATTTTACATTTTAGTCATTTAGCAGACACTCTTATCCAGAGCGACTTACAGTTAGTGAGTGCAGACATTAAAAAAAAATATATATATATATTCTGGCCCCCCGTGGGAATCGAACCCACAACCCTGGGGTTGCAAGCGCCATGCTCTACCAACTGAGCTACACGGGGCCCACATATGACCCCACTGTGCAAAGGTGAGACTCTCACGAACATGTACATGTCGGTTATTTTGCTCTAGGACACACACAGGCCTCACAAGACTCATCTGAAGGTCCCACGGTACCAGTTGAAAAAAGTTATGTAAGTATACAGTGCATTCGGAAAGTATTCAGACCCCTCCTTTACCTTTTCCACATTTTGTTACATTACAGCCTTATTCTAAAATGCATTAAATCATTTTTTTCCCTAATCAGTCTTCACACAATACCCCATAATGACAAAGCAAAAACATGTTTTTAGACATGCTAATTTTGTAAAAATATCACATTTACATAAGTATTCAGAACCTTTACTCAGTACTTTGTTGAAGCACCATTGGTAGCGATTACAGCATCGAGTCTTCTTGGGTTTGACGCTACAAGCTTGGCACACCTGTATTTGTGGAGTTTCTCCCATTCTTCTCTGCAGATCCTCTCAAGCTGTCAGTTTTTTTATTTTTTTATTTAATTAGACAAGTCAGTTAAGAACAAATTGTTATTTACAATGACGGCCTACCAAAAGGCAAAAGGTCTCCTGCGGGGATGGGGGCTGGGATAAAAAAAAATATATAGGACCAAACACACAACACAACAAGAGAGACAACACAACACTACATAAAGAGAGAAATAAGACAACAACATAGTTGGCAGCAACTCACGACAACACAGCATTGCAGCAACCCAACATGAAAACAACATGGTAGGAAAACAACATGGCAGCAGCACAACATGGTAGCAGCACAAGACATGGTACAAACATTATTGGGCACAGGCAACAGCAGAAAGGGCAAGATGGTAGAGACAACAATACATCACGCGAAGCAGCCAGAACTATCAGTAAGAGTGTCCATGATTGAGTCTTTGAATGAAGAGATGGAGATAAAACTGTCCAGTTTGAGTGTTTTTTGCAGCTCGTTCCAGTTGCTAGCTGCAGCGAACTGGAAAGAGAAGCGACCCAGTGTGTGCTTTGGGGACCTTTAACAGAATGTGACTGGCAGAATTGTTGTTGTATGTGGAGGATGAGGGCTGCAGTAGGTATCTCAGATAGGGGGGAGTGAGGCCTAAGAGGGTTTTGTAAATAAGCATCAACCAGTGGGTCTTGCGACGGGTATAAAGAGATGACCAAAGTTTGCTGCTTCAGTGTTTTTAGATATTTTTGTCAGATGTTACTATGGTATACTGAAGTATAATTACAAGCATTCCATAAGTGTCAAATGCTTTTATTGACAATTACATTAAGTTTATGCAAAGAGTCAATATTTGCAGTGTTGACCCTTCTTTTTCAAGACCTCTGCAATCCGCCCTGGCATGCTGTCAATTAACTTCTGGGCCACATCCTGACTGATGGCAGCCCATTCTTGCATAATCAATGCTTGGAGTTTGTCAGAATTTGTGGGGTTTTGTTTGTCCACCCGCCTCTTGAGGATTAAGGTCTGGGGAGTGTCCTGGCCATGGACCCAACATTTCTATGTTTTGTTCCCCGAGCCACTTAGTTATCACTTTTGCCTTATGGCAAGGTGCTCCATCATGCTGGAAAAGGCATTGTTTGTCACCAAACCGTTCTTGGATGGTTGGGAGAAGTTGCTCTCGGAGGATGTGTTGTACCATTCTTTATTAATGGTTGTGTTATTAGGCAACATTGTGAGTGAGCCCACTCCCTTGGCTGAGAAGCAACCCCACACATGAATGGTCTCAGGATGCTTTACTGTTGGCATGACACAGGACTGATAGTAGCGCTCACCTTGTCTTCTCCAGACAAGCTTTTTTCCAGATGCCCCAAACAATTGGAAAGGGGATTCATCAGAGAAAATGACTTTACCCAGTCCTCAGCAGTCCAATCCCTGTACCTTTTGCAGAATATCAGTCTGTCCCTGATGTTTTTCCTGGAGAGAAGTGGCTTCCTCGCTGCCCTTCTCGACACCAGGCCATCCTCCAAAAGTCTTTGCCTCACTATGCGTGCAGATGCACTCACACCTGCCTGCTGCCATTCCTGAGCAAGCTCTGCACTGGTGGTGCCCCGATCCCACAGCTTAATCAACTTTAGGAGACTGTCCTGGTGCTTGCTGGACTTTCTTTGGGGCCCTGAAGCCTTCTTCACAACAATTGAAGCTCTCTCCTTGAAGTTCTTGATGATCCGATAAATGGTTGATTTAGGTGCAATCTTACTAGCAGCAATACCCTTGCCTGTGAAGCCCTTTTTGTGCAAAGCAATGATGACGGCACGTGTTTCCTTGCAGGTAACCATGGTTAACAGAGGAAGAACAATGATTTCAAGCACCACCCTCCTTTTAAAGCTTCCAGTCTGTTATTCTAACTCAATCAGCATGACAGAGTGATCTCCAGCCTTGTCCTCGTCAACACTCTCACCTGTGTTAACGAGAGAATCACTGACATGATGTCAGCTGGTCCTTTTGTGGCAGGGCTGAAATGCAGTGCATGTTTTTTGGGGATTAAGTTCATTTTCATGGCAAAGAGGGAGTTTGCAATTAATTGCAATTCATCTGATCACTCTTCATAACATTCTGGAGTATATGCAAATTGCCATCATAAAAACTGAGGCAGCAGACTTTGTGAAAACTAATATTGGTGTCATTCTCAAAACTTTTGACCACGACTGTTCTGTCTAGCCATACTCCCAAGTACTTGTATGAGGTGTCTACCTCAAGCTCTAAACCTTCAGAGGCAGTAATCACACCGGTGGGGAGAGGGGCATTCTTCTTACCAAACCACATTACCTTTGTTTTGGAGGTGTTCAGAACAAGGTTAAGGGCAGAGAAAGTTTGTTGGACACTATGAAAGCTTTGTTGTAGAGCGTTTAACACAAAATCCGGGGAGGGGCCAGCTGAGTACAAGACTGTATCATCTGCATATAAATGGATGAGAGAGCTTCCTACTGCCTGAGATATATTGTTGATGTAAATTGAGAAGAGTGTGGGGCCTAGGATCGAGCCTTGGGGTACTCCCTTGGTGACAGGCAGTGGCTGAGATAGCAGATGTTCTGACTTTATACACTGCACTCTTTGAGAGAGGTAGTTAGCAAACCAGGCCAAAGATCCCTCAGAGACACCAATACTCCTTAGCCGGCCAACAAGGATGGAATGGTCTACCGTATCAAAAGCTTTGGCAAAGTCAATAAAAATAGCGCCACAACATTGCTTAGAATCAAGGGCAATGGTGACATCATTTAGGACCTTTAAGGTTGCAGTGACACATCCATTACCTGAGCGGAAACCAGATTGCATACCAGAGAGAATACTATAGACATCAAGAAAGTTTTTCCAACACTTTTGATAAACAGGGCAAAATAGAAATTGGCCTATAACAGTTAGGATCAGCTTGATCTCTCCCTTTAAATAAAGGACGCGCCGTGGCTGCCTTCCAAGCAATGGGAACCTCCCCAGAGAGGAGAGACAGGTTAAGAAGGTCAGATACAGGCTTGGCGATGATAGGAGCTGCAACCTTAAAGAAGAAAGGGTCTAAAGGGTTTGATGGGGAGTGTTGCTGCACAGAAATGTTCAGGTCTCTCCAGAGATGTTCGATCGGGTTCAAGTCCGGGCTCTGGCTGGGCCACTCAAGGACATTCAGAGACTTGTCACGAAGCCACTCCTGCGTTGTCTTGGCCTTGTGCTTAGGGTCGTTGTCCTGTTGGAAGGTGAACCTTCGCCCCAGTCTGAGGTCCTGAGCACTCTGGAGCAAATATTTTGTTACTTTTTTAAATCAAATAGCTAAATGATCCTTGGTATGACCTTCTAAAAACAATTCCATATAGCTTAGTAAACAAAAACTCCCCCGGCCTATACAGGGCTTAGACTCTGATGGGTTAAACAGCTTCTTGATATTCCACACATGTCAGGTGGATATCTTGGCAAAGGAGAAATGCTCACTAACAGGGATGTAAACAAATGTGCAACATTTGAAAGAAATTAGCTTTTTGTTCATATGGAACATTTCTAGGATATTTTATTTCAGCTCAAGAAACATGGGACCAACACTTTACATGTTGTGTTTATATTTTGATCAGTATAACTACCCAGACTATCTGCATTGACCCTTTTTGCACCAACTTTTTTGGATCATCACATACGCTGCTGTAACTGTCTATTATCTGTCACTTTATTCGTAGTTGTATGTACATACAGTATCTACCTCAATTACCTCGTACCCCTGCACATCAACTCGGTACTGGTACCCCTTGTATTTAGCCAAGTTGTCATTACTCATTGTGTATTTATCATTACTTTTATTATTATGTGTTATTACTTTGCTTTTATTTCTCTATTTTCTCTCTCTTTCTGCATTGTTGGGAATGGCCCATAAGTAAGTCTCCACCTGTCCTACTCATGGACCTTAACTAGGGAAAGTAATTTTATGCAATCAGTAGCACTACAGAAAACTGTGATGCCTAGTAGAAAATAATATACTATTTCATATCAGTATTGTTATAATGAAAAAGGGAATTGCATCACAAAGCAAAACGTTACCGTTAACAGTAGTAGCTAAGCTAAAAACACCACAAATTAGTTGAGGAAATGGCAAATTAATAACGTTATAAATAACTTTCTGGTGACTAGCTACAGGTGTTAGCAACTTAGCTAGCTAGCAACATACCTTGAATGGTTGGAGCTTTCCAGTCCATGGTGGAAAGACGGTGGAAACAGAACCCGGTTTCAACCGGTCCCCATTGTAGTCAGTGGCCACAAAGTGATCACTGGACACGGTCAACCGCAGCTGGTGAATGACTTCAGGCGTCGTATCGACACCAGGGTGTCAGATGGCCTGCAGCCATGCCTGACTCAAAGCTCCATCGCGGTCAGGAAAAAAGTGGAAATGTGTAGTATATTTGTATCTGACTGAAACATTATTGCACCCGGGTACAATGCACTTCATTTTGGCCAACGTCACTCAGCTACTCAATTACTAACGTTATTCGCCAAGACTTACTTTACTTCAGAGATTACTAACTGCTAGCCTAGCTAGCTACCATCTTTGTTTACTTCCTTTTGTTCTGATTTCCTTTCTTGAAGACCAATAGTAAGACGCTCCTTCGTCCTGCCTCCTGTAATTATCAATGTTAGAACCATTAAGAAGAATATCTACAGGATTACAGACTATATGGAAGACCTTTGCGCTAGCACGAAGTAGGTCTTAGTTTTTTTTATACTTTTTACAATAAACAACACATTTATTTGGCAATTCAATGCTGAAACACCAATTGTTGTTTATGTAATAATAAATACACCGTTTTTAATGCATTTTAGGTAATTTTGGAAATTCTGCATTTTTATATAAAAATACCGAAATCTAAATACTCAAAACAATGGACCTAAAAACTGTCTGGGGTACTGATAAACAGCCAGGCAAATGTTATAACGGGCCCAGAAGTGTTTTTGGGTGAACTTTCTCTTTAAGATTTTGAAGAAAATCGACCTCATTATATAAAGCGATCTATAACGACAGTAATGTGTGACTGTCACTATCAATTGACATTCAGCACTTAAACAGGCTATTAAAAAACATACTAACTCTAAATTAGTCAGGAGCAAGCCAGGTAGCCTAAGAGCCAATGTATTCTTGATCCGAAAACGTGGTCGGAGGCGCCATATGGATGGTGTGACGCAATTGCGGAGCCTTTGGAGGCACGCAGAGACCAAATTGAGCTCCATACCACATCGCAGGTAACAATGTGCAGGGCTGCATATAGCTCCGCATTGACATGATTTGTTGACGGTAGGTCCTGTATAAACACAAACTCACTACATTTTAGTCATTTAGCAGACGCTCTTATCCAGAGCGACTTACAGTTAGTGAATACATATCTTTTTTTTTATTTTTTATACTGGCCCCCTGTGGGAATCGAACCCACAACCCTGGCGTTGCAAACGCCATGCTCTATCAACTGAGCTACATGCCTGCCGGCCATTCCCTCCCCTACCCTGGACAACGCTGGGCCAATTGTGCGCCGCCCATGAGTCTCCCGGTCACGGCCGGCTGCGACAGAGCCTGGATTCGAACCAGGATCTCTAGTGGCACAGTTAGCACTGCGATGCAGCGCCTTAGACCACTGCGCCACTCAGGAGCCACTACCTTGACAACTTTCTTCAAAACATCTCTGCGCTGCTCGGAGAAGCGCAAGAATTATGAATGTCCTAACTTCTGCAGAGGCCATATCACCGTAAATGCTGCACGGCCAATGCAGACATTGGAATGACCATGCAACGCCTTTCAGAGGGAACAAGAATTTGTGACAGCTACAGGCTTGCAGAAGCGCTCAGCATTTCAACAACACATCAACAACAGCACTTCAACATGCCTATACATTTTGCATTTAGGCTGTATAAAATGAAATGTATTATTATTATTATTATTACTTAGAATTAAATAATACTGAAATGAAAAATGCCTTATTAGGCTACACAGTGCTTTTGAATTCACTTTTAGAAACATGAGTTTGGGCAGTCTTTGGTTTGAGGATCATGCGGTGAGCTATGCATGCCTAGTTTGTTAGTTTAGCCTAGCATATGCTCTTATATTCCCTTGCCCTAATCACAGTCAACACAGTCTATTTTGTAACAACAATATCATGGAATAAAATATAATAAATTAGAAAATGATAGTTTCCCAAATGAAAAAGAGTCACAGTGCATTGAGGTCTACCTGATGATATGTGTCTGCTCTGTTAAAAAACGAATGGCTTTTTCTCAAATTCATTGATGATGACTTCAGTTGTAACTGGTTGCGCTCCATTTTTTAAGTTAATAGACAACTTTAGCACTGTTCCAAACATAGACTGCCCTCTTTTTTAACAATAGCCTGTATAGAAATCAAAACATCTCCGGTGCTCCAGCATGCGCTCATCCGTTGTGATGATCTGTCTCCAGGCATGTAAAATGACTAGAATTACATAAAATGCGTTTATAAAAGGCCATTTTTTCTTGGACTGCAAATAAGATGATAGGTTGATGCAGTGGTCTGCGAATCCACAACCTTCTGGCTACTTTGCCATATAAAGCTTACAAAACGAAGATCAGTTTCTAAAACTGCATATCTAAGGCTCAGGTCTGTGGTAGGAGTGAGGGTAAATGGTAGGCATGTTCTCTGCTATTCACTTGATGTTTTAATAATTATTTTGGGTATAGGGGAGGGTCACTTGTTTTTTTTCAAGCATTCAGGGAGGGTCGGATAAAAATTACTGAAGGGAGGGCCATCCATTTTTATTTCAGAGAGGTCCGATTTTCTCCAGGTATCCCTCATTATAAATAACGTTCAGTCCTTTATGAGACAAGATTATAATGTATTGAAATGTATACGAGTAGCCTAGTCAGTTGAATGAGAGAGAGACAACTGAAAACTGTATTGAAGAGAAAAGCACCAGATAAACTAATTATTTTAAACCTTATGTTCAAGGTGTCAGACTCCATTAATTATTCTCACCATACCCTATCGAGGTCCAAGGTTTAAGAGGGTACACTACACTCCTAGACCATGTGTATTGTGGTTTTTCATTATGAACTAAAAAGATTTCAGACCACGGTCGGCCCGCTCATTAGGCAGGATTAGGGGGCCGCCTATGGCGGCAGATTGACGAGGGCAACATTTTCTGAGCTAAACTGACCAAGACGCACCTCCAACAACAACACATCAAACCTCACATAATTCTGCCCAAAAACAATGACAATTTCTCTCAACCAGTGTGGCATATGGTTTTTTAGGTGAGCGCTGATGCGGCCCTGTGATAAGCAGTGCCCACTTTGACAAAGGCAGAGGCGCAAAATATTTTGCCTGTCCATTCCCAGCGTGCCTATCCAGGGTGCTGTTGGAGAGACGCATCGCTGCCGCGCTCCACTGACGTTCCGTCAAAAAAAAATATCTAACATAAATCATGTAGCAGATATAGAATATGGTAGAAATAGGCATTTTCTGTAGCCTACAGGCTGGAGGTAAATTGTATGACAATGTAATGAGACGGACACTTTTTACATCATGCAGATTTCTCCAATCAAATAGCCTAACCTAAATGGCGCTCAATCAAATAAAAAATGCTCTGTCATGTTAACAAACAACATATCCTAAAAACAGGACAGGTCAAAGTAAACTGGAAAATATGGAATGGACAATCACAACTGTTGTCCAGGAGTTTCACCCCATTGTAATGATCAGTGGTTTGAAGTTTGTATCCCAAAATTTTTTTGACAAGCTGATCATAGCGAAGAAAATACTTCTGCATTTCCTGCTGTGTAAACATATTGCAAATAGGCTCAAGATAACTCCAGATAAAGTTGGGTAGCTGATATTCTGAGCTTAAATAGCCAAATTGATTAGTCACAGGAATCAGAATTAATAAAGCCAATGCAACGCCTGGTTTACAAACGGTGGGCCTACTACATGGATGGGCATTCATAGAATTCCTTTGTGGGCCAACATGGTAGGCTACACCCTAGTAAGCATGGGCAGACGTCTTTTGGACGGTAGGCTTACCACATAGATGGGCATTCATCAAATTATATATCAGGCAACAATGTAGGCTAGACCTCAGTAAGCACGGACAGACGCCTATTGGACGTCTTTTTTGGTGCAGTCCGGACTGGCCTGGATTTCCACATCCACGGACATCGGTTTTTGGCCAGGTCTGGACCAAATCTGAGCATATATGTTTGGTTCAGATTTAGACGTCTATGTTTGGTTCAAATTTTGTCTGGTGTGGACCAGCCTTGATTTGGCCCAAACATAGACGTCTATAAATTACTTTCATTCAGAACTTTCATTCAGAACATCCAGAAAAAACACCTTTTCAACGAAAATATGTATTTAAAACATACGGAAAATACTTTTTCATCTTTCATTCAGAACCTAAATTGAACCTAACTTCAACGTCTGTAAAAATAGGCTTTTTAGACGTCTTTTCAACGTCATTTTGCTTACTGGGACTATTCTAGTTTTGCCTGGGGTGCAGCATAGTGTGGCAGAATGGCAAGGACCGGCCCTGTTTCAGAGGGTACACTATGTCTAGGCTTTGCCATTGCAGAGCGAGTAGTCAATGTTGCATTATTTGAGGACCATAAATTACTACATTTTTGGTCACTTTACACAAAAAATTGTGGGACACAGACCATCATGATAAGACATTGTAAACAACTACCATGCTTTCATGTTTTACTACATGTTGCTAGTACAAAACTAGTGTTTTTTTTTTATTGTACTACCATGGTGCATTTTTGTACCATGGTGATACTATGATAAAAATATCATGTTTTTTTGGTCACTATGGCAGGAAAATACCATTGTACTGGTGCAAATACCATGGTATTTTCCTTCCATGGTAGTACAATGAAAAACATACCATGGTACTATCATGTTTTTTTCATCACTACCATGACCAAAACAAACATGATAGTACCATGGTATGTTTTTCATTGTACTACCATGGTACATTCTTGTAAGGGTTTTGCCATAGGGTGGAGAGAAATGTTTTAGTGACTAGCAAAACAACTTAATGTGTTATCACTGTGCTTGATCTAATAGCACAAACAGCTTCATTAAATAATACCCGCAAAACACCAGTCTCAACGTCAACAGTGAAGAGGCGACTCCGGGATGCTGACCTTCTAGGCAGAGTTGCAAAGAAAAAGCCATATCTCAGACTGACCAATAAAAATAAAATATTAAGATGGGCAGTCTGAGATATGGCTTTTTCTTTGCAACTCTGCCTATAAGGTCAGCATCCTGGAGTAGCCTCTTCACTGTTGACGTTGAGACTGGTGTTTTGCGGGTACTATTTAATGAAGCTGCCACTTGAGGACCTGTGAGGCGCCTGTTTCTCAAACTATACACTCTAATGTATTTGTCCTCTTGCTCAGTTGTGCACCGGGGCCTCCCACTCCTCTTTCTATTCTGGTTAGAGCCAGTTTGCGCTGTTCTGTGAAGGGAGTAGTACACAGCGTTGTACGAGATCTTCAGTTTCTTGGCAATTTCTCGCATGGAATAGCCTTCATTTCTCAGAACAAGAATAGACTGACGAGTTTCAGAAGAAAGTAATTTGTTTCTGGACATTTTGAGCCTGTAATCGAACCCACAATTGCTGATGCTCCAGACACTCAACTAGTCTCAAGAATGCCAGTTTTATTGCTTCTTTGATCAGCACAACAGTTTTCAGCTGTGCTAACATAATTGCAAAAGGGTTTTCTAATGATCAATTAGTCTTTTAAAATGATAAACTTGGATTAGCAAACACAACGTGCCATTGGAACACAGGACTGATGGTTGCTGATAATGGGCCTCTGTGCGCCTACGTAGATATTCCATTAAAAATCAGCCGTTTCCAGCTACAATAGCCATTTACAACATTAACTATGTCTACACTGTATTTCTGATCAATTTTATGTTATTTTAATGGACAAAAAAATTGCAAGTGACCCCAAACTTTTGAACGGTAGTGTACATAAGAGCGCTCCAGCTGGAGATGCCTCCACATACAATTTAAGAAAATCATCAAGATAACACAATGAAGCTCAAAAGCTTATTTCCATTGTGGTTCCAGTTTGTCTACAAATTAATAATTTATATGTTGAAATCACGCATCCATTTCAACCAAAACTCTACGTTAAAGAATAGGACTAAATCAAATCAAACTTTAAATGCTCTTTAAATACAGTTTGATTTGATTTAATCTTATTCTTTAACTTTTATTTTTGGTTTTAGATGGAGACATGAATCAAACATGTGTATTATTAACTTGTAGATTCCATTTGTCACGACTTCCTCCGAAGCTGCCTGTCACGATCGTCGTAAGGAATTGACCAAGGCGCAGCGTGTTGAGCGAACATCGTAGACTTTATTTAATTAAAGATACCACGATCAAAACAACAAACCAAAAATGACGAAAGTGAAGTCCAAATCTGACACTGACTAAACAGGATCAAGGAAACAAAAACCCACAAAACCAAGGTGAACACACACAGTATAAATATGGCTCCCAATCAGAGATAACGAGCCGACAGCTGACACTCGTTACCTCCGATTGGGAGTCATATGACTAATAAAGAACAATTAACCCAAACATAGAAATGCACAACCAGAAATCCCCAACATAGAAATACACCCGAACAATGAAATACACAACCCTGGCTCGAATATCAAGGTCCGTGGAGCCAGAGTGCCACAGTACCCCCCCCTAAAGGTGCGACCTCCGGGCGCACCAGCATACAGTCTAGGGGAGGGTCTGGGTGGGCGTCTGTCCCTGGTGGCGGCTCTGGCCCAGGTCGTGGTCCCCACCCCACCTTAGTCACTATCCGCTTCTGTATCCCCCTCCACATGACCACCCCCCAACTAAACCCCACTGGATTAAGGGGCGGCACCGGACTAAGGGGCAGCACCGGACTAAGGGGCAGCCCTGGACTAATGGGCCGCACCGGGCTAAGGGACAGTACCTGACTAGCTGGCTCTGGCGGATCCTGGCTGGACGGCTCTGGCGGATCCTGGCTGGACGGCTCTGGTGGATCCTGGCTGGACGGCTCTGGCGGATCCTGGCTGGCGGAAGGTTCTGGCTGATCCTGTCTGGCAGAAGGCTCTGGCTGATCCTGTCTGGCGGAAGGCTCTGGCTGATCCTGTCTGGCGGAAGGCTCTGGCTGATCCTGTCTGGCGGAAGGCTCTGGCTGATCCTGTCTGGCGGAAGGCTCTGGCTGATCCTGTCTGGCGGAAGGCTCTGGCTGCTCCTGTCTGGCGGAGAGCTCTAGCGGCTCCGGTCTGGCGGACGGCTCTGAAGGCTCATGGCAGACGGGCGGCTTTGCAGGCTCAGTACCGACGGGCAGCTCCTGCGGCGCTTGGCAGACGGACAGTTCAGACGGCGTTGGGCAGACGGGCAGTTCAGGCGCCGTTGGGCAGACGGGCAGTTCAGACGGCGTTGGGCAGACGGGCAGTTCAGGCGCCGTTGGGCAGACGGGCAGTTCAGACGGCGTTGGGCAGACGGACAGTTCAGGCCCCGTTGGGCAGACGGCAGACTCTGGCCGTCTGAGGCGCACCGTAGACTTGGTGCGGGTGGCCGGAACAGGCCGGACCGGGCTGGCGACGCGCACCGTAGTCTTGGTGCGGGTGGCAGGAACAGGCCGGGTCGGGCTGGCGACGCGCACCGTAGTCTTGGTGCGGGTGGCAGGAACAGGCCGGACCGGGCTGGCGACGCGCACCGTAGACTTGGTGCGGGTGGCCGGAACAGGCCGGGTCGGGCTGGCGACGCGCACCGTAGTCTTGGTGCGGGTGGCAGGAACAGGCCGGGTCGGGCTGGCGACGCGCACCGTAGTCTTGGTGCGGGTGGCAGGAACAGGCCGGACCGGGCTGGCGACGCGCACCGTAGACTTGGTGCGGGTGGCAGGAACAGGCCGGGTCGGGCTGGCGACGCGCACCGTAGTCTTGGTGCGGGTGGCAGGAACAGGCCGGACCGGGCTGTGGAGACGGACAGGAGGCCTGGAGTGCACAGCGGCCACCACCCGTCCTGGCTGAATGCCTACCCTCACACACTCTGTGTGAGGCATCAGCACAGGACGTACAGGGCGGTGTACCCCTGGCCTGGTGGCCTCCTGGATACTCCCCCTTTTCTCCTCCGTCAGCCCCGTCGTCCATGCCGTGTGCCCCCCCCTAAAAATTTTCTGGGGTTGACTCACGACCCTCCGACGATGGCCCTGCTGCCGCCGTTGCTCCTCTCTCGCCAGGGCCTTGATCCTTCCCCAAGGTCCCTTGCCTCCGAGCATGTCCTCCCAGGACCACGATGTGCCCACCTGGGCCATCGCCAGCCTCTCCATCTCCTTGCCCGGCGCCTCCTCCCATGTCCAGTCTCCTTGCTCCTGGACACGCTGCTTGGTCTTTCTTTGGTGGGTTTTTCTGTCACGATCGTCGTAAGGAATTGACCAAGGCGCAGCGTGTTGAGCGAACATCGTAGACTTTATTTAATTAAAGATACCACGATCAAAACAACAAACCAAAAATGACGAAAGTGAAGTCCAAATCTGACACTGACTAAACAGGATCAAGGAAACAAAAACCCACAAAACCAAGGTGAACACACACAGTATAAATATGGCTCCCAATCAGAGATAACGAGCCGACAGCTGACACTCGTTACCTCCGATTGGGAGTCATATGACTAATAAAGAACAATTAACCCAAACATAGAAATGCACAACCAGAAATCCCCAACATAGAAATACACCCGAACAATGAAATACACAACCCTGGCTCGAATATCAAGGTCCGTGGAGCCAGAGTGCCACACTGCCTCCTCTCCTTGTTCGGGCAGGCTTCGGCGTTCGTTGTCACCGGTCTTCTAGCCACTGCCGCTCCTCATCTCATCATTCCTTTTGTTTTGTCTTGTTTATTACACACACCTGGTTTCAATTCCCCTCATCAGTACCTGTATAAGTGTTCCCTCTGCCCCCTTGTCTTTGTGTGTGATTGTTTATTGTGGAGGTTAGTTTAGCTTGGGGGAGCTCTTGTATTTTGTATCGCCGGGATATTCACCAGTGTGCCTTGTTGTTTGCAGTGCGCTGTATATTTCCGCACTGGAGTGTTTGACGCATTGCTGCGTACCGCTGTGTCAACGGAATAAACCTGTTATTCTGTGATTTACCCTCATGTGCCTGACTCCTTGAAATCACATCACCACAGAATCACACACCTGCCATGGAGTCAGCAGGAGAAGAGCCCATGCCTGGAGTCGTGGCACGGGTCCACGAGCATACCAGGATGCTAGCCAGCTTTGGAGAAGCGATGAATCGGGTTCTCCAGGTCGTCCAACGCCTGGAGAGGAGAGGACCCAACCCGTCGGGACCAGCTGAGTGACCGGATCCGGCCACCCACACTCCAGCACCCTGAGGGATTCATCTATCCCGACCGAGGGACTTTGATGGGACGGCTGCCCGCTGCCAGGGATTCCTCCTGCAGCTGGACTTCTACTTCGTGAACATCAGCCCGGCTCCATCGGAGCGGGAGAAGGTGTCCGCCCTCGTCTCCTGCCTCTCCGGAAAAGCTCTGGAGTGGGCCAAAGCGGTCTGGAGAGAAGGAGGGACCGCGTTGGACAACTACAGGGAGACGCTGTGCCTCCCAGGAGTCATGTATATCCCCTGTCGCAGGCTGAAACGGAGGCGATGGAGACATACGTCTCCGAATCCCTGCGCCTGGGGTTCATATGTCCCTCCACTTCGCCCGCCTCCTCAAGTTTCTTTTTTGTGAAGAAGAAAGACGGAGGTCTGCGCCCGTGCATTGATTACCGAGCATTGAACAAGGGGACAATACGTTATAGTTATCCTCTGCCCCTCATCCCATCTGTGATCGAGTCAATGCATGGGGCGTGCTTTTTCACAAAATTAGATCTCCGGAGTGCGTATAACCTGGTGCGTGTCCGAGAGGGGGACAAATGGAAGACAGCATTCAGCACAACCACGGGGCATTACGAATACCTGGGGATGCCGTACGGTTTGATGAACGCTCCATCTGTTTTCCAGTCCTTCATGATCGAGGTGTTTCCGGACATGCTTGGTCACGGTGTAGTGGTCTACATCGATTTCATTCTGGTGTATTCCACTACGCGCGCCGAGCATGTGTCCCTGGTTCGCAAAGTGCTCGGCCGACTGTTGGAAAATGACCTTCATGCCAAGGCAGAGAAGTGTCTGTTTTTCCAGCAGTCCGTCTCCTTCCTCGGATACCGCATTACCACCTCAGGTGTGTAGATGAAGGGAGATCGCATTTCAGCCGTGTGTAATTGGCCGACTCCAACCACGTTAAAGGAGGTGCAGTGCTTTATTGGCTTTGCCAACTACTATCGGAGGTTTATCCGGGGCTTTGGCAAGGTTGTAGCTCCCATCACATCTCTGTTGAGGGGTGGGCCATCCCGGCTCCGCTGGTCTGCTGAGGCTGACAGGGCCTTCAGTAACCTGAGGGTTCTGTTCACCTCAGCCCCGGTACTGGCCCATCCCGATCCATCACTACCGTTCGTAGTGGAGGTGGATGCGTCTGAGGTAGGGATAGGCGCTGTCCTGTCTCAAAGCTCGGGCATGCCACCCAAGCTCCGCCCCTGTGCCTTCTTCTCCAAGAGACATTTGAACTATTATTTTAATTTCTTTATCAAAATGCATTTTTTGTGAACTTGCTTGTGCCTTAACAACAAACTTGTATGCCATCTGTAAATACGCATTACATTTTAAAATTACGAGCCTAGTTGGTTTAGCCACTGAAAAAGACAGGAACCTTCCTGCTAGCCACGATTGTCTAAAATAATGTTTGGGCTGGAAATGCCGAGAGATGAGTTCGGCTTGGTCTGCCATGTACCACGCTTCTGTCTGCAACATGAGCTGGTCAGTATGTGTAGGTAATCCTTTCTAATGCTGCTTTTTTTTTAAAAAAGTTATCACGTAGAACTGCAAAAGTGTTGCTCTCCACTTTCTGGAGGACCGAGTTTTGAAATCAGTGGAATTCCCGGTGGAAGAAGAATATGATAACTAAGGAGATGGACAAAATTCTGATGTTTGATTGCAAATATGCAGAGGGAGTTGAAAAGAGAATGAACAGATGGCTGTTGTATAAAACACCTGTCTCCGGGTTACATCTTCAAACTAGGGGCAACCATGGCATCTGTGACAGAGAGGGAGAAGCGTTCATCCATGTATACGGGTAACAGAGTCTAGCTAGCTACATTTTCAGACATTATACGTTTCAAATTTTGTCAGAAAGTCATTTTCATTGCAAGTTAAAGGGTACTGTTAGCTAGCTAGCTAACATTAGCTGGCTGGCTCGCTATCTAATGTTATGTGTATGATCTGTGTAGTAATATTATTCGTATCTCAGAGCCATTTGCATTGCTAGTTATAGCCTAATGTTAGCTAGCTAGCTAACATTGGAAGAGGTTGGTTAGCTAACTGCAGATTCATGCAGGATAGTAACGTTATGAGTTGGGATTATGGTTTATTGTTTAGCTAGCTAGCTAGCTACATGTCTAAACAAAATACATTTTATTTGATATAGTATGTGTTTACCAGAGACGGTAATGTGAAGAACAACATGACCTGCACCAAAGTCAAATTAGGATATAACGTTAGGCCAACGGGACAGTGTCCAAGTTCTAAAATGTTCCAGTAGAATGCCCTGCTTTTATTTCGTCACACTCCCAACCGTAAGCTATTTTCTGTAATTGGCTCGCCATTCACTTGTAAATAATGATCTTGTTGTGAGTTTATTTTCCTGTAATATTGAATACAAATTAGCTAAAGTGAAGACATTGTCAGCTATATGATATGGTCATTATTTGAACTGGCTAGCCAGCTAACTTAACGTTAGCTAGCTAGATAACGAGCTAGAAACTAACCAAAACGATGTTAAGAAATTTGCTATTAGTTCCATGATTTGCTAGATTGACATATACTAAATTCATTTTTAGACGGGTGGGTTTATTGGTGTTAAAATACACCAGTTATGCTATTTTGGATCACCAGGCTGCTGATGTCATGCTGCTTGTAGTTTTTGTGTTTATAATTTTTCATAACGTCAACGACAAGTTTGATGTAGGACGGCAATACAATGTTAATGATGTCACTGCGACAACAGTCAATAGACATAGTATAAACCAGCCTTTAGTCTTGAAATCTTTGGTTGTTTAGTACATTGCCTCATATGTGAATCCTTAAAGAGATGGGTGGGGCTAAGGCTTAAGAGGGTGTGAACGATGCTGAATGGGTGTAGACAAAGAAGAGCTCTCCAGTAGGTGTACCAAAACATTCAAGGGACATTTTCCTTACAGGTTTATCAACTTTCAAAGCAGAATTACTTTCCCATTGTTCCTCAGTTGTAGTCTATGATATACCATTTTCCAGCTCTGAGTCTCTACTTTTATCCAATGTAAAAAACACAATTTCAAATGTTGCTACATAAGACCGAATCGAGTTGGTTGGTCACAAATGCTATATAGGCCTAAATAGCATCATTGATGATATAGGATTGATAAAGTATGGTTACATTTTACTTGCTCTGTTGAACCTACCCTTTGGAATGACTTCGATAGCAACAGTGAATCTATTAAGTGGAGATTTCTCAACAATCATTCTCACAATAGCACATTGGTAATAGTCAGTGACAAATATCAAAGCTAAGCAAGGCTTGGTTAAAACCCTGGATGGCAAGACCAAAGGGATAGCTGTAGATAGATCAACTCTCCAGTAGGAGGTGCTGTCCAGTCTATTGTTTTTTTCTTAAAGTGGATATTATGTTGAAGATCTGACCTTGTTTCAAAGGTATTGAAACAAGGTCAAATTCAACATATTTTATACAAGGGTTGTCTATGTTCAAAATTGATGACATAATCCTGTGGTTGAAATCTTACCCTCAAATCAAATGTATTTTACACGTAGATTACACGTCACAATAGGTTGACAAATTATGTTTAACCAGTTTGTGCCCAGTGGGAGACTATCAGGCAGCCTGTGCTGTCCATGCAATAACATTGAGGTCTTTGAGAGTTCACAAGCTGCTGTTTTACTGTTAATAATAATATGCCATTTAGCAGACACTTTTATCCAAAGCAACTTACAGTCATGTGTGCATAAATGTTTACGTATGGGTGGTCCCGGGGATCGAACCCACTACCCTGGTGTTACAAGCGCCATGCTCTACCAATTGAGCTACAGAGGACCACTATTGACTTATTATCATTAACACCAACACACTCAGATGTATGCTTTGTCAATAGAGATCACCATGACAACGGCTCGTTCCACGGCATTGATAATCAGGTTGACCATGAGCCACAGAGGCAGTATATATCAAGAAATGACCTAACACTCAATCCATTAGTCGTGCCTACACTACATACTGTATAACCAATGTTGTGATGCTAGCAAAGATGGGAAGTTTATAATGCTTAGTTTGTGAGATTTAGATTATTAAAAAGTCAATTCTGATCAGGGCAGAAAGTTTGAACGACACCTCCCATTATATTAACTTATGAAGGAATCAGGGAATATGTATACAGAATCAGTGAATAGCTAGAATGTACCAAAGCAGACTGTCAACTTATCAACAGTATAGTATAGTGCAAAGGAGAACACATTTACTATAGAGATCTCCAGTGCTCAATCAGGACTTGACAGAAATGCATTGAGCCGTGAGATGGAGAACAGTCAATGAATAGAATCAATGTATGGATCCACTAAGGAAAGGGACAACGTGGAGTTGCAATTCAATGGCTCAGACACAAGACGTATGTGGCAGGGACTTCAGACAGACATGGATTATAAAGGTAAAACCAGCAACGTTACGGACACAGACCCCTCACTCTCAGACAAGCTAGGCACCTTTTTCACCAGCTTCGAGGAAAAGAACACAGAGCCGCTGCTCATGAGGACTCCGATCTCTGTAGGTGACATAAGTATGACCTTCAAGCGTGTTAACCCTCGGGAAGGCTGCCGGCCCGGATGGCATCTCAAGCAGCTTCTCAGAGCATGCGCAGACCAGCTGGTTGGAGTGTTTACGGATATTTTCAACCTCTCACTTTCCCAGTTTGTCGTCCCCACTTGCTTCAAGATGGCCACCATTGTTCCTGTACCCAAGCAAGCTAATGTAACTGAACTAAATGACTATCGCCCAGTAGCACTCACTTCTGTCAACATGATGTGCTTTGAAAGGCTAGTTAAGGACCATATGACCTCCACCTTACCCGACACCCTCAGATAATAATTATCAGTGACACAACACAATCAATCTGTGAAGAAGGCACAACAGCGCTTCTACAACCTCATGTGGTTGAAAAAAATTCTGCATGGCCCCTAAGACATTTTTACATTTTAGTCATTTAGCAGACGCTCTTATCCGGAGCGACATACAGTTAGTGAGTGCATACATTTTCACAGACCCTCACAAACTTCTACAGATGCACCATTGAGAGCATACTGTCAGGCTGCATCACCGCCTGGTACTGCAACTGTGCCTCCCTCAACTGCATGGCTCTCCAGAGGGTGAGGCGGTCAGTGGAACGCATCATCAGAGGCACGCTGCCTGCCCTCCAGGACATTTACAGCACTCAGCGTCAAAGGAAGGCCAAGAACATCATTAAGGACCTCAGTCATCCGAGCTACGGACTGATTACTCGGCTACCGTCTAGCAGACAGAGTCAGTACAGGTGCATCAGTGCCAAGACCGAGAGACTAAAAAACGGCTTCTATTACCAGGCCATCAGACTGTTGAAAAGCCTTCACTAGCCGTCTACCAGGTGATGCACACTCTCTCACACAAAACACACACACAAGCTATCACACACACACACACCTCAAACTAACAACACACGCACATGCACACACACACACTCACACACACACAGCCAATGCTGCTGTCCCATGTCATAGAGACATTGAACCACTGGACACTTCACACTGAATATTTACAGTGCATTCGGAAAGTATTCAGACCCCTTGACCTTTTCCACATTTTGTTACTTTACAACCTTATTCTAAAATGGATTAAATCATTTTTTTCCCCTCATCAGTCTACACACAATACCCCATTATGACAAATCCAAAACAGCTTTTTAGAAATGTTTGTACATTCATACAAAAATTAAATTAAATATCACATTTACATAAGTATTCAGACCCTTTACTCAGTACTTTGTTGAAGCACCTTTGGCAGCGATTACAGCTTCGAGTCTTCTTGGGTATGACGCTACAAGCTTGGCACACCTGTATTTTGGGAGTTTCTCCCATTCTTCTCTGCAGATCCTCTCAAGAACTGTTAGGTTGGATGGGAAGCGTCGCTACACAGCTATTTTCAGGTCTCTCCAGAGATGTTCAATCGGGTTCAAGTCCGGGCTCTGGCTGGGCCACTCAAGGACATTCAGAGACTTGTCCCAAAGCCACTCATGCGTTGTCTTGGCAGTGTGCTTAAGGTCATTGTCCTGTTGGAAGGTGAACCTTCACCACTGTCTGAGGTCCTGAGTGGTCTGGAGCAGGTTTTCATCAAGGATCTCTCTGTACTGTGCTCCGTTCATCTTTCCCACAATCCTGACTAGTCTCCCAGTCCCTGCCGCTGAAAAACATCCCCACAGCATGATCCTGCCACCACCATGCTTCACCGTAGGGATGGTGCCAGGTTTCCTCCAGACGTGACGCTTGGCATTCAGGCCAAAGTGTTCAATCTTGGTTTCATCAGACCACAGAATCTTGTTTCTCATGTTCTGAGAGTCCTTTAGGTGCCTTTTGGCAAACTCCAAGTGGGCTGTCATGTGCCTTTTACTGAGGAGTGGCTTCTGTCTGGCCACTCTACCATAAAGGCCTGATTGGTGGAGTGCTGCAGAGATGGTTGTCCTTCTGGAAGGTTCTCCCATCTCCACAGAGGAACTCTGGAGCTCTGTCAGAGTGACCATCGGGTTCTTGGTCACCTCCCTGACCAAGGCCCTTACCCCCGATTGCTCAGTTTGGACAGGAGGCCAGCTCTAAGAGTCTTGGTGGTTCCAAACTTCTTCCATTTAAGACTTCTTCCAAAGCTTTTTACTATCATTCTTTACATCATTTATCTTTGTTTCATAGTACAGTTTCTTTTTAGTTTTTAGTCACATGATTTCTCGATTTGGAGTGCGTTTGCCAATCGGTCATGCAGCCAGACTTATTTGCCATTCCTTTTGCCTCATCCCTCTCAACCATACAATTTTTCAATTCCTCATCAATCCACAGGGATTTAACTGTTTTTACAGTCATTTTCTTACTGGGTGCATGCTTATTAGTAACTGGAATAAGCAATTTCATAAATGTGTCAAGTGCAGCGTCTGGTTGCTCCTCATTACACAACACAGACCAGCAAACATTCATTACATCATCAACATAGGAATCACTACAAAACCTATTGTATGACGTCTTGTACACTAGATTAGGCCCAGCCTTTGGAACTTTGGTTTTCCTAGATATGGCTACTATATTGTGATCACTATATCCAATGGATTTGGATACAGCTTTAAAGCATATTTCTGCAGCATTAGTAAAGATGTGATCAATACATGTTGATGATTTCATTCCTGTGCTGTTTGTAAATACCCTGGTAGGTTGATTGATAACCTGAACCAGGTTGCAGGCACTGGTTAGGGTTTGAAGCTTTTTCACTTTTTATTTCTATGCTTCCCATTCTTAACCTCTGAGAATACAATATTTTGGGTTTGGAAAATATATTTCACAGTGGTTTAGATGGTACAATGATTCTTTACACAATGACTGCTTGTTTTTTCACTAAACTTAAATTAGGTGAACTGTTAGAATTTTTGCAAAGCTATTTCTGCATATTGCACCTTTAAATGATTGACATGTCATTTTTGTTTTACGTTTGCATATGAAAGCAACACAATTGATTGAAGCAATGCAAAACAAAATAGGCTCAACAGCAAAGGTGGTAGTAAAACATAGTGTTTTTAATACATGGTTTTAACAGGGTAATACACAAGTTTCAAATTGAGCTAAATGATTTCTCCATTACTGGTTGTCTTCTGGCAAAGCCTGTATGATGGGTTGGGGTTTAATGGTTGTTTTAATATTATCAAAATACTCTGTGACCTTTGAGTTTTCACACCAGGGGCAAGCTCTCCATTACTATGAGGGAGGAGTATGAATACCAAATCATTATTTTCTCAAATGGTCACTTGTTATGTTTTGATGGTGAGTTCACTGAGGCCTACACGGAGTGTTCCATCGGCATCAAGCTTCTCACATGCTTTTTTTTCTATACTCATCGCCCAGACATGAGCGAACATCTACTGCAGTGTTTTGGTCAAGCCTGGGTACTTGCGTCTTGACGAGTGCATGTCACAATGTAGGCTCTTTCAGATATTTTTAGTCCCTTCATGTGTCTCCATATTGAGTGACATGAACACGCTCGCTGTTGCACTCACATTTTATTTACCATAATACAGGTTAGTGCAACTAGCCTCAAATCAGCTTTCTCCCTTCCTAGCTGTCTCTCTCTCTCTCTCTCTCTCTCTCTCTCTCTCTCTCTCTCTCTCTCTCTCTCTCTCTCTCTCTCTCTCTCTCTCTCTCTCTCTCTCTCTCTCTCTCTCGCGCGCGCGCGCGCGCTTTCTCTCTTCCTTTCACCATCCCCCTTTTATCTATCTGTATCTCTTAGAGCCATTGTTTTGGACAACAAAGGGATGGTGAAACAGAGATTTTTTCTGAACGTGGCGCTGTGGAGGCTCAGGGAGAACAAGCCGCCCCTGCAGGGCAGTATGGGATACGGTCACCTGACACACAGTAACACCAACAACAACAACAAGACAGCTTTTTTTTATTGAAATGTTATGAGAGAACATCATGGAATATTGGGAACACAATACAAATACACATACCATAACAGTTGATTTGGAAGAAGCTTGGAGATTTAGTATTACAGGAAATAAAACAAACTCTGTCTAAAGCCATGTGCAATTGAATGACATGATTTGGTCTGTAGTGAAAACCGTGTCCTTGTTTCAAACAATTTGTTTAAAAAACTACTTTAATCTGTTCATGTATTTTCAAGCTTTTATATTTTCAGCTTCTTTACTGATATTAGCAGGTTGCTGATTGTCTGTATGGATTTTGTGTTGACTAGATCATTGCCATGATATAAGATCTAGAGCCATAATACTTTGATTTCATCATAACCGCCTCATAGCAAATCATGGGTCAAAACTAAGGATTAGAGACCATGGGATTATGACCATGCAGACATTGATTTAAAGCTGATCTCATTATACCCAAACAAACCACTGAGATTAAAGCCACTGACTAAAATAACCTTAACTGTTTCATATGACTTCAGATTAATATATGATTAATGAAACATATGCACCAAATTGATGAGAAAGGTGGGTAATCGGGTCAAATCTTTAGCTAAATCACATGATCATTACAACAGAACAAGAACGAAATTGTGATACCATTCACAACTATTTCAGAAACAATACATATCTTAAGGATGATAGGCCTATTAATGAATAAGACAAAACACGTTAAAAATGTAACAATAGACTGATAAACAAAGATAAATGCTAATAATAAGTGGTCAAGCATTAATCTTATTTTCTGAGAAATTGCTTAATATTGCTAACAGCCTCTGCTAAATGACTAAAATGTACATGTAAATGTAAGAAATCTGCCATATTTGGAGAGCTAAACTGTTGAGCGATTGGTGAGAGCTTGAGAGCTACAGTATTCAATAAACTGTTTTAATAATCCAGTTGAAAAGGCTAGCGGGCGTTGAAAATGGCAGGCAGGCAGGCTGCAGAGAGACCAGTGTCGGTAGAGAGACAGGCAGCCCAGCCTGGTCTCATAGACTAGGCGTAACATAGTAAATGTAAATTCGGGACACTCAAAGTATGATATGTTACGTTTGGTATGGTTACATAAGACAGAAGGTTACTTAAGGCAAAAACTAAAGGAGGGTGGTTGGTCAGGGTGGACGAGTGGCCATATAACACAAATGTCTAGCAACCCAAAGGTTGCATGTTCAAAGCTCATCACGGACAACTTTAGCATTTCAGCTAATTAGCAACTTTTCAACGACTTACTACTTTTTAGCTACTTTGCAACTACATAGCATGTTAACTAACCCTTCCCCTAACCCTAACCTTAACGCTTTTAGCTAACCCTTCCCCTAAACCTAACCCTTTAACCTAACTCCTAACCTTAACCCTAACCCCCAACCCTAACTGCTAACCCTAACCCCTAGCCTAGCTAACGTTAGCCACAAAAAATTAGAATTCATAACAAATCATATGTTTTGCAAATTCGTAACATTATAAATTGTAATATATTATACGAAATGGATGATGGACATTCACAAATTAATACATACCATACGAAAAGTAACATATCAAACTATATGTAGTGTCTCGGATTTACGTACAGAATAATAGGAAATGCTCTGAGACCAGGTTGCAGCGGCAGCCAGGAGCAGGCAGAGAGGACTGGAGCTGTGCAGATTACCCAGAACAGCGCCATAACTGGATGAACAACACACACACACCCCTCATTGCATACAGAGAGAGAGAGAGAGAGAGAGAGAGAGAGAGAGAGAGAGAGAGAGAGAGAGAGAGAGAGAGAGAGAGAGAGAGAGAGAGAGAGAGAGAGAGAGAGAGAGAGAGAGAGAGAGAGAGAGAGAGAGAGAGAGAGAGAGAGAGAGAGAGAGAGAGAGAGAGAGAGAGAGAGAGAGAGAGAGAGAGAGAGAGAGAGAGAGAGAGAGAGAGAGAGAGAGAGAGAGAAAAAACGACAATAACCAAAACCAACACTGCTCAATCACAAATAGTTGAACAATTACAATCTAGTAGGCTACACAACATTTAAGTATCCATTTGAAGACCTCCTTGCATTCCATCTTGGTTGGGATGATTGAAGTCAGGCTTAATGTTAATCATATGTTTTATTTTGGTCTGGGTGGCCACAGGCACAGCACACACTGCATGGCTAGTGACAGGCAGGCCTTGTATTCCTAGTGCATTGCATGTACAGGTCTGATGTGGATACTAAGCATATGAGACAGAGGCTGCATTAGGCGGAGAGTGCTGCAGTTTGACTGGCCCACTAAACAGAACAAAGACACTGGCAGGCCAGGATGAATCTGAACAGACAATACATATACAGTCTCCCTGCTCTAGGGTAGACTGTTGATACTGATTACATAATTAAATAGAACAGGGTTTTATATATCTCTATTATGTTACTGAAATCATCATTATCAACATCACCATCATCATCATCATCATCCTTGTCATCATTATCTTACTATATCATAACACTTGATGTCCAGGTAGGGGAGGGAATGGCCGGCAGGGATGTAGCTCAGTTGGTAGAGCATGGCATTTGCAATGCCAGGGTTGTGGGTTCGATTCCCACAGGGGGCCAGTATGAAAAAAATAAAAAAATAATGTATGCACTAAATGTAAGTTGCTCTGGATAAGAGCGTCTGCTAAATGACTAAAATGTAAATGTAGAAAAGAGTAGACCAAATAGAATAGAAAAAATATCCATGTGATAGACAATACACAACTGCCATAACTACATTGTTTTATTTTGATATGTGTAGCATAAAATAACTCTTATTCACATCAAAGGAATACTAATGGGATGGAAAGGAGTGTAATCCTGAGTGTGAGAATAATGTCTACTCTCTCAGTACTGGCCTTTCATATAATAACATTTTGAAGCAATCCCAGAGGTTCAATTAAAAAGCATTGCTCACGGTGCTGATCTGTTGTGAGGTTGAGTGGTTGTCTGTGTGTCAGAAATACACAGAAAACCTGCTCAAATGTAAAACCCTTGTAAGCCATGAATTTTAAGTATTTGTTTAATTACAAACAAAGCAGGCCTATTTTTCCAGATCACAGTTCGTGATTGCTACATGGGCCTACCCATGATGTTGCACATTATAGGCTAGGCCTAAATGCATGTCTATATTTGGCTAAATCTATTTTCATTTCTGTTTGATTATTTTGACAAATCAAAATATGCCGTGTAGTTTTAGTAAATTACTTACACATGGCTATTTTTATTTTAACATTACTGCATTGGCATGTGTTCAATAGGTTGGCTCGCAGCTTTCAAAGGCAATTTTCACGACCCTCAAAACGTGACAGGAGGGAAACCGCGGGAAGATGTGCAGCACGTGACAAAAGAAAACCCTTTTTTTTTGCTGAGGCTGAGGTGAGTCGGCTTCGACAACATTAACATGCCGCAGTAGAGGCTATTCTTATCCAACCATTCACCGACCATTTTGAGTGTGTAGTTGGCTATCGGCTGATGGATTGGATACATCTCCTGTGTGGTCTCCCTAGTCGCACGAGCAGGGGTTCCTGACATGGCTGCTGTTGACGCCCCTGGTGAGAGGAAGGCCGCTGCTCATATTTGTCAAGGTCAATTAATAAATGCAGTCAAAGGCTGGCTGAATCACAACACGCCCGCGGGGCTCATAAATTATACCGAAAACACATTAAAGGACATTACTTGATGTCTTCCCATTAAGATAATTTAGATTTTTTTCTAAATGTCAGTCACTCCATATCCTAGCTGATAGCAGCTATAATAATCATTGGGCTAATTATCACTTGATTATTTTAATGTAGGCAATATTCATTTCCTTTACCCTGAATAGACACCTTGGTATCCTCTCTCTCATAATGAGTGGAGACGATCCCCTGCATGCAATCTAGCGCTCAGCTGAAGGGATGGAGTGGCGAGCTGCTGCACCTTTAAGGCAATGAAGAAGAAAAGCGGCTGCGGAGGAGGCGAGGGTTATTCCATAATGCTCTGAGCCAGGGAAGGTTAGCGCAGGGACCAGTGTGATTTGTACGGCTGCGGGAAGATGCGTGTGCTTGTTGCTTACTGGATGGAGAGAGGCGGTGAAAAGGAAATTAGTTTTCACTAGGCTACAGCCAACAACTATTGCCTCATGCTTCAAAATTCATACGTAATTTTTTTCAAAATTCAACTTTATGATTTTTGTCACTGGAAACTTTTTTGTCTCATTATTTATTTATAGGGTTTTCTTTCTTTTGTAATTCGAATTATTTTAACTTCATTCTTTATTTTCTTTGGGAATTCCACCTGTGCACATTGCGCTTATCCCTCCTCGTGTCGCGTCTTCAGCCTCCAGTCTCCGCTCTGACTCAGCAGCACTCACCTGAACCGAAGCTCAAGAAGGCAAGTCCCGCATGTACCCCGCAGAGTATCGCGCCCAGACGCGGGGAAAGGCTGCACTAAGGCACGGCGTTGCCACTTCAAGGGAGACGTAGGCCTACAGTTCGATCTCAGCTCTTACCATAAGACAATCACCAGAAGCTCATACCTCCTCTTCCCAACCTAGTGAGAGAGAGAGAGAGAGAGAGAGAGAGCGAGAGAGAGAGAGACTGATTTGTACAGACCATCGTCCATTGCTATTTACATATTGAAGAAATATAAAGAAAATCTAAGGAAGAAAGTGTGTGGAGTGAAAAGTAGAAAAAGCATAGCTTGGATATTGAACGGAGCGGGGCATGTGGATATTGGCTATCATCTTTTTCCAGTGCATCTTGAATGGTGAGTTGTGCTATCTAAAATGAACTTAACGAACTTATGTTAATTTACCTCCGAACAAAACTTACCAGATATAGCCTACAAGCTCTGTGTTGATTATTTACGGAATAATATTATTTATTTTGTGAGAAAATTAAATAGTAAAGTGCTGATGCTATGTCGTGAGGCCAAGGGGAGAACGAGGTTGGATTGGGCAGCAGCAGAAGTAGCCTACCGGCTGTGCTATGCCTGCCAGTCACATCCAGGTTAATTACCTAATGCCTATAGTTGGATACAACTATGTGAAAACACTGATTTAAAAAAACTGAATAAAACAATCTAGACTCTACTTTTTTCTTTGGGGAAATCAACATAATATTTTATAATAAGACATTTTTTGAATAGTGTAACAGTGCATAGGCAGTGTATGTGGGTTGATGATTATGTTTTCTTTCCCCTGATGGATTTATATGAAAATATTAGCTAAATGCTTGTATCATTTTGATACTTTTCTCAGGTTAGACTTCAATAATAAGTAACCTTATTTCAGTTTGGTCTAATTGTACTTTTTTGCATTTTGAATCTAATTCAATTTAGTGATATTGTATATTTTGATTTTTAAAAAACTGTTTAGAAGGTTAACTTCATGTTTAAATTGATATCACATTTATTTATATTTTTCATAATGACCAATTAGTGGTTATTGTAGCTCATTTGCATATTTACATCAATACAATTAGTAATTCCATATATTCATTCATAACAGCGTAATCACATGTGAATTACACTTAAATAGTGTGCCACTTAATTGTAACAATAAAATGCAATGATTTCCCCATGCCACATACTGTATATTGATTGATTCATTGAAAAAAAACATGCTTATTTGCTATATGGGAAATGCAATAGGCCAGTTAATGTTTTATATAAAAAATAAAATGTAGTAACATTCTAGGGATTAAGTAAATTCATCTGTGCATGAGATAATCTGTTTATTTCTATAAAATCAGTCCGGTATTCTATGAGATAATACTGAAAAAGGAAACAACTAGGTTGGTGCTGTCTTTTTTTATGGCGTTACACCCGCCATATTAGAAGTACAAACATGGAGGCATCAGGAAAAAAATAAAACAGTTGAGGCAAGCCCCTTATCGCCCATTTCCCTGTGTTCCCACTGAAACAGTGTAACCCACCTCTTATGTTTTACACAATGCAAAGGTGATTGGCCTGTAATTCCTACAAAATATGGATTTATAAGAGGCAAGTGTTATTTTGGGTTGGGGTTGCCTGAACGCTTAGTGAATACAAGAAGGGTGTGTGTCTGGGGGGGGGGGGGGGGGTTAGAATGAAGCCAGAGAGAAAATTAGGGCATTTAGAGGATCTTTTTAAAGATGGATGGATGGATGGACAGATGGAGGGAGGGGTGGGGGTAAAATGAAAAGTGGACACATGCATGTAAACTGAGGGGAGAGAGGGCAATGCATCAACCAAAGATGACAGGAAAACCATTTTGTGGCAATGCTGAAGGGCTGAATGAGGCCGTCGTTGTTTGCCACAGAGAATACAGTAAGGCAGTGAGGGACGTGTACAAATGCATTTTAACACAACTGAGGCGTGCCTGGTTCTAGAGAGAGCACCTGTTTGTTCCATAGTATGATGTCCATTTCAAATATCAATCCATAATGTTCTACAATATACCCTTGTGTGAGCTGAGAGCACTATCTCTATCTTAGCTTTTAAACGGCTTCACATAGTGTGTTTTGACCATGCAGGCTACAGTGTTGTAAAATGGCTGCTCCTGAAGTGTTCAGCATGGAAACTTAGAATGAAAACACCACTGTGGATTATGATGCATGCAGCGTCTATGGTTGATGTTGATACGCTGTGTTTTATTGACAGACGCACTTTATGCAGGGGTCACTTTGTCAATCTTTGAAGTTATTAAAATTATTGTTTTGTGGGCAGGAATTGCATACAATAATATTATGCAATATTATTTCCCTTTTTTATGCTTGTTTCTTTCAAAAACATGATTTAAAAAAAGCTATAGATCATAGATACGGCTGATAGATGACAAGATGGAAAAGGTCTTATACAGCAGTTTTGCTTATGATATCCGTCTACTTTGCATATTGCTCTATTTCATCCTGATCTGTATTTTTTGAAGGTCCAAGCAGCGTCCACATCACCAGCACTATCCTCTGTTCGAATAGTACAATGTGTAGCCTAGTTGGGGGGGGTATGGGTTGGAGAGAGAGAGAGATATATATATATTGGATTCCAGAAATAAAGGCTTTTAGGGTTCTGTTCTAGCAGCACATGCTCCTGGGGTGGTCTTTTGGTATTTGGTATTTTATTAGGATCGCCAGTAGCTGTTGCAAAAGCAGCAGCTACTCTTCTACTGTCTCTATGGAAACATGGCTAATGAGTGTTGGCGCAGTGTGGACTGGGTCTGAGCAAGTCTGCACTCTGTGCAGGTGACCCCGGAAGATCTTCCCCACGAATTAGACCTGTCACTCCTGCAGCCCCATGATATTGTTGTAGATAGAGAGAGGAGATGTGAAGGTTATTATTGCATATTTTAAAGATGTTATTCTGGTGGTGAGTTGTCCATCGTTCTGATGACAGTGATACATTATTCCCAGGTTTGTGTTATTTTTTCAGGACTGACTACCCCAATCAGTGATAGTTAGGTCATGTCTATTGGTTTGCTTTAGATCTTGTATTAGATTGTGTATTTATAGTATTTGATTTATGCAAAGATATGGAGCAATTTATTTACAAGTTGTTAAATAATGTTTTCTGTTTTTAGCAACAGCCTGACATTTGAAAATATAAATCTCCAGAATGTATAGGGCTCTTTGTGTTGCATATACTATATGCTGCTTTCCGTTTTCAAGACCGAGGTGAAAACTCATTTTGTCTGTGGATACAATTTGCAATCATAAACAATACGCAGTTGCAACAAATAAAAAGCATTGTAGAGTGGATTTCAATGACACTTGTGGTTTTCTAGTGCTCTTGCATCAGTATCTCTATTAAAACTCAAATGTAATAGGAACATCAATGGACTGGGGAAATGGCATAATGTTGTTTTTGCTCAGCAATGCCAGGGGGCAAATCGGACACACGCTCAATTGGACACTAATAATCAGTGCAAATATACAACAATGCTCCTCAATTGGCACTCAGTATCTCTCGCTCTCTCTCTCTCTCTCTCTCTCTCTCTCTCTCTCTCTCTCTCTCTCTCTCTCTCTCTCTCTCTCTCTCTCTCTCTCTCTCTCTCTCTCTCTCTCTCTCTCTCTCTCTCTCTCTCTCTCTCTCTCTCTCTCTCTCTCTGTGTGTGTTTCCTCTTATTTAAACACATACAGTAGTAAGAGTTCCAATGTGGAAAATACCTTCATCTGTGCTTGCCTGTAGGAGGACTCCTGCTTTTGAAGATTAAAGCCATCCTAGGCCTGGCATCTGAATAGCTGTCAGTATCAGTTAGACAGCTCGTTTTGAACAGGAATAGCCTAGGGAACCAGGCTACAGGATTAACCTTGATAAAGCTGTCATGACCACAGAGATTTTAATCAACCCATCTGGGAGATCTACAGAGAGAGAAACCCAGGATTGGGATGATCATAGCAGACATATTGACTTAGTAATTGGGTGCTGTGTTTTTGTCATTGCAATCAGGGACAAAAGAGTGGAAGAAAAGGACAATTGTACTTTGAGTGTAAATGTGTGTGCGAATGATGGATGTCGTTTATCACAAACAGCAGGAATATCTACACACCAAAGATCAGTGTGTACACTTTATATACAAAAGTATGTGGACACCCCTTCAAATTAGTGGATTTGGCTAGTTCAACCACACCTGTTGCTGACAGGTGTATAAAATCGAGCATACAGACATTCAATCACCATAGACAAACATTGGCAGTAGAATGGCCTTACTGAAGAGCTCAGTGACTTTCAACGTGGCACCGTCATAGGATGCCACCTTTCCAACAAGTCAGTTCGTCAAATTTATGCCCTGCCAGAGCTTCCCCGGTCAACTGTAAGTGCTGTTATTGTGAAGTGGAAACGTCTAGGACCAATAACAGCTCAGCCACGAAATGCTAGGCCACACAAGCTCACAGAACGGGACCGCCGAGTACTGAAGCGCGTGGTGCGTAAAAATCGTCTGTCCTCGGTTGCAACAGTGCCTCTGGAACAACATCAGAACAAGAACTGTTCGTCAAGAGCTTCATGACCGAGCAGCCGCACACAAGCCTAAGATCACCATGTGCAATGCCAAGTGTCGGCTGGAGTGGTGTAAAGCTCGCCACCATTGGACTCTGGAACAGTGGAAACACGTTCTCTGGAGTGATGATTCACGCTTTACCATCTGTCAGTCCAATGGTCAAATCTGGGTTTGGCGGATGCCAGGAGAACGCTAGCTGCCCCAATGCACAGTGCCAACTGTAAATAATGGTCTGGGGCTGTTTTTCATGGTTTGGGCTAGGCCCCTTAGTTCCAGTGAAGGGAAATCTTAACGCTACAGCATACAATGACATTCTAGACGATTCTGTGCATCCAACTTTGTTGCAACAGTTTGGGGAAGCCCCTTTCCTGTTTCAGCATGACAATGCCCCTGTGCACAAAGCGAGGTCCATACAGAAATGGTTTGTCGAGATCGGTGTGGAAGAACTTGACTGGCCTACACAGAGCCCTGACCTCAACCCCATCGAACACCTTTGGGATGAATTGGAATGCCGACTGCGAGACAGGCCTAATCGCCCAACAACAGTGCCCGACCTCACTAATGCTCTTGTGGCTTAATGGAAGCAAGTCCCCGCAACAATGTTCCAACATCTAGTGGAAAGCCTTCACAGAAGAGTTGAGGTTGTTATACTAACTTTAAGCATCAGTTGTCAGAGCACCTTACCGATCACTGCACATGTACACAGCCCATCTGAAATTAGCCCACCCAACTACCTCATCCCTATATTGTTATTTATTTTGCTCTTTTGCACCCCAGTATCTCTATTTGCACATAATCTCTTGCACATCTAGCATTCCAGTGTTAATACTAATTGTAATTATTTTGCACTATAGCCTATTTATTGCCTTACCTCCATAACTTGCTACATTTGCACACACTGTATATATATTTTCTGTTGTATTTTATGACCTTATGTTTTTTTTACCCCATATGTAACTCTGTGTTGTTGTTTTTATCGCACTGCTTTGCTTTATCTTGGCCAGGTCGCAGTTGTAAATGAGAACTTGTTCTCAACTGGCTTACCTGGTTAAATAAAGGTGAAATAAATAAATAAAATAAAAATAGCAGCAAAGGGGGGACCGACTCCATATTAATGCCCATGATTTTGGAATGAGATGTTCAACGAGCAGGTGTCCACATACTTTTTGTCATGTAGTGTAGGTAACTGTGTCATTGTGAAGGAAAAGTCTATCTTCACTTCAGATCTGAAAGTGTGAGGAGAGAAAACCGACTATGAGTATTCAGAGAGATCCCCATTGTGTTGAATCCCCCTGTACTAAATACGGAATCCTTAACAAAAAATCATTGTTTCAAATATCAAAGATCAACAAACCTGCACTCCAAACCTGATATCTGCAACTCATAGATTTGGTTTGGGATCTTTTCTCTTTACCTAATATTAATCATTTCACCTTATGAAAGACAGTGAACACTCTGTAAATAAACCGCCCTTATCCCATTATTGTTGTTATTACCAGTAAAAACATTAGACAACATTGTTTGGAGGTCGTGTTTAGGCCAGTGGGAAACTGGATCTGTGTAGGCTGGTGGTATCCTTTGGTATGTATCTGTCAGTTCACATAGAAGCAAACCTGTATCACAGAGCCACAGCAACACACATAAAACATGCACACACACACACACACACACACACACAACACACACACACACACACACACACACACACACACACACACACTATTTTCAAAGTGTGGTGTCCTACAACAACAAAACATTTTTTCTAAAAATTAGATAGTTAAATACCAGCACTGTAAAACAAAGCCTCCCAAAATACATCCTTCCCATAAAAATCTGCATTTGGCAAGTATTTGCAATATCTAAAACACTGTGCAAGATGGATGTAATGTAATATCCTAACATATCCCTGAGCTTGGAGTTAGTTGGCTGTTACATGCAGAACAGACTGAACCATATGGTAATGGATGCACATTGAAATGTTAACTGTTTCATTTAACCCAGGCCAGAATGCTTAAAGAGATGATGTGTGCAACTAAGCAGAGAGAGAGAGAGAGTGTGAGAGAGAGAGAGAGAGAGAGAGAGAGAGAGAGAGAGAGAGAGAGAGAGAGAGAGAGAGAGCAAGAGAGCGAGAGAGAGTCAGCATGTGTTACACACTGTAAGGAAGTAAACTACTACACAAGGGAAAGTTCCCACATGCACATTCAGGTTCTTGCTGGTAAGTGGTGTTTTATATCAGTGAATGAATAAAACAACAAGAACAGTAGTTAGTAAATAGCCTATATAATTTGTTTTCCACTTAGCTGGCAAGCTAATGTTTCCATGTTAAAGTGGGATAGTAGGCTAATGCTCTAACCCTTCAGGATGGCAGGAGCTGATCTAAATGTGGCACAGCTATCCTACAATTGGGGATGCTGTGGACCAAAGGCCCTAATTTATGCACAAGACAAGTATCCTGGTTTTTTTCTTACATTTGACTGTTGTACTGTACAGTGTCTAAGAACTACCAGTTTGTCAATTTTGTATGAGACTTTACGTAGCGAAAGCAAATGCTGTCTTCGTTCAGCATCATAGGCCCTCTTTTACCTTTAAGATACAGCATACCCCTTCAGCTACAATATCACTATAGATCGAGGCCTGAAAGGTACATATTTTAGGATGAGTTGAGTACACAGGATGAGCAGTTTAGGATATGTTATGTACTATGTCAGATCAAAGAGGGACAGGTGCTTAAGCTAACACACACACATAGCTTACAGTATACTGTAGACTTGGCATTGGACATTTAATACATACATCCAACCTGAGCAGCTCCAGGATAAGTTGAAATATAAGGTTTCCTGCTAAAGTCATGGTTTGTGCTCACATGCTCACTCTTGCCCTCTTTGAAATCACCATGGCACTTTACTATAGACTTATCTACTATTTTGAACAAGCATTAGAACAACAGTGCCAACAGTTCTTCCTGAGATAAGGGCTGTGCTCAGGTTGCCAGATCTGGAGACAGGAAATGTCAGTGGCAGAGATTCCTGGGGTCACCAGATCAGGGGAAGAGGTTCCTGCCTGGTGTGTTTCTGTATGTAATGTGGTGCACATACACTGCAGAGCTATTTTTGGGAGGCCATTTCTAAAGGCTGTCACATGGGTAATGGAAGAAGTGGCAAATGACCTCTACAGAAAGACTCAGCCTTCGGGGTTCACACACACACACACACACACACACACACACACACACACACACACACACACACACACACACACACACACACACACACACACACACACACACACACACACACACACACACACACACACACACACACACACACACACACACACCAGGTCAGGCTCCTTTATAACACATGGGACAAGTACCCTGCCATGAAGAAAAGTCTAAAGGTATTGATCTCCTGAGATGATGTGGGATGCAGGTGAGGTGGCTTACGCATCAACACAGAACACACTCTCTTCTTTTTCTCTAGGGGAATGACATTATAGTTGATAACATTAATACTATATATTGCAATGCAATGCAGCCCATTAAAGAGCAACTGCCCCTAAAAAACAACTTCTCATTTAGAAAACAGCCTATGTGGCATCGATATGAGTCCCCCAAAAATATTGTACTGTCATAATTGACTACAAAGTGTAAATAGGATAATTTTGGCCATAAAGTCAGTCTCGTTCAAAACAGAGTTTTGTGAGACTTGTGGTTGTGACTGCATCACAACGTAAATAAAGGTTGGGTTTGTTTCAATTCTGCCCACATGCCCACAGCTGTCAGCACACATGTAATCATCAATTCGGAGTGCAGCTGCACCCGACCGATCGTAATGCCTGTGGTAAATTTGGGTTGACTTTGGATATCCCTATGGGGCTAGTTAGGGACCATCGGTAAATTACAAAATGTACAGTGCCTTCAGAAAGTATTCACACCCCTTGTTACAGCCTGAATTTAAAATGGATTGAATTTAGATTTTTTTGTCACTGGCCTACACACAATACCCCATAATGTCAAAGTGGAATTATGTTTTTCGAAAATTCTACTAATTAATAAAAGATAAAAAGCTATCACAGAATAAATTGCATGGACTCTATGTGAAATAATAGTGTTTAACATGATAATGAATACCTCATCTCTTTACCCCACACATACAATTATCTGTAAGGTCCCTCAGTCGAGCAGTGAATTTCAAACACAGATTCAACCACAAAGACCAGGGAGGTTTTCCAATGCTTTACAAAGAAGGGCACCTATTGGTAGATGGGTAAAAAAAAAGCAGACATTGAAAATCCCTTTGAGCTTGGTGAAGTTATTAATTACACTTTGGATGGTGTGTAAATACACCCAGTCACTACAAAGATACAGGCATCCTTCCTAACTCAGTTACCGGAGAGGAAGGAAACTGCTAATGGATTTCACCATTAGGCCAATAGTTACAGAGTTTAATGGCTATGATAGGAGAAAACTGAGGATGGATCAACAACATTGTAATTTTTCCACAATACTAACCTAATTGACAAAGTGAAAAAAAAAAAAAAAACATGCATCCTGTTTGCAACAAGGCACTAAAGTAATACTGCAAAAAATGTGGCAAAGCAATTAACTTTTTGTCCTGAATACAAAGTGTTATGTTTGGGACAAATCCAGTACAACACATTACTGAGTACCACTCTCCATATTTTGAAGCTTAGTGGTGGCTGCATCATGTTATGGGTATGCTTGTAATAATTAAGGACTGGGGAGTTTTTCAGGATAAAAAAGAAACGGAATGGAACTAAGCACAGGCAAAATCCTAGAGGAAAACCTGGTTCAGTCTGCTTTCCACCAGACACTGGGAGATAAATTCACCTTTCAGCAGTACAATAACCTAAAATACAAGGCCAAATCTACACTGGAATTGCTTACCAAGAAGACAATGAATGTTCCTGAGTGGCCGAGTTACAGTTTTCACTTAAATCGGCTTGAAATCTATGGCAAGACCTAGAAATGGTTGTCAAGCAATGATCAACAACCAATTTGACAGAGCTTAATGAATTTAGAAAATAATAATGGGCAAATGTTGCACAGTCCAGGTGTGGAAAGCTCTTAGAGACTTACCTAGGAAGACACACAGCTCTGATCACTGCCAAAGGTGATACTAACATGTAATAACTCAGGGGGTTGAATAATTAGTGTTTTTAATTAATTTTATTTTTTACAAATGTTCGAATATTTTGTCCGCTTTGACATTACAGAGTATTTTGTGACAAAAAAAATTACAATTAGATCAATTTTAATACTACTTTGTATAACACAACAAAATATGGAAAAAGTCCATGTTTAAATTAAATGTTACATGGGACAATATGTTCAAATTCCAAAAGCTGCAAATTTCAATGAGTTAAAAACCTCAAACCAGCTATTAATTGTAGAAATTCATATTCAAATATTGAAAGCATTTAATGTGAAAACTAAAAGGTGTGCAACATGAAAATATTGTCTAATTTACATTGTGTAATTTATTGACGACCACTATAGTCCCGGAGATAGGCTACACAAAGTCAAACCAATTTTGCCACGGTCTCACACCAGCCGGCTGAAGCTACTTGGTGAAAGAATTTGACTAACTCTTCCCACCTGCTAACAGACACACACGAGACACACCAATCCAACTCACATTTGAATTCAGTCATGGGCACTAGCATTTGTTAATGAACCAAATCTAAAACGAGGCCAAATCAGGAAGTTCAGTCGCCCTTTAAATACAATGTTATACATTGTATCCTATTGCACCAATATTGTGTAAAAAAGGTGTGTAGCCAATTTGGAAGATTTTGTCAAATGGTTGAATTGTCTTCTGTCCATAGAAATAATTCTGAAAAAATAGCTCTCTAAAACATTTGTAAATGACGGCAATTACATGACTTATATTGTTTTAAAAATGTTCCCTTATGAGTTTAACATATTAAATTAGCTAATTTAAAAATAGCCCAATTATAACAAAGCTACATACAAGGTCAGTGTGTTTTATTGCGTGTCAGTGTGTGTATTGATGCGTTTTTGTGTTATTAAGCCAGTGTCTTTGATTGTTAGCTGCTCGGCTGACTATTGGATGCGTTTGAGGCATATCTGACAAGCCCTGATTAGTATTCAAATATCGGCACAATTTCTATAGCCAGAAATGTGTAACATTTTCAAAGATTCTCTACAAATGTCTCATTAAAGTTTTGCTAGCCCCTGGTCCATTCTGTTTCAGTCTCTGCGCTATCAGGCCTTCCCCAGAAGTGATTATGCTAATTACTGTTTGATCAGATGATTAAATTATAATTCGATTAATCCTGTGCACTAAACGCTGTGAATACGTTTACATCCGCTTGGCTGCCTGGCTTTGCAGAGCTAACGTTCCCTGTCACTAGGAAAGCAAACGTGACGGAGGAAGGGAGGGATGACCAGAGAACGACTGAGACACACCATCCAGATAGAAAGAAAAGAGAAACAAATGTTATTTTTAGGAAATAAAATATGTGTCACTTTAGATTGTGTTTCTTTATAAAAGTTAACCCCAAAAACGTTTTGTCTTAATGTGTATCATAATTGTAGTGTTAGATAAATGTTAGTGTAGCCTATTTGTGCAGTGAGTAGAGTACAGTATAGCCTGAATGCAGGTTGGTATCCTAGTGATCATTGTCCTAGTGATTTTTCTGCCTGTCTTTATACAGTGGGGAGAATAAATATTCGATACACTGCCGATTTTGCAGGTTTTCCTAATTACAAAGCATGTAGAGGTCTGTAATTTTTTATCATAGGTACACTTCAACTGTGAGAGACGGAATCTAAAACAAAAATCCAGAAAATCACATTGTATGATTTTAAGTAACATTTGCATTTTATTGCATGACATAAGTATTTGATACATCAGAAAAGCAGAACTTAATATTTGGTACAGAAACCTTTGTTTGCAATTACAGAGATCATACGTTTCCTGTAGGTCTTGACCAGGTTTGCACACACTGCAGCAGGGATTTTGGCCCACTCCTCCATACAGACCTTCTCCAGATCCTTCAGGTTTCGGGGCTGTCGCTGGGCAATACGGACTTTCAGCTCCCTCCAAAGATGTTCTATTGGGTTCAGGTCTGGAGACTGGCTGGGCCACTCCAGGACCTTGAGATGCTTCTTACGGAGCCACACCTTAGTTGCCCTGGCTGTGTGTTTCGGGTCGTTGTCATGCTGGAAGACCCAGCCACGACCCATCTTCAACGCTCTTACTGAGGGAAGGAGGTTGTTGGCCAAGATCTCGCGATACATGGCCCCATCCATCCTCCCCTCAATATGGTGCAGTCGTCCTGTCCCCTTTGCAGAAAAGCATCCCCAAATAATGATGTTTCCACCTTTATGCTTCACGGTTGGGATGGTGTTCTTGGGGTTGTACTCATCCTTCTTCTTCCTCCAAACACGGCAAGTGGAGTTTAGACCAAAAAGCTCTATTTTTGTCTCATCAGACCACATGACGTTCTCCCATTCCTCCTCTGGATCATCCAGATGGTCATTGGCAAACTTCAGACGGGCCTGGACATGCGCTGGCTTGAGCAGTGGGACCTTGCGTGCGCTGCAGGATTTTAATCCATGACGGCATAGTGTGTTACTAATGGTTTTCTTTGAGACTTTGGTCCCAGCTCTCTTCAGGTAATTGACCAGGTCCTGCCGTGTAGTTCTGGGCTGATCCCTCACCTTCCTCATGATCATTGATGCCCCACGAGGTGAGATCTTGCATGGAGCCCCAGACCGAGGGTGATTGACCGTCATCTTGAACTTCTTCCATTTTCTAATAATTGCACCAACAGTTGTTGCCTTCTCACGAAGCTGCTTGCCTATTGTCCTGTAGCCCATCCCAGCCTTGTGCAGGTCTACAATTTTATCCCTGATGTCCTTACACAGCTCTCTGGTCTTGGCCATTGTGGAGAGGTTGGAGTCTGTTTGATTGAGTGTGTGGACAGGTGTCTTTTATACAGGTAACGAGTTCAAACAGGTGCAGTTAATACAGGTCATGAGTGGAGAACAGGAGGGCTTCTTAAAGAAAAACTAACAGGTCTGTGAGAGCCGGAATTCTTACTGGTTGGTAGGTGATCAAATACTTATGTCATGCAATAAAATGCAAATGAATTACTTAAAAATCATACAATGTGATTTTCTGGATGTTTGTTTTAGATTCCGTCTCTCACAGTTGAAGTGTACCTATGATAAAAATTACAGACCTCTACATGCTTTGTAAGTAGGAAAACCTGCAAAATCGGCAGTGTATCAAATACTTGTTCTCCCCACTGTATATACAGTATACATATATTTTTGTAACTCAGTCAGGGTCTCAACTTACTGTTGAGAGTTAGAATAATATAATACACAAGGTGCAATTTCGAAATTTGGTTGTGCATAAGCAGTCACTCAATTAGCGCATGTCAGCTAATTGTTTTTTAGATTGGTAAATTTGTCTCACGGCCAGCTACCTAAACTTGTAGTAAGCATACTCGAATACCGACCGTGGTGGGGCCCATTGATTATCAGTTATCATATTAAAAATGTAAAACATTTGCCTCCACCCTATGGAATTAGTTATAAAATTGCAAAATCTTCTCTCCGCCTCATGGCAAAATGTGTAGGGGGGTAATATAACTGACTGATGAGGACAGTGTCCTGTGTGTCCCCTAGTGTCCTCTACAGCCCTCCTGTTGGGGACAATTTTGGGTGTTCTCTGGGTTACACATACAAACACACACACACACACACACACACACAGGGAGAAAGCATGTTACCTGGCTCTGTCTCCCACTGTCCCACTGTGGTATTAGAGAGGACTCTACTGCAGTAGGCTTACCCAAGATGGAAAAGCCCTGCCTGTGAGGCAAGTGGAGAGGGTGGTGGATGAGGGGGTGAAAGAGAGAAGGAGGGAGGGAGGTATAGAGAGAGAGAGGGGGAGAGTGAAGGGCATGTTTTATGAAGCATCAGGGAATGGCTGTGAGCAGGAGGAAGGCAGTGATGTCTAGTCATCTGCCCCACAATCCCTTTTAACCCCAGGACTTTGATTTGCCCTATTCCTGTTTTAGCCTCTAGCTACTGTAGTTAGCCGTAACAGCTCTTTGTTTCTATGGATGCAGATTACCAATAATTTTAAGATGCAGCTGTTGTTTTTGTAATTTTAAAGTAAATGTTTCTGTCATATTAAATGTTTCTCTGTTTCTGTGGCTGACACCACATTTTATTACAACAATATAGAAAAAAAGATGGAGCTACTGTACCTAATGGCAAGTATACAGTACCACCAGCCATTTGTTTCATACAACCATACAGACATGGAAAGGGCATGTGTCATCCCGATACATTTAACCATTAATAGTCAATTAATGTTCAGATGTTTACTGTGTCAACTGCTTGCCCTTTTCCAAGCACGCAGCAGCTGAAGTCTTGGTGCTGCACGCCATTGCTGATGTTCTTAAAGCGGTATTTATACCCTACGGAGACGCAATATTCGGAGCGTAGGGCAGTGTTGCAATGTCATTTTCCGTCACAAATGGGGTGGCTCCTTGCACTATGCGCCAACATTCGAAGATCTTGGAATGCACCGTGGGGGGCAGTGTTGTGTACAGATGTCGGATCTTAATTTTAACCCTTTCGTCGCAGGAGGAAAACAATCCTGCAGCAGGATGATTTGAATATCTGAAGAAATATTTAGAATCTCCGCCAGAGGGCTGTGGAAGCGGTGTTTGGCTACAGCGCGTCTCGTGTGAATTCTTATGTGGATTAAAGTAAATTGACATATTTGTAGGGGGTAGATATACTTTTCGTTAGGGAAAATTATACATTTATTAAATCAATTGTTTTAGTATATATTGAAGGCAACTAGTAGGCAGAATAAATTATTATTTTTGGATCTGTGCCTGTGTGGTCTTGCGGTTACAGCCACTGACCCCAACACACTATATGCCAGAGTCGGCATGGGTTCGAATCTGGCCCGCTGCCTTTGATTCATGGATGAATGTTTATTTTTGACACATTAATTCCGCGTGTTTACAGGGTTAAAACAGAAACAAGCTTAAAGGTCAACAGTTATGGTTTGGGGAAGACTTATTTAAAACAATTATTTAAAACGACGCACCTAGGTATCATCAATATTCATAGTATTCTTAGTGCTTGCTACAGCATTGTGAACTGCCGTAGCACAGTGGTCTAAGTATCACGCTCCCAGCCTCATGAGTGCTGGGTGATCTAGTGACCAGCCTGAGCCTACCTTAGGCCCACAAGTTAATTGCATTTATTTAAATGTTTTCAAGAAGAAAAAAGAATAGTCTGATAATTTACACATCAAAGAAAAGTGTCTCAGCTCAATGAAATCGTCTTTGGATAGGCTCAAATGCATAAACATCTTGACAGCTTTACAAAATGATATATTAAAGCCACAAAATGCAGGCCTTCAATCCACACCAAAGACCATAACTACATTAAAAAAATTATACTTAGCCTAACTATAAAACGTGGGCGAGCATCCACACTGGAGGAAAGTTTATCGTTCTACAGTAGGCCTACATCTGTCAATCAACTGATGGCCCAAATCAGCTCATCAACTCAGCCAGGGAAACACAAACAGTAGGCTAGCCTATTATCGGTTTTCACACCTTCCATTTTGTGACAATGATTAGGCTAACGGGTAGCCTACAGAATGTAGCCTATTGGAATATAATCAAATAACAAGGGGCCTATTGCAACCATCGATGGCACTACATTATCGCCAGCTGATGTCTCGTTAAACAATCAATAGCGCTAAATTGACCTGCACAGCTGATCTCAATTGCAACCATTATTGGTCACCTCATTACCACTCCCTAAAATACTGACTGTATTTCTCTATTTTGAAAGTTATACACTATATATACAAAAGTATGTGGACACCTCTTCAAATTAGTGGGTTAGGCTATTTCAGCCGCACCCGTTGCTGACAGGTGTATAAAATCGAGCACACAGCCATGCAATCTCCATATACAAACATTGCCAGTAGAATGGCCTTACTGAAGAGCTCAGTGACTTTCAAAGTGGCACCATCATAGGATGCCACCTTTCCAACAAGTCAGTTTGTCAAATTTCTGCCCTGCTAGAGCTGCCCGGTCAACTGTAAGTGCTGTTATTGTGAAGTGGAAATGTCTAGGAGCAACAACGGCTCAGCCGCGAAGTGGTAGCCCACACAAGCTCACAGAATGGGTCCGCCGAGTGCTGAAGCGCGTAGTGAGTAAAAATCGTCTGTCCTCGGTTGTAACACTTTGTTAGACTTCAGTGTGGCTTTTGACATTATCGATCATAGTCTGTTGCTGGAAAAACGTATGTGTTATGGCTTTACACCCCTGCTATATTGTGGATAAAGAGTTACCTGTCTAACAGAACACAGAGGGTGTTCTTTAATGGAACCCTCTCCAACAAAATCCAGGTAGAATCAGGAATTCCCCAGGGCAGCTGTCTAGGCCCCTTACTTTTTTCAATCTTTACTAACGACATGCCACTGGCTTTGAGTAAAGCCAGTGTGTCTATATATGCGGATGACTCAACACTATACACGTCAGCTACAAAAGCGACTGAAATGACAGCAACACTTAACAAAGAGCTGCAGTTAGTTTCAGAATGGGTGGCAAGGAATACGTTAGTCCTAAATATTTCAAAAACTAAAAACATTGTATTTGGGACAAATCATTCACTAAACCCTAAAGCTCAACTAAATCTTGTAATGAATAATGTGGAAATTGAGCAAGTTGAGGAGACTAAACTGCTTGGAGTAACCCTGGATTGTAAACTGTCATGGTCAAAACATATTGATACAACAGTAGCTAGGATGGGGAGAAGTCTGTCTATAATAAAGCGCTGCTCTGCATTCTTAACAGCACTATGAAGGCAGGTCTTATAGGCCCTAGTTTTGTCGCATCTAGACTACTGTTCAGTCGTGTGGTCAGGTGCCACAAAGAGGGACTTAGTAATATTGCAATTGGCACAGAACAGGGCAGCACGGCTGGCCTTTGGATGTACACAGAGAGCTAACATTAATAATATGCATGTCAATCTCTCCTGGCTCAAAGTAAAGGAGAGATTGACTTCATCACTACTTGTATTTGTGAGAGGTATTGACATGTTGAATGCACAGAGCTGTCTGTTTGAACTACTGGCACACAGCTCGGACACCCCATGCATACCCCACAAGACATGCCACCAGAGGTCTCTTCACAGTTCCCAAGTCCAGAACAGACTATGGGAGGCGCACAGTACTACATAGAGCCATGACTACATGGAACTCTATTCTACATAAAGTAACTCATGCCAGCAGTAAAATTAGCCTTAAAAAACAGATATAAATACACCTTATGGAACAGCGGGGACTGTGAAGCAACACAAACATAGACACATGCATACAAAAACATGATAACATACAAACTATACACACATGTACACATGGATTTTGTGTTATAGATATGTGGTAGTAGAGTAGAGGCCTGAGGGCACACACTTAATATGTTGTGAAATCTGTTATGAATGTATTGTAAAGTTTTTTAAATGTATAACTGCCTTAATTTTGCTGGACCCCAGGAAGAGTAGCTGCTGCTTTGGCAGCAGCTAATGGGGATCCATAATAAATACAAATGCAAAATGCAAATACACTATCGAGTTCTAAACTGCTCTGGAAGCAACGTCAGCACAATAACTGTAAGTGCTGTTATTGTGAAGTGGAAACGTCTAAGACCAACAACAGCTCAGCCACGAAATGCTAAGCCACACAAGCTCACAGAACGGGACCGCTGAGTACTGAAACGTGTAGTGCATAAAAATCGTCTGTCCTCGGTTGCAACACTGCCTCTGGAACAACATCGGAACAAGAACTGTTCGTCAAGAGCTTCATGAAATGGGTTTCCATGGCCGAGCAGCCGCACACAAGCCTAAGATCACCATGTGCAATGCCAAGTGTCGGCTGGAGTGGTGTAAAGCTCGCCACCATTGGACTCTGGAACAGTGGAAACACGTTCTCTGGAGTGATGATTCACGCTTTACCATCTGGCAGTCCAACGGACAAATCTGGGTTTGGCGGATGCCAGGAGAACGCTAGTTGCCCCAATGCACAGTGCCAACTGTAAAGTTTGGTGGAGGAGGAATAATGGTCTGGGGCTGTTTTTCATGGTTTGGGCTAGGCCCCTTAGTTCCAGTGAAGGGAAATCTTAATGCTACAGCATACAATGACATTCTAGACGATTATGTGCATCCAACTTTGTGGCAACAGTTTGGGGAAGGCCCTTTTCTGTTTCAGCATAACAATGCCCCCGTGCACAAAGCGAGGTCCATACAGAAATGGTGTGGTGGAAGAACTTGACTGGCCTGCACAGACCCCTGACCTCAACCCCATCAAACACCTTTGGAATGAGTTATAATGCCGACTGCGAGCCAGGCCTAATCACCCAAATTCAGTGCCCTACCTCACTAATGCTCTTGTGGCTGAATGGAAGCAAGTCCCCACAGCAATGTTCTAACATCTAGTGAAAAGCATTCATAGAAGAGAGGAGGCTGTTATAGTAGCAAAGGCAGCACCAACTCCATATGAATGCCTATGATTCTTGAATGAGATGTTCATCCACATACTTTTGGCCATGTAGTGTGTACTTTAGTATCAAAAGTAAATGTAATTGCTAAAATATACTTAAGTGTCGAAAGTATAAATAATTTCACATTCTTTATATTAAGCAAATCAGACGGCACAATTGTTTGGTTTTTTAAATTTACGGATAACCAGGGGCACACTCCAACACTCAGATATAATTTACAAACTAAGCATTTGCGTTTAGTGAGTCCAGATCAGAGGCAGTAGGGATGACCAGGGATGTTCTCTCGATAAGTGCGTGAATTGGACCATTCCTGTTCTGCTAAGCATTTGGAATGTAACGAGTACTTTCGGGTTTCAGGGAAAATGTATGGAGTAAAAAGTACATTATTTTCTTTAGGAATGTAGTGGACTAAAAGTAAAAATATAAATATTAAAGTAAAGTACAGATACCCCCAAAAACTACTTAAGTAGTACTGTAAAGTATTTTTACTTCAGTACTTCACACCACTGGTCATTCCAAATGTTGTCAGATGAAGCATTATAAAGGGATTATATAGGAAGCATTATAAAGGTTTCGTCATATGAGTTTGTGTGTGTGCACGTTCAGCTTTATAGTGGCAGTAGAGGGAGCTCGTTTAGCCATTAGTAAACAGAGTTCCTCTGTTTCCTCATCATGCTAGCTCTCCCCCACTCTCTCTCTCCTCTCTCTCTCCTCCCTCTTCCTCTCTTTCCCCTTGCTCTCTCCTCTCTCTCTCTCGCTCGCTCTCTCTTTCTCTCTCTCACTCACTTTTCTCTCCTCTCTCTCTGTCCCTCTCTCTCCTCTCTGTGATTCAGACATCAGTGTCTCAGTGCTGTAAATTATTAAGATCTCCCAGGCATACCCTCAGGATCTCCTCCCTCCTCACTCCTGTTCCCCGCTCATGTAAATGAGCATTCAGATGCATCAACTAACCCACTTGAATAAAAAAAGAGAAAGTGTGAGAATGACCCTCATCTCATTGCGCGTCCTCACGAGGATCCACATCAGAGGAGGATATCATTGGTTTTACATAGTGCGGAGCACAGTGCCACTAAGCATGCTTCTCAGTATTATTCATGAGAGCAAATTGGGAGCCAGGGAGTTAGTCTGCAGCAGCAGCGGGCAGGCGAAGGCCTTTTCGTTCCTGGGCTGTAGCAACGCGCCTCTTACCGTGTAAGCCCTGGGGGCAGGAGAGGGAAGGGGGTGTGGGAGTGTGCTTTCTTACTGTCACAGGCCCCCATCCTATCCTACCCCTCCCACACACCCCTATTCCACCCCTCCCATACCCTCCGTACCCACCTCACCCCCTCCTATCTCTCCTCTTCCAAGGCGCTCTGCCTTAATTACCTGCAGCTCCAGTCCTGAGCCCTGACGTGGCCTGTCAGTGTACCACAGTCACTGTCTGCCACTGGGGAAGGCAGCCCAGCCCAGCACCGGACCAGACCACACCACAGACACAGACAGAGCCTTGCCCTGCTCTGTCCTCACCAAGCATGGCCATGCTGTTATGGCTAACAGCCAACCAGCAATACTACAGCCACTAGCACTCAGACAGCCTATTCTTAGGAATGGACTGGATGACATAATATGGCCAGTTGCTAGATAACTGTCTGAAGGTCAAGGGATGGTGAGATACTGTACCATTGTTGCACACACTTGTGAATATGGAGGACAATATTAAGAATTCGGTAGGCTGAATTTAGGAGCATTTAGTAGCTTGGCTGTCATCTGTTGTTGAGTGGGTGTTGTTTGGTGGAGGTAAACACATGCACAGAGCTGTAAGCACGGTCAGTTATGATCCTACATTTACTTAAATAAATCGCCTGGGTGGTTTTGAAAGCAGCAGTCGGTGATGGGCAGTTACACACTGTCACTGGACACATTTCACTGGGGCTGATTGAGCAGCCATTGATTTTCACATGAGAGACAGAGAGAGTTTTAAGTGTTCAGTACTAAGAAAAGCTCCTCCCCTAGTCAGCATGAGGAGCTGGTAGATTCCACATAAATGTTTCACATTAATATCTCTATTGTTGATTAGAGCAAGAAAATATTGATTGTAGATGGACACCACCAAATATGTTAATTCAGCGGCGCGCACACACACACACACGCGCACACACACACACACATTCACCTTGACCGGAGGAGTGTGTGATGGTGTGTAACAGACAGGAAGCCCCCAGAGCCAGACCTGAGCGGATAGGACAGGGAGGGAGCATTAGAGTCACCAGCAATCCAGAATCAGAGCCTTCACTATGGGCCTTCTCCAACAGGGAGTAACACTACAGTGCCATACATTATTTCACACCAAGAGAAGGCCCTCTTCCAAACCCAACAGCCAAACCAGCCAAACCCTTTGCTGATAGAGGGAAATAAAAAAGCCCCATTCATTATAGATGTGTTGGATTCATTATTGAACAGTATCACTTTTTTGTTCTTTGTGGTTTGGCTCATGGAAAAATGATGTCGATTAAAGGTGCAGGTCGCTGAGTGTGTTGGGTTTTTTAGAGAGGTTGTCTGTGAGGATGACTGACAGGTCAGTGGATGGTGTGTGTGTGACTTTTGGTTGTGTGTGTGTGTGTGCCTGTGCGTGTGTGTGTATGTGCGTGCATGTGAGAGAGAGAGAGAGAGAGAGAGAGAGGTAGAGGCCTTAAGCTTTGATGCAGGAGGCTGATGAAGAGAAGGTTAGTAGAGATTTGAGTTGTTCTGAATGTGAGTGCATGCGTGTGTCCTGATGCATCCCCAGGTGACCCTGCCCTAGTAGACACAGTAAGGTTAGGGAGATAGTGTGTGTGTTCAGTGGTTGTGTTGACCAAGAAGCTTTACAGTATTAAAGTGTTTTTCCTCCTCATGTCAAACCTGGCTTTCCCTGGCTATTGCATTGACTCATTTACGTCTAGAACCGGAACCAATGAAAATGTATATAAAGATAGGATTTTTCACATCTTTAGGATTAGAGAACCCGGCAACCTATTTAGTTGTGGAGTTGGAGAATCAGGTGCAAAAATAGGTGTTATTTCAGGGATTCTTGAAAGACGGGACAATTTTTTCACACATATTTTTCTTAATATTAACAACATTTGAAATATATATTTTAATAGACCAAAGTGTCAGCTATCACACCACGTAAAGGAACAACCTAATTCTTAAATGTTTTCATAAAATTAAACTAACTGGATTTATGTCAACTCCGTCAGACACTATAAAAGGCATTTGATTTTTTACATTTATTGTCCAACAAGTGTTTGAAGGCCTTGTTTACATTAGATTATTCAAATATGTAATATAAATCTCCAAATCTCTTTTTGTTTTATTTTATAGCGCTATATAATGCTCCAGGGCAAATTTTGTTAGCATTTTGGCATATTTTTCTGGATTCAGAGCATAAAACCAAATGTATAAAGCAAACATTATCCCTTAGATCTAGCACAGCAGATACATCAAAAGTGTAAGCATATGTTGCAGAACAGTGATTCCAGTCTTCTTTCAAAATATTGACAAAGAAAATAAATCTTAACCATCGTGTTAGCCAACAGTGACGGAGCTGACAAGCCACTGACCGAGTTGACAACAAATACTCTAAAAATAAATGTTCAATAGAAACAATGTAAAATATAGGAAATGTGATTAATTGTTCAGCAGTCTTATGGCTTGGGGGTAGAAGCTGTTAAGGAGCCTTTTGTACCTAGACTTGGCGCTCCGGTACCGCTTGCCATGCGGTAGCAGAGAGAACAGTCGATGACTTGGGTGACTGGAGTCTTTCACAATTTTTTGGAACCTTCCTCTGACACCGCCTAGTACAGTGGGGAAAAAAAGTATTTAGTCAGCCACCAATTGTGCAAGTTCTCCCACTTAAAAAGATGAGAGAGGCCTGTAATTTTCATCATAGGTACACGTCAACTATGACAGACAAAATGAGAAAAAAAATCCAGAAAATCACATTGTAGGATTTTTAAGGAATTTATTTGCAAATTATGGTGGAAAATAAGTATTTGGTCAATAACAAAAGTTTCTCAATACTTTGTTATATACCCTTTGTTGGCAATGACACAGGTCAAACGTTTTCTGTAAGTCTTCACAAGGTTTTCACACACTGTTGCTGGTATTTTGGCCCATTCCTCCATGCAGATCTCCTCTAGAGCAGTGATGTTTTGGGGCTGTCGCTGGGCAACACAGACTTTCAACTCCCTCCAAAGATTTTCTATGGGGTTGAGATCTGGAGACTGGCTAGGCCACTCCAGGACCTTGAAATGCTTCTTACGAAGCCACTCCTTCGTTGCCCGGGCAGTGTGTTGGGGATCATTGTCATGCTGAAAGACCCAGCCACGTTTCATCTTCAATGCCCTTGCTGATGGAAGGAGGTTTTCACTCAAAATCTCACGATACATGGCCCCATTCATTCTTTCCTTTACACGGATCAGTCGTCCCTGGTCCCTTTGCAGAAAAACAGCCCCAAAGCATGATGTTTCCACCCCCATGCTTCACAGTAGGTATGGTGTTCTTTGGATGCAACTCAGCATTCTCTGTCCTCCAAACACGACGAGTTGAATTTTTACCAAAAAGTTCTATTTTGGTTTCATCTGACCATATGACATTCTCCCAATCCTCTTCTGGATCATCCAAATGCACTCTAGCAAACTTCAGACGGGCCTGGACATGTACTGGCTTAAGCAGGGGGACACGTCTGGCACTGCAGGATTTGTGTCCCTGGCGGCGTAGTGTGTTACTGATGGTAGGCTTTGTTACTTTGGTCCCAGCTCTCTGCAGGTCATTCACTAGGTCCCCCCGTGTGGTTCTGGGATTTTTGCTCACCGTTCTTGTGATCATTTTGACCCCACGGGGTGAGATCTTGCGTGGAGCCCCAGATCGAGGGAGATTATCAGTGGTCTTGTATGTCTTCCATTTCCTAATAATTGCTCCCACAGTTGATTTCTTCAAACCAAGCTGCTTACCTATTGCAGATTCAGTCTTCCCAGCCTGGTGCAGGTCTACAATTTTGTTTCTGGTGTCCTTTGACAGCTCTTTGGTCTTGGCCATAGTGGAGTTTGGATTGTGACTGTTTGAGATTGTGGACAGGTGTCTTTTATACTGATAACAAGTTCAAACAGGTGCCATTAATACAGGTAACGAGTGGAGGACAGAGGAGCCTCTTAAAGAAGAAGTTACAGGTCTGTGAGAGCCAGAAATCTAGCTTGTTTGTAGGTGACCAAATACTTATTTTCCACTATAATTTTCAAATAAATTCATTAAATATCCTACAATGTGATTTTCTGGATTTCTTTTTCTCAATTTGTCTGTCATAGTTGACGTGTACCTATGATGAAAATTACAGGCCTCTCTCATCTTTTTAAGTGGGAGAACTTGCACAATTGGTGGCTGACTAAATACTTTTTCCCCCCACTGTATATAGGTCCAGTATGGCAGGAAGCTTGGCCCCAGTGATGTACTGGGCCCTATGCACTACCCTATGTAGCGCCATATGGTCGGATGCCAACCAGTTGCCATACCAGGCAGTGATGCAACCGGTCAGGATGCTCTCGATGGTGCAGCTGTATAACTTTTTGATGATCTGGGGACCCATGCCAAATCTTTTCAGTCTCCTGAGAGGGAAAAGGTGTTGTCGTGCCCTCTTCTCGACTGTCTTGGTGTGTTTGGACCATGATAGTTAGTTGGTGATGTGGACACCAAGGAACTTGAAACTCTCGACCCGCTCCACTACAGCCCTGTCGATATGAATGCGGGCGTGTTCGGCCCTCCTTTTCCTGTAGTCCACGATCATCTCCTTTGTCTTGCTCATGTTGAGGGAGAGGTTGTTGTCCTGGCACCACACTGCCAGGTTACTGACCTCCTCCCTATAGGCTGTCATTGTCGGTGATCAGGCCTACCATTGTTGTGTCGTCAGCAAATGTTATGATGGTGTTGGAGTCGTGCTTGGCCACGCAGTTGTGGGTGAACAGGGAGTACAGAAAGGGACTATGCACACACCCCTGAGGGGCCCCCGTGTTGAGGATCAGCGTGGCAGATGTGTTGTTGCCTACCCTTACCACCTGGGGGCGGCCCGTCAGGAAGTCCAGGATCCGGTTGCAGAGGGAGGTGTTTAGTCCCAGGGTCCTTAGCTTAGTGATGAGCTTTGTGGGCACTATGGTGTTGAACGCTGGGCTGTAGTCAATGAACAGCATTCTCACATAGGTGTTTCTTTTGTCCAGGTGGGAAAGGGCAGTGTGGAGTGCGATTGAGATTGCATCATCTGTGGATCTGTTGGGGCGGTGTGCGAATTGGAGTGGGTCTAGGGTTTCCGGGATGATGGTGTTGATGTGAACTATGACCAGCCTTTCAAAGCACTTAATGGCTACCGACGTGAGTGCTATGGGGTGGTAGTCATTTAGGCAGGTTACCTTCTCTTTCTTGTGTACAGGGACTATGGTGGTCTGCTTGAAACATGTAGGTATTAGAGACTCAGTCAGGGAGAGGTTGAAAATGTCAGTGAAGACACTTGTCAGTTGGTCCTTGCATGCTCTGAGTACACGTCCTTGTAATCTGTCTGGCCCCGCGGCCTTGTGAATGTTGACCAGTTTAAAGGTCTTGCTCACATCGGCTACGGAGAGCGTGATCACACAGTCGTCTGGAACAGCTGGTGCTCTCATGCATGCTTCAGTGTTGCTTGCCTCAAATCAAGCATTAAAGGCATTTTGCTCGTCTGGTAGGCTCGCGTCACTGGGCAGCTCCCGGCTGGGTTTCCCTTTGTAGTCCGTAATAGTTTTGCAAGCCCTGCCACATCCGACAAGCGTCAGAGCCGGTGTAGTACGATTAAATCTTAGTCCTGTATTGACGCTTTGCCTGTTTGATGGTTCGTCTGAGGGCATAGCGGGATTTCTTATAAGCGTCCGGATTAGTGTCTCGCTCCTTGAAAGCGGCAGCTCTAGCCTTTAGCTCGGTGCAGATGTTGCCTGTAATCCATGGCTTCTGGTTGGGATATGTACGTACGGTCACTGTGGGGACGATGTTGTCGATGCACTTATTGATGAAGCCGGTGACTGAGGTGGTATACTCCTCAATGCCATTGGATGAAATCCCAGAACATATTCCAGTCTGTGCTAGCAACACAGTCCTGTAGCGTAGCATCAGCGTCAATTGACCACTTCCGTATTGAGCGAGTCACTGGTACTTCCTGCTTTAGTTTTTGCTTATAAGCAGGAATCAGGAGGATAGAATTATGGTCAGATTTGCCAAATGGAGGGCGAGGGATTGCTTTGTATGCGTCTCTGTGTGTAGAGTAAAGGTGGTCTAGAGTTTTTTTTCCCTCTGGTTGCACGTGACATGCTGGTAGAAATTAGGTAAAACGGGTTTAAGTTTTCCTGTATTAAAGTCCCCGGCCACTATGAGCGCCGCTTCTGGATGAGCATTTTCTTGTTTGCTTATGGCCTTATACAGCTCGTTGAGTGCGGTCTTAGTGCCAGCATCGGTTTGTGGTGGTAAATAGACGGCTACTATCTGTTGGTAGATAGTAGATAGTGTGGCCTACAGCTTATCATGAGGTACTCTACCTCAGGCCAGCAATACCTCGAGATTTCCATAATATTAGACGTCGCGCACCAGCTGTTATTGACAAATAGACACACACCCCCACCCCTCATCTTACCAGACGTAGTTGTTCTGTCCTGCCGATGCATGGAAAACCCAGCCATCTGTATATTATCTGTGTCGTCGTTCAGCCACGACTCGGTGAAACATAAGATATTTTTTCATGTCCCCCAACGGGACATTAAAAACATAACAGTTTTTAATGTCCCGTTGGTAGGATAGTCTCAAACGGAGATCATCCAGTTTATTATCCAGTGATTGCACATTGGCCAATAGAACGGATGGTAGAGGTGGGTTACCAACTCGCCAACTAATTCTCACAGGGCACCCCGATCTCCACCCCCTGTATTTCCATATTTTCTTCACGCGAATGACAGAGGTTTGGGCCTGGTCTCATAGAAGCAGTATATCCATCACGTCGGACTCATTAAAGAGTAATAGCTGTTCTGATATCCAGAAGCTCTTTTCGGTCATAAGAGACAGTAGCAGCAACATTATGTACAAAATAAGTTACAAACACTCAAAATAGCACAGTTGGTTAGGAGCCTGTAAAATGGCAGCCATCCCCTCCGGTGCCATTATAAAAGACCCAGGCCCACCCGTGCCTATGCCCCTGGTTTGTGCTCTTAGATAGGTCTAATACAGTAAGGCATAATGTTTGGGATTAACGATAGCACAGGGTTAGCAAGAAATGTTTGTACCAAACAATCAGTCCATTTGTGTGGGGAGAAATGGAGGAAAATGTCCCTACGTGGCAATAGGCCTAGCTCACAGGCACATCACACACATCTTCATTCCCATATAATCCCGTAGCCTAATTGTGATGGATGAATAAGATCCAAAACGCCTGCAAATAACAGATATCAGCAGAGATAGAGTAGGTCTATAGTAGCCTTTCAGACCAAAAGTGGACCAAAGTGTTGCATACAGACAGACAGACAGACAGACAGACAGACAGACAGACAGACAGACAGACAGACAGACAGACAGACAGACATACAGACAGACAGACAGACAGACAGACAGACAGACAGACAGACAGACAGACAGACAGACAGACAGACAGACAGACAGACAGACAGACAGACAGACAGACAGACAGACAGACAGACAGACAGACAGACAGACAGACAGACAGACAGACAGACAGACATCTGTAGTCTGGCCCAGGCTGATGGATGTGTATTGATAGGATAGACATGCATCTTTCATCTGTCCTTTTAAGATTCCCTCTGCCTGGTTTTGAGCTTTCCCTTGCTTTTCTCCTCTCAGTATTACCAATAGATTCTCAGAAGTAGAGCTGATACTCTGTAAAGCAACTGTTTATACTTCAGTCAGGCAGCAATGTTTATTTCATGTGATCTGACCGTTTTATTACTGCTGTTAATGAGATGATTATTCACACAAACACCTTCTACAAGTTCACTGACAGCACCACCCACACACACATGGTCGTTTTTAGTGTTAACAGTCTGTTGATTTAGCTCAGTTTGACTAGGTCATTCAGTTAATAAGACAGCTGAAGATGGCTTGGTCATAAGAGACAGCTAAGTATTTTATGATGTGTGAGGTTGTGGTAGTATTTTACATTACAGCACGGCATAAAGTGGTGATAACGGGGTGCAACAGTCACTGCTCTCAGTGACATTCAGAAAGTAAGTGGTGAGGAGAGCTAACAGTATCCTAGACTGTCCTGATTAACCCCTCCTTGACCATTTTGCGCTTCTCCCCTCAGGTCATCGTTTTAGACTTCCCTAACTCAATAGCAACAGATACAATAACTATTTTATCCCATAGGCCATAAACTTTCTGAATCTGCACATGAAATGAAATGTATTTTTATTGCTGCACAATGTTTGCTCCTTTTTATCAATCTCATTGTTTCATGTTATGTGTATATCGGTTGTATGGTTGTAACTGTTTTTATTGTTGAACCCTGACTGCACAACAACTTTCTCAATTGGTACAATAAAGATTACTTGAACTTGAACATGGCAATAGGTAACAAAGTTAGGCTATATTTTGTTCATTTAGATACATTTGTCTTGGTCAATGAGCATTGCAGTACATACAAGTCCTCAGACTGTATCTATCACATAGCATGTATTGTATGTATCTCATGTTATCCACTGTCTAACTCCAGTCATTTGGGCTGTGAGTCAGTGTGGGCATTCATGGAGGTCCAGGAGAAGATAATAAATGGTCATTTCGGCCAGGACGTAATGTGTACTCTACACTTTGTGTGAGAGAGATGCACTGTCTTGTTATTTGTTGTTTGTTTTCCGGCACCTGCGTCCCCCTGCTCTGTACAGGCTGAGCAAGCCTGGATGCGAGAGACAGGGTCAGGTGACCATGAAGGAGAGCTGAAGGTTACCGAGGAACTGAGAGGTGAGGAAAGGGAGAAAGAGGGGAGGTGAGGGAGAGGGAGAGAGAAAGGAGGGGAGGAGAGGAGAGAGAGTGGGATGGAGAGGAAAGGGAGAGCGAAAGCGAGAGAAAGACAGAGAGAGACAGAATGAAGAGGAAAAAAGGAGGAGTGTGCATTTTCTGGAGAGAGCACTGAAGAGCTGCAGAGACAGCGAGAATGGGAGAATGCCTCTAACATCCCTAGTGGCCTTTTTCACTTTCTCTCTTTCTCTCTCGTTCTCTCTCTGCTAATAACTGCCTGTATCTTATTGTCTGAGTGCTTTCAATCTCTCTCTCTCTCTCCTCACTTTACCTCACTGTTTTCCTTGACAATACTCTGAAAAAAAAAAAAAAAAAAAAATCTCTAAAGTATCTCCTACATTGGGCTCTGGGCTCTGGCAGCGCCTGCATGCGTCCGTCACGGCTTCACTGTTTTAAGGAATCAGCCGTCCAGAAACGGGGGCTACATTTTTTATGAGAATGTAAAAAGGTCAGCCTTTCTTTGTTTTTCGCCTTTCAAACACACTCAGAGCTCAGCTTTGATGGCTCTTTGTTTGCATTTAGAACCTGCAAAGTACAACAGAGGAGGCTGGCCCTATTCTCCAAACAAGAGCTATACACCTTATGTGACCTGTATGTATTCTGACTGTCTCTGCTAAGAGGGATCCAGCCATTGTCCATCCATTCCCTCTGTAATGGCTGACGATGGAGCTGGTTGTATTTATATTTATGAGAGCTTCAGGCTAACTCTTAGCATGTATTAATGCTTTGATGAGCCACCTGCAGCTGCCTAGCTGGTCTGAGAGCTATTGATCTGTGTGTTAAACACAGTGGTAAATACAGCGAGGACACACACTCACTCACACTCACTCACACACGCACACACACACACACACACACACACACACACACACACACACACACACACACACACACACACACACACACACACACACACACACACAAATCAAATTGTATTGGTCACATGCGCCGAATACAACAGGTGCAGACATTACAGTGAAATGCTTACTTACAGCCCTTAACCAACAGTGCATTTATTTATAACAAAAAAAGTAAAAATAAAACAACAACAAAAAAAGTGTTGAGAAAAAAAGAGCAGAAGTAAAATAAAATAACAGTAGGGAGGCTATATATACAGGGGGGTACCGGAGCAGAGTCAATGTGCGGGGGCACCGGCTAGTTGAGGTAGTTGAAGTAATATGTACATGTGGGTAGAGTTAAAGTGACTATGCATAAATAATTAACAGAGTAGCAGCAGCGTAAAAAGAATGGGGTGGGGGGGCAGTGCAAATAGTCCGGGTAGCCATGATTAGCTGTTCAGGAGTCTTATGGCTTGGGGGTAGAAGCTGTTGAGAAGTCTTTTGGACCTAGACTTGGCACTCCGGTACCGCTTGCCGTGCGGTAGCAGAGAGAACAGTCTATGACTAGGGTGGCTGGAGTCTTTGACAATTTTGAGGGCCTTCCTCTGACACCGCCTGGTATAGAGGTCCTGGATGGCAGGAAGCTTGGCCCCAGTGATGTACTGGGCCATACGCACTACCCTCTGTAGTGCCTTGTGGTCGGAGGCCAAGCAGTTGCCATACCAGGCGGTGATGCAACCAGTCAGGATGCTCTCGATGGTGCAGCTGTAGAATTTTTTGAGGATCTGAGGACCCATGCCAAATCTTTTCAGTCTCCTGAGGGGGAATAGGCTTTGTCATGCCCTCTTCACGACTGTCTTGGTGTGTTTGGACCATGATAGTTCGTTGGTGATGTGGACACCAAGGAACTTGAAGCTCTCAACCTGTTCCACTATAGCCCCGTCGATGAGAATGGGGGCGTGCTCAGTCCTCTTTTTTTTCCTGTAGTCCACAATCATCTCCTTTGTCTTGGTCACGTTGAGGGAGAGGTTGTTGTCCTGGCACCACACGGCCAGGTCTCTGACCTCCTCCCTATAGGCTGTCTCATCGTTGTCGGTGATCAGGCCTACCACTGTTTTGTCATCGGCAAACTTAATGATGGTGTTGGAGTCGTGCCTGGCCATGCAGTCATGGGTGAACAGAGAGTACAGGAGGGGACTGAGCACGCACCCCTGAGGGGCCCCCGTGTTGAGGATCAGTGTGGCAGATGTGTTGTTACCTACCCTTACCACCTGGGGGCGGCCCGTCAGGAAGTCCAGGATCCAGTTGCAGAGGGAGGTGTTTAGTCCCAGGATCCTTAGCTTAGTGATGAGCTTAGAGGGCACTATGGTGTTGAAGCTGAGCTGTAGTCAATGAATAGCATTCTCACATAGGTGTTCCTCTTGTCCAGGTGGGAAAGGGCAGTGTGGAGTGCAATAGAGATTGCATCATCTGTGGATCTGTTGGGGCGGTATGCAAATTGGAGTGGGTCTAAGGTTATCTTAGTGTCCTTGGGCACGGGGACTATGTTGGTCTGCTTGAAACATGTTGGTATTACAGACTCAGTCAGGGACATGTTGAAAATGTCAGTGAAGACACTTGCCAGTTGGTCAGCACATGCTCGGAGTACACGTCCTGGTAATCCGTCTGGCCCTGCGGCCTTGTGAATGTTGACCTGCTTAAAAGTCTTACTCACATTGGCTACGGAGAGCGTGATCACATAGTCATCCGGAACAGCTGGTGCTCTCATGCATGCTTCAGTGTTGCTTGCCTCGAAGCGAGCATAGAAGTGGTTTAGCTCGTCTGGTAGGCTTGTGTCACTGGGCAGCTCGCGGCTGTGCTTCCCTTTGTAGTCTGTAATAGTTTTCAAGCCCTGCCACATCCGACGAGCGTCAGAGCCAGTGTAGTACGATTCAATCTTAGTCCTGTATTGACTCTTTGCCTTTTTGATGGTTCGTCGGAGGGCATAGCGGGATTTCTTATAAGCGTCCGGGTTAGAGTCCCATTCCTTGAAAGCGGCAGCTCTACCCTTTAGCTCAGTGCGGATGTTTCCTGTAATCCATGGCTTCTGGTTGGGGTATGTACGTACGGTCACTGTGGGGACGACATCATCGATGCACTTATTGACACACACACGCACACACACACACATGAACACATGCACACACATACACACACTGACTTCAGGACTGATACAGGGGCAAAATTGGTGTGCCGCCGGCCGCTCTGGTCCATGGCTGTGTTGTGGAGCATGCAGTTACTACACCATGCTATTCAGACCACTCATCAATCAGCCATGTGATACTTGGTTGTGTGTGTGTGCTCCCAAACAGCCAATCTATTGAACTGTTAATGTTGGGGTCTCACGGTTTCCTGTTAGCCGATCAATATGGTGCAGTGCTAGACGTCCATAAGGATGGAGCACTCTTGCATTTCCCTTCGCTATTCAATGCTTATGGAAGTCTCAATACAGTTCATGATCATATAATTTTGGTAAGAAACTAAAACAACACCTGCCATCCAATCTTGAGCTCCCCCATGTCTGTAGGTTTGAGGTACAAATAGTTCTGTGACTATGTGTATATAAAGGAAATCCTGTGCATTTAGGTATGTGTGAAGTGAGTGTTTAAATGCAATATCTGCACAACAAACATGAATATTATGCAAGTATTTGTATATGCTATACCAGACTAGGTGGAAGCAGGTTGTGGTGGTTGGAGCCCTTGTTAGGAATTGATGAAGCACTCAAATGTTTGTTCCCAGAGGAGGGGGATTGGCAGCACAGGCAGGCATGTAGGTAGGCTGGGTAGAGACAGGGCAGGGAATGAGGCAGGCTGGGTAGAGACAGGGCAGGGAATGAGGCAGGCTGGGTAGCGACAGGGCAGGGAATGAGGCAGGCTGGGTAGAGACAGGGCAAGGAATGAGGCAGGCTGGGTAGAGACAGGGCAGGGAATGAGTCAGGCTGGGTAGCGACAGGGCAGGGAATGAGGCAGGCTGGGTAGCGACAGGGCAGGGAATGAGGCAGGCTGGGTAGAGACAGGGCAGGGAATGAGGCAGGCTGGGTAGAGACAGGACAGGTAATGAGGCAGGCTGGGTAGAGACAGGGCAGGGATTGAGGCAGGCTGGGTAGCGACAGGGCAGGGAATGAGGCAGGCTGGGTAGAGACAGGGCAGGGAATGAGGCAGGCTGGGTAGAGACAGGGCAGGGAATGAGGCAGGCTGGGTAGAGACAGGGCAGGGAATGAGGCAGGCTGGGTAGCGACAGGGCAGGGAATGAGGCAGGCTGGGTAGAGACAGGGCAGGGAATGAGGCAGGCTGGGTAGAGACAGGGCAGGGAATGAGGCAGGCTGGGTAGAGACAGGGCAGGGAATGAGGCAGGCTGGGTAGAGACAGGGCAGGGAATGAGGCAGGCTGGGTAGAGACAGGGCAGGGAATGAGGCAGGCTGGGTAGCGACAGGGCAGGGAATGAGGCAGGCTGGGTAGAGACAGGGCAGGGAATGAGGCAGGCTGGGTAGAGACAGGGCAGGGAATGAGGCAGGCAGGTAGCGACAGGGCAGGGAATGAGGCAGGCTGGGTAGAGACAGGGCAGGGAATGAGGCAGGCTGGGTAGAGACAGGGCAGGGAATGAAGCAGGCTGGGTAGAGACAGGGCAGGGAATGAGGCAGGCTGGGTAGAGACAGGGCAGGGAATGAGGCAGGCTGGGTAGAGACAGGGCAGGGAATGAGGCAGGCAGGTAGCGACAGGGTAGGGAGTGAAGCAGGTTGGGTAGTGACAGGCCAGGGAGTGTAGGATCACACACCAACAGGTAGGCTTTCTACAATGACAAGACAGGTTGTGGGAATACTCTGGAAAAATATTTGTTACCTAATTAAGTCGCTACAAACTGTGATGAGATGACAAACACACAACAGCAATTCCAATCTATTTGCTATTAAGAAAAAAATACAATTTTGGTATCGTTCTCAACAGTTTGTTTCATATCCAATAATAATCCATCTAACTAAATGACGGCCATATAAGAAGCAGATAATGTATTTAGGAGGACTCACCCCAAAGCCCATGTTAACAATAAGGCAGACACACTAGGTGACATGGAGTGCTTGCCTAGTATCTTTGATTTCCCAGAAGCCTTGGTGCATGCCTACGCAGCACACCATACCAGCTCATAAAGGATTGGTGCAGTATTGGGTTGGGGGGGAAGGGGGAAGGGGTGGAGTAGCAGCATCCACCCGCACACACGCCACGTTTCTTAGGGGGGTCGTGGCTCAGCCCTCCACCAGCAGCCCTCCAGCCGCAGTTTCCCATCATGCACTGTGTTTGTAATCAGGTCTGGTGCTATGCTGGCCCTCCCAGTTCCACTCCTCTCCCTCGGCTCCTCTGAAATGCCTCTTAATACTGAACAACTCTCCTTTCTCCATTCCTCCTCACTGCAGTTGAAAATAGCACTTTGGCCATGCAGTCAGAGCACAAAACCATTACAGCACCACAGACTCAAAGTGAATTACAACATAAGAAATCTTAGCGATAAATGCATAGTAGAGCTCTGTCTATTCCAAAACAAAAGCGTGATTTAAAAGCTCTACTGACAAGGCATTCAGATGTTTTAGTTTAGAAATATTGCAAAATGGCCTCCATTGCTAAGATGGAGACTGGTACTTCTGGCCATTCATCGGTTGTTCTTTGTTAGTTTCAGTTTTTTTTTCTGATACTCAGAATGTTACATTGTTAAACAACCCCCATAAAAATACCCCCCAAATAAGGGGATAGAGAATACATTCCTGAAAAATCGTCTACAAAAACGTAAAAATGCTCAGTGTTTTTTCTTCACGTTGATCAGGATCAGGGATATATTGGTCAAAATCAAAGGTGGCTAAAGGCTGAACGTTGGTTGAGAAGCTGGGCAGCAGAAAACCTAAACGCTACCAATGACTAACATTCCCTCCTCTGCTCTGTTTTCCTTGCAGTTTTCAGTGAAGATCTACGTTCCAGCTTATATTTTGTCAATGCATCTGTGCAAGAGGTAGTGTTTGCCAGCACCACAGGGACCTCGGTGCCCTGTCCCGCCGTAGGCGTGCCCCCCGCCTCGCTGCGCTGGTACCTGGCCACCGGAGAGGAGATCTACGATGTCCCCGGGATCCGCCACGTGCACCCCAATGGCACCCTCCAGATCTTCCACTTCAACCCCTCCAGCTTCAGCAACCTCATCCACGACAACACCTACTATTGCACAGCGGAGAACCCTTCAGGGAAAATCAGGAGCCAAGATGTCCATATTAAGGCTGGTGAGTTGTCCATCTGCTTGGTTTATGCATACAGTAGCAGTGATGGGAGAATTATTATTATTATTTAAAAGATCATTGCTAGGTAGTTAACGTTAGCTAGCGCTAGTCTGCGGTCCCTGCGCCAAAACTCCAGTATTTCTCCTTCTATAGCTTGTTCTCCATCTTCATTTTACATGGTGAGCCAACATGTTTTCAGCAGTTTTATTTCCATGACTGATCAAAACTTGTTTTGTTATGGCTCTCTCTTGTCTCTGTTAGGAACATCAAATCGCAATAAAATCACAGAATCGAATCACAATACATATAGAATCGTGATACATATCGTAAGGGCACCTAAGTATCGTGATAATATTGTATTGTGAGGTCCCTGGCCGTTCCCAGCCCTACAGTATAGTGGTCAGTGGTCAGTGTGGGTAAGGAAATGGACAGTTGATTACAGAGGTGGGAATTAGGGCTGCAGACAGTGTGGATATGTTGAACATAAGCTTGTTGGTCACTAAATGGGGTATAGTATACCACTTGGGTGACTAGTGACCACCAGCTAAACATTTCAGCTGGTGATGTTTAGACAGGGATGTCACATTTGTTACGCTTGTGAGCAAAGCAGTGAAGAAAGTAAAGAAACAAAATATATAGACAGCATATAATTTGCCAGAACAGAAAAAATGAAAGTAAATTCATTGAGGACTCTCATTTCTTGTTTCCCCCATCTCTTCCAGTTCTACGAGAGCCCTACACGGTCCGTGTGGAGGACCAGAAAGCCATGAGAGGCAATGTGGCGGTGTTCAAGTGCATTATCCCAGCCTCGGTGGAGGCCTACATCACTGTTGTGTCCTGGGAGAAAGACACAGTGTCAATCAACGTCCAGAGTAAGTCTCTGCTCTCTAATCACTACTGTAATGTATATAGAGAACATGTTATGTAAAAAACCTTGACAAAACCAGTCTGGTAAATGAGTATCACACTGCAAGAAAAGAAGGCCATAGGTCTGAGATAGCTAAGTGTTTTGACCCCAGGGATGTGTGGATGTGTGGATGTGCTTTGCCCCGTCTGTCTGCAAGGCCTTTTGAGGTCAGACTAGACTAGTAGATTAGCGCCCCTGCCCCTTGTCCCTGTTCCAGCCATGCAACCAACCCATTATGTTGTGTTGTGTGTCCACGTCTGTCGGACCCCATGACAGAGTGTCCCTATTTCCCTGCTGACCCAGGCTGGACGAGAGTCTTCCACGAGAGCAGGGAGGAGGGCATGGCAGCCCTGTGGTGTCACTTAGCCTCAGTGCTATTGACCCAGTTCTCTGGTGATGGGAGCCATTGCACGGTCTGCGTCGCTCGTCTACTCGATTGTTTCCTAGCCCCCGGGGGCATATTCACTTTATGTTGGGCATTTAACAAACTCAATAGACAAAGCTAATGTTGTTTTGGCTTTTGAACGGAGGGCAAATGCAGTGATTTATTTTTTGTTGACGTTTTACAATTTGTCCACTGAGGTGAAAGCAACCATGTTGAAATCTATATCAATCTCTTAATTGTCCATAAATGGATTAGCAAGCCCCCTTTATCAAATCAAATCAAATCAAATTGTATTTGCCACATGCGCCTAATACAACAGGTGTAGACATTACCGTGAAATGCTTACTTACAGCCCTTAACCAACAATGCATTTATTTTTTTATAAAAAAGTAAAATAAAACAACAACAACAACAACAAAAAAGTGTTGAGAAAAAAAGAGCAGAAGTAAAATAAAATAACAGTAGGGATACATACATACAGTATACATTTTACATTTTACATTTTAGTCATTTAGCAGACGCTCTTATCCAGAGCGACTTACAGTTAGTGAGTGCATACATTTTTCATACATGTTTCATATACTGGGGGGGTACCGGTGCAGAGTCAATGTGCAGGGGCACCGGCTAGTTGAGGTAGTTGAGGTAGTTGAGGTAATATGTACATGTGGGTAGAGTTAAAGTGACTATGCATAAATAATTAACAGAGTAGCAGCAGCGTAAAAAGATGGGATGGGGGTGGGGGGGCAGTGCAAATAGTCCGGGTAGCCATGATTAGCTGTTCAGGAGTCTTATGGCTTGGGGGTAGAAGCTGTTGAGAAGCCTTTTGGACCTAGACTTGGTGCTCCGGTACCGCTTGCCGTGCGGTAGCAGAGAGAACAGTCTACGACTAGGGTGGCTGGAGTCTTTGACAATTTTGAGGGCTTTCCTCTGACACCGCCTGGTATAGAGGTCCTGGATGGCAGGAAGCTTGGCCCCAGTGATGTACTGGGCCGTACGCACTACCCTCTGTAGTGCCTTGCGGTCGGAGGCCGAGCAGTTGCCATACCAGGCGGTGATGCAACCAGTCAGGATGCTCTCGATGGTGCAGCTGTAGAACTTTTTGAGGATCTGAGGACCCATGCCAAATCTTTTCAGTCTCCTGAGGGGGAATAGGCTTTGTCATGCCCTCTTCACAACTGTCTTGGTGTGTTTGGACCATGATAGTTTGTTGGTGATGTGGACACCAAGGAACTTGAAGCTCTCAACCGTCCCTCTGTAAGTCTCACTGGGGTTAGGCCCACTTTAGGCTAGGTTGCTATGCAGAACCTAACGATGCACCACTCAAAGAGCTCCAGTGTCTGCATGCATGGAAAGACGGGCTAATGACTGTGAAAAATACACACATTTAAGAAGACAGTGGGTAGGAGTTGCATTGCAGTAAAGTGCATTGTCTATGTCAGTGGTCGTAGGTCAACCCTGGCTGCTCTGTTCTTTATTTGGCTCTTATTATTGTCCATCCTGATGCCTAGTCACTTTACCTGCCTTCATGTACATATCTACCTCAAGTACCTCGTACCTCTGCACATTGATCTGGTACTGGTACTCCCTGTATAAAGCGCCATTCTTGTGTATTTTATTTTATTCCTCTTGTGTTGCTATTTTTATTATTAAACGCTGCATTGTTGGGAAGGGCTCGTAAGCAAGTTGTATTAGGCGCATGTGACAAATAAAATTAGATTTGATTAGATTTTTGGTACTGGTGAGCTACTGGGTGTGCAGGCTTTTGTTGCAGCCCAGCACTGTCTTACAGTACACAACTGATTGAAACAATGTACTGCTTATCAGGACCTTGACTAGTTAAACCAGATGGTTAATGCAGGGCTGGAACAAAAAGCTGCACACCATATACTGTAGTTCTCCAGGCTCAGAGTTGAGGACCACTGATGAATCTAATAGATGATGCATCATTATACTGAACCTTTTTTCATGACATGGTTCAAAACACAAACAATATGGTAACATCATTTTAGATGGAAAGACAAAATGGTAAAGTGATGATTGTGTGGCAGGAATTATAGCAATGATTTGAAGAGGGGAAAATAAGGCTCATATCCTATTAATTTGTGTCTATAGCTACATGCTCTCCTCTGATAAGCATCTGATTCTCACTAAGATATGAGTGAAGATATAGGTGAGGATAAAGCAATGACACCCACACATGTATATTTTCTCTGCTCTGCGGTGTGGCTGGTTGGCTGCTATAGCAGAATGCAGGATCAATCCTGTTATGTATTGTTCTTGAATGTTTTCATTCCAATAGTGAAGGGTTCTAAGTACCTTCCATCCACAACTGTCTTATAGATTTGGTCCTTCTGAGAACCATTTTATGAATCTCATCATGCATTCATTCTTCTTACCTTTACTGTTTGTGAGTCGGACTTAGACAAGGGGATATTATGAGATGTGTCCAATAGTACCAAATCAAGTTTATTTGTCACAGCAGGTATAATCAGTACAGTGAAATGCTTGCTTGCAATCTCTTCCTCAACAATGCAGTCCTATAAAAGAAATGCACACAATAATCAAATAAGTACACCCTCTGTAGAGTACTCATGAGAATAATAAAAGAAATACACACGATAATATACACTATATACAAGGTCAGTATCAGTACCAATTAATGAAAGGGATACTGGTGGCAAGCTCTTCCTGTATCTACAATGCTGATGATACTGAGGGTCTAATTCAACTGAAACCTCAAAAGAGCTTCTCATATTGCAAGAAACCATTTTTGTTGCATTGATAGCCTCTGACAAAACCGTTTTTGTTTCATGCAGAAGTAAACTCTAAATTCTGTTGATATTTTATTGATTGACATTCTATTGATAAAACCAACCCCAACAATTATTCTCCATCAATACCAAAAATAGTGTTCTTATTGGATTTGTTTGTGTCGTGTTGTGTTGCTGATTCTGCTGCTGTTGCCTCACAGAGAGAGACACAGCCCTAGCAGTGTTGCTCCATTCCCCAGGTGCAGGCTGAGGGCTGGGCTGTGCTGCAGTCACTGAAGAAGGCCTTGTAGTGATTTGCCGTGGCCTGATCTGGCCTCCACTGCATTCAGCATGAGTGGGGCCGGACCCCAGCACTGCAGAGAGGCACACACACACACACGCTCTACACACTCTTTCTCATTCCACACACAAGCCACACACCAGGGCCATCGGCCATCACAGTACATAGCCCTTTTCTGCTCCACCCTCCCATCTCTCTCTCTCTCTCTCTTTACCTCTCACGCCACAGTCAATCTCTCTGTCCTTGTACTGTACTGCAAAGTGATAAGATACATAATGACATGGGAAGTCATCCAATCAATATTCAAAATCTACCCTCAGTTGTCTTAGTAGCATCCTGATACTATCAGTATATACAGGGTGTCTGACTGTATGTATTACACCTGATCAGTTCACACACTATGTGATATAATGGTGTTCAGAAACAACACACTATTCATGTTGTTCTTATTCCTGTCTTATTGGTATTCATGCAAGCTTCCCTGATGTCTTCTTCTGGTTGGGAGTTCGACACTGTTGCCTATCTATCTGTTGTATTTCATAGTTTATTGCTCATGCTTAGTTGACATTTTCAAGTCGTTAAGCGTCCAGCTTGTCAGTCGTGTGTCACCTGGCTGCTGGTTGCTGTGTGGGAGACAAGCCAACCACACCATGGTGCTTAATTGGCTGTGTGTAATGTAGCTTTGAAGTAAATATCAAGAGTTTTATCAAAAGCCAGGCCGTTATCATCATGTGCTCATGGGCTGGTGTTTTCCTCTTTCTCCTCTGTTTCCTCATCATGCCAGCTCTCCCCCACTCTCTCTCTCTCTCTCTCTCTCTCTCTCTCTCTCTCTCTCTCTCTCTCTCTCTCTCTCTCTCTCTCTCTCTCTCTCTCTCTCTCTCTCTCTCTCTCTCTCTCTCTCTCTCTCTCTCTCTCTCTCTCAGGGGAATCATGTTGTAGCATTTGTTTCACCCTGGTGTATTGTTACTGGTCTGTATGTCACCATGGACACAGTGAAGACACCACAGGGAACATGGCAGCCGGTGTGTAAACAGTCCGCTCTGTCACTGGGGCCATGATGTCACCACACAATATATACAATATAAATATATATAATATCAGTATTACTATCCGCATTTTGTAATGCGTTGGAGCAACACCATTGAATATTCTATGTCATACATGAATGTAAATGAGTATAAAGCTCAGGTTTGTAGTCTTTGTAGCTATTCAACAGTTAAGTATAAAATCAGCATTTGTAGCTGTATTGATGTTGCCTTATTGTAGACCCTGGGTGAGGAGAAAATAAAATGGGAGGGAATCATTTCTCATAATCAGGTGTCATGGTGTGTTGAATGTATAGGGTAGAGTTCATACAATATAGTACGCTCGCTGTCGGTTTTGCCCAGTATGGAAGCAGCATAGGCATTGGTGAATGCTGCATAGCCTTGAGAAGGGGGCTGGGGCTGGGGCGGAGGAGGGATAATGGTTTTACTGGTCCCTGTGTGCTGGAGACAGAGCGAGAGAAAAGAGGGAGGGGAGGGAAGGAAGGAAGGAAGGAAGGAAGGAAGGAAGGAAGGAAGGAAGGAAGGAAGGAAGGAAGGAAGGAAGGAAGGAAGGAAGGAAGGAAGGAAGGAAGGAAGGAAGGAAGGAAGGAAGGAAGGAAGGAAGGAAGGAAGGAAGGAAGGAAGGAAGGAGGAGGAGGAAGAAGAGAGGGAGAATGACTAACATGGTCGTGTTTCTGGGAGCCCTAGCCATGTTGGAGGAGGAAGGTGGAGTGAGGTGAGGGTTTCTCTCCTCCTTCCTCTCTCTCCCTCTGCCTCCCTCTTTTCCTCTCTCTCCCTCTGCCTCCCTCTTTTCCTCTCTCTCCCTCTGCCTCCCTCTTTTCCTCTCTCTCCCTCTGCCTCCCTCTTTTTCTCTCTCTCTCTCTGTCGACATGCAGGGTTTGGACTCTGACGTGTGACAGGCTGGATGAAGAGTATTTTTTGAGCGCTTGTCATTCCTTCTCTCAATGACTGGCTGGAGTATTGTTATACACACATAAAATGGGTCAGGCGGCCTGTGGAGGATTGAGTGATTGTACAGATGTACGGACCGCAGACACAGACACAGACAAGGCTCGAATTAAGGTTGAATGTACTCTGCAGCCGAGCACTCCTTGCTAAAATAAAGGAGATAAATAAAAAATAAATGGTGTGCTGTATAGCGAGCGAGGGAGAGAGTGTTTCTAGTGTAGCCAGCGTTCTTGTCCTCCTCTCACAGGCTCCCAGCTGGTTCTCCCCCCACGCCCAGTGGCAGGGGGCTTAGCGGGAGAAATAAAGGGAGATATGAAGGGATACACAGAAGAAAAGAGAGGGAGGAAAATCAATACCTGTGCGCATGAATCAGACTGCGGCTGCCACAAAGCATTATGAGAACATGACGAGAGAGATGCATTTGTGCGCAGGGAGGTGTGCACACAGCATGATAAGCATGGGGGTAAGGGGGTAAGGGAGGAGAGAGGAGGGGAAGCCAAAATGTCCCCCTTATTTTATCATCCAAGCACTTCTATTAGATTGTGAAATGTTTTAAAGATCCTATGAAGATCCTAATACTGTTGTAGACCCTCAGTGAGCATTTGTGAGTGTTGATAAATAATGTAATTCAGATCCATATGTGGTTAGCTAGATTCTAACAGTCTAGATTTTATCATCCTTCCCCTGCTCCACTCCCAGACCCAGAAAGTCAGAGATATTAATTCCCTTCTCTCCCCCACCATCAACACCACCACCACCTTCTTCCCTGCACTGATCAAACTCCCACCTCCGCACTGTGGCTGTTTGCTCACGAATAACCACAATTTGTTCCTTATTAAACTCTAGGGGCTGGGAACGATTAGAGCTGCGAGCCGATGTGAGGGAGGGGGGACTAAGCGCAGCTTAATATTTACACTGAGCAAAGGCTCCTAGGTGCTGCTGCAATTTGGCACATGTATCTTGGTGTTGGTAGTGGTGGTAGTGTTGATGCCAGGGCTGTAGGCACTGGGGAGACATGCCCTGCCAGAACCACCCAATCAGATTAAGCAAAAACAAAAATACTGAGGAGTATTACAAAAATACTCCTCAGCAACCCTCCCCCTGCCAGTCATACGTGGCCACCGTCCAAGATACAGATTAGCAATAAACGCAACATGAGCTAATCATGGAAGGAGCCACACATTAATTAACATTTATTTCTGTGGACTGGATGTTTTGGAGGCCCTGATTTATCAGTGGGTCAAAGGGAAGAGAGTGGAGAATGTGTGTTTTTGTGACATTAGGATGGTGGCGTTTCCGATGACTTGAACTATACTAGTGTCTCTCTGGGTCCCTCTTGTTTTGTGGCGAGCCACACACGTGACAAGACAAGGTACATATGAACCATGTTCATCCCACAAGGCCTTTTCTTTGCCTATACATCACAGTCAGGTTGCAGAGACAGACAGTAATGTTGCTCAGTGTATCTGTCATGATAGGGCTCATAAGCTCAGGAACGAGATGAAGACTTATGACTCTGTCTCTCTCCGTCTGAACAGGTGTTGCTAACCAGCATAAGGGCACCATAGAACAAATCCCAAGACAAACAAAATTGTTTCGAAAACATACACTCTTAGAAAAAAAGGTGTTATCTAGAACCAAAAAGGGTTCTTTGGCTGTGCCCACAGGAGAACCCTTTGAAGAACCCCTTTTGATTCCAGGTAGAACCTGTTTGGTTCCAGGTAGAAGCCTTTCCACAGAGGGTTCTACATGGAACCCAAAAGATTTCTACCTGGAACCAAAAAGGGTTCTACCTGGAACCAAAAAGGGTTCTACCTGGAACCAAAAAGGGTTATCCTATGGGGACAGCCGAATAACCCTTTTGGAACCCTTTTTTTGTAAGAGATGTATTTAGGCCTTTCTTTAAATAGTCATTTTCTAGTCATGATTTCTGTCTGGTCTTTTGAGGCTTTACTGTTTTTTTGGGGTTGTACTTCCAGCATATAAGCAGTGTTGAACCATAATGTAAGAGCAGCAGCAGCAAGACAGCAAGGAGAAGTAAGGCAGAAAAAATTGTGTTGTACTGGAGCTAGAGATGACGGTGACAAACACACAACGAGGCGAGCGTCAGTCTCAGCCAGAGAGAAACAAATCTCCTTAGCACCGCGCTATTACTCTCTGTCAGTAAAAAAAGAGGGGAAGGCTATTCCTCCCTCCTCCTCATCTCTACCTCCATCCCTCAGTTTTGCCCATGTTTAACCTTACTGTTGATGATGGTGACGTCAACATTAGGTGATCCATAAGACCGACATTTGACTGGCGACAAGGGCGTCCCGCAATCTCAACATCTGCATGGGAACTGCAGCAGGCTGATAGCAGAGAGAGGTGTGTGTGTGTTTGCAGGGAGGTGGAGGGGAGGGGGGTGTAGGCTGTGAATGGCTGCTCTTATCGTATGTGTGCAGCTGCTGCAGTGTCTTTGAGAGACAGAGGGGCTGTCCCTGCATGCCACTCACTCTCCCTATTCACAGCGAAGACACTCTCTCTTCCTCTCTCTCTTCCTCTCTCTCTCTCTTCCTCGCTCTCGCTCTCTCTGCCTGTGCTGCATTTACTGTCAAGGGAGTGAGAAGGAAATAAGAAAAACATGACTTGAGCTTTGATGCAGACGCAACAAATGGGTCCATGTTTTCACATTTTCAGGGACAGGCGAGAAGTGAAATGTCGTTTGACATCAGAGCATTACTCTTCTGATGTTTGTGTGTGTGTGTGTTTGCGTGTGTGCGCATGGTAGGATGTGTGTGTTTGTTTACACAAGGATTTTGCTTTTCAATAGACCTTTACATATTGAACTATATATGAAGAGTTTCATTCCAAAACGCTACATATACATTTTCAGAAATGTTGGTAAATGACCTTTTTCTCTTAGATGTTAAGTCCACTGTATGAGGGACTTTGAGTGGTTCTGCACCGGTTCCGACTGACATTTTGGTGTACAAAGCGCCCTGTGAACGTCGTAGGGTCCCGTGCCTTATAGTGCCAGAAAGCCCCATCTGTCTGTTCTCCGCTAGTGGTCCTCTGTAGCTCAATTGGTAGAGCATGGCACTTGTAACGCCAGGGTAGTGGGTTCGATCCCCGGGACCACCCATACGTAAAAATGTATGCACACATGACTGTAAGTCGCTTTGGATAAAAGCGTCTGCTAAATGGCATATTATTATTATTATTATTATTACTACTCTCTCAGCGGAGCTGACTTGAAGTGTCAGGTTTCAGACCCCACATTTAAATAGGGGGTGACGTGTCACATTTTCTGGCCTATCCAGACAAATAATAGATTTTCTCTTCCTCTGAACAACGGAACCCAGTCTAGTGAATACAACCATTGTGGTTTCATGATATTCTCAGCAGGATTTAGAGCTCTCAACGTGAAAGAATACTAAATAATTTCATAGAATTTAAACAAAACTAATTTTCCTTGGTCACAGATGGACAAAATTACTTTGTGCTTAAAGCTGTCTGCACACATTTGAATAGTGTCTCTGTGCCACTCAGTGGGCGTTTAGGAGAAAATTCTTTATCGTCAGTTATATGAAATAGTACCAATATTGTACTGTAACTAAGTATGATCATATTTATTTTACAGTTATAAGAAAGGTGAATTCTTATAGTAAGTTATTTATAATTTTATTGTTACTATATTTAGAAAGCATTTCAATCACCATTGCCCCACTTTTGTTGAATAGGGAAAAAATCAAACATGTTTTTTCATATTTTCATAATTTTGTACTATGTACTTGAGCTTGTGTCGTCAAAGGTAAGTACATCTTAGCAATGTATAACTATTGTTAGAAGAAAGGTGAGTTCCAGACCTTTCTAAAACGATGCAAAATTACCAGTTATTGTATATGTGACCGACCGGCTCGATTCGGTCTTACAGTGGCTTGCGAAAGTATTCACCCCCTTGGCATTTTTCCTATTTTGTTGCCTTACAACCTGGAATTAAAATGGATTTTCTGGCAGTTTGTATCATTTGATTTACACAACATGCCTACCACTTTTAAGATGCAAAACATTTTTTATTGTGAAACAAAGAAGAAATAAGACCCCCCCCCAGTCAATACTTTGTAGAGCCACTTTTTGAAGCATTTACAGCTGCAAGTCTCTTGGGGTATGTCTCTATAAGCTTGGCACATCTAGCCACTGGGATTTTTGCCCATTCTTCAAGGCAAAACTGCTCTAGCTCCTTCAAGTTGGATGGGTTCCGCTGGTGTACAGCAATCTTTAAGTCATACGACAGATTCTCAATTGGATTGAGGTCTGGGCTTTGACTAGGCCATTCGAAGACATTTAAATGTCTCAAATCTCTGGAAGACTGAAACAGGTTTCCCTCAAGAATTTCCCTGTATTTAGCGCCATCCATCATTCCTTCAATTCTGACCAGTTTCCCAGTCCCTGCCGATAAAATGAGATGGTGTTCTCGGGGTGATGAGAGGTGTTGGGTTTGTGCCAGACATAGGGTTTTCCTTCATGCCTTTTGGCGAACACCAAACGTGTTTGCTTATTGTTTTCTTTAAGCAATGGCTTTTTTCTGGTCACTCTTCCATAAAGCCCAGGTCTGTGGAGTGTACGGCTTAAAGTGGTCCTATGGACAGATTCTCCAATCTCTGCTGTGGAGCTTTGCAGCTCCTTCAGGGTTACCTTTGGTCTCTTTGTTGCCTCTCTGATTAATTCCCTCCTTGCCTGGTCCGTGAGTTTTGGTGGGCGGCCCTCTCTTTGCAGGTTTGTTGTGGTGCCATATTATTAAAAAAAAAATTATAATGGATTTAATGGTGCTCCGTGGGATGTTCAAAGTTTCGGATATTTTTTTATAACCCAACCCTGATCTGTACTTCTCCACAACTTTGTCCATGACCTGTTTGGAGAGCTCCTTGGTCTTCATGGTGCCGCTTGCTTGTTGGTGCCCCTTGCTTAGTGGTGTTGCAGACTCTGGGGCCTTTCAGAACAGGTGTAGATATACTGAGATCATGTGACAGATCATCTGACACAGGTGGACTTTATTTAACTAATTATGTGACTTCTGAAGGTAATTGGTTGCACCAGATCTTATTTAGGGGCTTCATAGCAAAGGGGGTGAATACATATGCACGCACCACTTTTCCGTTATTTATTTTTTAGACTTTTTTGAAACAAGTTATTTTTTTCATTTCACTTCACCAATTTGGACTATTTTGTGTATGTCCATTACATGAAATCCAAATAAAAATCCATTTAAATTACAGGATGTAATGCAACAAAATAGGAAAAATGGCAAGGGGGATGAATACTTTTGCAAGGCACTGTATGTAGCAAAATTTGAAATTTTGTTTTTACATTGGATAAAAGTAGAGACTCAGAGCTAGATAATGGAATATCATACACTACAGTTGAGGAACAATCGGAAAGTAATTCTGCTATAAAAGTTGATAAACTTGTAACCTCACTTTTGAGAAAATGGCCTTTGAATGTTTTGGTACCTACTGGAGAGCTCTTCTTTGTCTACACCCATTCAGCATTGTTCACACCGTCTTAAGCTTTAGCCCCACCTATCTCTTTAAGGGTTGAGCTGAGCGTTCTGTCCTAACAACAGCCAGACACAAATTAGAAAACAGCTCACTCTGACCATTTTACTCGCCCTAGCAGAGCTGGTTAGGCTGTTTTTATGTTATCCAGAGCGTTGGTGACTGCAAATGTGCTGCTGGCAACAATTTACGCTTTTTTCCCAACGTTTACTGACACCGGCCATATTCTACGGGTGTTGAGCGTTCGTAAATTCGTAAGTTATTCTGCGCTCTGGCACACTCAGTCGAGACTTCTCAGAAATCGGAGTAGATAGCCAGAGCAAATTTACCAGCTACGTCTATCAACAGCTGTCGCAGTGACATCATGAACATTCTATGAAATGGATACTTGCATAGTGGAGTCTTTTGTTTAGACATGTAACTAGCTAGCTAAACAATGAACCATAATCCCAACTCATGACGTTACTACCCTGCATGAATCTGCAGGTAGCTAACCAACCAGGTTCAATGTTAGCTAGCTAACATTAGGCTATAACAGCAAAGCAAATGGCTCTGAGATACGAATAATATTACTACACAGATCATACACTTAACGTTAGCTAGCGAGCCAGCCAGCTAACATTAGCTAGCTAGCTAACAGTACACTTTAACTTGAAATGAAAACGTGTAATTAGAAATTAGAAACGTGTAATATCTGAAAATGTAGCTAGCTAGACTATCTTACCCGTATACATGGATTGACGCTTCTCTCGCTGTCCGAGATGCCATGGTTGCCCTTAGTTTGAAGATGTAATCCGGAAACAGGTTTTTTCTCCACCTCCTTAGCTATCATACTCTAATTCCACTGATTTCAAAACTCGGTCCTCCAGAAAGTGGACAGCAACACTTATGCAGTTCTACTACGCGATATATTTTTTAAAAGCCGCATTAGACAGGATTACTTACACATACTGACCAGCTCAAATAGACAGAAGCGCGCTACATGGCAGGCCAATCCGAACTCATCTCTTGGCATGTCCAGCCCACTCATTATCTCAGCCAATTATGGCTAGCGCGAAGGTCGCTGTCTTTTCTGTGGCTAAACCAACTAGGCTCGTAATGTAACAATTGTATTCGTATTTACAGATGGCATACGAGTTTGTTATTAAGGCACATAAAGTTCACATGTTCCAGAAGGCATTTCTGCCAAAAAACACATTTTGGTTTTAAGAAATGTTTACGTTCAAATGGCTCTCCTGTGAAGTAGTGACGCTCGACATGCGCCTAGTTTCCTGAAACGAGTCACATATGGCCATCTCATGAAAGATATTTGTATGTTTTATATATGTTTTATATATTATATTTATATGTTAAATATACAGGATATGAACATTCCATTCCAGCTAAACAATGGATATATAGCGTTTTGCAACAAAACCCATTTGAATAGACATTTGAAATCTATGAATAAAAAATCTGAGAACAGTAGTGTTTTATACACACAAAAAGGTACCCATAAGCAATCATTTCTGATGAAAAAACACAAATGTGAAAAATTGGTGGATATAGCGTTTTGCAAATAAACTCTTCATATATATTTTACACACATTTATTGAGATATAAAAATGTATATAATATATCACAACACCCCATTATTTTTCACCACTTCTGCAGGTACATAATTTGTACCGTGTTGATACAGAAATCCGCCACATCTGTATGAATTGTTGGAATGATGTGTAATGCACAGCCGAGTGAACCAATGTTTACAGTGCTCTTAGAAAACAAAATCACCTTGGTTACAAGTCCCATGGCCCTGAGATCACCCTCAGCTGCAAAACAAAACAAATCCTCTTTCGAAAACATGCCTGGTTTGCTCATCCAAACTGTCAGTAGACTAAATGTTATTTACTGACAACATACTTTCAAATATTAAATATAAAAATCTAGGAATCTTGATCAACTTAATCAGAGGAAAAGCTCAGTCACCAGGTCAGGTCAGCTCAGTACCCCCCCGTCCCCCGTCCCCCGTCTCTCCCTCCCAAGTTTGTCAAAAGCGTATAGTGTATAGTGATGATGAAACCCCCCAAGGTCATGATGCTAATCAGAAAATAGAATAATTAAGTGAATTAATTCACCAGGGAGGGAGGGAGGGAGGTGCTCCGCCAGGATAAAGGTGACTTGCCATAAGGTGATCTGCCCAAAGGTGTTTCCAAGGCTACAGTACCTCACCTTGATAGATAGGTAGACATGTTGGGCAGCTGGGATAGTGACATCCCTGGGCACATCACTGTGCCGAATACCAGAGTGGGTTCTGGGAGTTCTACCTCCCACCACAGCCCCCATCTCACCCCACCCCGCCATCTCACCCCACTCAGTCCCAGTCTCCCCTATCCAGATGCACTGTCATGTCATGTCTTACTCTTAGAAGTGTATTTATTAAATGCTGTAATAAGGGACCTTGAGTTTGATGTGGTATTGAAGAACAGATCGGGAAAGGATGACCTAAGTAGTGTGTCTACACTGTAAGGCCCTTAGAGGTTGTTTGTTTGTGGGTGTTTTTATTAGGCGATTTTCTTATCATGAGTTGTAATTAATCTATTTTCGAATAGCAAACAGAAATAGGTGGAATTTAGTAGATAGATTCATGAAAAATAGGTTTATGATCACAATGTTCGCAAATTATGAATTTGAATATGGAAATGCTATTTGTTTTATTGATAGTGAATTTCACCGTTTTTACGTTGTGTAATACAAAAAAATGATGGTGGTTGTGAATGTTTTTAATTATTATATTTTACATATCTGAAGTAATAAAATTAAACTAAAGATGACGCATTTATATTTTGCTGTTGCATTTTCTAAGCTAAATTTGTAATGAGATTTTATATAGATAATAGAATTAGTCTTTAATATTATTTTCATTCAAAGACTGCATTTATATTTTTTCATGCTTATATATATTTTTATTGATATGTTAAAGATATTTATCAAATCTGTTTGTTTTTGTTTTTCAATTCAGTCAACAAATTATGTTTCCACTGTAAATATTTATTACAAAATATATTTAGAATAATGTATGTAAAAGTATGTATATATAAAGTAATACTATTGTAATTTAGGTAAATATATGAGTGTTGCACTTAAAAAAAAAAAAGAATGTGGCCCATCACAGGTGAGCTCTTATTTGACAAAGATATACAGTGTTCCCATGTCAAGGCCAGTTTCACCCTGGACCCCATCCCCCTGCTATGCACACTGAAAGCCTACTCATACAACTCAAGTGCACATTGTGTATGTATGGTGGACAGTGGTACAGTGCACATCCAGCTTTTTCTCTGAGGTGTAGAAATCTATTTGCTTTCGGAAGCTGCTTGCATAATCCTTTAGTTACACTTGGCAGCTGCAGAGAGAGATACAATACTAGGAGAGTTGTAAAAATAATTCTGGGCACAAAGGAATTCAACTGATAAATGTGTGTGTAGGGTCCTTTGCATAATCCAGGCTAATCTAGAACAAAGAATACAGAATGAAGTGTATTACCAGCGACTGCGTTCAATTGCAGAGGAAACCTTTTAAATGGCATGATGCAACATGATCTGGTGTGTGTCATTGCTCTTGTCCATGCCTTTGAATGTTTCGATCCCCCAATAAAATATGCAAAATAATTTGCTTCTCTTTCTTCAGGTTTTAGAGCCTACCAGTGTGTACATTTAGGCTATATATGAAATATATGAAAATAACAGAACAAATATATAACAATAATGAAATTCTATTTAATGTGATGTCTTTTATGTTTGCTGTATTAATATTTGTCTGTCAGGAGTCCCATAACATCCCTGATCCTACAGTAAATAGCCATGTTGTTGCTGAGGTTCTCAGTTGATGTTGTCTGAGGCACCTGATTGGTGCATTGGATGGATGACTTGTCGAACGCTTAGCCAATAGCGTTTGCAGTGTATACACTGTTTTTTTCTCTCTGAATAAATTGCCTGGAGAAATTGAACTAAAAATGTAAGAAAAGGAGTGAGGCTTTCATCTCATTGAGAAGCTCATATTAGCTGTGGTGGGAAGATAAGCTCCTCTCTCTCAACAGCTATTAAGTTCACTGTATGTTAGACAGTTTCTTATTCTTTTTTAATTCTGGTTTTTAAAAGCTTTCGCGTGTGTGCACTCACGCCACTGTGGCGTAGGTTTTACCGTGTGTGCGTGTGTGTGTGTGTGGTGTTTGTCACATGATGGGCAGCAGTTGAACCTGCAGAAACATTATTCAAACTCCAAAATGGAGGCCAGACCATGTGACATTGTGCAGCCATTTTCTCTCTGTCTCACTGAGAGAGAGAGAGACACACACACACAGAGCAATCACTGTGGGGTCTCTCACACACATCCCTAGAATTGTAGTGGCAGAACCCCCCTCTGTGGAAGGCACCATGCACTCCTCTTTTCACCACAGAATTTCCTGCCATTTTAATGCCATTTAAAAAATATATGTTTTTCTGCAATTTATGAACTGATATATTGAATATTATGTTATTTTGAATATTTTATTTGAAAATATGCATATTTTAAGTATTTACAAATGCCAAAATGAGTGTTCCTGCAGGTGTTTAATACATTATGGATAGGCTATTTTAATTGGAAAAAATCACAGATTCTTTCTATTTCTATTATTTCTATCTCTTATGAATTCTCCGAAATATTTGAATGGAATTGTAGAATTTGGTAGCACTCTACAGTTGTTTTTCAACGACGTGGTCTGATAAACTTCTCGAATCCTTGAATGGCACATTTAATACTCTCCAATTAATATGCTATAACATATGTTGTAATTGACATTGTAGATACACATCTGTTTGGATTTATCCTAGTGTCTGATTCATTGGGTGTGATGTGTCACTGATTACATTGTGTGCTTCTGGTTCCTTGATCCTAGTTTAGCCCCAAACCAGGATTACTTTTCCACAAAGCCTTGGTCAGTGAGCGCAACGCAAACCAAGATTTCTTGGCATCCATGGCAATACTCGAAGAAAAAGCAATCAACTATCTTATACAACAGATAGTTCTTAATCTTCTCCCAATCAGGGTCAATAGACTGACAGAGAAGGAAGGCCGCTGGAAATGAGTTTATTATTTCCAGGTAGCACTGCTGGGAGCCATGGGGCTATGTTGTGAACCAAATGCAGCCATTTTGTGAGCAGGCCTCTGTTACTGCATCAAAGACAGTGCTGCCTGGGACTCACTGAATATTGAAAAGATTAATTGATCAATATAGAAAAAATATAATCGGCACAGTCTCTCTTTGCAATCTCCCCTAGGCTGTTAATAAAATACTTTAAAGAGCAGAAATGAGTTCTAAACCAAATATCTAGGCAATAACCAGGTTTCAATCCAACCATTTCATGTGGATGAATTACCTGACAAAAGGTCATGACAGGCCTGATGGAAACAAATGTGTCTGTTAAATTTCCCCATGTCAACAAAACATAATACATTAGACGAGGGTGGATAAATTTTCTGTCTGTGAAACGTATTATGCGACAATTACGGTGGAAATATTGATATAATAACAATCATGTCAGAGTAAACTTGGAGTCACGCAATGATATGATACGTTGTAGGATACCACCACGATGTTGATTGGCATGAAGAGTTTGTAGGCAGATGAAATAAGTTATTATGAACTTCATAACTTATGGTGGTTGTGTGCACGTGATGAGCTTCATGCAAATGTCCAATAAATATTGGTGGTATTATTTGAATGCTGGTGACTTGATGATCGGTGTTTGGCTGCCAATTATCAAATAAAAATTATCTTGCTCTTATCCGTATCTCATCTAACCTACCCTGTCCACTTTCTCAGCGAACTGCTGTCTAGAGAGCATGCGCCAAAACCAGATTGGGCAAGTTTGCTATTTATCGCAACAGTTTTTGTGACAAAACCATCGGTAGAGTTGAAAATGCGATGGAAACACATTGAACTTCTGTTTTTTATTTGGTAAATGAAACCTTAAGCACAAAAGTGTTTTTTATGTGCACTACATTATCACACACAGCTTTTTATCTGCAACAAGTACGTTTGATGGAAACACCTTTTTTTAATGAGTATTTTAGAATATTCACATGAAAATCTGTTGCCAATTGGATGGAAACCTAGCTATTGTCTTATGGGTGAAGATTGTGAAGTGATAATACCATAGTTGGTTGATTATCTATTCTCATTGTCTGTGTGACGAAACGTAGAGTTCAGTAACATAAGGAGAAATATAAATAAACACTTATAGGAACATTTAACACGTTACGTCTATGCCATGCCCTATAACATTTAACCCTTTAGAACCCATAAAACATTCTGACTTTATAGAAAGTTCTTGACCTTTGGGGTTTTTCCATTTATCTCTTATAAAACTTCAAACGACTCCAGCATGGTTGCATTGGTGTCACAGACACTGCATCAGATATATGATGCTGTATTCTACTGATTGAAACCGAGACAGAGACAGAGACGGAGGGACGGGAGACTCATACCATGCCAGAGAAACAAAAACCCAGCAACAGGTGTGCTTGTTCATCTGCCACAATCATTTTCCTGCAACTCAAACAGTTCCTTATCTTGTGTGAAAGAGAGCCGCTATAATGGCACTATTGTCTGCATCTGTACAGGCAGAGCAAACAGTCAGGCGAAGTAAGTGATCAGCCAGCCAATTCAAATAGCCCATAATGGCTGTTCTAATTGTCGTTTCTCTAAGGCTTGTTTGCTTGCTGCTCTGTGGCCGTGTGTCTGGCAGATGGGTCTACAGGGATTATACCTGCTAATGAGTGGAGGAGGAGATGGAGGAGGAGGGGTGAGGGGGTTGTGGGGATGAGTGGGACAGGAGGGGGGCAGCAGGGTGGGTAGGTTGTTACAGTTATGAAGTCACCTTGCTAAAGAACTTGTCCGACCCAGTGTCCCCTGTGAGCTTATCTGTGGCAAGCAGACCCCTGTCCTCTCCTCTCTCCTGACAACACAACAACAGCCTGTTGAGCCGGGTACTAAGCCCTTTACGGAGGGATGGAGAGGAGGGAGGAGGGAAATCTAGGGGGAGGGCAGGTTGTTGTCATGGCAATCTAAAAACATATACCTACAACCTCCAAATTGTGTTTATGAAGGAGGAAATGCATTATTGCATAATATACAAAAAGTGGAACTATAGTTTTACAACACAGGAAAAGAGCTGCATTCTGAAGTTGTGTGACTGTATAATGCTCACAATAGTTTTCCAGGCTAATGTTCCCTCCCACCCTCATGTCACTTACAAGAATGCTCTGAGGACTTGCCCAAGGTTGGTGTCTTATGTAAGTATATAACTACTTATTAACTCCTTGTTAAGTGCCCACAGAGACAGATACCTCTACCTCTAGATAGATATCTCTATGGAAGAGACCTCTACCTGGGATTCCAGCATCCTTCCTTCCTTCAGTCTTTAAGATCTAGCGGTCAAGTTGTTTTTCCAACCCCCAACCCCAGCAGCAACAGCTGTGGTGGCCAGTGGCAGGCCTGAGGTCAGAGAGTAGGCCTGAGGTCAGAGAGTTAGGTCAGTATACCAGCCCAGACTAGCTCTAGCTTGTCCTTTACCCAGGGGGGCCTCACTCTGCCTGCATCCACCCAGTCGGTCAGTCGGGCGCTCTTCTCCCAGGATTAAAGCCAGCCTCCCCAGCCTCCCCCTGCCTCTCCCGGTCCCAGTGATTACGGAGGGAGTGAGGGAGGGAGGGCCTGGTCTGGTCCAGACAGTATGGCTCTAGTATGTCTCTAATCCCCCCCAACATATGGAGATGGCAGGAATTAACGCAGCGGAAGAAAATAAATGAGTTAAAGCGGCCAGCGGCTTAAGGCCCCAATATTTTGTCTTGGCTAACCCGTCTGCCATGTCGCAGAGTTTCTTGGGACAGATTGGGACACTTCTGGAAAGCCTTGAGTGATGGCATGGCTCTTTGGGTGTTAACTCAGATGCATTTCAGTAACATACTGTATGACTAAAGGACAACTTATTCTTCTCTTGAATGTTATTTAATGCATGCTCCAAATGGTGCCTGTTTAGATGATTTGGAGGTAGAGGGTGCAGGTAGGAGGTGGGTGGGTGGTGTGAAGGTTTGAATGAGGTGCTTTGAGGTGAGTTAAGGGCTAACGACATAGAGCTAGGCCTGGTTTGGACTAACACATCATAGGCTAACACATCACCATCCCTGACCCCTCTTGCACTCCTGGTATCGCCCCAGCCCAGCCACCCTCCTCCATCACAGCCAGATCCTGTTAAATAGGATTAGACTGGCTACCTGCCTAGCTGTCGCTAGGTGCTTAGAATAGTACTCTTATGCATCTCCTGGTTTACAAAAGGCTGCCAACAACAACATGTGACTTTTATATTGAATAATAATACCAATATTATGATACCTGTCCTGCCCCTCTCCAGAGGTTAGCTTTTTTACTACTAGTGCTATCCCCTCAGTACTGATTTCCATAGCTAAGCATCGTTAGCTATGCACCGTTAGCGGGGCGTTTCATGCCTAATTGGGATCTAATGGGTGGCCTCACACTGAAGGGCACTCAGGCTCAAGGTAATTAGCTGCTTTGATGCCTACTGACTGCTCTGGGTGTTTTTCTACCTCGTCACATTTCTACATCCATGTTGCACTAAACTGTAAATAACAGTGATATAGGCCTTTTGATTTGAAAGTATAGTACACACTAGACAAAATCCCATCATTTGGAAAAAAAAATATTTTTTAATATTTTTATTTTACCTTTATTTAACTAGGCAAGTCAGTTAAGAACAAATTCTTATTTACAATGACGGCCTACACCGGCCAAACCCGGACGACGCTGGGCCAATTGTGCGCCGCCCACATGGGGAGAAAAAGGGGGTGTTTGTAGGACAGACAGATCAGTCTGATTAGTGACGTCTGTTTTCTTAAAGCACATGATGTGATGAGTCCAAAGCGACCTCCCTTTCTCTTTAGGACCAGTGGACACCAATTCCACAGGGTAAGAGGCTTTGTGGCCAAATCCCCTGTTGATCTCTATAAAGTTTGTTTCTTACAATTAAGTACAGATGGGTTGCAGCTGTAAGGCTAGTAAATAACTAGAGCCTCTATTTTTGCCAGGGATTTCTACTGGTATTCCCGCTATATAAAAGTTTGCCAAGATGTAAATCTGCCAATGCTTTACCTAACCCACTTTTCCCTGTCCCGCACTCCATCAAAAAGTTCCTTATCCTCATTAGAATATGCTATCGTTAAGCGGGAGCACAAACTGAGCACATAACTATATCTGTTAACATGGACAGGGATGATGCCAGTAATCTCTCTTATTCATCCTCTCAGTTTAGAGATCCACATCTATAGACAGAGACATTGTCTAGCCGCAAATCTCACTGTTTTATTGTAGAACTTGGGGTATAGATGTGTGACTAACAGTGCAGCCTGGCACACGCACACACACACACACACACACACATGCACACACACACACACACACAAACACCCCTCTAAAAAACAACAAGCAGATTAATAGATGATACATAAATAAAAGACAACATGATACATATGAGCTAGTAGATGTTTTTGTGGATTTTAAATCATAAGGAAGAAATTGCTATAGCTTGCCGTAAACTGGTTAGTTTCAATGGTTTAAGCAAGTCATTACTGGATCAGTATGTTAGATGGATTATGTACTGTAACATGTCATTCACAGGTCAGGTTACATGTCTTCAGCCACTATCAGTAGGCCTGTTAATAGGCCTGTAGAGTTGCAGCAAAGAAAGAGCAGTAGTTACCTCAGCCGATCTGCTGGGTGAATCACAGATACATCCACAGTACCATAAATATGATGCTATTTGCTTAACGTTGGTCTGAGGCTCTGTAGATAATGTATGATTTCAGCTACAGTCCATATAAGAGCCCCATTAAGCCCATCTCTCCTGGGATGGTGCTAGGGCCCAGAGCAAAGCAGGCCTTAATGAGGAGAGCACCATTGGCAGGAGTTACCGCCAACATCCTGAAATTGTGATAATCAGAAAAATAACCAACGCATCTAGGCAACAGTTGACCCCTTATGCTTTTCACATTTGACTGCTCTCATTATTCAAATATATTTATACATGGTCTGTAAGTGGAGAGCTCCGCTCCGGATTCATCTACATAAGACTGCAGATACTCTAGAGCTGGAGTGCCTCGGGATAGGAACAGATGGGAGCGTTTAGCAACCTTATTGCTACCCCTCCACCCTCTACTTCTCTCTTCCTCTTCTCTACCCTTCTCCCTATGCACCCCACCACACGCTACCCCCCGCCAACTGTTCAGTTAACCTGTCACTTGTCATTGCCCAAAAATTCAAGGTACCATATGCCTCGCTGTGAATTCCTCCCCACCCCCACTCGGTCTCCTTCACAATGACTTGAAAGACCCCTGTCGTCTATGAAACATAAGGATGTGTCTTTTCCACTCTGACATCATGTAGTGTGTGGCGCTGGCTGTTACCTTTTAATACAGAGTGTGTTGCTGAGATCACAGACCCCATGTGTAGCTCCTCTTGCATAATGTAGGTCTGTTCATCTTACACTATAGTAACTAGTAGTGCAGCAGGCACAACACTCTGGAGCAAAGAGACTTCTGATAACCATTAGGTCACTCTGGAATGTTTGAAGGAGACAGTGTGTCATGGAATTCACTATATATACAAAAGTATATGGACACCCCTTCAAATTAGTGGATTCGGCTACTTCAGCCAAACCCGTTGCTGACAGGTGTATAAAATCGAGCACACAGCCATGCAATCTCCATAGACAAACATTGGCAGTAGAACGACCTTCAACGTGGCACCATCATAGGATGCCACCTTTCCAACAAGTCAGTTTGTAAAATGTCTGCCCTGCTAGAGCTGCCCCAATCAACTGTAAGTGCTGTTATTGTGAAGTAGAAACGTCTAGGAGCAACAAAGGCTCAGCCACGAAGTAGTAGGCCACACAAGCTCACAGAACGTGACTGCCAAGTGCGCGCGTAGCACGTAAAAATCGTCTGTCCAACACTCACTATTGAGTTCCAAACTGCTTCTGGAAGCAACATCAGCACAATAACTGTTTATCGGGAGCTTCATGAAATGGGTTTCCATGGCCAAGCAGCCGCACACAAGCCTAAGATTGCCATGCGCAGTGCCAAGCATCGGCTGGAGTGGTGTAAAGCTCGCTGCCATTGGACTCTGGAGTAGTGGAAATGCGCTCTCTGGAGGGAGGAATCACGCTTCACCATCTGGCAGTCCGACGGACAAATCTGGGTTTGGCGGATCCCAGGAGAACGCTACCTGCCCCAATGCATAGTGCCAACTGTAAAGTTTGGTGGAGGAGGAATAATGGTCTAGGGTAGTTTTTCATGGTTCGGGCTAGGCCCCTTAGTTCCAGTGAAGGGAAATCTTAACGCGCCAGCATAAAATTACATTCTAGACGATTCTGTGTTTCCAACTTTGTGGCAACAGTTTGGGGAAGGCCCTTTCCTGTTTCAGCATGACAATGCCCCCGTGCACAAAGCGAAGTCCATACAGAAATGGTTTGTCGAGATTGGTGTGGAAGTACTTGATTGGCCTGCACAGAGCCCTGACCTCAACCCCATCGAACACCTTTGGGATGAATTGGAACGCAGAGTGCGAGCCAGTACCTCAGTAATGCTCTTGTGGATGAATGGAAACAAGTCCCCGCAGCAACGTTCCAACATCGAGTAGAAAGCCTTCCCAGAAGAGTGGAAGCTGTTATAGCAGAGAAGGGGGGACCAACTCCATATTGATGCCCATGATTTTAGAATGAGATGTTTGATGAGCAGGTGTCCACATACATTTGGTAATATAGTGTACCTCTCTATTACTGTGACATCATCAGATCTGATCGAGCCCAGTCTGATAGGGACATTCCCTTCTCGGTAATGGGACTGACTGTGTGGCATCACTGATTGGCTGTAAGATAAACAGGACTGCAGTATTCCTGGCTATGATTGGTTGTTTTGTCCAAAGTATGATATTAGAACAGTGCATGTATATAATTATTTTATCATTTATAAAGGAAATCCTAAGCATTTATAATGGCTTATTCATGAGTTATTGTTACGTTATTGTAACTTAATAGTGTGTAACCAGATAATCATAGTGGATGAGACCTGGTTAATGAACCATTGTCCTTCCACATAGGCAGCTCCCAGCAGGCATTGCAACGTCCACGTTGTGTTGTTGTTGTTGTTTATGTTGCTTTTATAAGGTCATCCCCACCACATGGGGCAGCATATTTACTACAGCCACCCCATAGTTCAGTTTGTCCCTGACAGTCTGTTTCTCTGTGGGCTCCCCTGACCTCGTTCTAAAGGTCAAAGAGCTATGGTATCACACTCATCCTCACAGCACTCCAAGACTGTCACAGTAGTTCCATCTCTAGCCGTTAGCTACTGGTCTACTGGTCTACTGGTCTACTGGTCTACTGGTCTACTGGTCTACTGGTCTGCCTCATTCAATCCTGGCAAGGCTAAAGGACGCTTTTGTGTGAGTCAGAGTATAGTCAATAGCAACAGGACTGGTCTGACCTGGTTTGGAGGAAATTCAAACCTAATTTTGGTCAATTCCACTCTATTTGTTTGATAAATGTTCTAATCCAATGTATTTAGTGTATGAAATTGAGAGTTGAAAATAAATAGAGAGTAAATAGCTACAGATGATACATCTATCTGTATGGACTGAGATTATATTGCTTTCATAGAGTGAAATGCAGACCCAATCCTCTGCAGTTCCAGTCTGCACTGTGTGTCTCTAAAACAGGAACAGCTAGGTCAGGTTGTTAGCAGCAGAGCTCTGACAGTCCAATCCAGCACACATTCACCAGGCAGCCTCTTTTGTTTTTACCTTCCCTTTTTCTGCCAGAAGAAAAGAGGGTGCATTGCTCCTCGGAGTAACCCACTGACACCTCCCTCTGATCTGCCTCCTGCTTTCTTCCTAACCCCCCTCTCCTCTTCCTCCATCCCTCTCTCCCTTACTCCTCACCCTCTCTCTCTCTCTCCATGCTCATGTCATCGCCTGAGAGTCACTCTCCTGGTTGCCACAGTAACCAGTTCACCTCTCTCTCCAGTCACAGTGCACCTAAAGAGAAGAATATGTCTGCTGGCGAGGAGAGAGAGAAAGAGGGAGGGAGAGAGGGAGGGAGGGAAGGAGGGAGCGAGGAGGGGTTCTTGAAGTGAGTGAGAGCGTAGACAACCCCCCTCCCCCCAAAAAAGTGGGAGAGACATGTTTCAGAAATGGCAAATTGCTGTTTCACATTTCTGTCTTTCTTCTGTTTTTATCCACCGCCATGCAGAACTCCCCCAGAAAAGATCCAGCTGTCAGGGACGAGAGAGAAAGAAAGAAAGAATAGGAGAGAGATGGAGGGGAGAGGGAGAGAGGGAGAGAGGGAGAAGGGGAGATATGAGAAAGAGAGAGTCGGAGAAGGAGGTGTATGTGTGGAGGGGGGAGGGCGTGGGGCGTTTCTGACATGACAACCTTGCTTTTGCACATTTGCAGGCTTCACAGGACAGTCATATTTATTCAAAATTCCCCATCACAAACCACCATCCACCAACCCCCACCGGCTCCACCTCCCTCCTTCCCTCCACCTTCCCCATCCCTCTCTCCTGGTGGAGGGGGATCTGTCTCTGTCTGCCCAGCCCCAGTGTGTAGAGTAGCCCTGCAGGCAGTCTCATTCCAGAGACAAGGCTAGTCCTTCGTCGGTTTGCCACCTGAGCACTAGCACGCTTTGCTCTGCGCCCTACTGCACGCGCTCAGACGCCGCCATTTACACCCTCATTACCACCTAATTATACTGGACACAACAGCCACTGTTACTGCAGCAATCACAGCTAAAACGCAATATAAATCAATTACATTCATTTTGACATTATTTGCAAGAGGGTTTCTTCAATGGATGGGGGGTGGGGGCTGTCGCATGTTAAAAGGCTCCCCTGGTGATTGTGGTAATTTAGAGCAATATGGTAATGAGGGTGTTGATGGCTATTTCCCTAAGCAGTTTATTTTATTTTATTCATCTTGTGGAATTACCTTTCAGATAATTTTAGATGATGGGTACTGAGTAGTAGACTAATCATTTCAATTTTTCATCTTAATTGTTACCGATACTGTTATTATACTATCATTCTCATCAACATCATCATCCTCCTCCTCCTCCTCCTCCTCCTCATCATCATCAACATCATCCTATGTATGTTGTTCTCTTAATGTGCCACACATACCCACATAAATTTCCCCTCTCACAGAATACAAAATACTAATTGATCGAAATAGAGGGACATTGATTACATTGATGGTGCATTGATTTGTAATGGAGGTACCTAGCCTCACTGTCTCTCTGTACAGTATGGTGTATGTATCCTACCTGCAGGCTCCATCCCAGTCAGCCCATCCAGAGTGTCTCCAGACATCGTGGAGCATGATGTAAATTGGGTTCCCTCCTGCTGGTTAACGAGGGCAAGGGGACATGCTGCACTAATTGCTCTTTGTGATTTATACCGGCGAGCCAGCCAGCCTGGGCCTGGGACAGAGAGAGCAGGAACACAATGAGACTGAGACAGCAGCTGCTTGCCTTCCTCTTAGCCCAATATTTGCTTAACCCTGGGCTGGCTTTGGCTCTGGCACTGGCCTGTTGGGTCTTTGAGGAGACTGGTGTTGTATATCAACAGCAGAGGGGCTGTGCTGTGTTGTGGCATGCATGGTGCCTGGGGTGCTGGTTTTTGACTACCGGTAATTTAGATTTTGAATCCAACACTACCTTTAGTCTTATAACCTCCATAAGAGGACTCAGGTTGCAGTGTTTGATTGATGTGTCAGTGACTGTGGCAGTGGTGGCAGACATCTCCATCTCACTCCCTGTCTGCCTGTCTATCTGTCTGGTTGTGTTGTTTAGAGTGATAGCTGGAAACATCTCAGTTTGCATCCGAAACCTAATTAGTCACACCTCAAAGTAATTAGCTACACAAGACGTAAAAATAGTCCTACTCACATCAATCTGTCTCTGAATGCTTATGTGAGTCAGCAGCATATCCATGCCTCTCTGACACCAAGGAGGGATGCAATCCTAACCAAGGTATTGGGTCCTCTGTAGCTCAGCTGGTAGAGCACGGCGCTTGTTATGCCAAGGTAGTGGGTTCGATCCCCGGGACCACCCATACACAAAAAAAAATGTATGCACGCATGACTGTAAGTCGCTTTGGATAAAAGCGTCTGCTAAATGGCATATTATTATATTATTATTAAAACCAACAGTGATTTTTTTTTTACGATTTAGTGATAGATATAGAAATGACTGGCCAACTACCCTGCACAGCAGACTAGAGACTTGTGAGACTGTGTTGTAATAGTTTGACAATACAGTAGATGACATGGACATACTGCAATGGCACCCCATTGAATATGTACAATTATTTTCTCAGTGAATGACTGTTGTTAGCACTGAACTGTACAGTATGTTTACACTGTACACAGAGAGAAACACAAGAGGGAAGAGAACCCAGAAAGGAGAGGAGAGAAGCTCTGTTCTGTTCTTTTCTGTCTCCACGGTAACATTGATTGATATTCTTCAGGTGGAGTGGCATGGCTGACCACTGCAGGCTAACACTCTTCTCCTCTCCTCCGCCAGAGGGATGGAGGTCAGGGAGAGGAATAGGAGTGGTGGGGGCTGGGGGCTGGGAGACAGGAAGTGAAGTAGAGAGAGGGGAGCTGTAGAGGTAAGGGTAGAGAAAGGTTCAGGGAGCTAGAAAGAGGGGGAGGGGAGGTTGATGATAGAGAGAGGGGGAGGGGAGGTTCATTTAACAGTGCAGCATGTGGTGAAAATGGTGGTGTTGCAGGAAGGAATCAGGAGAATACGTGTTGGTCAACCCCCAAGTCCTTTATCAACACTGTTGAAATGAGGCACAATATACAGTACTTTGCATACGCATGTGTGTGTGTGACTGCATACATGTGAGTGTGTGTGTGTGTGTGTGTATGTGTGTGTATGTGTGTGTGTGTGTGTGTGTGTGTGTGTGTGTGTGTGTGTGTGTGTGTGTGTGTGTAAACCTGTGCAGTTTGGCCATAAATCCGAGGCTGGACTAATGAATGAGTCTAGGCCTCAGTGAACAAGCAGCCTGACCTTGTGTCCTAACTGTTACCATGGCAACACAGGGCCACCTTTGCATGAGGGTAGCCTGCCTGGCCACTCCCCCTGCCTTCCCTTCCTTTAGAGAGGGAGGGAGGGAGGGAGAGAGAGTAGAAAAAAGATAAGGCAAGAAGGGCCTTCTATGCCATCAAAAGGAACATAGAATTCGACATACCAATTAGGATCTGGCTAAAAATACTTGAATCAGTTATAAAACCCATTGCCCTTTATGGTTGTGAGGTCTGGGGTCCGCTCACCAACCAAGAATTCACAAAATGGGACGAACACCAAATTGAGACTGCATCCAGAATTCTGCAAAAATATCCTCTGTGTACAACGTAAAACACCAAATAATGCATGCAGTGCAGAATTAGGCCGATACCCGCTAAATTATCAAAATCCAGAAAAGAGCCATTAAATTCTACAACCACCTAAAAGGAAGCAATTCCCAAACCTTCCATAACAAAGCCATCACCTACAGAGAGATAAACCTGGAGAAGAGTCCCCTAAGCAAGCTGGTCCTGGGGCTCTCTTCAGAAACACAAACAGACCCCACAGAGCCCCAAGACAGCATCACAATTAGACCCAACCAAATCATGAGAAAACAAAGAAGATAATTACTTGACACATTGAAAAGAATTAACAAAAAAAACAGAGCAAACTGGAATGCTATTTGGCCCTAAACAGAGAGTACACAGTGGCAGAATACCTGAGCACTGTGACTGACCCAAACTTAAGGAAAGCTTTGACTATGTACAGACTCAGTGAGCATAGCCTTGCTATTGAGAGAGGCCGCCGTAGGCAGACCTGGCTCTCAAGAGAAGACAGGCTATGTGCACACTGAGCTGCACTACCTCCTGCCAAATGTATGACCATATTAGAGACACATATTTCTTCAGATTACACAGACCCACAAAGAATTCCAAAACAAATCCAATTTTGATAAACTCCCATATCTATTGGGTGAAATACCACGGTGTGCAATCACAGCAGCAAGATTTGTGACCTGTTGCGCACAAGAAAAAGTCAACCAGTGAAGAGCAAACACCATTGTAAATACAACCCATATTTGTTTATTTATTTTCCTATTTTATTTGCACATTGTTACAACACTGTATATAGACATAATATTGTTTATTTCACTTTTGTTTATTATCTATTTCACTTGCTTTGGCAATGTAAACATATGTTTCCCATGCCAATAAAGCTCCTTAAATTGAAATTGAATAGAGAGAGAGAGAGAGAGAGAGAGAGAGAGAGAGAGAGAGAGAGAGAGAGAGAGAGAGAGAGAGAGAGAGAGAGAGAGAGAGAGAGAGAGAGAGAGAGAGAAAACAGCCCATGAACACATGATGCTCTACTGTGTGTTCATTTCACGTCCTGCTTTATTGAGAGGTGGTCAGGCAGAACGCTATAATTACACACACACACACACATTTACTGAAATACTGAGCACATTTGCTCTCCCACATTTACTCTTTGTTGGTTTGTTTCACTCCTTTTTATTTTAAACATTACAGTACAGTTTCAGGTCATCAACTAAAGCAACTCCCCTGCAGCATCACACAGTATCTTTACTTCAGGGTAAAAGGTTTCTTAAAAAGTCAAAAACCAGTTTACATGCAGCATGATACAAGTGGTTGTGATTGTTTTATCTCAGTAAAACATATGCATGTTTAACTGCATCAATCAGACAGCAACTGTTCATATAAAAGATCAGCAGCTGTTCATATAAAAGATTCCCAGCTTTAATATGCCTGCTGTTATGAGCTAGAGTGAGTGAGGTAGAGCACGGAGTGATGTCTTCACACAGTGTGTCTTCTCTCTGCCTCTCTCCTTCGCTCTCACTCTCCCTCGCTCCCCCCCCCCCCCCCCCCCCCCCCCCCCCTCCTCTCTCTCCCCCACTCTCTCTCTTTCTGTCTGGCTCCTGAATATTTAATGGAAGCTAAATTACGGAGGCCCTCAACCATAATGAAGGGAGAATCAGACAATTAAAGCAGAATGGCCTGGGCTTTGAGTCTCACCTCTCCCAGAGGAGCCAGAGATTATTTAAAGTGGCACACTGTTTGATTATCTAATCCTTCCATTGCCCTTCTGTTTTATTTACCGTGCTGCACACTGCCTACTCCCTCCTCTTGCCTCCAAAAATTACCATGAAATGCCAATGAACACTAGATTTATCTAAGACCAGTCTACACCGGAGGGAGGCTAAAGTCAAAGGCAACTACACTATAAGTGTAAAGACATCTTTTTTTAAATGTAAGCTTTATTTTAACAGGGAAGACATTGAGACCTAGGTCTCTTTAACAAATGTGCCCTGTATATACACAACATACATATACACATTACACTGAACAAAAATATAAACACAACATGTAAAGTGTTGGTCCCATGTTTCATGAGCTGAAATAAAAGATCCCAGACATTTTCCATACGCACAAAAAGCTTATTTCTCTCAAATTATGGGCACACATTTTTTAAACATAGGTGCAACTTGTGCTGGGGGCAATAAAAGGCCACTCTAAAAGGTGCAGTATTGTCACACAACACAATGCCACAGATGTCTCAAGTTTTGAGTAATCTTTTAGAATTTGGCAGTACATCCAACTGGCCTCACAACCACAGACCACGTGTAACCACGCTAGCCCAGGACCTCCACATCCGGCTGCTTCACCTGCGGGATCGTCTGAGACCAGCCACCCGGACAGCTGATGAAACTGTGAGTTTGCACAACCAAATAATTTCTGCACACACTGTCAGAAAACATCTCAGGGAAGCTCATCTGCATGCTTGAAGTCCTTACCAGGGTCTTGACCTGACTGCAGTTTGGCGTCGTAACTGACTTCAGTGGGCAAATGCTCACCTTTGATGGCCACTGGCATGTTGGAGAAGTGTGCACTTCATGGATGTGTGGGCGAGCGATTTGCTGATGTCAACATTGTTAACAGAGTGCCCCATGGTGGCGGTGGGATTATGGTATGGGCAAGCATGAGGTACGGACAACGAACACAATTGCATTTTATCGATAGCAATTTGAATGCACAGAGATACCATGACGAGATCCTGAGACCCATTGTCGTGCCATTCATCCGCTGCCATCACCTCAGGTTTCAGCATGATAATGCACGGCTCCATGTCGCAAGGATCTGTACACAATTCCTGGAAACTGAAAATGTCCCAGTTCTTCCATGGTCTGCATACTCACCAGCATTTTGGGATGCTCTGGATCGACATGTACGGCATCGTGTTCCAGTTCCTGCTAATATCCAGCAACTTTGCACAGCCATTGAAGAGGAGTGGGACAACATTGCACAGGCCACAATCAACAGCCTGATCAACTCTATGCGAAGGAGATGTGTCGCGCTGCATGAGGCAAATTGTGGTCACGCCAGATACTGACTGGTTTTCTGTTCCACGCCCCTTCCCTTTTTTTCCAAAGTGGCACCGTTATAGGATGCCACCTTTCCAACAAGTCAGTTTGTCAAATTTCTGCCCTGCTAGAGCTGCCCCGGTCAACTGTAAGTGCTGTTATTGTAAAGTGGAATGTCTAGGAGAAACAACGGCTGCGAAGTGGTAGGCCACACAAGCTCACAGTTCAGGACCGCAGAGTGCTGAAGCGCATAGCACGTAAAAATCGTCTGTCCTCGGTTGCAACACTCACTACCAAGTTCCAAAATGCCTCTGGAAGCAATGTCAGCACAAGAGTTGTTCATGAAATGGGTTTCCATGGCCGAGCAGCCGCACCCACGCCCTAAGATCACCATGCGCAATGCCAAGCATCGGCTGGAGTGGTGTAAAGCTCTCTGCCATTGGACTCTGGAGCGTCCCCATCTGGCAGTCCGACGGACAAATCTGGGTTTGGCGGATGCCAGGAGAACGCTACCTGCCCGAATGCATAGTTCCAACTGTAAAATTTAGTAGAGGAGAATAATGGTCTGGGGCTGTTTTTCATGGTTTGGACTAGGCCCGTTAGTTCCATTGAAGGGAAATCTTAACGCTACAGCATACAATCACATTCTAGACGATTCTGTGCTTCCAACTTTGTGGCAACAGTTTGGGAAAGGCACTTCCCTGTTTCAGCATGACAATGCCCCCGTGCACAAAGCGAGGTCCATACAGAAATGGTTTGTTGAGATCAGTGTGGAAGAACTTGACTGGCCTGCACAGAGCCCTTACCTCAACCCCATTGAACACCTTTGGGATGAATTGGAACATGACTGCAAGCCAGGCATAATCGGCCAACATCAGTGCCCGACCTCACCAATGCTCTTGTGGCTGAATGGAAGCAAGTCCCCGAAGCAATGTTCCAACATCTAGTGGAAAGCCTCCCCAGAAGAGCGGAGGCTGTTATAGCAGCAAAGGGGGGACCGACTCAATATTAATGCCCATGATTTTGGGGTGAGATGTTGGACGAGCAGTTGTCCACATACTTTTGGTCATGTAGTGTATATATACACATTTAAATACAAAAACACAGTCATGGGAAGCACAAATATAACATCACAAGGATTGAAGGAATCTCCACTGATCTTTTTTTCTCTCACTTAGCTGAGTTGGGTTTTCATAGGTGTGTTAAAAGAGGTTTAGCTAGGGGCGGCTTAATTGGTTATCAGAGGTTGCATTGACATCACATTTTACAATACAGAATTTGTTTGAAAAAAAACTGTTTGGACATGAAAGTGGACAGGTGTTTGTGTGTGCGTGCGTGCATGTGGTATCTTCTCTCTCTCTCTCTCTCGCTCTCGCTCTCGCTCTCTCTCTCTCTCTCTCTCTCTCTCTCTCTCTCTCTCTCTCTCTCTCTCTCTCTCTCTCTCTCTCTCTCTCTCTCTCTGACATCCAGAGAGGTGAGTCAGGACAGGTGAAAACACTGATCTCTGGATGCAACTGAGAAAGCGAGAGATTGGAGAGAGGCCAACTTGTTTGTCATGTGCTTAAAAAGTTTATTTGTTTCCAAATGTGGCATCATTTTGTGTGTTCAGATCATAGATAGTAATTGAATAGATAGTGATAGCTTCCTTAATGCTTGCCAGTGTGGTGCGGTAGCCCTATGCACAAAGGTTTCACATCAGTGCAGCTGAGAGGGAAATACTATACATATTCATGAGGTATACAGCTGAGGCCCAACACTGGGGCCATTTAGCGTTGGACAGGGAGAAGCCAATGATAGCATTGTAAATGCACAGCCATCAGTGGCTTAATGACTTGAGTCTAACACTGGCCTATTAAGACGCACAGTCACTCACCATGGCCAAATGGCCCCCATTCATTTCAGAAGAAAAGAGACTGAAACGAGCCTGTGTTCACATCCAAACACCAGACACGTGGCGCTTTTGTATGTGTGTGCATGCATGCTTGCATGCGTGTGTAAGTGTGTGAGTTGGCCATGAAAGAGCAAAATAATAAATAACCTCAGCTCCAAAACATAGAAACCTTAGCTCCAATACAAACTGCTTCAATACAGCAGGAGCATGTGTAGTAGACAAGGGGACAGTGCTGAACTGCTGTAAGCTAGTCCTAATGAGCAGTATGAGCATTGAGTCAGTTCTGCTCATCACAACGTCATCATGCCCTTAAGCCACTACTGTGTGTGTCTGTGTACGTGTGTGACCCTATTTTAGCCTTTCTTGTATCTAGGGAACATCGTCTCAGCATGCTCTTGTCATGGGGTTGTACTGCAGATGATAATTGATTTGGTTTTGATCATTTGTGATGCCTTGATCCTCGTTAGATATATCAATATATGAACGTTAAATATGAATTTAAAACATGCCCTGCAATGACCAACGACAGACAGTAGTGAGTGATTGATACAGTCTCTTGCTCCAGGGCATCGTTAGTTCAACTATTATTGTCTTGTCACTGGGACAATGTTAAACGTCCATCCACAGTTAATAGCAGTAGTGTGTGTTCAGTCAGGCAGAATATGACATCTTTATCGTCCACGCTGGCGTACATACGTACGGCGGGAAGGAAGGAGTCGTTAGCCCCAGGCTACTGTGACTAGTTAATGAGCAGAGGGATGTTGCTCCTGATTATTACCATGTAGAGAAACTGTTACTCACTCAACTCTGCATACATAATGTACATCTACACTACATGGCCTGCCTGGGTTCAATGTTAGATAGAGAGTCTAACATGCCTTCCAGTGTTCCCAAAATATAAGCTCAACAAGTTAAGAGAGAGGAACATATAGCTAAAGAAAAGATGATGTACAGTGCCTTCGGAAAGTATTCAGACCCCTTTTTTTCCACATTTTGTTACGCTACAGCCTTATTCTAAAATTGATTAAATCGTTTTTTCCCTCATCAATTTACCCCATAATGACAAAGTAAAAACAGGTTTTTCGAATTTTCTGCTAATTTATAAATAATAAAACCCTGAAATATCACATTTACATAAGTATTCAGACCCTTTACTCAGTACTTTGTTGAAGCACCTTTGGCAGCGATTACAGCATCGAGTCTTCTTGGGTATGACGCTACAAGCTTGGCACACCTGTATTTAGGGAGTTTCTCCCATTCTTCTCTGCAGATCCTCTCAAGCTCTGTCAGGTTGGATGGAGAGCCTTGCTGCACAGCTATTTTCAGGTCTCTCCAGAGATGTTCAATCGGATTCAAGTCCGGGCTTTGGCTGGGCCACTCAAGGACATTCAGAGACTTGTCCCGAAGCCACTCCTGCGTTGTCTTGGCTGTGTGCTTAGGGTCTTGTCCTGTTGGAAGGTGAACCTTCACACCAGTCTGAGATCCTGAGCGCTCTGGAGCAGGTTTTCATCAAGGGTCTCTCTGGACTTTGCTCTGTTCATCTTTGCCTCGATCCTGACTAGTCTCCCAGTCCCTGCCGCTGAAAAACATCCCCACAGCATGATGCTGCCACCACCGTGCTTCACCGTAGGGATGGTGTCAGGTTTCCTTTAGACGTGATGATTGGCATTCAGGCCAAAGAGTTTCATCAGACCAGAGAATGTTGTTTCTCATGGTCTGAGAGTCTTTAGGTGCCTTTTGGCAAACTCTAAGCGGGCTGTCATGTGCCTTTTACTGAGGAGTGGCTTCCTTCTGGAAGCTTCTTCCATCTCCACAGAGGAACTCTAGAGCTCTGTCAGAGTGACCATCAGGTTCTTGGTCACCTCCCTGACAAATACCCTTCTCCCCCGATTGCTCCGTTTGGCCGGGCGGCCAGCTCTAGGAGGAGTCTAGGTGGTTCCAAACATCTTCCATTTAAGAATGATGGAGACCACTGTGTTCTTGGGGACCTTCAATGCTGCAGAAATGTTTTTGTACCCTTCCCCAGATCTGTGCCTCGACACAATCCTGCCTAGGAGCTCTACGGACAATTCCTTTGACCTCATGGCTTGGTTTTTGCTCTGACACGCACTGTCAACTGTGGAACCTTATATAGACAGGTGTGTGCCTTTCCAAATCATGTCCAATCAATTGCATTTACCACAGGTGGACTCCAATCAAGTTGTAGAAACATCTCAAGGATGATCAATGGAAACAGGATGCACTTGAGCTCAATTTCACATGAGTCTCATAGCAAAGGGTCTGAATACTTATGTAAATAAGGTATTTTTATTTGTATTTTTTAAACCTAAAAACCTGTTTTCACTTTGTCATTATGGGGTATTGTGTGTAGATTGCTGAGGATTTGTTTTATTTAATCCATTTTAGAATAAGGCTATAACGTAACAAAATGTGGAAAAAGTCAATGGGTCTGAATACTTTCCGAAGGCACTGTATCTGTGTAAATCTGTATGTGTGTGTACTAACTTACTGTCCATGCATGTGTATGTGTTTCTATTGTGTGCTTAGTACAGTATGCAGACAATTGTTTGGTAGGAAGGTCCCGGGAGAGGGATAGCGTTGCCCTGACAACCCCAGCAGCTGTCAACAGCTTCCTGTAATGGTGACAAATGGTGGTTATTATAGGAGGGGTAATATGGTGGGATTCCCCTCTACTGTACTGTGCTGTACATTACTGCCTTATAGAGACAGATCAACTTCTGAGGCCTGCTAATTACAGTACAAGTCAGGGCCTCTTCTACTCTGATACTCACACATACAGTGCATTCAGAAAGTATTCAGATCACTTCACTTTTTCCACACATTTTGTTACGTTACAGCCTTATTCTAAAATTGATTAAATTGTCCCCCACCCCCCATCAATCTACACACAATACCCCATAATGACAAAGCAAAAACAGGTTTTTAGACAAAAAATATCATATTTACATAGGTATTCAGACCCTTTACTCAGTAAAGTACCTTTAGCAGCGATTACAGCCTTGAGTCTTCTTGGGTATGACGCTACAAGCTTGGCACACCTATATGAGCTAAGCTTGCAGGTAGCCCAATGGTTAAGAGTGTTGGGCCAGTAACCGTAAGCTGGTTCGAATCCCCGAGCCGACTAGGTGAAAAATCTGTCGATTTGCCCTTGAGCAAGGCAATTTCAAGTCTCATAGCAAAGGGTCTGAATACTTATGTAAATAAGGTATTTCTGTTTTTTATTTGTAATAAATTTGCACACATTTCTAAAAACCTATTTTCGCTTTGTCATTATGGGTTATTGTGTGTAGATTGATGAGGAAAATAATTAATTTAATCCATTTTAGAATAAGGCTGTAACGTAACAAAATGTGGAAAGAGTGAAGGGGTCTGAATACTTTCCGAATGCACTGTATACAGGACAGGACTTACTGTACACAGCAGACCTGGTTTGAAAATAATGATAGTATGTGGAATCTTGTGAGTCTTTCAGAAGTGGAGAGAACATGATAATTATGCAGTTCATGTCTTTTCAACAGCAGCTTCAAATCTCAGTGCAGCACACGCACGCATGCACACACACACACACACGTGCATGCACACGCGCACACACACAGAGGGAGTGGAGACAGAGAGAGCGTGTAGAGGATATATTAATTATAGATGCAGATAACTGCAGGAGGGCCAGCGTACTGCTGTTAACGTTAGATAGTGTGACATTGAGTGGCCAAGGTTACGGTGACAGTAATAACCCCCGTCTCAGGGCGTGAACCAAACTCCACTCCCAAACATGGCACAGCCTGGCAGAGACAGCCTGGCAGAGACAGCCTGGCAGAGACAGCCTGGCAGAGACAGCCTGGCAGAGACAGCCTGGCAGAGACAGCCTGGCAGAGACAGCCTGGCAGAGAGCACCAACTACATCTAGCAGGCTGGCTCTAGAGGGACTGGGCTTCTGCCCTCCTTGGAGGAGAATCAGAATGATGATGAAGCAAATTTCTATTTTTGTTGTTGAAACATAGCTGGGGTGTAGTTTTTATTTATGCGAGCGAGCTGATCAGCCACCACGGTTCAAAGTTCAAAAGTGATATTAAAAGACTTTATGGTCCTAAAAGACAGCTTGTATTGTGACATTATAACATTAACTCAGCAAAGGGATGAGAGAAATGTTTGAGAAAGAAGCATTTAAATGCCTGACGATGTCTCTCCTCCCATCTAGACAGAGACAGAGAGACAGAGACAGAGAGCGAGTCTGTGAGGTTAGAGTCTTCAGGCGCCTGATGGAATCTGTCAAACAGACACGGCTGAAATTTTTTTGATAATTGCTCTGCCTGGCCATGATCTGTATTAGCATATGAAAGTTGTCTTCTACTCTTTTTTCTCTCTCTCTTGCACATTGGTGCATGCTAATTCGTAAGTAATTTCAGATGACAGAGAGTGGTTGTATCTCAGAGATGTTCTCTCTCTCTCTCTCTCTCTCTCTCTCTCTCTTTCGCCCCCCCCCCCCCCCCCCCCCCGCTCTATCCTTGTGTCTGTATCAGTGTACAATCAGCAGGAGCCTCAGAGCTGAGCTGCGGGTCCTATGCGGCAGTTTTGTTTACAGGTATGGAGAAAGCCACCTTTTAGGCAGATGGCATTGGTCACGCAGCAAGCATAGGTCAGCCTGGAGAAAGAGCTCAACAATGTCATCACGTGTGTCCCAGGGAGAGATGATTTGTTATTTTTATTCATTTTTGTGTGTAAGATTGTTGAATTATTTTATCAGTGCAAAATTGCCAAAAACGTAATTTCCTAAATGGAAACCACATTAGAGGACATTTAACAATATAATGTACTAACATGGCTGCAATTCACTATTTTTATACTCCTTTACTATTCATGGATATGATTTTGTGAAGTTTCAGCAAAATCCTCCACTGTAGAGAATACAGAGTCTATGTGAAAGCTCTGCAGCTTGTATGGGGAATAATTGAATCTATTGTGGAAACTCACAGAAGGGGGACTTGTGTCCCTGACTATAGCCATGCCAAGCACCTGGCTAGAGGAAAGAGAGGGGAAGGGGATGGATGGGGCTTGGTGCCACCTGCGGTTGGTGATGCCATTGCCATACTCTCAGACACACACAGACACTTTCACTGACACCCATACACACACACACACACACACACACACACACACACACACACACACACACACACACACACACACACACATACACACACACACACACACACACACACTCACACACTCACACACACACACAGCTCTGCGTTATCACAGAGGGCACTCTCTCCCTCTCTCAGACCTTATTTGTGTTAGTATGCAGTAGGCAGACTGGGGGAGCAGGGCATAGTAGAGCACTGTGGAATGTTATTATTGACCAAGCATCTGTGTAGCCCTGTGCTGCAGAGACACGTTCACACACACACACACACACACACACACACACACACACACACACACACACACACACACACACACACACACACACACACACACACACACACACACACACACACATGCACACACACACACACACACACACACACACCAACAGGGCTTTTTTTCTCAGACACACAGAGCTCCTTGACAGTGAACATGGTGGTAGACAGGGGGAGTGGGAAGAGAGAGAAGAAGAGAGAGTAGAAATAGAGAGAGAGAGAGAGAGAGAGAGGGATGAGGTGAGGGAGGGTCTTCTGCTTTAAGGCGTGGCCCCAGCTAGGATCCATCTCTCAGCAGAGCAGCGGCAGTGCAGTGCCCCAGTGCACTGTGGGATACTTATTGGAGGTCAGAGATGCCAAAGCCTGACCTGACTGTATTATTCATGAGGGAGGGAGGGAGCGAGAAAGGGAGGGACACAGACAGAGAGGAGTGGGGTATGAGGTATTGGGCAGATTCACGTCAGATGTATGGCCATATGTTTAGTCTCCTATGGTTACTGTAGTATGGGACAGTAGAACATTCAAAATGCTAAGTTATCACTAAAGAATTGTTTAAAAAATGTGATTAATTGGGCTTGAGAAAATAAATATGATCATGGATGGTCGTAGAGAGAAACCCCTAAGCATGCATCAGGAATCTGATTTCAGCCCTGCACTGAGTGGAGGAGAGGGATACAATAAACAACAATCTAGAGGCTCTGTGTGTGTGTAATTGTGTGTGTGTGTGTGTGTGTGTGTCACTGTCTCCCAGTGCTGGCTGTTTTAACAGGCTTTTGAAGCACGCACACACACACACCCCTCGCCACACACACACACACACACACACACACACACACACACACACACACACACACACACACACACACACACACACACACACACACACACACACACACACACACACACGCACTGTCTTGCTCACTCACAAACACACACACACACACACACACAGACACACACACACCTTGCTCCACACTCACATTAACCATGGATGACAGGCAGTCTGTTTTAATGAAAGTGCCTCTCATTCATAAACCCATAGAACAAAATCTTCTCAACTTTCGACACCTAGCAGCTTGCCAGGCAAGGTTCAGGGGAAAGGTAGAAGAGAAGAAGGGAGAGAAAGAAAGGCAGGAGAGACTGACTGCTTCCCCCTCTGATAACACACACACACACACACACACTCTCTCCTTTCCCCCTCATTTTACCAGTGGTTGATTGTCACACACAACTGCAGCTAGACCACAAGCTGAAAAGCCCTTCAGGATATCAAATCCATGCTCTAACTAGGTCAACGCTCGCTCCTCACAATACACTACGGCTGCTGCATCCTCCTCGCCTCCTTCTCTTTCTCTCCTTCTCTAGCTATCTCTGTTTCTCCTTCTCTATTTCACCTTTTCTCTGTGTGTATGTTTTTTCTCTTTCTTCATTTCAACTCTCCTCTTTCTATTAAATGTAGAACAGCATCAATATTCTTTAATTAAACATCAAGGACATGAACAGAGGTTCATTTTACTGCTTTCTATGGATTATTGTAGCATTCTATACAAAGGCCCATCCCACTTGGCACAAACTGGTTGAATAAACGTTGTTTCAACATAATTTGTCAACGTATTGTGACGTGGAATCTACGTGGAAAATACATTAGATTTGAAAAAAGTAATAAACTGTTGTTTTGAGAGTGAAATGTCAACCATTGGATTATGTCATCATGGTAACCAAATTTCAACATAGACCAACCTTGAATTTGTACCTTTAAAACAAGGTCAGATCTTCAACGTTATATCCACTATCAGAAAAAACAACAACAATAGGCTGGGCAGCACCTCCTACAGGAGAATGTATATGTTTCTACATCTATCCCTTTGGTCTCCCATCCAGGATTTTAACCAAGCCCTGCTTAGCATAGATATTTGTCACTGACTACAACCAATGTGCTATCATGAGAATTATTGTTGAGAGATCTCCACTTAAAAATTAAATAGGTTCATTGTTGCTATTAAAGTCATTCCAAAGGGTAGGTTTAATAGAGCAAATTAATTTTGACCAACTACTTTATCATTCATATATCATCAATGATGCTATTTAGGCCTATATAGCATTTGCAAAATCATCAACAGCTATTGTTTCAATTCAACCCAGGATTCAATAAAAAAATAGACAATACATATAGGCCTGGGGTTTCAAGCTCTGGTTGATTTCAAATGTAATGATATTTAGTGCTATTGAATTGTGTTTGGTTGTCAACGCAACCAAATATCAACATTTGAAGGAGCTGTATCTTCTGCTTGGATAGTTTCATGTGTGCCACTGATTTATTTTGGGTTTAATTCCAGTTTGTCTGTCACACCCTGGTGTTGGGACTCATTATTGTTTATCCAGGGTGTGTGCAGTCTATGTGTTTGTGTTCTATGTTGGGTGTCTAGGTTGTTGTTTTTCTAGGTTTGTTCAATGACTCCCAATCGGAGGTAACGAGTGTCAGCTGTTCGGCTCGTTATCTCTGATTGGGAGCCATATTTATTTCTGTATGTTTTCCTGTGGGGTTGTGGGTTTTTGTTTCCGTTACGGTGAGTGCACCGTGGAACTTCATGATCGTGGTTTATTGTTTTGTCGTGCTTTAACTTAATAAAGTCTACGATGTTCACTCAACACGCTGCGCGTTGGTCTGCTCCTTCACACGATCGTGACAGAAAAACCCACCATAAGAAGACCAAGCAGCGTGTCAAGCGGCAACAGGACCCAGCTCCTAAGGATTCATGGACATGGGAGGAGATTCTGGATGGTAAGGGGCCTTGGGCACAACCGGGAGAATATCGCCGTCCTCGTGAAGAGCTGGAGGCAGCTAAAGCCGAGAGGCGGCGATATGAGGAGGCAGCAAGGAGGCAAGACTGGAAGCCTGTGGGTACTACCCAAGAATTTCTTGGGGGGGGGCTAAGAGGGAGTGTGGCGAAGTCAGGTAGGAGACCTGCGCCTACTCCCTGGACTGACCGTGGAGAGCGAGAGTACGGGCAGACACCGTGTTACGCAGTTGAGCGCATGGTGTTTCCTGTACGCAGGCATAGCCCGGTTCGGTACAGTCCAGCTCCACGTATCGGCCGGGCTAGATTGAGCATTGAGCCGGATGTCATGAAGCCGGCCCCACGCATCAGTCCACCAGTGCGTCTTCTCGGGCCGGCGTACATGGCACCAGCCTTACGCATGGTGTTCCCGGTTCGCCTACATAGGCCGGTGCGGGTTATTCCACCTCCCCGTACTGGTCGGGCGACGGGGAGCATCAAGCCGGGTAAGGTTGGGCAGGCTCAGTGCTCAAGGGGGCCAGTACGCCTGCACGGTCCGGTATTTCCGGCGCCACCTCCCCGCTCCAGCCCAGTACCACCAGTACCTACACCACGCACCAGGTTTCCAGTGCGTCTTCAGAGCCCTGTGTCTCCTCCACGCACTGGCTCTATGGTGCGTGTCTCCAGCCCTTTACCACCAGTGCAGACACCACGCACCAAGCCTCCTGTGTGTCCCCCGAGTCCTGTGCGTCCTGTTGTTGCTCTCCGCACTAGCCCTGAGATGCGTGTCCTCAGCCCGGTACCTCCTGTTCCGGCACCACGCACCAGGCCTACGATGCGCCTCAGACGGCCAGAGTCTGCCGTCTGCCCAACGGGGCCTGAACTGTCCGTCTGCCCAGAGCCGTCCAGCCGGGATCCGCCAGAGCCGTCCAGCCGGGATCCGCCAGAGCCGTCCAGCCGGGATCCGCCAGAGCCGTCCAGCCGGGATCCGCCAGAGCCGTCCAGCCGGGATCCGCCAGAGCCGTCCAGCCGGGATCCGCCAGAGCCGACCAGCCAGGATTCGCCATTCAGCCTGGTACTGCCCCTTAGTCCGGTACTGCCCCTTAGTCCGGTACTGCCCCTTAGTCAGGTGCTGCCCCTTAAACCGGTGGGGTTCAGTTGGAGGAGGCTACATAAGCGGGAAGTGACTATGGTGGGGTGGTGGTCTAGGCCGGAGCCAGAACCACCACCGTGGACAGACGCCCACCCAGACCCTCCCCGAGACTGTATGCTGGTGCGCCCGGAGTGCGCGCCTTTAGGGGGGGGTACTGTCACACCCTGGTGTTGGGACTCATTATTGTTTATCCAGGGTGTGTGCAGTCTATGTGTTTGTGTTCTATGTTGGGTGTCTAGGTTGTTGTTTTTCTAGGTTTGTTCAATGACTCCCAATCGGAGGTAACGAGTGTCAGCTGTTCGGCTCGTTATCTCTGATTGGGAGCCATATTTATTTCTGTATGTTTTCCTGTGGGGTTGTGGGTTTTTGTTTCCGTTACGGTGAGTGCACCGTGGAACTTCATGATCGTGGTTTATTGTTTTGTCGTGCTTTAACTTAATAAAGTCTACGATGTTCACTCAACACGCTGCGCGTTGGTCTGCTCCTTCACACGATCGTGACATTGTCTACAAATAAAACATGTATATGTTGGATTTATGTCTCCATCTCAATCAAAAATCGAAGTTAAAGAATAGGACAAAATCAAATCAAACATTATCTAAAGTGCATTTAAAGTTTGATTTGATTTAGTTCTATTCTATAACATAGATTTTGGGTTGAGATGGATACGTGAATCCAACATATAAATTATTAATTTGTAGACAAACTGGAATTGAAGCCAGACTAAGTCAGTGGCACAGATATATGGCTCTGGAACAATCCAAGCAGATGATAAATCTCCTTAAAATATTGATATTTGGTTGCGTTGACAACCAAACACAATTCAATTTCACTTTTAAAATACAATAAATAGCCTATTAACTTGTCGAAAAATTTACAAATTATATGTTGGACTCATGTCTCCAACTCAGTTAAAGAATGGGATTAAGACAGTGGCTCAGATGGAACTATTCAATCAGTAGATACATCTCCTTTAAATGTTGGTATTTGGTTACGCTGTCAACCAAACACAAACTTTTGTAATGCAGTAAATAGTCTAAAGTTAAGGCTATTTGACAAACTAATGTAACATTCAACCTTAAAGTGAGTAACACATCCACGGCCACATTTTGAAGTTACTGTAACTATTAATGTCATCTTATGTAATCATAGAAAGTGTGCATGTTTAAGATAGCATGCATAGGTCATCGCAGGTCTGTGGAGATCTTCACAATTGCTGTAATAATCTGTGCAGAATCTCAAACGGCATTGATCACTTGCACCATGTACTTTCAATGTAATCTCAACTGCAATCCACGCCCTCGGCCACAAATTGGGGAAAATAAACATTGTTTTCAATTGACCCTTATTGTAAAAGAGCCAAATTTGTCGTCGATTTTTAGTTATACAGAAATAACAAAACATGCCAAAAAGCTGCTGTGTTGTTCAATGTACATGTAAACATGTCAAGAATCCCAACCTACGCTTCACAATGCTCCCACGTAGGTAAATAGAGTCTGTGAGAAGAGCCCTGTGGCTTCAGGCTATTTGGTGTGGGAGAGTGGGAAATGTGGGGACCCGGTGTCCAAGTAGGCTACACGTAGCTATGTGTGTGGAAAACATTTAATCACAGGTAAGACATTTAACTTATTTATTATAGTCCATTTGTGACTAAATGTACTACTTGTAGCCAAATATTTTTTATAACTAACCCAAGATAGACCAGAGGCTGTTGTTTCCAATGGGAGCAAATTAATCGTAGTGGGCAGAACAAGCAAGGACGTGGGCAGAGCCAAGCATGAGCTAGTGAGATCCTATTGGTACGTTCTAGGATTTATTTGCATATTCCCATTACGGAACGTCTACTCTGTGAAGTGCGCGTGTGCAATAACTCAATTCGCCCTTACACTCCTTCTAAACAACGTGATTTTAAAGACTTTCATAAAGGGTAAAGTCTACAAAACGCAGTACACTCTGTTTGTTACAGATTTTAGTTTTGGAAACAGAACACTGTATGGAGATCAAATATTTCATCAATGACAAAATTAGCAGAATGTCGTCCAAAATCCAGTGGCTCAGATGGAACTATCCAAGCAGTAGATACATCTCCTTTAAATGTTGATATTTGGTTGAGTTGTCTTATTTATTGTATTACTTGTTGTATTACTTATATAATAATACTTGTAATACAGTAAATAGACTAAAGTTAAGGCTATCTTACAACATTCAACCTTAAAATGAGTAACTCAACCATGGCTACATTGAGGTTACTGTAACTATAAATGTCTTCTTCTGTAATCATAGAAAGCATGCATGTTCATAGGTCGTCACAGGTCTGTGGAGATCTTCACAATTGCTGTAATAATTTGAACGGCATTGATCACTTGCATCATGTACTTTTAATGTAATCTCAATGGCAATCCACGTGATTTGGTTCCGCTATTAGATAAAGCACAGTGATAACACATTAATTTGGTGTATAAATAAACAACATTTGACATTGTATTCCTGAACTTTGCTGTGCTTTGAAATAGTTGAAAGCGCAGTGATAGACATTTGGGTGACAACTAAACCAATAATCAGAAATTGTTTTTCCATTGGAATTTTGTTGTCCTTTTAGATGGTTGAAAGAATAGTGAAAATACATTAGAAATGTATCTAACTTTTGGCTGTCTTTTTGACTGGGTGAATATAGGTTGTAATAAAGAATGTGCATTTTTGCCAGTTCAAGACGATTCGATGCGTATCTACAGTAGATACATGGGCTCCGATACGATACAGGAATGATACGTTTTAGTTTGAAACGATTCGGTGCGACTCGGTTTGATTAGAGGAATGAATCGATGCGATTCGGTTCGATGTGATGTGTGTGTGTGTGTAAACATTAGGGACACCTGCTCTTTCCATGACATAGACTGACCAGGTGAAAGCTATGATCTCTTATTGGTGTCACCTGTTAAATCCACTTCAATCAGTGTAGATTAAGGGAGGAGACAGGTTAAATAAGGATTTTTAAGCCTTGAGACGATTGAGACATGTTGTGCATGTGTGCTGTTCAGAGGGTGAATGGGCAAGACAAAGATTGAAGTGTCTTTGAACGGGGTATGGTAGTAGGTGCCAGGTTTGAGTGTGTCTAGAACTGCAATGCTGCTGGGTTTTTCACGCTCAACCGTTTCCCATGTCTATTAAGAATGGTCCACCACCCAGCCAATTTGACACCACTGTGGGAAGCATTGGAGTCAATGCTGTGGAACGCTTTCGACACCTTGTATAGTCCATGCCCCGACGAATTTAGGCTGTTCTGAGGGCAAAAGGGGGTGCAACTCAATATTAGGAAGATATTGTTTGATTTTTCTTTTGAAATCGCCATCACCCACTAATTAATTAAACATTTTTGCAGATTAAAAGTGTTAGAGCTAGTAATGTTTGAATATTTATCTTTAACAATTAGCTATGACATAGCCAATGAATATATCGCACAACTTTGGATTTCACTCTAGTCTCATAATGTAATGGTTTTAGACCATTTGGAAGGTTTGACTGACTTGGAGTGAGCTTCTCTTCTTCTCCTTCTTTGACCATGCAGTGCAGGTAGCAAAAGAGATTGCTGTCCTCGTTATGAAATGATCAACTTTACCCTGTATATCTAAAAATGACCATACTGATTGCTTCACAAAAAACTTCCAAAACTATTGCTGATTGTGAACCTGAACAATCAAAATAAAATCTAATGTAAGCCCCGATCAGCATGTAGCCTACTTATAGCCAGATGAGAGCTGTCTCCAGCATTTTTTCAACAGCGCATTTGATAAAAATAACCTAACAAATTATATTGGTTGTCACTCAACTAATAAAGCCTAATACTTCGCAAGCCATTTAATACATATTTTAATGCTGAAGGTGACACGAACATGTGCCACATCAGGAATAGGCCTACCTCTCATTGGTCATCGTGCAAAGCTGCGCTCAGCGCACAGTTAGGCAGCTGATATTGCCTGGGGTTGTTCAGCATGCAAAATGACTTGTAGGTCAACGACTGTCAACATAATGATATGCTTAGTTCGACACTGAAGGAGAGGATGCAGTTGCCACCAAAGATTAGGTATTTTCGGAAGATAGAAAGAAAGTAATATGAACAAAATATTTTTGTGAACCAGCGATTCATAATGTTTGAATTGATTTTCTGACCGATGCATGCTACATTTGGATCGTTTTGGGGTCCCGTTGACCCATGCACTCGTATCTTAAACATTTGAACCAGGGACCGAAGCTTATCGGTGAATCAATCCCTAGTCTCATTGGTCAACGTCTCAACAAAATATTACCCAATTATCCACGTTGAAATGAAGTGGCGTGACCAGTGGGAAACAATACAGTATGTCTCAATACTAATTTTTCCCTTTCTATATTAAAAAGAAAATTCGGTCAAAATATGGTGAAAATAGTGTAGATTGAAGCAGTGCTGTAATGGGTTTTGTGTTTTTGAGACAATATTCTATAAGAGGTGTCGGTCACTGTACCGGTTCTCATAGCTTCAATACTGACTGGCATAGGCTAGATGGGAAAGAAATGGGACGTACTGTACACATGCCATCCCCAACCCCATCCCAAACAGCATCCTCTATCATCTGTGACTGAGGAATATCCTCCCAGCCTGCTATGACAGTTCCGGCAGGCATCAGGCATTAGTCCTCCCCCCATTCCCAGCTTTCCCACGAATTAGCATGATATTAGCACAACCGACCTGAGCTGCGCCGCGGTGCCAAATCAAAGCTCTGTGTGATCTCTATCCCTGGGTCCCTCGGCTTTAGTCTGAGAAAGAGAGAGAGAGAGAGAGCTACATGATAAAGAGGTGTGTGGACTGCCACAACACACAGCCTTGTCATATTATCTCTTAGATGTGTTCAGCTAAATGGGCTAGAGCAGATGTTCAGTGTTTGTAGTCTCATGGCCAGGCACTTCACAAAAGAGAACTTTGCAAATATTTACAAAGCCACTTTGATTAATATATATATATAACATTTTTATATCAACTCTTAGTAGGTTTTTTTTGAGTGTTTTTATTTGTTTAGTCATATAGAGTCGGTTTCCTGGACAGGAAACTGGCCCATAATGTCTACACATGGTGGTGTTGATTTTAAATTCAAAAGCAAAGCTACAGATGGTTGTACAGTATGTTGCTGTATGTACAGTATGTCTAATGATGTGATGTGTGTTTTTGTCTTGCAGCACCTCGGTTCCTCATCACCTCCACAGGAGCCCTTTACATCCTGGACGTGCAGAATGAGGATGGATTGTATAATTACAGGTGTATGACACGCCACCGCTACACGGGAGAGACCAGGCAGAGCAACAGCGCACGTCTCTTTGTGTCAGGTAAGCAAAGGGACAGTACAGCTTGGATGCCAGTCTGTTGTGCAAGTCTGGGTGCCAATGTTTGCATGGAATACACTCTGAATATGGCTAGGTTTGACTATTGTTTCACTTCACTCCTTCAATCTGGACCAGCTCCAAGCTAGTCAATGGAGTATGGCTAACAATGCAAAATATATATATATATATATATATATATTTCTTTTTGTGTGTGTATTTTACCCCCTTTTTCTCTCCAATTTCGATCTTGTCTCATCGCTGCAACTCCCCAACGGGCTCTGGAGGTGAAGGTCGAGTCATGTGTCCTCTGAAACATGACCCGCCAAACCGCGCTTAACATCCGCCCACTTAACCCGGAAGCTAGCCAATGTGTCAGAGGAAACACCATTCACCTGACGACCGAGGTCAGCCTGCAGGCGCCCGGCCCACCACAAGGAGTCACTAGAGCGCGATGAGCCAACTAAAGCCCCCCCGGCCAAACCCTCCCCTAACCCGGACGACGCTGGGCCAATTGTGCGCTTCCCTATGGGACTCCCGATCACAGCCGGTTGTGATACAGCCCGGGATCGAACCCGGGTCTGTAATGACACCTCTAGCACTGCGATGCAGTGCCTTAGACCGCTGCGCCACTCGGGAGGCACAATGCATGCTTTTGACCATGCTATGCATTAAATATTGAATCCATCTCACCTTTGGCCATTGCTCCTCCCTCAGACCCCACCAACTCTGCGCCGACCATCCTGGATGGCTTTGAGCGTCGCGAGGTGATGACATCACACCGGGTAGAGCTGCCATGCAAAGCGTCTGGTCACCCGGCCCCCAAATACCGCTGGCTGAAGGACAACCGACCGCTGGAGCCGGACACCCGCTTCAGGCAGAGTGTGACGGGGCTGTTGATCGAGAGAGCCCAGTCCAGCGACACGGGAAACTACGTGTGTGAGGTCTGGAACAGCTATGGCAATGCAGAGGTGGTGGGGAGGCTGCAGGTCAAAGGTCAGTAATAGACTGTGTGCAGCATGTGGTGCTAAATGTACAGTATGTTTGTTGTTAATGTGTATGTTTGTCTTTGGAGTTTAAAATCCATTTCAGAGTTGATATGTATTTAGCTGACATACAGTATGTCACATTGACATATGTGTAATGTAAGAGAATCTAAGCCTTTCCCCTCTCCCTTTTCCAGAGCCCCTGAAGGCGGTGGTCAGCCCGAAGAAGGTGAAAGGCAGCGTGGGTAGCCAGGTGTCTCTGTCGTGCAGCGTGAGTGGCTCGGAGGAGTACGAGCTGTCCTGGTACCGGAATGGAGAGATCATCTACCCTGGGAACAGTGTCCGCATGACTGGCAACAACCGGGAGAACCTGGTCATGGCTGGGATGGCTAAGAGTGATGGAGGAGCCTACCAGTGCTTCGCCAGGAATGGCAAGATGTCCACCCAGGACTTTGTCCAGGTCATCCTGGAAGGTCAGTACAATCAGTGGATGTCTGTTTGGTCAGGGATTATTTGATTTCATAGGAGTGATGTTACTGTGAATAACAGTAGGGAACGGCTCTGAATGTGGGTTTTTGTGTTTGGGTATTTGGGTGTTTTTAGTGTATATGTGCGTGTGAGCGTTGTGTGACCATGCATGGTGTGTCCATACATGTGAGTGTGTGCTTGCCTGCATGTTTCTGTGTGTGTTTGTGTGACTATGCAGAATGGGGGAACATCAACCATTGATCAGGTGTGTGTGTGTGTATGTGTGTTCGTGCTAATGAGGGCTGCAGTAAAGCCCTGCCACAGCCCATATTATTAGATTATCTGAACGAGCCTCACATTGCTCGCATCGCCTGAGCACCGTTGCTGCGGCAACTGTCTCCCATTGCCATGGACCAGTATAAAGACAGTATTGATAATCTATAATGATGATGATGAGGAGGAGGAACAATTTCAAAACCTCTCTCCACTCAGTTCTCTCACTGGCTTACGTGTGAAATCCATACAGTATATGCAAATATTCAGTATTAGCCTGAATGGACACTGTATGTGCTCATGATGATCCCCATACAGACATTTCAATATGTTTAACTTGACGTAAAATGTATTTCAAATACATGTACATACATGGACATTTGCATCTTTGCTCAAGTGCATGTAATGCCTGACAAATCCAGAAATGCATAGCTATGACATCTAGAGCTCTATTTTAATAAACCTAACACAATGGTAAATCTAAGCACAGGCGGTAACACAATAGGTTCAAAAATATTTTTGCTATTTTCACTATCACAATTATCGGTGCACTTACTGGCGTTGGTGCGAAAGGGCTGGGTTTTGATGAATAAACAAGTTGTGGGTGTGTCGAGGCTTGGCCCCTCACTGGCCAATCAGAACGTGCTCCATGGCGAAATACGTTAACTTGAACCCATTTGCAGTCCACATTGTTCTAAGTAATTGCATGGCTTCAATAGCATTCGTACTGATGTAGGGACTAGGCCTACTGTAAATTGCATTATGGCTCAGCATGGACATGCCAAACATTTTCAATAAGCAAGATTAAATTCATCATTGATAAGGCCTAAAAAGGGAACAAATAATTCTAATCAAATTCTAAACAAAACAGCAACTTGTTTTAAATAGGCACACTTACAGGCACCATCATTTCTCCCTGTGGCCATATAATATTAAAACAGCGTAGACTATGGATGGTTTTACGGCACATCCACATTTTTCACAGTGGCTGGACAAAGATCCAATATACAGTGCATTCGGAAAGTATTCCGACCCCTTGACTTTTGACAAGTTTTTTTACGTTACAGCCTTATTCTAAAATTGATTAAATTATGTTTTCCCTCATCAATCTACATACAATACCCAATAATGACAAAGCGAAAACAGGTTGTAAGAATTTTTTGCACATTTATTAAAAAGAAAAAACAGAAATACCTTATTTACATAAGTACTTTGCTATGAGACTCGAAATTGAGCTCAGGTGCATCCTGTTCCCATTGATCACCCTTGAGATGTTTCAACAACTTGATTGGAAAGGCACACACCCGTCTATATAAGGTCCAACAGTTGACAGTGCATGTCAGAGCAAAAAACAAGCCATGAGGTCAAAGGAATTGTCCGTAGAGCTCCGAGACAGGATTGTGTCAAGGCACAGATCTGGGGAAGGGTACCAAAACATTTCTGCAGCATTGAAGGTCCCCAAGAACACAGTTGCCTCCATCATTCTTAAATGGAAGAAGTTTGGAACCACCAAGACTCTTCCTGGAGCTGGCCTCCCGGCCAAACTGAGCAATCAGGGGAGAAGGGCATTGGTCAGGGCATTGGTCAGGGAGGTGACCAAGAACCCGATGGTCACTCTGACCAAACTCCAGAGTTCCTCTGTGGAGATGGGAGAACATTCCAGAAGGACAACCATCTCTGCAGCACTCTACCAATCAGGCCTTTATGGTAGAGTGGCCAGACAGAAGCCACTCCTCAGTAAAAAGAACATGACAGCCCGCTTGGAGTTTGTACAATTTGTATGGCGCAAAATACAGAGAGATCCTTGATGAAAACTTGCTCCAGAGTGCTCAGGACCTCAGACTGGTGCCAAGGTTTACCTTCCAATAGGACAAGGACCCTAAGCACACAGCCAAGACAACACAGGAGTGGCTTCAGGACAAGTCTCTGAATATCCTTGAGTGGCCTAGCCAGAGCCCATTTTAGAATAAGTCTGTAACATAAAAAAATATGGAAAAAGTCAACGGATCTGAATACTTTCCGAATACACTAAATAGAAAGGGAGAATGTCCTCTCACCGTTATACTGCTCCCAAATAGGCCTATGTTTTATGAACATAATCGGAACAATTTACAAATCAGATACATTCACACGTCTCCAGAAGTTGCATTGCATGCGTGCCATGGACATTGTAACCATAAAGCCAGGAAGGTGAATCATTCTAATAAGATTTGTTGTTATAAAATTAAACGAAAAACAAGCAATCTGTTTTGTTTTTTTACAACAACAATAAATAAATGTAAAATGTAATGATATCATAAAATCGGTAGGATAAAAAGACACGCATTGCTGTTCAACCAGGCTCGTTATAGTAGGCCTAAGGGAGGGCTTGGATTTTTAACATATGAAATGGGGAAAAAAAGCAATTGTTACAGATATCTTCTAAATAGGTTCACCGGTATTCACCGAGGTTCTCATCTCTTGTTTCATGATGACCATGGAGACGTAGCCTACATCATGGAGGGGGTTTTACGTACGTCCAAAACCGGACATGTATGCCTAAAATAATGTCTGCCTGCCTACAATGCATATACTCAAAGGTAATGTCAGCTCACTGTTTTAATCCTCTCAAACTTTATATTCGAATAAAGCTTTGGTGATTAAGATTGATTTCCAAGCGGTCTCAGGAGCCAAACCCTTTATGGACAATCTTGACTACTTCGCGATTTTATTGGGCAGGACAAAAAAAGCCTTGATTAAGAGGAGGGGAGGCTATGCTTGTTTTTTTTTTAACAAAATAAAACTAATTGGTAAAATACATTTAAAATAAAAATAAAAATCTACATTTGAAATATACAGGCACCAAAAGCACATTAGGCTACTCTTGTTCCATGTACATATGGGCAGAATGCATCACGGCTGGATAGGCTGCATTTCCGCTGTCAAAATTCATGCCATAACCAACTGCGTTACCACTTAAACAAGCTTTTGGTTGGTCTTAAATATCCCTATCAGCGCTGCCTGAAATTGGCTCTTTGGAACATGTTTTTCAGGACACGCCTCAAATATTTCCATCCTGCCCATCTGAGTGCTGATGTTAGACAGGTCAATTCCCAAACCTGGCGTTAGGGCTGGAAAATGCCAGTGCACCAGTTTTTACATGACGAAATTGCATACTGAAGTGCATATGACACTAGCGCTGCCTTAACGCCAGCCGAAAATAGAGCCCCTAGGATACAGGGTGGCCAAAGTGGTTCCTTATTCGGCATATGACATAGTTTGGTCCGTTAGAGGATTCTTAAATTCATCTTTCCGTATTGATCAATGGAGATAATTGTTTTGTCCACCAAGCCAAAACTTTGGCAGTGAATAACAGAAATTGTTATGGTGATAAAAAAAATAAAACGTTTGATTTCACCAAATTTTAACATTCTGTCATAAAGAGCACATGTTCACCTTCATAAGAAAAACTTTTTTTCCCATCTCAAGAGTTTATATTAAAAACAGAAATGACTATAGTAATTGCCTGTCACGATCGTTATACGGAGTAGACCAAGGCGCAGCGTGTTGAGCGAACATACTTTATTTAATTAAAGTGCACACACGAATAACAAAACGATACCGTGACGTCCTAAGTCTAAACACAACCAACTGGAACAAGATCCCACAAACACTAAGGGAAAACCGACAGTTAAATATGGCTCCCAATCAGAGACAACCAGCCACAGCTGACACTCGTTGCCTCTGATTGGGAGTCACTCAGGCCAACAAAGAAATAAACAAACTAGAACTCCCAACAAAGAAATACAACACATAGAATGAACACACCCTGGCTCAACATATAGAGTCCCAGAGCCAGGGTGTGACAGTACCCCCCCCCTAAAGGCGCGGACTGCGACCGCGCCTCAACTAGAACAAAATAGGGGAGGGCTGGGTGGGCATTCCTCCTCGGCGGCGGTTCTGGCTCCGGGCTTGCCCACCACCCTCCAATAAACCCCCCATAGCGCCCCTGGTCCGGTCTGGCCCCGCTGGCTGGAGCTGAACTGGACGTAGCAGGAGCGGTTAGCTTCAGCTCCGTTGTGGAGCAGTTGACCGGTACCTGATTAGGCACCGTTGACCCAGGCACGGGTTGTGCCGGACTGACGACGCGCACCCCTGGCTTGGTGCGTGAGGCAGGAAAGGACCGGACCGGGCTGACGATGCGCACCCCTGGCTTGGTGCGTGGAGCAGCAACGGGCCGGACCGGGCTGACGATGCGCACCCCTGGCTTGGTGCGTGGAGCCGGAACGGGCCTCACCGGACTGACGATGCGCACCCCTGGCTTGGTGCGTGGAGCAGCAACGGGCCGGACCGGGCTGACGATGCGCACCCCTGGCTTGGTGCATGGAGCCGGAACGGGCCTCACCGGACTGACGACTCGCACCCCTGGCTTGGTGCGTGGAGCAGCAACGGGCTTTACCAGGCTGACGACTCGCACCCCTGGCTTGGTGCGAGTAGCAGGAACGGGCTGGACCAGGCTGACGACTCGCACCCCTGGCTTGGTGCGAGTAGCAGGAACGGGCTGGACCAGGCTGACGACTCGCACCCCTGGCTTGGTGCGAGTAGCAGGAACGGGCTGGACCGGGCTGGTGACGCGCACCGTAGGCTTGGTGCGAGTGGCAGGAACAGGCCGGGCCGGGCTGGCGACGCGCACCGTAGGCTTGGTGCGAGTGGCAGGAACAGGCCGGGCCGGGCTGGCGACGCACACCGTAGGCTTGGTGCGAGTGACAGGAACAGGCCGGGCCGGGCTGGCGATGCGCACCGTAGGCTTGGTGCGAGGGACAGGAACAGGCCGGGCCGGGCTGGCGACGCACACCGTAGGCTTGGTGCGAGGGGCAGGAACAGGCCGGGCCGGGCTGGCGATGCGCACCATAGGCTTGGTGCGAGGAGCAGGAACAGGCCGGACCGGGCTGTGGAGACGGATAGGAGACCTGGAGTGAAGAGCGGCCACAACCCGTCCTGGCTGAATGCCTACCTTCACACACTCGGTGTGAGGCATCCGCACAGGACGCACAGGGCTGTGTACCCGTACTGGCATAACAGCACGTGACACTGGCGCAGGATATCCGGGACCGCGGAGAGGCATTGGAGACCACGAGCGTTGAGCCGGCACACTCCGTCCTGGCTGCATACCCACCTTCGCACGACACGTGCGGGGTGCTCGCACAGGACGTACCGGACTATGCCGGACCACTCGTGGCACAGTACGCCGCTCCGCATACCGCGGAACCTGCCCCGTCCCATGCTGCCATGCCTGAGTACGGGAAGTTGGTTCCGCTCTCCATCCAGGCTCCGCCAACCTGCCTTCTGGCCCCCCAAACCCGGTGGCCTCCTCTCCAAATCGCCCTGTGGCAGCCTCCTGCTGCCCAGTCGCCCATGCCGTGTGCCCCCCCCTAAATTTTTTTTGGGGTTGCCTCTCGTCCGTCCGACGACGACACTGTTGACGCCGTTGCTCCTCTCTCGCCAGGGCCTTAATCCTAGCCCATGGCCCTTTGCCCCCGAGCATGTCCTCCCAGGACCACGATTTGCCCACCTGGGCCATCGCCAACCTCTCCATCTCCTTTCCCGGCGCTTCCTCCCATGTCCAGTCTGCCTGCTCCTGGACACGCTGCTTGGTCCTTGTATGGTGGGATCTTCTGTCACGATCGTTATACGGAGTAGACCAAGGCGCAGCGTGTTGAGCGAACATACTTTATTTAATTAAAGTGCACACACGAATAACAAAACAACAAACGATACCGTGACGTCCTAAGTCTAAACACAACCAACTGGAACAAGATCCCACAAACACTAAGGGAAAACCGACAGTTAAATATGGCTCCCAATCAGAGACAACCAGCCACAGCTGACACTCGTTGCCTCTGATTGGGAGTCACTCAGGCCAACAAAGAAATAAACAAACTAGAACTCCCAACAAAGAAATACAACACATAGAATGAACACACCCTGGCTCAACATATAGAGTCCCAGAGCCAGGGTGTGACATTGCCTCTCTTCAGCTTAATTAAATAATGAAAAAATCTAGTCACTGCATGACCGATAAGGTATCATGTTTGTAGTCATTTTTGTAGTAATTTAAATGCATTTAAATGCATTTTAGTGCTTTTGGTATGCTTTTGGTATGTGTCAAGTACAATAAAATAAATTTGGACAAAATGTATTGTAGCTGCAGCAGCCTGTTAGGATCTGGAGATGTGGCTTGTTGGAGGCATGGCCTTGGGTTAGCTCTCGTTGGGCCATCCATCTCATGCCAGTTCATGTGTTATGTTGTATTGTTGTATTCTGTTAATTAAGGTTTAGCTTGTACACTGCCAATTCTGCAGTCTTAATGAGACTGACGTTCACTGAGTGTACAAAATATTAGGAACACATTCCTAATATTGAGTTGCACCCCATTTTGCCCTCAGATCAGCCTCAATTTCTCGGGGCATGAACTCTACAAGTTGTCAAAAGCATTCCACAGGGATGCTGGCCCATGTTGACTCCAATACTTCCCACAGTTGTGTCAAGTTGGCTGGATGTCCTTGATGTGGTGGACTATTCTTGATACACACGGGAAACTGTTGAGCCTGAAAATCCCAGCAGCGTTACAGTTCTTGACACACTCAAACTGGTGCACCTGGCACCTACTACCATGCCATACTTAAATATTTTGTCTTGCCCATTCAGCCTGTGAATGGCACACATACACAATCCATGTCTCAATTGTGTCGAGGCTTAAAAATCCTTCTTTAACCTGTCTCCTCCCCTTCATCCACACTGATTGAAGTGGATTTAACAAGTGACATCAATAAGGTATCATAGCTTTCACCTGGATTCACCTGATCAGTCTACGTCATGGAAAAAGCATGTGTTCCTAATGTTTTGTACACTCAGTGTAAGTGCATGTGATACTAAAGAGCATTTCATTATGATTTGGCTATTTTGTCTATATATTTGCCATACATTTTAATGTGACATATATTTAATGTGACATACTGTATATTTCTTACGACGAATTCATAAGACAATTCCAAATACATTAAAAAATATATTTACCAAATATATCAATAAATACAGTTGAAGTCGGAAGTTTACATACACTTAGGTTGGAGTCATTAAAACTCGTTTTTCAACCACTCCACACATTTCTTGTTAACAAACTATAGTTTTGGCAAGTCGGTTAGGACATCTACTTTGTGCATGACACAAGTCATTTTTCCAACAATTGTTTACAGACAGATTATTTCACTTATAATTCACTGTATCACAATTCCAGTGGGTCAGAAGTTTACATACACTAAATTGACTGTGCCTTTAAACAGCTTGGAAAATTCCAGAAAATGATGTCATGGCTTTAGAAGCTTCTGATAGGCTAAATGACATCATTTGAGTCAATTGGAGGTGTACCTGTGGATGTATTTCAAGGCCTACCTTCAAACTCAGTGCCTCTTTGCTTGACATCATGGGAAAATCAAAAGCAATCAGCCAAGACCTCAGAAAAAAAAGTTGTAGACCTCCACAAGTCTGGTTCATCCTTGGGAGCAATTTCCAAATGCCTGAAGGTACCACGTTCATCTGTACAAACAATAGTACGCAAATACAGTGGGGGAAAAAAGTATTTAGTCAGCCACCAATTGTGCAAGTTCTCCCACTTAAAAAGATGAGAGAGGCCTGTAGTTTTCATCATAGGTACACGTCAACTATGACAGACAAAATGAGATTTTTTTTCTCCAGAAAATCACATTGTAGGATTTTTGATGAATTTATTTGCAAATTATGGTGGAAAATAAGTATTTGGTCAATAACAAAAGTTTCTCAATACTTTGTTATATACCCTTTGTTGGCAATGACACAGGTCAAACGTTTTCTGTAAGTCTTCACAAGGTTTTCACACACTGTTGCTGGTATTTTGGCCCATTACTCCATGCAGATCTCCTCTAGAGCAGTGATGTTTTGGGGCTGTCGCTGGGCAACACGGACTTTCAACTCCCTCCAAAGATTTTCTATGGGGTTGAGATCTGGAGACTGGCTAGGCCACTCCAGGACCTTGAAATGCTTCTTACGAAGCCACTCCTTCGTTGCCCGGGTGGTGTGTTTGGGATCATTGTCATGCTGAAAGACCCAGCCATGTTTCATCTTCAATGCCCTTGCTGATGGAAGGAGGTTTTCACTCAAAATCTCACGATACATGGCCCCATTCATTCTTTCCTTTACACGGATCAGTCGTCCTGGTCCCTTTGCAGAAAAACAGCCCCAAAGCATGATGTTTCCACCCCCATGCTTCACAGTAGGTATGGTGTTCTTTGGATGCAACTCAGCATTCTTTGTCCTCCAAACACGACGAGTTGAGTTTTTACCAAAAAGTTCTATTTTGGTTTCATCTGACCATATGACATTCTCCCAATCCTCTTCTGAATCATCCAAATGCACTCTAGCAAACTTCAGACGGGCCTGGACATGTACTGGCTTAAGCAGGGGGACACGTCTATCACTGCAGGATTTGAGTCCCTGGCAGCGTAGTGTGTTACTGATGGTAGGCTTTGTTACTTTGGTCCCAGCTCTCTGCAGGTCATTCACTAGGTCCCCCCGTGTGGTTCTGGGATTTTTGCTCACCGTTCTTGTGATCATTTTGACCCCACGGGGTGAGATCTTGCGTGGAGCCCCAGATCGAGGGAGATTATCAGTGGTCTTGTATGTCTTCCATTTCCTATTAATTGCTCCCACAGTTGATTTCTTCAAACCAAGCTGCTTACCTATTGCAGATTCAGTCTTCCCAATCTGGTGCAGGTCTACAATTGTGTTTCTGGTGTCCTTTGACAGCTCCTTGGTCTTGGCCATAGTGGAGTTTGGAGTGTGACTGTTTGAGGTTGTGGACAGGTGTCTTTTATACTGATAACAAGTTCAAACAGGTGCCATTAATACAGGTAACGAGTGGAGGACAGAGGAGCCTCTTAAAGAAGAAGTTACAGGTCTGTGAGAGCCAGAACTCTTGCTTGTTTGTAGGTGACCAAATACTTATTTTCCACCATAATTTGCAAATAAATTCCTTAAAAATCCTACAATGTGATTTTCTGGAGAAAAAAAAATCTCATTTTGTCTGTCATAGTTGGCGTGTACCTATGATGAAAATTACAGGCCTCTCTCATCTTTTTAAGTGGGAGAACTTGCACAATTGGTGGCTGACTAAATACTTTTTTCCCCACTGTATAAACACCATAGGACCACGCAGCCGTCATACCGCTCAGGAAGGAGATGCGTTCTGTCTCCTAGAGATGAACGTACTTTGGTGCGAAAAGTGCAAATCAATCCCAGAACAACAGCAAAGGACCTTGTGAAGATGCTGGAGGAAACAGGTACAAAAGTATCTATATCCACAGTAAAACGAGTCCTATATCGACATAACCTGAAAGGCCGCTCAGCAAGGAAGATGCCACTGCTCCAAAACCTCCATAAAAAAGCCAGACGATGGTTTGCAACTGCACATGGGGACAAAGATCTTACTTTTTGGAGAAATGTCCTCTGGTCTGATGAAACAAAAATAGAACTGTTTGCCCATAATGACCATCGTTATGTTTGGAGGAAAAAGGGGGTTGCTTGCAAGCCGAAGAACACCATCCCAACCGTGAAGCACGGGGGTGGCAGCATCATGCTGTGGGGGTGCTTTGCTGCAGGTGGGACTGGTGCACTTCACAAAATAGATGGCATCATGAGGAAGGAAAATTATGTGGATATATTGAAGCAACATCTCAAGACATCAGTCAGGACGTTAAAGCTTGGTCGCAAATGGGTCTTTCAAATGGACAATGACCCCAAGCATACTTCCAAAGTTGTGGCAAAATGGCTTAAGGACAACAAAGTCAAGGTATTGGAGTGGCCTCACAAAGCCCTGACCTCAATCCAATAGAAAATGTGTGGGCAGAACTGAAAAAGCGTGTGCGAGCAAGGAGGCCTACAAACCTGACTCAGTTACACCAGCTCTGTCAGGAGGAATGAGCCAAAATTCACCCAACTTATTGTGGGAAGCTTGTGGAAGGCTACTCAAAACATTTGACCCAAGTTAAAGGCAATGCTACCAAATACTAATTGAGTGTATGTAAACTTCTGACCCACTGGTACTGTGATGAAATTTACATTTTAGTCATTTAGCAGACACTCATATCCAGAGCGACTTACAGGAGCAATTAGGGTTAAGTGCCTTGCTCAAGGGCATATCGACAGATTTTTCACCTAGTCGGCATGGGGATTAGAACCAGCGACCTTTCGGTTACTGGCACAACGCTCTTAACCACTAAGCTATCTGCCGCCCATGAATTAAATAAAAGCTGAAATAAATCATTCTCTCAACTATTATTCTGACATTTCACATTCTTAAAATAAAGTGGTGATCCTAACTGACCTAACACAAGGAATTTTTACTAGGATTAAATGTCAGGAATTGTGAAAAACTGAGTTTAAATGTATTTGGCTAAGGTTTATGTAAATTTCTGACTTCAACTGTACATGTGAAAATATATTCTAAAATACATTGCTTAGTTTTTTTTGCGATGCATTTAACATATATTGGGATATACATTTGGCATACATTTATATATACATTCTAAATACATTCCAGAATATATGTTGGAATGTATTTAAAATGTATTTTAAAAAAATGTAAATATATTATTCGTATTTCTTCCATATGGGTCCCTCAATGCATGTGAATTAAAGTCTGTGAATTACTGTATCTGCTAAACATTGATGTTGATTTATTGTCAGCTAATGCGCTGCTTCTTTGTATACACTCCGGGTAGAAATAGTCTGTAGACACAGATCTAGGATCAGCTGACCCAAACCTCACCTTCAAATCCAATTGAACCTTTAGGGGGAGAAAATGCATCTGACCTTAGATCTGTATCTAGAAGAAACACCTTTAGCTCTAACCCACCTCCCATCTACTAGAATAAACACCTGTACCTCTAACCCATCTCCCATCTACTAGAACAGTGAGTTCCCAACCTTTTGTGGTTACTGTACCACCAACTTAATTTTGCTCTGCCCAGAGTACCTCTGAAGTACCCCCTCATGTGCATTTTAAGCCTATGGTCTCATGGGTCTTCTCAAGTACCCCCTATGGATAGGCCAAGTACCAAGTCCTGGTACCCCTGGTTGGGAACCACTATACTAGAAGAAACACCTTTAGCTCTAATCCACCTCCCATCTACTAGAAGAAACACCTTTAGCTCTAATCCACCTGCCATTTTTCAGAAGATACACCTTAGCTCTAACCCACCTTGCATTACATTGAATGAGCTGTATAAGGCCATAAGTGAACAGGAAAACGCTCATCCGGAGGCAGCGCTCCTAGTGGCCGGGGACTTTAATGCAGGGAAACTTCAATCCGTTCTACCTCATTTCTACCAGCATGTTAAATGTGCAACCAGAGGAAAAAAAACTCTAGACCACCTTTACTCCACACACAGAGACGCATACAAAGCTCTCCCTCGCCCTCCATTTGGCAAATCTGACCATAACTCTATCCTCCTGATTCCTGCTTATAAGCAAAAACTAAAGCAGGAAGCACCAGTGACTCGGTTAATAAAAAAGTGGTCAGATGACGCAGATGCTAAGCTACAGGACTGTTTTGCTAGCACAGACTGGAACATGTTCCGGGATTCTTCAGATAGCATTGAGGAGTACACCACATCAGTCACTGGCTTCATCAATAAGTGCATCGATGATGTCGTCCCCACAGTGACCGTACGTACATACCCCAACCAGAAGCCATGGATTACAGGCAACATCCGCACTGAGCTAAAGGGTAGAGCTGTCGCTTTCAAGGAGCGGGACTCTAACCCGGACGCTTATAAGAAATCCTGCTATGCCCTCCGACGAACCATCAAACAGGCAAAGAGTCAATACAGGACTAAGATTGAATTGTACTACACCGGCTCTGACGCTCGTCGGATGTGGCAGGGCTTGAAAACTATTACAGACTACAAAGGGAAGCACAGCCGCGAGCTGCCCAGTGACACAAGTCTTCCAGATGAGCTAAACCACTTCTATGCTCGCTTCGAGGCAAGCAACACTGAAGCATGCATGAGAGCACCAGCTGTTCCGGATGACTATGTGATCACGGTCTCCGTAGCCAATTTGAGTAAGACTTTTAAGCAGGTCAACATTCACAAGGCCGCAGGGCCAGACGGATTACCAGGACGTGTACTCAGAGCATGTGCTGACCAACTGACAAGTGTCTTCACTGACATTTTCAACATGTCCCTGACTGAGTCTGTAATACCAACATGTTTCAAGCAGACCACCATAGTCCCCGTACCCAAGGACACTAAGAAAACCTGCCTAAATGACTACCGACCCGTAGCACTGACGTCTGTAGCCATGAAGTGCTTTGAAAGACTGGTCATGGCTCACATCAACACCATTATCCCAGAAACCCTAGACCCACTCCAATTTGCATACCGCCCCAACAGATCCACAGATGATGCAATCTCTATTGCACTCCACACTGCCCTTTCCCACCTGGACAAGAGGAACACCTACATGAGAATGCTATTAATTGACTACAGCTCAGCATTCAACACCATAGTGCCCTCAAAGCTCATCACTAAGCTAAGGATCCTGGGACTATACACCTCCCTCTGTAACTGGATCCTGGACTTCCTGACGGGCCGCCCCTAGGTGGTAAGGGTAGGTAACAACACATTTGCCACACTGATCCTCAACACGGGGGCCCCTCAGGGGTCTGTGCTCTGTCCCCTCCTGTACTCCCTGTTCACCCATGACTGCATGGCCAGGCACGACTCCAACACCATCATTAAGTTTGCCGATGACACAACAGTGGTAGGCCTGATCACCGACAACGATGAGACAGCCTATAGGGAGGAGGTCAGAGACCTGGCCGTGTGGTGCCAGGATAACAACCTCTCCCTCAACGTGACCAAGACAAAGGAGATGATTGTGGACTACAGTAAAAAAAAGAGGACTGAGCACACCTCCATTCTCATTGACGGGGCTGTAGTGGAACAGGTTGAGAGCTTCAAGTTCCTTGGTGTCCACATCACCAACTAATTAACATGGTCCAAACACACCAAGACAGTCGTGAAGAGGGCACGACAAAGCCTATTCCCCCTCAGGAGACTGAAAAGATTTGGCATGGGTCCTCAGATCCTCAAAAAGTTATACAGCTGCACCATCGAGAGCAACCTGACTGGTTGCATCACCGCCTGGTATGGCAACTGCTCGGCATCCGATCGCAAGGCACTACAGAGGGTAGTGCGTACGGCCCAGTACATCACTGGGGCCAAGCTTCCTGCCATCCAGGACCTCTATACCAGGCGGTGTCAGAGGAAGGCCCTCAAAATTGTCAAAGACTCCAGCCACCCTAGTCATAGAGTGTTCTCTCTGCTACCGCATGGCAAGCGGTACCGGAGTGCCAAGTCTAGGTCCAAAAGACTTCTCAACAGCTTCTACCCCCAAGCCATAAGACTCCTGAACATCTAATCATGGCTACCCGGACTATTTGCACTGCCCCCCCACCCTCACACCCACCCCCCACCCCATCTTTTCACGCTGCTGCTACTCTGTTAATTATTTATGCATAGTCACTTTAACTCTACCCACATGTACATATTACTTCAACTACCTCAACTAGCCGGTGCCCCCGCACATTGACTCTGCACCGGTACCCCCCTATATATATAGCCTCCCTACTGTTATTTTATTTTACTTCTGGTCTTTTTTTCTCAACACTTTTTTGTTGTTGTTTTATTTTACATTTTTATTCAAAAATAAATGCACTGTTGGTTAAGGGTTTTAAGTAAGCATTTCACTGTAATGTCTACACCTGTTGTATTCGGCGCATGTGGCCAATAAAATTTGATTTGATTTGTTTTAGAAGACGCTCTTATCCAGAGCAACTTACAAGAGCAATTAGGGTTAAGTGTGTTGCTCAAGGGCACATCAACAGATTGTTCACCTAGTCAGCTCGGGGAGTCTACCCAGCGACCTTCGGTTACTGGCCCAACGCGCTTAACCGCTAGGCTACCTGATGTGACTACTAAAAGAAACACCTTTAGCTCTAACCCACCTCCCATCTACCAGAAGAAACACCTTTAGCTCTAACCCACTTCCCATCTACTAGAATAAACACCTTTATCTCTAACCCACCTCCCATCTACCAGAAGAAACACCTTTAGCTCTAACCCACCTCCCATCGAACAGAAGAACACTGTTAGCTCTAACCCACCTCCCATCTTGTCTCCCTCTCCCCCTCTCTCCAGATGGCACGCCCAAGATCATCTCCTCCTTCAGTGAGAAAGTGTTTGGAACCAACGAGTTTGTGTCACTGTTCTGCACGGTGAAAGGCACGCCGGAGCCCAGGGTGACGTGGACGCTGGACGACGAGCCGGTGATCAGGGACTCCCGCCACCGCATCGGCCACTACACCAACCAGGAGGGCCACGTGGTCAGCCACCTGAACATCAGCCAGACCACAGGGCCGGACGGGGGTGTCTACCGGTGCATCTGCAACAATTCGGCCGGGGCAGTCTCCTACCAGGCGCGAATAAACGTAAGAGGTGCTTGTCAGATCAGCTCCTCCAAAACAATTACATTTTACACATGTTTATGAATTCATTTGTTTTTGTTGTTTTTCCTGATGCATGTTTTTGTTTTGTTGCTAAGCTCCTTTGAGAGTGCCTGAATAACCTATTTTGAGCTCTTTCCAGGGTCTCTATGTTGGTTGTGTGTGTTCTGTGTGTGCCGTGTTAGTTGTGCACCATTTGTTTGTTTCTTTCCTTCTTGTTTTGTTTACGTATGTCATCACACAAATATGTATGTGTGTAAATGTGTGTCTGTGTCTGGGTGTGTGTCTATGTGTGTTTGTCTGTTTCTATCTGGTCTGTTTTCCCCAACTGTCATTCTGTCTGTGTCGATGTGGGTCTCTTTGTGTCAACTAGTTCCCCTGTCTGTCTGTCCTCATCTTTTTTCCTTTTGCTTTCATTTCCTATTCAGAACATGGCAAATTTTCCTAGGGGCTCGTATAGTGCTGCGATCATCACTCACTGCTGTCAGCGGTAACTTCTCTAATGCCCTATCTAACACCCGCTGATGGCTTGATATTGGGACACCATTAAGTTGATTTACACTAGCACTAGCATATGACTGAGGAGCATTCTACACTCAGCAGGGAGGTGCCAGGCAGCTCTAAAGCCAGCTACTCTAGGACTGACTGTCACCATGGTTTCTGGGGGTCTATCTAGAGACTCCGGGCCCTCCATCCTCTACTTAATGCTAATTCAAAACAGAAAAGGATAGGCCTATGGTCTGTGTTATGGATTGGATAACTCCTTTTGATTGTTTGCCCCCTGGAAAGTAGGGTTGTCACGATACCAGTATGGCGATACTCAGAGGTATCGCGGCAAGGAAACAAATCATGAAGCGGACAACATTTCCTGAGGAAAACAGTCCTAATGTTGGAAACAAGCAACCTTATGTTGTCACCTAGAATCACATTTATTTTCCAAACTATAGCACACACTATTTTACATAGAGTAGGTTTTGCAAAGGACCAAAGAGTTTAGTCTGTTTTGTGTTTTCCTTTTTGCCATGGAAAATCAGGTATCGTAGTAACGCGATACTGGTATCATGACAACCCTACTGGAAAGCACCATGTTTAGTGAAGGGATGCTAAAGTCTCCAGTTCAGTAGGCTAGCTAGCCTAGCGCAGAGCATAGAAGATAAATCTTCCCAGGTGCCATTGCGGAGACAGTGTAATGACTGTTTCTCGCATTGTTGGCTCCTTAATCATGCTAAAGAGAGTAGCAGTGTGGATGCCTGCGCAGTGCACTAGAGGTGCACACCACCACATATTTAGTTAAACTCTCTTCTATTCGACAGTGCCTTCAAAGTATTCACACCCCTTGACTTTTTCCACATTTTGTTGTGTTACAGCCTGAATTTAAAATGGATTAAATTACGATTTTTTTGTCACTGGCCTACACACAATACCCCATAATGTCAAAGTGGAATTCTGTTTTCGAAAAGTTTACAAATTACCAAAAAATGAAGAGTTGAAATATCTTGAATCATTAAGTATTCAACCCAGTTGTTATGGCAAGCCTAAATAAGTTCAGGTGTAATCATTTGCTAAACAAGTCATATAACAAGTTGCATGGACTCACTCTGTGTGCAATAATAGTGTTTAACATGATTTTTGAATGACGACCTCATCTCTATACCCCACAAATACAATTATCTGTAAGGTCCCTCAGTCAAGCAGTGAATTTCAAACACAGATTCAACCACAAAGACCAGGGAGGTTTTCCAATGCTTCACAAAGAAGGGCACCTATTGGTAGATGAAAAAAAAAAAGCTGACATTGAATATCCCTTTGAGTATGGTGAATTTATTACACTTTTGATTGTGTATCAATACACCCAATCACTACAAAAGATACAGGCGTCCTTCCTAACTCAGTTGCCATCAGTAGCGGTGCGGGGGTAAAATAACTGGGAAAGCCAAGCTGAAAAACAATAGCCACATTACAACCAGTCTTGTGATAATTGCGTTGTTTGCTCTATAACCCATATAATAATAATAATAATAATAATAATAATAATAATAATAATAATATAATGTATGCACTCACTAACTGTAAGTCGCTCTGGATAAGAGCGTCTGCTAAATGACTAAAATGTAAAGGTAAATGTAAATGTAAATGTATAACCTGTTGGTTCATATGCCTTTCCACTGTGATATATAGGCCTAAGGCCAATACAATAAGACGACACAGTGGCAGAATAAATTCAACCACACCTTTGTTTCATCACAAAACTGGAGAGCAACATCTGTCCGGTGGAGTCAGCAAAGCATATTGCATGTAACAAACAGTTACATGTCCTACAGCATGGTCAATCAAGTTAATGTTTCCGACATTTTTGGACAACTAAACAACTTTTGATTTAGACCACTGGAGAGTTTGCGCAAGTCACAAAGAAAACAGGAGCTGTCTCTACTATTCCAGCACCATTTCAACTTCAACATTTCAACATCTTTAAATCATATATGCTTAGTCTAATACAGTGACAACTAAAAGATTCCAAAAACTATTTAGTCCAATCAACGTAAGCTAAATATCATTTGGCTGTCTATGGTACTGATTTGTGTGTGTCTGTGTGTAGAGAAAACATGTTGACTCACCCTACTCGTAGAGAAACGCCAATGGCATCCTCCTCTCTTTCATGTTGCAGTAACGGTCGACTCTGTCATAAAGTACACGCTTTTAGTTTTTGTTGTCCTCGGCTACCTGGCTAAATTGCTTACTCGCTAGCCAAACTTCCTTTCATGGGCAATGATTAGCCAGCTAGTTAACATTAGCCTACAACATCTAGCTACATATTGAACTTCCATCCTCTCAGGCCAGAGGCACAATGTATGAATTTACGGTTGGATCAGAATTGCCATTATAATACTTGGCCAGTACGGAGAATTAAGTAAAACCACAAGTCCAAATCCCTATCTCCGTCCATGGCTAATTTAGGAAAGGGACAATTTTTGCTAGCTGGCTAGCCACCGGAGAGAACACAACGAGATGCAACAATTCAAGTTTATTTCTGTCAAATTACTTTTGGCTTGATGTGATGTGATTGTTGTGTAGCCAAATCCAAACTGGCTTCCTTTGACACTTTTTTTGGGTGAACCAGGACCACTCACAGTTGAGCTCAATCAATTTAGCTCAACGCTGATTGGCTACTATTGTATTTTTTTATGAAGGGAGGCCAAATGGTTGATGGCTTCCCTTGCATTCAATACTACGGGTGACAACAATATCATACTATTTTTGACCAGACAGCATCAGAAAGATGGGCTATGCCTCCCAAGTGGCGCAACGGTCTAAGGCACTGCATTGCAGTGTTGCGGCGTCACTACAGCCTGGGGTTCGATCCCGGGAGTCCCATAGGGCGGCGCACAATTGGCCCAGCGTCGTCCGGGTTAGGGGATGGTTTGGCCGGGGGGGCTTTACTTGGCTCATCGTGCTCTAGCGACTCCTTGTGGCGGGCCAGGCACCTGCAGGCTGACTTCGGTCGTCAGTTGAACAGTGTTTCCTCCGACACATTGGTGCAGCTGGCTTCCGGGTTAAGCGAGCGGGTGTTAAGAAGCGCGGCTTGGTGGGTCATGTTTCGGAGGACGCATGACTCGACCGTCGCCTCTCCCGAGCCCATTGGGGAGTTGCAGCGATGAGACAAGATCGTAATTGGATCGTAATTGGATATCACGAAATTGGGGAGAAAAAGTGGGCTACACATACAGAGACAGAGAGGCTTGGATGCTTTCTCCGGTGAGATACATTCAGCCTCTTGCAAACAATTAATGTTTATTTCTTTTTTTAATTGGGTATCCTTGTAATCGTTAAGGACTGGGGAGTTTTTCAGGATAAAAAATAAATGGAATGAAGCTAAGCACAGGCAAAATCCTAGAGGAAAACCTGGTTCAGTCTGCTTTCCACCAGACACTGGGAGATTCATTCACCTTTCAGCAGGACAATAACCTAAAACACAAGGCCAAATCTACGCTGGAGTTGCTTACCAAGAAGACAGTGAATGTTCCTGTGTGGCCGAGTTACAGTTTTGACATAAATCTGCTTGAAAATCTAGGGCAAGACCTGAAAATGGTTGTCTAGCAGTGATCAACAACCAATTTGACAAAGCTTGAAGAATTTTGAAAATAATAATATACAAATGTTGCACAATCCAGATGTGGAAAGCTCTTCGAGACTTACCCAGAAAGACTCACAGCTGTAATCGCTGCCAAAGGAGACTCTAACATGTATTGACTCAAACACTTCTACACTACCGGTCAAAAGTTTTAGAACACCTACTCATTCAAGGGTTTTTCTTTATTTTTACTATTTTCTACATTGTAGAATAATAGTGAAGACATCAAAACTATGAAATAACACATATGGAATCATGTAGTAACCAAAAAAGTGTTAAACAAATCAAAATATATTTTATATTTGAGATTCTTCAAATAGCCACCCTTTGCTTTGATGACATCTTTGCACACTCATGGCATTCTCTCAACCAGCTTCATGAGATAGTCACCTGGAATGCATTTCAATTAACAGGTGTGCCTTGTTAAAAGTTAATTTGTGGAATGTCTTTCATTCTTAATGCGTTTGAGCCAATCAGTTGTGTTGTGACAAGGTAGGGGGGGGGGGGGTATACAGAAGATAGCCCTATTTGGTAAAATACCAAGTCCATATTATGGCAAGAACAGCTCAAATAAGCAAAGAGAAACGTCAGTCCATCATTACTTTAAGACATGAAGGTCAGTCAATACGGAAAATGTCATGAACTTCGAAAGTTTCTTTAAGTGCAGTCGCAAAAACCATTAAGCGCTAGGATGAAACTGGCTCTCATGAGGTCCGCCACAGGAATGGAAGACCCAGAGTTACCTCTGCTGCAGAGGATAAGTTCATTAGAGTTACCAGCCTCCGAAATTGCAGCCCAAATAAATGCTTCACATAGTTCAAGTAACAGACACATCTCAACATCAACTGTTCAGAGGAGACTGTGTGAATTAGGCCTTCATGGTCGAATTGCTGCAAAGAAACCACTACTAAAGCACACCAATAAGAAGAGACTTACTTGGGTCAAGAAACATGAGCAATGGACATTAGACCGGTGGAAATGTGACCTTTGGTCTGGAGTCCAAATTGGAGATTTTTAGTTCCAACCGTTGTGTCTTTGTGAGACGCGGTGTGGGTGAACGGATGATCTCTGCATGTGTATTTCCCACTGTAAACCATGGAGGAGGAGGTGTTATGGTGTGGGGGTGCTTTGCTGGTGACACTGTCTGAGATGTATTTAGAATTCAAGGCAGACTTAACCAGCATGGCTACCAACGCATTCTGCAGCGATACGCCATCCCATCTGGTTTGGGCTTAGTGGGACTATCATTTGTTTTTCACCAGGACAATGACCCAACACACCTCCAGGCTGTGTAAGGGCTATTTTACCAAGAAGAAGAGTGATGGAGTGCTACATCAGATGACCTAGTCTCCACAATCACCCGACCTCAACCAAATTGAGATGGTTTGGGATGAATCGGACTGCAGAGTGAAGGAAAAGCAGCCAACAAGTGCTCAGCGTATGTGGGAACTCCTTCAAGACTGTTGGAAAAGCATTCCAGGTGAAGCTGGTTGAGAGAATGCAAAGAGTGTGCAAATCTGTCATCAAGGCAAAGGGTGGCTATTTGAAGAATCTCAAATATAAAATATATTTTGATTTGTTTAACACTTTTTTGGTTACTACATGATTGCATATGTGTTATTTCATAGTTTTGATGTCTTCACTATTATTCTACAATGTAGAAAATAGTAAAAATAAAGAAAAACCCTTGAATGAGTAGGTGTTCTAAAACTTTTGACCGGTAGTGTAGAAGTGTTTGATTTTTTTATAAATGTTTTACAAATGTTAGAATTTTCTTCCACTTTGACATTTCAGAGGATGTTGTGTAGATCGTTAAGAAAAAAAGACAATTAAATCCATTTTAATCCCACTTTGTAAAAACAAAATGTGGAAAAAGTCAAGGGGTGTTAATACTTTCTGAAGGCACTGTATCTAGCTACAGTATCCAACTGTAGATTAGTACAGTGTTTTCCAACCCTGGTCCTCGAGTACCCCCAACAGTACACATTTTTATTGTAACGCTGGACAAGCACACCTGATTCAACTTGTCAACTAAGCCCTCAATGAGCTGAATGAAGTGTGTTTGTCCAGGGCTACTAACAAAAATGTGTACTGTTGGGGGTACTGGAGGACCAGGGTTGGGAAACACTGATCTACAGTATGTAAAATATCCAGTATCCAATATGGAATCATATTGTTATATATGCTGTTGGTTTTCCAGTAGTGTGAAAGAGAGAGCGTGGGAACATGAGTAATGGTTTTGATAATAGGTTCATGAGTGGAGAGTGGGAACATTGCACTCCAATGCTTGTCAAACGCAATCATGGCTGGCGTCTAGCAGGTGCTAGAACAGTATAATAATATTCACTTCACCTCAGAGAGTTTAAAATAGGAAGGTAGGTAGACCCCCTCTGGAACACTCAGCTATGGATAGGTCCCAGGATGAGGTGATTTTATATTGCTATTATTTCATAAGACTATTATAGGAAATAAATGGCAAGATTTTACATAAATGAGCACTGCTCTATAATAGAGAAGTATTCATTTTTGTAAAATCTGTTCATTTATGTACATTCTTGCCCTTTATTTACTAATTACAGGGAAAAGAGGTGTTTATATTATTCTAATCTATTATCCACAGTAGGATATAGTAGTCAGGCACTGAGGAAGATATTGTTTTAATATGTTACAATCCCCAATAAATGTTTCCTTTGTCTTTCAGAATGAATCACTGTCTGTATCCATGGTTTTTGACACACTTCAACATCTCACACTTCTAAAGTTTCACATTTCTTAGCCTCAAAATCATTTTAAGAGAGGTATTTCTCTTCTGTCTCCTTTAAGGGCCTGCCAGCATACGACCAATGAAAAACCTTACCGCCATTGCTGGGCGGGACATGTATATCCACTGCCGCGTCATTGGCTACCCGTACTACTCCATTAAGTGGCACAAGGACGCCAACCTGCTCCCCTATAACCACCGGCAGCGGGCGTTTGAGAACAATGGCACGCTAAAGCTGTACGATGTACAGAAGGATGTGGATGAGGGAGAGTACACGTGTAGCGTGCTGGTCTCGCCTTCTCTGTCCACCAGCCAAAGTGTGCACGTCAGTGTGAAAGGTACAGTACACACTCAAACCTGGTCTCACTCTGCCCTACTCAGTTAAATATATAACCCAGGGCTCCCCAACCTTTAGAGCTACCTGTTAGCTCCAAGCATCATCTAACACACGTGATTCTACTAATTAGCTGCTCATCAGGACCTTGATTTGCTGGATCTGGTGCGTTACAGCCCTTGGTATAGGCACGTTACAAATGTCTGCCACAATCAGTGAAAGGTATGGCTCCTATAACTAACAGTGTAAAGGAGCTGATCTGAACATCCACAGCCGCTGTGCCAGTCTCCCAGTACATAACTTCAAATGGCTCTGTAGTCTTCCCTCAATAATGACGCTGCATAATCGGAATCCCCTCTCATGGGTCTCGGCGCCGCCCCCACGTTAAGGAGTGTGCAAGGCGGTGGAAATCATGCTGGCTGTGGCCCTAGACAAAGCTGGGAACACTGTCATTCCCACTCTGCCTAATTTGCCTCTCGGCTGCTTAGCATTCCGAGGCTGAGGAGAGGAGAGGGAATCCCCAGGAGCCCATTATGCCTACTTTGTTGTGAATTAAATAAGCGCTGAAGTGCTGCTTATTCCAATGTTATTTTAAATCATTAATTCTCCAAAGAATCTGTTTCTCACGATGTCTACGGTGTCCCAGGAGAGAGAGGGAGAGGGAGACCACAGCCATGCTTATGCAGTCAGGCATATGCGTGTTATTTCAGTGAGAATTCTGCCTCTCCGCAATGGGAAATATAATCATTTTCTCTCTCACCTGCATCTCCACTGTGTTAAGCCATGCTATTAATAAGGTGATAGACTGGATGTGAAATATTTTCACAGGGGTTTCACAGGATGGCACCTGCTATACTTACAGTGGTACACAAATAGAAGTAACTGAGTTAAATCCTTGCTTTTAGAGATTTTAGAGATTTTTAAATACCCTTACCTTAACTCTACCCCTCTCTTTCTCCCGTAGTTCCTCCCACCATCCATCCCTTCGAGTTCCCTCGTTTCTCCATCGGCCAGCGTGTGTTCATTCCATGTGTGGTGATGTCAGGTGACCAGCCTGTCTTCATCACCTGGCAGAAGGACGGTCGGCCAATTCCGGCCAGCCTGAGCGTAACCATCGACAACATAGACTTCACCAGCTCCCTGCGTATCTCCAACCTGTCTCTCCTGCACAATGGCAACTACACCTGCATCGCACGCAACCAGGCCGCCATCGTGGAACACCAGAGTCAGCTCATCGTCAGGGGTGAGAAGGGGACGGAGAAAGGTGGGAAGTAGGCTGGGAGGGGGGAGTATGTGGAGAGGGGTGAGAAGGGGATAGAGGGAGGTGATGGGGGAGGGAGGGTGGGGAGAGGGGGAAAAGGGGCGAGAAGGCTTGACCCTACTCAAAGATATGAGTCTAGAAGGTATTTGCTAGTTTTGCAAGTATTTTGCTAGATTAAACTCTCTTCATGTGTTCCCCTACAGTTGGAGTGGATCCAAATCAACCTACCACTAGGCCTATGTTGGGTATAGCATAAGAAAACCTGGCAAAACGATATGCTTAAACAAAATATAACCCTAATCCCAATAGCAGCGTTGCACATGCTGTTTTACTGTAATCTTAATATTTTAATATTGTGATGTGAGATGCCACTTATTCCACTACTGAAGGCATGGTTGGGGTCAATTCCATTTAAATTCCAGTCAATTCACAAAGGCTACTGAAATTCCTTTTCCAATTCTCTTCAATGCTTTTCAATTAGGAAAAATTGGAATTGGAATTTTGTTTACTTTATGAATTGACTGGAATTTAAATGGAATTGACCCCAACCCTGCTAATATGCTAACCTACGTTAGCGTTGGCTTGTCTTGTTTTTCTTACACTTGGTGTGAAAATATATAATTTATAATTTGTGCTATTTAAGCCACAAGGTATTACAAACTCATACTAAAACACCATAACAGTATAATCAGTGTTAATAAATTACCTTTTTTCTGTTCCTCTCCTAACTAGTCCCTCCCAAGTTTGTGGTGCAGCCCAAGGACCAGGACGGCATCTATGGGAAAGCTGTGATCCTCAACTGCTCCGCAGAGGGATACCCCGTCCCTACCATAGTGTGGAAGTACTCCAAAGGTAAATAGCACCACAATATACACTGAGTGTACAAAACATTAGGAACACCTTCCTAATATTGAGTTGCACCCCCTTTTGCCCTCAGAACAGCCTCAATTTGTCAGGCATGGACTCTACAAGGTCTCAATGTGTACCATAGAGGAACTTATTCAAGAATGATCAAGTGTAATGTATTATAAAAATAAAGCGAATTGGATGGAATATGGGGGAAAATGCACCAAATTCTTTTTTAATTTTTAACATAGAAATGCTACAAAAAATAATTTACTGAAACTTGTTACAAATGACGGAGTCACCCATGATTCATCAAACAATATTTTGAAAGAGGAAGCAAAGTACTTTAAGCATATGTTTTCGTTTGTCTCCTCCATCTCCACTTTTATTCATGTAAAATTAACAGCTGTATAGAAAGACTCATGTGAAGGCCAAATTACAGAGGAGGAACTTCTTGATGCAATTAAAGCCTTTAAGTCTGGGAAAACTCCAGGGCTGGATGGCATACCAGTAGAGGTATACCAAACCTTTTTTGATATAGTCAGAGGACCGTTATTAGCATGTTTTAATCACTCCTATAAAAATGGTAGATTATCAGATACTCAACAAGAAAGTCTGATTTCATTATTACTGAAACAGGTCCAAGTGGTAAATGTAAAGATCCAGTCCATTAAAATTTTTTGAGGCCCCTTACACGTCAGTGTTGTGATGCAAAAATTCTAGCAAAATGCATAGTGCATAGAATTAAAAAAGGTATTGTCGGATATTATTAATCCTAATCAGACAGGTTTTTTACATGGACGATACATTGGAGATAATATCCTCCCGAGTGGCGCAGTGGTCTAAGGCACTGCATCGCAGTGCTAGCTGTGCCACTAGAGATCCTGGTTCGAATCCAGGCTCTGTCGTAGCCGGCCGTGACCGGGAGACCCATGGGGCGGCGCACAATTGGCCCAGCGTCGTCTAGGGTAGGGGAGGGAATGGCCGGCATGGATGTAGCTCAGTTGGTAGAGCATGGCGTTTGCAACGCCAGGGTTGCGGGTTCGATTCCCACTGGGGTATGAAAAAAAAAAAATGTATGCACTCACTAACTGTAAGTCGCTCTGGATAAGAGCGTCTGCTAAATGACTAAAATGTAAATGTAAATATAAGACAAGTACTGGAAACAATAGAACACTATGAAAATCTGGTTTACCAGGTCTGGTATTCATAGCTGACTTTAAAAGGCTTTTGATAAAGTACGACTGGAATTTATATATAAATGCCTTGAATATTTCAATTTTGGAGAATCTCTTATCCAATTGGTTAATGTTATGTATAGTAGTAACCCTAGGTGTAAAATAGTAAATAATGGCTACTTCTCGGAAAGTATTAAACTGTTAAGAGGAGTAAAACAAGGTTTTCCACTATCGGCAAATCTATTTATTATGGCCATCGAAATGTTAGCTATTAAAATCAGATCCAACAATAATATCAAGGGGTTAGAAATACAGGGCTTAAAAACAAAGGTGTCATTCTATGCTGATAATTCATGTTTTCATTTAAATCCACAATTTGGATCCCTCCACAGCCTCATAGAGAATCTAGATACTTTTTCTAACCTCTCTGGCTTACAACCAAATGATGATAAGTGTACTATATTACGTATTGGATCACAAAAAAATTAACTTTTACATTACCGTGTAGTTTACCAATAAAATGGTCTGACGGTGATGTGGACATACTCGGTATACATATCCCGAAAGAAATAAATTATCTCACTACAATACATTTTAATAGAAAGTTAGCAAAAAAAGATAAGATCTTGCTACCATGGAAAGGAAAATACCTGTCTATTTGTGGAAAAATCACCCTGATTAACTCTTTAGTCATATCCCAGTTTACCTATTTGCTTATGGTCTTGCCTACACCTAGCGACCTGTTTTTTTAAATTATATGAGCTAAAAATATTCAATTTGAATTAGAACAGCAAGCCAGACAAAATTAAACAGGCCTATTTATATAATGAATATGAATTCAGAGGGCAGAAATGATTAAATATTAAAGCATTAGACCTCTCACTAAAGGCGTCAGTCATACAAAAGTTATGCTTAAATCCGAACTGGTTTTCTAGCAGATTAGTAAGAATGTCTCACCCCATGTTCAAGAATTGCCTTTTTCGCTTTATTCAGATTACAACCTCTCACTTTCGGTTATTTGAAAAGGAAATAATCTCCAAAATATCGCTATTTTTAAACAAATCATAGAAAGTTGGTTGCAATTTCAGTTTCATCCACCAGAAAAGACAGAACAAATAATAAAATAAATATTGTGGTTAAACTCAAATATAGTAATTGATAAAAAAAAAACATAATTGTTTTTACATTTTATATAATTGTATATCATCTTTGTAAATGATATTATAAATAGGACTGGTGGAATTATGTCAGAAATGCAGCTGACAAAAATACAGTGCTTTCAGAAAGTATTCAGACCCCTTGACTTTTTCCACATTTTGTTACGTTACAGCCTTATTCTAAAATTGATTCAATTGTTTTTCCCCCTCAATTAATCTACACACAATACCCCATAATGAAAAAGCAAAAACAGATTTTTAGATTTTTTTTGCAAATAAAAAAAGAATAAAGAAAAAGGAAATATTACATTTACATAAGTATTCAAATCAAATCAAATCAAATTTTATTTGCCACATGCGCCGAATACAACAGGTGTAGACATTACCGTGAAATGCTTACTTACAGCCCTTAACCAACAATGCATTTATTTCTTAATAAAAAATAGCTCAATTGGTAGAGCATGGCGCTTGTAATGCCAGGGTAGTGGGTTCGATCCCCGGGACCACCCATACGTAAAAATATATGCACACATTACTGTAAGTTGCTTTGGATAAAAGCGTCTGCTAAATGGCATATTATATTATATTATTAACAACAACAAAAAAGTGTTGAGAAAAAAAGAGCAGAAGTAAAATAAAATAACAGTAGGGAGGCTATATACAGGGGGGTACCGGTGCAGAGTCAATGTGTGGGGGCACCGGCTAGTTGAGGTAGTTGAGGTAATATGTACATGTGGGTAGAGTTAAAGTGACTATGCATAAATCATTAACAGAGTAGCAGCAGCGTAAAAAGATGGGGTGGGGGTGCAAATAGTCCGGGTAGCCATGATTAGCTGTTCAGGAGTCTTATGGCTTGGGGGTAGAAGCTGTTGAGAAGCCTTTTGGACCTAGACTTGGTGCTCCGGTACCGCTTGCCGTGCGGTAGCAGAGATAACAGTCTATGACTAGGGTGGCTGGAGTCTTTGACAATTTTGAGGGCCTTCCTCTGACACCGCCTGGTATAGAGGTACTGGATGGCAGGAAGCTTGGCCCCAGTGATGTACTGGGCCGTACACACTACCCTCTGAAGTGCCTTGCGGTCGGAGGCCGAGCAGTTGCCATACCAGGCGGTGATGCAACCAGTCAGGATGCTCTCAATGGTGCAGCTGTATAATTTTTTGAGGATCTGAGGACCCATGCCAAATCTTTTCAGTCTCCTGAGGGGGAATAGGCTTTGTCGTGCCCTCTTCACGACTGTCTTGGTGTGTTTGGACCATGATAGTTTGTTGGTGATGTGGACACCAAGGAACTTGAAGCTCTCAACCTGTTCCACTACAGCCCCGTCAATGAGAATGGGGGCGTGCTCAGTCCTCTTTTATTTCCTGTAGTCCACAATCATCTCCTTTGTCTTGGTCACGTTGAGGGAGAGGTTGTTATCCTGGCACCACACGGCCAAGTCTCTGACCTCCTCCCTATAGGCTGTCTCATCGTTGTCGGTGATCAGGCCTACCACTGTTGTGTCGTCGGCAAACTTAATGATGGTGTTGGAGTCGTGCCTGGCCATGCAGTCATGGGTGAACAGGGAGTACAGGAGGGGACTGAGCACGCACCCCTGAGGGTCCCCCGTGTTGAGGATCAGCGTGGCAGATGTGTTGTTACCTACCATTACCACCTGGTGGCGGCCCGTCAGGAAGTCCAGGATCCAGTTGCAGAGGGAGGTGTTTAGTCCCAGGATCCTTAGCTTAGTGATGAGCTTTGAGGGCACTATGGTGTTGAACGCTGAGCTGTAGTCAATGAATAGCATTCTCACGTAGGTGTTCCTCTTGTCCAGGTGGGAAAGGGCAGTGTGGAGTGTAATAGAGATTGCACCATCTGTGGATCTGTTGGGGCGCTATGCAAATTGGAGTGGGTCTAGGGTTTCTGGGATAATGGTGTTGATGTGAGCCATGACCAGCCTTTCAAAGCACTTCATGGCTACAGACGTCAGTGCTACGGGTCGGTAGTCATTTAGGCAGGTTACCTTAGTGTCCTTGGGCATGGGGACTATGGTGGTCTGCTTGAAACATGTTGGTATTACAGACTCAGTCAGGGACATGTTGAAAATGTCGGTGAAGACACTTGCCAGTTGGTCAGCACATTCTCGGAGTACACGTCCTGGTAATCCGTCTGGCCCTGCGGCCTTGTGAATGTTGACCTGCTTAAAAGTCTTACTCACATCGGCTACGGAGAGCGTGATCACATAGTCATTCGGAACAGCTGGTGCTCTCATGCATGCTTCAGTGTTGCTTGCCTCAAAGCGAGCATAGAAGTGGTTTAGCTCGTCTGGTAGGCTTGTGTCACTGGGCAGCTCGCGGCTGTGCTTCCCTTTGTAATCTGTAATAGTTTTCAAGCCCTGCCACATCCGACGAGCGTCAGAGCCGGTGTAGTACGATTCAATCTTAGTCCTGTATTGACTCTTTGCCTGTTTGATGGTTCATCGGAGAGCATAGCGGGATTTCTTATAAGTGTCCGGGTTAGAGTCCCGCTCCTTGAAAGCGGCAGTTCTACCCTTTATCTCAGTGCGGATGTTGCCTGTAATCCATGGCTTCTGTTTGGGGTATGTACGTACGGTCACTGTGGGGATGACGTCATCGATGCACTTATTGATGAAGCCAGTGACTGATGTGGTGTACTCCTCAATGCTATCTGAAGAATCCCGGAACATGTTCCAGTCTGTGCTAGCAAAACAGTCCTGTAGCTTAGCATCTGCGTCATCTGACCCTTTACTCAGTACTTTGTTGAAGCACCTTTGGTAGCGATTATAGCCTCGATTCTTCTTGGGTATGAAGCTACAAGCTTGGCACACCTGTATTTGGGGAGTTTCTCCCATTCTTCTCTGCAGATCCTTTCAAGCTCTGTCAGGTTGGATGGGAGCGTCACTGAACAGCTATTTTCAGGTCTCTCCAGAGATGTTCGAATGGGTTCAAGTCCGGGCTCTGGCTGGGACACTCAAGGAAATTCAGAGACTTGTCCCCAAAAAAATATATATGGGGGATTGGAAATGATGCAGACAATTACATTGATGAAAGCCACAATTGTTCTGCAATATTAAAGCTGATCTACCCCTTAAAAAAAGAAAAAGGAAAAAAAAGGTGTCAATGTGTGCCATTCACCCTCTGAAAGGCACACAAACACAATCCATGTCTCAAGGCTTGAAAATCCTTCTTTTTACCTGTCTCCTCCCGTTCATCTACACTGATTGAAGTGGATTCAACAAGTGACATCAATAAGGGGTCATAGCTTTCACCTGGATTCTCCTGGTCAGCCTATGTCATGGAAAGAGCAGGTGTTCCTAATGTTTTGTACACTCTGTGTACAAGGGTTGTGTTTAGTAGAGTAAATGTCTTGACATGGAGTGAAATGGTGCGGTACTGCCTGAACTTGTCCAATTAGAACACATATTTTCATTTTCCGTTGCAAAACGTTTTGCTACAGTACAGTGTACCCTGCTGAACACATCCCAGGATTAATTAGAAGCTACTCTTCTCCCTTCTGACCACTATGATGATCTGTTTACACACTGGGTTCATGATTGAGGAGAACAGAGTTATTTTGTAACTGTGCATCTTCCATTTCTAGTCCTCTGACTATCTTGCTGAATTGCGTAAACACAACATTGTGTGTTCTACTGCAAGCTTTTTTATTGAAGAGCATCCGTTTGAGAGCTAACACAGCAAACACAGTGTCTACAGCCTTGAGGTTGAATGGTGAAAGCGCAGCACTGTACTGTAACTCTAAACCAACAGTAAGATAAAGAAAGGAGAGCAACAGCTTCTCACATTACGATAACAGAGTAAAAGGAAATGTACTGTAATGTTTGTTGACGCAAAACATCCATCCATTATGTAATAATTTCTCATCATTTGATCAAGAACCATGGAAGGGGTGTTTTTAAAACATCTTATATCTCCCCTTCCTTCTCTCTCTCCCTCCATCCACCCCTCCCTTTCTCCCTATCTCCCTCCCTCCCCAGGTGCAGGGGTTCCCCAGTTCCAGCCTATAGCCCTGAACTCAGGCTTCCGTATCCAGGTGCTGGTCAACGGCTCTTTGCTAATCAAACACGTGCTGGAGGAGGACAGCGGCTACTACCTGTGTAAGGTCAGCAATGATGTGGGAGCTGACGTCAGCAAGTCCATGTACCTCAACGTCAAAAGTAAGTCACTGAAGACCCCCATCTTTCATGGCTTTATACATGGACCTCAGTGTCAAATTGAAATCCCCCTCTTTATCCTGGAATGTCTGTGTTCTCCAATGTCAAAGGTGAACATAAAATAAAAAGCTCAGTGTCAAAAGTAAGACCTCTCTTCCTGTAAGGATCATGTACCATAATGTCCAAAGGGAGACCCATTGGGAAGCAGTAGGCTACATGTTGGCCCTCATTAAAGACATTCATGGCAGCCATTTTGTGGAGTCTGTTGTTGAGTTATGTTACTGGTCTGTGCTGGAATAAAGTGCTATAGGGGTGTCAAAGAGCCACATTGTTTTAGCCCTGTATGGGCTCCCCAGTGGCGCAGCGGTCTAAGGCACTGCATCTCAGTGCTTGAGGTGTCACTACAGATCCCCTGGTTCGATTCCAGGCTGTATCACAACCGGCCGTGATTGGGAGTCCCATAGGGCGGCGCACAATTGGCCCAGCGTCGTCCGGGTTTGGCCGGTGTAGGCCGTCATTGTAAATAAGAATTTGTTCTTAACTGACTTGCCTAGTTAAATAAAGGTTAAATAAAAATTAAAAATAAAGTATGGAAGGACAGCGGTTTTTAGATAGTCATCTTTCCCTGTATTTACAGTGGGGTGATCCAGTAATATGCTGGGTAGTGGTGGTGGCGTTAAATGACTGAAGGTTAAGTTGACTGAAGTCATTTATTATTTATTATAAGTCACTGTGCTCTGTGTCAGAGAGGCCACCACCACCACCATGGCCCTTTGTCTTTCTGCCTGAACACATCCCACAAAAGCAACCATGCAGCGTTGCCGGTCTCCATCGCTCTCTTTCTCTCTGAGAAACACTGACGTTTATCCGCTGAGTGGCCATGGACTTAGCTCCCCTCCATTAGGCTCTGAACTCTATATGCAGGCAGATGCTGCCATGTGGAAAAGAGGGTTGGTGGGAGGGATGGGCTATCAGTCCGTTTCCCTCCCTTTTCTTTCCTTCTCTCACTTCTCCCCTCCCTAGGCTGCTCTTCTGTATGTCTGGCTTCCTCTCCTCCTTTCCTCCTCCTCCTCTTCTTCTGCTTCCTATTTTGCTCAGTCTTCCCTTTCTGTCTCTCTCCCTCTGTCTTTATGTGTGTGTAATATTTAACTGTATTTAATTTCTGATACAATATGATTTCCCCTCCCCTGTCTGCCTGTATCCATCTCTCCTCCCTCCTTCCCACCTCGCTCCGTCTCCCATCATTGTATGACTCCCAGTCTAACCACTGGGATTTGATTGGTAGTGACATGATGGGGAGATGTGCCCATCACCCCCCTCTAGAGCCAGTTCCACCCCCCTCATCACACACACACACACATCCACTGATTTGATGTTTTCAATCTTACATCATCTCTACAAATAAATGTGGCATCATTTCTTACGATGCAAGCTAGATGACATACACTATACCATATTCTTGTGCAGCAAGTGAAATAACAGCAGTGTTATTTGACAACTAATCAAATGCGGGATCTCTCCAAGCTCTCCTCACTTCTTTCAATCCGCTGCTCCCACATGCATACCGCATTATACTATACTAAATGTTGTCGTTTTAGATTTTTCCAATAGAAACACTGCCCTCTTCAGGTAAAAAAAGGAAACTGTAGAAAATTGAGGCCAGACTATTGTTTTCATCTTGTCTGTTGGATTTCCACTTTTGATGTTGATGGTGAATAGACTGTGTAAAATGCACTGATTTGCAGTATGAAAGATGAACTGTTGATTCTCCTGAATCAACGTAAACATTATAAGCCAAAGTTGCTGGGTACATTTTTACATTTGACATTTTAGTCATTTAGCATCCAGAGCGACTTACAGTTAGTTAGTGAGTGCATACATTTGTTTTTCATTCTGGCCCCCCGTGGGAAACGAACCCACAACCCTGGCGTTGCAAGCACCATGCTCTACGAACTGAGCTACAGGAGGCCTAAATCAGGCTCTTAGTGTGTCTTAGAGGTGTGTGTTGTTTGTGTGCGTGCATACATGTACTGTATGTATGTATGTATATATATAGTGCATTCGGAAAGTGTTCAGACCCCTTGACTTTTTCTACATTTTGTTAAGTTACAGCCTTATTCTAAAATTGATTAAATTGTTTTTTCCCCTCATCACGCTACACACAATACCCCATAATGACAAAGCAAAAACTGTTATTTTTTACATTTTTGCAAATGTATATAAAAAAAAAACCGTAAATATCGCATTTACATAAGTATTCAGACCCTTCACTCAGTACTTTGTTGAAGCACCTTTGGCAGCGATTATAGCCTCAAGTCTTCTTGGGTATGACACTACAAGCTTGGCACTCCTGTATTTGGGGAGTTTCTCTGCAGATCCTCTCAAGCTCTGTCAGGTTGGATGGGGTGCGTCACTGCACAGCTATTTTCAGGTCTCTCCAGAGATGTTTGATCAGGTTCAAGTCCGGGCTCTGGCTGGGCCACTCAAGGACATTCAGAGACTTGTCCTGAAGCCACTCCTGCGTTGTCTTGGCTGTGTGCTTAGGGTCGTTGTCCTGTTGGAAGGTAAACCTTCGCCCCAGTCTGAGGTCCTGAGCACTCTGGATAAGGTTTTCATCAAGGATCTCTCTGTACTTTGCCCCGTTCATCTTTCCCTTGATCCTGACTAGTCTCTCAGTCCCTGCCGCTGAAAAACATCCCCACAGCATGATACTGCCACAACCTAATTTTTGGTACCCTTCCCCAGATCTGTGCCTCGACACAATCCTGTCTCGGAGCTCTATAGACAATTATTTCGACCTCATGGCTTGGTGTTTGCTCTGACATGCACTGTCAACTGTGGGACCTTATATAGACAGGTGTGTGCCTTTCCAAATCATGTCCAATCAATTGAATTTACCACAGGTGGACTCCAATCAAGTTGTAAAAACATCTCATGGATGATCAATGGAAACAGGATGCACCTGAGCTCAATTGAGTCTTTCACACCCGCGCCCCAACGATGGTACCGGACCTGAAATGATTGGGCGCTTTTTTGAATCTTTCAGTGCTAGAATCAGTTCTTTTAAAAACAATTTTCAGAAGTTCCGAGCTAGCCCTCCTGATATCATTTGACCCCACATGGACTACGACAGAGTCAGCTCCTGGCATCTGTCGTAGAACGGTCGGAAGCAGCCTTTTAATATCCTGTACTCGTTCTCCTGAGTAGCACAGGGTTTTTGCCCCGGGAACCAAGATGTTTCTTACAATAGAGCTGCTGACAACGACAGCTGGTGCAATGGCTGAGGAAGTCTGGCCGTTCTTTCGCCTCGAGTGGTTTCGCAAACCCCTCGTGGACCGAAGAGTGTTGGGGCCCAATGGACCCGAGCTGGCTGTAGTATCAACATCGTCTGTTGAGGGTGGGAGCTCTGAGGATCTGACGCCACCGGAGAGGGAGACAGAAAAGAGGACGAAGGCGTAGGTACCTCCGGATCCGATCTCGAATCGGAAGCCCCTAGGGAAGAAGGCGCCGGAACCTCTGGATCCAGGGCGGCAAAGCCGTTTATGGTCTGTGTCCGGTCCGGGCTTAACATCTCCAAGGAGGCCCCCGTTGCCAGAGGACATTTTCTTCGACTTCCACGGCAAGTGACATATCTCCATGGCTGTTTGGTTGGGTCGAGAACAGGAACATCCCTCAAGTCATCCAGGAGCATCCTACTAGCTACGTTCTCCGGGGAAGGGGGAGACCCCTTCAGGGAGGGATCCCTGCAGAGTACTGGCCAGTCGGTTGTGGAGAACCGACACGTTGGCAACACTTCCAACAGACCAAAGCGGCGTCCGGCTACTGGGGTAGAAGAAAAAGAAAAAGTAGGCGGGCGCGGATTCCCCAGTAGCTTGTGTAGGTTCGCTACTTGTTTGCTAAGAGAAGCCACTTCACCCCTGTAGTCCTCTGCAAGCAAACAGTTGCTACATTGAAAGTACGGGCGGTCCACATTGTCCCGGAACAAAGTAAAATAAACACAGCTCCTACAGCGTTGAAAACGTTCAATAGCGACCTCCATTTGAGACTGCCGAGCCAGTCTGTCTGACTGACTCACTCGCTCATATAATACTCTCACACACTTACTCAAAAACACACACAAATACAATACATGTACCAGGACACTTACACTTATAAACACACACACACTCATGGATGCACACCCCGATAAACACATTTATATGTACTTAGCTAAAATCTTATGTCTAGACACACACAGCAGAGTACCCACAGCAGTGGTCGATTTTCATCCCCGTGTAAATTGTTTGGACATAGGCTGCTTAGAGTGTTGTCTGTGTCCACACACACACACACACCCTGTTATTGATGTCCCTCTGCAGTGTGTGTGTGTGCATGTATGTGTCTGTCTGTGAGCCTGTGTGTCAGTGTTCTCCCTCAGCTGAGCTCAGCTCCCGGAGTGTCAGGTTCAGGTTGTTTTGCGGGTGGTCGGGGTGTTGGTTGTGTCTGGCACTCCTGCTCTCTGGAACCTGAGCCTCCCTGGGAGCCCTGTTCCCTGGTCTCCTGTGGATCAGTGTATTTGTGCCAGACGAGACCCTCATTAACCCACTGAACCTGTCCTGTGCTGAGCAGGTGTAATGTTACATACTGTACACACACCAGACTGTGTCCTCCTCATCATAGACAGTAAGCATGCAGCAGACTACCGTAGCATGCAGTACACTCTGTGCTGTGCTGGTGTGTGTTGTTTATCCAGGCCATACGACACCACTGCTGCTGGAGAAGCTGCTGCCACTTAAGAGGCTTAGGAGACAATTACAGCAACACTGGAACTGACTGGCTGTAAAGTGGTCAGGTGATATACAGTACTGGATGAGCTCTTGGCTGGGTTACGCCACACACAAGTTTACCTGGTTGTTTTCCTGGAAAAGACACTAATAGGCACACACATGCATGCGTGCACACACACACACACACACAGGCCATTACTGAAGAATCATGGCCCTCGCAGGCTGCTACTGTAATTCAATGGTTTAGACAGATTCCATTTGGCCAGGCTATTGTGGCGGACCCATAGGGGAATGAATTGCAGCTATTGTGATGTCGTAGTGAGACACTTCTATTGTTATTAGTGTCTGTGCATAGGCTAATGCCTAACCATAATACACCATGCATCATCGTATATGAACACTGTCACAGACACCTACAGTCAGCAGAAATTGCTTATGTTGCAAAAGCAGTATTTTCACAGCTTTGTGTGTGTGTGTGAGAGAGTGCGTGCTCACAGAATTCACTCTTTATTCATCATAGGTTCATAGTATTTGGCATATTGCCTAGACACCTTAATACTTAATTCTACCTTACTTAAAACTATCCATGTCTTTATTTATATTTTGTGCAGCTGAGGGCAACAACAGGATTTGAACCCATTCCCCTGTCTAAATGACTACAGTCTCCTCTACTGTATACCTACCTCCACTGATGCAATTGACTGGATGCATCACTAATCCAGAGTAGGTTTATTCTATCAGAGTGGGTCAACAGCCACTCAATGTTAATCAGTGCCAATTAGGATCAATTAAGAGCATTACACTCATAACGCACCGAGACACAATGATGAGAGCATGCACATAATAAGACTTAATTGGAGAAAAACAGTGTTGTCACCTGGTCGCCAAGCTCCCAATCACCCAATCAGTAAGAATCATTCGCTCTCTCTCTCTCTCTCTCTCTCTCTCTCTCACTCTCTCTCTTTCTCTTCTTCCTTCCCTTGTTTCAGCCCTCCAACTACCCACACAAAGCAGCATGTCTGGAGCCATATACTCAGCATCATGCTCAATGTCCAACCCAATTGTGCAGCTAAGGGAATTATTTTGGTGCAGTGAGTGGAGCTAGCACCCAGTGAACCAGTCAAATCTGTGCCATCACCGCCCTTCCCCCTACCTGCCCACTCTATATATAAACACACACACACACACACACACACACACACACACACAATGCCCCAGGGGCAGTGGGCTCCTGTAGGGAGTGATCTCGTCTCGTTCTCATCTCACACCCATGGCCCAGGGCACCCTGTGGCCTACATTCCCCAGCCAGAAACTCACTCTGGTGGGGTAAACGGAGCCTGATGCCTGGGGCTGTCCATTCGACCTGGAATCTACAGTCATAGGTTAACGTTACTGTTAGATGGCCATGCTGGGTAGATATGGATATGATTCAATGTACTGCATGTGGATGGAACAGTGGTGTCAGGTTGGTAGGAGACAGGAAGTTTTGTTGTTGTCTGTTTCAACTGACTGAATAAGATGGTGGACATGTAGGCCTACTGTATATTTCACATCTGGCATAAATATGGTAGATCTACAGTCAGGTCCATAATTATTGGCACCATTGATAAAGATGAGCAAAAAATACTAAAATAAAAAATATAAAAAAATACTGGGCTAATAAAAAATTGGGAAATTATATTTTATACTAATACCATTGCTCAGAGAAAGAGATTTTGTTTAACAAGTAATACAAAAAAAAAATACAAAAAATATAGAGATCAAATTTACTAGCCAAAAACAGGGTTGCCTCTGCCAGGAGGTTGACACTTGGCCGCAAGTGGATCTTCCAGCAAGACAGTAACCCCAAGCACTAATCAAATTCCACTTTCAGAATGCACTGTATACAGTGCCTTGCAAAAGTATTCATCCCCCTTGGCCTTTTTTCCTATTTTGTTGCTGTCACACCCGGGCTCTGGGACTCTATATGTTGAGCCAGGGTGTGTTCATTCTATGTGTTATATTTCTATGTTGGGGGTTCAGGTTGTTTATTTCTATGTTGGCCTGAGTGACTCCCAATCAGAGGCAACGAGTGTCAGCTGTGGCTGGTTGTCTCTGATTGGGAGCCATATTTAGACTGTCTGTTTTTCCCTTTGTGTTTGTGGGTTCTTGTTCCGTGTTGGTCTATGTTACCTAGGACGTTACGAGTCGTTTGTTGTTTTTGTTTACTGTCCGTGTTTATCGCTAATGATAAATAAACATGTTCGTTCATCACGCTGCGCCTTGGTCCTCCTCTCTTAACGACGATCGTGACAGAAGAACCCACCATCACAGGACCAAGCAGCGTGTCCAGGAGCAGGCAGCCTGGACGTGGGAGCAGATTTTGGACGGGCAGGGGTCCTGGACCTGGGAGGAAATCCTGGCCGGGATGGATAGCCGGCCGTGGTGTGAGACGGTAGAGGCGCGACGGAGAGAGGAGCAACGGCGTAATCTGTATCGTCGTCGGACGGACGAGAGGCAACCCCAAAAAATTTTTAGGGGGGGGCACACGGCATGGACGACGGGGCTGACGGAGGCAGAAAAGGGGCGTATTCAGAAGGCCACCAGGTTACGGGGGCCACTGGTCAAAGTAGGGAAAGAAGGTTTAGAGGCACGGCGAGAGGTACTGGGGTGTGTTACCAGTCCGGTCCGGCCCGTTCCAGATCCCGGGGTAGAGCCAGTGGTGTGTGTCCCCAGTACGGTCCGGCCTGTTACGGCCCCTCGCACCAAGTGTACGGTGCGCGTCGCCAGCCCGGTCCGGCCTGTTCCTGCCACTCGCACCAAGCCTACGGTGCGCGTCGCCAGCCCGGTCCGGCCTGTTCCTGCCACTCGCACCAAGCCTACGGTGCGCGTCGCCAGCCCGGCCCGGCCTGTTCCTGCCACTCGCACCAAGCCTACGGTGCGCGTCGCCAGCCCGGCCCGGCCTGTTCCTGCCACTCGCACCAAGCCTACGGTGCGCGTCGCCAGCCCGGCCCGGCCTGTTCCTGCCACTCGCACCAAGCCAGGGGTGCGAGTCGCCAGCCCGGCCCGGCCTGTTCCTGCCACTCGCACCAAGCCAGGGGTGCGAGTCGTCAGCCTGGTCCAGCCCGTTCCTGCTACTCGCACCAAGCCAGGGGTGCGAGTCGTCAGCCTGGTCCAGCCCGTTCCTGCTACTCGCACCAAGCCAGGGGTGCGAGTCGTCAGCCTGGTAAAGCCCATTGCTGCTCCACGCACCAAGCCAGGGGTGCGAGTCGTCAGTCCGGTGAGGCCCGTTCCGGCTCCATGCACCAAGCCAGGGGTGCGCATCGTCAGCCCGGTCCGGCCCGTTGCTGCTCCACGCACCAAGCCAGGGGTGCGAGTCGTCAGTCCGGTGAGGCCCGTTCCGGCTCCACGCACCAAGCCAGGGGTGCGCATCGTCAGCCCGGTCCGGCCCGTTGCTGCTCCACGCACCAAGCCAGGGGTGCGAGTCGTCAGCCTGGTAAGGCCCGTTCCTGCTCTACGCACCAAGCCAGGGGTGCGTATCGTCAGCCCGGTCCGTTCCTGCCTCACGCACCAAGCCAGGGGTGCGCGTCGTCAGTCCGGCACAACCCGTGCCTGGGTCACCGGTGCCTAATCAGGTACCGGTCAACTGCTCCACAACGGAGCTGAAGTTAACCGCTCCTGCTACGTCCAGTTCAGCTCCAGCCAGCGGGGCCAGACCGGACCAGGGGCGCTATGGGGGGTTTATTGGAGGGTGGTGGGCAAGCCCGGAGCCAGAACCGCCGCCGAGGAGGAATGCCCACCCAGCCCTCCCCTGTTTTGTTCTAGTGGAGGCGCGGTCGCAGTCCGCGCCTTTAGGGGGGGGGGGGGGGGGGGGGGGGGGGGGGGGGTACTGTCACACCCGGGCTCTGGGACTCTATATGTTGAGCCAGGGTGTGTTCATTCTATGTGTTATATTTCTATGTTGGGGGTTCAGGTTGTTTATTTCTATGTTGGCCTGAGTGACTCCCAATCAGAGGCAACGAGTGTCAGCTGTGGCTGGTTGTCTCTGATTGGGAGCCATATTTAAACTGTCTGTTTTTCCCTTTGTGTTTGTGGGTTCTTGTTCCGTGTTGGTCTATGTTACCTAGGACGTTACGAGTCGTTTGTTGTTTTTGTTTACTGTCCGTGTTTATCGCTAATGATAAATAAACATGTTCGTTCATCACGCTGCGCCTTGGTCCTCCTCTCTTAACGACGATCGTGACAGTTGCATTACAACCTGTAATTTAAATGGATTTTTATTTGGATTTCAGCAAGGGGCACCACCAAGCAAGCGGCACCATGAAGACCAAGGAGCTCTCCAAACAGGTGAGGGACAAAGTTGTGGAGAAGTACAGATCAGGGTTGGGTTATAAAAAAATATCTGAAACATTGAACATCCCACGGAGCACCATTAAATCCATGATTAAAATTTTTTACGAATATAGCACCACAACAAACCTGCCAAGAGAGGGCCGCCCACCAAAAGTCACGGACCAGGCAAGGAGGGCATTAATCAGAGAGGCAACAAAGAGACCAAAGATAACACTGAAGGAGCTGCAAAGCTCCACAGCAGAGATTGGAGTATCTGTCCATAGGACCACTTTAAGACATACACTCCACAGAGCTGGGCTTTACGGAAGAGAGGCCAGACAAAAGCCATTGCTTAAAGAAAAAAATAAGCAAACACGTTTTGTGTTCGCCAAAAGGCATGTGGGAGACTCCCCAAACATATGGAAGAAGGTACTCTGGTCAGATGAGACTAAAATTGAGCTTTTGGCCATCAAGGAAAATGCTATGTCTGGCGCAAACCCAACACCTCTCATCACCCCGAGAACACCATCCCCACAGTGAAGCATGGTGGTGGCAGCATCATGCTGTGGGGAGGTTTTTCATCGGCAGGGACTGGGAAACTGGTCAGAATTGAAGGAATGATGGATGTAGCTAAATATAGGGAAATTCTTGAGGGAAACCTGTTTCAGTCTTCCAGAGATTTGAGACTGGGACGGAGGTTCACCTTCCAGCAGGACAATGACCCTAAGCATACTGCTAAAGCAACACTCGAGTGGTTTAAGGGGAAACATTTAAATGTCTTGGAATGGCCTAGACAATTGAGAATCTGTGGTATGACTTAAAGATTGTTGTACACCAGCGGAACCCATCCAACTTGAAGGAGCTGGAGCAGTTTTGCCTTGAAGAATGGGCAAAAATCCCAGTGGCTAGATGTGCCAAGCGTATAGAGACATACCCCAAGAGACTTGCAGCTGTAATTGCTGCAAAAGGTGGCTCTACAAAGTATTGACTTTGGGGGGGGGGGGGGGGGGGTGAATAGTTACGCAAGCTCAAGTTTTCTGTTTTTTATGGTCTTATTTCTTGTTTGTTTCACAATAAAAAATATTTTGCATCTTCAAAGTGGTATTTTGGGTGTTTGTATCATTTGATTTACACAACATGTCTAGCACTTTGAAGATGCAAAATATTTTTTATTGTGAAACACTGTGGAGTGTACGGCTTATAGTGGTCCTATGGACAGATCCTCCAATCTCCGCAGTGGAGCTTTGCAACTCCTTCAGGGTTCTTTATGGTCTCTTTGTTGCCTCTCTGATTAATGTCCTTCTTGCCTGGTCCGTGAGTTTTGGTGGGTAGCCCTCTCTTGGCAGATTTGTTGAGGTGCCATATTCTTTCCATTTTTTAAATAATGGATTTAATGGTGCTCCGTGGGATGTTCAAAGTTTCAGATATTTTTTTATAACCCAACCCTGATCTGTACTCTCCACAACTTTGTCCCTGACCTGTTTGGAGAGCTCCTTGGTCTTCATGGTGCCGCTTGCTTGGTGTTGCAGACTCTGGGGCCTTTCAGAACAGGTGTATATATACTGAGATCATGTGACAGATCATGTGACACTTAGATTGCACACAGGTGGACTTTATTTAACTAATTATGTTACTTCTGAAGGTAATTGGTTGCACCAGATCTTATTTAGGGGCTTCATAGCAAAGGGGTGAATACATATGCACGCACCACATTTCCGTTATTTATTTTTTAGAATTTTTTGAAACAAGTAATTTTTTTTTTTCACATCACCAATTTGGACTATTTTGTGTATGTCCATTACATGAAATCCAAATAAAAATCAATTTAAATTACAGGTTACAATGCAACAAAATAGGAAAATTGCCAAGGGGGGTGAATACAAGGCATTGTATATACACTACCAGTCAAATGTTTGGACACACCTACTCTTTTTCTTTATTTTTACTATTTTCTACATTGTAGAATAATAGTGAAGACATCAAAACTATGAAATAACACATACGGTATCATGTAGTAACCAAAAAAGTGTTAAACAAATCAAAATATATTTGAGATTCTTCAAATAGCCACCCTTTGCCTTGAGGACAGCTTTGCACACTCTTGGCATTCTCTCAACCAGCTTCATGAGATAGTCACCTGGAATGCATTTCCATTAACAGGTGTGCCTCTTAAAAGTTAATTTATGGAATTTCTTTCCTTCTTAATGCGTTTGAGCCAATCAGTTGTGTTGTGACAAGGTGGGGGGGTATAGAGAAGATAGCCCTATTTGGTAAAAGTCCATATTATGGCAAGTACAGCTCAAATAAGCAAAGTGAAATGACAGTCCATCATTACTTTAAGACATGAAGGTCAGCCCAAATAAATGATTCTCAGAGTTCAAGTAGACACATCTCAACATCAACTGTTCAGAGGAGACTGTGTGAATCAGGCCTTCATGGTCGAATTGCTGCAAAGAAACCACTACTAAAGGACACCAATAAGAAGAAGAGACTTGCTTGGGCCAAGAAAAATGAGCAATGGACATTAGACCGGTGGAAATTTGTCCTTTGGTCTGGAGTCCAAATTTGAGATTTTTGGTTCCAACAGGCGTGTCTTTGTGAGACGCGGTGTGAGTGAACGGATGATCTCCGCATGTGTATTTCCCACCGTAAAGCATGGAGGAGGAGGTGTTATGGTGTGGGGGTGCTTTGCTGATTTATTTAGAATTCAAGGCACACTTAACCAGCATGTCTACCACAGCATTCTGCAGTGATACGCCATCCCATCTGGTTTGGGCTTAGTGGGACTATCATTTGTTTTTCAACAAGACAATGACCCAACACACCTTCAGGCTGTGTAAGGGCTATTTTACCAAGAAGGATGGAGTGCTGCATCAGATGACCTGACCTGCACAATCCCCCGACCTTCACTATTATTCTACAATGTAGAAAATAGTAAAAATAAAGGAAAACCCTTGAATGAGTAGGTGTGTCCGAACCTTTGACTGGTACTGTGTATATCCCTGTTTTTTTGGGGGGTCTGCATTGCGACATTCAGGGCTGGGATAGTGTAATCCTGGTCCTGTAGAAAATCAATGGCTGCTCCATGTTCTATTCCTGGATACTATTAATGGCCTCCCCTGAGGACAGGGATGGAGGGAAAGAGGGAGAGGGAGAGGGAGAAATAGATTGTCCGATGCTGGTTGGCATGGTAACCTGGCCAGGTGAAAGGGAGCCTGGGAGGGGGGAGCTGCAGCTTTTGTCTCGTGGGAGCAGAATATCCAAGAATTCCCTGCAGCCAGGCAGAGAGGCAGGCTGACATGCATCATGTTTGTTGCCCTCTGGGCTGGATGTTTAGAAATGGGGCTCCCCTAACCTCTACTGTGTCAGCCAGAGATACACATACCAGTCAGTGCTGCTAATTAAACCGTGTGTGTGCGCGTGCGTGTGCATGTGTGTTTACTGTATGTAGTCCACTGTGTTAAATAAAAAATGTGTGGCTGTCCAATGTTTAAGTCTCCCAGTGGAGGCGTCACCTCGCCCCCCTGCCCCCAGAGACGTGTTCCTCTGCCCATAATTCCGCCGGAAATTAAAGAAATACATCAACACAGCAATTACAGGCCCATGAAACACCCTGGCACTGTGGCATGTGCCTCGGGCAGACAGACACAGCTGTGCTACTCTCTCACTCACACACTGATTACATTGGTCATGTCTGTGTGATCTCCCCCTGTGTGATGGCCACCTCACCTCATGTAGCCCTGTACAATAGGTGTTTCATTGACTACACATCAACACTGTAGTGTCCCATCAACATGATGTTAGTCTTAGCTAGGCTAGTTTGAGCTTACCTATGTCATAATCATGGTAATACTACACTCGTAGGAGAACCCTTTTTGGTTCCAGGTAAAACCCTTTCGGGGTTCTACATCCAAAAGGTTTCTACCTGCAACCAAAAAGTGTTCTTCAAAGGGTTATCCTATGGGGACAGCCAAAGAACACATTAAGGTTCTAGATAGCACCTTTTTTTCTAAGAGTGTAGTGGTCGAGGTCATAACTGTTTAGCGTAGTATCAGCCTCTGTCGGGGGTAAACATTGCACCTCGGAGCCACTTTAAATGGCACAATGAGATTACTGTTGCTCAAAACGCTAACATTTACAGAAGGGGGGAGGAGTTATTTTTTCCCTCACTACTTCAAGTGCATCACACTAAAAATTCATAGTTTTCATGCAAAATAAATCAACCTTATTTTTCTGTAGCATGGCTCAAAATGGCTGGGGAATGAATAAGAGATGAAACTTAAATGTCTGCAACCCCTCGCCTGACACTTTCCATCACATCACAGGAGCCGTGTGTGTGTGTGTGTGTGTGTGTGTCATTACACACTCGGTTGTGGGGGTAATGAGCTGTGTGTGTAAGTAGTGTGCTGTCCTAGTGTACTGGCAGAGACCTGCCAATAGGGATTTTCTCAGATCCAAGCCTTGGCTGCTTGTTGTCATAAGATGTTTGTTGTCACAGCTCAACATAACAGGGAAGCATGGAGTTCACTGTATTTTATGTTAGAAGTTGGAGCAATATCTGCAGAATGTAAACCAAAACACTTAGCAACCACTGAAGTCAGCAATACTATGACTCAATTAAGTGTCATTTGAGCAGAGAGATTTGATTCATTACAGTGTTCCCCTGTCTTGTAACGACCCTCCATGTGACAGGTATCACTATGATGTCCCACTGGAATTGGATTATGGCTAAATGTGTTTATGTTCAGCCTGTCTTACTTCATAACTAATGTAACATGTCCCGTCTCTCTCTCTCTCTCTCTCTGTCTCTGTCTCTGTCTCTGTCTCTGGCTGTCTCTCTCTCTCTCTATCCGCTTTTTCTCTCTCCTTCCAGTCCCGGCCATGATCACGTCGTACCCCAACACCACGCTGGCCACGCAGGGCAGTGAGAAGAGGATGAGCTGCACGGCCCACGGGGAGAAGCCCATCATGGTGCGCTGGGAGAAGGAGGAGCGCATCATCAACCCGGAGAGCAGCCACCGCTACGTGGTCACCGTCAAAGAGGTGGCCGACGAGGTCATCTCCACCCTGCAGGTACACAGACACACCAGTGGAGTGGTGCTGCCCTCTTCCCAGTTACAGTTACCTCAGCTGAGGCCAGGTGGAGAGCTACTGGGTATGCAGGGCTTTTGCTTGGAGCAAAGCGTTGTAGCAGAAGCCTGCACTAAATTTGTCCGTTTGTAGACCGGTATGATGATGGCTCATCATGAGTCCTGTCTGTGAATGATTTAGCCCAGAATGTGTATTTTCCATGCACATCCTCATCTATGTAGCTGACCCTCTTTTTCCTTTTCCCATAGATCCGGCCTACAGTGAGGGAAGACTCTGGCTTCTTCTCCTGCCATGCCATCAACTCCTATGGTGAAGACAGAGGGATCATTCAGCTAACAGTGCAAGGTACAGCTGCACACCACTGACAATTGTCATGAAAACAAAATGAAATACAAAATTGAACCCCCCAATTAGGGTAATAATGCAAAATAAGCACCCTAGCGTTGTATAACCATGTATGTGACTTTATGGTGTCCCTCAGAGCCCCCGGACCCTCCTGAGGTGGAGATCAGAGAGGTGAAGGACAGGACTATTGCCCTCCGCTGGACCATGGGCTTCGATGGAAACAGCCCAATCACAGGCTTCGACATTGAGTGCAAGAACAAATCAGGTACAAGACAAACAAGAGTTCTCTTTGTAAGAGATGATATGTTCTGGATGCCAGCGGTACAGTAAGCCTACATGGCGCATACCACTGTATGGACAGAATACAAATATTTTCACTTCCTGTGTATTTCTAAGGTCTATCCTGGTGAAATGCTTCTATGTATCCTCATGTTAAGCTGGATGGGCTCCTCCTGTCTTCCAGAGAATGATTATACATGATATTTTTCTCAGTTCTATAATTCAATACAGCAGACTAATGCACTTAGCAGGCTTTGACCTTTAGCCCCACTTAGTGGTCCTCACTAACCCCCATAAACCTTGACCCTTGACCCCGGCCCCACAGGCTCCTGGGAAATGGCCCAAAGGACCAAAGACGTGTCTCCCCAGCTCAACCAGGCCACCATCATAGACCTGCACCCCTCCTCCACCTACAACATCCGCATGTTTGCCAAGAACCACATCGGCAAGAGTGAGGCTAGCAACGAACTCACCATCACCACAGACGAAGCAGGTATTAGACCCACCACTGGTTAAATGTATGCACACAGAGCATGCAGACACAGACATACAACAACAAGGCAAGCACACAGACATGCGTAGCTATACTGTACATACACATTTAGACTGATGCACTTCATATATACAATGGCAAAGCAGGCAAACAGGCAGGATGATGAACTGCAAAAGGAAAGACCTACATACGTGACTGACTTACATACGTGACTAGGATGAAAGAGGTAGAAAAGAGGGTAATGGGGATGAGGAAGTCAATTCATTAACAGCAGAGTGACATCAGCTCTGTTGCATTATTGAACACATGCTGACCCTGCACTAAAAGTGGGACTTTTCAATTAGCAGACCATGTTGTAAATGTCACACTGTGGTCAATAGATCACTGGCCGGCCCCTCTGCAAATTGCTCCTGTTCCCTTTGGTGGTTCCTCCCAATCCCCACACTGCACTTCTCTCTCTCACTTCTCTTCTGACTCTGTCCCCCATGACCTCTCGTAAACATGACCTCCATCTTTATTATTGTTCAAGTGGGCTGGGTCATCTGAGACCAAATAATCTGGTCTACCCATAGATACAGTAGAACTTTAGCCTTCCATGTCTCAGGATCTTTGCCTTAACCTTGGAATAACCTTCAGAATACACTGACTGGATAGTTTAATTCCTTTGCAGACTAATTTCTGCCTTCCTGTACCTCGTCTACTCAACTGACAGTAGCTCAGATCTGAATGACCTTGATGTATGTTCTTCCTTCTAGCTCCTGATGGTCCCCCACAAGATGTGCAGCTTGAAGCTTTCTCCTCTCAGAGCATCAGAGTCTCCTGGAGGGTAAGATATGTTTAATCAATTCCATCAAGACTGAGAAGAACTTACTGTAGCTCTGTGGTCTACTACCTGCATGGTCTGTTACAGTTCAGGTCATTGAGGGCCACAACCATTCTTCTGTCCTCAAGAAGATGTCCCCCAATATCTAAATGTACGTTCCCTTCTCCTCCCTCTTCCCTCCCTCTCTCCGTCTTCCACCAGGCCCCTAAGAAGCACCTCCAGAACGGGGCGATCCGGGGCTACCAGGTGGGCTACAGGGAGTTCAGCACCGGGGGGAACTACCAGTTCAACGTCATCACCATGGAGTCGACGGGGGACAATGACCACAGTGAGAGTGTCACCCTGGACAACTTGAAGAAGTTCACCCAGTATGGGGTGGTGGTGCAGGCCAGCAACAGCGCTGGGACAGGACCCTCCTCCCAGGAGGTCATCTCTACCACGCTGGAGGACGGTGAGGACACACACACAGTCTGCCTTTAGCTATCAGTAACAATATCGTGGACAGTTAAAATCTTACTGATTTCAAACATTTCTTTAGCTGAATTAGGGTATTCTACAGTATTGTGGTGCATCAAGGGTCAAATGACTGATGTTTTGTCTCTGAAGGGAGTGAACTCCCAGGATGGAGCTTTATCGACATCTCATGGATGGTGTTGGTACTGCTGGTGTAGTGACAGCTGATGTTCAGTATTGTAATGGCTGGTCATTTTTGTCATGGCTAAAAAAATACCTGATGAAGGATAGGTCCCAAAACCCTAATTTTTTACTTTAAATAAGCATTATGAAGTTCACTTCCAAGAGTATCTCAATATTCTCCTCTCTTCAGTAAACTCTTCTGTACATTCTACTTGTTTGGAGACTGAGGTAACAATGTTGTTTTTCCTCCTCCCTGGTTGTGACAGTTCCCAGCCGACCTCCAGAGAACGTCCAGGCCACAGCAGCGTCCCCAGAGATCATCTCTCTATCCTGGCTGACCCCTCCTAAAGACGCCCTCAATGGCATCCTGCTCGGCTTCAGGGTCATCTACTGGGCCAACCTGCCCGACGGAGGTACAGCCCACACACACACACACACACACACACACAGATGCATGCAGGCACACACACTCACACACAGATGCATGCAGGCACACACACACACACACACACACACACACACACACACACACAGATGCATGCAGGCACACACACACACACACATACAAATTCACACACACACACACAAAGAGAGAGAAGGATGTAGATGTTACACTGTATCTGCCCTTGTCCGTAACCTCCAAGACACATAGAATGTATACAGTATCAACATGATTACCTATGCATGATAATTCTAGTGGATGAATGAGACATATTAGCTGTGACCCAGGCTTTCTAGTTCAACTCAGACAGCCTGGCATGGCATGCAGTCATCACGTGCTGGAGAGACGTCAGAGTGATGGCTTCTGACAGCACTGTTACTTTTGACCCCTCATCTGTCATATCACATCCCCTCTGATGGACCCTGGATGCACCAATTGAAAAGCAGCACTCAATCTAGTTTGCATAGTAACAGTACATGTCATAGTGGGACACACTCCAAACAATACTACAGCCATAGCCATGTATTACATCTACTATATACATATTTTACATTTTACATTTTAGTCATTTAGCAGACGCTCTTATCCAGAGCGACTTACAGTTAGTGAGTGCATACACTTTCACATATAGATATCTTATGTACCATTGACAACAATTCATATGAATACAGATCTTATTCATTTAAATGAAAGATGTCACTCATTATATCAAATCAAAGTTTATTGGTCGCACAGTTTAGCAGATGTTATAGTGGGTGCAGTGAAATGCTTCTGTTACTAGCGCCTAATAGTGCAGTAAAATGTCTAGCTCCTAACAGTGCAGTAAAATGTCAAACAAGTACACAAATAATCAAAAAAACTAAAATTAAGAAATCAAGAAACGTCAGAAGGAATCCAATTAACAACCCAAGTAACACTGTATCAGTAATCCAAATGCAATCTATATATACACTGAAAATATATACTAAGAATGTGTGATATGTGTGATAGAAATCACATCGATGTATTTATTGTCTAAGACACTTGTCTAAACCTTCAGCCAGGGCCTGTTGTGCTCTTCATTATATTCTAAATATGAGCAATATAAATGTTGTTGTTGGGAAAATATCAAGGGTTGTTTACCTCATGTACCAGCAGAGGGGGATATAGGCCCCTTTTCTAAGATGGTGGAACAACTGTGTCTTATCCATCAACACTGCTCTAAACATTTTTTTACATTTTTTACATTTTTAGTCATTTAGCAGACGCTCTTATCCAGAGCGACTTACAGGAGCAATTAGGGTTAAGTGCCTTGCTCAAGGGCACATCGACAGATTTTTCACCTAGGCTCGGGGATTAGAACCAGCGACCTTTCGGTTACTGGCACAACGCTCTTACCCACTAAGCTACCTTACCCACTAAACATCTGGCACCACTGCAGTAATCAAACTCATCACTCTGTTATTCTACTCAAACAATGATTCCTTTTATTATTTGCATTCTAGCACTCATCAATGGTATATATTTATCAGCCATTTTATGGATTTCAAATACAGTGCATTTGGAAAGTATTCAGACCCCTTGACTTTTTCTAAATGTTGTTATGTTACAGCCTTATTCTAAAATGGATTGCATCGTTTTTCTCCCTCATCAATCTACACACAATACACCATAATGAGAAAGCAAAAACAGGTTTTTAGATTTTTTTGCAAATGTATAAAAAATAAAAAACTGAAATATGACATTTACAGAAGTATTCAGACCCTTTACTCAGTACTTTGTTGAAGCACCTTTGGCAGCGATTACAGCCTTGAATCTTCTTGGGTATAATGCTATTTGAGGAGTTTCTCCCATTCTTCTCTGCAAATCCTCTCATCTCTGTCAGGTTGGATGGGGAGCGTCGCTGCACAGCTATTTTCAGTTCTCTCCAGAGATGCTCGATTGGGTTCAAGTACGGTCTCTGGCTGGGCCACTCAAGGACATTTTGAAACTTGTCCCGAAGCCACTCCTGCGTTGTCTTGGCTGTGTGCTTAGGGTCGTTGTCCAGTTGGAAGGTGAACCTTCACCCCAGTCTGAGGTCCTGAGCGCTCTGGAGCAGGTTTTCATCAAGGATCTCTCTGTACTTTGTTCCGTTCATCTTTCCCTCGATCCTGACTAGTCTCCCAGTACCTGCCGCTGAGAAACATCCCCACAGCATGATGTTGCCAACACCTTGCTTCACCGTAGGTATAGTGCCAGGTTTCCTCCAGACATGACACTTGGCATTCAGGCCAAAGAGTTCAATCTTGGTTTCTTCAGACCAGAGAAATCTTATTTCTCATGGTCTGAGAGTCCTTTAGTTGCCTTTTGGCAAACTCCAAGCAGGCTGTCATGTGCCTTTTACTGAGTGGCTTCCGTCTGGCCACTCTACCATAAAGGCCTGATTGGTGGAGTGCTGCAGAGATGGTTGTCCTTCTGGAAGGTTCTCCCATCTCCACAGAGGAACTCTGGAGCTCTGTCAGAGTGACCGTCGGGTTCTTGGTCACCTCCCTGACCAATGCCCTTCTCCCCCGATTGCTCAGTTTGGCCGTGGCCAGCTCTAGGAAGAGTCTTGGTGGTTCCAAACTTCTTCCATTTAAGAATGATGGAGGCTACTGTGTTCTTGGGGACCTTCAATGCTGCAGAAACATTTCTGTGCCTCGACACAATCCTGTCTCGGAGCTCTACAGACAATTTCTTCAACCTCATGGCTTGGTTTTTGCTCTGACATGCACTGTCAACTGTGGGACCTTATATAGACAGGTGTGTGCCTTTCCAAATCATGTCCAATCAATTGAATTTACCACAGGTGGACTCCAATCAAGTTGTAGAAACATCTTAGCAAATTAAGCTCAATTTTGAGTATCATAGCAAATGAATACTTATGTAAATAAGATATTTCTGTTTTTATTTGTAATATATTTGCAAAAATTTCAAAAAACATGTTTTCACTTTGTCATTATGAGGTATTATAGGTAGATTGATGAGGATATTTTTTTTTAATCCATTTTAGAATAAGGCTGTAATGTAACAAAATGTGGAAAAAGGGAAAGTGTCTGAATACTCTCCGAATGGATTGTACCTACAGTACATTGAGTCAGAATTCGGTGATTACAACTATTAGTATACAGCATATATTTTACTGTACGTTTCCAAATCACGCTATTATGACTCATAAACCTATAACTCACTGTTATATCCCAGAGAACTGTTCTGATCAGCCCACAACACAACTATAAATGAAGGAGCTATAGAGCCATAGATTAACAGATTCCAGAGCTCTTCATATTCCGTTCCAAGATAGCGTAGCAGTGCGGTCGTGTTCTCTTGTGTGTCCATGTAAATAGCCAGTTTTTTGTATATTTTTTTGTATTTTACGTATATATTTCCCTATCACACTTTTCATCCTTCTACTAAATATACTTTCCTGCAACCCGCCTCACTCAATGCGGAACGGATTCTATTATTTACTCACCTTTATCTAGAATCTCCAGTTGAAACTAGCCAGCCAGCTAACTAGCTACTTGCTATTAGCCGCCGTTAGCGGTTTTCACCCAGAACATCGGATTTTCTGCCGGAATAACTGAATCACTGGACCATAACACCGGATCTAGCTAGCCGCAACCGGATGGATGTCGAATGGATGTTGCTGTAGGATAATCACCACTGCCCCCGTAGCACCAGTTAGCCTTGAGCTAGCCCCAGCTATCTACCTCTCTGTCTACCGGACGGGAGTAGCCAGCTAACCAGCTAACTAGCTACTTGCTATTAGCCACCGTTAGCGGCTTTTCTCCATTGTCCGTGGCCTGCACTACCTACCAGCCAGCTCTAGCCTGGACTATTATCGGCCAGTCTGCACTGTCTGCACAGCGAGTTATCGACCCAGAACCTATCGGATTTTCTGCCGGAATCACTGAATCACTGGACCATTAACACTGGATAATCGCAACTAGCTAGCTGCAACCAAATTAACGTTGTTGTTGGCTAATCAGCCTTGAGCTAGCCTTGAGTCAGGCACATCTCCCAGCTATCTACCTCTCTGTCAACCGGACGGGACCTCCTAGAGTCGACACAGAGCCCTGCCGATCCATCACGACTGGTCTGCCGACGTAATCGTCTGTGGTTTCAACAGGCTTCCCGTTGCGACGACCACAAAGATCCATTTGCTAGCCCCGGCCCGCTAGCACAAGCAAACTACAACGTGCTTCCTTCTCGCTGTGCTGAAGCACAAATTTGAACTGCTCTTGGACTCACATATTGCTGTTCACTGGACCTTATGATCACTCAGCTGCACAGCTGATGCCTGCTGGACTGTTCCTTTACACGGTAAAGAACTGCCAAAAGGGGTGGAGTTGCAATCTACTGTAGAGATAGCCTGCAGAGCTCTATCATACTATCCAGGTCTGTGCCCAAACAGTTTGAGCTTCTACTTCTAAAAATCCACCTTTCCAGAAATAAGTCTCTCACTGTTGCCGCTTGCTACAGACCCCCCTCAGCCCCCAGCTGTGCCCTGGACACCATATGTGAATTGATTGCCCTCCATTTATCCTCAGAGTTCGTACTGCTTGGTGACCTAAATTGGGATATGCTTAACACCCCGGCCATCCTACAATCCAAACTAGATGCCCTCAATCTCACACAAATTATCAACGAACCTAAATCCGTAAACATGGGTACCCTCATAGATATCATCCTGACTAACTTACCCTCTAAATATACCTCCGCTGTCTTCAACCAGGATCTCAGCGATCACTGCCTTATTGCCTGCGTCCGTAACGGGTCTGCGGTCAAACGACCACCCCTCATCACTGTCAAACGCTCCCTAAAACACTTTAGCGAGCAGGCCTTCCTAATTGACCTGGCCCAGGTATCCTGGATGGATATAGATCTCATTCCGTCAGTAGAGGATGCCTGGTTGTTCTTTAAAAGTAATTTCCTCTTAATCTTAAATAAACCAGCACAAAAACATCCTGTGGCGTACTGCATTAGCATCAAATAGCCCCCTCGATATTCAACTTTTCAGGGAAGTTAGGAACCAATATACACAAGCAGTTAGGAAAGCAAAGGCTAACTTTTTCAAACAGAAATGTGCATCCTGTAGCACTAACTCCAAAAAGTTTTGGGACACTGTAAAGTCCATGGAGAATAAGAGCACTTCCTCCCAGCTGCCCACTGCATTGAGGCTAGGAAACACTATCACCACCGATAAATCTACAATAATTGAGAATTTCAACAAGCATTTTGCTACAGCTGGCCATGCTTTCCACCTGGCTACCACTACCCCGGCCACCAGCTCTGCACCCTCCGCTGCAACTTGCCCATGCCCCCACCGCTTCTCCTTCACACAAATTCAGACAGCTGATGTTCTGAAAGAGCTGCAAAATCTGGACCCCTACAAATCATCTGGGCTAGACAATCTGGACCCTTTCTTTCTAAAACTAGCCGCCGAAATTGTCGTAACCCCTATTACTAGCCTGTTCAACCTCTCTTTCGTAACGTCTGAAATCCCCAGAGATTGGAAAGCTGCCGCAGTCATCCCCCTCTTCAAAGGGGGTGACACTCTAGGTCCAAACTGTTACAGACCTATATCCATCCTGCCCTGCCTTTCGAATGTTTTTGAAAGCCAAGTTAACAAACAGATCACCGACCATTTCGAATCCCACCGTACCTTCTCCGTTATGCAATCCGGTTTCCGAGCTGGTCATGGGTGCACCTCAGCCACACTCAAGGTCCTAAACGATATTATAACCGCGATTGATAATAGACAGTACTGTGCAGCCGTCTTCATCGACCTGGCCAAGGCTTTTGACTCTGTCAACCACCGCATTCTTATTGGCAGACTAAATAGCCTTGGTTTCTCAAATGACTGCCTCGCCTGGTTCACCAACTACTTCTCAGATAGAGTTCAATGTGTCAAATCGGAGGGCCTGTTGTCTGGACCTATGGCAGTCTCTATGGGGGTGCCACAGGGTTCAATTCTTGGGCCAACTATTTTCTCTGTGTATATCAATGATGTCGATCTTGCTGCTGGTGACTCTCAGAACCACCTCTACGCAGACGACACCATTTTGTATACATCTGGCCCTTCATTGGACACTGTGTTAACAAACCTCCAAACGAGCTTCAATGCCATACAACACTCCTTCAGTAGCCTCCAACTGCTCTTAAACGCTAGTAAAACTAAATGCATGCTCTTCAATCGAACGCTGTTGGCACCCGCCCACCCGACTAGAATCACTACTCTCGACGGGTCTGACCTAGAGTATGTGGACAACTACAAATACCTAGGTGTCTGGTTAGACTGTAAACTCTGCTTCCAGACTCACATTAAGAATCTCCAATCCAAAGTTAAATCTAGAATCGGCCTCCTATTTTGCAACAAAGCCTCCTTCACTCATGCTGCCAAACATGCCCTCGTAAAACTGACTATCCTACCGATCCTTGACTTCGGCGATGTCATTTACAAAATAGCCTCCAACACTCTACTCAGCAAATTGGATGTAGTCTATCACAGTGCCATCCGTTTTGTCACCAAAGCCCCATATACTACCCACAACTGTGACCTGTACGCTCTTGTTGGCTGATCCTCACTACATATTCGTCGCCAAACCCACTGGCTCCAGGCCATCTATAAATCACTGCTAGGCAAATCCCCGCCTTATCTTAGCTCATTGGTCACCATAGCAACACCCACCCGTAGTATGCGCTCCAGCAGGTATATCTCACTGGTCATCCCCAAAGCCAACATCTCCTTTGGCTGCCATTCCTTCCAGTTCTCTGCTGCCAATGACTGGAACGAATTGCAAAAATCTCTGAAGCTGGAGACTCTTATCTCCCTCACTGACTTTAAGCATCAGTTGTCAGAGCACCTTACCGATCACTGCACCTGTACATAGCCCATCTGAAATTAGCCCACCCAACTACCTCATCCCCATATTGTTATTTATTTTGCTCATTTGCACCCCAGTATCTCTATTTGCACATCATCTCTTGCACATCTATCATTCCAGTGTTAATACTAATTGTAATTATTTTGCACTTTGGCCTATTTATTACCTTACCTTCATAACTTGCTACATTTGCACACACTTTATATATATTTTCTGTTGTATTTTTGACTTTATGTTTTGTTTTACCCCATATGTAACTCTGTGTTGTTGTTTTTATCACACTGCTTTGCTTTATCTTGGCCAGGTCGCAGTTGTAAATGAGAACTTGTTCTCAACTGGCTTACCTGGTTAAATAAAGGTGAAATAAATAAATAAATAACAAATATGCTATGGCTGCTTTGGAACAGTTCAGTGTTTGAATGGTTACATTAGAAGAGAGGGAGGAGAAGGAGATGTACTAACAGGGAGGATGGAGCATTAACAGACTGTGGCTCTAATCCAGACTGCAGTAGAGGAGGGAAAGAGAGAAATAGAGAGAGGGAGAGACATCCATTATTCAACACTTAGAGAAGCATCGTCAGAGTCGAGGACAGACACACCAGAACAGACCAAGGATGGGATTTTTAATCCTGTATTTGTGTCCATGGTTTGATTTAATAAGTTGTTATGTATGACATCCTTGGACATCTTATTTTCTGTATGTGATATACTATACAAGTATACACTGAGTGTACAAAACATTAAGAACCTTCTTAATATTGAGTTGCACCCCCTTTTGCCCTCAGAACAGCCTCAATTCATCAGGGCATGGACTCTACAAGGTGTCAAAAGCATTCCACAGGGATGCTGGCACATGTTGACTGTTGTAAGTAACATCAAACTTTCCAGGACATAGACATGTCTTATATGGGCAGAAAGCTTAAATTCTTGTTAATCTAACTGCACTGTCCAGTTTACAGTAGCTATTACAGTGATACCATGCTATTGTTTGAGGAGAGTGCACAACAACAAAAAATGTATCACGGCAACTGGTTTGATACATTCACCTCTGAAGGTAAATAATGTACTTACATTCAGTAATCTTGCTCTGATTTGTCATCCTAAGGGTCCCAGAGATAAAATGTAGCATAGTTTTGTTTGATAAAATCAATTTTTATATTCAAATGTAGGAACTGGGTTCTACAGTTTGAACCCCTGCTGTCTCTGGCTCCACACCCACCCCGCCCGGCCATCTAGATGTGTGAAAGTTAGTGTATAAACTAATTATCCATCATGTATGATATTCCTGGAAGTGTGTAAACTTACATTTTGTTTTACCATATCATTTTTGTATGTTCTCTATAGTTATGTACTTGAAAATGTATAAATGTACCAATTCGGCACATTTGGGCAGACTTTATACAAAATAATCCAGTATTGCAATGCTTCACTGAATCAATCTGAAACTTTGCACACACACTGCTGCTATGTAGTGGCCAAAATCTAAATTACGCCTAAACTGCAATATTATACTGTGGCCTTTCTCTTCCATTTCAAAGATGATGGAATAAAAAACGCATGTTTTTTTGTTTGTATTATTTACCAGATCTAATATGTTATATTCTCCTACATTAATTTCACATTTCCACAAAGTGTTTCCTTTCATATGGTATCAATAATATGCATATCATTGCTTCAGGTCCTGAGCTACAGGCAGTTCGATTTGGGTATGTCATTTTAGTTGAAAATTGAAAAAAAGGGTCCGATCCTTAAGAGGTTAACATGTCTCCTCTCCTTCATCTACACTAATTGAAATGGATTTAACAAGTGACATCAATAAGGGATCATAGCTTTCACCTGGATTCACCTGGTCAGTCTATGTCATGGAAAGAGCAGGTGTTCTTAATGTTTTGTATTTACCTGTAGCGCACAAGCAACTTTTCTTCTAAGTTAGTTGACATTTACAGTAATTCTGCATTTGACATCCTTGTTGTTTTCCCTCCCTTCTTCCCTGTCTCTTTTCCTTGCTCCCTACTTCTCTTTCTGCCTTACTTCGACCCTTATTTCCTTTCCTTGCCCTCTATCCCCTCCTCTCCTTCTCCTATCTCAGAGCTGGGGGAGATCCGTAACGTGACCACCTCTAAGCCATCTCTGGAGCTGGATGGTCTGGAGAAGTACACCAACTACAGCATCCAGGTGCTGACCTTCACCCGGGCCGGGGACGGGGTGCGCAGCGAGCAGATTTTCACCCGCACCAAGGAGGACGGTACGAACACCAGTAGACCAGGAGACTTCTCAAGCACTGATCTAGGATTAGCTTACGCTCCCTAAATTCTAACCTTAACTATTAGGGGGAAGATGCAAAACTGAACTTACATCAGTCTGTAGGGGAAACTGCATCATACTAATCATACTAGAGGTCAGGGGTCAACTGTGGTAGGTCAACCGTGCCTAGATTTACATATCCCCTCTTGCATTATGGAAGAGCGTTTTGCAAAGTAGAAATAATTATGACAGGACTTCTGTTTGAATTTGGTGTGAAATTATATACATTTTTGTTGACAGTTGGTGCAGATGACTCACATAAGTAGGTGAAAAACTGCAGCTCTTGCATATTGCAGATCGCTCTGTAGCATCAGACGTTCAGGCACGCTCACTGGAATGAATGATTTTGACACTGGCAAAACTTAAATACGGAGTGGTTTCCTTAGATGATACACAAAACAAGGATAAGGGTAATAATGTATATTTCCTCAATGTTTTCCCTCACCAGTTCCTGGTCCTCCGGCTGGGGTGAAGGCAGCGGCGGCATCTAACTCGGTGGTGTTTGTGTCGTGGCTCCCTCCTCTCAAACTCAATGGCATCATCAGGAAATATACTGTCTTCTGCTCTAACCCACACCCCACGGTAAAGAGGACACAGAGTACTGGGTTTCACAGTACAGGGATGAAGGCATGTCAGTGGTGGGCATACAGTATATTTAAGAGACCAGACATAAATTGGAGGAGAGGGAGGCACCAGGTTCAAGGGCTAGACTAGATAAGAAGCCCGCATGGCACACAAGGCTACAGGGAGACTGATGGGGTACTGCTGGCTTATAAACCCTCTATCTAACATTGTCAGGGCTGTGTCATCAATGTTCAGCTCCAAGAATTGATAGCTTGGTACAGACATTTGAGTAGGTCCTGTATTTCTCTGCTAACATCATGCCGGTCTCTCCACTCCTACAGGTGAGCAGTGAGTTTGAAGCAGCTCCAGACATCTTCTTCTACCGTATCCCCAACCTGAGCAGGAACCGCCAGTACAGCATCTGGGTGGTGGCCGTCACCGCAGCCGGCCGTGGCAACGCAAGCGACATCATCACCATCAAGCCCTTGGCCGAGGGTAGGTGGAGCTTATGGTTTCCCTTCTCATTATCCTGAAACAGATGATAAGAATAGCTGTCTCAGTCTCTGAATGTTTTTAGAAGACACAAAAGACATCAGCTCATTTTCACTGTGTGCATATGTGCTGATGTGTTTGAGTTGTGTTTTCTGTCAAAGCCTTGATCAGAACATTTAAAGGGGTACAACCCTGAGAAACTCTCCCTATGAGTTGCCTACCTTAGAGCTTATTCAGATTGACAAAAGTTGGAAGAGAGGCATCTGGACGAATTTAGAAAAGAGGAGACTATACTATCTCCTATCACAGGATGTGAATGTAGTTGAAGCGAGCTCATCAAACTGAATGCAAACAGGTCTGCTATTCCACCCTGTCAGCACTGTGCTGATGGTGAGCAGTGATAGGCAGTGTAGTGGTTGGAGTCGGGACCTCGCAACATTATCTGGACATTCTCATCCTGTTAGAGGCAGGGGTGATAAATGTGGTTTCCAGTCTGGAGTTCCAGACCTGATGTGTTTTAAAAATTAGTTTGCTGCCTGATCATCCTCATCCCAAACAGACCACTTTATATCTGTCTAAGCACAGAGATGGGCTCTGTATGCCTTAAGGGGTGCAGGTGTAGAGGAAGAGGTGGTGAATTCAATAAAGTTGGATAAGGAATTAACAGTTTATACTGCTTTTATAGAGCTTCCCTTGAAAGTATTTGGGATGGATTTCCACTTTTGGGTCTATTCCATTACTTCTGTTGTACCAGGAAAACTAAATCAAGTCAGCCAAAGTATTTGACCCAGTTGTGGTGTGTTTGTATGTGTGCAGCTCCTGCTCAGATCCTGACATTCAACGGCACAGTGACCACCCCCTGGATGAGGGACATCGTGTTGCCTTGTAAGGCGGTGGGCGACCCAGCCCCCACGGTCAAGTGGCTCAAGGAGACGTGAGTACAGAGTACAACACGTCATGCTGCATGTAGGACAGACAGTAGCACTTAGAACAGACCATGTTTTGAGTCACTTTTAACGCACACTAAATACCAGTGAAAAAACTGTGGCTCTTTGGAATGCCAATTTTCACTGAAGACCCTGTTTGTTTGCAGTATCCTTTCACACTCATCAGCAGAATGTAAAATAATCGTGGTTGTTTACATGTACTGCATATTCCTACACACAAGTACTGTAACATTATCCAAGACTTTTCAATGATTTTCACTGTGGTGTATCTCACCGTAGTTCATTGTCTGTCTGTCTTTCGTACATTTGTCATTCAGCAATGGAAGCCCCGCCCCTGCTGTGATTGACAGTAGACGCATCGTTCAGGGCAACGGCAGCCTGGTCATCCGCACGGTGAAAGCTGAGGATTCTGGGAACTACACCTGTGTGGCTAGCAACAGTTTTGGGCCAGATAAAATCATCCTCAACCTGCAGGTTCAAGGTAAATGTGTGGTGGAACAAATCAGTTTACCAGTCTTCAATTCAGTGATAGTCATAAAAATACTAAATAGACGTGTATTCATGAAGTGAAAGGATATCATCATGAGTTAGAAGGACTTAAATAAAATCCATATTTTTACTTCTAGTTCCCCCGGACCAGCCTCGTCTCACCGTTACCAAGACGACCACCACGTCCATCACTCTGTCCTGGATACCAGGAGACAACGGAGGTAGCTCCATCAGAGGTCAGACACCAACACAGCTAGCAGCAACAGTAACTATTATAGGATATTTTTGTTTTTTTCCTTGGACAACAGCTTACTGACTTGATTAAATAGGGTTCCCTATTAGCAACACCAGGATGGCTGTTTAGCAGGCAACACTGTAACATCCTAACCTCTCTCTCACACATCAGGCTACATCCTGCAGTACTCAGAGGACAACAGTGAGAAGTGGGGCAACTTTGCCATCAGCCCTAGTGAGCGTTCCTATCGACTGGAGAACCTGAAGTGTGGCACCTGGTACAAGTTCACCCTGACTGCCCAGAATGCCGTGGGGCCAGGGCGCATCAGTGAGATCATCGAAGCTAAGACTCATGGGAAAGGTAGGGAGATGTGACATCCTTTTACATATGGTTTTTATTAAATAGTGACTCCATTTCTTTTACTCAATTAATGAAAAACTAATTATTATGGAAAGACCTCTCATTGAAGTGTGGTCTGTCTCCTCTCTCCCCAACAGAACCCCAGTACTCTAAAGAACAGGAGCTCTTCACCAGTATCAACGCCACTCGTGTCAGGCTCAACCTGATTGGCTGGAACAACGGCGGCTGTCCAATCACGTCCTTCACGTTAGAGTACCGTTCGGTGGAGTCTCCCACGTGGACCACGGCCCAGCGCACCTCTCTGACCAAGAGCTACATCCTGTATGACCTGGCCGAGGCCACCTGGTACGAACTGCAGATGAAGGTGTTCAACAGCGCCGGCTCAGCAGAGAAGAGGGTCAAGTTCGCCACTCTGAGCTACGACGGCAGTGAGTTCACTTGTCTCTTCACTGATACTATACATACTGTAGCAAGTGATAAGTTGAAGGATATACACGCTTATAGTGACTTATTCAGGATATCTGAATAAAGAATGAAGAACTGTAGTTTAAAAGGCATGTACCTTACCATCCCTTGAAAATTGTGTCAAAACTGCCTGAGTCTCCATCAAAAACTTTTGTTTACAGTATGTACTATACCTGCCTTAGAAGAGAAGGAAATTACTTCATATTTAGCTATTTACTGGTGCTTGGAGCTCTTCCCTCGTCCCTGCCATTTAAAGTGGCTGTCTCATGCTAGTCTTTCCCTGGTCCAGGCTTTATAAGGAGGCTCTAACTGATGAATGGGGCAGTTAAGTACCTCAAGTAGATTTTCTGCTGACTCCAGTGGCCATGCCGCTGTTTATGACGCCTCCATCACGGCCCTATCGAGCGCTCGGCACTGCATGGTTTAAATAATTACATGATCTACCGACTGCAGAGGGGCTAGAGGGGGCCAACAGATAAGCAATCACCTGCTAGTGCCAGCACCCCCCCCACCCTCCCCCCTAGGGATTCAATGGCCTTATCCAACCGAACCAAAACCTTACACACACACACCACACCACACCCCTTCCCTAGATCCTGGTCTATTTGTCCCCCCCATATACATCTAACCCCCCAGCCGCCCAGGAAGTGTAAAACAGGGGAGAAAAAGCTTAGTATTCAGCTAAGAAGGATGAGTTTATCTATTTTAAGTAATGAATTCAGTCAACTGGGCATTACTGCCAGTTTGGCAAAAGGTCAGGGGCTGATTGCAGCTAGCGCAGTGCTGCAGCAGCTTGTTGGAGCAGATTGCGTGGGTTTGATGGGAAAGATATTAGGATTGGATGCAAGCTGCAGAGGCACTGTTACCTTGTGCCATGTGCTTGATCCATGTTTTAAACATTAACAAAGGTAATTTACTATTTTCTATTCATCGACAGACACTGCATAGCAGAGGAAGCTGGTGGGAGTAGCTATAGGAGGACGGGCTCATTGTAATGGCTGGAATGGAATGTGGGAACAGTATCAAAAACATAAAACATATGGAAACCACGTTTGACTCCGTTCCATTGATTCCATTCCAGCCATTACAATGAGCCTGTCCTCCTATAGCTCCTCCCACCAGCCTCCACTGCTGTATAGGCTTAATACGTGTTTGTATTTGGATGATTGACAACCTTCTAGTTATTGTACAAGTAACCTAATGTAGCAGGCGTAAAAGAAACGCCTGAGTGCGATGCCACACATTCTGGTCCTGACGAGAAAAAATACTGTCAAGGAGGTTCTCTTCTGCATTATTCAACCAATCACTAAATGTGGAGGAGGAGTTAAGATAAAGTGTCGCCAAAAGCGGAAGTCGCATTACAGGCTCTCTTCCAATTCCCCTGAAAACCTAATTTACCCAGCCCCGCTGAGGGTGTTGTACAGGCAACCTACATTATGTTGTCATAACACATGTCATAACAGTTTGTCAGCTAATGACATCTCTATGACCTGTCTCAAGGTACCATCGCTCCACTGGTGAAGGCTCCAACTGTGAGTGTGGACAGTACGTCCAGTAACGAGGGTCTGAAGATGGTGACCATCATCTCCTGTGTGCTGGTGGGCATTGTGCTGGTCTTTGTCCTGCTGCTAGTCCTCAGGAGGAGAAGGAGGGAACAGAGACTGAAGAGGCTCAGAGGTGAGAGGTCACAGCAGCAACAGGGCAACACCTGATTGGTTAGATTTCTGTAAGATTTCTGTAACTATTGTCTAACTATTGTCAAGTATAGTGTGAGTATCATCTGTATGTAGTGTGATTTTTGTTCTTGTTTGCTCTGTAGATGCGAAAAGTTTGGCAGAGATGCTGATGAGGTAAGCAGGAGCAGTTTGACGTACTGTGAGGGAAAAAAGTATTTGATCCCCTGCTTATTTTGTACGTTTGCCCACTGACAAAGAAATGATCAGTCTATAATTTTAATGGTAGGTTTATTTGAACAGTGAGAGACAGAATAACAACAAAAAAATCCAGAAAAACGCATGTCAAAAATGTTATAAATTGATTTGCATTTTAATGAGGGAAATAAGTATTTGACCCCCTCTCAATCAGAAAGATTTCTGGCTCCCAGGTGTCTTTTATACAGGTAACGAGCTGAGATTAGGAGCACACTCTTAAAGGGAGTGCTCCTAATCTCAGTTTGTTACCTGTATAAAAGACACCTGTCCACAGAAGCAATCAATCAATCAGATTCCAAACTCTCCACCATGGCCAAGACCAAAGAGCTCTCCAAGGATGTCAGGGACAAGATTGTAGACTTACACAAGGCTGGAATGGGCTACAAGACCATCGCCAAGCAGCTTGGTGAGAAGGTGACAACAGTTGGTGCGATTATTCGCAAATGGAAGAAACACAAAATAACTGTCAATCTCCCTCGGCCTGGTGCTCCATGCAAGATCTCACCTCGTGGAGTTGCAATGATCATGAGAATGGTGAGGTATCAGCCCAGAACTACACGGGAGGATCTTGTTAATGATCTCAAGGCAGCTGGGACCATAGTCACCAAGAAAACAATTGGTAACACACTACGCCGTGAAGGACTGAAATCCTGCAACGCCCGTAAGGTCCCCCTGCTCAAGAAAGCACATATACAGACCCGTCTGAAGTTTGCCAATGAACATCTGAATGATTCAGAGGAGAACTGGGTGAAAGTGTTGTGGTCAGATGAGACCAAAATCGAGCTCTTTGGCATCAACTCAACTCGCCTTGTTTGGAGGAGGAGGAATGCTGCCTATGACCCCAAGAACACCATCCCCACCGTCAAACATGGAGGTGGAAACATTATGCTTTGGGGGTGTTTTTCTGCTAAGGGGACGGGACAACCTCACTGCATCAAAGGGACGATGGACGGGGCCATGTACCGTCAAATCTAGGGTGAGAACCTCCTTCCCTCAGCCAGGGCATTGAAAATGGGTAGTGGATGGGTATTCCAGCATGACTATGACCCAAAACACACGGCCAAGGCAACAAAGGAGTGGCTCAAGAAGAAGCACATTAAGGTCCTGGAGTGGCCTAGCCAGTCTCCAGACCTTAATCCCATAGAAAATCTGTGGAGGGAGCTGAAGGTTCGAGTTGCCAAACGTCAGCCTCGAAACCTTAATGACTTGGAGAAGATCTGCAAAGAGTAGTGGAACAAAATCCCTCCTGAGATGTGTGCAAACCTGGTGGCCAACTACAAGAAACGTCTGACCTCTGTGATTGCCAACAAGGGTTTTGCCACCAAGTACTAAGTCATGTTTTGCAGAGGGGTCAAATACTTATTTCCCTCATTAAAATGCAAATCAATTTATAACATTTTTGACATGCGTTTTTCTGGATTTTTTTGTTGTTATTCTGTCTCTCACTGTTCAAATAAACCTACCATTAAAATTATAGACTGATCATTTCATTGTCAGTGGGCAAACGTACAAAATCAGCAGGGGATCAAATACTTTTTTCCCTCACTGTATAACTTTATAGATAGTTACTATTGTCTAATGCATTACTGGAAGAAAAAAACATTCAATACTGTATCTATAGAATCATATCAGAATCACCAGTATCTGAAGATATGATGCAGTGTAATGAAATCTGTATTCAAATCTGTGTATTACGTTTTCTGTGTTCCCCATGCAGTAAAAACACACGACCTGCAGACACCATCAACAAGCAGCAGCAGACCCTTAGAATGCACATCGACATCCCCCGAGCCCAGCTGCTCATAGAGGAGAGAGACACCATGGAGACAGTCGGTGAGTGGACACTCTGATACATTATGATGCTTTCATGTGTTCTCTGAATTATCGGAAACTTGGGACTGAAACTCCCGGAAAGCTCCCGGACATGTCAAAACTCATAATGAGCTTCCAAGTAGGAAATACGAGTGGGAAACTGGTGTAACATTGGATAACAATATGTAAATATCACATATCTGTGGCCTTCCATGTGGTAGTAGTACCTACTCTGGCTATTCTCATCGTACTGTAGTGACCATGTTTGTGAAATGTTTCTCTCTCTTTCAGACGACAGGTCCACAGTGCTGCTGACTGACAATGACTTTGGGGAGACTCAGAAACAGAAGTCATCTACGGTTACCCACACCGTCCACTACCAGTCCCTGTCCCAGGCCACCGGACCTCTAGTGGACGTATCTGACGCTAGGCCAGGAACCAGTAAGTCCAGTACGGACATCCTCTTTACTTTACTAGCGGTGGAGCTAGAATTAGTAAGTGTGATAAGGATTGCATTCATACAGCTGGAATGTATACAGGTAGAGTTGATTCCAGACAACAGACTGGTTTTATTCAGCTCCAGTCCTCAGAGAGTCATCAGAAGCATTATGAACACTGCCACTACCATCTCCACTGATGTTGTTCACACTGATAAGCAATTACTTTCAACACAGTGGTTATTGCTGTAATATTATTTTAAATTCTAAACATGAATGATTATGTATGTGTAGTGCATCCAACCAAAAATGGACATATTTGTGGAGGACTGCAGTCAACCCAATCAAACCGTTTTCTCACTGTTATTGTAAGCTATATGTATTTGTGTGAACACAAGAGGTCCTGAGATTAACTCCATGTGAGATATTGTGATGGTGGGCGTTTTCTTTTTGTTGGTTTATGTGAGGATTGGGTGTCCAGCCGTCATTGCTGTTGCCAGCTACACACTTACTGTCACCCTTAAAAACACTCAGTCAGCTTAAAAAAACAGGGCATTGCAGTACTCAAGATGAACCCTTGCTATGTGACATAACACCTTACTGTGATGTAACGTCCTGTAACCTTCCTTGTCAGATCCCACAGCCCGCCGCACAGCCAAAGCAGGCCCTGCCGCACGCAACCGCTACGCTAGCCAGTGGACCCTGAACCGACCACACCCGCCAGTCTCGGCCCACACCCTGAGCACTGACTGGAGACTGCCCACGCCACGGGTGGCCGGCTCTGTGGACAAGGAGAGTGACAGCTACAGCGTCAGCCCATCTCAGGACACAGGTAACAATGCACATGAAGACGAGACAAGTCTGTAACAACCGCTGTAACAGTCCCCATATATCCTGTAATATCACCCTTAACCATAACAACACCTCTCACCTCTTTAAAAACAACAGATCGGCCTACTATAGAACTTTCAACCATGTCAACAGTTTATAACAATGCTAAGGCTAGCGTTAGCCCCTAACTGCTCTACTAACACGGCCTCTAACCCTAACCCCTGGTGTAGACCGGGCACGGAGTAGCATGGTGTCCACAGAGAGCGCCTCGTCCACCTACGAGGAGCTGGCGCGGGCCTATGAGCACGCCAAGATGGAGGAGCAGCTGCGGCACGCCAAGTTTACCATCACAGAGTGCTTCATCTCGGATACGTCGTCGGAGCAGATGACGACGGGTACCAATGACTACACAGACAGCCTGACGTCCAGCACACCCTCCGAGTCAGGCATCTGCAGGTTCACTGCCTCCCCGCCCAAGCCTCAGGACGTCAGCCGAGTAATGAACATGGCCGCGCCCAAGGCTCACAGACCGGGTGAGGTCACGTAGACACATAGCTAACTCAGCTGTAGCTGTAGCTAACTCTGAGCTCTGTCGCTAACGTTTGCTAGCCTTCACCAGGCTTGTTACCCTAATCTTAACCCTAACCCTAACCCTAAAATCTGACACATACTTTCTTCATAGATAGACTGTGGGGTTAGTCTATGGTCTGTTACCTGTATGCAGAACTGTAGCAGAATTGAAAAACTCTGTGTCGTAACATTTCAAGGTATTATGTTCTTCATATGCCAATAAAAACTAACAAACTGTAATAGCCATTTAAAACACAAAGCTGGTCAGTCAGACCAAACTAATCAATTCAGGGCCATTTCCCTCTCCCTCGTAAATGTCAGGCCAACCAGAACATATCCCAGGGTTTCGGGTTCGTAAATATTTACTGCTGATATATAAATGTAACTGTTCTGAAGCTAATGGTCTAGTAATGCTCAGGGTTGCAAAATTCTGGGAACTTTCAATAAATTCCCTGGTTTTCCCGAAGTCCTGGATGGGATTCCAGCAAACCTGGAATCTTCCAACAAGGATTTCTAGAAAACCAGGGAATTTATTGAAAATGTTTGCAACCCTAGTAATGCTATATAACTACTTGCAGCAACAAATGTGGAGTTTTGCAGACAATGATTTGCATAAATTAATGTATTAATTAAGGTAATATATGAATTACTTAATTAAGCTTATTCTATTGACAAAACTCCATTGCAGGATGACCAAGCTTGAACATTGAACCACTTAAATCTGTTTGAGGCCACTTGTAGTCTGTGAGGTCCCTGTTTGAGATCACTTGCTATGAGGTCACTTCATCTTATAAATTCAGCCTTCTTGTTTAAGTCTTCATCTTATTAATTCTATATAGTTTTGGTTCATTATAGTTATATATTTTATTAAACTCAGGCTTTGTAGACTTTACTCAGATACATTTGTAATGAACTGCACTGGGGGGGGGGGGGGGGGGGGGGTTAATGACATTGTAAAATATTGCCATTTCATTTAATGTTGGTCAAGGCCTAATTCAGATGAAGAACACAGAGAATAATGAACCACTGAAGTATTCTTTGGCATATTACCTCAATAACCAGACAAAGCTCAGCTGGTAGAGCACGGCGCTTGTAATGCCAGGGTAGTGGGTTCGATCCCCGGGACCACCCATACACAAACATGTATGCACGCATGACTGTAAGTCGCTTTGGATAAAAGCGTCTGCTAAATGGCATATTATTATTATTATTATTATTATTATTATTATTATAAAGCAGTATACTTTAATAGACTGTCAGAATCTATGGATGACTTTGGCATATAAGCTACCCTAGTTTTGTGGGTTGGAGTGGAAGATGTGAGGAGCTTGTATCTCACCTAACCTTTCCCCCAGGGGCAGTCATTTCTCTTTACTGAAGTGTTTTGAACCGAGATTTTTCCATAATTCCACTGGCCATATGTGTATTCAATGGGTTTGTTGTCCATAAAACAAAATGCATCATAACTAACTCCCCTCTCTTTCCTTCCTTTGTCCTGTAGGGGGCGAGCTAGTGCACCTGCCTCCTTACCTGCGCATGGACTTCCTACTGAACCGTGGAATGTCATGCTCGGGCACTGGAGGGAGGGGTGGCGCGGGGGGGGAGGGGGCCATGGGCCAGGCCTGTTTGGAGCCCCAGAAGAGTCGCTCCCTGAAACGGCCGTCACGCATGGCGCCCCCTACTCCCACAGAGGCCCCCCAGGCCAGCAGCAGGGCCAGCAGCAGGGACCCAGTGGCCCAGTGGCAGCCTGGCTCAGCAGCCACCCTGCCCCACAGAGAAGGCTCAGAGCTGGCCCAGGCCGCCAAGCTTAGCACCTCCCAAGAGTCCCTGCTGGACTCACGAGGACAACTCAAACAGACCAACAACCCCTACGCAAAGTCCTACACGCTGGTATAACACCAGGGTCATGGGGCCGGACTAAAACTCACACTAACACTAGACTTATTACACTTACAAGTGCAGTAAACTGACTCTCACCACACAGTCCTGTATATAACGTCCCCTTTCTTCTTAAAGGAGGGGTAACTTTTACTAATCTTCTTTTATTTATTTTGGAGCTTTCTTTCTTTGTTTTTTAAACTTGTGAGAAAATTCATTCATCTGAAATGACTCCACACAGAGCTTGCCAAACTAATTATGTTATGAGGGAACATTATTTATTCTTGATTATTATTGTTAATCATTAATTATTAATCAGTGATTATTTGTTGTTAGTTCTCAACTATTAATGATTATTAATTATTGATAACAAATGATCAATTATTACCATTACTACACTATTTGAATAAGAACCTGGACAACTTTTTTTCCTGAGTGTGAGACAATAATTTGGAGCCTGTCATTTTTTTCTATGGAAACTTCCTCTAAAACACTGAATGAATCTTCGGAGAAATCTGGGAATGGAAGAAATCGACACCAGTCCAAACTTGTCAGCTGCTCTCAAATTGTTACTTTTTTGAAGAAAATAATCTATTTCCTATGGATGCATGGGGACTGACCAATTAAAGACGATTAAGAGGATTATGATCACGACTGGACAGCCCAGTTGAGCATTTTTGTCACACTATGAAATGATCAAATGTGAAGATTTATTATTCTTATTACTATAAATATATATATATATAAAAAGAGAAATCACTTTTATTTGTGGATATTACAGGGAAGAATTGATTTGGTTAATAAAGTCCTTAGTCATGTTTGCACATATCTCATTTTGATTAGGAAATGGAGTCTCTGTTGATCTTTCTCTGTGTCCCATACTCTGATGGTGCAATATGAAAAAAGATTATGGAAATTATATTGATACTATTTGCTCTATACTGTACTGTAATGAAAAAATAACTATGTTAGTATACTTACAGGGCGGGACAAACCCCAGCTATGTATTCAGGTGTAGTTTACCATTGCTAATTTGCCAGGGTGGTAGATGAAGTTAGCTAGAACAGGGAGGGTCAGAGATATAATGGTTTGCACTTCACGACACCCCAAAACATTTGTCCAGACAGAACCCCTATTCTCAGTGCACTAGGTAGAGTCTTCAAGGCTCTCACTCTCCTCCTCAGTAGATGTATTGTCGTTGCATTGCCGTGATGCTCCTCTACAGGGAAAAAACTTGAGACAATCCCCCCTTCAAACCAAACCAAAATATATGGGAAATATCTTTCTAAAGTGTGGATATAACTACACAGTTTTAGTTGTTGTTTACCCTGGCCCATTTTTTCTTTATTTTTTATTCCTGGAGGGAGAGATTGATAAGAATGCTGTGAGGTCATTAATGCCAGTTTATATGATTTGTTTTAATTGTCTTCATTATGATATTCCTTTTAAAAAGATGTTGCTTTTTATTTTTAACATGGTGTTCACCATGGTGGCACTGAAATGAAGAGAAACTAACCCACGGTTCACATTTTATTAATAAAAAGGCTGTTCCCCAAATTATCCTTCACAGTTTGACATGAATGACTGGCGATGGGTTGTTTAGAGACATGGATAGAGGAGGGCGCCCGCAAAGGTTGTGGGTGGGGGTGTGTCACTGGGTGAGTGAGTGAGTGAGTGAGTGAGTGAGTGAGTGAGTGAGTGAGTGGTGATAGTGGTGGATTGTTGGGTAATTCATCTGAAATGAATTTGAACAACAGTCATTGATAATCACTAATTCCTTTTTATGTAAAAGCACTCATGAGTCTCATAATAATCAAACTCTCCAAACTAAAATATTGTTGTACCAATGACGTTTCATGTTTTTTCAGTACTAAACCCCCTAAGGGCCCGGGCTGGGTTTCTACTAAGCTAATATATGTAGTTGTTTTAAGATCGTCATACCAAGGATAATGTATACCCCTGTAAGTATCGCCCCAAAATATGTACAAATAATTTGATGAAACATTGAATTTGGCCTTACTGCTATTAGCCCATAGAAACGCATTGAATAACATATTCATACATGGCAAAACAGTCAAAAATAAATCAAAAGGAAGTATGTTTTGAAGTGTCTGTCCTGTATCTGAGAGATATTTTTTATTACCATATTTAACTCTTTTTTGGGGCACTAAAGTACTTCCATATACAGTCGTGGTGAAAAGTTTTGAGAATGACACAAATATTAATTTTCACAAAGTCTGCTGCCTCAGTTTTTATGATGGCAATTTGCATATACTCCAGAATGTTATGAAGAGTGATCAGAAGAATTGCAATTAATTGCAAAGTCCCTCTTTGCCATGAAAATGAACTTAATCCCAAAACAACATTTCCACTGCATTTCAGCCCTGCCACAAAAGGACCAGCTGACATCATGTCAGTGATTCTCTCGTTAACACAGGTGAGAGTGTTGATGAGGACAAGGCTGGAGATCACTCTGTCATGCTGATTGAGTTAGAATAACAGACTGGAAGCTTTAAAAGGAGGGTGGTGCTTGAAATCATTGTTCTTCCTCTGTTAACCATGGTTACCTGCAAGGAAACACGTGCCGTCATCATTGCTTTGCACAAAAAGGGCTTCACAGGCAAGGATATTGCTGCTAGTAAGATTGCACCTAAATCAACAATTTATCGGATCATCAAGAACTTCAAGGAGAGAGGTTCAGTTGTTGTGAAGAAGGCTTCAGGGCACCCAAGAAAGTCCAGCAAGCACCAGGACCGTTTCCTAAAGTTGATTCAGCTGCGGGATCGGGGCACCACCAGTGCAGAGCTTGCTCAGGAATGGCAGCAGGCAGGTGTGAGTGCATCTGCACGCACAGTGAGGTGAAGACTTTTGGAGGATGGCCTGGTGTCAAGAAGGGCAGCGAGGAAGCCACTTCTCTCCAGGAAAAACATCAGGGACAGACTGATATTCTGCAAAAGGTACAGGGATTGGACTGCTGAGGACTGGGGTAAAGTCATTTTCTCTGATGAATCCCCTTTCCGATTGTTTGGGGCATCCGGAAAAAAGCTTGTCCGGAGAATACAAGGTGAGCGCTACAATCAGTCCTGTGTCATGCCAACAGTAAAGCATCCTGAGACTATTCATGTGTGGGGTTGCTTCTCAGCCAAGGGAGTGGGCTCACTCACAATTTTGCCTAAGAACACAGCCATGAATAAAGAATGGTACCAACACATCCTCCGAGAGCAACTTCTCCCAACCATCCAAGAACAGTTTGGTGATGAACAATGCCTTTTCCAGTATGATGGAGCACCTTGCCATAAGGCAAAAGTGATAACTAAGTGGCTCGGGGAACAAAACATCAACATTTTGGGTCCATGGCCAGGAAACTCCCCAGACCTTAATCCCATTGAGAACTTGTGGTCAATCCTCAAGAGGCGGGTGGACAAACAAAACCCCACAAATTCTGACAAACTCCAAGCATTGATTATGCAAGAATGGGCTGCCATCAGTCAGGATGTGGCCCAGAAGTTAATTGACAGCATGCCAGGGCGGATTGCAGAGATCTTGAAAAAGAAGGGTCAACACTGCAAATATTGACTATTTGCATAAACTTAATGTAATTGTCAATAAAAGCCTTTGACACTTATGGAATGCTTGTAATTATACTTCAGTATACCATAGTAACATCTGACAAAAATATCTAAAAACACTGAAGCAGCAAACTTTGTGAAGACCAATACTTGTGTCATTCTCAAAACTTTTGACCACGACTGTACAGTTTACTTCCATTATTTTTTTAACTGGACCCGGGCTACCTTCAGACAAGTCTTGTGAGGCTTGTGGGCGTCCTAGAGCAAAACAACTGACATGTTCGTGAGAGTCCAATCTTTCTATGGTTGGCTCATATTAAGGCGTCCGCATGCTTCCCACCCATAACAGTTCGTGCATACAGTATATTATGACGACATTTTGTGATGTTTTTGTTAGTTTTGGTCTTCGGCAAGGGTGTTTTCGGCTGTTCGTGCACACCATTTTTTTTCCTGAGGCAAGCCGAAGTTCAGTAGCCGAAGTCTACGCCCCTTTGTCAGTAATTGGTCAACAGTAGGGATTCTTCAATGAAGTTGTTGTCACTCGTTTTCATGCAATTTTTTTCACTTGAGAAATACTGCACCAAACATCTTAGTTAGATGTAAAATTGCGCCACTAAGACCTCCTCGGCAAAAATGATCATGATTAGTTACAGAATTCTTGAGTTATCTTAGATTCATTCTGACTATTTTGAGGAAGTGGCTACGGCGTCTCAAGAGTGGCAAACAGTACTATTGTCGCTTTTTTCTCATTTTTTAAAGTGAAGGTCTTTAAGGGAGTATGCAAGACACAGATGTTCACTTCGCCTAGCCGAGTTCTGCTAGGAGCAAACCAAACCTTTTATGCAGACACCTTTAGTGTGTAGCACAAACTGGTTGGACGCTAGAGACAGATGTTGGCAGATCGGCAGTGCCGACTTCAGACAAGTCCTGTGACGCTTGTGGGTGTCGTAGAGCAAAACGGAGAACATCATCATGTTCCGTTCGGCCGCTACAGACTTTTTCGTAAGAAGGCAGATTTTCGGGATGTCTCCTGTTCTGACAAACACCGCTGTACCTCTGCCACCTTCCACCACAGATTCGGAATGTCGACATCAGCGGATGTGGTGGATTAAGACGCAGCCCATGCAAAAAAACAGAAATCTCTAGCTTAAACAGACTGATTTTGATGGGAATAAATAAATAAAATGCTAATTAGATTTCCAGGGGGGTGCGCTGACATCGACGCTAACATGTGCACAACTCCTTACCTGCAGGTGACAGTGTTGTAAAGTTTAGCTGCCTACATGTTGCATTGAATAACATACCTCATCTAACTAATCATCTCCAAGTAGCCTCCAATCATATCAGATATAACACTAACTTTGACAAAATTTGGTAATGATTGCCATCCTGCATGCTTAATGCATTGTGAAGGGTGTGAGACTGTTCATTCCTATCAACTAATCCAATTTTTATTTAACCTTTATTTAAGCAAGGAGTCAGGCTGAGACCATGGTCTCTTTCGCAGATGAGCCCTGCATGAACACATCAATAAACAACAAAAAACAACCATACATTCCTATGTACAAATCAATAACACAATACATGAAAAGCAAACACAAAACATGAAAAGCAAAACACAATCAGATGAAACAAACACATTCTTCAGTAAAAAAGGCCCTCTAACATCCACCTGAATTGCCCTAGAGGCACCAACTCCTCCCACTTTAAGGAGTTTTGGAGATCATTCCACATGAGAGGTGAAAAAAAAGCAGATTTACCTTAATCGGAGATTGAAAGGATCTCTAGGGTTAGCCATCCCTGAGTCCGGGTCTGGTAACTTATACATCTGAAGGTTAACAATGAGGTAAGGTATGGTGGAAGTTTATGCAAGCGGACTTTATAGACAAAAACGGGGGAATTCCGACCCGAGGTAAGCATGCGTAAATGGAATGTAATTACCTTTTTATGCACTTTTCTCTCTATGCGTATTCTGACATTAACTTAAGCATAAGAATAACATGCTATTCACCCACTTTTCGTTTGGGGTGGAGATTAACAAAATTAAGGTGTGGCGGAGGTGTTTCTACAGATATGGCGTATTCTGACCTTGACTTAATTCCCTCATAATTCCACCACCTTTACGAGCGAGGAATCTGCCAGTTACAAATGGGAAAAGGATCTACTTTCTTTTTCCGATAGAAATAACAGCATTCTCCATGCACTGTAATTTATAAATTGATAAGAGCTATTGATAAGAGCTAGGTAAATGAGTAATCTGTTTGGAAAAAGGGATTGTAAATACACATAGCAATTGGTTTAGATAATTGTTCCTTATGATCCATGGAGATTAATGTTAAACCAGTCATATGGATGCAATCCTAAAATCCTATCACCGCATATATTTATAACTGTCACTTTAGTGTTAGTTTCCTTAAATTAGTTACTTACATTTTGCATCATTCCATTCCATTCTGTTTACCTTTCTTTCTTCTGTCACATCCATGTAGTTGTTCCTGAGGGTCACTAGCATTAGTGGATCATATTAGGCTTATGTTGGGCAATAATTTGGGACATATAGCCTATTTGAATCATTATGGAACTCAGACCACATTTAGCAGTTTAAACCTGGAGCCTAGCGCACGGTTCATGACGACTGGACTGTTGTCATACAGTTCCGTGATTAGTGAGGATTAAGGGTAGATTTATACGATTATTGTTCAACCCCTATTGTACACTTTTTCCCCACCTTGCAATATTTAATGGTTTGAACTTGAATAATGCAACTTTCAGGATGAATCAAACAAATCTAGTTTTGATTCATCAATATATTTAGTGTGTAAAGGCTCTCCAAACCTACTTTCCTAACCCTAAGATTTGCCTACATAATCTACAAAATCGGAATATTTTTAAATCTACCAATTGGTGAAATGGAGACAAATATGCATATATTTAGATGTCTTTCTTTCATTGATCCCTATATTCTGAACCCATTCTCTCGATGTATTCTAGTCTGTCGACAAAATTGTAATTAAAGGTACACCATATTTAAAGGGATGGCTTAAGATAAATGTACTGAAAAACTTATTGAATGAAAACTCTGTTGCAGGTCTGGAACATTCATTGTGTGACAAGAAATAACTAGAAGATCTATTATGCTCCAGCAGCTAGAATTGGTCTGTCGACAGTTCAACTGTGTGAACATGGCGGCTCTCAACACCAGACAACAGAAAGAGCTGGCCGCTACTATACAAGAGATTGTTTGTGAGGAGATTATCTCTCCCCTTGACTTACAATTAAAACCGGTAAATGAGTCATTGGGAGTGCTCACTGCTAAAGTGCATACCTATTCAACTAAAGTGGAAAGTCTGGAGAAGACAGTCAATTCGACAGAGGTGCGACTCCATGACCTGGAAACAGCGCGAGCTAAGTTGGAAGGGATAATCAAACTCCTAAAAGAGAAAATGGAATCAGTCGAAAATCATTCCCGTAAATTCAATGTGCGGATCACAGGACTTGAAACTGTTGCACAGGAGGTTGGTGGCACCTTAATTGGGGAGAACGTGCTTGTGGTAATGGCTGGAGCGGAATGAGTGGAATGGTATCAAATACCTCAAACACATAGTTTCTTCGAAAAGCACATCAAATCCAACACACAAGGGGACAAGACGACAGATGGAACCCCATGACTGGCTCATTATTCAGGTGGCTATCCATGCACAATCAGACAATGATGAGGACACCCCTCATTTGGGTACAAGAAACAATATTACTATTATTGCTGATCATTGAACTTGTTATATTTATATTGCCTATGGTCCAGGACATTTACACAGTGATGACACCATGCCAAGTAGCCCTTTCCTGCAGTCAAATGACCAAATCGCCCTCTAGTGGCTTCATGGGTGGAATGTTATTCATATTTTTTATAATTTCATAATTAATAAACATTATACATTTTTTAACTGCTGAAAATCTGGTGTTTCTATGTCAAATGGTTTTGTTATATTTCAGTATTCTGTGATGTATATAAAGTATAATATTGGGTTGCAGACTCAAATTTGAATACATTTCAACTCTATATCTGACATGGTACAGGTGTCTTCTTTTTTTAAGCCCCTAACCATGTGTGTGAGGTGTATACTTTTGTTTCAAGGTAGATTTGTTTAAGACTACCAAGAAACACTCTGTGTGACCCTAATTTAGCCCACTGGAGAAAAAGGTAAATGAACAATGGACAATATATGGAGGTGTCATATGTACTGGGACTGTTTTCTTGTGTGGCTACAGCGCATTGGATCTGTTTGAGCTAAATATAGCATTATAAGTTGGTAGTTATCCCTCCGCTAATTTTGTATTACTTTTTTGCTACTGGCAAGAAGAGGTGGCCAGTCCTGTATAGGCTACTACTAAACAATTGCTTTTTTGATTTTGCTTGTTTTTTCTTCCTGTTGATTCCTGTCCCGCTCTGTTTAGGCTACTGAATTTATCTCCTAGGGAGGACTTGCCCTGAAGGGAATGATTTTGCAGAGAAGGGTTTATAGAGAGGGTCTTCTGGGTGGTGAACGACCAATGGGTGGGTTTCCCTGTGGGTCCTGCTTTTTATTTTACATCCATGGGCTGATCAGCACTAAAGATAACCATTCTGTTTTAGAAAAAAACAATGGCAACACTAACTATTCTCTCGTGGAATTTGAAAGGAGGGCTGATATATCAGAGGGCTGATATAAATACTATGCATGCCAGTCTCTCTTGGCTAAGAGTTGAGGAGAGACTGACTGCATCACTTCTTCTTTTTATAAGAAACATTAATGTGTTGAAAATCCCAAATTGTTTGCATAGTCAACTTACACACAGCTCTGACACACACACTTACCCCACCAGACATGCCACCAGGGGTCTTTTCACAGTCCCCAAATCCAGAACAAATTCAAGAAAGCGTACAGTATTATATAGAGCCATTATTGCATGGAACTCCGTTCTATCTCATATTGCTCAAATAAACAGCAAACCTGGTTTCAAAAAACAGATAAAGCAACACCTCACGGCAGCTTCATTAAATAGTACCCGCAAAACACCAGTCTCAACGTCAACAGTGAAGAGGCGACTCCGGGATGCTGACCTTCTAGGCAGAGTTGCAAAAAAAAAGCCATATCTCAGACTGGCCATCTTAATATTTTATTTTTATTGGCCAGTCTGAGATATGGCTTATTCTTTGAAGCTGCCAGTTAAGGACCTGTGAGGCGTCTGTTTCTCAAACTAGATACTCTAATGTATTTGTCCTCTTGCTCAGTTGTGCGCCGGGGCCTCCCACTCCTCTTTCTATTCTGGTTAGAGCCAGTTTGCGCTGTTCTGTGAAGGGAGTAGTACACAGCATTGTACGAGATCTTCAGTTTCTTGCCAATTTCTCGCATGGAATAGCCTTCATTTCTCAGAACAAGAATAGACTGACGAGTTTCAGAAGAAAGTTCTTTGTTTCTGGCCATTTTGAGCCTGTAATCGAACCCACAATTGCTGATGCTCCAGATACTCAAATAGTCTCAAGAAGGCCAGTTGTATTGCTTCATTAATCAGCACAACAGTTTTCAGCTGCGCTAACATAGTTGCAAAAGGGTTTTCTAATGATCAATTAGCCTTTTTAAATGATAAACTTGGATTAGCAAACACAACGTGCCATTGGAACACAGGACAGATGGTTGCTGATAAAGGGCCTCTGTACGCCTATGTAGATATTCCATAAAAAATCAGCTGTGTCCAGCTACAATAGTCATTTACAACATTAACAATGTCTACACTGTATTTCTGATCATTTTTATGTTATTTTAATGGACAAAATAATTGCTTTTCTTTCGAAAACAATGACATTTCTAAGTGACCCCAAACTTTTGAACTGTAGTGTATACAGTGGGGAGAACAAGTATTTGATACACTGCCGATTTTGCAGGTTTTTCTACTTACAAAGCATGTAGAGGTCTGTCATTTTTATCATAGGTACACTTCAACTGTGAGAGACGGAATCTAAAAATCCAGAAAATCACATTGTATGATTTTTAAGTAATTAATTTGCATTTTATTGCATGACATAAGTATTTGATACATCAGAAAAGCAGAACTTAATATTTGGTACAGAAACCTTTGTTTGCAATTACAGAGATCATACGTTTCCTGTAGGTCTTGACCAGGTTTGCACACACTGCAGCAGGGATTTTGGCCCACTCCTCCATACAGACCTTCTCCAGATCCTTCAGGTTTCGGGACTGTCGCTGGGCAATACAGACTTTCAGCTCCCTCCAAAGATGTTCTATTGGGTTCAGGTCTGGAGACTGGCTAGGCCACTCCAGGACCTTGAGATGCTTCTTACGGAGCCACTCCTTAGTTGCCCTGGCTGTGTGTTTCGGGTCGTTGTCATGCTGGAAGACCCAGCCACGACCCATCTTCAATGCTCTTACTGAGGGAAGGTGGTTGTTGGCCAACATCTCGCGATACCCATCCATCCTCCCCTCCTCCCCTGTCCCCTTTGCAGAAAAGCATCTCCAAAGAATGATGTTTCCACCTCCATGCTTCACGGTTGGGATGGTGTTCTTGGGGTTGTACTCATCCTTCTTCTTCCTCCAAACACGGCGAGTGGAGTTTAGACCAAAAAGCTATATTTTTGTCTCATCAGACCACATGACCTTCTCCCATTCCTCCTCTGGATCATCCAGATGGTCATTGGCAAACTTCAGACGGGCCTGGACATGCGCTGGCTTGAGCAGGGGGACCTTGCGTGCGCTGCAGGATTTTAATCCATGACGGCGTAGTGTGTTACTAATGGTTTTCTTTGAGACTGTGGTCCCAGCTCTCTTCAGGTCATTGACCAGGTCCTGCCGTGTAGTTCTGGGCTGATCCCTCACCTTCCTCATGATCATTGATTCCCCACGAGGTGAGATCTTGCATGGAGCCCCAGACCGAGGGTGATTGACCGTCATCTTGAACTTCTTCCATTTTCTAATAATTGCGCCAACAGTTGTTGCCTTCTCACCAAGCTGCTTGCCTATTGTCCTGTAGCCCATCCCAGCCTTGTGCAGGTCTACAATTTTATCCCTGATGTCCTTACACAGCTCTCTGTGTTTACTTAAAAATCATACAATGTGATTTTCTGGATTCCGTCTCTCACAGTTGAAGTGTACCTATGATAAAAATTACAGACCTCTACATGCTTTGTAAGTAGGAAAACCTGCAAAATCGGCAGTGTATCAAATACTTTTTCTCCCCACTGTATGTTATATATCGATAACAGTCACTTATTAAATAATTACCTCTTATCAGTCTCATTCTGAACGTCGCATGAATCAGCAATACACAAATTGGCTTAATTAATTATTTATTTACTAACTAACTAAATGATAACACAGTATACAAACACACACACACACACATAGGTTATTGATTACTAACGTAATACAATGAGAACAGGTCCCTAGTGGACTGGACGAACAATAGCATGAATGCTTGGATAGAAGGGAGAGACAGAGATTCAAACTATCGTTCTTATTTTGGAAACTACACTCACAGTAATCATAATACTTATGCACCCTAATAACCGCTCATTCGGATTAGAAATGCAACATGTAGTTGATGATGTAGGACTCTCGTTTGCCCCCAAGAGATCCCACTGTCCTTGGTAGAGTTTCTGGTCATAGTGGTGGTTAGAATGGATACTTCAGCGTACCCTGTAGTTCGTGGAGTTGATCTGTTAGATAGATAGTTCAGATGCTAAATGGCATATTATGTACCAACAGTTGTCTGAGAGGGATTGTCCTTCCCAACTCGTGTCTTTAGTGAAAGTTCTCTAGACGACTACACATGCCAGCTGCAGACTGAGATGATAAGGTCTAGTGCGTTGTCTTCTTCTTCACCTAGTGTAGAGGTTGAGAGTTTCAGAGTTTCACCATTTTGCCATATTCAGCTCGCGCTGCATGTCTGCTGGTCTGTGGCTTGTCAACCATTGTAAGCCGTGGGGCTTCCTGGTCTAACCATTTTAAGCCATGTAGCTTCAGCTTCACGCTTCCTGGTCTGGTAGAAACTCAACCATTTGCAACATCTGGTTTATACCGTATTTGCTTGGTCTGAGGTGAATTTCGTCACAAGGGGTTTTATACGAGTAGAAAAGGTGGCGTTTCATCATGTTTGTGCTCATCTGGGCGTGGCCACTGACTGAGAACAAATCAATATGGAAAACCACACTAAAATCACACTGTTATCTTCACAAAAGTATTATTATACTTAATCATTCGTTTTATACAACAATTAGATGCAAACCTCATAACTGGGAAGTGTACACCCCCAGAGATACATTTATATTGTTCCACTGTCTTTAATGACATCACAACAAAGTAATGAATTTGACATGATTGTTCTTTAAGTCCCCACTGACCATTTTCCACATTCTTTGAAGTAGGAATATTGTTTCATTATCCACTTTTGGATGTTGGAGTCTTGGCGGGAAGACTTCCTTTATTCCACAGGGAAATTCCCTCTCCTAATACTGCATGGCACGGAAAATAAAGTTTCTGTAAGGAATTTACGACCGGTCATAAAACTGGCCCCCAGGAAAGGGGGTGTTCAAACCTTTGCCTAGCCGGCATCTTTGATCCTCAACCCATGAGAGCAAGTCATGACATAAGCAATCCCAGATAAAATTAACAAACTTACTAAGAGGGAAAGACATAGGAGGACTCTCCGTACCAAACTTTAAATTGTATTTCCAGGCACTAACTTTTCGTTCCATCCTAAATTAAAAATAAGAGGATCAGTGTTTATCTGTTTGGTATCTCTAATACATGCAATAGGACAGTGATCACTGAGATCATTAGCAAAGACACCACTAGACAAGTATTTGTGGGGGCTATTTGTCAGAATTAGGTCAATCAGTGAGGAGTTTGCTGAATTTTCTACATTAATCCGTGTGGGTTTTGCAATCAGTTGAGTCAGGTTAAAGTCAAGACAAATATTCTTTAAATGGTCTGAGGCCGGGGTAAGCCAAATTAAAAACCCCTGAGACAATTTATTCAGATGACAGAAAAGGTTTTAAATACTCAGAAATTGTACCAACAGTGTCCGCCCTGCAACAGATACATGTGTATTTTGGCTGACGGCCACATATATAACCAAAAGCTCAAATTCTTTGTGGATAGTGATATTTAGAGGACATGATGCCACAATAGTTGATTTCTCAAACAGTGCCTTGCAAAATTATTCATCCCCCTTGGCATTTTTCCTATTTTGTTGCATTACAACCTGTAATTTAAATTGATTTTTATTTGGATTTCATGTAATGGACATACACAAAATAGTCCAAATAATAACTTGTTTCAAATAATTCTACAAAATAAATAGCGGAAAAGTGGTGCATGCATATGTATTCACCCCCTTTGCTGTGAAGCCCTTAAATAAGATCTGGTGCAGCCAATTACCTTCAGAAGTCACATAATTAGTTAAATAAAGTCCACTTGTGTGCAATCTAAGTGTCACATGATCTGTCACATGATCTCAGTATATATACACCTGTTCTGAAAGGCCCCAGTGTCTGCAACATCACTAAGCAAGGGGCACCACCAAGCAAGCGGCACCATGAAGACCAAGGAGCTCTCCAGATCAGGGTTGGGTTATAAAAACAATATCCGAAACTTTGAACATCCCACGGGGCAACATTAAATCAATTATAAAAAAATGGAAAGAATATGGCACCACAACAAACCTGCCAAGAGAGGGCCGCCCACCAAAACTCACGGACCAGGCAAGGAGGGCATTAATCAGAGAGGCAACAAAGAGACTAAAGATAACCCTGAAGGAGCTGCAAAGCTCCACAGTGGAGATTGGAGTATCTGTCCATAGGACCGCTTTAAGCCATACAATCCACAGAGCTTGGCTTTATGGAAGACTGGCCAGTAAAAAGCCATTGCTTAAAGAAAAAAATAAGCAAACACGTTTGGTGTTCGCCAAAAGGCATGTGGGAGACTCCCCAAACATATGGAAGAAGGTACTCTGTTCAGATGAGACTAAAATTTAGCTTTTTGGCCATCAAGGAAAACGCTATGTCTGGCGCAAACCCAACACCTCTCATCTCCCTGAGAACACCATCCCCACAGTGAAGCATGGTGGTGGCAGCATGATGCTGTGGGGATGTTTTTCATCGGCAGGGGAAACTGGTCAGAACTGAAGGAATGATGGATGGTGCTAAATACAGGAAAATTCTTGAGGGAAACCTGTTTCAGTCTTCCAAAGATATGAGACTGGGACGGAGGTTCACCTTCCAGCAGGACAATGACCCTAAGCATACTGCTAAAGCAACACTCGAGTGGTTTAAGGGGAAACATTTAAATGTCTTGGAATGGCCTAGTCAAAGCCCAGACCTCAATCCAATTGAGAATCTGTGGTATGACTTAAAGATTGCTGTACACCAGCGGAACCCATCCAACTTGAATGAGCTGGAGCTGTTTTGCCTTGAAGAATGGGCAAAATTCCCAGTGGCTAGACGTGCCAAGCTTATAGAGACATACCCCACAAAGTATTGACTTTGGGGGGGGGGAATAGTTATGCACACTATAGTTTTCTGTTTTTTTGTCTTATTTCTTGTTTGTTTGATGATACAAAATATTTTGCATCTTCAAAGTGGTAGGCATGTTGTGCAAATCAAATGATACAAACCCCACAAAAATCAATTTTAATTCCAGGTTTCAGGCAACAAAATAGGAAAAATGCCAAGGGGGGTGAATACTTTCGCAAGCCACTGTATCAAGCAGGTCCATGTTTGACATCAAACTTTGTATGTTGATAGCTGGAGCCAAAAAGGGTTCTTCAAAGGGTTCTCCTACAGGGACAGCTGAAGAACCCTTTTAGGTTCTAGATGGCACCTTTGTTTCTAAGAGTGTAGCCAGGAGACGACTAAAGAGTTCCATTCCGTGACCTATTGTTGGTAGAGGCCCGGAAATGAGAACCCGCTTGTGTGGTATTTTCAAAGACTATTAAGAGAAAGTGTAGTCATGGGGGGAAAATGTGACCTGACAGGATCGATAGCCAGGATGGATAATACTAATCAATCCTTACGTTCCTGCTGCAAAGAAGTGTGTGTGCCAATTACAGTGAGAATTAGCCTACATTCAACTCTCATGGGACTGCTTCGCATGTGTTCTGTGAAGAGTGAAACCTAAACAAACAGACTCAGTTGCTACTGGAATGCAAAGGCTATGTTTCAGGGCCTAACAATTAAATCCCTTCAAACAAAAGCTCTCTGAGGTGCCAGTTGAGGTGTCAGTTGCTGGCACAACTTTAACCCATTAGGTGCTAAAACTGCTCCTACATTCAATTCTCATTCAATGCTCATGTGAGCTGTGACTCTAGAGTAGAGGAGCTCCTTTCTCATAAATTGGTCTATTGATTGAGAGCCTTCCAGACCGTCACTCTGGAGATTCAGCCTGAGCTCCCCAAACAACGCCTCAGCCCGAAAATTCCACAGTCCTATATCACAGACTAATGGGAAGGCGTATTACTCAGCATGACAGCAATATTCACCATCCTCTTCTGAAGTACACAACAAATTAAGCGTGGTGACAGAGATTTACTCGGACTGCTACTCTTGGCCGTTATAAACTGCTGTCATAAATAAAAGGCAGGGCCAGATTTAATTATTCCCTCTGATCTGAAGGAGAAATATGGAGTTTTCTGTCACCGAGTCGGATGGGATGTTGATTGCATATGGGGAAGGACGTGGAGTGCAACTTGATTTGCTTTAATTAGGACGTGTTAAACGCAATCACACAGTCGGCCAAGGGAGTAAGGGAGTGTGTATGCGTGTGCGTATGTGTGTGGAGAGAGAGAGGGTGGGGTATGGAGTCGGTGTGGCATACGGAACATACCATTTTCTTTATGAGATAGTGGGACATGGGTATATAATGACAGGGAAGTGGGAAGATTGATTGTTTCGCTGTCCTCATTTCAAATCCTCATTAAAACTATGAACATATGACTCAATGGAGATGATATAAGCATTATTGAACTGGGTGTGTGTTCCAGTAACCTACAATTGCGTACCATACATCCCTTTGGGGATCAAGAATCTACTGCATTGGTTTTTAACCTCCAATATACCACCATCCTACTCTAAAGTCAGTGTATTTATCCAATCTACCACCATCCTACTCATTATATCGGTCTATCTCAACTCCCACTCCGAACCCCTGGCTACCCGCGTGCTTTGACATCCCAGTATTTTTGTCTCAGAATTTACTTTGATCGTAGAACTTTATCTAGGTGATTGAGTGATATGAATACAAAAATAGCTTCTACATCATACGTGTAGTGAGTATCCAGAGCTCAATACATTACCAGAGGGAGAATATAAGAATACTGCAGCAAATTCAGGGGTGACCTGAGTGGGACTTGAACCAAAAATCTTGCAGCTTTTTTTCAGGAAGAGAAACCACCGAACCACAGACATACCTCAAATCACCGGGCAGTACATCCCACTCTGACACCAACGTTGCAAATATGAAGTTCCATCTGCGTGGGCTCAGGGGTGCATTAAACCCTTGGTAAATCGCTACTGAGTGTCATTGGTCGCGTGCAATGTATTTAGTGTAGAGCGTTGAGTGTCTCTGTCACCTCTGACGCAGACCCTCCTCCATTGACTACAAGCACTGAGTCATAAGGCTGTATCTCTTGGTACGTGAAAGTGCGCAGCAGCTGTCAGTGGAAAGGATGAATAGGACATTCCTGGGTTAGGGTCAGTCCTAAAGAAATTCTACACAGACTGAAGAGGATTGGCTATCTCCATCACAGTACAAATTATGGTGCTGTAAATCAATAGTCTCTCCATACAACACATTCATGATCCTATCCTGTACATTGAGTAGGTATGGGATTATAGTAGCTTTAAGGGACAAAAAAACGTGGGTCCTTTTTTTTCACCAGATGGCTCTTTTTCATGGATCTTCGAGCTGGATAGGTACAATTGTCCTGGACTATGACCAGTAATGAGATAAACCATGCCCCAGACAAGGGACACACGCTGGCAAAAAAAGGAGAACGGGGAACTTCAGCAGACCTCCTGATTTGTGTTGCTGTCCCCCTACAGGAAGGAACACGCCAGACGTTAGTTGGAGGCCTACCAAAACTACTTCAGAGAGACCATGACACTACGCAGGCTTAGAAGACCTGCAGCGCCAGTCCTGAGTCCTGTTCCTGCCCAGCAGCCGGAACCAACCCAGCCTCTACGGCTCCAGTCGCCAGCCTTTGAGCCAGCCGAGCAGTTGCCAGAGCTACGTCCAACAGCGGTGCAGCCAGACCAGCAACTGCCGGTGCGCGAGCCTCACACAACAGCCGCTAGAGCCAATCCGTTTCAGTAGCCGGCCAAGCACCATCCTGCAACGCAGCCGGTGCCACCACGAGCAGCACCTGAGCCATACAAGCTGTTGCTAGTGCTGCAGCCTGCCCTGCAACCAACAGAGCTCCAGCCTGCTCAACCTCCGCCTGCAGACTGCCAGCCCAATCTGAAGCCACTGGTGCCTGAGCTGACACCCTAACCGACACAACCCATGTCTCTCCTGGTCAACCTGCTGTCAGCAGACCTGACCACTGTCCTGGACCCAGTGTCCACTGCCGTCCTCGGGGACCAGTTCAGCACTGACATGGGCCCATCTCCAGACCCAGCACCAGCTCTGAGCCCGATGCCCGGCCCTGTCCTGGGCTCACCGGCTGACTCAGTTCCAGTCTTGGCCCCGCCATGTTACAGGCCCAACGCCATCAGCTACAGCACTAGTCCATAACCTTCACCGCCCCCTGAGGACACAGCACAGCCAGACCCACAACCAGCACCGGTTCTGAGGCGCAATCCTGCCCTTGGGACACCACAGATCCAGCACCAGCACTGGATCCACCGCCCAGACCAGATCTGGGCCATACTCCGGTACCAGAACTAGATGCACATCCAGCACCCGTAGGAGAGCCTCCAACCTAACCAGCGCTCTTGCCCTGTTCCCGCCTAGCCCGACTTTGTGGGATGGCCTCTTCCACCAGCCTGGGCACCTCCAGCAGCACGGGCATGGACCACCCCTGACCCTTGCTGGACATGTCTGTCTCACAGACACTGTGAGCACCTTGACCATCACTGCCCACTCCATCCATGCCACGGATGGCCAGGAGGACACGCAGCCACATCCTCACAAGAGGGTTTCCTTGAGATTAAAATGTCCTACATACATTTGAAGGGGCAGCTGTACAAAACCCTCACTGAACCCTCTCGCTGGCTGGAACATAGAGACATAAGCTTTGTGAATTTTACTGCTGAGGTAGGCTACCATCCCCCTCCTCAGCCTGACTCCTTTGTCCAGGGTCAGAGGCAATTCACACCTCTGCTCATGGAACACTCTGTTGCTTGGGGCAAACAGAATCCCATGACCTAGTCAGCCAATCAGAGGCTCTACCTGGGAGCAGCAGAATCCCACTCTGCCTCTGAACTCTTCAGTTGTTAGGTGGAGATAATCTCTGTAAACTCCTGTCCTTCCCCTCAACTCATATCTGGACCCTTTCCATAAGGACAATCCTGCATCTGGACATTCCTGTGTGGCTAAAGTTGGTAGAGCATGGTGCTTGCAACGCCAGAGTTGTGGGTTCGGTACCCACGGGGGACCAGTACAAAAAAAGTATGAAATTGTATGTACTCACTACTGTAAGTGGCTCTGGATAAGAGTGTCTGCTAAGTGACAAAAAATGTAAAATGTAACAAAACAAATCCCAACCAGTGTTAGTGCGTATTTCACAACGTAAATTGACTTAGCCGGATAGGGTTAATCTGCTGTATACATTCTTCCTTTGTATGGGATAAGCCCCTGTTACTGTTGTCATGACTCTCCCTGGGTGAGGATCAAAGGCCTCACATCAGCTTGGCAAATGGCCGACAACAACCAGACCCTCTTACCCACAGGGGGGCTGTGCCGGTCTTGACACGTTAATACTGCCATAAATTAGAGAGGAGGAGAATCTATCTCTGGCATTTTAGTATGGTGAAAGGAATGCCTTTGGTTCAGAGACTTTTTGCCACCCAAAAACTTCAACATCCAACAAAGAACATTGGGACAATATATTTAAACATCCAAATGTTGGGAATGATGAGTAATGGAATATGGAAAATTAATGTATATATTGTGATGTCATTACAATTGGTATAAAGGCGTTATAACGAAAACATTGTGACTTGAAGAGCTTTTCCACTGTGTATATCAGGTTTACATCCTTTACCTTGGGTAGAAAATATCAAGGAGGAAGACAATGTTTTCGTGAAGATAGGAATGTGATTTTAGCTTTCTAATGAAATCATAGAAATAATAATACTTTTACCTCGTAACTAGCCACGCCCGAGGGAGCTCAGAGAGCGTGTCAGTATAACGGACATGCCCCTCTTTACAAGACTGCATAAAAGATTGAGATAAGAATTATCAGATCATACTAGACAGACCTCAAGCTGCAGCTTTTGTCCATATTGGTCCCGACCCTGAAAATCAACACGAGGTGAAGACAACAAAGTTGCCTCCACTAACAATCAATGTTACGGCTGAGTAGCTGTTCTAAGTACTGTATCTAAGAAGGTGAATTTATGTGGGACCATCCTGTTACTCTCTTCAAGCCATCGTCTACTACACTGCTCTCATCACCCCACAGGGGATAATCGACACGGCTGATTAGCCGTCCTCAGAAGACCACTTCCAGAACGAGTGAAAGTAAACAGACAACTAAGAAGAAGGACATTGTGACCTCTTGTGGACAATCTGAGCCTTACATCTAAAAGGCCATCCAAAAGAGAAGGCCCAATCAACCCTTTTCCACAAAGGCCTGGGTCCAACAGAGATACACGACGAAGACCTCCAACACATAAATACATGCATAGCTTTTCTTCCCAAACGGACGGCAGTTCAGGGCAAAATATTAGGATTACTGTGAACATAGGTCCATGTGTATCCAAGTGTTTTCTCTCTCTCTCTTTAACTCGCCATCTTTTGTAACAAGTGTCATATTGTGTTAGTCCGCTAGGGATCCGTTTTCATTGTCTTAAGCTTCTAATCCCTACCTATACCATGTACGTGTTTGTATCTTGTGTTATAATTTTTTATTAGTTAGTAAATAAATAATTAAATCAATTTGTGTGGTATGGGATGATCCGTAAGACCTGGGTTCGTGCAGATTTAAAGAGTCTACGACTTTCAGAATGAGACTGATATGAGGTAAATTATTAATAAATGACTGTTAAATGATCAGAGATATCTAGATATCTTTAGAGTTAATTTGGGAAACGGTAACTCGTTAAACAACTTTTCCCGTTGTGCCCCAAATTCCTAATGCGTTAATTGTTACATGATTAATTTAATCTAGTAACAATTAAACATAGAAGGTAATTATTCGATAAATAATAGTCATCACAATAATGAAATGAAGGGACAGGTGGAGAGAACCAGGAAGCTAATGACAAAAGCCAACAAAGACAAGATGCTGCTAGCCGAGGAGCTTCATTTGAGAACGGATCAATTAAAAGACACTTATGACGAAGAACGAGTACAAACTCTCGAACAAATGCGTTTTCCACAAGAACAACTCGATTTTGCCAACAGTAAACATGACGAAGTCCACGCAAAACTAGATGAATCTGACGAGCTAGCTAAAAACAACGGCAACCAACTTGATGCCCTGCAAGCAGTTTTAAAATGACACCACTCAAAGCAATAATGTTCTATTCCAAAAGCTGCAGACCAAAGACGATCAGTTAATGAACAACTTGACCAAGTTGGATGACAAAATAGCGGAACTCATTGAAGTCGCTGACCGAATGAACAATGAGAGAACCCAGGTGAGGAAGTTGGAAAACTTGACCTCTAAGCAAGCAGAGGACATCTCATCACTGAATCTCTCGCTCCGCACTCGAGACCTCTCCCTGCAAACCATGACAGATAAGTATGAGGCCGAACAGAGCAACTGCGACACTCACACGTCTAAAATAAATACCCTCAGCTCCCAAGTGGACTCTGCGATGCATCAGAACACCACCCTTAGGTACCATCTGGAGGAACTCCAGAACAGCCATGCGCTACCACATGACTACCCAACCGAGCAACCAAGCTCACAACCGGAGCCTAGGGAATGAAGGAGTGTAGACGACAGGAGGTTTCAGACTTCACCTCTCTTAGGGGTCCCTCAGTCTTTTCATCTTGGTCGATCGGCCCAGAGTAACATAGCGCCTCTTTCAATTTTGCTTCTCCTCTTGGCCCTTCAGTCAAAAATTCCCCACGGAAGGAAGCAGACATTACCCGCACACATGGCATGGAACGCCTTGACAAAATCGTCAAAAACTTCTGCATCTTTGACCCCGTTCCAGGTAAGCCAAAACGACACTGAGACGTTCTTAGCAGAAGCTACCCGAATGCTACGAATACTGACAGGCTTTACCTGTTGAAGCGAACGTCCAACAGAAACGTGACAAGGTGAGTCCGTCTACAACAGCAACACGTGCAAAACGACTACGCTAAACTTGCCACAGCTTTGAAAACAGAATTCAGTGGTTCTGCGACTTGCAAACACGACAGCTCACTGGCTAACACTGTCAAACAAGGTTGGACTGAACACCCACAAGCCTACTATCATAGGCTTCGTTCAGCTTACTTTGCCATGCTCACTTAAACAGGAATGGAAGAGCTATTACCATTCAAACAAATGTTTCTGTCAAACATGTTTAACTACTTGGGCCCTACTACCCACGTTGGGTTGCCAATCTCGGCACACCGAGAGCTTGCGAGCACAGCTTTTGATGCATCTTCACAGCTTTTGATGCCACTTCACAGAGCACCCTTGCAGCGCAAGGGTGTGTCTTACCCTTGGAGCTTGATCCAGATCGACTGGGTCGGCCCTGTTGCCAGGTCGGCAAGAGGCAACAAGTATCTCCTCACAGTCACTTGCGCATTCACAAAGTGGGTGGAGTGCCTGCCCGCACCCAATGACACAGCGGAAACCACAGCCGTTCTTTTGCTCAACCACGTTTTCAGTCGTTTCGACTCGCCAGGAGAAACCGTGGACAGCGACAAGGACCCATTTTTCGGTTGCTGTAATGACCAAACTGTGGCGGCTCCTGGGAGTCAAAGCTAAACTCCACATCGCGTACCACCCTAGGAGCTCCGGCAGGGTAGAAAGGAGCAACCAAACAATCGTCACAATCTTGAGGAAATATGTGGCAGCCAACCACAAAGATTGGGACCTCAAACTCCCACTGGTATTGATGGTGATCAGAGCCACACGCAACAGGTCTACGGGAATAACACCATTTGAGATGATGATGGGTCGGCAAATGACGCTTCCACTGCATCTCCTGTACCAACCGGGAGATGTCGCGACGGCCACTGCGTACACGGCCCATCAATACGTGACGGACTTGCGAACCCACCTCCAGACTACCTTTGCGTACGCTCAAGGAAAGTTGGAAAGAAGTGCGGAAGGTAATAAGGCCTCACACCAGGAGTTTGAGGTCAGGGATACGGTGTGGTACTACGTATACACCAAACCCGTGGGCGTTGCGAAAAAGTTCCTGCCCCACTGGACAGGGCCACATAAGATTGTGTTAAAGCTGTCACCAGTTGCTTATCAAATCAGAATCAGCAAAGGTCGACAGAACATCACGTTCAAGTGGGTCCACAGGAACCAAATCTAGTTGTACACTCCCCCCATGGGAATAGAAGGGGTGCAAGCCAGCCCCGAATAGATAGAAACCTAGCCAATCAGAGGTACTAACAAAATTCTTAAGTATCCTCAGCTGATCCCTTCCGGGAGGTCAGTACATTGCACCTAACATCTTTCCTTCTCCTTCCAGCTACAAGACACACATTTCGTTGTCATTGTTGATATTGTCCTGCGTTGTGCTGTTCAAAATTGGAAAATCCGCTACATTTGTTGTCAAAACGTTTATATAAAAATAAATTTAAAAAAACTAAACAAAACACTACTGAGATAATCAAACAATATCTCTAATTATGCGTTTTTGTAGGATGGAGTTCCTTTGGATGACCCTGACACTCTGCGCCCTGGTCAAAACCAATCCAGCAGATGTACAGTGCCTTGCAAAAGTATTCATCCCCCTTGGCGTTTTTCCTATTTTGTTGCATTACAACCTGTAATTTAAATGGATTTTTATTTGGATTTCATGTAATAGACATACACAAAATAGTCCAAATTGGTGAAGTGAAATTAAATATTTTCAAAAAATTCTAAAAAATAAATAACGGAAAAGTGTTGCATGCATATGTATTCACCCACTTTACTATGAAGCCCCTAAATAAGATCTGGTGCAACCAATTACCTTCAGAAGTCACATAATTAGTTAAATAAAGTCCACCTGTGTGCAATCTAAGTGTCACATGATCTGTCACATGATCTCAGTATATATACACCTGTTCTGAAAGGCCCCGGTGTCTGCAACACCACTAAGCAAGGGGCACCACCAAGCAAGCGGCACCATGAAGACCAAGGAGCTCTCCAAACAGGTCAGGGACAAAGTTGTGGAGTACATATCAGGGTTGGGTTATAAAAATATATCAGAAACTTTGAACATCCCACGGAGCACCATTAAATCCATTATTAAAAAATGGAAAGAATCCACACCCCCCCCCAATTTAAAAAAAAAATAATAATAAATAAATGGAAAGAATATGGCACGACAACAAACCTGCCAAGAGAGGGCCGCCCACCAAAACTCACGGACCAGGCAAGGAGGGCATTAATCAGAGAGGCAACAAAGAGACCAAAGATAACCCTGAAGGAGCTGCAAAGCTCCACAGCTGAGATTGGAGTATCTGTCCATAGGACCACTTTAAGCCATACACTCCACAGAGCTTGGCTTTACGGAAGACTGGCCAGAAAAAAGCCATTGCTTAAAGAAAAAAATAAGCAAACACGTTTTGTGTTCGCCAAAAGGCATGTGGGAGACTCCCCAAACATATGGAAGAAGGTACTCTGGTCAGATGAGACTAAAATTGAGCTTTTGGCCATCAAGGAAAATGCTATGTCTGGCGCAAACCCAACACCTCTCATCACCCCGAGAACACCATCCCCACAGTGAAGCATGGTGGTGGCAGCATCATGCTGTGCGGAGGTTTTTCATCGGCAGGGACTGGGAAACTGGTCAGAATTGAAGGAATGATGGATGTAGCTAAACATAGGGAAATTCTTGAGGGAAACCTGTTTCAGTCAGAGTACACACACAGAGGGTGTACGTCCGCCTAGATGCAGAGAACGTGTACCGCCAACACATTTCCCCTGCAGCACATATGAGTTGGGCCGGGGCTGACTGGACCACCCAGGCAGTTAAGCACACTCAGCTAGACACTGACCACATGTTGGCCCAACTCCAAAAGTTCACAGTCACCCAGTCAGAACCAGCAGAGCCCAGGCGAGAAATACGATTCCTCGGGGCGCTACTCTCAATAGGTGCAGCTGTAGGGTCACTATTTGCTCCAGGTAACACTGCCGTCAACGCAGTCAGTCTAGCCACGGTCAAAACGAATGTTAGGGAGATTACTGAAGAGATGCCACTTATCCAGCAACAGATGCAATCACAGGCACTCAGGTTGCAGCATGTGGGAAGGTCTCTCCAGGACACTATTCTGGTGGTAAACACACATGCTACTCTCCTGAACAAAACCCTCCTGTTGGTAGGCAAGCTTGTAGAGGTCATGAACCATGACTAAGTCCATGTCCAATTGGTTCGATTGTTGTTGGAGGATTTTCTCCGTGAAGTTAGCTCTTCTGTGGACCACTTGGCCATGAATAGAATCCCCTCATATCTAGTGCCCCTCTCAATGGTGCACAACATATTGACCTCAGCTACCACAACCATGATAAAGCCATTACAGTCACACCTGGCCTATAGTCTGGGGTCTGCAATTCCCATGTGAAAATCATCACACCTCCAGTCGTAGCTTATCACGAACACAATCCAGATTTCTATCTCACCCCTAACCTGTTAATGTGTACTCTAACCAAAGACGTCCACTACTTGTGTCCTAGCAAACCCTTCGTCAGGGATAACACTGAGCGCCTTTGTGGCCTTAAGCCTATCACCAGCGAAGAACGCTGTGGAGCCAAACTAACAGCAAGAGGTGGAGTCACCACCACGCAAGTGGAAGTGGTATGGAATCAATGGCTGATTAACACCCCATTCACCTCCGCCACTATGATTTACGAATGCCATGACTCAACCACCAAACTGAACCTCCCCAGTCAGACAATTTTTGTTAAGGTACCAGAGGGGGCAATTATCCACATAGACGACCTAGCCCTATACCAACTTCCTGACGACAGGATAGACACAGATATTGAAATGCCTGATGCTTTTGCTAAACGTTCCCTTGAGTTACCACCAGCTATTCAAAACCAAATTCAGTACGAGGGACCGCTGACTGTTGATCTTAGAGTACTGAATGAGCCACTTTTAGCTGACCCGATTGGCTATAAGCCAAAAGATTGGTCTGTCACCCGCTCTTGGACGGTTCCGGACAGTATTTTGACTGTTACCATGATCATGATGGTCTTATTGTCCTTGGCGTGTGCACCTACTATGTACACAGGCGCACACGCGCAATTGAAGACCTAATGAGGTCTTATGCTAGGATCACCTGTGGGACGGAAGCAATTCCGATTTTCGGAAAAATGGCAATAGATTCCAAAACCCCATCAGGTGACCCATCCACAGCATCCCCAGCTTCTTCCCCAGAGTTCGCTAGGTCAGCCCTGTAGTGACAACAATGGAAGTTTTGTCATTCAGGGTGCCATTTTAGAGAGTGCCTTAACTACCCACCTTCAAGTAGGATCGCCCAAGATCTGACATTAGACAAATGTCATGATAGAGTCATTTAGCCAAAACCATGGACGTACATAGAATAGAGTCCAAGTAGATGAATAAGGTGTTTTTATTCTTACATTTTTGTATTTTCCTTTGACACTAAGGAAGTGATCTTGCCACAAACAAGTTCCCCATACGACCACCAGTTAGTGCCACAATGCCGCCCATTTGGGGAAGAAATGTAATGATGTATTGCCTGAGTGTTGCGCGTTGTTAACGTCTGTGTAAGTTACTGCCTAGATTTACAAGCCTGGACAACCGGATGACGGGCCGCAACGATGATCCACAACCAGGACATCCCGTAGTAATTTTTTTATGGTGGGTTGCAAACTTGCAGAATCCTTCCAAGGTTGAACCACTAGAGGGGGACTGTCATGACTCTCCCTGGGTGAGGATCAAAGGCCTCACATCAGCTTGGCAAATGGCTGACAACAACCAGACCCTCTTACCCACAGGGGGGCTGTGCCGGTCTTGACACCGTACTGCCATAAATTAAAGAGGAGTAGAATCTATCTGGCATTCTAGGATGGTGAAAGGAATGCCTTTTGCCGCCCAAAAACCAATGAACATTGGGACAATATATTTCAACATCCAAACGTTGGGAATGATGAGAAATGGAATATGGAAAATGAATGTCTATTTTGTGATGTCATTAAAAATTGTATAAAGACGTTATAACGAAAACATTGTGACTTGAAGAGCTTTTACACTGTGGATATCAGGCTTACATCCTTTACCTTGGGTAGAAAATATCAAGGAGGAAGACAATGTTTTCGTGAAGATAGGAATGTGATTTTAGCTTTCTAATGAAATCATAGAAATAATAATACTTTTGCCTCGTAACTAGCCACGCCCGAGGGAGCTCAGAGAGTGTGTCAGTATAACGGACATGCCCCTCTTTACAAGACTGCATAAAAGATTGAGATAAGAATTATCAGATCATACTAGACAGACCTCAAGCTGCAGCTTTTGTCCATATTGGTCCCGACCCTGAAAATAAACACGAGGTGAAGACAACAAAGTTGCCTCCACTAACAATCAATGTTACGGCTGAGTAGCTGTTCTAAGTACTGTATCTAAGAAGGTGAATTTATGTGGGACCATCCTGTTACTCTCTTCAAGCCATCGTCTACTACAGTGCTCTCATCACCCCACAGGGGATCATTGACAGAAGACCACTTCCAGAACGAGTGAAAGTAAACAGACAACTAAGAAGAAGGACATTGTGACCTCTTGTGGACAATCTGAGCCTTACATCTAAAAGGCCATCCGAAAGAGAAGGCCCAATCGACTCCTTCCCATGAAGGCCTGGGTCAAACAGAGATACATGACGAAGACCTCCAACACATAAATACATGCATTGCTTTTCTTCCCAAACGGGCGGCAGTTCAGGGCAAATTATTAGGATCGCTGTGAGCATAGGTCCATGTCTCTCTCTCTCCTCTCTCTCTCTCTCTCTCTCTCTCTCTCTCTCTCTCTCTCTCTCTCTCTCTCTCTCTCTCTCTCTCTCTCTCTCTCTCTCTCTCTCTCTCTCTCTCTCTCTCTCTCTCTCTCTCTCGCCATCTTTTGTAACAAGTGTCATATTGTGTTAGTCCGCTAGGGACCCGTTTTCATTGTATTAAGTTTCTAATCCCTACCTATACCGTGTATGTGTTTGTATCTTGTGTTATCATTTTTAATTAGTTAGTAAATAAATAATTAAATCAATGAGTGTGGTACGGAATGATCAGTAAGACCCAGGTTCGTGCAGACTTAAATAGTCTACGACTTTCAGAATGAGACTGATATGAGGTTAATTATTAATAAATGACTGTTAAATGATAAGAGATATCTAGATATCTTTAGAGTTAATTCAGGAAACGGTAACTCGTTAAACAACTTTTCCCATGGTGCCCCAAATTCCTAATGAGTTCATTGTTACATGATTAATTGAATCTAGTAACAATTAAACATAGTAGGTAATTATTCGATAAATAATAATCATCACAAATGTAAATAATGAAAGTCATGTCACAACACTGTAATACTACTTATTTACAGCTGTGTGCTTATTCATGCAAGGTTTACATGTTGGTAACTATACATGATGAGTATTAGCCATGTTATATACTTTACATATCTTGTCTACTGAGCCCCTTGGCATAGTTCTGGGTACAGTACTGTATCCAGGCCATGAGGAGTAGTCCTTACATTGTCTGCTATGTAACCTAAGATGGCTACCTAGTCATTGTTATACAACCGGTATGGCCAACTGGTAATGTCATCACACCAGGTCACTTCCTGCCGCCATGGCCTTGCTGTTGTTAACATGCTAGCTCAGCATCAGTAGCGTAGCATGCTACTGCTACTTGCTATTGTCTATACAGCCATACTGTGTGCTATAGTAACCCCACTAGCCAACACTGTTAGCCTAACCCTGCTAAAAGTCTCTGTGTGTATACTGTTTATATTTTTTGCTATGCCAGTCAATAGACTAAGGCTTATTAGCCAATTATTCCTACTGACTAGCCATCATACTATGGCTAGCCTATATCCCTGCTATTTCTTTACCGCCATTACTGCTAGCCTATATTGACATTCGTTTGGGATTGCGCTATGTATCCAAGATGGCGTAGTAGTGCGGTCGTGTATTCTGTTGTGTCCTCATGTAAATAGCCTGTTTTTTTTTGTTTGTCTTTTTTCGTATATATTTCTCTATCTCACTTTCCATCCATTAACTAAATATACTTTCTTGCAACCCGCCTCACCCAATGTGGAACGGAATCTATTATTTATTTATTTTTATCAAGAACCTACAGCTGAAACTAGCCAGCTAGCCAGCTAACTAGCTACTTGCTATTAGCCACCGTTAGCGGTCTTCACCACTGTCCGTGGCCTGCACTACCTACCAGCCAGCTCTAGCCTGGACAATTATCGGCCAGTATGCACAGCGTGCTATCGACCTAGAGCATATCGGATTTTCTGCTGGAATCACTGAATCACTGGACCTTAACACCGGACCATCACAACTAGCTAGCTGCAACCGAATGGCAGTTGTTGGCTAATCACTGTCCCGACGTACCAGTTAGCCTTGAGCTAGCCCCGAGCCCATCTCCCGGCTATCTACCTCTCTGTCAACTGGACGGGACCTCCTAGTGTTGACACGGAGCCCCGCCGATCCATCACGACTGGTCTGCCGACGTAATCGTCTGATGTGGTTTCAAGAGGCTTCCCATTGTGACGACCACGAAGATCCATCTGCTAGCCCCAGCCCGCTAGCACGTGCAATCAACAGCCGTGCCTCCTGCTCGCCTGTGCTGTAGCAGCCTACGAACTGCTCCTGGACTTACTTATTGCTGTTCACTGGACCTTATGATCACTCAGCTACACAGCTAATGCCTGCTGGACTGTTCCTTTACACGGTACCCCATCCTGTTTATCTGTTTAGCCTAAGTCCAAACTTTCGTCGCCATTACCAGTTGTTGTCTTAGCCCTCTCGAATAACACCTGTGATTTTGTTATGCCTCTCTCCCATGTCCATATGCCTAGCCTATTGCTGTTTGGGTTAGTTCTTATTATACAATTTTACTGTAGAGCCCCCAGTTCCGCTCAACCAGCCTCAGAGAGCTCCTTTGTCCCACCCCCCATACACGAGGAGACCGGCTCAATCGGTACCTCCAGTGATGCTATCTCTTTCATAGTTACCCAATGCTTAGGTGTACCTCCACTGTACTCATATCCTTCCATATCCTTGTCTGTACATAATGCCCTGAATCTATTCTAAAACGCCCGGAAATCTGACCCTTTTATTCTCTGTACCCAACGCACTAGAAGATCAGTTCTTAAAGCCTTTAGCCGTATCCTTATTCTATTCCTCCTCTGTTCCTCTGGTGATGTGGAGGTTAACCCAGGCCCTGTAGTCCCCAGTATCACTCCTACACCCCAGGCGCTATCATTTGTTGACCTCTGTAACGGTAAAAGCCTTGGTTTCTTGCATGTTAACATCAGAAGCCTCCTCCCCAAGTTTGAGTTATTCACTGCGTTAGTACACTCTGCCAACCCTGATGTTCTATCAGTGTCTGAATCTTGGCTTAGGAAGGCCACCAAAAATTCAGAAATGTCCATCCCGAACTACAACATTTTCCGTCTAGATAGAACTGCCAAAGGGGGCGGAATTGCAATCTACTGTAGAGATAGCCTGCAGAGCTCTATCATACTATCCAGGTCTGTGCCCAAACAGTTTGAGCTTCTACTTCTAAATATGTGAATTGCTTGCCCCCCATCTATCCTCAGAGTTCGTACTGCTTGGTGACCTAAACTGGGATATGCTTAACACCCCGGCCGTCCTACAATCTAAACTAGATGCCCTCTGTCTCACACAAATTATCAAGGAACCTACCAGGTACAACCCTAAATCCGTAAACATGGGCATCCTCATAGATATCATCCTGACTAATTTACCCTCTAGGGTATTTGCATCCTGTAGCACTAACTCCAAAAAAAATTGGGACACTGTAAAGTCCATGGAGAATAAGAGCACCTCCTCCCAGCTACCCACTGCACTGAGGCTAGGAAACACTGTCACCACCGATGAATCTACGATAATCGAGAATTTCAATAAGCATTTTGCTACGGCTGGCCATGCTTTCCACCATTTCGAATCCCACCGTACCTTCTCCGCTATGCAATCTGGTTTCCGAGCTGGTCATGGGTGCACCTAAGCCACGCTCAGGGTCCTAAACGATATTATAACCGCGATCGATAAAAGACAGTACTGTGCAGCCGTCTTCATCGACCTGGCCAAGGCTTTCGACTCTGTCAATCACCGCATTCTTATTGGCAGACTAAATAGCCTTGGTTTCTCAAATGACTGCCTCGCCTGGTACACCAACTACTTCTCAGATAGAGTTCAATGTGTCAAATTGGAGGGCCTGTTATCTGGACCTCTGGCAGTCTCTATGGGGGTGCCACAGGGTTCAATTCTCGGGCCGACTCTATTCTCTGTGTATATCAATGATGTCGCTGTTGCTGCTGGTGACTCTCAGATCCAACTCTACGCAGACGACACCATTTTGTATACATCTGGCCCTTCATTGGACACTGTGTTAACAAACCTCCAAACAAGCTTCAATGCCATACAAGCCTCCTTCTGTGGCCTCCAACTGCTCTTAAACGCTAGTAAAACTAAATGCATGCTCTTCAATCGAATGCTGCTTGCACCCGCCCGCCCGACTAGAATCACTACTCTCGGCGGGTCTGACTTAGAATATGTGGACAACTACAAATACCTAGGTGTCTGGTTAGACCGTAAACTCTCCTTCCACACTCACATTAAGCATCTCCAATCCAAAGTTAAATCTAGAATTGGCTTCCTATTTCGCAACAAAGCCTCCTTCACTCATGCTGCTAAACATGCCCTTGTAAAACTGACTATCCTACCGATCCTTGACTTCGGCGATGTCATTTACAGAATAGCTTCCAACACTCTACTCAGCAAATGTCTGTCACTGTCTATCACAGTGCCATCCGTTTTGTCACCAAAGCCCCATTTACTACCCACCATTGTGACCTGTACACTCTCGTTGGCTGGCCCTCACTACATATTCGTCACCAAAACCCACTGGCTCCAGGTCATCTATAAATCACTTGTAGGCAAATCCCCGCCTTATCTTAGATCACTGGTCACCATATCAACACCCACCCGTAGTATGCGTTCCAGCAGGTATATCTCACTGGTCATCCCCAAAGCCAACACCTCCTTTGGCTGCCATTCCTTCCAGTTCTCTGCTGCAAATGAATGGAACGCAAAAATCTCTGAAGCTGGAGACACTTATCTCCCTCACTAACTTTAAGCATCAGTTGTCAGAGCAGCTTACCGATCACTGCACCTGTACACAGCCCATCTGTAATTAACCCACCCAACTACCTCATCCCCATATTGTTATTTACATTGTTATTTATTTAGCTCATTTGCACCCCAGTATCTCTATTTGCACATCATCTTCTGCACATCTATCACTCCAGTGTTAATACTAAATTGTTATTATTTTGCACTATGGCCTATTTATTGCCTTACCTCCATAACTTACTACATTTGCACACACTGTATATAGATTTTCTATTGTGTTATTGACTGTTTGTTTTGTTTATTCCATATGTAACTCTGTGTTGTTGTTGTTTTTATCGCACTGCTTTGCTTTATCTTGGCCAGGTCGCAGTTGTAAATGAGAACTTGTTCTCAACTGGCTTACCTGGTTAAATAAAGGTTAAATAAAAATAAAATAAATAAATGTACTACTGCTGTGTACTACTGCTAGCATAGCACTGTTAGCATTGCTATTACAGTGAGGGAAAAAAGTATTTGATCCCCTGCTGATTTTGTACGTTTGCCCACTGACAAAGCCATGATCAGTCTACAATTTTAATGGTAGGTTTATTTTAACAGTGAGAGACAGAATAACAACAACAAAATCCAGAAAAACGCATGTCGAAAATGTTATCAATTGATTTGCATTTTAATGAGGGAAATAAGTATTTGACCCCTCTGCAAAACATGACTTAGTACTTGGTGGCAAAACCCTTGTTGGCAATCACAGAGGTCAGACGTTTCTTGTAGTTGGCCACCAGGTTTGCACACATCTCAGGAGGGATTTTGTCCCACTCCCCTTTGCAGATCTTCTCCAAGTCATTAAGTTTTCGAGGCTGACGTTTGGCAACTCGAACCTTCAGCTCCCTCCATAGATTTTCTATGGGATTAAGGTCTGGAGACTGGCTAGGCCACTCCAGGACCTTAATGTGCTTCTTCTTGAGCCACTCCTTTGTTGCCTTGGCCGTGTGTTTTGGGTCATTGTCACGCTGGAATACCCATCCACGACCCATTTTCAATGCCCTGGCTGAGGGAAGGAGGTTCTCACCCAAGATTTGACGGTACATGGCCCCGTCCATCGTCCCTTTGATGCGGTGAAGTTGTCCTGTCCCCTTAGCAGAAAAACACCCCCAAAGCATAATGTTTCCACCTCCATGTTTGACGGTGGGGATGGTGTTCTTGGGGTCATAGGCAGCATTCCTCCTCCTCCAAACATGGCGAGATGAGTTGATTCCAAAGAGCTCGATTTTGGTATCATCTGACACAACACTTTCACCCAGTTCTCCTCTGAATCATTCAGATGTTCATTGGCAAACTTCAGATGGGCCTGTATATGTGCTTTCTTGCACAGCGGGCGCTGCAGGATTTCAGTCCTTCACGGCGTAGTGTGTTACCAATTGTTTTCTTGGTGACTATGGTCCCAGCTGCCTTGAGATCATTGACAAGATCCTCCCGTGTAGTTCTGGGCTGATTCTTCACCGTTCTCATGATCATTGCAACTCCACGAGGTGAGATCTTGCATGGAGCCCCAGGCCGAGAGAGATTGACAGTTATTTTGTGTTTCTTCGATTTGCGAATAATCGCACCAACTGTTGTCACCTCCTCACCAAGCTGCTTGGCGATGGAATTGTAGCCCATTCCAGCCTTGTGTAGGTCTACAATCTTGTCCCTGACATCCTTGGAGAGCTCTTTGGTCTTGGCCATGGTGGAGAGTTTGGAATCTGATTGATTGATTGCTTCTGTGGACAGGTGTCTTTTATACAGGTAACAAACTGAGATTAGGAGCACTCCCTTTAAGAGTGTGCTCCTAATCTCAGCTCGTTACCTGTATAACAGACACCTGGGAGCCAGAAATCTTTCTGATTGAGAGGGGGTCAAATACTTATTTCCCTCATTAAATGCAAATCAATTTATAACATTTTCGACATGCGTTTTTCTGGATTTTTTTGTTGTTATTCTGTCTCTCACTGTTCAAATAAACCTACCATTAAAATTATAAACTGATCATTTCTTTGTCAGTGGGAAAACGTACAAAATCAGCAGGGGATCAAATACCTTTTTCCCTCACTGTATATAGTCATTAGTGCCATTATGTAATACATGCTCTGTATTCTCTTCTGTCCAGAAAATCACCAATCACCATCACTATCACTTTCATTATTATCCTCTTCCTGTTTTGTGTGTGTGTGTGCCTGTCTGTCTGGTAATAAACGTGTGGACGTATCTGTTCTCTAACCGGGACTCCAGGACAGTTGTACCTATTATCTAAACCGGCACCTCTTTCGGAGACCGCTCTTTTTCAATGAGGATACCTGGACCACCTACTGAGATGTGCCTTTTGTTAAGTAAATCAGGTGATAAATGAGGTGAAAAGGAGCCTGGAGTGTGGAGCATTATTATAATTATGTCACTCTCACAGTAACACTGTTATCAACCTGTTAATTGCAGAACCATGTTTCAACACAACATCTCTGTCAGGCCATGTCCCAAACCCTCTTTTTGTACACTTTCCACACATGACTGTCCATCCACTCATCCATTCTCTGGCCTCATGTGACCTTTGACCCTGGTCTGATCCCTATGGCTGTAACTCTAATCTGACAGAAATGAATGACTCCGCACTGTGCTGGCTCCTCTGGCTCCTCTGGCCTCCCTGTGTCAGCAGCTTATTGACCTGTAAAATAAAAGCGCCACCTCAGGCTCAGTGCCGATGCTTCCGTAACTGAGACCCAAGCATCTCATAGATAAGACACAGAAAGTTTTTTTTTTTTTTTTGCCAGAATGGCAACTTCCTCCCCTTAGCATCAGCTCTCACAGTAATTGTCTTGTCCTAGGGTGGAAGGTGTTTTGTGGATTGCTGCTGATGTCCTCGATTGTACTGACGAAACAGAATTTTCTACAGTTCTATTACCAAATTTCTCTATTAGGGAATAGGGTCAATGTGTACACTCTCGTTCCTATTCTATCCATGCATGGATAGAATAGGAACATATCACACATATCTGAAAACCGAATCCACTGTTATTGATAACAGGTTATTAGTGTGAGTTTGGCATGGAGACAGTACTGTGTAAGGGATATTGAGGTGTATGGGAAAAGTTACGTTGGCCTATCCGTTGTACTTTTAAAGGCACTTGATCAGCAGGTTTTCAGTGCAGGGAGAGATTAAATGGTCTCAATTGACTGTTGTGTCATTATTGGCTTTAAAGCCATCTAGTAAATCACCTAGATTGATCAATGCAGTCAAGTTCAGACTCTGAGTTTATTGCAAGCTCAGGAAGAAATATCAATCTAAGTAATGCTAGATGCCTGCAGTGTAATGATATTTAGCTTCAAAAAGTTAATGGTCCAAGCACACACCTTACCTATCAAGCTGACGTTTATCTCTCAACACTTTCTGCCCACCCCAAGTCCTATATGATATAGTTTTGTTTTTAAGATAAACTACATGACCAAAAGTATGTGGACACCTGCTTGTCGAACATCTCCTTCCAAAATCATGGCCATTTGCTACTATAACAGCCTTCACTGTTTGGGGGAAGGATTTCCACTATATGTTGGAACATTGCTGCTGGGTCTTGCTTCCTTTCAGCCACAAAACCATTAGTGAGGTCGGGCACTGATGTTGGGCGATTAGGCCTGGCTCGCAGTCGGCGTTCCAATTCATCCCAAAGGTGTTCGATGGGGTTGAGGTTAGGGCTCTGTGCAGGCCAGTCAAGTTCTTCCACAACGATCTCGACAAACCATTTCTGTATGGACCTCGCTTTGTGCACGGGGGCATTGTCATGCTGAAATAGGAAAGGGCCTTCCCCAAACTGTTGCCACAAAGTTGGAAGCACAGAATCATCTAGAATACCATTGTATGCTGTAGCATTAAGAATTCCCTTCACTGGAACTAAGGGGCCTCTACCGAACCATGAAAAACAGCCACAGACCATTATTCCTCCTCCACCAAACTTTACAGGTGGCAGGTAGCATTCTCCTGGCCTCCGTCAAACCCAGATTTGTCCGTCGGACTGCCAGAAGCGTGATTCATCACTCCAGAGAACGAGTCCCCTGCTCCAGAGTCCAATGGCGGCGAGCTTTACACCATTCCAGCCGACGCATGGCATTGAGCATGGTGATCTTAGACTTGTGTGCGGCTGCTCGGCCATGGAAACACATTTCATGAAGCTCCTGACGAACAGTTATTGTGCTGACATTGCTTCCAGAGGCAGTTTGGAACACGGTAGTGAGTGTTGCAACCGAGGACAGGCGATTTTTACGCGCTACGCGCTTCAGCACTCGGTGGTCCCGTTCTGTGAGCTTGTGTGGCCTACCACTTCGCGGCTGAACCGTTGTTGCTCCTTGACGTTTCCACTTCACAATAACAGCACTTACAGTTGACCGGGGCAGCTCTAGCATGGCAGAAATTTGACGAACTGACTTGTTGGAAAGGTGGCATCCTATGACTGTGCTACGTTGAAAGTCACTGAGCTCTTCACTAAGGCCATTCTACTGCCAATGTTTGTCTATGTAGACTTCATGGCTGTGTGCTTGATTTTATAAACCTGTCAGCAACAGGTGTGGCTGAAATAGCTGAACCCACTAATTTGAAGGTGTGTCCACATACTTTTGTATAAAGTGCATTCAGAAAGTATTCAGACCCCTTCACTTTTTCCACATTTTGTTACGTTACAGCTTTATTCTAAAATGGATTAAATAAATCATCTACACACAATTCCCCATAATGACAAAATGAAAACAGGTTTGTGGAAATGTTTGCTAATTTATTAAAAAATAAAAAACAGAAATACCTTATTTACATAAGTATTCAGAACCTTTGCTGTGAGACTCGAAATTGAGCTCAGGTGAATCCTGTGGTAAATTAAATTGATTGGACATGATTTGGAATGGCACACACCTGTCTATATAAGGTCCGACAGTTGACAGTGCATGTCAGAGCAAAAACCAAGCCATGAGGTCGAAGGAATTGTCCGTAGAGCTCCGAGACAGTATTTTGTCGAGGCACAGATCTGGGGAAGGGTACCAAAAAATGTCTGCAGCATTGAAGGTCCCCAAGAACACAGTGGCCTCCATCATTCTTAAATGGAAGAAGTTTGGAACCACCTAGACTCTTCCTAGAGCTGGCAGTCCGGCAAAACTGAGCTCATCACCTGGCCAATACCATCCCTACGGTGAAGCATGGTGGTGGCAGCATCATGCTGTGGGGATGTTTTTCAGCGGCAGGGACTGGGAGACTAGTCAGGATCGAGGGAAAGATTAATGGAGCAAAGTACAAAGAGATCCTGGATGAAAACCTGCTCCAGAGCGCTCAGGACCTCAGACTGGGTTGAACGTTCACCTTCCAACAGGACAACGACCCTAAGCACACAGCCAAGACATAGCAGGAGTGGCTTCGGGACAAGTCTCTGAATGTCCTTGAGTGGCCCAGCCAGAGCCCGGACTTGAACCCGATAGAACATCTCTGGAGAGACCTGAAAATAGCTGTGCAGAGACGCACCCCATCCAACCTGACAGAGCTTGAGAGGATTTGCAGAGAAGATTAGGAGAAACTACCCAAATACAGGTGTGCCAAGCTTGTAGCGTCATACCCAAGACTCTAGGCTTTAATCACTGCCAAAGGTGCTTCAACAAAGTATTGAGTAAAGGGTCTGAATACTTAAATAAATGTGATATTTCTGTGTATTTTTATTTTATTTCTTAGCAATAATTTCTAAAAACCTGTTTTTGCTTTGTCATTATGGGGTATTGTGTGTAGATTGATGAGGGAAAAAAACAATTTAATCAATTCTGACACAATGTTTACCTCTTTGGGATATTTATTAAGTACATATGCTTTTAAATATGATGGTATTGTACAGTATATTTTACTCATTTGGTTTTGAACAATGACTTCAAAGTAAACAATGGGGATTCAAATCACAAGTACAATATCTATCAATAGAAACACACAATCAAAAACAACGAATGTAAAAAAAAAGTCATAAAAACAACTAATAAAAACATTTTCTATTGACGTGGATGTTAAAGGGAAGAAAAGAAGGAAGAAAAGATCCACAATTCTCATGTGAATAATGGAATAAGCCCTAGATTTAGTTGCCAAGTTGCAGAAACATCGGAGACATTGGAATGCAAATTTGACCCATTGATTCAATTCTAAATGCTTCAGTCTTAAGGTATGAAATACACTGGGCGATGCGCTAGCTGGGAGTGATCAAACAAAACAAGCTGTATTGTCTGGAAACACTCCACAGCAAGAGGGAAACACCATTAACAGACCTCCTAGGAAAATAAAATATTTCGATTTATGATGCCACAGCTGAAAATAATGCCAATGCAATCATGACTGGAATCTGACGATCAATCATAACGATACATGTTCCTCCTGAGGGTGATAAACCCTAGTTCCAGTTTCTTAATTGCTTTACGAGCGAACCTACTTATCAAACAGCTTTTTACTGTTCAAATGTGTATATTACAGCGTACAGGACATGAGACATGAGAGGACTATTAAGGGTTTGGACTGCTACAGCAACTGGACAATATAGAGAGTATAACACTATCAATAAAAACTGAAATAGCTAAATCATAGGAAATATCAAGATATATCCTGAATTTAACCATAATTTATGGATACAGCAATCAATAATAAGTTACGCATAATAATTTCACAAAGATATCCGTAGTGATCCCTTGATTCTTGAACCCCAAACCCTCCCTCCAGGACTCCCCCTCCCCTCTACCCCCCCCCCCCCCCCACTCTCCCTCAGTTGAGTCCATAACAGTGTGGTTTGATTGACATGCAAGACCAAGCCCCCAACTGGTGCAGTCCCAGCCTATAGGAGACAGAGCTGCCCGGCCCTGTCCTGCCCACTCTAGGACTTCACTTCCTGCTTCTTCTTGCTCTGGAACTTCCTGAACTGTGATTGGATGGCCACAGCAGCCTTCTCCGTCTCCGGGGCCTTCATGTCGATGTCCGCGAAGTCCTCCTCAGGAGCATCCTTCTTAGAGTCATCTGTAGGAATGGAGAGATGGTGATAGACCGGAAGAGAGAGTGGGACAGCATAGAGCAAATTGGGGTCACTCCATTTCAATTGGGGTCACTCCATTTCATCCTTACATCATGAAGTGAAAAGCTCATTTTTTATATATATTTTTTTCAGTTTTCAATTCATGAATTGACTGAAATGTTTTTGAAATGGAATTGACCTCACCTCTGGCATTCACTAGTCTTCCTAGGAAAGAAACCTAAGACCTGTATCACCAACAGTAAGAATCAGTATCACCAACAGTGCTCTGCTGCCTCCCTTAGAACAATGTGGATTATCCCATGATGTCGGCCTGCTGTTTCTTCTTCAGATTGTCTCTCTTTTCTTTCAGGGTTTAACCTTGGTCTTTTGTTAACAGCTTTAGAACGTGCCTAAGTCTGTAGAAATGAGTTTGATTTGAATTCAATTCAATAGATTATGTTTAAGAAGCAACCTTTTATAAACATATACACAGGATAAACAGTCAAATATGAAGCAAGGCAAGGCCTTTCTAATCTCTCATACATATACTGTACATGGTGTCAAGTCCTCTATTCATCCAGGAGGATTTCATTGTCTAACTCCCCTTTCATTATTCATACATTGCCCCCTTTAATCCAGAAGACAAAATAAATGTACGGTAATGAGTATACATCAGAATATAAAAATGTTCATTTACTTACAAACGTAATGTTAAACGTTTATTTAATAAATAGATAATTGCAGCCAAAATGCCAGCAAAGACAAAGTGGGTTCAGGTCAGTCCCCATGCTAGATACCAAAGAGTGAATATTTTGTGAATATTAAGCCTTGATTGCTTAAATATTAGGGGTGAACATACAGAATTGGATTTGTGAAGTGACTGTGAGTGGCCTAACAAGCAATAGTGGGTCCAATTTCAGTAGTGGTGGAAAAAGTACCCAATTGTCATACTTGAGTAAAAGTATAGATACCTTATTAGAAAGTTACTCAAGTAAAAGTTAAAGTCAGACAGTAAAATACTACTTGAGTAAAAGTCTAAAAGTATTTGGTTTTAAATTCACTTAAGTATCAAAAGTAAATGTAATTGCTAAAAAACTTAAGTATCAAAAGTAAAAGTATAAATCATTTAAAATTCCTATTATTTAGCAAAGCAGACGGCACAATTGTCTTGTTTTTTTAAACTTTCAGATAGCCAGGAGCAAACTCCAACAATCGTTATTTACAAAAGATGCATTTGTGTTTAGTGAGTCCGCCAGACCAGAGGCAGTAGGGATGACCACGTGTTCTCTTGATAAGTGTGTGAATTTGACTACTTTCCTGTCCTGCTAAGCATTAAAAATGTAATGAGTACTTTTGGTTGTCAGGGAAAATGTATGGAGTAAAAAGTACAATATTTTCTTTAGGAATGTAGTGAAGTAAAAGTAAAAGTTGACCCCCCACTTTTCCATACCCTAGGTATAGCTGAACTGACGCCACTGGTTGGAGCTGATGACGCTGAGATTTATGCTGCTAAGGGACACTGGGACAATGATTGATGAAAGTCTCAGAACATCTAGGTGAGAGCACTCAGTATAGAGGGGTATTACAATAGCTGCAATCCAGACTACATGAAATCCCCACTACCACGTGTATATAATCCACCAAATTTGATCTAACCTGCAATGGAACACGACTACAATAAAACATAGCCAATATAATTCCCTATGGTAAATGTATTGTACACGTATTCTATCAACTTAAACTTAGGCATTGAAATATGACCATAGTGGGCAAATTCTAGTTGCTTAGGTTACTAAAACATTTAAAGGTTAAAACAAATAAAGTAGAACTTCGCAAATGCCAAATACATTTTATTCACACCTCAATCAAATTCACACATTCAATCGACTACAGCTATGGTAACTGGATAGATCATTCAATCATTAAAGACACTCAGGGCACAGCTGATGGGTAGTATGTATGGGACTTCACATACAGCTTATACATTTCTTTTGAATTTTTCAACCCTATGATCCTATCACAAAGTTATATATATATGACTAAATTAATCACATTGATCTAATCTACATTATTGTAAAGTTAAACTTCAGAGGTAATGAGAAACATTTACATTATTTGGTCCAGAATCAATTTTTCATCTAGTCACATTCACTTTACCCGGATAGCTGAATTCTACACTTAACGTCATTTCTGGATATCAAAGTATCCTGCCAAGTATTGCAAGCCTAATTTTACTGTCTCTAACTCCGGGGATTTGAATTACATTATCATGACAACAATACCATGCCCTAGTTTTGAAAGTAGGTCTTTCTGCGATTCCCTGGCTTGAATGTGCCCAAGGTGGATCGAGAGTCTTTATTTATTACTTAATCATGGCGTCTTTTCATTCATTAAAAAACACAAAAGAGAGCTAGTCAAGACAAATTATCTGTCAAGTTCTGCCATTCAGTTCTCCATGAGTAGAAGTGGAGACTGTGGACTCTCACTCAATGTGTTCTATGACTCTCACTCAAAGTGGTCATATGTACCAACATGGATGGAGTTTTCAGTCATGAATATTAGTTATACAGTACAGTAGGTCTACATGATGTATGGTTGTACACTATGTTGTGTATTTTGTCATATTTGTCCTATATAAATCATGTACACACCTTGTCCAGAAGGTTTGCTGTTTCCACTCATGGCTCCAGATCCTTGTCTCTGCAAAAGAAGAGAAAGAAAGTGATCAATATTCCTCCTTCAATACTATACATATAGGGCAAAACTTAGAGGTAGACCAGTAGCCAGAATGTAGCTGGTTCAAATCCTGGGCCGGTTGGAGAAAAAGTGGGAATTGAACTCATACATGCATACATGTGTGAGCTTCAACTACATGAGAAAGAGTGTGTTCTAAAGTAGCAGCTGAGCAGCAGAGACTTCTGCTCTGTGGAAGAAGCACACCCTCCCCATCCTGCACATCACATCACTACCTGAATTATTAATCCATGGCTTTCAATGAATTTCAAACACAGCAGCTCAGCTTTGATGTTAGTCAGGCTGCTGAGGAGGGAAAACACAACAAAAAAACGTCAGCTTCCTCCATTTTCTCAGTTCTCGTATAAAAGCCAGAGGAAGGAAGGCAAACTCATTTCGAGGCTTTGCCATCTGTCTCACTGTTAGTGTGGAAAAAATCACAAAGATTCACTGGGGTGTTGAGATGGCTTCCTTGCTTGGTCTCATCTGTCTGTGTTATATTCTGTCACATGGTGTGAGATTGATACTGTGGCTCACCAGAGGCTACTACCACCCTATGGTGATGCTACTACCACCCTCCCTTACTCTCTCCATCTCTTTTCCTTTCCCCCTCACTCCATTTCTACCTCTCTTTTCCTCTCGCCCTCTTTTCTCTTTCTTTCTCCTCTTTCCTCTCTTCCAGTCTCTTCCTGTCTATAATATGAGCTGCTCAGTATGTGTAGGTAATCCTTTCTAACGCTGCTTTTTTGAAAGATATCACGAATAACTGCAAAAGTGTTGCTAAGGCTCTCCACTTTCTGGAGGACTGAGTTTTGAAATCAGTGGAATGCTCGGTGGAAGCAGAGTATGATAGCTAAGGAGATGGAGAAAATTCAGGCGTTTGATTGCAAATGCTGAGGGAGTCGAAAAGAGAACACAGAAGGCTATTGTATAAAACACCTGTCTCCGGATGATATCTTCAAACTAAGGGCAACCATGGTATCGGTGACAGAGAGGGAGAAGTGCTCATCCATGTATACGGGTAAGAGAGTCTAGCTAGCTACATTTTCAGATGCTATACATTTCTAATTTTGTCAGAAAGTCATTTTCATTGCAAGTTAAAGCGTTAGCTAGCTAGCTTATGTTAGCTGGCTGGCTCGCTAGCTAATGTTACGTTTATGATCTGTGTAGTAATGTTATTCATATCTCAGAGCCATTTGCATTAATAGTTATAGCCTAATGTTAGCTAGCTAGTTGACATTTAACTTAGTTGGTTAGTTTTAACTACCTGTAGATTCATGTAGGGTAGTAACATTATGAGTTGTGATTATGGTTAATTGTTTAGCTAGCTAGCTAGCTACTTGTCTAAACAATAGACTCCACTATGCAAGTAACAATTTTACTGTACCGTTTACTCCTTCTGTATCCTGTGCATGTGACAAATAAACATTGATTTTATTTGATATAGTTTGTGTTTACCAGAGACGGTAATGTGAAGAACAACATGACCTGCACAAAAATCAAATTAGAATATAAGGTTAGGCCAACGAGACAGTGTCCAAGTTCTCCAGTAGAATGCCCTGCTTTTATTTAGTCACACGCACAATCGTAAGCTATTTTCTGTAATTAGCTCGCCAATAACTTGTAAATAATGATCTTGCTGTGAGTTTATTTTCCTGTAATAATGAATACAAATTAGCTCAAGTTAAGACGTTGTCAGCTATTTGATATGGTAATTATTTGAACTGGCTAGCCAGCTAACTTAACGTTAAATATCTAGCTAAAAAGCTAGAAACGACCCAAAACATTGTTCAGAAAGTTGCTTTTAGTTGCCAGGTTTGCTAGATTGACACATAGTAAATTCGTTTTTAAACGGATGGGTTTACTGATGTTAAAATACACCAGTTATGCTATTTTGAACCACCAAACTGCTGATATTTGTGTTTATACTTTTTCATAACGACAATGACAAGTTTGCTGTCGGACGACAATAGAATGTTCATGATGTCACTGCGACATCTGTACACAGACATGTCAATAGACGTAGTATAAATCAGCCTTGAGTCTTGAAATCTTTGGTTGTTTAGTACACCACCGAACTCACTGTTTAGCACATGGCCTAACATGTGAATCCTTAAAGAGATGGGTGGGGCTTAAGAGGGTGTGAATGATGCTGAATGGGTGTAGACAACGAAGAGCTCTCCAGTAGGTGTACCAAAACATTCAAGGCAATTTTCTCAAAAGTGGGGTTGCAAGTTTATCAACTTTCAAAGCAGAATTACTTTCCCATTGTTCCTCAACTGTAGTGTATGATATACAATTTTCTAGCACTTAGTCTCTACTTTTATCCAGTGTAAAAAACACAATTTCAAATGTTGCTACATAAGACCGAATCGAGCCAGAGAGGAGAGAATACCTTTATCGCTTTTTCCACTGGTGCTGCTGTGATTTACAGTAGAGCTGCTCAACACATATAGAGTGGTTACAGAGGTCAATAAAAAAAACAGTCATCGCTATCTAATCTGCTCTAATCCTGTTGTTGCTTGTTGTCATTGGTGACCCTGTAATAGTTTAATGTTTGTTTTCTCTTTAATCACACACCAGCGGCCAACAGATGTTATAGGGAGCGGCTGTGATGAAAACCATTACCATAAAGGATGGTTTCTCTTACTCTACATCAGTTTGAGGTGAATCCCTGATTCAGGATTGCATGAGCTCTTTGAACGTGCCCCAGTCTCTACACCCTCCCTCCATCCCTTCCTCTCTCTCTCCCTCTTCCTCCTCCTCCCCCTCTCTGTGATCCCTCTCTCTGCCTGGATACGGTTAGAGCTTACATAACCAGGCTGGTCATAATGTTCAGGAGGATTACTCTGAACACACTGGCACATTATTCCTCTTTCTTCTATTCTTTTATATTTCTTTCTCTCCAGTGAGGCTCTTATCTCTCCCTCTTTCAGCTCTATCTTTGTTAAACAGCCCCTAATAAATGTGTAAAAAAAAAAAAGAACGACATTTGCATTTAGACTTCTGCTTGGCTCCTTGATGCTTAATGATCCCTCACTCATGTCAGTTTAGCAGCTTTTGTCAAAGTCCTGCCAGCAACATCATCAATAAATCATTCAAATCCTCATTATGTATTCTATATAGTACATAATTATGGGTCACATACTCATTGTGTTGTGGCGGCTTTCCGCACATTAACATTTCATTACACCAAACACAGGTGCAACTAAGTGTGGGCCGCTGTCAGATGAAGTGATGAATCTGTATCAGTTTGTTGTCCAGAATGAATAGGGTTACATGTGGGGCACAATCCCTATCTGAGCCACTCTACTACTGTAGAGTAAATACTGGATTCTGTAATAGGAACCACTACTAATCCCAGTGGCTAGATGTGCCAAGCTTATAGAGACATACCCCAATAGAGTTGCAGCTGTAATTGCTGCAAAAGGTGGCTCTACAAAGTATTGACTTTTGGGGGGGGAATAGTTATGCACGCTCAAGGTTTCTGTTTCTATGTCTTATTTCTTGTTTGTTTCACCCCCCAAAAAAAAATGCATCTTCAAAGTGGTAGGCATGTTGTGTAAATCAAATGATACAAACCCCCCAAAAATATATTTTAATTCCAGGTTGTAAGGCAACAAAATAGGAAAAATGCCAAGGGGGGTGAATACTTTCGCAAGCCACTGTATATAATATATATATATTCTGTGTATCCATAAGGGCAGACAAATGTCAAAGATTGATAGAAAATATCCATAGTTATTTTATGGTGGTTATAAATCAGGGCTCTCCAACCCTGTTCCTGGAGAGCTACTGTCCTGTAGGTTTTCACTCCTACCCTAATCTAGCACACCTGATTCTAATAATTAGCCGGTTAATAAACTGAACCAGGTTAGTTTCAACTGGGATTGGAGCGAAAACCTACAGGAGGGTAGCTCTCCAGGAACAGGGTTAGAGACCCCTGTACTACCACAGGAGGTTGGTGGCACCTTAATTGGGGAGGACGGGCACGTGGTAATGGCTGGAGTGGAATTGTATCAAATACATGTGCTAGTCCAACTAGGCTAGCAAGCTAGCTAACGTTAGGTTACCTCTAATCTTCAGTTTTGTTGAGAAGGAAACAAATTGATGGTATCGCATCACTTCTCAGCTGTCGTCGAAATGGATTCCCCATCAGTTCAGCCTGAAAATCCCTCTGATAATCTTTGGTCACCACATCATTCGTGATAGCCGCAAGCCACTAGCAGAGTCTGTGTGAATCTCTGGTAGGTAGAACGGTGAAAGGTAACTAATATTAGCACTTGTTTGTAATTAGCCCAAGCCAGGCACAGAACACCACACTGACATGATGACAAACATTAGTGAAAAACAAACGTATAAAAAATATATTGTCTAGAGAAGTTCAGAGATTACTGTGTGTTGGTCGTTCTAAGTAAACAACGCCATTATTCAAGTTTGTGGGCACGCCCCCTCTTCATAGCGGGAGGTATCAGTGTTCACTATGATTGCCAGACTTTGTGGTTCGCTATGAGCAGACGAATACACAGGGAGTCGAAACTTCCCGATTCTAGCAGTGAAATGAAAATGTGTGAGTTCTAGCTTGTGGTTTAGATAATTGTGATGTTTATGATAAAAACGTAATGTTGTTAATATAGTATTGACTATATGCCGTGGCAGAGCCGGGGTGAAATTCTCCTTTAACATAACAATGTGGTCAGTTGGGCTCTTTTGTTGTTGTTTCTTTGTTGTACGTCTGTGGAATGGCATCCGTAGTCCACCAATAAAGAGGCATGAGAATACAGACTGTCAGCCTGAACTTGTAAGCAGGAAAAATGTTTTGTGACATCTTCCATCAAAGAGGAGAGAAAGCAGTGGATCATGAATATTTGGTGCTTCAGGGTTTGGGGAGATACAAACTGCCTTACTTGTCTTTGTGTGAAACTCGTGCAAAATAGCAGCTTTTGCATTTTCTAGCCAAGATACAAATACCCACACAAATTAATTTGTGACTGGCAAGAGTATCACCACAATACATGAGGAGACATTGACATGATCCGTACAAACATTTGAGTGCTATTAGCATTTTCTCTCATGGGGGAAGGCTTGAATTAATATGTATGTCACAATGTGCACTAGCAGTTTGGTACTGAGGAGAGACCAGCAGATTTGTCACGCACCTGAAACCCTGTCCCTGGTAGACCCCAGCATTCACACACACACACACACACACACACACACACACACACACACACACACACACACACACACACACACACACACACACACACACACACACACACACACACACACACACACACACACACACACACACACAGCTCCTCCACTGCTCTCTTCCTCTTCCTCTCCCTCTCCTCCTCCTGCGCTCTCCCTCCTCTCCTCCACTGTGTTTAATTGCATTAGCCCACATACCTATCATAAAGGATGACCTTGTCTCCACCTCATCTCATCTTCACTGATAGAGATGTTCATGACATGAGAGAGCCTAGGACACAGAGAGAGTCATGACTGAAAGGTGCTACGGTGGAACACTTAGGAACACAGCACCAAGGCCCAGACTAACAAAGCTTTTACACTACGACACCTTTTGCACATTAAAATGAGAGGACAAATAAAGTTTAAAAGAAGGAGTAGAAAAAGATAAATAGGTAGGGCTTTACATGTTTTACAGTATCTACTCTACAGGTTTTTGTTAAATATAAAGTAATGCACTTTTTTCCCTGTTGCATAAGCTTGGTATATGTGGTCCTACAAATATTAAATATCAACACTCAGCTCCACTCAGCATCCCTGAAAGTTAGCTGAGCAGAGCAGGGGTGAGGGGGGCGGGGCACATTTAAAAAATGCTTAGTGATGCTGAGGCATCAATGTGAACAGTCTTTGCCCGCTCTGGGTCACAGAGGAAGAGATTGTGGCCGGCCCCTGACCTCATTGGCCGGGGCTATCCATGGTGAACGCCTGTGGTTGTGGGTCACACTCCCCGACCGTGTCATGCCGATGGTCATTCAGGAGCACCGTGCAGACACATTGAGACATCTGTCACAACATTATGTCAGACTCACACTGAACACGCCAGCTCGCCATTTATCATTTTACACTGCATGCAGGCAGAGGCATAATATATATACAGTACCAAAAGTTTGGACACTCCTACTCATTCAAGGGTTTTTCTTAATTTTTTACTATTTTCTACATTGTAGAATAATAGTGAAGACATCAAAACTATGAAATAACACATATGGAATCATGTAGTAACCAAAAAAGTGTTAAACAAATCAAAACATATGTTATATTTGAGATTCTTCAAATAGCTGCCTTTATGACAGCTTTGCACACTCTTGGCATTCTCTCAACCAGCTTCACCTGGAATACTTTTCCAATAGTCTTGAAGGAGTTCCCACATATGCTGAGCACTTTTCCTTCACTCTGCCAAAAGTGTTCAAAGCTGTCATCAAGGCAAAGGGTGGCTATTTGAAGAATCTCAAACATAAAATATGTTTAATACTTTTTTGGTTACTACATAATTCCATATGTGTTATTTCATAGTTTTGATGTCTTCACTATTATTTTACAATATAAAAAATAGTAAAAAATAAAGAAAAATCCTTGAATGAGTAGGTGTGTCCAAACTTTTGACTGGTACTGTATATATATATATATATATACACACAAGCCAAAACAACAACAACCAAAACACTAGATTATCCTTCTGGGCCACCAAGCAGCACAGCACAGCCACTTCCAGAAATGCCACTCATTAGGAGTAGGAGATAGGCGAAAGAGGAACAACAACAGCAGCCATGGTTCACTGAGTCCATAGCATAGAGTCTTTCACTGAAACTCAGGCTGTAACATGGCCAGTTAAACTGTGAGTGGGCAGAGTAACTGCAGGAACTGCAGAGATAATCACTAAGCTAACAACACATCCGCCACGCTGATCCTCAACAAAGGGGCCCCTCAGGGGTGCATGCTCAGTCCTCTCCTGTACTCCCTGTTCACTCATGACTGCATGGCCAGGCACGACTCCAACACCATCATTAAGTTTGCCGATGACACAACAGTGGTAGGCCTGATCACCGACAACAACGAGACAGCCATGTGGTGCCAGGACAACAACCTCTCCCTCAACGTGATCAAGACAAAGGAGATGATTGTGGACTACAGGAAAAAGAAGAGGACCGAGCACGCCCCCATTCTCATCGACGGGGCTGTAGTGGAGCAGGTTGAGAGCTTCAAGTTACTTGGTGTCCACATCACCAACAAACTAACATGGTCCAAGCACACCAAGACAGTCGTGAAGAGGGCACGATAAAACCTATTCCCCCTAAGGAGACTGAAAATATTTGGCATGGGTCCTCAGATCCTCAAAAGGTTCTACAGCTGCACCATCAAGAGCATCCTGACTGGTTGCATCACTGCCTGGTATGGCAACTGCTCGGCCTCCGACCGCAAGGCACTACAGAGGGTAGTGCGTACAGCCCAGTACATCACTGGGGCCAAGCTTCCTGCCATCCAGGACCACTATACCAGGTGGTGTCAGAGGAAGGCCCTAAAAATTGTCAAAGACTCCAGCCATCCTAGTCATAGACTGTTCTCTCTGCTACCCCACGGCAAGCGGTACCGGAGCGCCAAGTCTAGGTCCAAGAGGCTTATAAACAGCTTCTACCCCCAAGCCATAAGACTCCTGAACATCTAATCAAATGGCTACCCATTTTGCATCAAAATGTGATTTGATTTAATGAGTCCATGGCGTTCGTTCAGTTCAGTTCAGTCAATTCCCAGCTGACAGGCATCATGGGCACACAGCTTGGACTGAGGCGCTAAGACGCTGCTGTCACGTCACGCTCCCCCCAGAGAAGACTAAGAGAAGATTAATTAACTGATGGGACAAGGGTGATGATGGTGATAGTGGTAATGATGATGATGTTTTCAGCACATAAGGCTTGTTTTTCCTAACATGGTTGAGTCATAGGCTACAGTGAGCACACAGCTCCCACAGCAGGTAGATAACACAGCATTGAGAGCTGTGATTCTGGTGTGTCAGTAATCCCCAGGGCATGCCCAGCCTGGTCCTATATCCCCATGCAGAGCTTGGCACGCACCACAGCGCAGTGCGTTTAACCTGGTTCCACCCAGAGGTCTGCACTCAGCACTCCACAGCCCTTCAGCCTGACTCTTCAGCCTGTATGCCTGCCTGACACTGCCACCCAGAGTCACGCCAACCTGCTTCCTCCCTTCATTGCATTTTAGTTTTATAGTTGATTTTTAAACCACTACATGGCCTGGTACCCGAATACATGTCTGATATGCTTTTAAGGTATGTGCGCGGTCGGCCCCTCAGATCTTCTGGCACTGGTCTTTTAGTCGTTCCAAAGGTAAGAACTAGTCAGAACCAAAACTTTTGGTGAGGCTGCCTTAAGATCCCGGACTGCATCTTTAGTTAATGTATTCATCTCATCTCTCATGATTAAACTGAGTCAGATCTCTGCTATAGTCTAAACATAGATCAGATCATCGCTTCCTCTTTGATGATAAAGACATGTACTGTATGTTCAACCATTGATATCATTTATATAAAGCACGCCCTCACATCCCACAGTGATGTGATCAAAGGATGCCGTGGTAGTGTTGGGGGGTTGAATTAGTCAAATAAATTAATAAAATCTCCTCGCGGCCGTTTCTAGGGCTATTTTGGGTGTTTCTGGGAGCTTGGGCTCTCCAGAGGGGCTCCACACTGCACTCAGTGTCAATTAACTATTCAACAAGGAGGAAAGGAGGAGACGCTAGGCGAACTAGGCCACAGACGACAATGTCGACGACTCAGCCCCAACCAACACGTTACAACTCCTCAGCAACCCCAGTGTGGTGGGGTGTGCAGGGGAAGGGACTCAGGAGCTCAGAGGGATAGGAGAGAGGTGGGAGCAGAAGGGAAGCAGGGTGCTGGTAGGATGGAGCCGGCTGCTGAGACAGGGTCACTCAGACACTGGACCATGACAGCTATGGTTCAGTTGTGTAGCCAAACACGTGCACTCAAGCTTAGTAGGTTTTCTGCTGTCTAGCCCCCATTGTGATTTGGTACTATACATGGACACTGAAATTGTATCCACCTAAGTGTTGTGTGCTCACCTAAGCTTATCTACAGTGCATTCGGAAAGTATTCAGACCCCTTCACTTTTTCCACATTTTGTTAACGTTACAGCCTTATTATAAAATTGATTAAATTATTTTTTTCCTCATCAATCTACACACAATACCCCATAATGACAAAGCAAAAACTGATTTTTAGAAATGTTTGTACATTTATTACAAATAAAAAAACTTAAATAAGTATTCAGACCCTTTACTCAGTACTTTGTTGAAGCACCTTTAGCAGCAATTACAGCCTGGATTCTTCTTGGGTATGACGCTACAAGCTTGGCACACCTGTATTTGGGGAGTTTCTCCCATTCTTCTCTGCAGATCCTCTGTCAGGTTGGATGGGGAGTGTCGCTGCACCGCTATTTTCAGGTCTCTCCAGCGATGTTCGATCGGTTCAAGTCCGGGCTCTGGCTGGGCCACTCAAGGACATTCAGAGACTTGTCCTGAAGCCAAACCTGCATTGTCTTGCCTGTGAGCTTAGGATCGTTGTCCTGTTGGAATGTGAACCTTCACCCCAGTCTGAGGTCCTGAGCGCTCTGTAGCAGGTTTTCATCAAGGATCTCTCTGTACTTTGCTCCATTCATCTTTCCCTCGATCCTGACTAGTCTTCCAGTCCCTGTTGCTGAAAAACATCACCACAGCATGATGCTGCCACCACCATGCTTCACCGTAGGGATGGTGCCACGTTTCCTCCAGACGTGATGCTTGGCATTCAGGCCAAAGAGTTAAATCTTTGGTTTCATCAGACCAGAGAATCTTGTTTCTCATGGTCTGAGAGTCCTTAAGGTGCCTTTAGGCAAACTCCAAGCAGGCTGCCTTTTACTGAGGAGTGGCTTCTGTCTGGCCACTCTACCATAAAGGGCTGATTGGAGGAGTGCTGCAGAGATGGTTGTCTTTCTGGAAGGTTCTCCCATCTCCACAGAGGAACTCTGGAGCTCTGTCAGAGTGACCATCGGTTTCTTGGTCACCTCCCTGACCAAGGCCCTTCTCCCCCGATTGCTCAGTTTGGCCAGGCAGCCAGCTCTAGGAAGAGTCTTGGTGGTTTCAAACTTCTTCCATTTAAGAATGATGGAGGCCACTGTGTTCTTGGGGACCTACAATGCTGCAGAACATTCTGTGCCTCGACACAATCCTGTCTTGGAGCTCTACGGACAATTCCTTCGACCTCATGGCTTGGTTTTTGCTCTGACATGCACTGTCAACTGTGGGACCTTATATAGACAGGTTTGTGCCTTTCCAAATAATGTCCAATCAATTGCATTTACCACAGGTGGACTCCAATCAAGTTGCAGAAACATCTCAAGGATGATCAATGGAAAGAGGATGCACCTGTGCTCAATTTCGAGTCTCATAGCAAAGGATCTGAATACTTATGTAAATAAGGTATTTCTGTTTTTTATTTTTAATACATTTGCAAACATTTCTAAAAACCTGTTTTGGCTTTGTCATTTTGTGGTACTGTGTGTAGATTGATGAGGATTTTTAAAACATTTAATACATTTTAGAATGAGGCTGTAACGTAACATAATGTGGAAAAAGGGAAGCGGTCTGAATACTTTCAGAATGCGCTGTATATAAACACATTGAACACTTGTCACTTCATATACTATTTATATACTGTTGTTTACTCACTGTGTATGTACAGTGGGGTCTGAAATGATTGACGCCCTTGATATAGATTAGCAAAAATGACTGTATAAAATAAATAATTCAAATACTGAGCTATATTGTATGCACATTTGTTTTGGAAATGATATTATTTTGTACTAGTACAATTGCTCAGAGAAATGGATTTTGTTTAACAAGTAATATGTGTTTCTCTCAAAAAGGTAGGAGTCAAAATGATTGACACCCCAAAGATTCTTATAAAGTAGTCCAACGTTTAGTATTTGGTCCCATATTCCTAGCAGGCAATGACTACATCAAGCTTGTGACTCTACAAACTTTTTGGATGCATTTGCAGTTCATTTTGGTTTTGGCTGTTGAGCGTGATAAACCTCAGCAGCTTTACAGTTGTTGACACAAACCGGTGCGTCTGGGACCTACTACCATACCCCGTTCAAAGCCACTTAAATCTAGCCCATTCACCCTCTGAATGGCACACACACAATCCATGTCTCAACTGTCTCAATGCTTAAAAGTAATTATTTAACCTGTCTCCTCCCCTTCATCTACACTGATTGAAGTGGATTGAACAAGTGACATCAATAAGGGATCATAGCTTTCACCTGGTCAGTCTATGTCATGGAAAGAACAGTTTTGTACACTCAGTGTAGCTCAGTATTTGAATAATGTATTTTATACAGTCGTTATTGCTCATCTTTATCAAGGGTGTCAATCATTTCGGACCCCACTGTATATTTTATTCTCGACAGCCCATTCTAATATACCTACTATTTTACATACAATTTTCTTTACAAATAATACAGTATACTGTCTATACACAACACATATTTATGTTCAGGAATATGAACAGCTCACTCAAATATATAGGAATATGAACTGCTCACTCTAATATATCTATTTTGGATTGTGGACTCGTTCTGACATTTCTCGATTTTTTGTATTTTGTTATTATTATTTGTATATTTGTATTGCATTTTCTAGACATTCTATAATAATAATATGCCATTTAGCAGACGCTTTTATCCAAAGCGATTTACAGTCATGTGTGCATACATTTTTACATATGGGTGGTCCCGGGGATCGAACCCACTACCCTGGCGTTACAAGTGCCATTCTCTACCAATTGAGCTACAGAGGACCACATTCTACTGCACTATTGGAGATAGCAACATAATCTTTTCGCTGCACCTGCTATAACACCTGCAAATATGTGTACGTAAACTTTGATTTTGAGAGGAGTTCTTTGCCAATTCACAGATTTTTCAAATTGATTTTTTTATGCACTGTCAGTTGCCAGTTGGTCACTCAGAAGAGATTACACCAATTAATATGACATTTCCACTAACAGATTATCTGTGAAAGATTCTTTGTTCAGGTCAGAGACGAGGCAAAACAACTCAAAATAGAAACGCTAAAACAACAAAAAAGTAACTTTAGCTTATTTCCTCAGACTTCCATTGACTGAGTTCATCTACAAATCTGTCCAACAGGCACTTCTGAGCTGAATATAATTTACTCTCGCTGACTTTAATTAGTAGATACAGAGGGTGAAAAGGACACAGAGACTACTCTGACCTTTTTACACTAATTGGTAGCAACCCTCTCTGGTTCTCCTTGTCCATTTGATGTACACTACCGGTCAAAAGCTTTAGAACACCGACTCATTCAAGGGTTTTTCTTTATTTTTACTATTTTCTACATTGTAGAATAAAAGTGAAGACATCAAAACTATGAAATAACACATATGGAATCATGTAGTAACCAAAAAACGGTTAAACCAATCAAAATATATTAACAGGTGTGCCTTCTTAAAAGTTAATTTGTGGAATTTCTTTCCTTCTTAATGCATTTGAGCCAATCAGTTGTGTTGTGACAAGGTAGGGGGGGCATACAGAAGATAGTCCTATTTGGTAAAAGACCAAGTCCATATTATGGCAAGAACAGCTCAAATAAGCAAAGAGAAACGACAGTCCATCATTACTTTAAAGACATGAAGATCAGTCAATACAGAACATTTCATGAACTTTGAAAGTTTCTTTAAGTGCAGTCACAAAAATCATCAAGCGCTATGATGAAACTGCCCTCATGAGGACCACCACAGGAATGGAAGACACAGCGTTACCTCTGTTGCAGAGGATACAGTGGGGGAAAAAAGTATTTAGTCAGCCACCAATTGTGCAAGTTCTCCCACTTAAAAAGATGAGAGAGGCCTGTAATTTTCATCATAGGTACACGTCAACTATGACAGACAAAATGAGAAAAAAAAATCCAGAAAATCACATTGTAGGATTTTTAATGAATTTATTTGCAAATTATGGTGGAAAATAAGTATTTGGTCAATAACAAAAGTTTCTCAATACTTTGTTATATACCCTTTGTTGGCAATGACACAGGTCAAACGTTTTCTGTAAGTCTTCACAAGGTTTTCACACACTGTTGCTGGTATTTTGGCCCATTCCTCCATGCAGATCTCCTCTAGAGCAGTGATGTTTTGGGGCTGTCGCTGGGCAACACGGACTTTCAACTCCCTCCAAAGATTTTCTATGGGGTTGAGATCTGGAGACTGGCTAGGCCACTCCAGGACCTTGAAATGCTTCTTACGAAGCCACTCCTTCGTTGCCCGGGCGGTGTGTTTGGGATCATTGTCATGCTGAAAGACCCAGCCACGTTTCATCTTCAATGCCCTTGCTGATGGAAGGAGGTTTTCACTCAAAATCTCACGATACATGGCCCCATTCATTCTTTCGTTTACACGGATCAGTCGTCCTGGTCCCTTTGCAGAAAAACAGCCCCAAGCCTGATGTTTCCACCCCCATGCTTCACAGTAGGTATGGTGTTCTTTGGATGCAACTCAGCATTCTTTGTCCTCCAAACACGACGAGTTGAGTTTTTACCAAAAAGTTCTATTTTGGTTTCATCTGACCATATGACATTCTCCCAATCCTCTTCTGGATCATCCAAATGCACTCTAGCAAACTTCAGACGGGCCTGGACATGTACTGGCTTAAGCAGGGGGACACGTCTGGCACTGCAGGATTTGAGTCCCTGGCGGCGTAGTGTGTTACTGATGGTAGGCTTTGTTACTTTGGTCCCAGCTCTCTGCAGGTCATTCACTAGGTCCCCCCGTGTGGTTCTGGGATTTTTGCTCACCGTTCTTGTGATCATTTTGACCCCACGGGGTTGAGATCTTGCGTGGAGCCCCAGATCGAGGGAGATTATCAGTGGTCTTGTATGTCTTCCATTTCCTAATAATTGCTCCCACAGTTGATTTCTTCAAACCAAGCTGCTTACCTATTGCAGATTCAGTCTTCCCAGCCTGGTGCAGGTCTACAACAGGTGTCTTTTATACTGATAACAAGTTCAAACAGGTGCCATTAATACAGGTAACGAGTGGAGGACAGAGGAGCCTCTTAAAGAAGAAGTTACAGGTCTGTGAGAGCCAGAAATCTTGCTTGTTTGTAGGTGACCAAATACTTATTTTCCACCATAATTTGCAAATAAATTCATTAAAAATCCTACAATGTGATTTTCTGGATTTTTTTTCTCAATTTGTCTGTCATAGTTGACGTGTACCTATGATGAAAATTACAGGCCTCTCTCATCTTTTTAAGTGGGAGAACTTGCACAATTGGTGGCTGACTAAATACTTTTTTCCCCACTGTAAGTTAATTAGAGTTACCAGCCTCAGAAATTGCAGCCCAAATAAATGCTTCACAGAGTTCAAGCAACAGACACATCTCAACATCAACTGTTCAGAGGAGACAGTGTGAATCAGGCCTTCATGGTCGAATTGCTGCAAATAAATCACCACTAAAGGACACCAATAAGAAGAAGAGACCTGCTTGGGCCAAGAAACACGAGCAATGGACATTAGACCGGTGGACATTTGTCCTTTGGTCTGGAGTCCAAATGGGTGATTTTTGGTTCAAACCGCCGTGTCTTTGTGAGACCCGGTGTGGGTGAACAGATGATCTACGCATGTGTATTTCCCACCGTAAAGCATGGAGGAGGAGTTGTTATGGTGTGGGGGTGCTTTGCTGGTGACACTGTCTGTGAATTATTTAGAATTCAAGGCACACTTAACCAGCATGGCTACCACAGCATTCTGCAGCGATACACCATCCCATCTGGTTTGCGCTTAGTGGGACTATCATTTGTTTTTCAACAGGACAATGACACAACACACCTCCAGGCTGTGTAAAGGCTATTTTACCAAGAAGGAGAGTGAATGAGTGCTGCATCAGATGACCTGGCCTCCACAATCACCCAACCTCAACCAAATTGAGATGGTTTGGTATGAGTCGGACCGCAGAGTGAAGGAAAAGCAGCCAACAATTGCTCAGCATATGTGGGAACTCCTTCAAGACTGTTAGAAAAGCATTCCATGTGAAGCTGGTTGAGAGAATGCCAAGAGTGTGCAAAACTGTCATCAAGGCAAAAGGTGGCTATTTGAAGAATCTCAAATATAAAATATATTTTAAATTTGTTTAACACTTTTTTGGTTACTACATGATTCCATATGTGTTATTTCATAGTTTTTATGTCTTCACTATTATTCTACAATGTAGAAAATAGTAAAAATAAAGAAAAACCCTTGAACGAGTCGGTGCTCTAAAACTTCTGACCGGTAGTGTATACTAGATAGAAAGGCTGGAGTGAAACAGAGGGTTTTGCTATGTAGACACCAAAGCCACCATGCAGTCCCATGATAAGTTAGTGTTGGCAACACCATATTGGACTCTTCATTTGATGCATTGATTTTACTTAAACAGAGCATCAGTATGTTAAGATTTAAAAAATACTCATTTTTAAAAAACAATGTAATGGAATGGATTAGGTTTCTCTATCATAGCAATGTAATAAAATATGACAATATCAAGTCACAGCAATACACCACTGTTAGTTGATCAAAACATGCATGATTGGTGGTTTTTGAATTATTAAACCATTTCCTTATTCTTCTGCATTTACTGTAAACACATCCATATGAATGGCCCACTACAGTACTTGTCATCTTAACCTACAGCGACAGGCATTCCAGCTCATCACCACAACTTTCATACAATGTGGACATGGTTGTGATTGTTTATTTTTATTATTATTATTAAAATACTATATTAAAATTATTATAAAATCACAGGTCCTCATCTGGCAGCTTCATTAAATAGCACCCGCAAAACAGCAGTCTCAACGTCAACAGTGAAGAGGCGACTCCGGGATGCTGACCTTCTAGGCAGAATTGCAAAGAAAAAGCCATATCTCAGACTGGAAAATAAAAATAAAAGATTAAGATGGGCAAAAGAACACAGACACTGGACTTTTTCTTTGCAACTCTGCCTAGGTCAGCATCCCAGAGTCGCCTCTTCACTGTTGACATTGAGACTGGTGTTTTGCGGGTACTATTTAATGAAGCTGCCAGTTGAGGACCTGTGAGGCGTCTGTTTCTCAAACTAGACACTCTAATGTATTTGTCCTCTTGCTCAGTTGTGCACCGGGGCCTCCCACTCCTCTTTCTATTCTGGTTAGAGCCAGTTTGCACTGTTCTGTGAAGGGAGTAGTACACAGCGTTGTACAAGATCTTCAGTTTCTTGCCAATTTCTCGCATGGAATAGCCTTCATTTCTCAGAACAAGAATAGACTGACGAGTTTCAGAAAAAAGTTATTTGTTTCTGGCCATTTTGAGCCTGTAATCGAACCCACAATTGCTGATGCTCCAGATACTCAAATAGTCTCAAGAAGGCCAGTTTTATTGCTTCTTTAATCAGCACAACAGTTTTCAGCTGTGCTAACATAATTGCAAAAGGGTTTTCTAATGATCAATTAGCCTTTTAAAATGATAAACTTGGATTAGCAAACACAATGTGCCATTGGAACACAGGACTGATGGTTGCTGATAATGGGCCTCTGTACGCCTATGTAGATATTCCATAAAAAATCTGCCGTTTCCAGCTACAATAGCCATTAACAACATTAACAATGTCTACACTGTATTTCTGATCAATTTGATGTTATTTTAATGGACAAATAAAATTATTTTCTTTCGAAAACAAGGACATTTCTAAGTGACCACAAACTTTTGAACGGTAGTGTACATACACACATATAAACACATATTTTATTTTACCTTTATTTAACTAGCCAAGTCAGTTAAGAACAAATTCTTATTTACAATGACGGCCTACACCGGCCAAACCCGGACGACGCTGGGCCAATTGTTCACCGCCCTATGGGACTCCCAATCACGGCCGGTTGTGATACAGCCTGGAATCGAACCAGGGGGTCTGTAGTGACACCTCAAGCACTGAGATGCAGTGCCTTAGACCGCTGAGCCACTCGGGAGCCTTTAAAAAAATATATTTCCCTTTTATACTTTCCAACCCCACCACCCCTTCCCTAATTGAAGTGAACTAGTGAACTTCCCGCTTATACATACTATATACATTTTATGGACACAGTCAATTTTACAATAATTATATTTTGCTTGTTTTTACTCTTGAACTTCATCTACCCTCAACCTCTCTGATCATTTTTCATGATGTCCATCCGGTTTGCTTCTATATGCCATATCTCTCCAACTGTGCTCCTTCACAAAAGCTCTCAACCTATAACCTATATACTTATTTTGGACACAGCATGCTTTACATTAGTTATCTTGCTCTTATTAGTTGTTGTTAGTTGTTATTAGTCCCATCCTTCAGCTCCATTCAACACCTCCCATCTATCTCTTAACACCATCCATATTGGATTTCTATTTGCATATATTTTTCAACTGTACTGTGATGGTTCACAAAAGTTCTGAACCATTCTATTCTCATTGTTTCTACAGATTGTACATTTTGTATTTTATTTTGCTAAAAGTATTATTATATTATTGATCGATTGACTATGACTTTTCAGATCACCCAGTGTATTTTATTTTTATTTAACCTTTATTTAACCAGGTAAGCCAGTTGAGAACAAGTTTTCATTTACAACTGCGACCTGGCCAAGATAAAGTAAAGCAGTGCGATAAAAACAACAACAACACAGAGCTACATTTTTCCCCATATTCCATCCAGTTTGTTTTATTTTTATAATATATTACACTTGATCTTTCTTGAATAAGTTTCTCCATGTCTTTTGTTTTTCCTCTAATTTATTCTGAGCCTCTATGTTACAATTTTTATTGCTATCTATCTGTTCTGTCAGACCTTCTATTTCCTTTGTTAGTATGGACTCTTTTGACCTAAATTGCTTTTGTTTTTGAGATGAGTACTGAATTGCATGGCCACTAAAGGCACATTTAAAAGTGTCCCATACAGTAAGGGGATTTGCTGTACCTATGTTACGGAAAACATCAGTTATAAATTCCTCTGTCCTAGTTAACAACAAGTTATCATCCAATAGGCTTTGATTACATTTCCAATATCCTCGCCCACGTGGAAATTCAGAAAGAGTAATGTATATGCCAATTATATGATGGTCCGACCACATTCTGTCCCCTATCAACACTTTTTAAACTTTTGGTGCCAACGAGAATGACATAAGAAAGAAGTCAAGACGACTAGCTTGATTGAGTCTCCACCATGTATATCTCACTAGGTCAGGATATTTAAGCCTCCATATATCTACTAATTCTAATGTATCCATGACATTCATTATTTCCTTAAGAGCATGAGGGTGATAGATTGTAGTGTGATTTCCTTTATGGTTCATTGAGCTATTTAAAACAGTATTATAATCTCCCACCATAATAATAGAGTATTGTATTGCTTGAAGGGTTGATAATGTATTATATATATTGTCAAAGAAGTGTGGATCATCATTATTATTTGGTCCGTGAAGGTTAATGAGCCATATCTGTTTATGGTCCAATAACATATTTAAAATCATCCATCTACCTTGCGGATCTGTTTGGACAATTTGCACATTTGGATCGAAATTACTGTTAATTAATATCATCACCATCATCACCCCTTTTGAGTTTCTTTGCCCATGAGGAGAAGTATATTTCGCCCCCCCCCCACTCCTTTTTCCACACAACTTCCTCTAGAATTGTTGAATGAGTTTCCTGTAAACAATAGATATTATATTCCTTCTCTTTGAGCCGTGTAAATATTGTTCTTCTTTTGTTATTATCTGCTAAGCCATTACAATTATAACTGGCTATACTTATTTCACCACTTACCATAATGAGATACAGGTTTCAAATCTATTTATTATAATATATGTTTGTAAATTTACCAATAAAAAATACCATAGTGATTGGGTGTCTATATAGCTGTTATTTTCATTGCTACTAAGTAACCCTCCAATTGTTCTCCACTATTCCCCCCGCTAAAGCCCCTCCCCATCCCAAGTTGGTTTGTCATCCCAGTGATCGGCATACCACCCCTGTCCCCCCGGATCCCTAGGCCCCCCGAGAGGCCAGGACCCATCCTTCGAAAACAACACACAGTTCCACCCACAAAACAGAAGGTGGTCAACCGCCAAAAGCATTTCCAATGCTCTCACCTCAATATATATATAGCTATAAAAAAAACATATCTATTCAAATATCTTGCCTATCTTCATTTCCATCATTAGCAATTAATATGCGTAATAATGTCGGCAGTTCATGCGAAGGATTGTTACCTATAACCTGGATTGCCATTGTATTACATTACATTTTTGTCAAGCTATTCTTATTTTAGCAAACAATTATTGTGGTTCATCCTATATTCTCCCTAACATCCTTACCCCCTTGCAACAGATGTGGGATACACACACACACGCACATACTCTAACACTCTCAACCCCTTTCCTCCACAATCAACCATAAACTCAGATGCTCAACGGATGTTACATCCCAGAAACCAACTCAAGAAAGGACCTGATTTACGAATGCATATACAGTTACAGCTGTTTGAGAAAGCATGTGATTGTTTATTTGTTTGTTCACACTTTGATGATGTCCTTCCATGTGAGTAAGTCATATATGTTCCCTGTTTTGAAACTCAGCCATTTCTGTTTCCATCTCTATCCACATGGAAATCAACAAATCACTGGACCATGCTCTCAAAGCTAATCAGACAAGGCTGACTGCACCCTGTTTTTAAGCCTGGAGGCGACACTGACTGTACTGCTCTATCTGTCTGTCTATATATCTATCTATCTGCCTGCCTCCCTTCCATTCCCATCTCTCTACATCTACTTTATCTATCTGCCTGCCTGATCACAATCGACAACTAACTCAGAGACATTGGTTAGGTTAATTTATAGCACGTTAAGGTTAAGCGTCTGGTGGTTGGGTCCCCCAAGGCTCTACAGAACAGGGATAGAACATTCTGCATCATCTACCCATCATCTTAACTACACTGCACCATCACTGTGGAGGCAGCATCTTATCACATCATGTTTCATACTTACATAACATCACGGTTGATGTACTAAAATGCATATTTTCCTCCCAAGATAAATTTGTAGGCAAGAGAACATAAATGTTGTGTTGCAGCCATTGTGAAGAGGACAAATCCAATTGAACCCATGTGTCTCATCAAGACGACAGATGTCATGGCTGTTGAATGTGTCTGACCTATCTCAATCTGTAAGTGATAGCAGGGGATACAGCACAACACAGACAGATCCAAATATCCACTCGAGCAGTTACATAATCCTGCCTAGCAACAAAAGGATTGAACAAATCTGCTTAATATCTGCGTGTTTGACGAGAGCATTCTAATTTAGCCTGCCAACAGAGCTGGTTGAGAGAATGCCAAGAGTGTGCAAAGCTGTCATCAAGGCAAAGGGTGGCTACTTTGAAGAATCTCAAATATAACATATATTTTGATATGTTTAACACTTTTTTGGTTACTACATGATTCCATATGTGTTATTTCATAGTTTTGATGTCGTCACTATTATTATACAATGTAGAAAATCGTAAAAAATAAAGAAAAACCCTTGAATGAGTAGGTGTGTCCAAACTTTTGACTGGTACTGTAAGTATTCACACCCCTGAGTCAATACTTTGTAGAAGCACCTTTGGCAGCAATTACAGCTGTGAGTCTTTCTGGGTATGTCTCTAAGAGTTTTCCACACCTGGATTGTGCAACATTTGCCCATTATTCTTTTTTAAATGATTCAAGCTTTGTCAAATTGGTTGTTGATCATTGCTAGACAACCATTTTCAGGTCTTGCCATAGATCTTCAAGTAGATTTAAGTCAAAACTTTAACTCGGCCACTCAGGAACATTCACTGTCTTCTTGGTAAGCAACTCCGGTGTAGATTTGGCCTTGTGCTTTAGGTTATTGTCCTGCTGAAAGGTGAACTCATCTCCCAGTGTCTGGTGGAAAGCAGACTGAACCAGGTTTTCCTCAAGGAATTTGCCTGTGCTTAGCTCCATTCCATTTATTTTTTATCCTGAAAAACTCCCCAGTCCTTAGGTTAGTATTGTGGAGTAACTACAATGTTGTTGACCCATCCTCAGTTTTCTCCTATCACAGCCATTAAACTGTGTAACTGTTTTAAAGTCACCATTGGCCTCATAGTGAAATCCCTGAGTGGTTTCCTTCCTCTCTGGCAAATGAGTTAGGAAGGGCACCTGAATCGTTGTAGTGACTGGGTGCATTGATACACCATCCAAAGTGTAATTAATAACTTCAACGTGCTCAAAGGGATTTTCAATGTCTGCTTTTTTAATGTTTACCCATGTACCAATAGGTGCCCTTCTTTGCGAGGCATTGGAAAACCTCCCTGGTCTTTGTGCTTGAATCTGTGTTTGAAATTCACTGCTCGACTGAGGGACCTTACAGATAATTGTATATGTGGGGTACAGAGATAAGGTAGTCATTCAAAAATCATGTTAAAACTATTATTGCGCAAAACTTATGCAACTTATTTTGTGAGTTGTTAAGCACATTTTTAGTCCTGAACTTATTTAGGCTTGCCATAACAAAGGGGTTGAATACTTATAAACTCAAGACATTTCAGCTTTTTATTTTTTATTAAGTTGTAGAAATTCAGAAAAAACATATTCCACTCTGACATTATAGGGTATTGTATGTAGGCAAGTGATGTGTAATGTGTTTTCTATTCAATATGTTTTACTTTGGTAGGGTTGGCTGGGCAGGTTTCCCTCAGCCATACACTGAGGCAGCCACTAACCAAGCCTCTCCATTGGACCACCTATCCAGGCAGAGTGGTGTGCTAGGAGAGAGAGGGGGCAGCTGTGGAGAGGGGAGGGGGCACTGCTGTAGAGCTAAGAGGACTGGCCCCATCTGTCACTACCACGGCCAGCCCAGTCTGTCTATCTCTCTGTTTCTCTGTCTCTGTCTGTCTATCTCTCTCTCCTTCTCTATCTCTCTCTCTGCCCGTACCGGCTTAACATACAGCAACTGCTGTTGGAATCCATTGACTTTGATGGAAAGGCCAACTGTATTAGCCTATACATCAGGCAAGCTACCAGAAAAGAATGCAGCTTAATTGTTTCCAAGATTGGCCCATTGTTTTGAGCGAACGAGACAGTGATAAGGTCTCAGATTGGGGGCCTCATTTATTTCCATTCCCACCTGCGCTATGCATGCAGTGACAGAACAGAATGTGTTATTTCAATGGGTCAGCGGCATGCCTTGAATTATTCAGTAACTGCCAGCGCTCAGTGCAGTGTTTGCATATAGCAGATTCTGGGATGGCTGGTGCTGTTTTTCTCTAGCAGTGTAATAAGCACAGAAACCCATTGCCTTCAGATAAGACATGATGATTATAAACATGGCTATTATGGCTTAACTGAACTGACTGATGCATTCGGTTGATTGGCAGACTTTGTGTCTCTAGGTCAATATCACCCCCGCTTCATCTAACACATATACTGTTCATGCTGGAATAAACATGAACTTACAAATGTCATGGCTCAACAATCTTGTTTATCAAAGGATTCACACATGTAGACTATTCCTGTATGTAGGCCTATACTCTCTCACACACAAACACACACACACACACATCTTTCTCCTTATCACTTGTTCTCTTTTTCTCTATTTCTCCCTCTATACTATCCATAGCATTACTAAAGCCTAAAATCGAACGTATTCACTGCAGTAACTTTTAATTGATAAAGTAGTTCTGCCTACATCATGTGCAAAATAACGTTTGCTTCTTAAAGTGCAATGAGAAGACTACATGAACAAGTGACTTAATTGAAACATGAAAACAACTAGGCCTTTGCAGTATGACAACAACCATTAAATAAAGAATGCATAAAACATGTAAGTAAGGCCATTAGTCCACTTGTTTTCAATTTCCCGGAATATTTGTATTTTGTGCGCGGAATTCCCGGAGTGGTACACTGGTTTGTTCTCCTGTGATTGCTGCCCGATTTAACCGAAGATTAGAGACCATACGAAACTGTATCCATTCAACAAAAGTCTTTAGTTATTATGTAACCACGTAAGTTAATGTCCTCACTTTTAAGTATAAAGTTAGACAGATGATTTAGGGTTTCTCTTCCAGCCTATTCCTTATTGCAATACGTTAAAATCATAACGCACCAGAAAACATTGTGGAATTGTGTTTATTTTAACATAACTTTACCCACTCGGCAAAAACTGGTTGAATCAACGTTGTTTCCACGTCATTTAAACCAAAGAAGTCAATGTGATCATGTTGAATGAACTTGGAAAACTGATAGGTTTATTTATTTTTTCAAATCGAAAGGGAATTTCGTATTTTTTTCACCCAACTTATAACCTAAATCCAATAACACGGTGCATTTTTTGTTGTTAATTTCACGTTGAATTCACGTTAGTTGACAACTCAACCAAATGTTAGTCAAAACTAAACCTTGAAATGAAGTCTGTGCTCAGTGGGTAAGGGTTGCACAATCGCCCATGTCTAGGCTACACAAATAAGCATGCAGGCTACATTTCCAAAGCTATGTTGTCTATAGGCTACATCCCATCCATACCAGCATACATCATTATCTAAACTATCTCTACAAAAAAACATCTTAAGGACAAAAATCACGAATGGAGGATCAGAGAGGAGTTGGATAGCCCGTTTGGAGTTGGTTTCCCGGGAGTTGGATAGCCTAATAAATACTTTTAGACCTGCTGGACTTCAGTGACACTTTCTTATATTGTAGCAAATCTTTTAATATCATTGCCATCCGCGAAACTACAAACAATTTAATCTATTGTAGCATTAATGGGCTGCTCTGAAACAATTTGGTTGCGCTCCGTTTGAATGCTGGAATTAGCAGTGTTGCAGCAGCAACTATCCATGGATGCGCTTATTAGCCTGCGGTATGATAAGAACGACAATTATACTTAAAAGGAATAGCTTTTTTAAATAAAGTACACCTACCTCACTCATGATTTATAAGTGTTGTAGTTACGATGATTCCAGTACTTGATATAAACTTCTCACTCGTACGCAGTCCTCCCGTCCACGATGCCTGGGTCCGTTATAGAGGGGAGGTTTTATACTATGTGGAGTAACCCTTTCATTTCATCACGTTTCCATTCAACCAATAGGAATGCCGTCGGCATCCTTATCTCGTCACAACTCAAGAGCTCAAATATTCTTTATAGTCGCACACATAGGCAGGCAGCCTTATCAACTTATTGCCACAGCTCATTGTTATATTAAACCAACGAATAGTACTTCTGTTGCCACAGCGCAGTGGAGGCTACACATCTACGTGTGCTTTCATGTAATGCAAAGCAGCTCCCCACTGGGCACAAACTGTTTGAATCGTTGTTTCAATGTGACTTGTCAAGTATTGTGAAGTGGAATCTGAAATAGCCTACATTGGATTTGAAATAAGTAATCAAAAACTGTTGTTTTGAGGGTGACATTTCAACCACAGGCTTGTCATTGTGGTAACCAAAGTTCAACATAAACAAACCTAGTATAAAATATGTTGAATTTGTACCTTTACAACAAGGTCAGATCTTCCATGTTATATCCACCAGTGGAGGGTCCTCAGAGAGAGAGAGAGAGAGAGAGAGAGAGAGAGAGAGAGAGAGAGAGAGAGAGAGAGAGAGAGAGAGAGAGAGAGAGAGAGAGAGAGAGAGAGAGAGAGAGAGAGAGAGTCCACTGCTCTTGGAGCACATTTAAGTGCAGTTTGAAATCAATCTCATCTTTAATACAAGAGCAGGGGGAAGCTGGTCCACTGTTAGAGTATTAGCCAGACGTCCATCTTTTTCCCTGTTTCAAGAAACACAATGAACTGCCTCACTGCAGTAGTACTGGATCACCCACTAACACAAAATAATGGGTCTTCCTGTATGTGCAGCATGGAATAGTATTGTGTATGATTCCTGTCTTTGAAGGGGTTGAAGTCCCCTGGCCTGTTCTGTTGTTTGTTGAGGTCCATTTTGGCGACTTTGGTTGTCCTTATCTGTAAAATGGGATACGGAAAGTATTTTTCCTTGAGAGTTACCAGGATTAATGTTTTTCTTTGTATAGTAGCTCAGTCCATAATCGATTATTTGGATTAAAAACCACCTCACGTATGTGTTTGCACTGTAAATTAATCAGGGTATGACTGGCAAACTCTCAATCAGTCACTGTTCCACCTCACAGCCAGTTGGAGCACCCAGTTGCATCAGAACCAGCAGACCCACCTTCTCCTTCTGGGCCAGGCAGGGGGATTGGGGAATAGCGCTATATGCTTTGCCTTTCATTGATCATCAGTCACTCTGCTCATGGATTTAACTGGATTGCTTATGGACACCAGGAATTAAATGTGTAAGCCCTACTACTATTACACACACACACACACACACACACACACACACACACACACACACACACACACACACACACACGCACACACACACACACACACACACTGAAAGACAATCCCCAGGGGAGACACAGAGTTTGTTGTTACAGGTGGTTCAGTGAAACACAGGTCTCTTCAATTCTTCATGTTTGTTATGTTATTAAAATACAATTCTATGGATACAGGTCTTACAGTATTGGTATTCTGTGAGCACATTTAATTGGTGCAGCTGTATTTGCATAACCAGCTCCTAATAACTCATTTGGCAGAGCAAGATGACGAGCAATCGATGTGAGATGAATTAATGTATACAATTTACGGTGTGAGTTCCTGGTGATTAAGGTGCTCCAATGGTGTTTGGTGGGAAGAAGTGGTGCAGGCCTGCATTCTTAGCACACATCCAGTTCCCATAGCAGGATACAGCACTATCTTTCTACAGCTCCAGCTCTGAGATGAGAAATGCTCGAGTCCTCACAACCAGGTTGAATTGACGTTTACCTCATAATATACAGGAAGTTTACTTTGAATTGTTTGTAATATTATTCAAGATCATTGGCAAGCTGCTCACTCCAGTCTCTTGGATGTATCTGTATGAGATCTATGTGGCAGATGCTTGAAATATAGATCATGACATGAAGCAACAAGATCATTAACTTTAGTTTCTAAATGTCATACTGGAGAAGTTCATTCAAGAACAACATCTACTCTGCAAAACTACGTATGCAGGCAGGATATCATCATTGCGCTCTTGAAACAGCCCTAATTGATAACCTCTAAATATCTTAGTGTGAGGTAAGAGGCAACATGTGAATAGCCCTGTCATTGAGTCACATTCGCTCCCCGACCGACAAGACGCTGCAAAACTACTGTCAGGATGGCTGCAGAATAAACCTCTTTGATGTGGGGAATATTTGAATAGGCTCTCTGATGAAAACAGGCACTAAAATAGCCGCCTAAAAACAGTGGTGTAAACACAGGGAGGATTTCAGCCTGATTGGCTGTTTCATTGTACCGTCCTATCTGTCTGTATGTCTCTCTGTCTCATGGTGGCTCTGGCCTTTGGAATGGTCAGACAGCTAAAGTCAGGCTGTGAGTCACCGCTCTGCTCTCCTTTTTCATGTCACATTATTGCTTTTAGTAGAGGTGTCTTAATTAGAGAGGGCAATTAAATAGCACTCTGTGATACCCCCACTCCCACCCAGCTACCCAGTCACCCACTGCCTCCCACCCAACCACCCTGTGACACCCCCTACACCTAGCCACCTCCCAGCCCAGGGTAGTGACTCTGGGTCTGGCAGTGCAGGGGAGGGCAGGCCGTGGTGCTGTCTAGAATGTCTTTCTGTCTGTCATCAGGACACTGTTAATGAAGGCTTTAGTATGCAGCATGTACATGCATGGCTTTGTATGTATAGCCAAAGGCCAGCTAACCTAACCTCAGCCTTGTTTTAAAGGCTAATATACTCTGCCAAGCACTGGCCCTCTCCTATAACTCTGCTCACCTCACCTGAGAGACACTGCTGGGTTAGTGTGTCTGAGTCCCTGCTCATATTACCAACACTTGGCCTTCCATTCAGCTCCAGGGCATCTGTCTCTCTCTCTCTCTCTCTCTCTCTCTCTCTCTCTCTCTCTCTCCCCTGCATTCTCTAAACAGCAGTGAGAGAAAGGTCTGTTTTTGTGTGTTAGGCTGGCGACTGGCATCTAATCCTGGTAGTCTCTCCTCTGCCTGTGGCCAGTGTGCAGAGACAGCTGCCTGTTGACAGCCTGCCTGCATGGCTGCCTGCCTACACGGGGAAAGTCCTCCAGCCAGCCCTACGTTTTACTGAGGGTTAGGCTTGGCATGTCAAGGCAAGGCACAGAATGTGAGAGGTTCCTATTTCAGGCACTGCTGGTTGTTTGAGGTCCTGCACGACTCCAGGACAAGGAAGCGTGCAGGAAAGATCATCGCCAACCCCTTTCACCCCGGGCACCCCCTCTTCAAAAGACTGACAAACGGTTCAGGTCAATCACAACCAAAACCTCCCACCACCTGAACAGCTCTTCCCACTTATAGACGTTGCACTCTGCATTATTAATCCAAGGACTATGCACCCTGCACTTTCATCCTAGACTGCCTTTGCACTCTGCCACAGACTGACTCCCACATATATATTTAACCCATTGCACATCATCCTGTTAAATTGTTTCTCTTCATTTGTTTTTATTCATTCATTTCTACACATACAGTTATAATGTAGCTTATAGTGTTTATAGTATAGTCTGTCGTTTTTAGCTTCAGTTCCCATAGTGTACATACTGTATGTGGATTGTATAAATTCTGTGTATATATATTTTGTCAGTATTTTCTGTCTATCGCCTGTCTGTTTATTGTCTGTCTGTTATTGTCTGTAACTTTCTAGCAGCACCATTTCACAGAGTCAAATTCCTGTATATGCGAATGTATTTGGCGAATGAAGGTGATTTTGATTCTTCTGATTCTGATTCAGCAGCCTGTTTTAGTGGCCTTTATCCACGGGTTGAAGCAACTATTTCATGGGTTCATTTATGTAGTTCTTACAAATAAATGTTGTTATACTATCTACAGTATTTCATATTTGATCATCTGTAATTCTTGGGCGATTTATTACAATGACTAATGGTATTGTGACAGCCCAGGGGAGTCAGATGTGAAACTCACAATAAAATAAGACAGCGGGAAACCGTTTTGCGGTACTCAAACAAAATATGTTCTTTAATAAAGGTTGGGGGGAACGGGGAGGGGAGAAATACAACTGAAAGGCCTCTCAGTTAACAGTGGGTCACTCTGTGTCTGGCGTGGCAGCTCCTCAGACCACATGTGTTAATGAACAAAACAGAGAGAGATGAGTCCGGGGTTTCAATACATGCTCTCAACTTGAGCCGGGTGGCGTGCTGCCCGGGAATGGGTCCTCTTCTCCGGTTCTTCTGAGGTCTAGGCGTACCCTCTGCCTGTCTGCCCCAAGCGCCAGCGTGACTTCACCTCTACTTATACCCATTTGAGGTAACGAGGGACAGGTGGAATCAATTCCAGGTGCCAATTGGTTGGAGCACCTGGACTGGGTAGTATTGGTTTTAAATCACCAGCCCCAGTTGGTGCCTGTAGAGCTGTCCATGGTGCTGACTCAACTTGGCCTTTCTAGCCCTCTGGAGCTGACCAAGGTCCTGCTCCTTCCTTTGTAGCTCCCTGCTGGCCCCCGGGTTGCCACAGTATTTACACACACATGTAGGCTGAACAGAAACACACAAGCCTACTGAATATGAGACTGGGACAGCACACCACAGTTTTTGAAATCAATTTACCGGACTGTGCTTCCTTTTGATAAATACGAATACGGAATACGGTCTCTCATTGCTAAGGTCAGGTTTGTATATGCAAGACCCATCTCCTGATGAACGTTTGTGATGGTCTCAGTTGTGGTAGTCTTTTGCAACATGTATCAGGACATCAGTGGAGGCTGCTGAGGGGAGAACGGCTCATAATAATGGCCGGAACGGAGCACATGTAATGGCATCAAACACCTGGAAACCATGTGTTTTATGTATTTGATACCATTCCACGAATTCCGCTCCAGTCATTACCACAAGCCCATTGTCCCCAATTAAGGTGCCACTAACCTCCTGTGCAGGACATGCACCGACTGATAAGCAGTTATATTTCACCGTCAATACAACAATAGCATGCACATAAGAAATTGCTTAATGTAGTGCATTATCACAATGAAGATTCAAACTAACGTGCGTTCTATTATCTCTCCCAGCACAAGGCACACAGTCTCAACTCCCTCGTCCAGGCAGCCAATTTCATGATTAAGTCTGCTTTGTGAGATTACTTTCAGGGCCATTCCATATGTGGTGGAATTGAACTGCTTAGGGAAGCGGACCCACTCACAAGGCAGTCGGGTCCGGGCACTGAGAGCATGGAGGAGTTGAGAGGCCACATTACTGATGTCCTATCAATACCCATTACCACAGCACTTTTTATTATTTCTCATCACTCCCACTGTCCCTGTAATTGCCTATGCTGAAGAAAGCAGGGCTAGTATATATCTATATGTTTCTCAGCATCAATGTATGTCCCTGACATTTTTTGTAGACCAATCAATATCTGAAGCATTTAGTTGTAAAACTGTGTAGTCTGGAGAAAATGTAAGATTATACAACATTCTGTAACCTCTAGAGGGCAAACAGCGTGTGGGACATAGGCCAATTAGCGACAACAGAGAACAAATATCACACCGAGCTCACACGCTGGTCAGACACAGGGGAAAGGTCACGACAGAGGAGATTACAGAAGTGTAGATCTTTGCAGACTTATACCTAACAATTGATCATCCTGGATTATTACGATACACTTGTATTTGTGACGACAACACTAGATTGAGTGTCTATTAGTAGCCTTGCACAAGCCTTGGCTTGGCTTGTGTAAGCCACAACATCTCAAAGGAGCAGGAGCCTATCTCCTGTTTCTGTAGCGTGAGGCAGCTTGATGTACAAGTACACCCCCTGGACAGGACGCTAGTCTATCGCAGGGCCTTACCCCCAATCTATCTCCATGTGTCTATTGGCTAGTCACTATTTATGGTTATAAATGGCTTGACCACAGACTAAATCCTTAACTAGTGCTTATAGAGCTCCTAGGAGAGCAGGTAAGTCATAGGCTACAACATATGTGCAAGGCTTTTAAGTCAAATAGGCCTACTCATTTTATAAGACGGCATGAAAGCTCATAAAAACCATCTTTATTAGAGGCTACAGTGAGGGAAAAAAGTATTTGATTCCCTGCTGATTTGAGAGACAGAATAACAACAAAATATCCAGAAAAACGCATGTCAAAAATGTTATAAATTGATTTGCATTTTAATGAGGAAAATAAGTATTTGACCCCCTCTCAATCAGAAAGATTTCTGGCTCCCAGGTGTCTTTTATACAGGTAACGAGCTGAGATTAGGAGCACACTCTTAAAGGGAGTGCTCCTAATCTCAGCTTGTTACCTGTATAAAAGACACCTGTCCACAGAAGCAATCAATCAATCATATTCCAAACTCTCCACCATGGCCAAGACCAAAGAGCTCTCCAAGGATGTCAGGGACAAGATTGTAGAACTACACAAGGATGGAACGGGCTACAAGACCCTTCGCCAAGCAGCTTGGTGAGAAGGTGACAACAGTTTGTGTGATTATTCGCAAATGGAAGAAACACAAAAGAACTGTCAATCTCCCTCGGCCTGGGGCTCCATGCAAGATCTCACCTCGTGGAGTTGCAATGAACATGAGAACGGTGAGCCCAGAACAAAATCCTGCAGCGCCGCAAGGTCCCCCTGCTCAAGAAAGCACATATACAGGCCCTTCTGAAGTTTGACAATGAACATCTGAATGATTCAGAGGAGAACTGGTTAAAAGTGTTGTGGTCAGATGAGACCAAAATCGAGCTTTTTGTTATCAACTCAACTCTCTGTGTTTGGAGGAGGAGGAATGCTGCCTATGACACCAAGAACACCATCCCCACCGTCAATCATGGAGGTGGAAACATTATGCTCTGGGGGTTTTTTTCTGCTAAGGGGACAGGACAACTTCACCACATCAAAGGGACGATGGACGGGGCCATGTACCGTCAAATCTTGGGTGCGAACATCCTTCCCTCAGCCAGGGCATTGAAAATGCAGTGGATGGGTATTCCAGCATGACAATGACCCAAAACACACAGCCAAGGCAACAAAGGAGTGGCTCAAGAAGAAACACATTAAAGTCCTGGAGTGGCCTAGCCAGTCTCCAGATCTTAATCCCATAGAAAATCTGTGGAGGGAGCTGAAGGTTCGAGTTGCCAAACGTCAGGCTCGAAACCTTAATGACTTGGAGAAGATCTGCAAAGAGGAGTGGGACAAAATCCGTCCTGAGATGTGTGCAAACCTGGTGGCCAACTACAAGAAACGTCTGACCTCTGTGAGTACTAAGTCATGTTTTGCAGAGGCGTCAAATACTTATTTCCCTCATTAAAATGCAAATCAATTTATACATTTCTTTGCTTTTTTCAGATTTTTGTTGTTGTTATTCTGTCTCTCACTATTCAAATAAACCTACCATTAAAATTATAAACTGATCATGTCTTTGTCAGTGGGCAAATGTACAAAATCAGCAGGGGATCAAATACTTTTTTCCCTCACTGTATTAGACTCCTCAACATACTAATTCAGTGCTATACGTCTATCTTACAATGTTGTAAAGGGTTGTAAGTATTCACCAGTAAAACATTGCTAGATGAAGTTGACTAGACTCTTCCTGGCTGTGACCTATGGTGGGATGTGTTCTCTATTCTGTCCTGTCAGATGTTCCTTGTGTCAAGCCGACACTGTACCAAAGTGGACTGCAGTCCATCACACTTGAGGCAGCCTTTCAGAGTAATGACAGAGTGAACAATCAAGTTGCTGAACTATAGATGCTCCTGTTGCTACTGCTCCAGCCAATCATACCCATGAGGGATGGGGAGGTGTTCTGAATCATAAGGAAATGTTCCTGGGAAAAATATTATTTTCTAAAGGATAGTCAGAATATTATCCAGTGATGGATATTGGACAGTATCTTGCACAGACATCAGCTTTCTATTAGAAGACTAGTTGGTACTAGGCCCACAGTAATCGGGCATACTGTAACTAGGATCATTTTGCAGGTTCAGCGTGTCCTGGAGGCATGATAAAACAACAACAAAAGTCCAACTATGAATTCAAATCAAACCGTTTCAATCAAAAACAATACTTATAAAATCTTCTAAAAAACTTGACCAAATGGTTGTCCCAGTGTCCCTGGTGGCTGATGATGAATCGTACTCTATAGACCCTCTATTTCCCTCACTGAGCATTAGAGAAAACAGCAGCTATGTTTATGGATTAAACAGCACTGCAGAAAATGTAGACTTGATGATACTCAGTCAAGCACAGTCTGAATGTTTAATCATAGCCCTGACGGCTTTGTAAGTAGTACGTAAAATATGTCATAAATTATGTTTCAGAGATCGATTAATTTGCATTCATATGCGTGGTTATTAATATGATTTTCATCTTTAGACACAGAGGGGGGAATATACATTAACTACAGGACATCAATGACATGGTGTGTCTCTTATATTGTTTTCCATTAGCTCTCTCTTCTATAATGTGACTTCCTTGCTTCAGTTACTTATAACCTTAAATGTTTCTTACTCCGTGCTTAGCCTGTTCATCATCATATTTCCCTGCAGGAAGGTTTGTCTGCGTTGCCATTGCTAGTGGTGTGTCTGTCTGGTGGTCACCCCTCTCATCTTGTCTAGCCTGTCCTAGAAAAGACACAGACCCCTGCCCACCAACAAACAGCCAGCCCAAGGCTGCAGGACATGCAGCATGGTAATGTGGATAAATAAAATAAACTGGCTGACCTTCCAAATTCTCACTTCTGCAGTTATCTGCCCATGGCCGCGGCAGCCATTTGAAAGAAATCAAATTAAATTAAACTAATGAAATTACTGCCTAAATTTGCCAACATTGGCTAGTTTACTCTCCTGCCATGTACTCTCCTGCCACATTGCTGTGAACACGCAGTCAAACTTGACGCAAGAACAGAGAGATCTTATCATCACACAAGTGTGTATGGGTGCGTGTGTGCGTGTGTGTATGTGCATGAGTGTGTGTGTGTGCATGTGTATGTGTGTGAATGTGTGTGTGTGGAACATCGAGGCTCCTAAGAGCATTGGTGTTCGATCTGGGCCCAGACACAGGGTGAGTTACTCCCTGCTGACACATTGTGAAGCACAAGCGCAGCATTTATTGTTTGGCTGGCGGTCCCTGGGCTGCCAAGCGCAGGTCATCTGGGTTCAGACCCTGTTATACAGAAGAGAAACCAACCGCATGCTGACTAGTCAGGCTGAATTTGCTCAAATGAATACTTGTGGCAGCTTTGCATCGCTTGTGGGCATCAGAATACATTTCCATATTAAGAGATTAGAATTCATTGAATTGTGATCGCAAATAAAGCATATGCTGTCAGTACCCCGCCACTACCACAAACCAGGCTGGCACCCTGCCTTAGTGTTTTTAGGAGAGAGCCTGGCCATGTCCGAATACCCATACTAACGTACTACATCAAATCAAATCAAGTTTTATCTCAAAATATAGTAGTATGCGACAATGAGTACATAGTATGCAGTTTAAGTAAGTATTGTTTTTTATCTTATGTTTGTTGTGTAGTAAATATTTCAGCTTTTATTTTCATAGCTTTACAAGAAAAAACTAATAAAAAACTATGAAAATAAAAGCTGAAATATTTACTACACAACAAACATAAGATAAAAAACAATACTTACTTAAACTGCATACTATGTACTCATTGTCGCATACTACTATATTTTGCAACTACTTAGCATGTTAGCTAACCCTTCCCCTAACCCTAACCCATTAACCTAACTCCTAACCTTAAACCTAACCCTAACCCCTAGCCTAACTAACATTATCCACCTAGCTAACGTTAGTGTTAGCCACCTAGCCACCTAGCTAACATTAGCCACAACAAATTGGAATTTGTAACATCATACGTTTTGCAAATTGGTAACATATTGTATGAATTGGAATTCGTAACATATCATACGAAATGGATGATGGACATCCACAAATTAATACATACCATACGAAACTTAACATATCATACTAATTGGAGTGTCCCGGAATTAAGTTTACTATGTCACGTCTACCCCCGAGGCCAGGTAGACTATTTAGCACATACCTTTTAGTAAAACTAATGCAGTAGGCCAATCTCACAGCCACAACAAAGTAGTGGCTCCTGACTGGCTGAGTAGGTGGGGTAGGGCCGAGTGCGGGTGGATTTTTCCAAATTCAACAAACATGCATCAAATTAACCAGCCTGATAATTGCAAATTTCCAATTCAATTAATTTCTCTAAACTCTGAATAGAATAGGAATGGCATAGCTCATGTAGCCCATCCATCCTATTGTAAAAGGACTGAAGACAGAACCAGATAATTTGGTTACATATCAAGTGCTGTAACATACAGTGAGCTATCGCGTCGGGGCGAACAACGCCATTTACCTGTGACTGTATTCATGATACAGCACTGCCTCTTGTGCCTTATTGCTTAAACATGACATCAATAACCCAGCCACATTCCAAGTCCCCAGTGCCGACACATTCAGAAATCAAAAGATGGTTTTATATTTAGTTTAAAATCTTTGACGAAGGCCAAGAGAACAAGAAACACTTTTCAATGAGAAAACAGAAATCCACTTTGGGTAAAAAAAAGAAAAAATACTTCTGTTTTCAAAGATGTAGCCTACGATGCAATAGTCGTGATCATTATAAGGAGAACAAAAAACACTTAGCCTACATTTGAACACCACCGCAGAAGCTTCACTATTCGGTATCTTCCCAATTAAGTAGCCTAGTTTTGTTGTTTGGCTACTTGAGGAGAACTCGCAGCCCACCTCTTCCAATGCATTGTGGAAAAGTGTCCATCGAATTCTACTAGATGAAGAGCCGAAATGAGTACAACATCCTGGCATTTAAACCATACTCGATTTTAGAAAATTCACATACTATAGAACATAAGGGTTTTGCTGTCAATGGGTGCTGAAGGTGGGTGTGGTGTATGAATCAGGCGCAGGACGCAGAGGCTCAGTCCAAAAGACTTTAGTGAAATATTCACGAAAAGAAATAAGCACAATAAGCCCAAAGGCGAATACACGGCGCACACAGGCGTCAAATAAACGGCGCACTAACATGTGCAAAAAGAACCTCTCCAAAACACTGGAGGGAAATAAGTAGCTCCAACACGAAACAGAAGAGCAATCACACACAAAGACAAACACAACCAACGAGAACTAAATAGGACACTAACGAGGACTAACAAGACACAGGTGTACAACATCAAGACAAAACCAAACGAACATGAAACATAGATCGGTGGCAGCTAGTACTCTGGGGACGACGACCGCCGAAGCCTGCCCGAACCAGGAGGAGGAGCAGCCTCGGCCGAAACCGTGACAGTACCCCCCCCCCCCTTGACGCGCGGCTCCAGCCGTGCGCCGACCCCGGCCTCGGGGACGACCAGGAGGACGCGGAGCAGGGCGCGCGGGATGGTCCCGGTGGAACTCCGACAGGAGAGATGGGTCTAGGATGTCCCTCCGCGGACCCAGCACCGCTCCTCCGGGCCGTACCCCTCCCACTCCACGAGATACTGGAGACCCCACATCCGGCGTCTGGAGTCCAAGATGGACCGAACGGTGTACGCCGGAGCCCCCTCGATGTCCAGTGGGGGCGGAGGAGTCTCTCCTATCTCATTGTCCTGGAGTGGACCAGCTACCACCGGCCTGAGAAGAGACACATGGAACGAGGGGTTAATATTCTTATACTCAACAGGTAGATGTAACCTATAACACACCTCGTTCAATCTTCTCAGGACTTTAAAGGGCCCCACAAACCGCCGACACAGCTTCCGGCAGGGCAGGCGGAGGGGTAGGTTTCTGGTAGAGAGCCAGACTCGATCTCCGGGTGCGTACACCGGCCCCTCACTGCGGTGGAGATCGGCGCTCGCCTTGTGACGAAGGACGGCCCGCTGCAGGTGGACGTGGGCAGCGTTCCACGTCTCTTCCAAGCGCCTCATCCAATCATCCACCGCAGGGGCCTCGATCTGGCTCTGCTGCCACGGTGCCAGAACCGGCTGGTAACCTAATACACATTGGAAGGGGGTTAGGTTGGTAGAGGAGTGGCGGAGAGAGTTCTGGGCCATCTCGGCCCAGGGAAGGTACCTTGACCACTCCTCAGGCCGGTCCTGGCAATACGACCTCAGAAACCTACCCACATCCTGGTTGACACGTTCTACCTGCCCGTTACTCGCCGGGTGGTACCCTGAGGTAAGGCTAACCGAGACCCCCAAACGCTCCATGAACGCTCTCCAAACACGGGAGGTAAACTGGGGGCCTCGATCAGACACTATATCCTGGGGCACCCCGTAATGCCGGAAGACGTGGGTAAATAGGGCCTCAGCGGTCTGTAGGGCAGTAGGAAGACCCGACATAGGGAGAAGACGACAGGCCTTAGAGAACCGGTCCACAATGACCAGGATGGTGGTATTCCCCTGAGAGAGGGGAAGGTCTGTCACAAAATCCACCGAGAGGTGGGACCATGGTCATTGTGGAACGGGCAGGGGTTGTAACTTACCCCTGGGCAGATGTCGGGGCGCCTTACACTGGGCGCACACCGAGCAGGAGGAGACATAAACCCTCACATCCCTAGCCAAAGTAGGCCACCAGTATTTAGTGCTAAGGCAATGCACTGTCCGGCCAATACCCGGATGTCCAGAGGAGGGGGACGTGTGAGCCCAGTAAATGAGTCGATCCCGAATCTCGAGCGGAACGTACTTCCGACGCTCAGGACACTGTGGAGGGCTGGGGTCGGTACGCAACGCTCGCTCGATTTCGGCATCGACCTCCCATACCACCGGTGCCACAAGGCAAGACTCCGGTAGTATGGGAGTAGGCTCAACGGACCTCTCCTCCGTGTCATACCGCCGGGACAGCGCATCTGCCTTACCATTCTGGGACCCAGGGATGTACGTGATTTTAAATACGAACCTGGTGAGAAACATACTCCATCGAGCCTGGCGAGGGTTCAGTCTCCTCGCTGCCCGGATGTACTCCAGGTTCCGATGGTCAGTCAAAATGAGGAAAGGGTGTTGAGCCCCCTCAAGCCAATGCCTCCACACCTTAAGGGCTTGAACTACAGCTAACAGCTCCCTGTCCCCAACGTCATAGTTACGCTCCGCCGGGCTGAGCTTTTTAGAATAAAAAGCACAGGGGCGGAGTTTAGGTGGCGTGCCAGACCGTTGAGAGAGAACGGCCCCTATACCTGCCTCAGACGCGTCCACCTCAACCTGAAAGGGTAATGCGGGATCCGGATGCGCCAGCACCGGAGCCGACGTAAACAGGTCCTTCAGTCTCCCAAAGGCCCTGTCCGCATCAGCTGACCACTGCAGGCGCACCGGACCCCCTTTCAGAAGGGACGTGATGGGAGCTGCCACCTGTCCAAAACCCCGGATAAACCTCCGGTAGTAATTCGCAAAGCCCAAGCACTGCTGCACCTCTTTTACAGTAGTTGGGGTTTGCCAATTACGCACAGCGGACACACGATACACCTCCATTCTCACCCGTGACGCGGACAACCGATAACCCAAAAAGGAGACCGACTCCTGGAAAAACAGACATTTCTCTGTCTTGACATATAGGTCGTGTCCCAACAGCCTCCTCAATACACGACGCACCAGGGTTACATGCTCGGCTCGGGTAAACGAGTACACCAGAATATCATCAATGTACACGACCACCCCTTGTCCCTGCATATCCCGGAAAATGTAATCTACGAAGGATTGGAAGACTGATGGAGCATTCATCAACCCATATGGCATGACCAGATACTCGAAATGACCTGACGTGGTACTAAACGCTGTCTTCCATTCGTCGCCCTCCCTTATGCGCACCAAGTTATACGCGCTCCTGAGATCCAATTTTGTGAAAAACCGCGCTCCATGCAATGACTCCGTCATGGTCGCAATCAGAGGTAGTGGATAACTGTATTTCACAGTAATCTGATTGAGACCACGGTAATCAATGCACGGGCGCAACCCTCCATCTTTCTTCTTCACAAAAAAGAAGCTTGAGGAGGCGGGAGAAGTGGAGGGCCGAATGTATCCCTGTCTCAAAGATTCGGCTATGTAAGTCTCCATAGCTTTTCTCTCCTCTTGAGACAAAGGATACACATGGCTCCGTGGGAGCGCTGCTCCTGCCTGGAGATCAATCGCACAATCCCCCTGTCTATGAGGAGGCAACTGTGTCGCCCTAGTTTTACTAAACACGAGAGCTAAATCCCCATATTCAGGCGGAATGTGCAGTGCGGGCACTTGGTTTGGACTTTCCACCGAAGTCGCTCCCACGGAAACACCCAGACATCGCCCCTCGCACTGAGCAGACCACCCATCGAGAGCCCTCTGTTGCCACGAAATAGCAGGGTTATGGGTGCTTAACCAGGGAATTCCCAGCACCACCGGGTACGCAGGAGAGTCGATCAGATACAGCTGTATAGTCTCTTCATGACCCCCCTGCGCACACATCCTAAGTGGCGCTGTGATCTCCCTAATCAGCCCCGACCCCAACGGGCGGCTATCTAAGGCATGAACGGGAAAAGGGTTTTCAACAGGTAGGAGAGGGATCCCTAAATCTAAACAAAACTTCCGATCAACAAAATTCCCAGCTGCGCCTGAATCTACTAGCGCCTTATGCTGGGAATGAGGTGCAACCTGTGGAAAACAAACAGGTATACAAAAGTGCGCAACAGAAAGCTCTGGGTAAGTGGGACGTCTACTCACCTGGGAGGCCCCCCCAGTGCGTGGCCTGTTGTCTTCTCCCCCGGAGAACCCTCCCCAGCACCTGGCCGCAGTGTGCCCTCCACAACTGCACTTGGTGCAGGAGACAGGCCCCCTCGGGCTCCTCCTCCTCCTTTCTCTAGCGCCGGCACCCCCGAGCTCCATAGGGCTCGGCTCGGAGGTGCCGGAGGGCGGAATGGAAGGACCCCCCTCGGGACGTCCACGGGTGGCCAGCAGGGTGTCCAGACGGATGGACATATCGACCAACTGGTCGAAGGCAAGATGGGTATCCCTGCAGGCCAACTCACGTTGAACGTCCTCCCGTAGGCCACATCGAAAATGGTCGATGAGGGCCCGTTCATTCCACCCTGCGTCCGCCGCTAGAGTCCGGAACTCTAAAGCAAACGCCTGTGCGCTCCTCCTCCCCTGTCTCAGGTGGACTAGACGCTCCCCCGCCGCTTTGCCCTCAGGTGGATGGTCGAACACGGCCTTGAAGCGACGGGAGAACTCGGCGTAGGAGATGGTGTTGGCGTCCATCTTCCTCCACTCGGCGTTAGCCCACTCCAACGCCTTGCCCGTGAGACAGGAGATGAGGGCGGAATCGCTCTCGTGTCCCGAGGGCACCGGGTGTACAGTGGCCAGGTAGAGCTCCACCTGCAGGAGGAACCCCTGACACCCGGCAGCTGTTCCGTCATACGCCCTCGGGAGCGAGAGCTGAATCCCCCTGGGTTCCGAACCTGGGACTGGTGGACCGGCCGATGGGGTGGGCAGGGTAGGTGGGGGTGTGGGTACCCTGCTGGCCTCCCATCGGTGCAAGGTGTTGATTACGTCCTGTAGAGCGGTCCCCAGTTGTCTTATCTGGTCATCTTGCCCACGGATATGCTCCTCGAGCGACTCAGGCGTAACTGCCGATCCTGCTGATTCCATAATGGGGTGTGTGATTCTGTCAATGGGTGCTGAAGGTGGGTGTGGTGTATGAATCAGGCGCAGGACGCAGAGGCTCAGTCCAAAAGACTTTAGTGCAATATTCACGAAAAGAAATAAGCACAATAAGCCCGAAGCCGAATACACGGCGCACACAGGCGTCAAATAAACGGCGCACTAACATGTGCAAAAAGAACCTCTCCAAAACACTAGAGGGAAATAAGTAGCTCCAACACGAAACAGAAGAGCAATCACACACAAAGACAAACACAACCAACGAGAACTAAATAGGACACTAACGAGGACTAACAAGACACAGGTGTACAACATCAAGACAAAACCAAACGAACATGAAACATAGATCGGTGGCAGCTAGTACTCCGGGGACGACGACCGCCGAAGCCTGCCCGAACCAGGAGGAGGAGCAGCCTCGGCCGAAACCGTGACATTTGCATACTGAGACTGCGTCATTCACGATTGCTTTGTTTACCACTACTTGTTGATTTCGGCAGCCCATCCCATATCTAATTGAGCAATTGGGCATTTAAAGTATACTTGATTTTCAAAATGTTGCATACTATTAAACTTTCTTTTTTTCCCGCATACTTAAACAGCCTACTATTTAGGACGCAAGTATGGGTTTTCGGACACGGCTCCTGACTAAGCTCAAAATTGCAAATTTATATGTGGGGAAATATGACTTGTTTAGTTTCTGTCCCCTTGATGTTCAGTCAGAAGATAGCTGTGATATGTGCTCTGTCCTGAGGGGAGGATGAGGAGGACAAGAGGCAGTGGCACGACACTTAACAAGCCAAACTGGAACATCCACAAAGTCTGGCCATTCACTGTTATAGCTAAGAATACAAATATGCAGAGCTACACTACATGACCAAAAGTAAATGGACACCTGCTCGTCGAACATCTCATTCCAAAATCATGGGCATTAATATGGAGTTGGTCCCCCCTTTGCTGCTATAACAGCCTCCACTTTTAAAGGAAGGATTTCCACTAGATGTTGGAACATTGCTGTGGGGACATGCTTCCATTCAGCCACAAGGTCGGGCACTGATGTTGGGCGATTAGGCCTGGCTCGCAGTCTGCGTTCCAATTCATCCCAAAGGTGTTCGATGGGGTTGAGGTCAGGGCTCTGTGCAGGCCAGTCAAGTTCTTCCACACCAATCTCGACAAACCATTTCTGTATGGACCTCACTTTGTGCATGGGGGCATTGTCATGCTGAAACAGGAAAGGGCCTTCCCCAAACTGTTGCCACAAAGTTGGAAGCACAGAATCGTCTAGAATGTAATTGTATACTGTAGCGTTAAGATTTCCCTTCACTGGAACTAAGGGACCTAGCCCGAACCATGAAAAACAGCCCCAGACCAATATTCCTCCTCCACCAAACTTTACAGTTGGCACTATGCATTTGGGCAGGTAGAGTTCTCCTGGCATCCGCCAAACCCAGATTTGTCCGTTGGACTGCCTAATGGTGAAGCGTGATTAATCACTGCAGAGAACGTGTTTTCACTGCTCCAGAGTCCAATGGCGGCGAGCTTTACACCACTCCAGCTGACGCTTGGCATTGCGAATGGTGATCTTAGGCTTGTGCGCGCCTGCTCGGCAATGGAAACCCATTTCATGAAGCTCCCGACGAACAGTTATGTGCTGATGTTGCTTCCAGAGGCAGTTTGGAACTCAGTAGTGAGTGTTGCAACCGAGGACAGACGATCTTTACGCGCTACCCGATTCAGCACTCTGCGGTCCCGTTCTGTGAGCTTGTGTGACCTACCACTTCGCGGCTGAGTCGTTGTTGCTCCTAGATGTTTCCATTTCACAATAATAGCACTTTCAGTTGATCGGGGCAGCTCTAGCAGGGCAGTAATTGGACAAACTGGCTTGTTGAAAAGGTGGCATCCTATGGCGGTGCCACGTTGAAAGTCACTGAGCTCTTCAGTAAAGCCATTCTACTGCCAATGTTTGTCTATGGAGATTGCATGGCTGTGTGCTCGATTTTATACACCTGTCAGCAACGGGTGTGGCTGAAATAGTCGAATCCACTAATGTGAAGGGGTGTCCACATACTTTTGTATATATAGTGTATATTGATTAGTTTGCAATTCAATATTAGTTGTGCAAATGGAAGGTGAATGAGAAAAATAATTCAAAGAAGAAAAAGAGACAGCACATTATGCAAGATTGTCATTGTGCAAGATTCTGGGAGAGAATCTGGGATCAACTAGTGCTGCCTTGTCCTCAACCCTAAGGCCAGACCTCCACAGCCTCTCCCCTCCCACCAGGACCAACCACCCTGGGCTCAACATGTCTCCTCATTACCCATCTGGAGTCATCAGGAGCTGGGAAGGTTTGAACTTTCCACTGAAATGTCAGTCAGTCTCTACAGACCTCAAGAGCCTACAGAGGATTCATGCTTCCGTCAACTCATCTATAAAGCTTTTCAGATTCATGTCGCTCTAGTGATTCCTGTATATTTGTCTATCATAATTTCTCCTGATAATGTTATGTTTACCACCAATGTAGGGTTGAGTTGCAGCCATGAAATCTCTCACATACAGATGTTTTATCATAACTTGATCACTCTTTGTCTCACTCCTGCTGCATAAGGAAATTCCAATGAGCCTCCTGAGTCCCTGAAAATGAGCAGTTCCCTTTCGCTCCATGCAGGGACAGTTGAGTCATTGGGATCAGGGCTTGCTATCAAAATAATTTTCTCTCTCGCTTGCTCAAACTCTAGGCCTAGGTCCATTCAAATGACCTTTTATGTCTCTGTGTGAAGGAAGTTGCTAACTAGCGCTAGCACAAATGCTAACTAGTATTAGCATAATGACTGGAAGTCTACGGTGTCCGCTAGCATGCTAGCAGATACCCATAGACCTCTAGTCATTGTGCTAAAGCTAGTTAGCATTGGCTCGCGAAACTACAGTCGTATGAAAAGGTTTGGGCACCCCTCTGAGGCTGCATAATAATTTACTCTGTCGTCACAGAAAATGATCACAGTGGCATGCCATTCCTTTTCTAATAAAAGCTGAGTACTGGGGTATTGTCCAGACAAAGATTTTTAGTGTAGCAATATTAAGTTGTATGAAATTAAATCAGATGTGAAAAACAGGCTATGCAAAAATGTGGGCACCCTTGTCATTCTGTTCATTTGAATACCTGTAACTACTTAGCACTGATTAATTGGAACACACAATTGGTTTGGTGAGCTCATTAAGCCTTGAACTTCATAGACAAGTGCATCCAATCATGAGAAAAGGTATTTAAGGTGGCCAATTGCAAGTTGTTGTTCTCTTTGACTCTCCTCTGAAGAGTGGCAACATGGGAGCCTCAAAACAACTCTCAAATGACCTGAAAACAAAGATTGTTCAACATTATGGTTTAGGGGAAGGCTACAAAAAGCTATCGCAGAGATGTAAGTTGTCAGTGTCCACTGTGAGGAACATAGTGAAGAAATGGAAGACCACAGGCACAGTTCTTGTTAAGGCCAGAAGTGGCAGGCCAAGTAAAATATCGGAGAGGCAAAGGCGAAGGATGGTGAGAACGGTCAAAAACAGCCCACAGACCACCTCCAAAGACCTACAACATCATCTTGCTGCAGATGGTGTCACTGTGCATCGTTCAACAATTCAGCGCACTTTGCACAAGGAGAAGCTGTACAGGAGAGTGATGCGGAAGAAGCCTTTTCTGCACACACACCACAAACAGAGTCGCTTGAGGTATGCAAACGCACATTTGGACAAGCCAGCTTCATTTTGGAATAAGGTGCTGTGGACTGATGAAACAAAGATTGAGTTATTTGGTCATAACAAGGGGCATTATGCATGGCGGCAAAAGAACACAGCGTTCCAAGAAAAACACTTGCTACCCACAGTAAAATTTGGTGGGGGTTCCATCATGCTGTGGGGCTGTGTGGCCAGTGCCGGTACTGGGAATCTTGTTAAAGTTGAGGGTCGCATGGATTCCACTCAATATCAGCAGATTCTTGGGAATAATGTTGAAGAATCAGTCACAAAGTTAAAGTTATGCCGGGGCTGGATATTTCAACAAGACAACGACCCAAAACACTGCTCAAAATCTACCCGGGCATTTTTGCAGAGGAACAAATACAATGTTCTGGAATGGCCATCCCAGTCCCCAGACCTGAATATCATTGAGAATCTGTTGGATGATTTGAAGTGGGCTGTCCATGCTCGGCAACCATCAAACCTAACTGAAGTGGAGATGTTTTGTAAGGAGGAATGGTCCAAAATGCCTTCATCCAGAATCCAGACACTCATTAGAGGCTATAGGAAGCATCTAGAGGCTGTTATTTTAGCAAAAGGAGGTTCTACTAAATATTTATGTGATTTTTCTGTTGGGGTGCCCAAATTTATGCACCTGTCTAATTTTGTTTTGATGCATATTGCACATTTTCTGTTAATCCAATAAGCCTAATTTCACTACTGAAATATTACTGTGTCCATCAGTTATTTGATAGATCAAAATGAAATTGCTGATCCAAACACCCAATTATTTATAAATGGAAATCATAGAAATTGTCAGGGTTGCCCAAACTTTTTCATACGACTGTACCTCCAACTTACTTCATACTTGACACAGAGACATAAAAATGGTATCCACAAGTTAATCTGACTCTGGGGATGTAGATGGCTTGCTGTTACAATGGCTGTAACAGCAAGACCACACACATTGAGGCCACCAAAATAATTTATTCTGCCTATTGCTTGCCTTCAACACAAAAAACAATTTATTAAAAAAAACGGATTTTCTCTAACGAAAAATACATACAGTGAGGGAAAAAAGTACTTGATCCCCTGCTGATTTTGTACGTTTACCCACTGACAAAGAAATGATCAGTCTATAATTTTAATGGTAGGTTTATTTGAACAGTGAGAGACAGAATAACAACAAAAAAATCCAGAAAAACGCATGTTTATAAATTGATTAGCATTTTAATGAGGGAAATAAGTATTTGACCCCCTCTCAATCAGAAAAAATTCTGGCTCCCAGGTGTCTTTTATATAGGTAACGAGCTGAGATTAGGAGCACACTCTCCAATCTCAGCTTGTTACCTGTATAAAAGACACCTGTCCACAGAAGCAATCAATCAATCAGATTCTAAACTCACCATGGCCGAGACCAAAGAGCTCTCCAAGGATATCAGGGACAAGATTGTAGACCTACACAAGGCTGGAATGGGCTACAAGACCATCGCCAAGCAGCTTGGTGAGAAGGTGACAACAGTTGGTGCGATTATTCGCAAATGGAAGAAACACAAAATAACTGTCAATCTCCCTCGGCCTGGGGCTCCATGCAAGATCTCACCTCGTGGAGTTGCAATGATCATGAGAACGGTGAGGAATCAGCCCAGAACTACACAGGAGGATCTTGTCAATGATCTCAAGGCAGCTGGGACCATAGTCACCAAGAAAACAATTGGTAACACACTACGCCGTGAAGGACTGAAATCCTGCAGCGCCCGCAAGGTCCCCCTGCTCAAGAAAGCACATATACAGGCCCTTCTGAAGTTTGACAATGAACATCTGAATGATTCAGAGGAGAGTTGGGTCAAAGTGTTGTGGTCAGATGAGACCAAAATCGAGCTCTTTGGCATTAACTCAACTCGCCGTGTTTGGAGGAGGAGGAATGCTGCCTATGACCCCAAGAACACCACCCCCACCGTCAAACATGGAGGTGGAAACATTATGCTTTGGGGGTGTTTTTCTGCTAAGGGGACAGGACAACTTCACCGCATCAAAGGGACGATGGACGGCGCCATGTACCGTCAAATCTTGGGTGAGAACTTCCTTCCCTCAGCCAGGGCATTGAAAATGGGTTGAGGATGGGTATTCCAGCATGACAATGACCCAAAACACACGGCCAAGGCAACAAAGGAGTGGCTCAAGAAGAAGCACATTAAGGTCCTGGAGTGGCCTAGCCAGTCTCCAGACCTTAATCCCATAGAAAATCTGTGGAAGGAGCTGAAGGTTCGAGTTGCCAAATGTCAGGCTCGAAACCTTAATGACTTGGAGAAGATCTGCAAAGAGTGGGACAAAATCCCTCCTGAGATGTGTGCAAACCTGGTGGCCAACTACAAGAAATGTCTGACCTCTGTGATTGCCAACAAGGGTTTTGCCACCAAGTACTAAGTCATGTTTTGCACAGGGGTCAAATACTTATTTCCCTCATTAAAATGCAAATCAATTTATAACATTTTTGTTGTTATTCTGTCTCTCACTGTGCTAATAAACCTACCATTAAAAGTATAGACTGATCATGTCTTTGTCAGTGGGCAAACGTACAAAATCAGCAGGGGATCAAATACTTTTTTCCCTCACTGTATATCCCCTACAAATATGTAAATGTATTATAATCCACATAAGAATTCACACGTGACACTGTAGCCTGCACATAGCCTACATAAGGTAGGTACAGTACTGCATTGTACACAAACACCGCTTCCAGCTGCCCCCTGGCAGCGATGTAAAAAAAATATTCTGCTATTCAAATCCTCCTACTGTAAGATAATTTTTCTCCAGCAACAAAAGGGGTCAAATTAAAATCCAACATCTGTAGGAGCCTTCTATCCATGCCACCGAGTCCCCTGAGAAAGAGAACACATGTTCCATAGGCCCTTAGTTAGTTCATCCACTGTTCTAGTCTGTCTCCGGGGAGACCATTAGCCTGCACATCTCTGCACACTGATCCACTGCAATCTGTCCTCATATCGAAATCAAGGTCTCATATGGAATGTTCTGGAATGTTTTAACATAATTCAGTGAATGTAAGGATAGTTATGTTATTATGTTGAGGAAATACACTGTGGGACATAGGTTTGAGGTAGAACGTCCTTGTATGTGTGGTTGAGTGTATTTATTTTTAGAAAACATGTCAACCATCCTGTTTAATTGCTTCATTAGTCCAAGCAGCATTGTTATGCTGCACCATTGCTTAGTAGATGCAGATGAAATGTCAACTCAGATTAGAAAGCACTGAGATCCACTGATGCAGGCTGACTGATGGACTCACTTTATTGCTAGAGTGAAAAATATGTGTGAATATGTTTTACATCCCAAGGCTTTTGGGAACTACAACTCTGAAATGGTAATTAATATTTCGTATGCTTATGTTGCGCTGTGAAACTTCATATTAGTCATGGTATTGTCCTTGGTATGGAAATTAGAAAGCTCTTATTTGATTACATCATACATCACTCGACTTGACTCTGTCAAAACAATCTGACATACTTAATCTGGTAAATCCATACCTCACAATGACAAGATGCTGCGTATTACAATAAACAATTGTTGAATGGAATGGAAGTAATGTAATTTTTTATATAAATACATCAAGTATTTAATAGGATTAAGTTCTGTTTGAACAAAAAGGCCCATGATAATGTGGTTATTACACTGATAATGATGGAAGACTTATAGGAAATTGCTGCACCATCATGTTTTCAAAATATGACAAACCTTTGTCTCGGGTAATGACACTTCTCAATATTGTCCACAGAATCACAATGCATACTGTACATGCCATTAACAAAATTGACCTATGGGGTAACACCACAGAAGAGAATACATTTTAACATTGATATAGCCCTAAGCCCACCCCATGAGCCTGGTAGATAACTGAATGGCTGAAGCAGTAATAATAGCCCTAAGCCCAGCCCATGAGCCTGGTAGATAACAGAATGGCTGAAGCAGTGATAATAGCCCTAAGCCCAGCCCATGAGCCTGGTAGATAACAGAATGGCTGAAGCAGTGATAATAGCCCTAGGCCCAGCGCATGAGCCTAGTAGATAACTGAATGTTGAAGCAGTGATAATAGCCCTAAGCCCAGCCCATGAGCCTGGTAGATAACAGAATGGCTGAAGCAGTGATAATAGCCCTAAGCCCAGCGCATGAGCCTAGTAGATAACTGAATGTTGAAGCAGTGAGAGTTCCAACGGACCCAGCTGCTGTTTTATGACCTGAAGGGAAGGAAGAGGATTCTCTCTGCGCACTTCAGCTCACTTTCATAAACCTCTGATTCAATCATGCTGAAAGTATGAGGCCCACAACAGCACTAGCTGGTACAGTAGATATAAATGTGGCAGAGCTGTGGCTGTGGGTGGACAAGCTCTTAACTTAACAAAGTTATGGAGCCCTGTGGTCATGGTGGAGTGTTGAGAGGCAGGCCTTGGTGCATCAATCAGTTAGTCAGAGTTTGTCACATTTACTTTGCATGGTTGAACCTTAGTGCCAAAGACAGTTTGGAGGCATGCTTGTGGACTAATTCACACTCAGTTAGCCATAATATAAAACCATTTAGATTGTTTTGCCCAGTGTACCAATACTTCCTCTTCCATGTACTGTAATAAACATTGGCCTTGTGAAATAGGTATTTCGACCTCAATGGGTCAACCTGGTTAAATGGAAAAATACAATTTATTCAAGTTTACACAACTCCCCAGACAGCTGCGAGAAGTAAGGCTGCTAGGGGTGCTGCAGCAATAATTTCACAAAAATTAGGCTATAAAAAATGTTTTCCCCAAAAGGTAGATTAATCTTGTCTGAACAGACATAAATAAAATATTTCTAAATACTACACCAGAGAGCATGATTTAGCTACAGAGGATCAATAGCTTCAAAAAATAGCTGTGGATTAAGTTTTATCACAAGCATTTACAGTCGGGACTCGGTAAGGCCGCAATTTGGGCAGCACAAGTGCCAAATATAGACCAGCTTGTTGCGTTGTGGCCATAGATATCACCCATAGAAGGATTTTGGAACCTCTAACCCTGGCAATTTGACTGTTAAACTCATGGGTACACTAGCAATGGCTGGCTGTCCGGACTTGAATGGGAACTGCCATCTATGGATTATATTTCTATGGTTGGTTGCAGCTGTCAGTTTGCCTTTCACTCATTTCAAAATACAAGCGCGAGAAAAACATAGGCCTACCGTTTGGAAAGCAAATGCCTACTGCTGTAAATAGAAGACTAATCTGTCTGTTTTTCCTCAACTTTTGAGTGATTCTGAGCGAACAGCACTCTTTTTCAAGGTAGCTTATCTTGAGATCTTGGCACGGGCGCATCGGCCATCACCGGTGAGTAGCCTATGCTTCATCAATGGAAAGTTTATTTTGTAGCCTACACTATACACACAGTGCATTCAGAAAGTATTCACACCCCTTGACTTTTTCCACATTTTGTGTGACAGCCTGAATTAAAAATGGATTCAATTGAGATTGTGTCACTGATTTAAAATCAAAATTGCATCCTACTTGAATAGCGAGTCGCACAGCAGCCTACAGTTGGCCATTTGTGTGGTATAAAAAAATATTCAGCTAATATTTTCTATAATGTCAATTCAGAATTTAGTTTATTAAAGGCATTTTTTCCCAGACCGTGCTAAATGAAAGTTCCCCCATGTGTGGAAATCCTAAAAACGCGTCTGCGCAACTGTATGCCACGTAAGTGCAATTATAGATGCATGCAATGCTTTATAAAGGAAAATAGGGTAAAATCATGCCAAACCTAAAAATGACTTTGTAATGTTATCTACCCACTTAATAAACCCCACAGATAATACAGACAAAAATTCAGATCATAAAGTACTCCTAAGACCTTAATAGGGATCATGTTGAGGTCATTTTAACCATAGTCCAGCAGCAACGTGAAAAAATGTGGACTGTGATAGAGCCATCAAATTTCACACCCAGCTAGAGCATGTCTAAATAAGTATTTTTGACCTTGTGCCATCGCAGATTTTGTCCATTACTCCCCCGGCTGTCAATTTCAATATGGCTGCTGAAAAATAGACTAAGATAGATGTCACCAGGGGTACTCAGCTCCGGTGAGAGTAAGCAGACGAGAGAGACAGTGCCGTCAGTTCACATATTTATTAAGGACTTGTGGTTGGACATGGTAAAGTTTGTGTGTGGTTCTGCAGAGGAGAGACATATGCAGGTTGCATAACATAAAAGGTAAAGCTGATAAAGATGAATCAATTAAACCAATATAGCTCAAATAATGAAATTACATGACATCTTAATGTTATGACAACTAAAATATACATGGAAAACAGGACACAAACTTACTCTTAACTTGGACACACACAACTGGAAAGGGCTTGACAGGATTTAAATACAAACTAAAGGTGTGAATGAGCCTATCAGGACAGTCCTGATCATTAGTGACAAGTGTGTGGCATTGGGAGAGAGTCAACAGGTGAAATCAACTTGGTTGATCAAGTTCATCTAAGTAGTATGCTGCTCCATTCTGATGGCTTTTGTACAGCCGCCAACCAGCTGCATGGGGCTGTATTAGATACGATTCACATGGCCAGATCTCCATAAATAATTGGAACATACAGCCCAAGGATGGTTTAAAATGTTTGAGGGTTGTCTGGAAAACACCATCAAATGGCAGAAAGATGCCATACATACGTATCCTTAAAGATGTTAGTAGAAAGGTGGTGAAAACATGTGCCAACTTACTGTTTTTGTAAATGTTTTCATGACTAGTTCCAATAGTTTACATGTAAACATTGGGTGTTCCCTGAAGTCTACCGATTGCAATGATATATAATATGATATTCAGTTTTGTGTACATTTTAAGAAATGTGACAGGAAACCTGCCCTGAACGTCACTTTAGGTAAAATCCCATAGGAATGCATTATGTCCAGCAGAGAGACAGGTAACCCATTACAACGAGACCTTTCAGTCTTTACACAAAGTGAGTAAACTACTACATGAAGATGTCTAGCTATAGTGCCATTGCAGATTTAATAACCTTTAATAAATGGCGGTCATTTTGGAAAACTGGTCTTTTAGAGTATAATAGGCTCTAATTGGACAGGATTCATATAGCCATATCTCCTTAAATAATTGATACAGCCCAATGATGGCTTAAAATGTTTGAGGTGGTGTGGAGAACACAATAAAATGAACCAAGTATGTCTTATGTACCAGTCAAAAGTTTGGACACACCTACTCATTCAAGGGTTTTTCTTTATTTGTACTATTTTATACATTGTAGAATAATAGTGAAGACACCAAAACTATGAAATAACACATATGGAATCATGTAGTAACCAAAAAAGTGTTAAACAAATCAAAATGTATTTTATATTTGAGATTCTTCAAAGTAGCCACCCTTTGCCTTGATGACAGCTTTGCACACTATTGGCATTCTCTCTTGGCGTTTGAGCCAATGAGTTGTGTTGTGACAAGGTAGGGGTGGTATACTGAAGATAGCCCTATTTGGTAAAAGACTAAGTCCATATTATGGCAAGAACAGCTCAAATAAGCAAAGAGAAATGACAGTCCATCATTACTTTAAGACATGAAGGTCAGTCAATCCAGAAATGTGGTGGAAATCTCCCCTAGAATTACTGTTCTGTAATTTGAATTGGACATAACTTTATTAGTAAGTAGTATGTTAAGCCTAATGATGGCTTAAGATGTTCAAGGTAGTGTGGAAAATACAATCAAATGGATCCTGTATGTTTTTTTAAATACAGCCTAAAATGTGCTCAAAATGCTGTCCAACTCACAGATTTTTTTTGATATTTTGATCCCTCAATTGAGAGAATCAAATTTCAACTTGCTCCTAATGATTAAAAAAATATTGTGTGACATCTGTGGATTATATATATATATATATATATATATATATACAGTGGGGAAAAAAAGTATTTAGTCAGCCACCAATTGTGCAAGTTCTCCCACTTAAAAAGATGAGAGAGGCCTGTAATTTTCATCATAGGTACACGTCAACTATGACAGACAAATTGAGGAAATAAAATCCAGAAAATGACATTGTAGGATTTTTTATGAATTTATTTGCAAATTATGGTGGAAAATAAGTATTTGTTCACCTACAAATAAGCAAAATTTCTGTCTCTGACAGACCTGTAACTTCTTCTTTAAGAGGCTCCTCTGTCCTCCACTCGTTACCTGTATTAATAGCACCTGTTTGAACTTGTTATCAGTATAAAAGACACCTGTCCACAACCTCAAACAGTCACACTCCAAACTCCACTATGGCCAAGACCAAAGAGCTGTGAGCAAAAATCCCAGAACCACACGGGGGGACCTAGTGAATGACCTGCAGAGAGCTGGGACCAAAGTAACAAAGCCTACCATCAGTAACACACTACGCCGCCAGGGACTCAAATCCTGCAGTGCCAGACGTGTCCCCCTGCTTAAGCCAGTACATGTCCAGGCCCGTCTGAAGATTGCTAGAGTGCATTTGGATGATCCAGAAGAGGATTGGGAGAATGTCATATGGTCAGATGAAACCAAAATATAACTTTTTGGTAAAAACTCAACTCGTCGTGTTTGGAGGACAAAGATTGCTGAGTTGCATCCAAAGAACACCATACCTACTGTGAAGCATGGGGGTGGAAACATCATGCTTTGGGGCTGTTTTTCTGCAAAGGGACCAGGACGACGGATCCGTGTAAAGGAAAGAATGAATGGGGCCATGTATCGTGAGATTTTGAGTGAAAACCTCCTTCCATCAGCAAGGGCATTGAAGATGAATCGTGGCTGGGTCTTTCAGCATGACAATGATCCCAAACACACCGCCCGGGCAACGAAGGAGTGGCTTCGTAAGAAGCATTTCAAGGTCCTGGAGTGGCCTAGCCAGTCTCCAGATCTCAACCCCATAGAACATCTTTGGAGGGAGTTGAAAGTCTGTGTTGCCCAGCGACAGCCCCAAAACATCACTGCTCTAGAGGAGATCTGCATGGAGGAATGGGCCAAAATACCAGCAACAGTGTGTGAAAACCTTGTGAAGACTTACAGAAAACGTTTGACCTGTGTCATTGCCAACAAAGGGTATATAACAAAGTATTGAGAAACTTTTGTTATTGACCAAATACTTATTTTCCACCATAATTTGCAAATAAATTCATTAAAAATCATACAATGTGATTTTCTGGATTTTTTTTCCTCATTTTGTCTGTCATAGTTGACGTGTACCTATTATGAAAATTACAGGCCTCTCTCATCTTTTTAAGTGGGAGAACTTGCACAATTGGTGGCTGACTAAATACTTTTTTCCCCCACTGTATATATATATATATATATATATAATAGTGCTTGCATAATAAGTAATGGTAGCCTTAGTATCGTGTCCCATACATCCCATTGAAAAAGGTAGAGTTCTACTGGAATGGCTTCACGTACATGGTTGTCATGAGTGTCAGTGTAATGCGGTGGATCGAAGTCAGGCGCAGGACACAGAAACTCGTCTGAAATGTACTTTACTGAAGAAGTAAAGAAAACAATACAAAGCACCTCCACACAGGGAGGAACAAACCCGCTCACCAACTACACACGAAACGAAAAGCAAACACGCACAAAACACATTGGGAGTCACTGGGTTAAATAGGGAAGGAGTAATCACATAATGGGCGACAGGTGTGTAACAATAGACAACAGGTGCAACATAGAACATAGATCGGTAGCAGCTAGTATTCCGGTGACGACGAACGCCGAAGCCTGCCCGAGCAAGGGAGGAGGGGCAGCCTCGGCAGAATCCGTGACACCTGCGGTGGCGGTCGGCGCTCGCCTTCTGGCGCCCGATGGCCCACTGCAGGCGCACATGGGCAGCGTTCCAGGTCTCCTGTGAGCGCCGAAACCATTCATCCACCTCAGGGACCTCGATCTGGCTCTGATGCCAAGGTGCCAGAACCGGCTGATAACCTAAAACACACTGGAATGGAGTAAGGTTAGTGGAGGAGTGGCGGAGTGAGTTTTGGGCCATCTCTGCCCAGGGGAGGAAAACCGACCACTCCCCCCGCCGGTCCTGGCAATACGACCTCAGATACCTACCCACCTCCTGGTTGACTCTCTCCACCTGCCCGTTACTTTCGGGGTGAACCCCTGAGGTCAGGCTTACCGAGACTCCCAGACGTTCCATGAACGCCCTCCAAACCCTCGAGGTGAACTGGGAACCCCGATCAGACACTATATCCTCAGGTACCCCATAGTGCCGGAAGACGTGTGTAAATAGGGCCTCAGCAGTCTGTAGGGCTGTAGGGAGACCGGGCAGAGGAATGAGGCAGCAGAACTTAGAAAACCGATCCACAACGACCAGGATCGTGGTGTTCCCTTGTGAGGGGGGAAGATCAGTCACGAAATCCACCGATAGGTGGGACCACGGTCGTTGTGGAACGGGTAGGGGTTGCAATTTCCCTCTGGGCAGGTGTCTAGGAGCCTTACACTGGGCGCACACCGAGCAGGAGGAAACATAAACCCTCACGTCCTTAGCTAAGGTGGGCCACCAGTACTTCCCACTAAGACAATGCACTGTCCGACCGATGCCAGGATGACCAGAGGAGGGTGACGTGTGAGCCCAATAGATCAAACGATTGCGGACCTCCAGCGGGACGTACACACGACCCTCTGGACACTGGGGAGGAGTGGGTTCGTTACGCAACGCCCATTCGATGTCCGCGTCCACCTCCCACACCACCGGTGCCACCAGACACGACGCCGGAAGTATGGGAGTGGGCTCCACGGAACTCTCCTCCGTGTCCTACAGTCGGGACAGAGCATCTGCCTTAGCATTCTGGGAACCTGGCCTGTAAGTAAGGGTGAAACAAAAACGGGTGAGAAACATAGACCACCTTGCCTGGCGAGGGTTTAATCTCTTCGCCGCCCGGATGTACTCCAGATTGTGGTGGTCAGTCAAAATGAGAAAAGGGTGTTTAGCCCCCTCAAGCCAATGTCTCCACGTTTTCAGTGCTTGGACCACAGCCAACAGCTCCCGGTCCCCCACATCATAGTTGCGCTCCGCCGGACTGAGCTTCTTCGAAAAGAACGCACGGGGCGGAGCTTGGGGGGTGTGCCCGAGCGCTGGGAAAGTACAGCACCTATCCCAGCCTCCGACGCGTCCACCTCAACCGTGAAAGCCAAGGAGGGATCCGGATGAGCCAGCATTGGAGCCGAGGTAAACAGGTTCTTCAGATGATTGAACGCCCTGTCCGCCTCAGCTGACCACCGCAGACGCACCGGTCCCCCCTTCAGCAATGAGGTAATGGCAGCCGCTACCTGACCAAAGCCCCGGATAAACCTCCGGTAGTAATTGGCAAACCCCAAAAATTGCTGCACTTCCTTCACCGTGGTTGGAGTCGGCCAATTACGCACGGCCGAAATGTGGTCACTCTCCATCCTCACCCCAGACGCGGACATGTGGTACCCTAGGAAGGAGATGGACTCCTGAAAGAACAGGCATTTCTCCGCCTTGGCATACAGGTCATGCTTCAACAGTCGTCCAAGCACTTTACGCACCAGGGACACATGCTCGGCCCGTGTAGCGGAGTATATGAGAATGTCATCAATACACACCACTACACCCTGTCCTTGCAGATCCTGGAAAATCTCATCGACAAAGGCTTGGAAGACTGATGGAGCATTCATCAACCCGTATGGCATGACGAGGTACTCATAGTGTCCTGAGGTGGTACTGAATGCCGTCTTCCACTCATCTCCCTCCCGAATACGCACCAGGTTGTACGCGCTCCTGAGCTCCAATTTCGTGAAGAAGCGTGCCCCGTGCAGTGACTCCGTCATACAAGCTATCAGAGGTAAGGGATAGCTGTACTTGACAGTGATCTGATTAAGCCCACGGTAATCAATGCACGGGCGTAACCCACCATCCTTCTTCTTCACGAAAAAGAAACTCGAGGAAACAGGTGAAGTGGAAGGCCGAATGTATCCCTGTCTCAGAGATTCAGAGACATATGTTTCCATAGTCGCCTTCTCCGCCTGTGACAGAGGATACACATGACTCCGGGGAAGCGCCTACCTGGAGATTTATCGCACAATCCCCCGGACGATGGGGTGGTAATTTAGTCGCCCTCTTTTTACTGAAGGCGAGAGCCAAATCGTCATACTCGGAAGGAATGTGCATTGTGGAGACCTGGTTTGGACTCTCCACCGTAGTAGCCCCTAAGGAAACCCCTACACACCTCCCTGAGCACTGACTGGACCATCCCTTGAGAGCCCTCTGTTGCCAGGAAATAGTGGGGTCATGAGTGGTTAACCAGGGAAGGCCCAACACCACAGGATATGCAGGAGAATCAATCAGATAGAGACTAATCCTCTCCTCATGACCCCCCTGCGTCCTCATTAAAAGTGGTGCGGTAACCTCCCTGATTAGGCCTTACCCTAGCGGGCGACTATCTAATGCGTGTACAGGGAACGACACATCAACACGAACAGTGAGAATCCCTAAACTATGTGAATATTGACGATCAATAAAATTCCCAGCTGCACCTGAATCTACTAGCACCTTATGCTGGGAATGAGAAGAAAACTCTGGGAAAACAACCTCTATACACAGCTGACCAACAGGGAGCTCTGGGTGAGTCGGGTGCTTACTCACCTGAGATGGTCGACCAGTGCTCTGCCTACTGCCTCGACTCCCTGGGGACCCTCCCCAGCACCGACCCGCAGTGTGTCCTCTGCGGCCACAGTGGTGCAGGGGACGGCCCCTCTCCTGGTCTCCCTAAGCGCAGCACCTCCGAGCTCCATGGGGGTAGGGTTGGAGGTGCTGGGGGATGGAATGAATGGGCCCTGATCAGAACGTCCGCGGGTCTCCAACAGGTTATCCAGCCTGATGGACATCTCCACCAGTTGGTCCAGGTTGAGATTGGTATCCCTGCAGGCCGGTTCCCGCCGAACGTCTTCCCTTAGGCTGTAATGATAGTGGTCGATCAGGGCCCTCTCATTCCATCCTGCGCTGGCTGCCAGAGTCCTGAACTCCAGCGTGAAATCCTCTCCTGTCGTAGGTGGAACAGATGCTCGCCCGCCGCTCTCCCCTCCGGTGGATGATCGAATACCGCCCGGAAGCGGCAGGTGAAATCCTCGTAGCGGACCGATGTAGCGTCAATTCCTCCCCACTCAGCGTTGGCCCACTCGAGCGCCTTCCCCGACAGACAGGAGATGAGGGCGGATACGCTCTCGTATCCTGAGGGTGCCGGGTGAATGGTTGCCAGGTAGAGCTCTACCTGGAGAAGGAAACCCTGACACCCGGCTGGTGTACCGTCATATGCTCTCGGGAGCGAGAGCCGAATCCCACTGGGCCCAGTTGGCGAAGGGGTGGACTGTGGTATGGGTGGTTGAGTGGTTGGAGGAGGTGTAGGAAGGCCACCTCTCTCCCATCGGTCCATAGTATTCATCACCCTCTCCATAGCGGTGCCGAGAGCCTGGATTCTGCTCGCCTGCCGTTGGATATGTTCCTCCAACGATCCGGACGGACCGACTGTACCTGCTGACTCCATTTTATGGTGCGTGTTGATGTCACGAGTGTCAGTGTAATGCGGTGGATCGAAGTCAGGCGCAGGACACAGAAACTCGTATGAAACGTACTTTACTGAAGAAGTAAAGAAAACAATACAAAACACATCCACACAGGGAGGAACAAACCCGCTCACCAACGACACACGAAACGAAAAGCAAACACACACAAAACACATTGGGAGTCACTGGGTTAAAAAGGGAAGGAGTAATCACATAATGTGCAACAGGTGTGTAACAATAGACAACAGGTGCAACATAGAAACATAGAACATAGAGCTAGTATTCCGGTGACGACGAATGCCGAAGCCTGCCCGAGCGAGGAGGAGGGGCAGCCTCGGCAGAATCCGTGACAATGGTTTCATTTTCAACATTCTACAGTGCCTTCAGAAAGTAGGCACTTAACCCGAATTGCTCTGGATAAGCGTCTGCTAAATGACTAAAATGAGAAAACTGAGGATGGATCAACAACGTTGTAGTTCCTCCACAATACTAACCTAAATGACAGAGTAAAAAAAAGGAAGCATGTACAGAATAAAATGAACTAGTACAGAATATGTTTGCAAAACGGCACTAAAGTAAAACTGCAAAGAAATTAACTTTATGTCCTGAATACAAAGCGTTATGTTTGGGGCAAATCCAACACAACACATCACTGAGTACCGCTCTTCATATTTTCATGCATGGGGGTGGCTGCATCATGTTATGGGTATGCTTGTCATTGGTAAGGAGTTTTTTTATTTATTAAAAATAACCGGAATAGAGCTAAGCACAGGCAAAATCCTAGAGGAAAACCTGGTTCAGTCTGCTTTCCAACAGACATTGGGAGACAAATTCACCTTTAGGCAAGACAATGACCTAAAACACAAGGCCAAATATGCACTGGAGTTGCTTACCAAGACAGCTTTGAATGTATCTGAGTGGCCTAGTTACAGTTTGACATAAAAAGGCTTGAAAATCTATGGCAAGACTTGAAAATGGCTGTCTAGCAACGATCAACAACCAATTTGACAGAGCTTGAAGAATTAAAAAAATAATAATGTGCAAAAATTTTACAATCCAGGTGTGCAAAGCTTTTAGACTCACCCAGTAAGACTCACAGCTGTAATCGCTGCCAAATGTGATTCTAATGTATTGACTCAGGGGTGTGAATACTTATGTAAATAGGATATTTCTGTATTTAAGTTTCCATACATTTGCAAACATTTCTAAAAACATGTTTTTACTTTGTCATTATGGGGTATTGTGTGTAGATGGGTGAGATTTGTATTTATTTAATCTATTTTGAATTCAGGCTGTAACACAACAAAATGTGGAATAAATCAAGGGGTATTAATAGTTTCTGAAGGCACTGTAAGTACAGGGAAGTAAGTACAGGGAAGGTTTCTTGTCACATTTCTTGAAATTGACCAAATACAGTATCATATTTTATATAATTGTAATTAGTAAAATTTAAGGAACACCTATCTGACAGTTTTAAGTGTTTACATGTAAAATACTGAAAATGAGGATAAAAGTAAGTTCAAGAATCAGTCATTTTGGTAGACTTTTGGGCACTTTTTCACCACTTTTCTACAAAATATTTCAAGGATACATATATATGGCATGCTAGGGCCATTCTATTGTGTTATCCAGACCCCCTCAAACATTTTAAGCCATCATTGGTCTGTATGTACCAATTTTTTTATGGCGATATGACCATATGGCCATATGGAGTTGGTTGGTGGTCATTTTGGAAAGCTGAGTATAATCAGGGGTGTAGTGCTGCTGGAGCGTACCAGAGCGACTAATTAATGTCTTGCAAGATTACTTAATGAATGATTAATTGGTGTTCTGCATAACAGCCTGAATATATACTGAACAAAAATATAAATGCAACATGCAACAATTTCAAAGATTTTACTGAGTTACAGTTCATATAAGGAAAACAGTCAATTGAAATAAGTTCATTAGACCCTAATCTATGGAGTTTTCCCCCACAAAAGGGCTTTATCACCGACAGAAATACTCCTCAGTTTCATAAGCTGTCTGGGTGGCTGGTCACAGATGATCCCGCAGGTGAAGAAGCTGGATGTGGAGGTCCTGGGCTGGGGTGGTTACACATGGTCTGCGGTTGTGAGGCCGGTTGGACGTACTGCCAAATTCTCTAAAACGACGTTGGAGGCGGCTTATGGTAGAGAAATGAACATTTAATTATCTGCCAACAGCTCTGGTGGACATTCCTGCAGTCAGCATGCCAATTGCACACTCCCTCAAAACTTGTGACAGTGGCATTGTGTTGTGTGACAAAAATGCACATTTTTGAGTGGCCTTTTATTGTCCCCAGCACAAGGTGCACCTGTGTAATGATCATGCTGTTTAATCAACTTCTTGATATGCCACACCTGTCAGGTGGATGAATTATATTTGGCAAAGGAGAAATGCTCACTAACAGGGATGTAAACAAATTTGAGAGTAATAAGCTTTTTGCGTGTATGGAAGATTTCTGGGATATTTTATTTCAGCTCATGAATCATGGGACCAACACTTTACATGTTCCATTTATATTTTTGTTCAGTATAATAGCATACTATAACATTATTGTAAGACCAAAAACACCACGTAATTTCTTACGAGATTTAAGGATGATTGTGCTGAATGGTCACGTTTATTTCTCATGATTCGGCCAAAACTAAAGAGCACGCGCCATAGGATAAATGTGCTCTAACGGAAACAATACAGCTAGGCTAGTCTGTAGCTTGTTAATATCATCTGCTCTGAAATCCGCTCAAATAGTATTTACTCACATTACTCAAGAAGATCTGAATGTATATTTTTATTACACTGATTGAGATCAAATGGTTATGGTTGGCATTCAGATGCAGCTTGGACATTTCACCTGTAAAACGAGAAGAATTATCATTCACGATTGACGTGATGATGACCTATTTTGAAATTAGGTAGACCTAATTTGGTGTTTGAGTGTATTAAATATACAAACGTTTATTCAAGTCAATGTGTGTAGGCATATGCAGATGTTGCATTTGGATGATGTGTTTTATGCATATAAAATGATCGTATTCAACAGGCTACTGTTCAAACATTGACTGAAAAATTATGACATTTTCTTTTGTTTGTGCTTCGGCACCAAACAAAATTGCACTACACCACTGAGTATAATAGGTACAATTTCAATGGCACTATAGCTAGACATCTTTGTTTAGACTTTTACTTACTTTGTGTAAAGGCTGAAAGGTCTCATCATAAAAGTATTTTGTTAAAATGGGTTTCCTTCTGGACATAATACATTCCTATGGGATTTTACCTAAAATGATGTGTACAGGGCAATAAACAGAATATCATATTAAATACAGTGAGTTCCAAAAGTATTAGGAGAGTGACACATTTTTCTTTGTTTTGGCTCTGTCCTCCAGCAATTTGGATTTGAACTGAGATAATGACTATGAGGTTAAAGTGTAGACAGTCAGAAATTACAGCACTTTTTTACACAGTCCCCCCATTTTAGAAGTATTTGGTCCCATATTCATAGCACACAATGACTACATTAAGCTTGTGACTACACATTTGTTGGATGCATTTGCTGTTTGTTTTGTTTGTGTTTCAGATTATTTTGTGCCCTATAGAAATGAATGGTAAATAATGTATTGTGTCATTTTGGAGTCATTTTTATTGTAAATAAGAATAGAATATGTTTCTAAACACTTCTACATTAATGTGGATGCTACCATCATTATGGATAATCCTGAATGAATCATGAATAATGATGAGTGAGAAAGTTAGACGCACAAATATCATATCCCCAAGACATGCCATCCTCTCACCATTACAATAGCAGTCATTCTGATCTCAATCCCAATGATCAGTGCTTTAGTTTATTATGTTACAGAGGCATAAAAATCATACCCCAATGCTAACCTCCCATGTTATTATAATGGTGAGAGGTTAGCATTTTTGGGGGGGTATGATATATGTGCATCTGTAACTTTCTCACTCATCATTATTCATGATTCGTTCAGGATTATCCATAATCATGGTAGCATTCACATTCATGTAGAAGTATTTAGAAACATATTCTATTCTTATTTACAATAAAAGTGATTTGTAGTCACAAGCTTGATGTAGTCATTGTGTGCTATGAATATGGGACCAAATACTTAGCTTTTTACTACTTTAATACACACAAGTGAATTTATCCCAATACTTTTGGTCCCCTAAAATGGGGGGACTTCGCACATAAAATTATGTCATTTCTAAACGGTTTACCCGATATGGATGAAAATACCCCCAAATCAAAGCAGATAGTCTGCACTTTAATTTCATAGTCATTGTATAATTTCAAAACAACAACAAAATTGTCACTGTCCCAATACTTTTGGCGCTCACTGTATCATTGCAATCAGTAGACTTCAGGGAACACCCATATTTCTTTTTAGAGTGTTTACTTGTAAACTAATGGAACTAGCCATGAAAACATTACAAAAAAACAGATATTTGGATTTTTCAGACAACATTTTAAGATTCAAATTTACAAAATTTGGCCACGTGAATCTAGTCCAATATGGCCCCATGCAGCTGGTTGGTGGCCATATTGGAAATGGCTTCCAGGGGGGTAATGGACCAAATCTGTGATGGCAATATAGGCATGCCCCTGCTGTGTGTGACATTTTGTAGCTCTATCACAAAGTCCACCATTTTTCCCGTAGGCACTGGATTATGCTCAAAATAACCTCAATATGACCCCCATGAATGTCTTAAGAATATTTTATCATCAGAATTATTGTCTATATTATCTGTGGGGTTTATTTAGTGGGTAGATAACATTACAAAGTCATTTTGATATTGTTTGGAACGATTTTACCCTACTTTTTGTCCTACAGGAAATCTGAATGGCAGCCATTTTAATAAAATGCAGCTGGTTGACTGACATGCTTCCCAGACTGCCTCCAATCTTTAAAATGTTCCTTAAGGTATGTAGTATTAATGTACCAAGTTTGATACTTTTATCATAAAGTGGCAGTATCTCGGGTATATTTGGTTCTTATCCGCTGGACTAATATAGATGTGTTTTGACATTACTTTGTCTGGTGGGTTCCCTTACAAGCAAACCCTTCGCGGCTTATTTCCAAAATAGAGGCACCACTTTGTTTCAAAAATTGGGTACGTTTCCAAAATGACAAGATGAAGGGCAACATTGAAAGATTTGGAGAACATTATACATATTTTACAGCTTGATTCTGCTGTATGTGAGTCAGATTGTACAATTCCTTCACACAAAAGTAACATGTCTGTGTTTCCTGACACCAGTTCCACCCAGGGTGTTGTATGCATTGGCATGGCCATTTGCTGCCTGGTTACTGTTGACAACATCAGGAATCTGGTAAACAAAAGCAAGACATAGATTACAGTGTATACTGTTCCCTCAATGTGTCCCATTTGATACATGAAGTTTACAGTTTACAGTTGAAGTCGGAAGTTTACATACAGTGAGGTTGGAGTCATTAAAACTTGTTTTTCAACCACTCCACAAATTTCTTGTTAACAAACTACAGTTTTGGCAAGTCGGTTAGAACATCTACTTTGTGCATGACACAAGTAATTTTAAGTAATATTTCACTTATTATTCACTGTATCACAATTCCAGTGGGTCAGATGTTTACATACACTAAGTTGACTGTGCCTTTAAACAGCTTGGAAAATTCCAGAAAATGATGTCATGGCTTTAGAAGCTTCTGATAGGCTAATTGACATCATTTGAGTCAATTGGAGGTGTACCTGTGGATGTATTTCAAGGCCTACCTTCAAACTCAGTGCCTTTGTTTGACATCATGGGAAAATCAAAAGAAATCAGCCAAGACCTCAGAAAAAAATATTGTAGACCTCCACAAGTCTGGTTCATCCTTGGGAGCAATTTCCAAATGCCTGAAGGTACCACATTCATCTGTAGAAACAATAGTACGCAAGTATAAACACCATGCAACCACACAGCCGTCAGACCGCTCAGGAAGGAGACGCGTTCTATCTCCTAGAGGTGAACGTACTTTGATGCGAAAAGTGCAAATCAATCCCAGAACAACAGCAAAGGACCTTGTGAAGATGCTGGAGGAAACAGGTACAAAGGGATCTATATGCACAGTAAAACGAGTCCTATATCGACATAATCTGAAAGGCCGCTCAGCAAGGAAGAAGCCACTGCTCCAAAACCGCCATTAAAAAAGCCAGACTACGGTTTGCAACTGCACATGGGGACAAAGATCGTACTTTTTGGAGAAATGTCCACTAGTCTGATGAAACAAAAATAGAACTGTTTGCCCATAATGACCATCGTTATGTTTGGAGGAAAAAGGGGGTTGCTTGCAGGCCAAAGAACACCATCCCAACTGTGAAGCACGGGGGTGGCAGCATCATGCTGTGGGGGTGCTTTGCTGCAGGAGGGGCTGGTGCACTTCACAAAATAGATGGCGTCATGAGGAAGGAAAATTATGTGGATATATTGAAGCAACATCTCAAGACATCAGTCAGGAAGTTAAAGCTTGCTCTCAAATGGGTCTTCCAAATGGACAATGACCCCAAGCATACTTCCAAAGTTGTGGCAAAATGGCTTAAGGACAACAAAGTCAAGGTATTGGAGTGGCCATCACAAAGCCCTGACCTCAATCCTATAGAAAATGTTTGGGCAGAACTGAAAAAGTGTGTGCTACCAAGGAGGCCTACACACCTGACTCAGTTACACCAGCTCTGTCAGGAGGAATGAGCCAAAATTCACCCAACTTATTGTGGGAAGCTTGTGGAAGGCTACCCGAAACGTTTGACCCAAGTTAAACAATTTAAAGGCAATGCTACCAAATACTAATTGAGTGTATGTAAACTTCTGACCCACTGGGAATGTGATGAAATAAATAATAGCTGAAATAAATTATTCTCTCTACTATTATTCTGACATTTCACATTCTTAAAATAAAGTGGTGGTCCTAACTGACCTAAGACAGGGAATTTTTACTAGGATTAAATGTCAGGAATTGTGAAAAACTGAGTTTAAATGTATTTGGCTAAGGTGTATGTAAACCTCCGACTTCAAATGTATGTTTTACTTTTAGGTAATGAGTCTCTCCCTCTCTTTCTCTTTCTCTCTCCCTCCCCGTCCCCCTCCCCCTCCCTCCAAAGACCATGAACTAAGAAATAATCTTCAGATGAAAATGCAATCACCCTGAAGTTCTTAGGTTATTACTTCAATATTCAATTTGTTAAGGTTTATGATGTACTTCTTACCTGACTCATTACTGTAATGAAAAACGAATCAATTACACTGTAAATAAATCATACAGAATAAAATTGAAATCTAGAGGCCAAGGTGTCAATGTATTAATTAACACAAAGATGTTTGAATAGTTTGTCTGGCTGTAACCGCTGTTGTTGAATTTGCTGGGGGTGACACTTGCAGTAACCAGGGGTAGAGGAATATGTACACTTTTAATGAGGCTGTGAACATGTGACAGCCTGAGGCTTATATAAATATAATATGACATAATGTATGCATTTTGTTAACATTAAACATTTTCTCTGTCATTCGAAAATGTCATTAAAGTCTCTGTGTAGCCTATGCGTCTGCGGCGTTGGTGTACACTACCAGTCAAAAGTTTGGACACACCTACTCATTCAAGGGTTTTTCTTTGTTTTTTACTATTTTCTACATTGTAGAATAATACTAATAAGACTTTAAAACTATGAAATAACACATGGAATCATGTAGTAACCAAAAAAGTGTTAAACAAATCAAAATATATTTTATATTTGAGATTCTTCAAATAGCCACCCTTTGCCTTGATGACAGCTTTGCACACTATTGGTATTCTCTCAACCAGCTTCAGGAAGTAGTCACCTGGAATGCATTTCAATTAACAGGTGTGCCTTCTTAAAAGTACATTTGTGGAATTTATTTCCTTCTTAAGGTGTTTGAGCCAATCAGTTGTGTTGGGACAAGGTAGGGGGGTTATAGAAGATAGCCCTATTTGGTAAAAGACCAAGTTCATATTATGGCAAGAAAAGCTCAAATAAGTAAAGAGAAACGACAGTCCATCATTACTTAAATACATGAAGGTCAGTCAATCCGGAAAATGTCAAGAACTTTGTACGTTTCTTCGAGTGCAGTCGCAAAAACCATCAAGCGCTATGATGAAACTGGCTCTCATGAGGACCGCCACAGGAACGGAAGACCCAGAGACTCCAAAGACTCTGCTGCAGAGGATAAGTTCATTAGAGTTACCAGCCTCAGAAATTGCAGCCCAAATAAATGCTTCACAGAGTTCAAGTAACAGACACATCTCAGCATCAACTGTTCAGAGGAGGCCTTCATGGTCGAATTGCTGCAAAGAAACCACTACTAAAGGACACCAATAAGAAGAAGAGACTTGCTTGGGCCAAGAAACACAAACAATGGACATTAGACCGGTGGAAATTTGTCCTTTGGTCTGGAGTCCAAATTTGAGATTTTTGGTTCCAACCGCCGTTTCTTTGTGAGAGGCGGTGTGGGTGAACGGATGATCTCCGCATGTGTAGTTCCCACCGTAAAGCATGGAGGAGGAGGTGTTATGGTGTGGGGTGCTTTGCTGATGACTGTCTGTGATTTATTTAGAATTCAAGGCACACTTAACCAGCATGGCTACCACAGCATTCTGCAGTGATATGCCATCCCATCTGGTTTGGGCTTAGTGGGACTATCATTTGTTTTTCAACAGGACAATGACCCAACACACCTCCAGGCTTTGTAAGGGATATTTTACCAAGAAGGAGAGTGATGGAGTGCTGCATCAGATGACCTGGCCTCCACAATCCCCCGAAATCAAACCAATTGAGATAGTTTGGGATGAGTCGGACTGCAGAGAGAAGGAAAAGCAGCCAACAAGTGTACAGTATATGTGGGAACTCCTTCAAGACTGTTGGAAAAGCATTCCAGGTGAAGTTGGTTGAGAGAATGCCAAGAGTGTGCAAAGCTGTCATCAAGGCAAAGGATGGCTATTTGAAGAATCTCAAATATAAAATATATTTTGATTTGTTTAACACTTTTTTGGTTACTACATGATTCCATATTTGTTATTTCATAGTTTTGATGTCTTCACTATTATTCTACAATGTAGAAAATAGTAAAAATAAAGAAAAACCCTTGAATGAGTAGGTGTGTTCAAACTTTTGACTGCATGTAGACACGGATGAGCTAGCTCCTACTTGTTTGGCCGTCAATCATGTATGCCAGGTTATCCTGGCCCTGGCCCTGTCTCTGTCCCTCTGCACCACCACCACTCATCTGGCTCTGGGATTGCACTCTCTTGTAAAACAACAAACACTCTACTGCCACAATGATACACTATAAACCTTATAATGATCAGGGTTACTGATCTGGATACACACTAGTTGGGTAAAAATGGTAGCAGAACTCTCTTACCTCATTTCCTCCTGGTAACTGGATTCTGAAATGATCCACAGAGAGAACATAATAAAGAATCATGTATTGAAATGTGTTGCTGTTGTTGATATGGCATGAATAATGTAGCAGAATGAATTGTCTAACATTTGTCCCCAGACACATAGGCCTTTGGGTAGGTGTTATAGGCCTATAGTCAGAGTTCTGATCTTAGACCTCATGTGTACCTTTTCCAACTGTGTCAGTGAATCATCTGTGTCCAAAAATGATCATACATTAACCAACATTCTCATTAGGAAGTTTACTGCATTTGTTGCTTGTTGAGCCATATGCATCTGACAGATGAGGCAGATAGCGGGAGCCAAACAGTCCTAAGGTCACTGTATCTTCTGGCTGGCGTGTCCTGTATGTAGATGAGGGCCTCTGCATTATATCCCACCCCGTAATTGTCCTTAGAGAGGACCTCAGTGAGACCTGTCCTGACTCCATCATTCAACTTTTTAATAGTCTACTTGTTTTCTACTTTCTTTAGTGAGACAGAGCAAGAGGCTCCTTGCCCTGTCCAATACTTTTGATTTTGGCCTTGACTGCTGCTCTCTGGACTATAGTTAAGGGGGTTTGTACTTGATCCAAGCTAAAGAAAGGCTGCTTACTTGCTTATTTTCTGCGTTTGCAGCAGAAGAGGATTCCAAGGATCAGCAGCCCCAGCAGAGTGAAGCCACTGATCAGTCCAGTTAGGGGGCTCTGGTAGAACAGGGGTCTTTAAGTAAGTAAGTGTTAGTAAGTGAGTTAGTATGTTTGGTGAGTGAGTATCACAGTGAAAACTGACATCTTGGGCCTCAAACTCAGTTGCCTATTGAGTCAGCAAGTTTTACTGTAACTCCAACCTGTCACTAGTTATTACAGTACTAAAATAATCAAATGTGTGACGGAACTACAGGAAATTATAAATGGCAATATATGGGAGTGTTTCATATGCATATAATATGAAGCCTCTGTGCCCTTGAGCGGAATACACAATTTGTATCACGTAAGCATCTACCTGCATAAACTTAACTTATTTATTAATGTAATAAGTAATTATGTAAAAATAATCACGGTCCCACAGGACAGGACAAAAGTATATGTTGAGGGAGGTAGCTCTTATCCTTTCTCAGAGGACGTAGTCTTTGTTATTGCTCTCAAAAATTAAAGGCAAGCAGGGATCATCAGTTTTTACTGTGATTTTTGGCAGCACATAGACTTGGCCAGGAACCCATAAAATGACTACCCTGATCTGTTTGAACTCCACAAGGGTTCCCAATTCTGACAATGTAAGGAGACCTCACTAAATCCTATCCACATTGAAGGTACTGTCCAGGCTACTGGAAGTGACCAGAGTGACAGAAGAGTCAGAAGAGTTCTTACCGACCACCGGGCAGACACAGAGGCCAGGCTGACAGTCCCACTGAGAGTGAGGAGGCTGGTGGAGTTATACAGACTGTCCAGGGCCTCACTGCTGGTATTGTAGCTGTTCTGGTCTACCCTGGTCCCATCCAGCACTTAGGGAACCCACCGGAGGCCTCACACTGGAAGTTGGCCTGTCACGTTACCTCCCACAATGCTCACTGTGCCACGATGGGGACAGACAGAAGAGAACAGTCAGCAACCGTGAGGGACGATATCATGAATAACAATGAATATGGAGGTTCAAGATTTCCTATGATCCAATGACTTACCATTCACCTCAGAGTTTTAATGTTAGACCAACTACAGACTGGTTACTACCATGTTCTGGTAGGGTGGATGCACTATGTTTTCTGAATGTCCTGACCTAACACTGGACCCAGCTGAGGGTTTTGCTGCAATGTAAATAAACGATAAATGTAATCTCTACATCCATTCAGTTGCATATTGCTACTGCTGCCTGGGAATATTGATACATGGAGGAGAATATGTTTGTAATCAGGTAGGTCCAAATCAGGGGACTGAGATAAGTCCATCCATGCACCATAGGAACAAGACCAAATCAATATCCAATCGGAGCAATCCAATAGAGCCAGCAGGAGCCACCAGGAGATAAGGCCTACAACCAGGTTTAGACCCTCTGTACATTAAAACCCCTGGGTAGGTGGCTGGTGGAAGATATATCTGGTACATGTTTGATTCAGTTTATAGCTGAATTAATTAGGGATCATAATGTTCTGTGTGGGTTCTGGGGTTATCATTGTTAACAAGGTTACCTGGGGTATGGAATGGCGAACACTGAGATGGATAGTCAATTGGAACCGTAAATGTGTAAATGGAATCGACATTGAAATGACTAAAACCAAATCAAAATGTGTAGAAATTATCATTTCTAGTCTCTTCACTCTGTCCAGCTTGCTATAGCTAAACAGAAAATTCCAAAAGTGATGGATAGATCATTTTTATTTGGTAACTTTGACAGTGAGGAAATATAATCAATTTTATAATATAATCCAGGGAAAATGAGTTTGACACCCCTGCACTAGAGCAAAGAGGATAGAACAGAGTCAACCAGGGACAACCACACTCACGTGATGAGTAACCTTGCCTGAGACCTGAAGACTTTCATTATCTACTAAAGCTAATGACTGGGCTTTAGCTCAGCAGGCTAACAGTCTTATAGCATACAGGAGACCTGGGTTAAAATTCCGGTCAGTCTGATATTTTGCTGAAGTGATAATAAAAACAGATATCAGTTATGCAAAACTAAAATTGACAAAGAGGTTTGACTGAAGATTAACTGAATTGAGAAGATTTGGCTCCCGTTGCGATTAAAAATGAAATCCCGAAAAAGTTTTTGGACATCTTGTCTCCAGGCTGGAATATTTGAACTAAGTGTCTCAGAACATCTGGTGTCAAACTTTATTCCTCTTTTTTGTGTGAACTCTACCATGTGGAAATAGGCAAAGTCGGATTTAGCAAATCAATGAGCCTCCCCTTCTGCATATGAATGGTGCAACTCTTCAAGATAGTCCAGAACTGCTGAGCCCAACAAGGCATTTGCATATCTACACTGTTTCCCATATGATTTCTTATAGTTCACTTTATCTACCCCAACAGCATGTTTTCAGACCTCAATGTTGTGTCTTTACAATTCAAACATATTTTTGTGCTGAAATAAAAGCTATTTTGAATTTAAAGACTCAACCATGCAGGAAAGGAACTAGCAGACTTGTTCCATGTGGTTAGGTGGTGCACAAGGTGTTGAAATTGATTTTATGCTGTGGCAATATGTGCAACCAGAGTCATTTTTCCATTAGTTCTGGTAGGGAAGCAAGCAGCGAAGAGAAAACAAACATAGAATTAAAGGGTGACACACGGGTAGTGTGTGTGTGTGTGTGTGTGTGTGTGTGTGTGTGTGTGTGTGTGTATGTGTGCACTTGTGTGTGTGACCTGAGGATATTGCATGACAAAGAAATGCTTACCACCAAAGTAAGCAGTAGAGTACAATTAACCATAATGCAATTCCTATGCCTCCCATCCACTAGCGTGTTTGACCTTACCCTTGTCTAGGAGCCAATGCATACTTGCTGATTGGAGACAATGGATGCTAGAATGTATGATTCATTTAAAAACTTGTGGTGCAGAAAGTTCTCTCTGGGATCCATAGACCAGCACTGTATCTGCCCTACAAAGCTGCTAATGAGTAGGTCTAGATCAGACCAGTGAGATTTGTGGCTACAGCAATAAGAGTTCAGTTACATGGACTTTGTTCATTGGTTATTTATGACACTTTTGGCAACTGTGGCAAATTAGCTGGACAGAGAAAATAATCGAGATATAATTGACTGGGTTAGTTTGAGCCATTTAATTTTAAGTATTGCAGACTTTGCAAATGTTTCTTGCTTTACATTGTTTTGATGACGGCACTTACACTACACAAAGAAAAAGGTTCTACATAGAACCATAAAGGGTTCTTTGGCTTGTCCATGTAGATTATAATGTAGTATCTGGGTCGTTCTACCAAGTCGGTGCCTTTTGAGAAGTGTAACTTAGTCAAAAATCATTCTGTTATAACAAGCGCATGTAAAAAAAAAAGTGCCTATCAAGTGCCAAATAAAGTAACAGGGTTGACCTTAAAAGGGTTGATGATTTCATCTTAAATCAGTCAGAAAACCCCTTGTGACAGGGGAAACGGAAGCTTGTTGTGTGCAACAGGGAGTGGCAATTGAATGCAAGCGTCACAAAAAACTTTTAATTGCTAAAACATTTCTAGCCTGTAACAGGGTTGACGTGGGTAAAAGGGTTGACGTGTTATGCTCGACCCGCTCAGTTTCCCACCACAAAACACCAGAAAATGGCCAAAAAGAGTAGAACCAGCTCACCTACTTGTACACTATGATTTGACTATTAGATGTTCAATGTTTCTTTTTAATTGTAACTTTAAGGAATAGTTTCAACATAGTAAAACAAGAGTTCAGTTCACATAACAGGGTTGACCATAAAATGAGCGACAGAATCCCTAATCACATGAAATAAATAATAATCGTAAGAAATTACTTTGTCAAATCAACAGAATACCTAAGGTTTTACAATGATGGTAAAACTTAGAGACATTTTTGGATTAAGTGGGTTGAAATCTTCCTAGAATTGGCATAGGGTTGACGGAGGGACATGTAAAAATGCTGAATTCTGGCACTTTAGCTAGACTTTATTCATATAAAAAATCAGATTTATTGAATTCTCCATGTGGTCTATATTAAAGGGCACTTCATTTAATATAACAGGCTTTTAAAATTCAGCTTTGGTTGATTTCAAATTGAATTCACGTCTCCATCTCAACCAAACATCTAAGATAAAGACTAGGACTAAATCAAATCAAACTTTCTTGAAAGTGCATTTAAAGTTTGATTTGATTTAGTCCTATTCCTTAACTTACATTTTTGGTTGAGATGAAAACGTGAATCCAACATATAAATTATTCATTTGTAGACAAACTGGAATTAAAGCCAGACTAATTAAGTGGCACAAAATATACATCTCCTTCAAATGTTGATATTTGGTTGTGTTGACAACGTCAGTAAGACCAAGGATCTGATCATGGACTATAGGAGAAAGAGGGGAGAGCACACCACCATTCACAGGGCTGTTGTAGAGCGTGTCGAGAGCTTTAAGTTCCTTGGCATCCACATCACTATAGACTTAACATGGTCCACACACACCCGCACAGTCGTGAAGAGGGCACGGCAGCGCCTCTTCCCCCTCAGGAGGCTGAAAAGATTTGGCATGGGCCCTCAGATCTTCAAAACGTTCTACAGCTGCACCATCCAGAGCATGTTGACTGGCTGCATTACTGCTTGGTATGGCAATTGCACCGCCCTTGACCGCAAAGCGCTACAAAGGGTGGTGCGGACAGCACTGTACATCACTGGGTCCAAGCTCCTTGCCATCCAGGGCCTCTACATCAGGCGGTGTCAGAGGAAGGCCCGGAGAATTGCCAAAGACTCCAGCCACCCAAACCATAATCTGCTACCGTCCGGCAAATGGTACCGGATGTGACGAGTACTGAGGATATGAAGAGGCAGGACGCAGACGCAGGAATCAACAATGTAAAGGTTTACTTAACACTGAGCAAGAGCACAACAAAGAGTGAGTACACGACATGACACTAACAATCACACACAACACAACACTGAACAGTCCAGGGCTATATAGGTGTGGTGATGAGATGATGAGGTGCAGGTGCGCTGGAGGTGATTAGGGTGCGTTGGGTTTCCATTCCGGTGTTGCTGAGGTGGTACGCTCAGACCGGTGGCTCAGTAGACCGGCGAATCAGTGCACCGGAGGGCATCACGGGAGGAGACGTGACACCGGAGCATCGGCTATCGGACCAACAGGCTCCGAGACAGCTTCTACCGACAAGCCATAAGACTGCTAAATAGCCAGACTGTTAAATCGTATATTAATAGTACCCGAACTGTCTGCACTGACTCTATCTTGCACTGACCCTACACACACTCACTAGTGTTTATTTACACAACATATACACACTCACTCACACACAAATCCCTCACACATTCAAACAATACAGACGCACACACACACATGCATATCGACACAACACAAACACACATGCACACACATACACTTTTACACTCATCATTTGCTGCTACTATTCTGTTCTTTATTTTACTCGTATTATTCTATCCGGATGCCTAGTCACTTTACCCTGCCTTCTTGTACGCCTACCTCAAGAACCTCGTACCTCTGCACATTGATCTGGTACTCCCTGTATATAGCTTCATTCTTGTGTATTTTATTTTATTCCTTTGGTGTTATTTACTTATTTTTGTAATTGTTGCATCGTTGGGAAAGGTTTATAAGCAAGCATTTCACTGTAAAGTCTACACCAGTTGTATTCGCAGCATGTGATCAATAAAATGTGATTAGAACAGTGGCGGCTCCTGAAAAAATTCTCAGGGGGGGCAATTTTTCTGATGATTTAGGTGACCTACACACATTTTAAAAAAGATATGTCCAGCAACAACATGAAGACAGGGGCAGCATATAAGTCAATACCAGAAGCATTTATTGACTGATCTCAAAAGTGTTGGCTTACCAGGGTTGGTGGAGCCCTCAGTTTCATCTTTGCCTCGCAAAGCTAACTCAAACACTCCGCAAAACTTCACACACTGGATTAGCCGGCTGAGGATGTGGCGGTTCTTGCTAATGTCGTAGTAAATATATTTGTTATAGTGAATATGGAATATGATATGTTGAGTAAAATGTTGTGCTAAGATCTATTTAGGTCAGGAGCTGGTTATAAGTTATGTTCCTATCCAATAACAATGGACAAAAGGGTCCTATCTTGTCAGCCTTGTCAGCAGGTGGCCAAGGACAACACCCACGCCATAGGCCTCTCAGTTCTTCCAACTCACGAGTTCTTGCTCTGAGGACACACACACACACACACACACAAACACACACACACACACATCATCACTGTTAAACACACACACACACACACACACACACACACACATCATCACTGTTAAACACACACACACACACACACACACAAAAATCCCCTCTCTTAGGCTGAACATTTGAAGACAGAGAACCCGACTCAGAGCCAATGCAACAGTGACAGTAGCCTGGAGGGGACCTCGCCCAACTCATCAGGACCAATCAGAAGATCAGAACTACTAGATTCAACCTACTTCATTTATTGCATAAAATGTCTGCACACAATGTTTCGGGGCTCTCTTCAGATAATAATAATAATAATAATAATAATATGCCATTTAGCAGACGCTTTTATCCAAAGCGACTTACAGTCATGCGTGCATACATTTTTGTGTATGGGTGGTCCCGGGGATCGAACCCACTACCTTGGCGTTACAAGCGCCGTGCTCTACCAGCTGAGCTACAGAAAGTGGATACTCATGGATGCGCATCGCAATTGTAAAATGTCAACACAATTGGAGACACCACGTCATTTTTGGAGACATGTTATTGACAGTAAACTATTGTAGATGCGACTGCTAACTAAATAAAACAGTTTAGCTGGCTAGCTAATCATCTTAGCTAAATGTGGGGCAAACAATTCAGTTATTTACCGTTAATTTTAGGGATTGGGGTGAAAGAAATCGAGTTACATAGTGATACTTTACGATATACTGTATTGACAATATCGCAATATTTTAGCGCTAGTTGGCTGTACCTGCACCAAAACACCATTATTGTTCCTTCATAGCTTGTTCTCAATCTTTTCACATTGGGGAGCCAATTTGTTTTCAGCACTTTTATTTCCATGACTGGTCAAAACTCGTTCTCATGGCTTTCTGATCCCTCTGCAACAGACATATGGTGCGCAATAAAATCACAGTATCGAATCGCAATACGTATAGAATCATGAGACTCGCAATGCATATATCTTATCGTGAGGTTCCTGGCAATTCCCAGCCCAAGTTCATTTGCCACAACAAATCTCTTCGCTAGCAAACGCGATGTCTTCTCCAAAACGGCAATGTGTCTCCAGCAATGTTTACTTTTTTGACGTTCTATGGCATCTCCACTTTCCAAGCATATATGACCACATGTAATATTTTGGTAAGTGATGCAAATAGTGAACTATGTAGGGCCAGGATGTAAAATATATGTAGCTGCAGCAATTTCTCTTATCTGATATGGTAAGTAATGGGGCTTAATGTATAGCTCCCTAATAGTTTGACGAACGGGTCCGTGCACGCGATTCCAGATATCTTTACCTCTGAATAAACTGCCTTTATTATACCATATCCACCCTGTCCAAAGTCTCTACTTGGTCTCAGTTCTCCAGTAAACTTGTGATTATCAACACTAACCTCATCGTTGTGGCGGCGGACAGCTAGCCTGTATCCCTCATCCAGTTGAGTGGCAATGTTCACTCCCCAAAGCAGACAATCTCAAACAGAAAAATCCTCGGGTGTAGGACTTTCCGCCTTTAGTAGAAACCTGTTGAATTATTAAATTTGGTCTGGGAGGTCCTAATTGTTTCGTTGCCAATTTATCTTGATTTGTTCGCCGACAAAAAGTAACTTATTTCAAAGAGACAATCGAGTTGCACTGAACGCTATAGCCATCTTGATAGTAGTACGTGAATTGATTGATGAGGCTACCCGCTCTTTTCTTAGTTACGTTCATGGTTTCGTTACGTATGACGAAAGCGCGTAAGTGCAAGCCCTCAGAAGCCCATAGAGATTGTATTGAAAGCTCTGAAATTTGAAAAAAATAGATTTTACATGGGAGTCTATGACAGACTTCTGGGCGATTTTCAACCTGACTGAAATCGCCCCAAAAGGGGGGGGAGCCATTTGAAGCACGACTTTCGCCTGATTGGACATTTAGTGGCAGTGTGGCACTGTGGCAGATTACAACACTGATAACTACTGTTGCCGTGATATAATTGATTAGAAAAAAATTCCCTTCCTTTTCCCGTTTGGCAGTGCGTCGCCCATTTCGCCCTATTGAACAGACCGCCCCTGGATTAGAACACAACTCAATATCACTTTTACAATACAGTAAATAGCCTATTAACTTGTCGACAACTTAACAAAATACATTTTGGATTCACTGTGGTGAGTGATTTGAAGGAGTCAGGCGCAGGAGGGCAAATCACAGAATAAAATATTTATTCTGTAAACACAGCGGTACGCAGCAATGTGTCAAACACTCCAGTGCGGAAATATGGCGCACTGGAAAACAACGAGGCACACGGGTGAAATATCCCGGAGATACAAAATACGAGGATCTGTGCGTAACGCCTGCTCTATATATTGCCCACAGTACCAGCGCCACAATGCAGGAGGCTGGGAGTATGGGGGTGTTGTCTATGGGCCTCTACTCTGTGTCGTACAGCCGTGACAGCGCGTCTGCCTTCACGTTCTTCGTACCTGGTATGTAAGACAGTGTAAAATCAAACCGGGTGAAGAATAGGGCCCACCTGGCCTGGCGAGGGTTCAGCCTCCTCGCTGACCGGATGTACTACAGGTTACGGTGGTCAGTCCAGATGAGGAAAGGGTGTTTCGCCCCCTCGAGCCAGTGAATCCACACGGTCAGGGCTCTGACAACAGCCAACAGCTCCCGATCACTGTTATGATGAGTTTCTGGTATGAAGAAGTTCAGGATGTAAGAGAGTAGTCGACACTCAGCTGGAAGTTTGGTTTACATTTATTTCAGTACTGGATCATATAATAAGACGAACGTGCTTTGCCTCTTATCATATGACTGACTTCCTTACCACATCCTTCAACTTATATACTGCCCTTCCAACCTACTTTTGTCCTTCCCAGTTGCTAACTATTACTAGCTGCCACTCACTTCCTACATATCATTCCTCTCCTTGGTGTCATATCTCACCCTAGCCAGGCCATTCCATCACGCACCAATCATAAGATTAGCACCAGTGGACCCCAAATCTATCTTGGCACACCGACCCTCTGCTCCTCACTCTTGTTACCACTAACACATGGTGTGTCCTTATCCTCTCCACATACAGCTTATGAGTTGCACATACATTAATGAATATTGTATAACAAATCATCATATCAATTCCCCCTTTTCTTTCTTTTTTTTTTTGTTGTGGCAAGAAGAATTCCATTACTTAAACATTATTCAAATCAACCCCATCACACCACACTCCACTTCCACAAAAATATATTCTCCCATGGTGGTATATATCCTTGGAATCTAACTATCCCACATAACTGAGAATTCACCCCTCTCCTCCATTCTCTATGTTTGAATCTAAACAGATTCACAATATATTTAATCAACAAAGGTATACATTCTCAGTCATCTGGATCATGCCTGATCAAACATCTCAAACCACTTATTTATTTGACCTGAGTAAAAGATCATGCCATGATTAAAACTATATATTCATGCTAAATATCTATGTGTTAAAAACCTTACTGACATATAAGGAAAAAATCCCACATAGAATATACTCATATTTGTATACATGCTACCAAGAAAAACATACACAGAAATACCTTCCTAACATCATAACATCATCCCATAAAATAGATTATTACATATTGTAAAATTACATGCATATTATAATATCATCAAATGAAAATATCAAAATAAAAATAGCGTCATCCATCCGGAACCCCAAGCTTTTCCCTGGTCACTCGGGGCGCTATCTGATCGAATGAGGTAGTCTTCTTTCCACATTTTCATCCTGTAAACCTTAAATTCCACTCTATACTGTTCCAACGTAACATTACCCCTTCCTCAATTAACATTATCAATGGACTCTATACTGGAATAAGATGATACAGAATAATTATTAGTACTCTCTCTCCTTGCATTAATATTGATTGATACATCTCTAGCTGTAATCACTGGCATGTTAGTAATCGTATGTACAGATCTCAAAATCAATCCCCGAAAAATTGGAAAACAACACCCCATAACTATAGCTACAATAAGTACTATTGCCACTATTGGACCTAGAATGCTTGCCATCCATGTTCCTATTGAATTACCACTAAAAAACTTTGAAAAGACTTCAACAGCGTTAAAATTACCATATCCTCCCACAATCTTTGCATCTCTATTCGTACTCTAAATACCTTCCTGTATGTCTCTAATATTTCCCATAGCTTTACTTAAATTCCCAAGACCTTCTGATTCCGATGGTAAGTAAGTACAACATGTCACTCCCAACAATTGCACACACACCCCCTTGAGCAGCTGTAATAGCATCCAATGCTATGCGATTATCAATTGCATATTGCCTAATGAGTGCCATCTCAGAACCAATAGCTTGAAAACCCATGACTGTTGCATTAGCCACTCTAGCAACATCATGACGTGTCAATGCAATCAGATAATGATTAGAATATTGTAATTCTGTATTCCCAAAAATAATCTTAAAAACTAACTGAGTATGTGTAAATATTCTAAAATCTTGAGGTATTACGTTGTATCTAGTAGCCAAATCAATCGGATTCAAATTCTTTAAATGTACATAACCCAGAAGTTCTTCAGCATCCCTTCTAAACCGTCCAGTAATGTTCTCATTGACAAATTCAACAGGCTGAACCACATAGATAAGGTCATTTAAAGTACAGACTCCACATATTCCCCTGAATAGTGGAGGAAGAGTAGTCCATATATTATTTCCACAACACCAAAAAAAAAAACTGAATCGTTAATGTTCCCACTTTGGAAATGCGATATTTTTCCCCCATATCCTTAAACATCATGATACATTGAGAAGCTCTCAAAAATCCAATATCTATTGCTGAAAGCTCTTCTCTCTGTCTTCCCTTTACGCACACATCAAATACAGAAGATGCATTTACCATAGCTGATACTTTAGTGGGCACAATTGATAAATCACTAGGTACTTGAATGATATTATAAAAAATGGGACATCTAGTAACTGATGGAAAATGTTCCGGAATTGCAAATATGGTTGAATGAACCTTTTGCAAATCTATACCATTCTCCTGTCTTACATATATGTTAGAATAAATAACATATTGAGACATCTTATGAAGAATCCCTTCATTCTTGATGATCATGTTATTGGTTTTGCCTATGTAAATGTTATTGGGAAAGTCTGACTGATTGTGATCCCATCGCCTGATGCGTATTCAATACATTTACATTTTAGTCATTTAGCAGACGCTCTTATCCAGAGCGACTTACATGAGCAATTAGGGTTAAGTGCCTTGCTTAAGGGCACATCGACAGATTTTTCACCTAGTCGGCTCGGGGATTAGAACCAGCGACCTTTCGGTTACTGGCACAACGCTCTTACCCACTAAGCTACCTGCCACAACACATACTGATAAGCAATAATGCATAACGTTGGCAATCCTTCTGACCCCTGAAGTGGTACAGCCCAATAAGGAAATAAATCCTCAGTTGATTTGGGAATTAGTGCACACACATAACATGAATTTTGAGTCAACTATACCCCCAAATACCACTTTCCTTGGTATCCAATACGGAGCACAAACACCTTGCCAATATTGTGGAAGGTAGGTATATAAGTGATCTCCACAATACCATACCATGCAATCAGTTGCTGGCCAGGGCAAATTGGTATCCCAAAAAATATTTTTTTCTGGACATCCCTGTGTAATCCCCATTTTGTATAGAATTGTATGACTAGCAATCAATGTCACACATGTTAGAGGTAGAACTTTCTGTTTAGTCCTAATTGCCACTGGTTGCATACTTGCATAAGCTTGCAAATCTCTCTGAACCAAAAATGTTGGTGTCAAGCCTTTCCATAACTCATTACAATATTATACGGTTGGTGTGTTAACACCTGTTGCTGCTAATGACATTAAAAGTATTAATACTTCCTTATTTTCAACAGATTAATATTCAACCTTAACCCCAGTTAATTCCTCACTTAGAACTACAAAAGTCACATTATTCACATAAAAAGGCTTACTCCCCGTAGCTCTGAGAGGATAATATAAACAATGCATGTCATCCTCAGACACAGGAACATGTTCCATTATCTCCATGTCTATGTACCCCTCAGGCTGACTAACCTGTCTATGTGTACGCTCATGGTGCTGTTCATGGTCAAAACGTCTCATGCCCATATTTGTTGTCCTATATTCCTGTTTCAAACTTCCATTCTCATCATCAAATTCTCTTGACACATTATTATCAATAACCATCTTCCCTTTTTGCTCAGAATTATCAATCACTATCCCCCCAGAGATAACATCTGTCAGAGTTATAAGGCCAATGATAAATGTTACTCCACTTATCCTTCCTAGGAGTTTGCCTCTCGTCATGGTTTCTCCCTGACTCCTCCAGAAACTCCCTCCTTTCTCTCCACCACCACCTAGGTATGATAAAAAAAACACAAATACAACAACAAGCAAAAACATTATAATGAATATAAGAATAACACAACACTATACTGCTAATCAAATCCTATACATATGTCTTCCCAATTTCATGCCTTCCCCAACTCCTCCACTGTTGATATCTGTTCCGTGGGTTCCCCTTTAAGCCTGGATGGATGTATCCACTGCGGTTGACCTCTAACCTTAACAGCTGTACGTGTTACCAGCAGAACCTGAGCTGGACATCATAATGTGGCTCTCCTTGAATAACCACAGGTTTTAAACTTCGTACCAGAACATAATCTCCTGGCTGAAAATTGTGTATCAGTTTCTCCCCTGATGAAGGAAGGGAATCGATTACCTGTTGAGAATATTTGGAAACAAAAGAAGACAAATGTTGAACATAATTTTGTTGCAATTCCTGTAGCTGTGTAATGTCCCCCACTGGATTCTCCTTCATCAACACACCTAGAGGAAAAGGTCTAGCCATCAACACTTCATGAGGAGACAATCCAGTACACGCATTAGGCATTGCTCTTATTGATAAGAGTACTAAAGGTAATGCTTCCAACCAATTCATCCCTCTTGCTAGATGTATTTTCATAAGTTTATCTTTAATCGTTTTATTAGTGCATTCAACCTGAGCAGAGCTCTGCGGAGAATAAGGAATATGAAACGTCCACTTAATCCCTAACGCTGCTGACAACTGTTTAGTTATTCTAGACGTAAAAGGCGTGCCATTATCGGAATCAATACCAATCGGTATTCCAAACCTAGGAATAACATGTTCCATCAAACACTTCACTACTGTTTCAGCATTCTCTTCTCTTGTCGCAAAAGCTTCTGTCCATTTAGAAAATCTATCCACAATTACCAGAAGATATGAATAGCCCTTATATTTTGGCATGTGCATAAAATCAATTTGTAATTGCTGAAAAGGACCGTCAGGTTTTGGTAAATGTTCCCTTTTAGGTGGATTGATGCATGGATTACATCTAGCACAATTTAAACATCTCTGTATAAATTGTCTAACTTGTTTCTCCAAACCTATCATAAAAAAATACCTTATTTATATAAGCTGTCACGCCCTTGTACCCAACATGTGTTACTCCATGAACATAGGAAATAAAAGAATCATAAGTACATTTTGGTAACGCTATCCTATCATCAATACATTTCCACAAACCTTCTTCATCCTTCTTATAACCCTTTATTTCCCATAATCTTAATTCCTATTCAGTCGCTTGGTTCTGAAAAGACCTTAAATCATCACACGTGAACGGAGGATCTGCTTGACTAATGAGTTGTACAGCTATCAGTTCCTTTTCCATCCAAGGTGGAAAAGATCCAAACAAAACTGCATCATGAGCATATTTATCTGCTAAATTATTCCCTCTTGCGATCTCCGAATATTCCTTAGAATGACCTTTTGTCACGGTTCAGACAGACGACCAGAGGACCACAATTGCGTCACACCAGAAAGTTTATTAAAACTTAAGGGAAAAGGGAAGTAGGGAGTGAATGAAGGCTCCAGGGGTAACAGGGATCCCGTCCAATGTGCTGGGTCTGTGCCCCCCCCAGTGGCAGCGATGCGTCCTATGAAGCCGGTGGTGGGTGGTCCAGAAGTCCTGGGGGGGGGGAGACACAGACACAACAGGGCGGAATGAAACAAGGCAGCAGTACAGTTCAAGGGAAATCCAAAATACGTAGTAGCAAGGCAGAAGGCTGGTCAGAGTTACCGGGATTGAAGAGTAGTCAGGAGTCGTTATGGCAGAAGCAGGTCTGGATCTCCTGGGGCAGAAGAGTATCCAAAAATCAGGCAGGTCCGGGGTCACAAAACCAGGGTGAGCCAGAAGCGCGAGCAAACAGGTTCCGGGTGTGAGCTTTGCAGACGATCTGACACCGGAGAGCTGAAAGACAGGGCCTTAAATACTGGGAGAGGTAGTGGGTAATGCAGCGCAGCTGGCAGAGTAATTAGAGCAGAGCAGAGCAGGGACAGGTGGAGCTAGTTAGGCTGAGTAGAGAGAGTGGTGAGCAGAGTGGAAGAAAATTAAGGTGGTAACCCGGTGGAGTGAGAGGCTCATGACAGAACCCCCCCCCCAAGGGACGGCCCCAGAAGTCCCAAGAGCAACACCACGCCGGGCGGGAGGAGGGGAGCCGGAGGAGGGCTAGAACTCCTCCGAACGGTCCGAGTGAACGTCCTCATCCTCGGAGGAAGCCGGAGGGCCGTGGTCGGGAGATGGGACAGGTCCCGAGACAGGATCAGGCACAGGACAGGAAGCCGAGCGGGCAGGACGGTTAGGGACCCCTCTGGGGCGGCCCCTACGGATTGCAGGTTGATCAGGATGCCGTTGGTGGAAAGCGGTGATGAGAGTCCTATCCACAATCCGACTAGCTGGCACCCAGGTCCTTTCCTCAGGTCCATAGCCCTCCCAGTCAATGAGGTACTGGAGACCCCTACCCCTCCGTCTGGACCGAAGCAGGCGGCGGACGGTGTAAACCAGACCACCATCGACGAGCCGTGGAGGAGGAGGACAAGGCGCAGCAGGGACCAGCGGACTCTCATGGATGGGCTTAATCTTAGACACATGGAAAGTGGGGTGCACCCTCAGGGAATTAGGCAGTTGGAGCCGGACAGCAGTTGGGCTAATCACTCTTATGATAGGGAATGGGCCAATGAACCGAGGTGCCAGCTTCTGCGACTCCACCCTGAGTGGCAGGTTCTTCGATGACAACCACACCCTTTGACCAACATGGTAGGTGGGAGCAGGAATTCTCCGACGGTTGGCCCCGGTAGTGTAGCTGGCAACGGATCTGAGGAGTGTGGCTCGGGCTTGTGACCAGGTGCGGCGACATCGACGGGCAAAAGCAAGTGCAGATGGGCAAGTAACCTCCTCTTCCTGGCTGGCAAATAGAGGAGGCTGGTATCCATAAACACATTGGAAAGGGGACATACCGATGGCAGAGCAGGTCAGAGAATTGTGTGCGTACTCCACCCATGTCAATTGCTGCGACCAGGAGTGGGGGTTGCGTGAAGTCATGCATCGCAGTGCCTTCTCGAGCTCCTGATTAGCCCGCTCTGACTGCCCATTGGATTGGGGATGGAATCCGGAAGTCAGACTGACTGTGGCTCCCAGCAGGTGACAGAACTCCTTCCAAAAAGCGGAGGAGAATTGTGGACCACGGTCAGAAACTACATCCTTTGGCAGTCCGTGGATCCGGAAGACGTGTTCCAGGACCACCTGGGCGGTCTCCTTGGCGGTTGGGAGCTTGGGGAGGGGAATGAAGTGTGCCATCTTGCTGAAACGGTCAACTATGGTGAGAATGACGGTCATGCCACTTGAAGGGGGCAGCCCCGTGACAAAGTCAAGGGCGATGTGAGACCAGGGACGTCTGGGCACAGGCAGGGGCTGCAGCAATCCGGCTGGGGGCTGGCAGGACGACTTGTGTTGGTTGCAGATGGGGCAGGCTTGGACGAATTCCCGTACATCCTTTCTCAGAGAGGGCCACCAGAACCTCTGGGCGAGCAGGTTGTAAGTGCGGGTGGAGCCAGGGTGACAAGCTAGGCGGGAGTCATGTCCCCACTGAACGACCTGGGACCTCAGGTCTTCGGGGACAAAAAGGCGGTCAGCTGGGCAAGTGCTGGGACCTGGCTGGTTACGGAGAGCCTCCAGCACCTGTTCCTCAACAGCCCAGGTCAGAGCTGCAACGATGCAGGGACTTGGCAGAATCGACACAGGGTCCTTGGAGGGGGTGTCATCCTTCTGGAATTGACGGGAGAGGGCGTCTGGCTTGGTGTTGCGTGATCCAGGCCGGTATGACAGAGTGAAATTAAACCTGGTGAAGAACAGGGCCCAGCGGGACTGCCTGGAGTTCAACCGTTTGGCCGTGCGGATGTACTCCAAGTTCTTATGATCGGTCCAAACGAGAAATGGAATGGTGGACCCCTCCAGCCAGTGACGCCACTCCTCCAAGGCAAGCTTCACAGCCAGCAGCTCACGGTTCCCTATGTCGTAATTGCACTCAGAGGGGGACAACCGACGTGAGAAAAAGGCACAGGGATGGAGCTTCCTATCCTCCGCAGCCCACTGAGAAATCACAGCACCAACTCCCACATCCGAGGCGTCCACCTCCACAATGAATTGCCGGTCCACATCAGGCATCTGGAGGATGGGAGCGGAGGTGAACCTCACCTTGAGGGTACTGAAGGCTTTGTCGGCTGCTGGGGTCCAGGTGAAGGGTTGCTTGGTGCTGGTTAGAGCAGTGAGAGGGGCAGCAACGGTACTGTAGTTCCGGATAAACTTTCTATAGAAGTTAGCAAACCCCAGAAACTGTTGCAGCTTCTTTCTGTTCTCCGGAACTGGCCATGAAGTGACTGCTGATACTTTGGCAGGATCCATTTGGATACTTCCCTCTGCCACTATGTACCCCAGGAAGGCCACTGTCTTGACGTGAAACCCACATTTCTCTGCCTTGGCGTAGAGGGAATTCTCCAGAAGACGATGAAGGACTTGCTGGACATGGCGGGTGTGTTCAGACAGGTTTCTGGAGTAGATTAAGATGTCATCCAGGTAAACGAAGACAAACTTGTTTAACATGTCCCGCAGTACATCATTCACTAGAGCCTGGAACACAGCAGGAGCATTGGTGAGGCCAAAAGGCATAACCAGATACTCGTAGTGGCCTGTTGGTGTATTGAATGCGGTTTTCCATTCATCTCCCTCCCGGATCCGCACTAGGTGGTAAGCGTTTCTGGGATCCAACTTGGTAAAAACAGTGGCTCCCTGGAGCAACTCAAAAGCAGAGGTGAGCAGAGGCAGAGGGTAACGGTTTTTCACTGTGATGTCGTTGAGTCCCCTGTAGTCGATGCAGGGGCGAAGAGATCCGTCCTTCTTCCCCACAAAGAAGAAGCCAGCACCAGCAGGAGATGAAGATGAACGGATTAATCCTGCGGACAGAGAGCCATTGATGTAGTCCTCCATGGACTTTCTTTCAGGAGCAGACAACGAATAAAGACGACCCTTTGGAGGGGCTGTTCCAGGGAGGAGGTCGATGGCACAGTCGTACGGTCGGTGAGGGGGCAGAGATGTGGCTCTTGCTTTGTTAAACACCTCTCTGAGACCATGGTAGCATTCTGGGACATTGGAGAGGTCAGGAGCGGAGTTAGTAGGTACTGGCCGAGGGGGTAGTGCGGCAGCAAGCAGGCAGGTTCGGTGGCAGTCCTCTCCCCACTCCCTGATCACCCCGGTCACCCAGTCGAGCTGAGGGTTGTGCCGGCGGAGCCATGGGTAACCCAGGATGAGGGGTTGGCCTGGAGAGGGGAGCAGGTGAAACTGGATAGTTTCTTGATGGTTTCCGGACAGACCCATCGAGACCGGGGCCGTGACATGAGTGACCGATCCGAGTAAGTGTCCGTCCAGTGCCCGGGCAGGAATAGGAGGTGTCAAACGGAGGTTCTCCAGTCCCAGTTGGCGTGCCAGCTTGATGTCCATTATGTTGGCTTCGGCGCCAGAATCCACCAGAGCAGCCAGGGTGTGAGTTGAGTCAGAGAGGCGGAGGTGAACTTGCAGCAGGGGTTTGCGGTCGGAGGACTGGATGGTCATTGAACTCAACCGGACTCCCCCTATGCCCGGTGAGCTTCGGCCCTTTAAAGGGCAGGTTACCACACGATGTCCATCACCTCCACAATAGAGGCAGAGGTTTGAGGTGAAGCGGCGCTGGCGCTCTGCAGGAGTGAGAGAGGCTCGCCCAATCTCCATAGGCTCAGACTGATCAAGCTGACCTGGGTGAGTGGCAGTAGATGACAGGAGCCCAGTCGGATCTCTCCGAATGCCGGTAGTAGGTGGACCTTGGCGCCCCCTCTCACGACGACGGGTCTGTATCCTTCTGTCGATCCTGACAGTCAGTGCGATGGCTTCATCAAGAGTGGAAGGCAGTTCATGGGAGACCAACTCGTCCTTGATATAGTCAGCCAAACTATGGAAGAACGCGTCCACCAACGATGGTGTGTTCCAAGAACTTCGTCTAGCCAGGGTTCGGAAGTCGATGGAATGGTCTGCGACTGTACGTCTGCCTTGTCGAATACTGAACAGTTCACGAGACGCCTCTGCGGTTGGTGAATCCAGGTCAAACACCTTCAGCATCTCCTCAGCAAACAGGTCGAAGGTTGCACATGCGGGGGTTTGACGTTCGAACTCTGCTGTTCCCCAGAGTCGAGCTCGGCCCGTCAGGTGAGTGATGGCATACCCAACTTTAGCCCCCTCCGTGGCGAAGGTCCTTGGCTGCAAGGAGAACTGAAGTCGGCAGCTAGTCAGGAATGGCCGGACCTGGGTTGAATCGCCGTTGAACCGCTCGGGGTTTCCAATCTTGGGTTCCGGAGCAGCGGCTGCAATGACCGGGGCAGGTAACTCGGGGGCAGGGCTGGTGGGCAGACTGGCTGGGGTAAGGTTGGTGAGGAGTTGAATGATCATGGCGAGTTGTTGTTGCTGCTGCTGGAACTGCTGCTCATGCTCATCGGTTTCCATGTCGGGGAAAGTGTGCGCTGAGTCCATAATGGTCAGATCGTACTGTCACGGTTCAGACAGACGACCAGAGGACCACAATTGCGTCACACCAGAAAGTTTATTAAAACTTAAGGGAAAAGGGAAGTAGGGAGTGAATGAAGGCTCCAGGGGTAACAGGGATCCCGTCCAATGTGCTGGGTCTGTGCCCCCCCCAGTGGCAGCGATGCGTCCTATGAAGCCGGTGGTGGGTGGTCCAGAAGTCCTGGGGGGGGGAGACACAGACACAACAGGGCGGAATGAAACAAGGCAGCAGTACAGTTCAAGGGAAATCCAAAATACGTAGTAGCAAGGCAGAAGGCTGGTCAGAGTTACCGGGATTGAAGAGTAGTCAGGAGTCGTTATGGCAGAAGCAGGTCTGGATCTCCTGGGGCAGAAGAGTATCCAAAAATCAGGCAGGTCCGGGGTCACAAAACCAGGGTGAGCCAGAAGCGCGAGCAAACAGGTTCCGGGTGTGAGCTTTGCAGACGATCTGACACCGGAGAGCTGAAAGACAGGGCCTTAAATACTGGGAGAGGTAGTGGGTAATGCAGCGCAGCTGGCAGAGTAATTAGAGCAGAGCAGAGCAGGGACAGGTGGAGCTAGTTAGGCTGAGTAGAGAGAGTGGTGAGCAGAGTGGAAGAAAATTAAGGTGGTAACCCGGTGGAGTGAGAGGCTCATGACACCTTTACATTTTACAATTGCAATGTTAGCAGGTAACATCATAGCCTCAAGTACATTTTTAACTAAATCGGCATGCTGAATATGTTTTCCTGCATTCGTTACAAAACCTCTATTTTCCCATATTTTACTAAAATCATGTGCCACTGAAAAAGCATATTTTGAATCAGTGTATATGGTGACAGTTTTATTCGCAGCATAAATTCATGCTCTTGTTAACGCAATTAATTCAGCAGCCTGAGCTGATGAAACTGGTATTTTATATGCTTCAATGCACTTTCCTTCATCATCCACAACTGAAAATCCTGACAATATAGTTCTATCATCTGGTCTCACCGTTGAACCATCACAATACAAAACCAGATCATTATTATCTAATGCCGTCTGTTGTAAATCAGCTCTCACGCTAGATGTTGAATTAATCACTTCCATACAATCATGTATGATATCAACATGATCTCTAACACTTTCAACTCCATGTAATAATGCTTTTAGATTTAAAGCTGGATTCGTATGTGTTGCAGTAGAAATAGTCAAGTTTTGAGTTCCAGTCAAAATATGTTCGTAATTGCTACGCCTCTGGCTAGTCATATGCTGTGTGGTTATGTTTAGCAAAATGATATTAACTGTGTGTGAAGTGTGTAAAATTATTGGATGTGCTAACACAATAGTTTGGGATTTCTCTACCATTAATGCAGCAGCAGCCACTGCCCTCAAACAAGGCGCCATACCTTTAACAATCATTGGTAATATCTTACTATAATAAGCAACAGGTCGCATACCATCTCCATGCATTTGAGCCAAAACAGCTGACACAATACATCCATCGTCTGCCACATATAGATGGTAGGTCAGATTGTAATCCGGTAAACCCAATGCCGGAGAATTGCATAAAAGATACTTGATGTGCCGAAAAGAGTGTTTCATTTCATCAGTCCATACAATATCCTCAGGAGCATCCTTCTTCGTTGCACAGCGCAGCATAGAATCATACACTGCGAATTCAGCCAACCACGGTCTGCAATAATTCACAAGTCCCAAAAAAGACAACATTCCAGTCTTATTCCTTGGCCTTTCAATGTCTTTGATCGCTTGAACCCTCTCTGGTGACAAAAATCTACATCCATTGCGTAGTATGTATCCAAGATCATTTGAAGCCTCCTTACAAAACTGCAGCTTTGCGAGTGACGCTCTGTGACCCCCATCAGCCAGATGCGTGAGTAGTGCAATTGAATCCTTTACACACTCTTTCTCGTATATAGAAGCAATCAGTATGTTATCCACGTACTGTAAAAGCGTCAAATTGCATGGGAGAGATAATTGAGCCAAGTGCCTATTTACAGCTGAACTATAGACTGCTGCTGAATCAATGAATCCCATTGGTAGACGACACCAAATATATTGTTCCCTTTTAAATGTAAAAGCAAACAAGGGCTGTGTATTTTCATGTACAGGAATTGAGAAATATGCCAAGCATAAATCGACAACAGTATACCATTTAGAATTAGCAGGTAATGCCGTCAACATTGAATTAACATCAGGCACAATCGGAGAAATCGGTATTATGGCCTCGTAAATTTTTCTGAAATCCTGTGTAAATCGATATTTCTTACTGCCTGGTTTTAAAATGGGGTTTATAGGTGTATTATTCGGTGACATGCCTTTATAAACTCAGCAAATTGGATGTAGTCTGTCACAGTGCCATCCGTTTTGTCACCAAAGCCCCATATACTACCCACCACTGTGACCTGTACGCTCTTGTTGGCTGGTCCTCACTACATATTCGTCGCCAAACCCACTGGCTCCAGGCCATCTATAAATCACTGCTAGGCAAATCTCTGCCTTATCTTAGCTCATTGGTCACCATAGCAACACCCACCCGTAGTATGCGCTCCAGCAGGTATATCTCACTGGTCATCCCCAAAGCCAACACCTCCTTTGGCCGCCATTCCTTCCAGTTCTCTGCTGCCAATGACTGGAACGAACTGCAAAAATATCTGAAGCTGTAGACTCTTATCTCCCTCACTAACTTTAAGCATCAGCTGTCAGAGCACCTTACCGATCACTGCACCTGTACACAGCCCTTCTGAAATTAGCCCACTCAACTACCTCATCCCCATATTGTTATTTATTTTGCTAATTTGCACCCCAGTATCTCTATTTGCACATCATCTCTTGCACATCTATCATTCCAGTGTTAATACTAATTGTAATTATTTTGCACTATGGCCTATTTATTGCCTTACCTCCATAACTTGCTACATTTGCACACACTTTATATATATTTTCTATATTTTCTGTGGTATTTTTTACTTTATGTTTTGTTTTACCCCATATGTAACTCTGTGTTGTTGTTTTTATGGCACTGCTTTGCTTTATCTTGGCCAGGTCGCAGTTGTAAATGAGAACTTGTTCTCAACTGGCTTACCTGGTTAAATAAAGGTGAAATAAATAAAAATAAATAAACCACCCCTTGTTGTAGTAGACTTTCAATGATTGGACTAATGCCTTCTTCTTTTTCCTTAGATAAAGGATATTGTTTAATAAAGACTGGATACTTATTTGGATTAATCTTCGCCTCATAAGGTGGAACATCAATTAACCCCACATGATTAGCATGTAAGGCCCATAACGAAGACGGTACACCACTTAACACGCATGGAGGACATAAAGTGATGACATTGTCCTTGTCTATACCAATCACTGGTTTAATGTCAATGTGTAAATCCTTTACAAAAAAATGCTTTGGTTCTAAACCATAAGACCAGATAATACAACTCTTGTTTCACTCCTCTCCTGTTGGTGACAAAATGATGTATTTATTAAAAGAAGTAACCAAAGCATCAATATCGTTAAAATCATTCCTTACTGCACATACAAAAGTAACAATACTAAGTTACTAAGTCTCTTTCCATAATAATAACAGCCCGTGTGGTGAAATTAAAAGATTTTGTGGAATTTCCTGCATTGTATGCACTTCAATTACTTTATCCGAAAAAGGCCTATTTACAATCTTCATGTAAATTATCATTGCAGCCGCTGCTGCATGGCAATAAGCTAATCTTTTTATCCCTTACATAGTAAATAAGTTTGATACTAAATCTGCCTTAATCAATGTAGTTTTAGTCCAGTATGTAGGTTGAGTGCCATTCAAAAATAATTGATATGAACAACTTGGTGGAATGTGCACCTCAATGCCCTCTGGTGAACAAAATATGGTCGCATTAAGTTTACTTAGAAGTTCTCTTCCCATTAACACCATCGGAGTTGTAGCACTTACTATAAATTAATGTTGAAAATGAATGTCCTCCACATCCATTTGCAATGGGATAGATATAGGATCAATTTGTGGAGTTCCACTAATTCCGATAGACTGGACCTTCTGATTACTTAAAGGACACCTTAAATCTTGTTGCCTTATACATGACATGGTTGCCCCTGTATCAATTAGAAATTGAATTATTTTACCAGATACACATAAACTTAACTGTGGTATTTCTAATGGGTTGTCCGAAATATGCAATTGTGGTGCATTTATCATGTATTTAAGTTCCTCCCCGCCTATCGGTGTTGAATGTCATTTTCCCCATAATAAATTACCTGGCATGTCCTCTCCAAGTTTATTCTTGGCATCAGGGTGCGGTTTGTCAGGAGTCCAATTCCCCCTCTCTCTATTGCCACTTCTCCTTCTCTCCTCATCTTGTAACCTAATGTTACACTCTTTCCACCAATGCCCCCATTGTTGACAATAATTACAAGTATCCATATCTCTGTTAAACCTCCATCTTCCTCCTCTGGAATTACCATTTGACCTGCCTCGCCCTTGATTATTAGTATAAGGTATGAATTGTCCATTTTTATGCTGCTGATATCGTACCCTTTCATCCTGTTGTCTGTATTGGGGAAATTGTAGTGCCTGAATTGTAGGTTTCTGCTCATTGAATAATCCTACTGCTTCTAATTCCTGTAATTAATATCTGTAATGGTCTTATTGTATATATTTCAGGTGTTGAGAGTTTAAGAGTATATGCAGACACTTGGTCCAAGCCATTCAAAAACATGCTTACGAAAAAAGTGTCCTCCGCATCATTTATTTCCAATTTTGCATCCTCTCTCCATGTCTTTTGAAAACGTGTTGCGTATTCAGACATTGTTTCATTTGGTTTATGTCTGCAATTTAACAATTGTGAAACATCCCTTTCCTGACTAGCATGTTCTTTTAAGAATACTGTAAGTTCGTCAATGTGTGTTTCTTTATGATCTCTACTTAACCACGGAAACCTATTTTCTGGGGTCCTGCCATCTATCGGTCCATCATTATCATATGATAAAGTCTGACATGAGGTTATCAATGTTTCCATGTTAACATTTGGCATTAGAGTATTTAGAATGTATTTTACGTCTTTACCACTCATCCACCCATGCATTAACGCTGTGCGCCACCAATTCATAAATCCTAATGGATTGATTAATGGCTGCGGCGCATCTTTTATAATTTGAGAAATTTCAGCTAACATAAGTGGTTTATCCAAAACCATATCTTCCATTACTAAAAGTGGTGCCATCATTTCCTCCTGAAAATTATCCTCTTCATCCTGTCTATTTCTATCTCTACTTGCCAAATCATCCACCATCAATTCAACTCTTTAACAAATATTTTCCATCTCAGTTGCTAAAATACAAGACAAAACACCTTTTATATATTTTGTCTGGACGGCTGAGTTTGGGTCAAATTTAATATTTTTCTCTATTTGGTACCATTCTATTGCTTCAACGAAGAATTGCATAATTTTATTTGCTAAACTATCGCTGAAATCAACCTTACGGTTTTGCTTTAGTATTGCAAATATTATTTTATATTCACTTTCTACACACTCTCTAGTATATCTAATTTTTTCAATGTTTATTCGCCCTGTTTGACCTTTAAACCTTCTTTCTGCTGCTTCGCAAGCTTTACCAAATCGTTTTAACCACAAATCCCTGCATTCCTCTCTCCATCGTTTGATTTTAAAATTATCTATTTTGACTATAGGAAACATGTAGGTTCAGCTAATTTTAGGAATACACTTTTTCATAGCCTGACTTCCAAAATATTCTATAAATAACCACTCATATATAACCACAATACTATAAGCTGGAGGCTGACTAGAGGTCGCTAATTGTGGATACATGCCTTTAATACTTTCAGACCCTTTAATATCCCCTATGGATTGAGCCTTTTCAGAAGGTAAATTATGTTGCTCCATTGCCCAATTACGTAACTTCCTAACAGATTTTTCCTCCTTCCTCATTATATTTACTGGCCATTGTGCACTTAAATCCCATGCGGTATACACCTCTTTCATGTACTCTAAATCCCATTTTGGGTTGCTTATGGCTGTATTATCAATTATATACTTACGTGCGACTTGTAATTTATCCCTTTTAAAACTACCATCAATAGGATAGTCATTATCTGTCCATGCTGATAAATCACTAAGATATGGTTCCACATAGAAAACCCACAATTTATTTAACATCCAGTCACGTGGTGTTTGATGTTCAATGCTCTTAAAATAGATATGTTGTCACGAACGTTGAGAGACGGGTCAGACCAAGGTGCAGCGTGGTATGCGAACATGTTTATTAAACTCAATAAACATAAACAAAACAAGAAACAACGTAATGTGAAGTCCTCAGGCTATACACATACGAGCCTAAACACGGAACACAAACAAGATCCCACAACCCAGGCAGGAAAACTGGCTACTTAAGTATGTTCCCCAATCAGAGACAACGAGCGACAGCTGCCTCTGATTGGGAATCACACCCGGCCAAACATAGAAATACGAATACTAGAATGTCCACATATAAATTCCCACACATAATATTCACACCCTGACTCACCAACTAGCCAACTCTATGTCAGGGCGTGACAGTACCCCCCCCCCCCAAAGGTGCGTACTCCGGCCGCACCAACCTGACTCATTAGGGGAGGGTCCGGGTGGGCATTCCGCCTCGGAGGCGGATCCGGCTCTCTGCCTCCCCGTTGCGCCCCTGGTCTGGTCTGGACCTCGGCGCGATGCTTCCCCTCTCCTTCCTCCCACGATGCACCAAGCCCTGTCTGGACCCTGGTGTGGGAGACCCCGACCCTGGATAGGGGCTGACTTCTGGGTCTGGAATGGAGCCGCTGACCGGAGCTGAACTAGACCCCGGTGGAGCGGACTGCTCTGGCTCCGGAGTGGAGCCGCTGACCGGAGCTGGACTGGGCACCGGTGGAGCGGACTGCTCTGGCTCCGGAGTGGAACCGCTGACCGGAGCTGGACTGGGCACCGGTGGAGCTAACTGCTCTGGCTCCGGAGTGGAGCCGCTGACCGGAGCTGGACTAGGCACCGGTGGAGCGGACTGCTCTGACCCCGGAGTGGAGCAGCTGACCGGAGCTGGACCAGGTACCGGTGGAACGGGCACGGGCCGGACTGGGAACACGCACCACAGGTCTGGTGCGAGGAGCAGGAACGGGCCGTACTGGACTGGGAACACGCACCACTGGCCTGGTGCGGGGAGCAGGTACGGGCCGTACCGGACTGGATACACGCACCACTGGTTTGGTGCGGGGAGCAGGCACGGGCTGTGCCGGACTGGAGACACGCACCACTGGTTTGGTGCAGGGAGCAGGCACGGGCCGTACCGGACTGGGAACCGGCGCTGGAGGTCTACGACTGTACCAGTCCTTTACTCTCCGCACCCAGTCCTCCTCCAGTGAGGACTCCTCCTTGAGCCTCCACGAGTGCAGTGGTCGGAGCTCTTCTCTATCGATCCCCGAACACCCTTTTAGCCCCCCCCCCCAAGAAAAATGATTGGGGCTGTCTCTCGGGCTTCCTCCTCGGCCGGCGCCTTCTGTGTTCCTCTCCTGCCTGGGCCTCCTCCTTCGCCCAGGGTCCTTTACCTGCCAAAATCTCCTCCCATGTCCAAAAACTCTTCCCCACCTGTGTCCAGGGTGTCTGCTGCTCCTGGGCACGCTGCTTGGTCCATTTTTGGTGGGATCTTCTGTCACGAACGTTGAGAGACGGGTCAGACCAAGGTCCAGCGTGGTATGCGAACATGTTTATTAAACTCAATAAACAAACTAAACAAGAAACAACGTAGGCTATACACATACAAGCCTAAACACGGAACACAAACAAGATCCCACAACCCAGGCAGGAAAACTGGCTACTTAAGTATGATCCCCAATCAGAGACAACGAGCGACAGCTGCCTCTGATTGGGAATCACACCCGGCCAAACATAGAAATACGAATACTAGAATGTCCACATATAAATTCCCACACATAATATTCACATCCTGACTCACCAACTAGCCAACTCTATGTCAGGGCGTGACATATGTTTTAGATGTGGATTTGTCTGCAACAATTTCGTCATAACTTTTCGTTCCCTTCTAGGTAAATCTAGCTCTGATTTATGCTTTATTGTTACTGCTTTGCCCGTATTCGGTATACTGAATTGACTCCCCATTTTCACGTATATTAGTTTATAGAATATTAGTAATTAAATGTTTGAATCAAATTTCCACCTCGATCTTTAGTACATTTTTGTTTACCTATGTATACCATTAGTGCTTATGATTCAATATATTACATTTCACTTGCTCCACCTCATGGCCATTTTGAGTATTTACCACTCGGTACTAAGTCTCTTCTGTTAATGACGATTTTATGACGTCAAAGGTCCGTAACCTATTTCTTTAATTCTCTCTCTTTACCAAGGTATTCAAATCTAATGATGATACAACACATCAAAGAACATTAGAATATATTTTTCATAATGATACAACACATTATATATCCTATTTCATGATGATACAACACATCTGCGATCCTTTTCATAATGATACAACACATCAGAATACTTATTTCATGAATTATTCCATGATGATACAACACATCAGAATACTTATTTCATTAATTATTCCATGATGATACAACACATCTCTCTAAGTTCTACACCCACTCCTGTATTCTCTTTTGTCTTTATACTAATTACTGTTAACTCACCCTGTTTTTGAATCATAGCACCATGTTATTGTCTAATTTGATAATTCTCCTTACATCTCACTAAATAACTCAATACCACTCATCGTCCCCCTTTAAAATATAGGATTTTAAGAAAAGTAGAAAGTCTGCTTACCTGTTAGTTCGACTGTATACTGTATCCGGTTCGTGAAGACGCCAATCTGTTATGATGAGTTTCTGGTATGAAGAAGTTCAGGATGTAAGAGAGTAGTCGACACTCAGCTGGAAGTTTGATTTACATTTATTTCAGTACTGGATCATATAATAAGACGAAAGTGCTTTGCCTCTTATCATATGACTGACTTCCTTACCACATCCTTCAACTTATATACTGCCCTTCCAACCTACTTTTATCCTTCCCAGTTGCTAAATATTACTAGCTGCCACTCACTTCCTACATATCATTCCTCTCCTTGGTGTCATATCTCACACTAGCTAGGCCATTCCATCACGCACCAATCCTAAAATTAGCACCAGTGGCCCCCAATCTATCTTGGCACACCGACCCTCTGCTCCTCACTCTTGTTACCACTAACACATGGTGTGTCCTTATCCTCTCCACATACAGCTTATGAGTTGCACATACATTAATGGATATTGTATAACAAATCATCATATCAATCACCAACATTGTAGTTCTGCTCCGCCGGGCTGAGCTTCTTGGAGAAGAAGGCACAGGGGCGGAGCTTGGGTGGCGTGCCCGAGTGTTGAGATAGGACAGTGCCTATCCCTACCTCGGACGCATCCACCTCCACTACAAACGGTAATGATGGATCGGGATGGGCCACGACCGGGGCTGAGTTGAACAGAGCCCTCAGGTTACTGAAAGCCCTGTCAGCCTCAGCAGACCAGCGGAGCCGGCACGGCCCACCCTTCAACAGAGATGTGATGGGAACTGCGACCTTGCCAAAGCCCCGGATAAACCTCCGATAGTAGTTGGCAAAGCCAATAAAGCGCTGCACCTCCTTTACCATGGTTGGAGTCGGCCAATTACGCACAGCTGAAATGCGATCTCCCTCCATCTCCACACCTGAGGTGGTAATGCGGTATCCGAAGGAGACGGACTGCTGGAAAAACATACACTTTTCTGCCTTGGCATGAAGGTCATGTTCCAACAGTCGGCCCAGCACTTTGCGAACCAGGGACACATGCTCGGTGTGCGTAGCGGAATACAACAGAATGTCATCAATGTAGACCACCAAACCGCGACCAAGCATGACCCGAAACACCTCGTTCACAAAGGACTGGAAGACGGATGGAGCATTCATCAAACCGTATGGCATCACCAGATATTCGTAATGACCCGTGGTTGTGCTGAATGCTGTCTTCCACTCGTCCCTCTCTCGGACGCGCACCAGGTTGTACGCACTACGGAGATCTAACTTTGTGAAGAAGCGTTGACTCGATTACAGATGGAATGAGGGGTAGAGGATAACTATAACGTATTGTCCCCTTGTTCAGTGCTTGGTAATCAATGCAAGGACGCAGACCTCCGTCTTTCTTCACAAAAAAGAAACTTGAGGAGACAAGCGAAGTGGAGGGACATATGAACCCCTGGCGCAGGGACTCGGAGACGTATGTCTCCATCGCCTCCATTTCAGCCTGTGACAGGGGATATACATGACTCCTGGGAGGCATAGCGTCTACCCAGAGGTTTATCGCGCAATACGCCGCCCGATGAGGTGGTAATTTGGTCGCCTGCATTTTAGAAAACACGTGTGCCAAATCGAGGTATTCGGGGGGAATGCATACGGTGGAGGTAGTGTCTGGACTTTCCACTGTGGTTGCACCAACGGAAACAGCTAGACACCTACCCTGACACTCTCGCGACAACCCTGTGAGAACCCTCTGCGGCCATAAAAAGGTGGGGTTGTGTAGTGCTAACCAGGGAAGACCCAACACAACAGGGAAATCGGGAGACTCAATATAAAAAAAAGTGACTTGCTCGCTCTATGGGTCTTTTATGTAAACATTGTGACTGGCGCTGTAACTTCCCTAACGAACCCTGACCCTAATGGTCGAATGTCAAGTGCTTTGATGGGCAGTGGAATGGATAGGGGAACCAATGGAATACCTAGACTATGAGCTAACGACCTGTCCATAAAGTTCCCAGCTGCGCCTGAATCGACCAGCACCTTACACTGGGAAACTACTGAGTAATCAGGGAAGGTGACGTGTATGGTGCAGTGTGCAGCAGAGGGCTCTGAACGAGTGTGGGTTTGCGCTACCTGGGGTGACGCGAGAGTGCCCTGCCTGCCACCTCCAGACCCAGAAGAACCCTGACGACAGCGTGCTGCAGAATGTCCTCTCCTGCCACAAGAGTGACACTGGAGCTGTCATCCTCCGTTCTCCCGGATCGCTGCACCACCCAGCTCCATCGGAACTGAATTTCAGTTGAGGGGGGGGTGAAACGGGCAGGCCACTTCCAGGACATCCTCTTGCAGCTAGCAGGTTGTCCAACCGGATGGCCATGTCCACCAGGTGATCGAAAGTCAACATTGCATCCCGGCAGGCTAGTTCCCTTCCGACATCTTCTCTTATTGGCTGCACCGGAATCCATCGACGAGGGCCCGCTCGTTCCACCCGGACCCAGCCGCTAGAGTACGAAACTCCAGGGCAAAGTCCTGCGCGGTCCTCGTCCCCTGCCTCAGTTGGACCAGTCGCTCACCTGCCTCTCTTCCTTCGGGCGGGTGGTCGAAGACTGCCCAGAAGAGGTGAGCGAACTCCCCATAGTTGTCCAACGCGGCTCCTCCTTCACTCCAGACCACGTTGGCCCACTCCAGGGCTTTCCCTGAGAGGCAGGAGATGAGGGCGGGCTGATGGTTGAGAAGTACAGGTCCAGCTGCAGGAGGAATCCCTGGCAGCGGGCAGCTGTCCCGTCATAATCCCTCGGTCGGGATAGATGAATCCCTCTGGGTGCTGGGGTGTGGGTGGCTGGATACGGTCGCTCAGCTGGTCCCAAAGGGTCGGGTCCTTTCCTCTCCAGGCGTTAGACGACCTGGTGAACCCAATCCATCGCTTCTCCCAAGCTGGCTAGCATCGTAGAATACTCCCGTACCCGCGCCACGATTCCAGGCATGTGCTCTTCTCCTGCTGACTCCATGTCTTGGTGTGTGATTCTTTGGTGAGTGATTTACATTTACATTTTACATTTTAGTCATTTAGCAGACGCTCTTATCCAGAGCGACTTACAGTTAGTGAATACATTTTTTTATTTTTTTATTTTTTCATACTGGCCCCCCGTGGGAATCTAACCCACAACCCTGGCATTGCAAATGCCATGCTCTACCAACTGAGCTACATCCCTGCCGGCCATTCCCTCCCCTACCCTGGACGACGCTGGGCCAATTTTGCGCCGCCCCATGGGTCTCCCGGTCGAGGCCGGCTACGACAGAGCCTGGATTCGAACCAGGATCTCTAGTGGCACAGCTAGCACTGCGATGCAGTGCCTTAGACCACTGCGCCACTCGGGAGACCTCGGGAGACCTCGGGAGATTTGAAGGAGTCAGATGCAGGAGGGTAAATCACAGAATAAAAGGTTTATTCTGTAAACACAGCGGTACGCAGCAATGCGTCAACACTCCAGTGCGGAATACAGGCGCACTGGAAAACAACGAGGCACACGGGTGAATATCCCAGCGATACAAAATACAAGGAGCTCCACCGAGCTAACCTCTACAATAAACAATCACACAAAAAGACAAGGGGGCAGAGGGAACACTTATACAGGTACTGATGAGGGGATATGAACCAGGTGTCTGAAATAAACAAGACAAAACAAATGGAATACATTTACATTTTACATTTTAGTCATTTAGCAGACGCTCTTATCCAGAGCGACTTACAGGAGCAATTAGGGTTAAGTGCCTTGCTCAAGGGCACATTAACGTCATTTAGCAGACGCTCTTAGCCAGAGCGACTCGCAAATTGGTGCGTTCACCCTATAGCCAGTGGGATAACCACTTTACAATTTGGGGGGGGGGGGGGGGGGGTTAGAAGGAACACTTTATCCTATCCCAGGTATTCCTTAAAGAGGTGGGGTTTCAAATGTCTCCGGAAGGTGGTGAGTGACTCCGCTGTCCTGGCATCGTGAGGGAGCTTGTTCCACCATTGGGGTGCCAGAGCAGCGAACAGTTTTGACTGGGCTGAGCGGGAGCTATGCTTCCGCAGAGGAAGGGGAGCCAGCAGGCCAGAGGTGGATGAACGCAATGCCCTCGTTTGGGTGTAGGGACTGATCAGAGCCTGAAGGTACAGAGGTGCCGTTCCCCTCACTGCTCCATAGGCAAGCACCATGGTCTTGTAGCGGATGCGAGCTTCAACTGGAAGCCAGTGGAGTGTGCGGAGGAGGGGGGTGACGTGAGAGAACTTGGGAAGGTTGAACACCAGACGGGCTGCGGCATTCTGGATGAGTTGTAGGGGTTTAATGGCACAGGCAGGGAGGCCAGCCAACAGCGAGTTGCAGTAGTCCAGACGGGAGATGACAAGTGCCTGGATTAGGACCTGTGCCGCTTCCTGTGTAAGGCAGGGTCGTACTCTCCGAATGTTGTAGAGCATGAACCTGCAGGAGCGGGTCACCGCCTTGATGTTGGCGGAGAACGACAGGGTGTTGTCCAGGGTCACGCCTAGGCTCTTCGCACTCTGGGAGGAGGACACAGCGGAGTTGTCAACCGTGATGGCGAGATCATGGAACGGGCAGTCCTTCCCCGGGAGGAAGAGCAGCTCCGTCTTGCCAGGGTTCAGCTTGAGGTGGTGATCCGTCATCCATACTGATATGTCTGCCAGACATGCAGAGATGCGATTCGCCACCTGGTTATCAGAAGGGGGAAAGGAGAAGATTAGTTGTGTATCGTCAGCGTAGCAATGATAGGAAAGGCCATGTGAGGATATGACAGAGCCAAGTGACTTGGTGTATAGGGAGAAAAGGAGAGGGCCTAGAACTGAGCCCTGGGGGACACCAGTGGTGAGAGCACGTGGTGCGGAGACAGCTTCTCGCCACGCCACTTGGTAGGAGCGACCGGTCAGGTAGGACGCAATCCAGGAGTGAGCCGCGCCGGAGATGCCCAGCTCGGAGAGGGTGGAGAGGAGGATCTGATGGTTCACAGTATCAAAGGCAGCAGACAGGTCTAGAAGGACAAGAGCAGAGGAGAGAGAGTTAGCTTTAGCAGTGCGGAGAGTCTCCGTGACACAGAGAAGAGCAGTCTCAGTTGAATGACCAGTCCTGAAACCTGATTGGTTTGGATCAAGAAGGTCATTCTGAGAGAGATAGCAAGAGAGTTGGCTAAAGACAGCACGCTCAATAGTTTTGGAAAGAAAAGAAAGAAGGGATACTGGTCTGTAGTTGTTGACATCAGTGGGGTCGAGTGTTGGTTTTTTGAGAAGGGGAGCAACTCTCGCTCTCTTGAAGACGGAAGGGACATGGCCAGCGGTCAAGGATGAGTTGATCAGCGAGGTGAGGTAGGGGAGAAGGTCACCGGAGATGGTCTGGAGAAGGGAGGAGGGGATGGGGTCAAGCGGGCAGGTTGTTGGGCGGCCTGCAGTCACAAGTCGCAGGATTTTATCTGGAGAGAGAGGGGAGAAAGAAGTCAAAGCATAGGGTAGGGCAGTGTGAGCAGGACCAGCAGTGTCATTAGACTTAACAAACGAGGATCGGATGTCGTCAACCTTCTTTTCAAAGTGGTTGACGAAGTCATCTACAGAGAGAGAGGAGGGGGGGGGGGGGGGAGGATTCAGGAGGGAGGAAAATGTGGCAAAGAGCTTCCTAGGGTTAGAGGCAGATGCTTGGAATTTAGAGTGGTAGAAGGTGGCCTTAGCAGCAGAAACAGATGAAGAAAATGTAGAGAGGAGGGAGTGAAAAGATGCCAGGTCGGCAGGGAGTTTAGTTTTCTTCCATATCCGCTCCGCTGCCCGGAGCTCTGTTCTGTGAGCTCGCAATGAGTCATCAAGCCACGGAGCTGGAGGGGAGGACCGAGCCGGCCGGGAGGATAGGGGACACAGAGAGTCAAAGGATGCAGAAAGGGAGGAAAGGAGGGTTGAGGAGGCAGAATCAGGAGATTGGAGGGAGAAGGATTGAGCAGAGGGAAGAGATGATAGGATGGAAGAGGAGAGAGTAGTGGGAGAGAGAGAGCGAAGGTTGCGGCGGCGCATTACCATCTGTGTAGGGGCAGAGTGAGTAGTGTGGGAGGAGAGCGAGAGAGAAAAGGAAACAAAGTAGTGGTCAGAGACATGGAGGGGAGTTGCAGTGAGATTAGTAGAGGAGCAGCATCTAGTGAAGATGAGGTCAAGCGTATTGCCTGCCTTGTGAGTAGGGGGGGACGGTGAGAGGGTGAGGTCAAAAGAGGAGAGGAGTGGAAAGAAGGAGGCAGAGAGAAATGAGTCAAATGTGGACATAGGGAGGTTGAAATCCCCCAAAACTGTGAGGGGTGAGCCATCCTCAGGGAAGGAACTTATCAAGGCGTCAAGCTCATTGATGAACTCTCCAAGGGAACCTGGAGGGCGATAGATGACAAGGATATTAAGCTTAAATGGGCTAGTGACTGTGACAGCATGGAATTCAAATGAGGAGATAGACAGATGGGTTAGGGGAAAAATTGAGAATGTCCACTTGGGAGAGATGAGGATTCCTGTACCACCACCCCTCTGACCAGATGCTCTCGGGGTATGCGAGAACACATGGTCAGACGAGGAGAGAGCAGTAGGAGTAGCAGTGTTTTCAGTGGTGATCCATGTTTCCGTCAGCGCCAGGAAGTCGAGGGACTGGAGGTTGGCATAGGCTGGGATGAAGTCAGCTTTGTTGGCAGCAGAACGGCAGTTCCAGAGGCTGCCTGCGACCTGGAACTCCACGTGGGTGGTGCGTGCAGGGACCACCAGGTTAGAGAGGCAGCAGCCACGCGGTGTGGTGCGTTTGTGTAGCCTGTGCAGAGAGGAGAGAACAGGGATAGGCAGAGACATAGTTGACAGGCTGTAGCAAATGGCTACAAAAATGCAGAGGAGATCAGAATGAAATGAGCTAAGCATCTGGGAGCGGAGAGAGCAGGGCCTCCCTCACCAAAAACGTCTACCTCAGAAACTAAAATTGTTTCACTGAACCACCCGAACAAAAACTCTCCCAACTTCCGCCTTTAGAAATCAGAATTGTTGTGAACCACAGCGGTTCAATGTTTAAAGGAATAGACTCAACCCACTTTATTCAGCTAGCCAACTATGACACCATAGCTAACTAGCAAGCTAGCATCCAATAACAATAACACACCGTTTAGCACCAACACTTGGTCACAACAAACCACCAATAGTGTGATAACACACTAAACAGATCATTCGTGTCTGTGTCAAGTTCCTTTCATGACGCAGCAATGATTAGACGTTGGCTAGCTAGGACAAGTATATTGTATTTAGCTACTACCGTACAGTTAGCTGGTCGTGTTGGGTAGCTAGCAATGGCCACTGTGTGGAATGATGAGATGAGATGAGATGAGGAGCAGCAGTGGCTAGAAGGCCGGTGACGACGAACGCCGAAGCCTGCCCAAACAAGGAGAGGAGGCAGCTTTTGAGGAAGTCGTGACATTCACGCTTCCAACTAAACCAAAAATAAAAGTTAAACAATAGGATAAAGCCAGTGGCTCAAATGAAACTATCCAAGCATTAGATACAACTCTTTTAAATGTTGATATTTGGCTGCGCTGTCAACCAAACACAATTCATTATTACTTTTGTAATACAGTAAATAGCCAAGACTTAAGACTACAGTACCTTCAGAAAGTATTCACACCCCTTTTTCCACATTTTGTTGTTTTACAAAGTGGGATTAAAATGGATTTAATTGTAATTTTTTTGTCAACGATCTACACAAAATACACTGTAATGTAAAAAAAAAAAAAGAAGTTTACAAAATATATATAAAATAAAACACTAATATATATTGATTAGATAAGCATTCAACCCCCTGAGTCAATACATGTTAGAATCACCTTTGGCAGCTATTACTGCTGTGAGTCTTTCTGGGTAAGTCTCTAAGATCTTTCCATACCTGGATTGTGCAACATTTGCCAATTATTCTTTAAAAAATTCTTCAAGCTCTGTCAAATTGGTTGTTGATCATTGCTAGACAACCATTTTCAGGTCTTGCCATATATTTTAAAGCAGATTTAAGTCAAAACTGTAACACGGCCTCTCAGGAACATTCACTGTCTTCATAGTAAGCAACTCCAGTGTAGATTTGGCCTTCTGTTTTAGGTTATTATCCTGCTGAAAGGTGAATTCATCTCCCAGTGTCTGGTGGAAAGCAGACTGAATTAGATTTTCCTCTAGGATTTTGCTTGTGCTTCGCTCCATTCTGTTTATTTTTGTCTTGAAATACTCCCCAATCCTTAACATTTACAAGCATACCCATAACATGATGCAGCCACCACTATGCTTGAAAATATGGAGAGTGGTACTCAGTAATGTGTTGTATTGAATTTGCCCCAAACATAATACTTTGTATTCAGGACAAAAAGTTAATTGCGTTGCCACATTATTTGCAGTATTACTTTAGTGCCTTGTTGCAAGCATTTTTATTCTGTACAGGCTTCTTTTCAATCTGTCAATTAGGTTAGTATTATGGAGTAACTACAATGTTGTTGATCCATCCTCAGTTTTTTCCTATCACAGCCATTAAACTCTGTAACTCAAAGAGATATTCAATGTCTGCTTTTTTAAATTTTTTTACCCATCTACCAATAGGTGCCCTTCTTTGTGAGGCATTGGAAAACCTCCCTGGTCTTTGTGGTTGAATCTGTGTTTGAAATTCACTGCTTGACTGAGGGATAATTCTATGTGGGTGTACAGAGATGAGGTAGTCATTCAAAAATCATGTTAAACACTATTATTGCAAACAGAGTCCATGCAACTCACTAAGCAAATCTGTACTCCTTAATTTATTTAGGCTTACCATAACAAAGGGGTTGAATACTTATTGACTCAAGACATTTCAGCTTTTCATTTTTTATTAATTAGTAAACAAAATCGAATAACATAATTACACTTTGACATTATGGGGTATATTGTTGTGTGTAGGCATAGTGACAGACAAATCTCAATTTAATCCATTTTAAATTCAGGCTTTAACATAACATGTTGACAAAGTCAAGGGCTGTAAATACTTTCTGAAGGCACTGTACCTTACAAACTAATGTAACAGTATTTATTCAACCTTAAAATGAGTAACACATCCATGGACACATTTTGAGGTTACTGTAACTATTAATGTCATCTTATGTAATCATAGAAAGTGTGCATGTTCAACATAGCATGCAAAGGCTGCAGGACTGTGGAAATATTTACAATTTATATAATAATCTGCACAGAATCACGAACAGCATTGATCACTTGCACTATGTAGGCCTACTTTTAATGTAATTTAAACTGCAATCCAGGTACAGTAATTGGGTTGTGCTATTAGATGAAGCACAGTAATAACACATTAAGTTGCTGTATAAATAAAACATATTTGACATTGTATTGCCATTTGAACTTTGTTGCGCGTTTAAATGATTGAAAGTGCAGTGCTAACACATTTAGATGGCAACTAAACCAAAAATCAGACATTGTTTTTCCATTGGAATTTGGTTGTGATATTAGATGGTTGAAGCATAGTAATAACACATTGGGAATTCAACAAACTTCTGGCTGTCCTTTTTGAGTGGGTGAATAAAGGTTGAAATCTCATTGATCAACGTCTCAACCAAATTTTACCCACATTTCCACTTTGAAATGACGTTGTGTGCCCAGTGGGTTTACAGTGTGTTACCACGTATCTACTCTCTGAGCTTACAGTATGTACTACTGCTCTTCAGAGCACAAGCCAGTCATTACACTACTGTCAACCATATGGATTGTAGCGGGTGATTTGGAAATCACAGAATAAATGGTTTATTTGGCAAATACAGCGGTACGCAGCAATGCGTAAAACACTACAGTGCGGTATAACGGCGCACTGGAGAAAACAAAGCACACGGGTGAATATCCTGGCAATACAAATATATAAAGCTCCACCGAGCTATCGTCACCTCCACAATGAACAATCACACACAAAGACATGGGGGGCAGAGGGAATACTTATACAGGTACTGATGAGGGGATATGAACCAGGTGTGTGTAAAAACAAGACAAAACAAATGGAATGATGAGATGAGGAGCGGCAGTGGCTAGAATGCTGGTGATGACGAACGCCGAAGCCTGCCCAAACAAGGAGAGGAGGCAGCTTCGGAGGAAGTCGTGACAGTACCCCCCACTTGACGCGGCGCTCCAGCAGCGCACCAACACCGGCCTCGGGGACGGCCAGGAGGACGCGGAGCAGGGCGAGCCGGATGGCAAAGGTGAAAATCCCGCAACAGGGAGGGATCGAGGACATCCCTCACCGGGACCCAGCACCGCTCCTCCGGACCGTATCCCTCCCACTCCACGAGGTACTGAAGGCCCCTCACTAGACGCCTCGAATCCAGGATGGAACGGATGGAGTATGCCGGGGCCCCCTCGATGTCCAGAGGGGGCGGAGGGACCTCCCGCACCTCAGACTCTTGGAGTGGACCAGCCACTACCGGCCTGAGAAGAGACACGTGAAACGAGGGGTTAATACGGTAATCAGCTTGGAGTAGTAACCTATACGTAACCTTGTTTACTCTCCTCAGGACTTTGAACGGCCCCACAAACCACGGGCTCAGCTTCCGGCAGGGCAGGCGGAGAGCCAGACCAGGTATAAAGAGCGGGGCCTCACTGCGCGTGGTGGTCAGCATTGACCTTCTGGCGACGCACGGCGAGCTGGAGATTGACGTGGGCAGCGTTCCACGTCTCCTCCGCGCGCCGAAACCAGTCGTCCACCACAGTAACTTCGGTCTGGCTCTGATGCCATGGTGCCAGGACCGGCTGATACCCTAAAACACATTGAAATGGAGATAGGTTAGTGGAGGAGTGGCGGAGAGAGATCTGGGCATATTCGGCCCATGGCAAGAACACCGACCACTCCCCTGGCCGGTCCTGGCAGTAGGACCGCAGGAACCTACCCACATCCTGATTCACCCGTTCCACCTGCCCATTAGATTTGGGGTGAAACCCAGAGGTCAGGCTGACCGAGACCCCCAGACGTTCTATGAACGCCTTGCAGACCCTGGACGTAAACCGGGGACCCCGGTCAGACACTATGTCCTCTGACACCCCGTAGAGCCGGAAGACGTAAGTAAACAGAGCTTCTGCAGTTTGCAGGGCCGTGGAGAGACCAGGCAGATGAAGGAGGCGGCAGGCTTTTGGTGTAACCCTGAGAGAGGGGAAGATCAGTTAGAAAGTCAGTTAGAAAGTCAAGTGGGACCATGGCCGTTGTGGAACTGGTAAGGGATGTAACTTACCTTCTGGAAGGTGCCTAGGTGCCTTACTCTGGGCGCACACCGAGCAGGAGGAGACATACACCCTCACGTCCTTAGCCAAGGTAGGCCACCAGTACTTCCCGGTCAGCAGCGCACTGTACGGCCGATCCCTGGTTGACCAGAGGAGGGGGACGTGTGTGCCAAATAGACAAGACGATCACAGACAATAGACGGCACGTATCACACCCCAGCTGGGCACTGAGGTGGATATGGCTCTGTGCGTAACGCCCGCTCTATGTCCGCGTCCACCGCCCACACTACAGGCGCCACAATGCAGGAGGCCAGGAGTATGTGGGTGTCTATGGGCCTCTCCTCTGTGTCGTACAGCCGTGACAGTGCGTCTGCCTTCACGTTCTTTGTGCCTGGTATGTAGGACAGCGTGAAATCAAACCGGGTGAAGAACAAGGCCCACCTGGCGTAGCAAGGATTCAGCCTCCTCGCTGCCCGGATGTACTCCATGTTACGGTGGTCAGTTCAGACGAGGAAAAGGTGTTTCGCCCCCTCGAGCCAGTGCCTCCACGCGGTCAGGGCTCTGATAACAGCCAACAGCTCCCGATCACCAACGTCAAGTTCTGCTCCGCCGGGCTGAACTTCTTAGAGAAGAAGGCACAGGGGCGGAGCTTGGGTGACTTGCCTGAGCGTTGGGATAGGACAGCGCCTACCCCTACCTCAGATGCATCCACCTCCTCTACGAACGGCAATGATGGATCGGGACGGGCCAGGACCGGGGCTGAGGTGAACAGAGCCCTCAGGTTACTGAAAGCCCTGTCAGCCTCAGCACAGCAGCGGAGCCGGGACGGCCCACCCTTCAACAGAGAGGTGATGGGAACTGCGACCTTGCCAAAGCCCCGTATAAACCTCCGATAGTAATTGGCAAAGCCAATAAATCGCTGCACCTCCTTTACCGTGGTTGGAGTCGGCCAATTACGCACCGCTGAAATGTGGTCTCCCTCCATCTCCACACCTGAGGTGGTGATGTGGTATCCGAGGAAGGAGACGGACTGATGGAAGAACAGACACTTTTCTGCCTTGGCATATAGGTCATGCTCCAACTGTCGGCCCAGCACTCTGCGAACTAGGGAAACATGCTCGGCGCGCGTAGCGGAACACACCAGAATGTCATCGATGTAGACGACCACACCGCGACCAAGCATGTCCCGAAACACCTCGTTCACAAAGGACTGGAAGACTGATCGAGCATTCATCTACCCATACGGCATCACCAGGTTTTCATAATGCCCCATGGTTGTGCTAAATGCTGTCTTCCACTCGTCCCCTTCCCGGACACGCACCAGGTTGTACGCACTCCTGAGATCTAATTTCATGAAGAAGCCGCCCCATGCATGGATTCGATAACAGAGGAGATGAGGGGTAGAGGGTAACTATAGCGAATGGTAGTTTGATTAAGTGCACAGTAATCAATGCAAGGGCGCAGACCTCCGTCTTTCTTCTTCACGAACAAGAAACTCGAGGAGGCGGGCGAAGTGGAAGGACGTATGAACCCCTGGCGCAGGGACTCAGAGACGTATGTCTCCATTGCCTCCGTTTCAGCCTGCGACAGGGGATATACATGACACCTGGGAGGCACAGCGTCTAACCGGAGGTTTATCGTGCAATCCTCCGCCCGATGGGGTGGTAATTTGGTCGCCTGTGTTTTGGAAAATGTGTGCGCCAAGTCGAGGTATTCGGGGGGGATGCGCACGGTGGAGGTAGTGTCTGGACTTTCCACCGTGTTTGCACCAACGGAAACAGCTAGACACCTACCCTGACACTCTCGCGACCACCCTATGAGAACCCTCTGCGGCCATGAAAAGGTGGGGTCGTGTAGTGCTAGCCAGGGAAGACCCAACACAACAGGGAAATCAGGGGACTCAATAATATAAAAGGTGATTTGCTCCCTATGGGTCTCCTGCGTAATCGTCGTGACTGGTGCTGTAACCTCCCTAATAAAACCTGACCCTAATGGTCGACTGTCAAATGCTTTGATGGGCAATGGGATGGATAGGGGAACCAATGTAATACATAGACTATTAGCTAAAGACCTGTCCATGAAGTTCCCAGCTGCGCCTGAATCGACCAGCGCCTTACACTGGGGAACTACCGTGTAATCAGGGAAGTTGACATGTATGGTGAAGTGTGCAGCAGAGGGCTTTGAACGAGTGTGGGTGCGCTACCTGGGGTGACGCGAGAGTGCCCTGCCTGCCGCCTCCAGACCCAGAAGAACTCTGACGACAGTGTGCAGCAGAATGTCCTCTCTTGTAACAAGAGTGACACTGGATCTGTCGCCCTCCGTTCTCCCGGATCGCTGCACCACCCAGCTCCATCGGAACGTGATCCTGGTTGAAGGGGGGTGAAACGTGCAGGCCCCTTCCAGGACATCCTCTCGAAGCCAGCAGGTTGTCCAACCGGATGGCCATGTCCAGCAGTTAGTTGAAAGTCAACGTGGTATCCTGGCAGGCTAGCTCCCTTCGGACGTCCTCACGCAGGCTGCATCGGAAGTTGTCGATGAGGGCCCGCTCGTTCCACCCGGACCCAGCCGCTAGAGTTCTAAACTCCAGGGCAAAGTCTTGCGCGGTCCTCGTCCCCTGCCTCAGATGGACCAGACGCTCGCTCGCCTCTTTCCCTTCGGGGGGATGATCGAAGACTGCCCGGAAGAGGCGAGCGAACGCCCGGTAGTTGTCCAACACATCTCCTCCTTCACGCCAGACTGCGTTCACCCACTCCAAGGCTTTCTCCGAGAGGCAGGAGACGAGGGCGGACACCTTCTCCCGCTCCGATGGAGTGTGCTGATGGTGGAAAAATAGAGGTCCAGCTGCAGGAGGAAACCCTGGCAGCGGGCGCTGTCCTGTCGTATTCCCTCGGTCGAGCTAGGTGAATACCTCAGGGCGCTGGGGTGTGGGTGGCTGGATCCGGTCGCTCAGCTGGTTCCGAAAGGTCGGGTCCTTTCCTCTCCAGGCGTTGGACTACCTGGAAAACCCGATCCATCGCTTCGCCCAAGCTGGCCAGGCATGCGCAGGAGGGAAAATCACAGAATAAAAGGTTTATTTCCGAAAACACAGTGGTACGCAGCAATGCGTCAAACACTCCAGTGCGGAAATCAGGCGCACTGGAAAACAACAAGGCACACGGGTGAAATATCCCGGCGATACAAAATGCAAAGAGCTCCACCGAGCTAATCTAATCTCCACAATAATCACACACAAAGACAAGGAGGCAGAGGGAACACTTATACAGGTGCTGATGAGGGGATATGAACCAGATGAACCGACCTCAACCTAATTGAGATGGTTTGGGATGAGTCGGACGGCAGAGTGAAGGAAAAGCAGCCAACAAGTGCTCAGCAGATGTGGGAACTCCTTCAAGACCGTTATTAATATTCTGGTGCAGCCTGCGAGAGGACGTCGGAAGGGAGCTAGCCTGCCGGGATACCATGTTGACTATCAACCAGCTGGTGGACATGGCCATCCAGTTGGACAACCTGCTAGCTGCAAGAGGACATCCTGGAAGGGGCCTGCCCGTTTCAACCCCCCTCAACCCAGATTCAGTTCCGATGGAGCTGGGTGGTGCAGTGATCTGGGAGAACGGAGGATGACAGCTCGAGTGTCACTCTTGTGGCAGGAGAGGACATTCTGCTGCACGCTGTCATCTGGGTTCTTCTGGGTCTGGAGGCGGCAGGCAAGGCACTCTCGCGTCACCCCAGGTAGCGCAAACCCACACTTGCTCAGAGCCCTCTGCTGCACTGCACCATACACGTCACCTTCCCTGATTACTCAGTAGTTTCCCAGTGTAAGGCACTGCTCGATTCTGCCGCAGCTGGGAACTTTATGGACAGGTCGGTAGCTCATAGTCTAGGTATTACGTTGGTTCCCCTATCCATTCCACTGCCCATCAAAGCACTTGACAGTCGACCATTAGGGTCAGGGATCGTTAGGGAAGTTACAGCACCAGTCACGATGGTTACCCACGAGACCCATAGAGAGCAAAGTCACCTTTTTTATTATTGAGTCTCCTGATTTCCCTGTTGTGTTCGGTCTTCCCTGGTTAGCACTACACAACCCCAACTTTTCATGGCCGCAGAGGGTTCTCACGGGGTGGTCGTGAGAGTGTCATGGTAGGTGTCTCGGTGTTTCAGTTGGTGCAACCACGGTGGAAACTCCAGCGCAATAAACCTCTGGTAGACGCTGTGCCTCCCAGGAGTCATGTGTATCCCCTGTCACAAGCTGAAACGGAGGCTATGGAGACATACGTCACCAAGTCCCTGCGCCAGGTGTTTAAACGTCCCTCCACTTAGCCCGCCTCCTCAAGTTTCTTTTTTGTGAAGAAGAAAGACGGCAGTCTGCGCCCTTGCATTGATTACCGATCACTGAACAAGGGGACGATACGATTTAGTTATCCTCTCCCCCTCATTCCTTCGGTGATCGAGTCAATGCATGGGGCGCGCTTCTTCACAAAATAAGATCTCCGGAGTGCGTACAACCTGGTACGTGTCCGAGAGGGGGGAGAGTGGAAGACAGCATTCAGCACAACGACGGGGCATTACGAACACCTGGTGATGCCATGCGGTTTGATGAATGCTCCATTCGTCTTCCAGTCCTTTGTGAACGAGGTGTTTCGGGACATGCTTGGTCGCAGTGTAGTGGTCTACAGTGGGGGAAAAAAAGTATTTAGTCAGCCACCAATTGTGCAAGTTCTCCCACTTAGCAAGATGAGAGAGGCCTGTAATTTTCATCATAGGTACACGTCAACTATGACAGACAAAATGAGAAAAAAAAATCCAGAAAATCACATTGTAGGATTTTTTATGAATTTATTTGCAAATTATGGTGGAAAATAAGTATTTGGTCAATAACAAAAGTTTCTCAACACTTTGTTATATACCCTTTGTTGGCAATGACACAGGTCAAATGTTTTCTGTAAGTCTTCACAAGGTTTTCACACACTGTTGCTGGTATTTTGGCCCATTCCTCCATGCAGATCTCCTCTAGAGCAGTGATGTTTTGGGGCTGTCGCTGGGCAACACGGACTTTCAACTCCCTCCAATGATTTTCTATGGGGTTGAGATCTGGAGACTGGCTAGGCCACTCCAAGACCTTGAAATGATTCTTACGAAGCCACTCCTTCGTTGCCCGGGCGGTGTGTTTGGGATCATTGTCATGCTGAAAGACCCAGCCACGTTTCATCTTCAATGCCCTTGCTGATGGAAGGAGGTTTTCACTCAAAATCTCATGATACATGGCCCCATTTATTCTTTCCTTTACACGGATCGTAGTCCTGGTCCCTTTGCAGCAAAACAGCCCCAAAGCATGATGTTTCCACCCCCATGCTTCACAGTAGGTATGGTGTTCTTTGGATGCAACTCAGCATTCTTTGTCCTCCAAACACGACGAGTTGAGTTTTTACCAAAAAGTTCTATTTTGGTTTCATCTGACCATATGACATTCTCCCAATCCTCTTCTGGATCATCCAAATGCACTCTAGCAAACTTCAGACGGGCCTGGACATGTACTGGCTTAAGCAGGGGGACACGTCTGGCACTGCAGGATTTGAGTCCCTGGCGGCCTAGTGTGTTACTTATGGTAGGCTTTGTTACTTTGGTCCCAGCTCTCTGCAGGTCATTCACTAGGTCCCCCTGTGTGGTTCTGGGATTTTTGCTCACCGTTCTTGTGATCATTTTGACCCCACGGGGTGAGATCTTCCGTGGAGCCCCAGATCGAGGGAGATTATCAGTGGTCTTGTATGTCTTCCATTTCCTAATAATTGCTCCCACAGTTGATTTCTTCAAACCAAGCTGCGTACCTATTGCAGATTCAGTCTTCCCAGCCTGGTGCAGGTCTACAATTGTGTTTCTGGTGTCCTTTGACAGCTCTTTGGTCTTGGCCATAGTGGAGTTTGGAGTGTGACTGTTTGAGATTGTGGACAGGTGTCTTTTATACTGATAACAAGTTCAAACAGGTGCCATTAATACAGGTAACGAGTGGAGGACAGAGGAGCCTCTTAAAGAAGAAGTTACAGGTCTGTGAGAGCCAGAAATCTTGCGTGTACCTATGATGAGATTTACAGGCCTCTCTCATCTTTTTAAGTGGGAGAACTTGCACAATTGGTGGCTGACTAAATACTTTTTTTGCCACTGTATGTCTATTTCAACCACGCACGCTTCAAACTTCCCTTCTACATCACCAAACCAAATACTTTATACTATCTATCTAAGCAACACATACAGTGGGGAAAAAAAGTATTTAGTCAGCCACCAATTGTGCAAGTTCTCCCACTTAAAAAGATGAGAAAGGCCTGTAATTTTCATCATAGGTACATGTCAACTACATTGTAATTGGGAGAACTTGCACAATTGGTGGCTGACTAAATACTTTTTTTCCCCACTGTACCAGCAGATGAATTACACTCCAAAACCCAGATTTTAGTCAGTACCATGGAACCGATGCCTTTTGAAAAGACAATAAGTCCCACAAATAGCCCAACTACAATGGTTTGTAGTCTTAACCTCTGGTACATAATAACAACACAATTACAAGAAAATGTCCTTAAAAAGGTATTTCAAGTGTTTCTTTACAAAGATCTTACATGCTCAAAATGAATAAATTAGCAATCAACGAGTCAAATCCACATTCATTGATTTGGAAATCGATCTGGCGATAATGTTTTCCCTTGCGACATAATGAAATTCCTTTATTACATCATATTCGCTCCATAATGAGTTTTATTTTGATGGAAACCCTAAATTGGCTTTGTACAATATTATAACTTACGTCTTTAACCACTTTACTCACGGTCAGTTTATTCCTTAAATCGTATCTCGATCGCATTATTCAACTACGGTACAAACTTAGAAAACCCATATTAATTACTTCCCCACCCATAACGTACGTCTACGTTTTGGGTGAGCAAGTTTAATACAGACATGGCACTCCAATTATGATTTTCTCATTACTATTTCCACATCGTCACAACTCCATATAGAACGTTAGAAACTTCTAGGTACTCACATCAAAGAATCCCTTCGTGGTGTTTTTTAACCATTCTTAATCGACACAAATCACTTCTTCAAACATTTTACCAGCGGACCAAAAAATAGACTGTAATTTCCCGGACACTGCCCTGCCTGTCCATAAAATACAGACCTTTCTACTACTCTCTAAAATAACCTCACAATCTCCATACCACTCCTTGATATTCTATGAATTAATTATGTTATATATCGTAACTTCTTATCTAAACTTATATCAAATTATTATACCCATTTTTAGAACTCATTATGCACCCCTCAGATTCAAATTACCTTCTGCTCTTTGTTCCTAAAATCGCCATGTTGTCCCATTCAATTACTTAACTTTACATTACTTTTACAAAATACTTATTCTAACTGCGGATTTGCCTGTAATAATTTCGTCATTTCCTGTATCTCACTTCGCGTTAAATGAAGCTCTGCTTTACTCTTAATGGTGACTGTTTTTCCAGATATCGGTCTACTAAGCTGGCCACTCATTATTACTATTACTACATGCAATTATTAGTAATTAAATACTTATATTAAAATCTCCACCCTGATCTGTATTAAAATGTTGTTTCTATTTGTCATTTTATGTTCTTTTGGTGCTATGATTCAATATGTTACATTGCATTGGCTCCATCTCCTGGTCGTTTTGAGTAATTCACGTCTAATTCTCTCCTTATTTAATGATGTTTTTACCACATCTAAAAGGTCCGTAACCTATTTCTTTAATTCTCTCTTTACCAAGGTATTCAAATCTAATGATGATACAACACATCAAAGAACATTAGAATATATGTTTCATAATGATACAACACATTATAGATCCTATTTCATGATGATACAACACATCTCTCTATTTCATGAATTATTCCATGATGATATAACACATCAGAATACTTATTTCATGAATTATTCCATGATGATACAACACATCAGAATACTTATTTCATGAATTATTCCATGATGACGCAACACATCAGAATACTTATTTCATTAATTATTCCATGATGATACAACACATCTCTCTAAGTTCTACACCCACTCCTGTATTCTCTTTTGTCTAGCCTTGCCCCATTGTCAGTTGAACTGCCCACACACACAAATTTCACATCTTTTATACTCTTGGTTACACATTTCTTCAACCACATCTGGCCATCGTCAATGAGCACTGCCATTCTTTAATGTTATTACTCTTTACCCCAAGTCAGTATCCTGTCCATCAATCATGCTATCCTAAACATCAGTAATCTCCTTTGACATAACGGAATGTAGACTCCATGGCACCAAGCCAATTATCTACTAACTCTAACCTGTTCCCCATGATACTATGACATGACATCATAACACTATAAAAACCTCATATCATCTACTGAGGCTGACAGGGCCTTCAGTAACCTGAGGGGTCTGTTCACCTCAACCCCGGTACTGGCCCACCCTGATCCATCACTACCGTTCGTAGTGGAGGTGGATGCGTCCGAGGTAGGGATAGGCGCTTTCCTATCTCAACGCTCGGGCACGCCACCCAAGCTCCGCCCCTGTGCCTTCTTCTCCAAGAAGCTCAGCCCAGCGGAGCAGAACTACGATGTTGGTGATCGGGAGCTGTTGGCTGTTGTCCGAGCCCTGACCGTGTGGAGGCACTGGCTCGAAGGGGCGAAACACTCTTTCCTCGTCTGGACGGACAACCGTAACCTGGAGTACATCCAGGCAGCGAGGAGGCTGAACCCTCGTCAGGCCTGGTAGGCCCTATTCTTCACCCGGTTTGATTTCACTCTATCATACATCCCGGTTACGAAGAACGTGAAGACAGATGCACTGTCATGGCTGTACGACACAGAGGACAGGCCCAGAGTCAACACCCCAATACTCCCGGCCTCCTGCATTGTGGCGCCGGTAGTATGGGCGATGGACGTGGATATGGAGCAGGCGTTACGCACAGAGCCATCTCCACCTCAGTGTCCAGCTGGGCTGCAGTACGTGCCTGCTCTTGTCCGTGACCATCTGATCTACTGGGCACCCACGTCCCCCTCCTCTGGTCACCCAGGTATCGGTCGTACAGTGCGCTGCCTGACCGGAAAGTACTGGTGGCCTACCTTGGCTAAGGACGTGAGGGTGTATGTCTCCTCCTGCTCGGTGTGCGCTCAGAGTAAGGCACCTAGGCACCTCCAAGCGGGTAAGTTACAGCCTTTACCAGTTCCACAATGGCCATCGTCTCACCGGTGTATTGATTTCCTTACTGATCTTCCCCTCTCTCAAGGTAACACCACCATCCTGGTCGTTGTGGACCGCTTTTATAAAGCCTGCCGCCTCCTTCCTCTGCCCGTTCTCCCCACGGTCCTGTAGACTGCGGAGGCCCTGTTTACACACGTTTTCCGGCACTACGGGGTACCAGAGGACATAGTGTCTGACCGGGGTTCCCAGTTCACATCCAAGGTCTGGAAGGCGTTCATGGAACGTCTGGGGGTCTCGGTCAGCCTGACCTCTGGTTTCCACCCCGTGTCTAAAGGGCAGGTGGAACGGGTAAATCAGGATGTGGGTAGGTTCCTTCGGTCCTACTGCCAAGACCGGCCGGGGGAGTGGTCGGTGTTCTTGTCATGGGCCGAATATGCCCAGAACTCTCTCCATCACTCTTCCACTAACCTAACGCCATTCCAATGTGTTTTAGAGCCAGACCGAGGCTCCTGTGGTGGATGACTGGTTTCGGCGCGCAGAGGAAATGTGGAACACTGCTCACGTCCACCTCCAACGCGCCGAAACCAGTCATCCACCGCAGGAGCCTCGGTCTGGCTCTAAAACACATTGGAATGGCGTTAGGTTAGTGGAGGAGTGATGGAGAGAGTTCTGGGCATATTCGGCCCATGACAAGAACACCGACCACTCCGCCGGCCGGTCTTGGCAGTAGGACCGAAGGAACCTACCCACATCCTGATTTACCCGATTTCCAATGTAGCCATCCGGCTCGCCCTGCTCCTCATCCTCCTGGCCGTCCCCGAGGCCGGTGTCGGCGCGCTGATGGGGGGGGGGTACTTTTAGCCAACGCCGCTCCTCATCTCATCATTCCATTTGTTTTGTCTTGTTTATTACACACACCTTGTTTATATCCCCTCATCAGTACCTGTATAAGTGTTCCCTCTGCCCCCTTGTCTTTGTGTGTGATTGTTTATTGTGGAGGTTAGATTAGCTCGGTGGAGCTCCTTGTATTTTGTATCTCCGGTATATTTCACCTGTGTGCCTCGTTGTTTTCCAGTGCGCCTTATTTCCGCACTGGAGTTTTAGACACATTGCTGCGTACCGCTGTGTTTTCTGAATAAATATTTTATTCTGTGATTGACCCTCCTGCGCCTGACTCCTTCAAAATCACTCACCACATCGTGACTTGAACTCTGTGAAGCATTGTTTTGGGCTGCAATTTCTGAGGCTGGTAACTCTAATGAACTTATCCTTTGCAGCAGAGGTAACTCTGGGTCTTCCATTCCTGTGCCGGTCCTCATGAGAGCCAGTTTCATCATAGCGCTTGATGGTTTTTGCGACTGCACTTGAAGAAACATTAAACGTTTTTCGTATTGACTGATCTTCATGTCTTAAAGTAATGATGGACTGTCGTTTCTCTTTGCTTATTAAAGCTGTTCTTGCCATAATATTGACTTGGTCTTTTACCAAATAGTGCTATCTTCTGTATACCCCCTTACCTTGTCACAACACAACTGATTGTCTCAAACGCATTAAGAAGGAAAGAAATTCCACAAATTAACTTTTAACAAGGCACACCTGTTAATTTAAATGCATTCCAGGTGACTACCTCATGAAGCTGGTGGAGAGAATGCCAAGAGTGTGCAAAGCTGTCATCAGGGCAAAGGGTGGCTATTTGAAGAATCTCAAATATAAAATACATTTCAATGTAACACTTTTTTATTGCTACATGATTCCATATGTGTTATTTCATAGTTTTGATGTCTTCACTATTATTCCACAATGTAAAAAATAGTACAAACAAAGAAAAACCCTTGAGTAGGTGTGTCCAAACTTTTGACTGGTACTGTATTTCAGTCTTCTGTGATGTATATAGTGTAATATTGGGATGCAAACTCAAAATTGAATACATTTTGACATGGTACAGGTGTCTTCTTTTTTTTTAAGCCAATAACCATGTGTGTGAGGTGTACACTTTTGTTTCAAAGTAGATTTGTTTAAGATTACTAAGAATCACTCTGTGTGACCCTTATTTAGCCCACTGCAGTAAATTAAGCATCCAGGACATGGACACCCAGACCTCAGACAGGCTAACGTTGAACCGGGCCTCTGAGCCCTGCAGCACAGCCGCATTCAGGGGCTCCAGCTTTGGGACTCCTGAAGAGGAGAGGAGAGGAGAGGAGAGGAGAGGAGAGGAGAGGAGAGGAGAGGAGAGGAGAGGAGAGGAGAGGAGAGGAGAGGAGAGGAGAGGAGAGTTCATGGTTGGGGGTGGAGATCATGATTATCCATATATCATTTGTTGTATTTGAGAGATATTTGTGAATTCTTAGGTTCAATTTGTTGAAGACGAACATTCACTGCAGAGTTATAAAAGTTGAAATAGTTGTGAAAGTGGTGACGATTGTTGTTTTTGGCTTTAACTGAGGGGAAAACCAATAAACACTAAGATTATTCTGTTCACTAGAGTAATTGGGTCATTCCATGATATGAGTCCCTTTTGGTTAGTGTAAAAAAATAGTTTTATTTTGCCTAATTTTAACATTCTGTCATAAAGAGCACATGTTCAACTTAATAAGAAACATGTTTTCCCATCTCAAGAGGGTAAAGAAAATGACTATAGTAAGTGCCTATTAAGTGCCCAATAAAGTAACAGGGTTGACTGTAACAGGGTTGACGATTTCATCTTAAAATCAGCCATAAATCCCCATGTGACAGGGGGGAACGGAAGCTTGTTGTGTGCAACAGGGAGGGGCAATTGAATGCAAGTTTCACAAAAAGCTTGCATTCATTTCTAGCCTGTTTATCTATGGGTCACAGGGTTGATGTGTTATATTCGACCCACTCAGTTTTCCACCACAAAATACCAGACTATGATTTGACTATTAGATGTACAATGTTTGTTTTTGGAAGAAAAAAAATCACCATATTAAAATAAGAGTTCAATTCACGTAACAGGGTTGACCTTAAAATGAGGGACAGGTTGTTGTTGTTGTTTTTTTACCTTACTAATCACATTAAATAAATAATCATCTTCAGAAATGACTTTGTCAAAACCACAAAATAGCTTTACAATGATGGTGAAACTTTAAGAAGTGTTGGGTTAAGTGGATTAAAATCTTCTTAGAAGTCACAGAGTGCACAGAGGGACATGTCAAAATGCTGAATCTTGGCACTTTAGCAAGACTTTATTCATATAAAAAAATGTATTTATTGAAATGTCAATGGTCTATAATAAAGGTACTTCATTTAATATAACAGGCTTTTAATATTATAATTCAATATTGGTGCACAATTTCTATTTAAAATATCAAAGGGACGCAAAAAGGGACTCATTTTGTGGAACGACCCAATGAATCATGTCTTGCATTGGAAATCTGTGTTCTTTAAAGTTTTCTACATTCTTGGGTTGTTTGTTGCAAGTACCACACCTTCAGAAGAGTAAACATAGAGAACCATCTTGGCTCATTGTTCTGTCGATAGAACACGTTCCTCAAACAGTCTCAGGTGTTTGGAGTCATGGGTCTGTTTACACTCTGAGGAGATCATTCATTACTCTATTTGGCTGTCCTTTTTGTTACTCTATGGAGAAATGATTTTTATTCACTTTTAGCTAAATAAATCTCATACATTTGTGAAATATTTTTGACTCAACTTGTTTTCTATTGTATCTTACTCATAGTTATTAAAACATATTGCGTGATCCCACCGTCACCAGTTAACAGCCAGTAGAAATTGTTATTCAAATAATTAAGTTTTAACCACATTAGTTAGGAATGAATCAGATAGGTTTTTATTATCTGTAAGGTGAGTATACAATTGATAGGTAATTATTATCCTAAGGATGAGACCTGACTCAAAGTTTCCTAAAGCAGGAGGTAATATAGTCTGGTATAGTCAATGTAAAGCCATATCCATTAGGCGTGTTAAATTAGAGACTTGCACCCATCTCCTGGATGTCTCTGCATGGCTGTGATAAACATGAGAAGGCCTCAGAGTTAAATTAACAGCTTTAATCACTCCCAAACGAGAGCATATGAGCAGATGAAGCCAGTCATATTGTCACGATCGTCCTGAGAAGAAGCGGGCCAAGGCGCAGCGTGATATGCGTACATAATATTTATTGAATGTACAACACAACGAACAAAACAACAAACGATACGAAACGTGAAGTCCTACGGTTACACAAACCAAACGGAACAAGATCCCACAAACACTGTGGCCAAACAGGCTGCCTAAGTATGGTTCCCAATCAGAGACAACAAGCAACAGCTGATTCACGTTGCCTCTGATTGAGAACCACACCGGCCAACATAGAAACAAATAACTAGATAAAGAACCTAGAAACAAAACACATAGAAACAACACACCCTGGCTCAACATAACAGAGTCCCAGAGCCAGGGCGTGACACATATCAGTTAAGCTGCTGAGATAAATTATGCATTGAGCTGGGTTCTCATGCTCATTCAGTGAAATGCTCATAAAATAATCAAATATTATGGCTGAACTCAAATGTGCTGGTTGATAAAATACCTGTATTTATGGAAAGGATGTTTGAAAAGGGTATTTTGTTTTTAAATGATATTGTAAATTGGAATGGTAGAGTTATGTTTCCATGGAGTTATCAGAATTGTATGGGAAGGTCTGCTCAATCCAAGATTACAACCAATTGATTACAGCATTACCCCAAAAATGGAGGAGGCAGGTGGCAGCCGGAGGAAGTAGGGAACTGGTCTGTCTGCCCAATATAGGATCAAAACTGGCAGAGGAATAAAAATAGCTTAAATAGGAAAGCATACCAGTTTCATTTGAGGACCAGGATGTTGACAGCTGTGCCATACAGATTGCAAAATATTTGGGAAGAGATTTTTGATGTACCGATTCCATGATACAGGGTGTACAAGTTGATATATAAAATGACGCAAGAGTCAAGACTTTGTGTTTTTCAGCTAAAATTATTGTACAGAATTCTTGCCACCAACAAAATGTTGAATATTTGGGGCATACAATCATCGCAGCTCTGCAGATTTTGTTGTGAGGATACAGAATCCATTTGTTTTGGTATTGTCCTCAGGTAGCCTTTTTCTGGCCTCAGGTTCAGGAATGCCTGAAAATGCATAACACTGATCTAAAATTGACCCTAGAAATAGTATTGTTGGGAGATCTGGAGAGACCGGGTCAGTCAATTACTAATATACTAATACTCTTAGTAAAAGTATTTATCTTCAACTCGCTAACTGTGAATTCTATTCTATTCGATTCCATAGATTCAAATTGTATGTTAAACATCACAGAATAGTTGAAAGATATATGGTGCGTAGAAATCCGAAGAGGGTGGCCAGCAGAGATAGGTGGGATGGGCTTAGGGAAGCTGAGGGTTGGGATGTGGAATTGGAGACAAGTGGGAGTGGAGTTGCTGGGCGGGGGATAGAATGACGGTCAAAGATAAAAGTCAAAAAATAAAGTCAAAATAAAACATGACAAAAAGTAAGTTTGAATGACACTGAGGGGCAGTGTTGTTACAGCTAATGCCTGTTTGCCTGAGGCTGATGCCATGCAGGTTGTTGAGGGACAGCTCTTGGGGAACTTTGGGGGGGGATCTTGGAGGGCTGGTGGCCTGGCGGTTGGGAGCTTGGGCCGGTGGCTGATGGGTCGCTGATTCGGGTCCCCGTTTTTGACCTTATGGGAGATCTGTTGACATGCCCTTGAGCAGGGCGTTGACCCTGGTTGCTTCTGTAGGTCGCTCTGGATGGGAGTCTGTTAGATGACTAATGCGATGTAGATGTTGAGCGGCTTCACTGCAAGTAGATTGTATGTTTTAAATATAAATAAATAATAATAATGCTCATTCAGAGTTTTTATGGATTTTGTCCCATCCTATCATATCCAGTAGATCTGTTTCAATTGTGAGTATATGGGATAGTGCAAAGTAGTGTGTCAAATGTGTGTGAGTATATGTGTGCAAAGAATATTCAAATCTGCTCACCTCCTGTTGCATAGAGTAAAAACAAAGTGAAGAAACGACTGGCCATGTTGCCCAGGTAACAGTCATCCTAATAATCCCAGCCTGAAAGATAAAAACAACACAATGGCATGGAAACGACCCAGCAGGCAGCACAATAAATTCACATACAAAGTGCATTCCGAAAGTATTAAGGCACCTTCCCTTTCTCCACATTTTGTTACGTTACAGCCTTATTCTAAAATGGATTAAATTAATTGTTTTCCTCATCAATCTACACACAACACCTCATAACGACAAAGTGAAAACAGGTTTTTAGAAATGTGTGCAAATTTATAAAAAACTAAAACAGAAATACCTTATTTACATAAGTATTCAGACACTTTGCTATGAGACTCGAAATTAAGCTCAGGTGCATCCTGTTTCCATTGATCATCCTTGAGATGTTTCCACAACTTGATTGGAGTCCACCTGGGGTAAATTCAATTGATTGTACATGATTTGGAAAAGCACACACCTGTCTATATAAGGTCCCACAGTTGACAGTGCATGTCAGAGCAAAAACCAAGCCATGAAGTCCAAATTGTCCATAGAGCTCCGAGACAGGATTGTGTTGAGGCACAGATCTGGGGAAGGGTTTGGAACCACCAAGACTTTTCCTAGAGCTGGCCACCCGGCCAAACTGAGCCATCGGGGGAGAAGGGCCTTGGTCAGGGAGGTGACCAAGAACCTGATGGTCACTCTGACAGAGCTCCAGAGTTCCTCTGTGGAGATGGGAGAACCTTCCAGAAGGACAACCATCTCTGCAGCACTCCACCAATTAGGTATTTATGGTAGAGTGGCCAGATGAAGCCACTTCTCAGTAAAAGGCACATGACAGCCCGCTTGGAGTTTGCCAAAAGGCACCTAATGGACTCTCAGACCATGAGAAACTAAATTCTCTGGTCTGATGAAACCAAGATTGAACTCTTTGGCCTGAATGCCAAGCGTCACGTCTGGAGGAAACCTGCCATCATGGCAGGGTGGTGGCGGCAGCATCATGCTGTGGGGATGTTTTTCAGAGGCAGGGACTGGTAGACTAGTCAGAATCGAGGGAAAGATGAACGCAGCAAAGTACAGAGAGATCCTTGATGAAAACCTGCTCCAGATCGCTCAGGACCTCAGACTGGGGCGAAGGTTCACTTTCCAACAGGCCAACTACCCTAAGCACACAGCCAAGAGAATGCAGGAGGGGCTTCGGGACAAGTCTCTGAATGTCCTTGAGTGGCCCAGCCAGAACCCGGACTTGAACCCGACTAAACATCTCTGGAGAGACCTGAAAATAGCTGTGCAGCGACGCTCCCCATCCAACCAGACAAAGCTTGAAAGGATCTGCAGAGAAGAATGGGAGAAACTCCCCAAATACAGGTGTTCCAAGCTTGTAGCATCATACCCAAGAAGACTCAAGGCTGTAATCACTGCCAAAGGTGCTTCAACAAAGTACTGAGTAAACAGTCTGAATATTTATGTAAATGTTTAAGTATATATTTTTTTAATACATTTGCAAAAATGTCTAAAAACCAGTTTCTGCTTTGTCAGTATGGGGTATTGTGTGTAGATTGATGAAAAAAAAATATTTAATCAATTTTAGAATAAGGCTGTAACGTAACAAAATGTGGAACAAGTAAAGGGGTCTGAATACTTTCCGAATGCACTGTATATGCAGACTAGAGCTCTGAACGCTACATTTTTATCCAAGGTGTGAGGAACTCCCCTGTTTACGAAACACACACAGGCATACTTTGATTGATCAAAACTAGGGCCTGTAGGACCTGCCTTGTTGATAGTGCTGTTAAGAAGGTAGAGCAGTGCTTTATTATGGACAGACTTCTCGCCATCTTAGCTGCTGTTGTATCAATATGTTTTGACCATGACAGTTTACAATCCAGGGTTACTCCAAGCAGTTTAGTGACCTCAACTTGCTCAAATTCCACAAGAGGTTTAGGGTTTAGTGAATGATTTGTCCCAAATACAATGCTTTTAGTTGTTGAAATATTCACAACTAACTTATTCCTTGCTACCCATTCTGAAACTAAGTGTTGCAGTCATTTCAGTCGCTGTAGTAGCTGACGTGTATAGTGTTGAGTCATCCGCATACATACACACAGTCTTTACTCAAAGCCAGTGGCATGTCGTTTATAAAGATTGAAAAAAGTAAAGGGCCTAGGCAGCTGCCCTGGGGAATTCCTGATTCTACCTGGATTATGTTGGAGATGCTTCCATTAAAGAACAGCCTCTGTGTTCTGTTAGACAGGTAGCTCTTTATCCACAATATAGTAGGGGGTGTAAAGCCATAACACAAGTTTTTCCAGCAGCAGACTATGATGGATAATGTCAAAAGGCGCACTGAAGTCTAACAAAACAGTCCACACATTATTTTTATTATCAATTTCTCTCAGCCAATCATCAGTCATTTGTGTAAGTGCTGTGCTTGTTGGGTAGATCAGCTTTAATATTACAGATAGATTGTAGCTTCCATCAATGTCATTGTCTGCATCATTTCCAATCCCCCATATATTTACATACAAACAGACGGTGCATTCAGACCCCTTGACATTTTCCACACGTTACAGCCTTATTCTAAAATGGATTAAATAAAACAAATTCCTCATCCATCTACACACAACCTATAATGACAAAGTGAAAACAGGTTTTTAGAAATGTTAGCTAATTTATTCAACATAAAAAACAGAAATACCTTATATACATAAGTATTCAGACCCTTTGCTATGAGACTCAAAATTGAGCTCAGGTGCATCCTGTTTCCATTAATCATCCTTGAGATGTTTCTACAACTTGAATGGAGTCCACCTGTGGTAAATTCAATTGATTGGAAAGGCACACAACTGTCTATATAAGGTCCCACAGTTGACAGTTAATGTCAGAGCAAAAACCAAGCCATGAGGTCGAAGGAATTGTCCGTAGAGCTCTGGGACAGGATTGTGTTGAGGCAAAGATCTGGGGAAGGGTACCAAAACATGTCTGCAGCATTGAAGGTCCCCAAGAACACAGTGGCCTCCATCAGTTAAATGGAAATAGTTTGAAACCACCAAGACTCTTCCTAGAGCTGGCCACCCGGCCAAACTGAGCAATCGGGGGAGAAGGGCCTTGGTCAGGGAGGTGACCAAGAACCCGATGGTCACTCTGACAGAGCTGCAGAGTTAATCTGTGGAGATGGGAGAAGCAATCTCTGCAGAACTCCACCAATCAGGCCTTTATTGTAGAGTGGCCAGATGAAGCCACTCCTCAGTAAAAGGCACATGACAGCCTGCTTGGAGTTTGCCAAAAGGCACCTAAAAGACTCTCAGACCATGAGAAACAAGATTCTCTGGTCTGATGAAACCAAGATTAAACTATTTAGCCTGAATGCCAAGCGTCATGTCTGGAGGAAACCTGGCCCCATCCCTATGGTGAAGCATGGTGGTGGCAGCATCATGTTGTGGGGATGTTTTTCAGCAGCAGGGACTGGTAGACTAGTCAGGATCGAGGGAAAGATGAACGGAGCAAAGTACAGAGAGATCCTTGATGAAAACCTGCTCCAGATTGCTCAGGACCTCAGACTGGGGCCAAGGTTCACCTTCCTACAGGACAACGACCCTAAGCACACAGCCAAGACAACGCAGGAGTGGCTTCGGGACAAGTCTCTGAATGTCCTTGAGTGGGCCAGCCAGAGCCCAGACTTGAATCCGATCGAACATCTCTGGAGTGACCTGACAGAGATTTAGAGGATCTGCAGAGAAGAATGGAAGGAACTCCCCAAATACAGGTGTGCCAAGCTTGTAGCGACATACCAAAGAAGGCTCGAGGCTGTAATCACTGCCAAAGGTGCTTCAACAAAGTACTGATGTAAATGTGATATTTCAGTTATTTTATTTCTAATAAATTAGCAAAAATGTCTAAAAACCTGTTTTGGATTTGTCATTATGGGGTATTGTGTGTAGATTGATGAGGGGGGGGGAAACAATTCAATCAATTTTAAAATAAGGCTGTAAAGTAACAAAATGTGGAAAAAGTCAAGGGTCTGAATATTTTCCAAATTTACTGTATATATATATATATATATATATATATATATATATATATATATATATATATATATATATATATATATATATATATATATATATATATATATATATACATATATACATACACACACACACACAAACACACACACACTGCTCAAAAAAATTAAGGGAACACTAAAATAACACATCCTAGATCTGAATGAATGAAATAATCTTATTAAATACTTTTTTCTTTACATAGTTGAATGTGCTGACAACAAAATCACACAAAAATGATCAATGGAAATCAAATATATCAACCCATGGAGGTCTGGATTTGGAGTCACCCTCAAAATTAAAGTGGAAAACCACACTACAGGCTGATCCAACTTTGATGTAATGTCCTGAAAACAAGTCAAAATGAGGCTCAGTAGTGTGTGTGGCCTTCACGTGCCTGTATGACCTCCCTACAACGCCTGGGAATGCTCCTGATGAGGTGGCGGATGGTCTCCTGAGGGATCTCCTCCCAGACCTGGACTAAAGCATCCGCCAACTCCTGGACAGTCTGTGGTGCAACGTGGCGTTGGTGGATGGAGCGAGACATGATGTCCCAGATGTGCTCAATTGGATTCAGGTCTGGGGAACGGGCGAGCCAGTCCATAGCATCAATGCCTTCCTCTTGCAGGAACTGCTGACACACTCCAGCCACATGAGGTCTAGCATTGTCTTGCATTAGGAGGAACCTAGGGCCAACCGCACCAGCATATGGTCTCACAAGGGGTCTGAGGATCTCATCTCGGTACCTAATGGCAGTCAGGCTACCTCTGGCGAGCACATGGAGGGCTGTGCGGCCCACCAAAGAAATGCCACCCCACACCATGACTGATCCACCGCCAAACCGGTCATGCTGGAGGATGTTGCAGGCAGCAGAACGTTCTCCACGGCGTCTCCAGACTCTGTCACGTCTGTCACATGTGCTCAGTGTGAACCTGCTTTCATCTGTGAAGAGCACAGGGCGCCAGTGGCGAATTTGCCAATCTTGGTGTTCTCTGGCAAATGCCAAACGGCCTGTAAGCACAACGCCTACCTGTGGACGTTGGGCCCTCATACCACCCTCATGGAGTCTGTTTCTGACCGTTTGAGCAGACGCATGCACATTTGTGGCCTGCTGGAGGTCATTTTGCAGGGTCTGGCAGTGCTCCTCCTGCTCCTCCTTGCATAAAGGCGGAGCTAGCAGTCCTGCTGCTGGGTTGTTGCCCTCCTACGGCCTCCTCCACGTCTCCTGATGTACTGGCCTGTCTCCTGGTAGCGCCTCCATGCTCTGGACACTACGCTGACAGACACAGCAAACCTTCTTGCCACAGCTCGCATTGATGTGCCATCCTGGATGAGCTGCACTACCTGAGCCACTTGTGTGGGTTGTAGACTCCGTCTCATGCTACCACTAGAGTGAAAGCACCGCCAGCATTCAAAAGTGACCAAAACATCAGCCAGGAAGCATAGGAACTGAGAAGTGGTCTGTGGTCACCACCTGCAAAACCAGTCCTTTATTGGGGGTGTCTTGCTAATTGCCTATAATTTCCACCTGTTGTCTATTCCATTTGCACAACAGCATGTGAAATTTATTGTCAATCAGTGTTGCTTCCTAAGTGGACAGTTTGATTTCACAGAAGTGTGATTGACTTGGAGTTACATTGTGTTGTTTAAGTGTTCCCTTTATTTTTTTGAGCAGTGTATATTCATACACTACCAGTCAAAAGTTTGGACACACCTACTCATTCAAGGGTTTTTCTTTATATTTACATTATAGAATAATAGTGAAGACATCAAAACTTTGAAATAACACATATGGAACCATGTAGTAACCAAAAAAGTGTATTCTATATTTGAGATTCTTCAAATAGCCACCCTTTGCCTTGATGACAGCTTTGGACACTCTTGGCATTCTCTCAACCAGCTTCATGAGATGAGTCACCTGGAATGCATTTCAATTAACAGGTGTGCCTTCTTAAAAGTTATTTTGTGGAATGTATTTCCTTCTTAATGTGTTTGAGCCAATCAGTTGTGTTGTGGTAAAAGACCAAGTCCATTTTATGGCAAGAACAGCTCAAATAAGCAAAGAGAAACAACAGTCCATCATTACTTTAAGACATGAAGGTCAGTCAATACGGAACATTTCAAGAATGTTCCGAATTCAAGTGCAGTTGCAAAAACCATCAAGCGCTATGATGAAACTGGCTCTCATGAGGACCGCCACAGGAAAGGAAGATCCAGAGTTACCTCTGCTGCAGAGGATAAGTTGTTTAGAGTTACCAGCCTCAGAAATTGCAGCTCAAATAAATGCTTCAAGTAACAGACACATCTCAACATCAACTGTTCAGAGGACACTGTGTGAATCAGGCCTTCATGGTCGAATTGCTGCAAAGAAACCAGTACTAAAGGACACCAATAACAAGAGACTTGCTAGGGCCAAGAAATACGAGCAATGGACATTAGACCGGTGGAAATTTGTCTTTGGTCCAATTTGGAGATTTTTGGTTCCAACCACCGTGGCTTTGTGAAATGCGGTGTGGGTGAACGGATTATCTCTGCATGTGTATTTCCCACCGTAAAGCATGAAGGAGGAGGTGGCATGGTGTGGGGGTGCTTTGCTGGTGTCACTGTCTGTGATTGATTTAGAATTCAAGGCACACTTAACCAGCATGGTTACCACAGCATCTGATGTTATTTCAATAGTTTTGATGTCTTCACTATTATTCTACAATGTAAAAAATAGTTTTAAAAAATAAAGGAAAACGCTGGAATGAGTAGGTGTGTCCAAACTTTTGACTGGTACTGTATATATACACACATATCTTTTAAAAATATATTTTCCACTAAGCCTACCACCCCTCCCCTAATTGGAGTAAACTAATGAACAACACTTAGGCTTCTACTTCCAGCTTCTACATCCTATATACATTTGACGGACACAATCTATTTTACAATAGTTATATTATGTTTGTTTTTAGTCCCGTCCTTCCTCTACCATCTATGTCTGATGTCCATCCAGTTTTATTTCTATTTGCCATAAATGTTTAACTGTGCTGTTTCACAAAAGTTCTGAACCTACACTCAGCAAAAAAAGAAACGTCCTCTCACTGTCAACTGCGTTTATTTTCTGCAAACTTAACATGTGTAAATATTTGTACGAACATAACAAGATTCAACAACAGACATAAACTGAACAAGTTCCACAGGCATGTGACTAACAGAAATTGAATAATGTGTCCCTGAACAAAGGGGGGGGGTCAAAATCAAAAGTAACAGTCAGTATCTCGTGTGGCCACCCGCTGCATTAAGTACTGCAGTGCATTTCCTCTTAATTGATTGCACTATATTTGCCAGTTCTTGCTGTGAGATGTTACCCCACTCTTCCACCAAGGCACCTGCAAGTTACCGGACATTTCTGGGGGGAATGGCCCTAGCCCTCACCGTCCGATCCAACAGGTCCCAGATGTGCTCAATGGGATTGAGATCCGGGCTCTTCGCTGGCCATGGCAGAACACTGACATTCCTGTCTTGCAGGAAATCACGCACAGAATGAGCAGTATGGCTGGTGGCATTGTCATGCTGGAGGGTCATGTCAGGATGAGCCTGCAGGAAGGGTACCACATGAGGGAGGAGGATGTCTTCCCTGTAACGCACAGCGTTGAGATTGCCTGCAATGACAACAAGCTCAGGCCGATGATGCTGTGACACACCGCCCCCAGACCATGACGGACCCTCCACCTCCAAATTGATCCCGCTCCAGAGTACAGGCCTCGGTATAACGCTCATTCCTTCGACGATAAACGCGAATCCGACCATCACCCCTGGTGAGACAAAACCGCGACTCGTCAGTGAAGAGCACTTTTTGCCAGTCCTGTCTGGTCCAGCGACGGTGGGTTTGTGCCCATAGGCGACATTGTTGCCGGTGATGTCTGGTGAGGACCTGCCTTACAACAGGCCTACAAGCCCTCAGTCCAGCCTCTCTCAGCCTATTGCGGACAGTCTGAGCACTGATAAAGGGATTGTGCGTTCCTGGTGTAACTCGGGCAGTTGTTGTTGCCATCCTGTACCTGTCCCGCAGGTGTGATGTTCGGATATACCGATCCTGTGCAGGTGTTGTTACACGGGGTCTGCCACTGCAAGGACGATCAGCTGTCCGTCCTGTAGCGCTGTCTTAGGCGTCTCACAGTACGGACATTGCAATTTATTGCCCTGGCCACATCTGCAGTCCTCATGCCTCCTTGCAGCATGCCTAAGGCACGTTCACGCGGATGAGCAGGCACCCTGGGCATCTTTCTTTTGGTGTTTTTCAGAGTCAGTAGAAAGGCCTCTTTAGTGTCCTACGTTTTCATGACTGTGACCTTAATTGCCTACCGTCTGTAAGCTGTTAGTGTCTTAACGACCGTTCCACAGGTGCATGTTCATTAATTGTTTATGGTTCATTGAACAAGCATGGGAAACAGTGTTTAAACCCTTTACAATGAAGATCTGTGAAGTTATTTGGATTTTTAAGAATTATCTTTGAAAGACAGGGTCCTGAAAAAGGGATGATTCTTTTTTTATATACATTTTACAGACACAGTATATTTTACATTAGTTATCTTGTTGTTATTAGTCCCACCCTTCAGCTCCATTCAACACCTCCCATCTAGCTCTTAACACCATCCATATTGTATTTATATAAATGATCTAATGGCTCTGTCTCTTCGCAGCAAAATCTGCAGCGCTGGGAAGGTTGTATCCCCCATATACAGTGGGGAAAAAAAGTATTTAGTCAGCCACCAATTGTGCAAGTTCTCCCACTTAAAAAGATGAGAGAGGCCTGTAATTTTCATCATAGGTACACGTCAACTATGACAGACAAACTGAGAAAAAAAATCCAGAAAATCACATTGTAGGATTTTTAATGAATTTATTTGCAAATTATGGTGGAAAATAAGTATTTGGTCAATAACAAAGGTTTCTCAATACTTTGTTATATACCCTTTGTTGGCAATGACACAGGTCAAACGTTTTCTGTAAGTCTTCACAAGGTTTTCACACACTGTTGCTGGTATTTTGGCCCATTCCTCCATGCAGATCTCCTCTAGAGCAGTGATGTTTTGGGGCTGTCGCTGGGCAACACGGACTTCCAACGCCCTCCAAAGATTTTCTATGGGGTTGAGATCTGGAGACCGGCTAGGCCACTCCAGGACCTTGAAATGCTTCTTACGAAGCCACTCCTTCGTTGCCCGGGCGGTGTGTTTGGGATCATTGTCATGCTGAAAGACCCAGCCACGTTTCATCTTCAATGCCCTTGCTGATGGAAGGAGGTTTTCACTCAAAATCTCACGATACATGGCCCCATTCATTCTTTCCTTTACACGGATCAGTCGTCCTGGTCCCTTTGCAGAAAAACAGCCCCAAGGCATGATGTTTCCACCCCCATGCTTCACAGTAGGTATGGTGTTATTTGGATGCAACTCAGCATTCTTTGTCCTCCAAACACGACGAGTTGAGTTTTTACCAAAAAGTTATATTTTGGTTTCATCTGTCCATATGACATTCTCCCAATCCTCTTCTGGATCATCCAAATGCACTCTAGCAAACTTCAGACGGGCCTGGACATGTACTGGCTTAAGCAGGGGGACACGTCTGGCACTGCAGGATTTGAGTCCCTGGCGGCGTAGTGTGTTACTGATGGTAGGCTTTGTTACTTTGGTCCCAGCTCTCTGCAGGTCATTCACTAGGTCCCCCCGTGTGGTTCTGGGATTTTTGCTCACCGTTCTTGTGATCATTTTGACCCCACGGGGTGAGATCTTGCGTGGAACCCCAGATCGAGGGAGATTATCAGTGGTCTTGTATGTCTTCCATTTCCTAATAATTGCTCCCACAGTTGATTTCTTCAAACCAAGCTGCTTACCTATTGCAGATTCAGTCTTCCCAGCCTGGTGCAGGTCTACAATTTTGTTTCTGGTGTCCTTTGACAGCTCTTTGGTCTTGGCCATAGTGGAGTTTGGAGTGTGACTGTTTGAGGTTGTGGACAGGTGTCTTTTATACTGATAACAAGTTCAAACAGGTGCCATTAATACAGGTAACGAGTGGAGGACAGAGGAGCCTCTTAAAGAAGAAGTTACAGGTCTGTGAGAGCCAGAAATCTGTTTGTAGGTGACCAAATACTTATTTTCCACCATAATTTGCAAATAAATTCATTAAAAATCCTACAATGTGATTTTCTGGATATTTTTTTCTCAATTTGTCTGTCATAGTTGACGTGTACCTATGATGAAAATTACAGGCCTCTCTCATCTTTTTAAGTGGTAGAACTTGCACAATTGGTGGCTGACTAAATACTTTTTCCCCCCACTGTATATAACATTATATTGGTTGCAAGAATTTTGTATAATTATTTAAATAGAAAAATTCTAAGTTTTCAATACGGCGTCGTTTTGCGTATCAGTTCATAAACCATGTGCCATGGAATCGGTACATCGGAAATCTCTTCCCAACTATGTTGCAATCTATATGGCACAGCAGTAAATTTTTCGGTCCTTAAATGAAACTAGTATACTTTTTTTATCACATCACAATTTTCTTTAACCAATTTTGGTCTTTAATGCAGGAAAATGTTCCTTACTTTTTCCCCCTTCCACTTGCCTCTTCCATTTTTGTGGTAATGCTGCAATTAGTTGGTTGTAATTTTGGGTAGAGCAGACATGTAAAGATGTAAAGAATATTTTTTTATTAGCTGAATGTGTGACATAACTCCACCAGTCCTATTTATGATATAATTTACAAAGATGTATTTGTTTTTTATCAATTAGTATATTTGAGTTTAACCACAATATGTGTTGTATTATTTGTTCTGTATTTTCTGGTGGATTAAACTGAAATTGCAACCGACTTTCTATGGCTTTTTTTTTTTTTTAAATAGCAATATTTTGGAGATTATTTCATTTTCAATAACCGAAAGTGAGAGGTTGTAATCTGAATAAAGGGAACAATGCCATTCTTGAACATAGGTTGAGACATTCTTACTAATTTGCTAGAGAACCAGTTCGGATTTAAGTATAACTTTTGTTTGACTGACGCCTTTAGTGAGAGGTCTAATGCTTTAATATTTAATAATTTCTTCCCTCCAAATTCATATTCATTATATAAATAGGCCCTTTTAATTTTGTCTTGCTTGCCATTCCAAATCAAATTGAATCTTTTTCGCTCATATAATTGTAAAAAAAAATTTGCTAGGTGTAGACCATATGCAAATAGGTAAACTGGGATAATACTAAAGAGTTAATCAGGGTGATTTTTCCACAAATAGCAAGATCTTATCTATTTTTGCTAACTTTCATTAAAATGTATTGGAGTGAGATAATTTCTTTATTTCGGGATATGTATACAGAGTATGTCCAACAAATATTCTTTACATCAACAACATAGGAATCACTCCAAAAATATTGTATGACCTCTTATACACTATATTAGGCCCAGCCTTTGGAACTTTGGTTTTCCTAGATATAGCTACTATATTGTGATTACTACATCCGATGGATCTAGATACTGCTTTCAAGCAAATTTCTGCAGTATTAGTAAAGATGTGATCAATACATGTTGATGATTTCATTCCTGTGCTGTTAGTAACTACCCTTGTAGGTTGACTGATAACTTGAACCAGGTTGCAGGCACTGGTTACAGTTTGAAGCTTTTTCTTGAGTGGGCAGCTTGATGAAAGCCAGTCAATATTTAAATCACCCAGAAAATATACCTCTGTTGATATCACATACATTATCAAGCATTTCACACGTTATCCAGATACTGACTGTTAGCACTTGGTGGTCTATAGCAGCTTCCCACAAGAATGGGCTTTAGGTGAGGCAGATGAACCTGTAGCCATATTACTTCAACAGTATTTCATATGAGATCCTATCTAAGCTTTACAGGAATGTGGTTCTGAATATAAACAGCAACACTTCCACCATTGGCATTAGTCTTTTCTGTAAATGTTAGAACCTTGTATTGCTACCACTTTATCAAAGGTATTATCTAAGTGGGTTTCAGAGATAGTCAGAATATGAATGTAATCTGTTACTAGCAAGTTATTAATTTAATGAACCTTGTTTCTTAAGCTACATATGTTAACGTGGGCTATTTTGAGCACTTTTCTGTTTGCTTGTTTTCATTGCTTTACTGGTAAAAGCTTAGCAGAAGTAGACATGCTCACATTATTTATGTTAGTGCATGGTGGTGCTGCACACAGTGGACTTCCTACTAGGGCACACCGCCTCAGTGCTAACAGCATAAATCTGGTTCATAGGCATATGATTGCTGCATACAATAACTGTAGGATCAGCAGAGGCATTCAGGGCAGTTAGAGGGACATAAATTAGGTTACTTACATTGTGTCTACCAACGCCCCTGGTACCAAGTTAATTTGCTAAAGCATTATGACAACTCAGCGACACAATGGTAGGGATTAACTGAGTGGGCTTGGGTCATTAATAAGTAATTGTCTCAACGCAGCCTTATAATGCTGTGAAAGGATCCAGGAACCCAAATGATTTGGGTGGATCCCATCCTCCTTATAAAACGTGTTTTGTTTCCAAAAGGTATTGAAATTGTCAACAAAAGAGCTGCAATAATCACGTAGCCAGTTTTGAAGGGACAGTATCCTGCTAAAGCATTCAATGCCACGATTCAGAGAGGGCACAGGGCCAGATATGATAGGTATTTTATTAGTGTCTAGCAGAGAATCAATCAGCTCTTTAAAATCCAGTTTCAACTGTTCAAAGCTGCCCTTCATAATGCCATTAAAACCTTATGGACTACGATATAATCGATTTCCATTTCCTGACGTAGTACATTCGGGAGCAGCTTAGTAATGTAATTTACTCGAGCTCCGGGATAGGACATTGCTCCTGGTGCAAAAACAATCACATTTCTTACCATGGAGCTGCCCAAAATCACAGCTGGCGAGAAGGACGAGCAAATCCGCCCACTCCCACAATTCATAGGATTTGGAGAACGCTCTAAGGATGGGCTAGAGGCAGGATAACTTGAGCCTGTAGCTCCCGGTGCCTGGTGCAGGCCTCCAACAGATGGAGAAGCTCTGCTCGATCCAGAGCAGGAACGGAAGGTTGCCGACGTCGACTTCGAAATCGTAGAAGGAGTATGAGTAGGCACAGTGGCCGCAGACATAGGTACCCCCAGCGACGAAGGTACAGGAAGATGAGACTCATCTTCAGGCGAAACTATTAGTTATTTGTATCCGCTCCGGGCCTCTCCTTGGGAGTGTAGACTGCTTTGCGGGAGGCCGCTGTCTTCGGCTTCCACGGCTCGTGACATGCGACCATCGTTGATTGCCATGCTCCTCTTGCTGTGCTCCTTCAACTCCTCTATCAGATAACGACAAACGACAAGGCGGAGATGCATCCAACAAACGCGAACGCCGTCCAGCCACCGGCGAAGAAAAGGTAAACATTCCACTCTGCGTTTTCCCCAGTTTCTTACGTAGGCTGGCAACCTGCATGATCAAGCCTCGTCCTTGCCGCATTGGAACTCTAAGTGATCCAGTTTGTCCCGAAACAAAGTGTAGTAGATACAGCTCCTACAGCGCTGGAACTGTTAATTTACTTCTCCAGACAAAGAGGGCTCCATTGCAAAACTCATCTGGGACTAACTTTGTTAGCTTGATGGCTAGCAGCTCAGCTAGGTTAGCGGCTCTGTCAAGCAGGCTTTAACCTGTCTGTTAGGCAGGATTCCGGGACAAGAAATAGCGGTCCTAGCTAGGGCTGTGGCGGTCATGAAATTTCGTCAGCCGGTGATTGTCAAGCAAATAACTGGTCGGTCTCACGGTAATTGACCGTTAATTAACATAAACACATTTGGCTTCCACATATATGACCAACCGGCTCAATTCGGACTTATGTAGCCAAATTTGAAATTGTGTTTTTAGATTGGATAAAAGTAGAGACTCAGAGATAGAAAATTGTATATCCTACACTACAGTTGAGGAACAATGGGAAAGTAATTCTGCTTGGAAAGTTGATAAACTTGTAACCTCACTTTTGATAAAATGGCCTTTGAATGTTTTGGTACACCTATTGGAGAGCTCTTCTTTGTCTACACCCATTCAGCATCGTTCACACCCTCTTAAGCTTTAGCCCCACCCATCTCTTTAAGGGTTGATCCGAGCGTTCTGCAGTCAAGCACCCAAGCTAACTGGCTAATGTTGGCTAGCTTGCTAGCTACTTCCAGATATAAATGGATACTTGCATAGTGGAGTCTTTTGTTAAGACATGTAGCTTGCTAGCTAATCAATAAACCATAATCCCAACTCATGACATTACTACCCTGCATGAATCTGCAGGTAGCTAACCAACCAGGTTCAATGTTAGCTAGATAACATTAGGCTGAAACTAGCAAAGCAAATGGCTCTGAGATACGAATAATATTACTACTCAGATCATACACGTAACATTAGCTAGCGAGCCAGCCAGCTAACGTTAGCTATCTAGCTAACAGTACACTAACTTGTAAGCTTGTTAGGCTGTTTTTTTGTTATCCAGAGCGTTGGTGACTGCAACTGTGCTGCTGGCAACAATTTATTTACGCTTTTTTGCCAACGTTTACTGACAAAGGCCGTATTCAACGGGTGTTGAGTGTTCGTAAATTCGTCAGTTATTCTGCGCTCTGGCACACTCAGATGAGAGTGCTCTGAAATCGGAGTAGATAGCCAGAGCGAATTTACCAGCTACGTCTATCAACAGCTGTCGTGTCGCAGTGACATCATGAACATTCTATTGAAATGGATACTTGCATTGTGGAGTCTTTTGTTAAGACATGTAGCTTGCTAGCTAAACAATGAACCATAATCCCAACTCATGACATTACTACCCTGCATGAATCTGCAGGTAGCTAACCAACCAGGTTCAATGTTAGCTAGCTAACATTAGGCTGAAACCAGCAAAGCAAATGGCTCTGAGATACGAATAATATTACTACACAGATCATACACGTAACATTAGCTAGCGAGCCAGCCAGCTAACGTTAGCTATCTAGCTAACAGTACACTAACTTGAAATGAAAATGACTTTCTGACTAAATTAGAAATGTGTAATAACTGAAAATGTAGCTAGCTAGACTATCTTACCCGTATACAGTGAGGGAAAAAAGTATTTGATCCCCTACTGATTTTGTACGTTTGCCCACTGACAAAGACATGATCAGTCTATAATTTTAATGGTAGGTTTATTTGAACAGTGAGAGACAGAATAACAACAAGAAAATCCAGAAAAACGCATGTCAAAAATGTTATAAATTGATTTGCATTTTAATGAGGGAAATAAGTATTTGACCCCTCTGCAAAACATGACTTAGTACTTGGTGGCAAAACCCTTGTTGGCAATCACAGAGGTCAGACGTTTCTTGTAGTTGGCCACCAGGTTTGCACACATCTCAGGAGGGATTTTGTTCCACTCCTCTTTGCAGATCTTCTCCAAGTCATTAAGGTTTCGAGGCTGATGTTTGGCAACTCAAACCTTCAGCTCCCTCCACAGATTTTCTATGGGATTAAGGTCTGGAGACTGGCTAGACCACTCCAGGACCTTAATGTGCTTCTTCTTGAGCCACTCCTTTGTTGCCTTGGCCGTGTGTTTTGGGTCATTGTCATGCTGGAATACCCATCCACGACCCATTTTCAATGCCCTGGCTGAAGGAAGGAGGTTCTCACCCAAGATTTGACGGTACATGGCCCCGTCCATCGTCCCTTTGATGCGGTGAAGTTGTCCTGTCCTCTTAGCAGAAAAACACCCCCAAAGCATAATGTTTCCACCTCCATGTTTGACGGTGGGGATGGTGTTCTTAGGGTCATAGGCAGCATTCCTCCTCCTCCAAACACAGCGAGTTGAGTTGATGCCAAAATGCTTGATTTTGGTCTCATCTGACCACAACACTTTCACCCAGTTCTCCTCTGAATCATTCAGATGTTCATTGGCAAACTTCAGACGGCCCTGTATATGTGCTTTCTTGAGCAGGGGGACTTTGCGGGCGCTGCAGGATTTCAGTCCTTCACGGCGTAGTGTGTTACCAATTGTTTTCTTGGTGACTATGGTCCCAGCTGCCTTGACATCATTGACAAGATCCTCCTGTGTAGTTCTGGGCTGATTCCTCAACGTTCTCATGATCATTGCAACTCCACAAGGTGAGATCTTGCATGGAGCCCCAGGCCGAGGGAGATTGACAGTTATTTTGTGTTTCTTCCATTTGCGAATAATCGCACCAACTGTTGTCACCTTCTCACCAAGCTGCTTGGCGATGGTCTTGTAGCCCATTCCAGCCTTGTGTAGGTCTACAATCTTGTCCCTGACATCCTTGGAGAGCTCGTTGGTCTTGGCCATGGTGGAGAGTTTGGAATCTGATTGATTGATTGCTTCTGTGGACAGGTGTCTTTTATACAGGTAATAACATGAGATTAGGAGCACTTTAAGAGTGTGCTCCTAATCTCAGCTCGTTACCTGTATAAAAAGACACCTGGGAGCCAGAAATCTTTCTGATTGAGAGGGGGTCAAATACTTATTTCCCCCATTAAAATGCAAATCAATTTATAACATTTTTGACAGGCGTTTTCTGGATTTTTTTGTTGTTATTCTGTCTCTCACTGTTCAAATAAACCTACCATTCAAATTATAGACTGATCATTTCTTTGTCAGTGGGCAAACGTACAAAATCAGCAGGGGATCAAATACTTTTTCCCCCTCACTGTACATGGGTGGACGCTTCTCCCTCTCTGTCACAGATGCCATGGTTGCCCTTAGTTTGAAGATGTAATCCGAAGACAGGTGTTTTCTCCATCTCCTTAGCTATCATACTCTAATTCCACGGATTTCAAAACTCGGTCCTCCAGAAAATGGAGAGCAACATTTATGCAGTTCTACTACGCAATATATATTTTTTAAAGCGCCGTTAGGCAGGATTACCTACACATACTGACCAGCTCAAATAGACAGAAGCGTGCTACATGGCAGACCAATTCGAACTCATCTCTCGGCATGTGCAGCCCACTCATTATCTCAGCCAATCATGGCTAGCAGGAAGGTTGCTGTCTTTTTCTGTGGCTAAACCAACTAGGCTCATAATTTAACCAATTTTATTTGTATTTACAGATGGCATACAAGTTTGTTATTAAGGCATATGAAAGTTAAAATGTTCCAGAAGGCATTTCTGGCAAAAAAAAACACCTTTTGATTTAAAAAAAAGTTTACCTTCAAATGGCTCTCCTGTGAAGTAGTGACGCGTGACATACGATTAGTTTCCGGAAACAAGTCACATATAGCCTACAAGCCACTGATGCAGACCTTTGGAACATCTACATTAAAAAAAGTCTAATAGATCCACGTAATAAAGCCTACACCTCCACAATAAATCGATTATTTATTTTAGACAGGTCTAAAGAAGCATCATATGAAGAAAATGTAGTCTATTTCAGAAGATAGCATACTCTGAGTTGTCCATATGTTAGGTCCTGATCTGGCTATGCCAAATGGCTGTGGGCTACACTAGTTCATTTAGCAGACAAGATTTAAGAATTCCATTTGATTATTTTATATTATTTTATAGTATTTAGAATACAATTGAACAAAGCTGAATAAAATATAAATATTCTCTCCAAACGATTTGAGGGAGTGCGCAAATGTGGCTATTCTGTGTTGAGCGGCAAACAAAGAAATAGGTACTCCTATGTGCTTAATTTAGAGTTATTAATGTAACTTTAGATGTTCTAAAAACATTGGGCCATATGTTTTGATTTTTAATACATTGTAAGGCTGCATGATGCGTCTCTAATGATGATTTGAAAAAAGTGGCTTTGTTTTTGCGCAGGCTGTACACACTTCATTAGTCTCTCATTCACAAATTGACAAGCACTTGATATTGCCTCGAATATCACGGTGGCATCCCCTTCGTGGCCGTAATGTACCCTAAAAGATTCCATGTCTTTTGCAGCCAGTGGCCGTTGTGCTGTTCTCCATGAGTGCTGCGCGCTCTTAAGCACCTCTCACTCGCATTGCTCTCCATCACGTGATCTGGTCTTTCTCACAGGCTACAATTGAAGACAGACACATCCCAAACTTGAAACTCACACGTAAAACCCTGTAAAGCTGATTCATGTGCTTAATTTTAAGAAGTTATTTGGCCATTTTAGTTGTGATACAAACCTTATCAAAACATTTAGGCCTATGGGCTAGGCTACATGAGGTGTGCGACTATGATTCGAAAAAGTAACACAAAAAAAGCAGTTTCTTATGCTGGGCATCATTCACAAGTGATAATATATAATTCACAAGTGATAGGCTAATATTGTTACCCATCAGACTATTCTTGATTTAATCTTGTCTTTACAGTGGCTTGCGAAAGTATTCACCCCCCTTGACATTTTTCCTATTTTGTTGCCTTACAACCTGGAATACAAATTGATTTTTGGGCGGCAGGTAGCTTAGTGGTTAAGAGCGTTGTGCCAGTAACTGAAAGGTCGCTGGTTCTAATCCCCGAGCCGACTAGGTGAAAAATCTGCCGATGTGTCCTTGAGCAAGGCTCTTAACCCTAATTGCTCCTGTAAGTCGCTCTGGATAAGAGTGTCTGCTAAATGACCCAAAAAAAAAAAAAAAAACAAAAAAAAAACAATATGCCTACCACTTTGAAGATGCAAAATATTTTTTCTTGTGAAACAAACAAGAAATAAGACAAAAAAACAGAAAACTTGAGGTGTTGGGTTTGCGCCAGACATAGAGTTTTCCTTGATGGCCAAAAAGCTCAATTTTAATCTCATCTGACCAGAGTACCTTCTTCCATATGTTTGGGGAGTCTACCACATGCCTTTTGGCCTACACCAAACATGTTTGCTTATTTTTCTCTTTAAGCAATGGCTTTTTTTTGGCCACTCTTCCATAAAGCCCAGCTCTGTGGAGTGTACAGCTTAAAGTGGTCCTATGGACAGATACTCCAATCTCCGCTCTGGAGCTTTGCAGCTCCTTCAGGGTTATCTTTGGTCTCTTTGTTGCCTCTCTGATTAATGCCCTCCTTGCCTGGTCCGTGAATTTTGGTGCGCGGCCCTCTCTTGGCAGGTTTGTTGTGGTGCCATATTCTTTCCATTTTTTAATAATGGATTTAAATGGTGCTCCGTGGGATGTTCAAAGTTTCAGATATTTTTTTATAACCCAACCCTGATCTGGAGAGCTCCTTGGTCTTCATGGTGCCGCTTGCTTGTTGGTGCCCCTTGCTTAGTGGTGTTGCAGACTCTGGGGCCTTTCAGAACAGGTGTATATATACTGAGATCATGTGACAGATCATGTGACACAGATTGCACAAAGGTGAACTTTATTTAACTAATTATGTGACTTCTGAAGGTAATTGGTTGCACCAGATCTTATTTAGGGGCTTCATAGCAAAGGGGTTGAATACATATGCACGCAGCACTTTTCCGTTATTTATTTTTTAGAATTTTTTGAAACAAGTTATTTTTTTCATTTCACGTCACCAATTTGTACTATTTTGTGTATGTCCATTACATGAAATCCAAATAAAAATCAATTTAAATTGCAGGTTGTAATGCAACAAAATAGGAAAAACGCCAAGGGGGATGAATAATTTTGCAATATACTATATACTAAATAATATATGTGTGAAATTTGTTTTGATTTAAAATGGACCCTTTTCATGCACCTGTCTCAAAAACAGGGGCAGCGTGAAAAATACATGTAATCTATGCACTTAAATAGCGAATGGAGGACGCTTTTCCTGTGGTTCATTTTCATGCCAGCCAGGTAGGCTATACTCCTGTTGTGTAAGATAAACAATATGCTTAAATAAATATAGTAGGCCTAGCCTATAGAAAGCTGATGGGCTCCTCCTCTTTTTAGTAGAGGCCATCACTCTGTTTTCTCGCGCAATTGCATAGCCTATTGAAATGTTGCACAACATGAGCTCATGAAGTCTTTGATTAGAATTTCGAACACATTGCATTGATGTCAGAGTGATTAGAGGGACAATAGAGTGCTGAGTACCAGGCAGTTAGCAAGTTTGGTAGGTTACTAATGACCATCAGCAGCATGACTAAACGGTCACGTGGAATTTGACTGCCTTCATGACTCGTGACCGCCGGTGTGGCGGTAATATGGTCACCACAACAGCCCTAGTCCTAGCTGTTAAAAGCTAACTGTGTCACGGAGTCCATGCAAAAAAAAGTTCGCTATTATTGCCTTGGAATTGTAAACATTGTGAATTTGTGTGCAGGGCTACCTTGCAAAAAGAGGCCTTGGTCTCAATAGGATTCCCTGTTTAAATACATTTAAAAAATGAAAAACAAATAAGAAATAATAACATACAGTATAATCAAAGATGTTTATAACTGACCCAAGATAGGCCACAGCATGTCGTTTCCAATGGTAGCAAATAAATAATCTCTCTGTACTTTGCTCCATTCATCTTTCCCTCGATCCTGACTAGTCTCCCAGTCCCTGCCGCTGAAAAGCATCCCCACAGCACGATGCTGCCACCACCATGCTTCACGTAGGGATGGTGCCAGGTTTCCTCCAGACGTGACACTTGGCATTCAGGCCAAAGAGTTCAATCTTGGTTTCATCAGACCAGAGAATCTTGTTTCTTATGGTCTGAGTCTTTAGGTGCCTTTTGGCAAACTCCAAGCGGGCTGTCATGTAACTTCTACTGAGGAGTGGCTTCCGTCTACCATAAAGGCCTGATTGGTGGAGTGCTGCAGAGATGGTTGTCCTTCTGGAAGGTTCTCCCATCTCCACAGAGGAACTCTGGAGCTCTGTCAGAGTGACCATTGGGTTCTTGGTCACCCCCATGACCAAGGCCCTTCTCCCCTGATTGCTCAGTTTGGCCGGGTGGCCAGCTCTAGGAAGAGTCTTGGTGGTTCCAAACTTCTTCCATTTAAGAATGATGGAGGCCACTGTGTTCTTGGGGACATTCAATGCTGCAGACATTTTTTGGTATCCTTCCCCAGATCTGTGCCTCAACACAATCCTGTCTCAGAGCTCTATTGATAATTCCTTTGACCTCATGGCTTGGTTTTTGCTCTGACATGCACTGTTAACTGTGGGACCTTATATAGACAGGTGTGTGCCTTTCCAAATCAATTGAATTTACCACAGTTGTAGAAACATCAAGGATGATCAATGGAAACAGGATGCAGCTGAGCTCAATTTCGAGTCTCATTGCAAAGGGTCTGAATACTCATGTAAATAAGGTATCTGTTTTATTTTTTTATACATTTGCAAACATTTCAATAAACCTGTTTTCACTTTGTCATTATGGGGTATTGTGTGTAGATTGATCAGTAAAAAAAATTATAGAAAAAGATCACCCAAAAAAATCTATTTTAGAATAAGGAAGTAACGTAACAAAATGTGGAAAATGGAAGATGCCTGAATACTTTCAGAATGCACTGTAGCTAATGTTGCATCTGAAGACAGGGTTGATCCCTGCTTGTACACTCAGTGTATATGTAAACAGACAATAAATGTCTCCATTTTTGTTTTCTTAGAATGTGTCGAGTGGTATTATATACTGAATGATATATTATCAGTACTTGTTGCATTTACAACTTGTCTAAGTCCTATCATCAACTGTAGATATCGCTGTGGATTGACTGCATTGTTTGATTGGAATGTTTGCATATTGGCAGTTAATTAGAAAAATAATGGAATCTTTCCTCTTAAACTGGCTGGCTAGCTAGCTAAAAAAAATACAGTGCAGATTCATTCTTTAAATTCATTATTTTAAACAATATCTTATCACAGCACTGGCAAACCATGGTTGACCAACTCCCTGACTAAAATGGCTGACCTTTATCCCATCATAAGAAGGTTAATGTCCATTCTAGTATTCTAATTCCTAATTCTATGGTAGTCTTATTGTCTTTATAAGCACATCGATAGACTACACTCAAGCTGGGCAATGTGTATGCGATGTCCACATGTAGCCTATACCTGTAGGGATATTGAATATCATATCATATTAATATATAATTAGTTCTGGGATTTGTATTCCGGGAAAGCTCTAACAGCGGACAAAACTAGACAGTTATAGAATACTGTGTTGTAGGACAGCTAAGTTGACTGAAGACTGCAGGAATTCAACTCGCAGTAGTTGACATCGTTTCCAAGGTAACATGTTTTACAGTTGAAGTCGGAGGTATACATACACCTTGGCATTTAAACTCAGTTTTTCAAAATTCCTGACATTTAATCGTAGTAAAAATTCCCTGTTTTAGGTCAGTTAGGATCACCACTTTATTTTAAGAATGTGAAATGTCAGAATAATAGTAGAGAGAATTATTTATTTCAGCTTTTATTTATTTCATCACATTCCCAGTGGGTCAGAAGTTTACATAGACTAAATTAGTATTTGGTAGCATTGCCTTGAAATACTTGGGTCAAACATTTCGGGTAGCCTTCCACAAGCTTCCCACAATAAGTTGGGTGAATTTTGGGCCATTCCTCCTGACAGAGTAGGTGTAACTGAGTCAGGTTTGTAGGCCTCCTTGCTTGCACACGCTTTTTCAGTTCTGCCCACACTTTTTCTATAGATTGAGGTCAGGGCTTTGTGATGGCCACTCCAATACCTTGACTTTGTTGTCCTTAAGCCATTTTGCCACAACTTTGGAAGTATGCTTGAGGTCATTGTCCATTTGGAAGACCCATTTGCGACCAAGATTTAACTTCCTGACTGATGTCTTGAGATGTTGCTTCAATATATCCACATAATTTTCCTTCCTCATGATGCCATCTATTTTCTGAAGTGCACCAGTCCCTCCTGCAGCAAAGCACCCCCACAGCATGATGCTGTCACCCCCGTGCTTCACGGTTGGGATGGTGTTCTTCGGCTTGCAAGCAACCCCCTTTTTCCTCCAAACATAATGATGGTCATTATGGCCAAACAGTTCTATTTTTGTTTCATCAGACCAGAGGACATGTCTCCAAAAAGTACAATCTTTGTCCCCATGTGCAGTTGCAAACCGTAGTCTGCTTTTTTATGGCAGTTTTGGAGCAGTGGCTTCTTCCTTGCTGAGCGGCCTTTCAGGTTATGTCAATATACTTTTGTACCTGTTTCCTCCAGCATCTTCACAAGGTCCTTTGCTGTTGTTCTGGGATTGATTTGCACTTTTCGCACCAAAGTACATTCATCTCTAGGAGACAGAACGCGTCTCCTTTCTGAGCGGTATGACGGCTGCGTGGTCCCATGGTGTTTATACTTGCGTACTACTGTTTGTACAGATGAACGTGGTACCTTCAGGCATTTGGAAATTGCTCCCAAGGATGAACCAGACTTTTGGAGGTCTACAATATTTTTCTGAGGTCTTTTTCTTTTGATTTTCCCATGATGTCAAGCAAAGAGAGTTTGAAGGTAGGCCTTGAAATATATCCACAGGTACACCTCCAATTGACTCTAATGATGTCAATCAGAAGCTTCTAAAGCCATGACATCATTTTCTGGAATTTTCCAAGCTGTTTAAAGGCACAGTCAACTTAGTGTATGTAAACTTCTGACCCACTGGAATTGTGATACAGTGAATTATAAGTGAAATAATTACTTGTGTCATGCACAAAGTAGATGTCCTAACCGACTTGCCAAAACGATAGTTTGATAACAAGAAATTTGTGGAGTGGTTGAAAAACAAGTTTTAATGACCCCTAACCTAAGTGTATGTAAACTTCCGACTTCAACTGTACATGACTGATGAAACTTTGAAACTAACTTGCAAGCTACTTTCGTGGCAAAGCATTGTAGAACAAGTGTCTCATGAAACACATTCCAGACACTGGTTCTTGCGATTTTGGCATAATTGTGATTTGACAGAAAAATATAAGCTAGATAGGCTGCAGCTACACTATATATACAAAAGTATGTGGACACCCCTTCAAATTAGTGGATTCGGCTATTTCAGCCACAACCGTTGCCGACAGGTGTATAACATTGAGCACACAGCCATGCAATCTCCATAGACAAACACTGGCAGTAGAATGGCCTTACTGAAGAGCTCAGTAACTTTCAACGTGGCACCGTCATAGGATGCCACCTTTCCAACAAGTCAGTTCGTCAAATGTATGCCCTGCTGAAGCTGCCCCGGTCAACTGTAAGCGCTGTTATTGTGAAGTGAAAACGTCTAGGAGCAACAATGGCTCAGCCACGAAGTGGTAGGCCACACAAACTCACAGAACGGCACCGCTGAGTGCTGAAACGCGTAGTGTGTAGAAATCGTCTGTCCTCAGTTGCAACACTCACTACCGAGTTACAAATTGCCTCTGGAAGCAACGTCAACACAATAACAGTTCGTCGGGAGCTTCATGAAATGGGTTTCCATGGCCGAGGAGCCGCACATAAGCCCAAGGTCACCATGCGCAATGCCAAGTTGAGTGGTGTAAATCTCGCCGCCATTGGACTCTGGAGCAGTGGAAATGCATTCTCTGCAGTGAGGAATCACGCTTCACCATCTGGCAATCCAACGGACGAATCTGGGTTTGGAGGATGCCATGAGAACGCTACCTGCCCCAATGCATAGTGCCAACTGTAAAGTTTGGTGGAGGAGGAATAATGGTCTGGGGCTGTTTTTCATGGTTCGGGCTAGGCCCCTTAGTTCCAGTGAAGGGAAATCTTAACGCTACAGCATACAATGACATTCTAGACGATTCTGTGCTTCCAACTTTGAGGCAACAGTTTGGGGAAGGCCCTTTCCTGTTTCAGCATGACAATGCCCCCGTGCACAAAGCGAGGTCCGTACAGAAATGGTTTGTCGAAATCGGTGTGAAAGAACTTGACTGGCCTGCACAGAGCCCTGACCTCAACCCCATCGAACACCTTTGGGATTAATTGGAACGCAGACTGCGAGCCAGGCCTAATCGCCCAACATCCATGCCCGACCCCACTAATGCTTGTGGCTGAATGGAAGCAAGTCCCAGCAGCAATGTTCCAACATATAGTGGAAAGCCTTCCCAGAAGAGTGGGGGCTGTTATACCAGCAAATGGGGGACCAACTCAATAATGCCCATGATTTTAGAATGAGATGTTCGATGAGCAGGTGTCCACATACTTTTGGTCATGTCGTGTATATCCCCCAAGCTATGCTAGCTAGCTGCTCTCAGCTTAGCTAAACACAAGGTCAGCGCCAAAGATTATCTATTCGCCTCTTCCTCTCTGCTTAAGCCTAACTGAATTAGCTGACCATCTTGAGATGGCAAGTCAGTCAGGAGAGGAGGAGTCCAACTTCAAAACTTCTCTCCATGCAAAGCTAGCTTAGCTTACCTTGCTGTCACTACTGGGTTTCCACTAGCTTCTATAGTATTATATACTGAACAAAAATATAAACGCAACGTGTAAAATGTTGGTCCCATGTTTCATGAGCTGAAAAAAAAGATACCAGACATTTTCCATATGCACAAAAAGCTTATTTCTCTCAAATTTTGTGCAGCATTTTTTTTTACATCCCTGTTAGTGAGCATTTGATCATTTGTCAAGATAATCCATCCACCTGACAGGTGTGGCATATCAAGAAGCTGATTAAACAGCATAATCATTACACAGATGCACCTTATGCTGGGGACAATAAAAGGCCACTCTAAAATATGCAGTTTTGTCACACAACACAATGCCACAGATGTCTCAAGTTTCTAGGGTATTATGCAATTGTCACGCTGACTGCAGGAATGTCTACCAGAGCTGTTGCCAGATATTTAATGTTCATTTCCCTACCATAAGCAGCCTCCAACGTTGTTTTAGAGAATTTGGCAGTATGTCCAACCGGCCTCACAACCGCAGACAACGTGTAACCACACCAGCCCAAGACCGCCACATCCGGCTTCTTCAACCGAGGGATCGTCTGAGAGGGGCAAAAACTCATTCTGATTGGCTGGGCCTGGCTCCCCAATGGGTTGGCCTGGTTCCCAAGTGGGGTGGCCTAGGCCCCACCCATGGCTGCGACCCTGCCCAGTCATGTGAAATACACTGCTCAAAAAAATTAAGGGAACACTTAAACAACACAATGTAACTCCAAGTCAATCACACTTCTGTGAAATCAAACTGTCCACTTAGGAAGCAACACTGATTGACAATAAATTTCACATGCTGTTGTGCAAATGGAATAGACAACAGGTGGAAATTATAGGCAATTAGCAAGACACCCCCAATAAAGGACTGGTTTTGCAGGTGGTGACCACAGACCACTTCTCAGTTCCTATGCTTCCTGGCTGATGTTTTGGTCACTTTTGAATGCTGGCGGTGCTTTCACTCTAGTGGTAGCATGAGACGGAGTCTACAACCCACACAAGTGGCTCAGGTAGTGCAGCTCATCCAGGATGGCACATAAATGCGAGCTGTGGCAAGAAGGTTTGCTGTGTCTGTCAGCGTAGTGTCCAGAGCATGGAGGCGCTACCAGGAGACAGGCCAGTACATCAGGAGACGTGGAGGAGGCCGTAGGAGGGCAACAACCCAGCAGCAGGACTGCTACCTCCGCCTTTGTGCAAGGAGGAGCAGGAGGAGCCCTGCAAAATGCCAGAGCCCTGCAAAATGACCTCCAGCAGGCCACAAATGTGCATGCGTCTGCTCAAACGGTCAGAAACAGACTCCATGAGGGTGGTATGAGGGCCCGACGTCCACAGGTGGGGGTTGTGCTTACAGCCCAACACCGTACAGGATGTTTGGCATTTGCCAGAGAACACCAATATTGCCAATTCGCCACTGGCGCCCTGTGCTCTTCACAGATGAAAGCAGGTTCACACTGAGCACATGTGACAGACGTGACAGAGTCTGGAGACGCTGTGGAGAACGTTCTGCTGCCTGCAACATCCTCCAGCATGACCGGTTTGGCGGTGGGTCAGTCATGGTGTGGGGTGGCATTTCTTTGGGGGGCCGCACAGCCCTCCATGTGCTCGCCAGAGGTAGCCTGACTGCCATTAGGTACCGAGATGAGATCCTCAGACCCCTTGTGAGACCATATGCTGGTGCGGTTGGCCCTGGGTTCCTCCTAATGCAAGACAATGCTAGACCTCATGTGGCTGGAGTGTGTCAGCAGTTCCTGCAAGAGGAAGGCATTGATGCTATGGACTGGCCTGCCCGTTCCCCAGACCTGAATCCAATTGAGCACATCTGGGACATCATGTCTCGCTCCATCCACCAACGCCACGTTGCACCACAGACTGTCCAGGAGTTGGCGGATGCTTTAGTCCAGGTCTGGGAGGAGATCCCTCAGGAGACCATCCGCCACCTCATCAGGAGCATGCCCAGGCGTTGTAGGGAGGTCATACAGGCACGTGGAGGCCACACACACTACTGAGCCTCATTTTGATTTGTTTTAAGGACATTACATCAAAGTTGGATCAGCCTGTAGTGTGGTTTTCCACTTTAATTTTGAGGGTGACTCCAAATCCAGACCTCCATGGGTTGATACATTTGATTTCCATTGATCATTTTTGTGTGATTTTGTTGTCAGCACATTCAACTATGTAAAGAAAAAAGTATTTAATAAGATTATTTCATTCATTCAGATCTAGGATGTGTTATTTTAGTGTTCCCTTTATTTCTTTGAGCAGTGTATATAGCGCCTAATTTATTTATTTCAATTGACTGACTTCGTCTCGGGCCTAACAACACCTGTGTAAATATATCCTCCAAACACCGGCTTCTCTGGCATTATCACTTAAATATGAACTGTAACTCAGAAAAATCTTTGAAATTGTTGTATGTTGCGTTTATGTTTTTGTTCAGTATATATTGGGTCCGTGGTTGCCATGGCGCTGTAAGGTCGCCTAGACAGAGAGCTCTGTAAATATTGTACAGAATTCGGTTATTTTTTGTGTGTATTTTGTTGCATTTTATTTTGGTGGGGTTTGACTGCTTTGGGGGTTGATCACTTACATCTCGTGGCCTTGACTCTCAGTTGCAGAATTGGGACGAAAAGTATATATTCTTGGCTAGCTAGCAGGCTGTTTGGATTCAAATAATGCCTCCCCGTTTTTATTGTTTCATCTATCGGGAAGATTTACAACAAGTACTGCATGCTGTGTCTAGAGATGGCAGAAGAGGCTCGGGGACTGTTCTTAACCACTGCCAAGATGTGGTAGCTTTTCAGCAACTGTGACATCACCCAGGTGGGTGCTACATGTTTGGCAATGGAGAACCAGTATCTACGGAGGAGCAGGTCCTATGAAGGAACTGACTGTCGGAGAAGCAGATGTGGTGCACTGATGAAGCGCTCCGGGCCTGTTTGTCAGACTGTCTTTGTTTCTCTTTGGCTCAGTACCATCGATGCCCCCTCTGCTGAAGCTACACTGCCTTTCCAATCCAAACTGCCTCAACTCCAAGCCTTTAATCCAAAGCCAAATAGAGACAATCAATCTCTATCTCTACCAGGGTTGTGTTTCAGACAACCTAAAGCGAGACCGATTCAAGACCAAGACCGGAGCAAATCTAGTCTGAGTCAAGACCAAGACCGAAGGGGGACAAGGGGTGCGAGACAGAGTCAAGACCTAGACCAGAAAAATGTGAGTCCAATTCAAGACCATGATTATATTTGGTCAAATCACCACCATAATAAGAGTTCAAAATGTCCAGTATTTCTGTGTTCATATTTCAGAACAACATATGGATTCATTAGACATTCAGAATAGTGAAAAAATGCTTGCTGAGGGAAAATAGAGCCACTCTACAAATTATTACTAACCCAAACACATTGGGGAGCAATAGGCCTTCTACGCCTTCAGACAAGGGCTAAGAATTTATAAAATAATGATTATAATAATAATAATATTATTATTATTATTATTTTCAATTATTTTCTGATTGAATCCCTTCAGTTTTTGTTGGAAAGAAATGGGTTAACACTGAAGAGAAAAAATATCCAATCAGGATTTTTATTTGCTGTCTCTGGGGAGATAAATCTAGCTAGCTAAGTCAACCATTCGCTAGGCCATCAGAACCTAGATAAAGGCAGCTGCCATTCAACTGTATTAGGGCAAAATTTGGGAGTGACAGTGGAATCAACCAATCACATTTTGACTTAATGAGTGGGACCATTTTTACAAAAACGTATAAAAACTTCTGCCTTCTTGAAGGCCAACAGGTCACTGTGCAATAGCGAGCAGTAGTTTTCCCACATTCTAGCTAGCTAGCTTTTGTAGTCTGCTAGTTTGCAGCGACTGCAGCAGGTGTTATCAAAGAGGAGGTTGTTGCTAATTTGTTAGCTTCTCCCTTCTCAAGAATAACTTAACAAGAAGTTAAGTTTCAAATGATCATCATCTGGTGAGTGGAAATGTGTTTTTTATTGCAGCACGCTTGCTGTTGTTAGCCATCTCTTTGAAAATAACTTACAGTGCATTCAGAAAGTATTCAGACCCCTTTATTTTTTCCACATTTCCGTTGAGGTTGGGTGATTGTGGAAGCCAGGTCATCTGATGCAGCACTCCATCACACTCATTCTTGGTCAAATAGCCCTTACACAGCCTGGAAGTGTGTTGGGTCATTGTCCTGTTGAAAAACAAATGATAGTCCCACTAAGTGCAAACCAGATGGGATGATGTATCGTTGCAGAATGCTGTGGTAGCCATCCTGGTTAAGTGTGCCTTGATTTCTAAATAAATCACAGACAACGTCACCTGCAAAGCACCCCCACACCATCGCACCTCCTCCTCCATGCTTTACGGTGGGAACCACACATGCAGAGATCATCCGTTCACCTACTCTGCGTCTCACAAAAATATGGCGGTTGGAACCCAAAATCTCAAATTTGGACTCATCAGACCAAAGGACAGATTTCCACCGGTCTAATGTCCATTGCTCGTGTTTCTTGGCCCAAGCAAGTCTCTTCTTATTATTGGTGTCCTTTAGTAGTGGTTTATTTGCAGCAATTCGACCATGAAGGCCTGATTCACGCAGTCTCCTCTGAACAGTTGATGTTGAGATGTGTCTGTTACTTGAACTCTGTGAAGCATTTATTTTGGCTGCAATCTGAGGTGCAGTTAATTGCCGATTTCTGAGGCTGGTAACTCTAATGAACTTATCCTCTGCAGCAGAGGTAACTCTGGGTCTTCCTTTCCTGTGATAGTCCTCATGAGAGCCAGTTTCATCATAGTGCTTGATGGTTTTTGCGACTGCACTTTAAGAAACTTTCAAAGTTCTTGAAATTTAGCCTCCTCATCCTTCTGCATCTTGCCTGCCAATGCAAAGTTGGCTAGCTTGCTACTTCCAGACACAAATGAGAGAACATCTCACTGACCATTTTACTCGCCGTAGCAGAGCTGGTTAGGCTGTTTACATGTTATCTAGAGCATTTTTGACTAACTATTAATTTTTTGCCTATGTTTACTGACACCGGTCATATTCAGCAGGTGTTGCGCGTTCGTAAATTCATCAGTTGTTCTGCGCTCTGGCACACTCAGATGAGAGTGCTCTGAAATCGGAGTAGATAGCCAGAGTGAATTTGCGAATGCAAGAGATATGCTAACTGTATAACAGTCATTCAAGTTCTTGCTAGCTAACCAAATGACACCTGCATCTCTACCTGTGTATAGCCACCGAAAAATTATATGAGAGGGAAAAAGTCACTCACCCACTCCTCCATTTGATTAGCTGTTCAGGAGTCTTATGGCTTGGGGGTAGAAGCTGATAAGAAGCCTTTTGGACCTAGACTTGGCGCTCCAGTACCCCTTGCCGTGTGGTAGCAGAGAGAACAGTCTGACTAGGGCGGCTGGAGTCTTTGACAATATTTAGGGCCTTCCTCTGACCCCGCCTGGTATAGAGGTCCTGGATGGCAGGAAGCTTGGCCCCAGTGATGTACTGGGCCGTACGCACTACCCTCTGTTGTGCCTTGTGGTCGGAGGACGAGCAATTGCAATACCAGGCAGTGATGCAACCATTCAGGATGCTCTCGATGGTGCAGCTGTAAAACTTTTTGAGGGTCTGAGGACCCATGCCAAATATTTTCAGTCTCCTAAGGAGGAATAGGCTTTGTCGTGCCCTCTTCACGACTCTTCCATTTTTGTCCAGAATATTTAGTCATTAAAACAAACAGTGCATCCCGAATGGAGGCAGCAAACAATGTACCAGGCCAGCTGTGATTTACAACCTGATAGCAATATTTTTTGGACTACCAAGAAATGTATTGGTGAATTATATTAATCATGCATTGAACTGCATCAATCTATTCTGCCAACAATGCCTTAGTGTACATCATGGAACATTGAGTCAAATATAACCTATTTTTAAAACCTCTTATAAAGTTGGTTTTGTTGCATAAACTGGGAATTTTATATTTTTGACTGATATTATGATTGTCTGTTAAAACGCTGTCAGTTCCACTTTAAACTTTAGGTCACCAGTTAATGCGTGTGCTAAAAGTGAAATGTTTTTTGCAATGGGAAGTAATAGTTGTACAGTTCGATCGGGAAATGCTTAATGGTTGCGTTTTTGTATTCTTATGATTGGGACCTACTGGCTTATTATGTCCGAGTTTATGGACTGCTTATCCTTTAACATGATGTTGTGTGTGACTGCTGTCTTTCCATCGGCCCTATGCAGTGGTGCCTGGAGAAGTGTGTGTACTCAAATTCTGCCAAAAAGTTTCCAAACGGCCCGCCCAGCGAAGGAAAGGCACCTGTGAAAAATCCTGTGTTTTCCTACGTTTTTTATGAGTTTTTCTATAGATTTTTAAGATTGTCACTCTCAAAATCAGTTTTTTATAGAAAAAATACAAAAATGTTAAGGTCTAAATCCACAACAATGCTTAAACCACATCAATCTGATTGGGTGGGCCTGTCAGGGCCTGGCTCCCCAGTGGGTGGGCCTCTGTCCACCCAGGCCCATCCATGTCTACGCCCCTGATGTAAACAGCTCATGATGACAATTGCGCATTACAAATAGCCTACTAACCAACACTTCTGATTAACTTTTTTAATACCTGGTTTGCATACCCATTGTTGCCTTATTTAGCATTTACTGTTATATATCCTAAATTGAAACGTCTTTCCTACCCAACCGGCTACCAATGTCATTCTTCTGTGAGCTGCTCCATGCCAAAACCAGTTGAGAGCTGCACACTTGATGCCTGCAGCTGATATTCGGTTGAAACTAGGGTGTGTGCGGCACACATGTGAATATATTTCACGTGCTTTGCGATTGTGTAGGCTACTTTGTGCATGATTTCTCTATTGTACTACATAATTGATCAATCATACACCTCCACTACACTACTTTGATACGCATCAGTAGGGGTTAAGATATTGTGACCATATTTTAGTTTTTTTTAAAGAGGACAGTGGGAGCAGGAGGCAGACGGACACCCGCAGTTGGTGGTAAATACAAATGTGTTCACAACCATGCAACTATGTTATTGAACTTTAATACATAAAGTAATACATCCTTTCCATTCAACTGTTGGCCCTCAACAATAGAATAATAACAAAACAAAAATATTTGAGTTTAGCTTTTAACACCTTTTACATGACACTGTTTCTTTTCATGGCCATAGGTTACAATAAAATAAAATAAACAGTTGTCATAAAAAAATCCACTATTTCAGTCAAAGATAATGTCAGTCCTCCTGATGCTCTCTGGTATACTTTCCCGAAGATCGAATCTTTCCCAACAGTCCTTGATTACCAATCAAGTAGGCATAAAAGTCTTTGCAAGACATATTTTTTAAGTTGTATTGTGTACACAGAAGCCCCTTGAGTGACTCAACAGACAAGTGATTCCTTTCCTTTGTCCACTGGCTTTGCATCAGTGAAAAAACTCTCTCTACATTTGCATTGTGAGAAGGAATAGCAAAGAAAAACTGTGCAATCTTCAGTAGCTCTGAATGAAAATCCATGCTTTTGGACCTTTCAAAATATTTGGTCCACTTCTTGTGTGCTTGCAGATTACTGAACTCTCCATCACTGTTACACCTTTCTGTGAATTTCTTCAGGTTGGTGACCTGATCAAAGCACTTTGCATCATCAATTGGCTCCCCCTTTTCTCCCAGGTGTTTGATACAGGCTTCTATGTCATTCCAGTCAGGTGTCTCACTCAGATCCATCCACATGAAAGAGGAGAACTCCTCCATGGGTGCCATCCATTTCTCCAGATACTCCAGGCATGAACTGTACAGACCCTGTACTTGAGCACTGAAATTGTCACAATTCTTACCAAGTCCATCCTTGTGCTTTTGTGCCAATAGTCCCTTAACTTTAAGGGACATGAAGTTATTGGTCTTGCGTTCAAGAAGCATGGTGTGGACTTTGTTCAAAAGGTTCTTCACTTCCACAATTGAATTGCTCTCCCTTTCCATCTCCTGAATGTGTGAATGAAACACACACGAGTGAGTGCATGTGCCAGAGGTAAATTTCACTGAACATCTTCAAAAAACTTAGAGGGTGTTTTTTCCTGTGACAGAAAAAATGCTTTCAAGGCTGGAAACATCGGTAGCAGCCTCTCAATACCTGGGAATAATGACAGCCATCGCGTCTTGCTGTAAGAAAGGAGACTTCTGTATTCAACATCAACAAATTCACAGTACTCCTTCAGATTCTCTGTGCGCACAGTGTAGATGTGAAAGTATTGACATATTTTGAAGATGATGTTCTCAATATCGACATCTAGTGTGTCTGCCCCGTAATGAACACAATTGTTCAAGATGTGTGCTGGGCAGCCCACACCGATTAAAGACTTGTTCTGCAATGACTTCTTTAAGTTTGCGAAAACATTATTTCCTTCTTCATCACGCCTGATTCTCCCGAACATTGTATTGCAGTTGTCACCTGTAAATGCAATACATTTAGAAAAAATCCCATTATTTTCCAGTGTTTCTTTGATGTATTGCGCGATCGTATCAGCTGTCTCATTTGGAGTGTTTTTAACTTAGACTAATTTACTTTGCACGCCACCATTCTTCCAATCAAAATACTGAATAAGCAGAGGGAATATTTTCACAGCACCGTGATTGCTCCCATCAGTAGAAGCACCACAGTAAGGTATGTCTTCTAGTGCTTTCAGAGCTATGTCGACAGAATGTGGTGCTATCACAGCGTTAACAATTGCCTCGGTCTTAGTACGAGCGCTTGAAAATGTTTGCGCAGTCTTGGAATCAGGGAAAGCCTTTTTTATCAAGGCAGACGTGCAGTCCGTTGATCTGTAGCTATTGTGATGCTTCGTGGTGTGGAATGCAAAAACTCCCTCCGCAGTAGTAACAGCATCTTCTGTTGTACCTGCTCTCACAAAATAGTCAGTTAATTTACCTGACAAACTCTCTCCTTTAGCTGCAATTTTGTGTTTTGCGGAGCTTATGTGGGCTTCTAGGTCGCTAGCACCTTTATTTGACACTGACAAGTACGTGGCAGCTTTGCAGGTCATGCATTCTGCTTCACACGGATCCCGACCAAGACGAAAACACAGGAATTTTCTCTGTAAATCGTCTTGGGCATTTTTACGCTGTTCTGGAGCCATGTGCCACTGTTGACAAGCAAGCTGCTGCTCTGTCTTTTGGCTGTTGCCATGGTGAGGGTAATGATTGAGATGCAGTTTGACCAATGTTTGCTCAGGCCTACATGACCGACCAATGGTGGCGTGTGAGAAGGCGGGACCTAAAGAGAAAGGTCAAAGCAAAGCGAAACCCCCAAAACGCACACAATGAATGGTGACTGTAGAAAGCAAAAGCCGAATCCCGGACATTTTGGGCGATTTAGAAATCCCGGCCGGACTCATTTTTTTAGGTCCAAAAAGAGGACATGTCGGGGAAAAAGAGGACGTATGGTCACCCTAGTTAAGAAGTGATTATAAGCAATGCCCATTGAAAATAAAGTGCGTATACCCTCCACTACATCACTGGCCCTTTGTGTTTTACAAAAAGTGCACTCTACTACATGAGTGCGATGGTATTACGGTTACTGTCCTTTCAGAATCACGAACCTCCTGTCACACACACACATAAGGCCTATAGGTTCCCCACTGCGCAAACATGCCTATAATAGATATAAAGGCGGTTAAGATATTAATGTTTCAAGAAAGGAGTGTACATATTTGGCCTGGCGAAGCGGTTTTATGTGTTGACTGAATGGAAGCTGATAATGAGTTTTTTTAATCCGCTGGTCTCGGGAAGAAATTACTAGTCCTCACTGTCCGAGACCGAGTCAAGACAGAGTACAAATGTATCCAACACCGAGACAAGACAAGTACTACAACACTGAACTCTACCATCTCATTTTACATTTTTGTCATTTAGCAGACGCTCTTATCCAGAGCGACTTACAGTTAGTGAGTGCATACATTATTTTATTTTTCATACTGGCCCCCCGTGGGAATCGAACCCACAACCCTGCGTTGCAAACGCCATGCTCTACCAACTAAGCTACATCCCTGCCGGCCATTCCCTCCCCTACCCTGGACGATGCTGGGCCAATTGTGCGCCGCTCCATGCGTCTCCCGGTCGCGGCCGGCTACGACAGAGCCTGGATACGAACCAGGATCTCTAATGGCACAGCTAGCACTGCGATGCAGTGCCTTAGATCACTGTGCCACTCAGGAGCCTCAAATCTCAATTTAAATGTGCTGTTTGTTTTGCTTGTTATGTGCTTTCAGATTATTTTCTGTAATGAAAAGCACTATACAAGTTAAATAAATTATTATTATTGCCACAAAGTCAGATTCCACAGCCACAAAGTCAAAATTGGCTACAAAAATATGCTTTTTGGTCTTAATTTAAGGTTAGCAGTGTGGTTAAGGTTAGGGTTAAGGTTAGGTTTCAAATCTAATTTTAAGATAATTTGTAGAAATTGGCAGGGTTCATGACTTTGGGTTATAGATGCTAGTGACGACCTGTCACTACATTAATGTTACTGCCCTTGTTTGTTGTTAATGAATGGCAAAGAAACATCCACATCAAACCACACCCCCAACACAACTCTCGTTTGGCTTCAGTCATGGCCGCTAGCATTTCTAATGAGCAAAGCCCCAAAACAAGGCAAAATCAGGAATTTCAGCCCCCCTTTAACTTACACAATGCCAGGCACAAATAATGTTTTGCATGTTTTTATTGATATGTCAAAATGAGGGTTATAAAAGTAGGCAACCAACAAACACAGATGCACAGCAGAACACTGTTGCATGTAGGTAAATGAGTGATATGGCTTGAATCATTTAGAAAAGGAACAAATTGTAACAAAATTATTAAGCCACACTTTGTTCATAAGACATCTTTGAGAAGTCTGATGTAGTTTCATGAAGAGGAATGGATTGGTAAAGAAAGAAAACGCTACAAAACAATCCTGCTGGTTTATCAAAATGTAACGTTAGTGCAGTTTCTCAAAAAACAAAATATCAAGGCCCACAGTACACAATTGCATAATTTGGTCTCACAGTGTGGACAGTAAAGTTCAGGCTGTCAAGCCACTGCTTGGAGCATTATAGCCACTACCTTGTTACAAACAACGAGCCGCCATGGGATTCCAACACCATCTGAAACGCATGCACTAGAGCAGGTGAATGAAGAATCATTATACTACCAGTTAGATGCAGAGAGATACAGTCCCAGGGAGACCAGATCAATGTAATCTAACCTAATTTCTAAACGTAAGCGTTCAAGATTCTGAAAGTCGCAGATCAAGCTAAACAATGCAAATCATGAAAATGTGACAAATCCACAGGCACGGATTTAGAAGAGATCCGTAGGTATTACTGTTCTTAGAGAAACAGACTTTAGGGTTTAAACAGAGCTGAGGAAACATCTGCTCCAAAATACACTGAGTGTACAAAACATAAACATTTCCATGACATACAGGCACACACCTGTCTATATAAGGTCAGAGCAAAAACCAAGCCATGAGGTCGAAGGAATTGTCCATAGAGCTCAGAGACAGGATTGTGTCGAGGCACAGATCTGGGGAAGAGTACCAAAACATTTCTGCAGCTTTAAAAGGTCCTCAAGAGCACAGTGGCCTCCATCATTCTTAAATGGAAAAAGTTTGGAACCACTAAGACTCTTCCTAGAGCTGGCTGCCTGGCCAAACTGAGCAATCGGGGGAGAAGGGCCTTGGTCAAGGAGGTGACCAAGAACCCGATGGTCACTCTGACAGAGCTCCAGAGTTCCTCTGTGGAGATGGGAGAACTTTCCAGAAGGACAACCATCTCTGCAGCACACCACCAATCAGGCCTTTATGGTAGAGTGGCCAGACGGAAGCCACTCCTCAGTAAAAGGCTTAGACAGCCCGCTCAGAGTTTGCCAAAAGGCACCTAAATACTCTCAGACCATGACAAACAAGATTCTCTGGTCTGATGAAACCAAGATTGAACTATTTTGCCTGAATGCCAAGCATCACGTCTGGAGGAAACCTGGCACCATTCCTACGGTGAAGCATGGTGGTGGCAGCATCATGCTGTAGGGATGTTTTTCAGCGGCAGGGACTGGGAGACTAGACAGGGTCGAGGGAAAGATGAATGGAGCAAAGTACAGAAAGATACTTGATGAAAACCTGCTCCAGAGCTCTCAGGACCTCAGACTGGGGCGAAGGTTCTCCTTTCAACAGGACAACGACCCTCGAGTGGCCCAGCCAGATCCCGGACTTGAACCCGATCTAACATCTCTGGAGAGACCTGGATATAGCTGTGCAGCGACACTCCCCATCTAACCTGACAAAGCTTGAGAGGATCTGCAGAGAAGAAAGGGAGAAACTCATTTTTAGGAAGGTGTTCTTAAATGTTTTGTACCCTCAGTGTATATAATAAGGATGTTTTAAGTTCACAACAATGCTTAAACCACATCAGGAGACAATGTTGTAGGTCTGGGAAAAATATAAGACATTTAGATTTTGGAGTGTCATTACCCTTTAATTCAAGTGGCAACTTGTTTAGCAGTGTTTTGTAGCGCACATGTGATGGTAAAGTTTGGTAAACAAATATCCAATGGATTGATGCAAATAAATCAGGCATAAACGACTTTCTAGTTAATGAGAAGGTTTTTGGGAAAGCCTTTCTCCATCTACCAGAAGACGGCTACAGTGGTAGAATATGCGCACTACACACACACACACACACACACACACACAGATGAGACAGGGGCATTCCCGTGTCGTTGCCTCTTCAGAAAGTTGCAGGAAATACGAATCACTGATGTATTCTGTTCATGACTTATTATACAGATTGGAAAATTAATAAAATGTTCTAATGAGTTCATTACATTTAATTGACTTCCTACCAAGTTCAAACCTACTACCCAATGAGGCCTAGTGCACTCCCAATGGACGATGCACAGCTCCGTATTTCAAAGCCATATCAGATATCTCAATTGTAAACGTGTGAAACAGGCACAGCCGCAGGGCAGACACTTTCATTACAGGAATCATGCACTTTACTGTTTGACCAAATCATGGTTTTATGCGACAAAACAATAGGACGTTTTGAGTGAGGTGACCAGGTAGAATGTACAGCTTGCACCAGTGTGACCAACAAAAAACATAACTTGCACAGCCAATTCAAAAGGTCGCAAAATACAACTATATGGTCGCAGTCTGGAGCCCTGGAATTGCATTAATACAATCGTGCATTAATACAATAGTGCACTACATAGGGAATAGGGTGCCATTTGAGACGCAATCCCGCCTGGTATTACAGCACCTCTCAGGGCAGGCACTGTAATCTGGTTTACCTGCTACTCCAGATGGGAAGGCCAACATTTGCTCTAGAGGAGAAAAGCCACTTTCTGGGCAGAACCGTCACTGGGTCAGCATAGTACTTCCACGTCAGAGAGATCATCAGCACAGCCTGGAAGAGACAGAGGGAGGGAGGACGTCACTCTCTGCCACTTGCTGCCATTGGACTGTGCATCTGTCCGTCATCATCCATAGTCCCACATCTCTATTAAATATTTGCATAGTTTCCTATTGCAAGATTGTGAAATAAGCTACTATGAAAATATACCAATTAATTTTAATTATATATATTTTAGAGTTTATACTCCATATATTTCAGGTTTACATCACTTACCTGCAGAATTTAGTACACTGTGTTGACGACGTATTTGACTTTGGCCTGCTGACCATTTCTGGACTTAACTGGGGGAAGAGAGGAAAATACAAACTTCAGGCAACAAACTGAGCTGATCGTGGACTATAGGAAAAGGAGGGCTGAACAGGCCCCCATTAACATCGACAGGGCTGAAGTGGAGCGGGTCGAGAGTTTCAAGTTCCTTGGTGTCCACATCACCAACGAACTATCATGGTCCAAACACACCTAGACAGTTGTGAAGAGGGCACTACAACACCTTTTCCCCCTCAGAAGACTGAAAAGATTTGGGATGGGTCCCCAGATCCTCAAAAGGTTATATAGCTGCACCATCGAGAGCATCCTGACCGGTTACATCACTGCCTGGTATGGCAACTGCTCGGCATCTGACCGTAAGGTGCTACAAAGGGTAGTGCGTACGGCCCAGTACATCACTGGGGCCAAGATTCCTGACATCCAGGACCTACAGTTGAAGTCGGAAGTTTACATACACTTAGGCTGGAGTCATTAAAACTTGTTTTTCAACCACTCCACAAATTTCTTGTTAACAAACTATAGTTTTGGCAAGTCGGTTAGGACATCTACTTTGTGCATGACACAAGTCATTTTTCCAACAATTGTTTACAGACAGATTATTTCACTTATAATTCACTGTATCACAATTCCAGTGGGTCAGGAGTGTACATACACTTTATTGACTGTGCCTTTAAACAGCTTGGAAAATTCCAGACTTTATGGCTTTAGAAGCTTCTGATAGGCTAATTGACATCATTAGAGTCAATTGGAGGTGTACCTGTGGATGTATTTCAAGACCTACCTTCAAACTCAGTGCCTCTTTGCTTGACATCATGGGAAAATCAAAAGGAATCAGCCAAGACCTCAGAAAAAAAATTGTAGACCTCCACAAATCTGGTTCATCCTTGGGAGCAATTTCCAAACGCCTGAAGGTACCACATTCATCTGTACAAACAATAGTATGCAAGTATAAACACCATGGGACTACGCAGCCGTCAGACCGCTCAGGAAGGAGATGCGTTTTGTCTCCTAGAGATTAACGTACTTTGTTTAGAAAAGTGTAAATCAATCCCAGAACAACGGCAAAGGACCTTGTGAAGATGCTGAAGGAAACAGGTACAAAAGTATCTATAACCACAGTAAAACGAGTCCTATATCGACATAACCTGAAAGGTCGCTCATTAAGGAAGAAGCCACTGCTCCAAAACTGCCATAAAAAAGCCAGACTACGGTTTGCAACTGCACATGGGGACAAAGATCGTAGTTTTTGGAGAAATGTCCTCTGGTCTGATTAAACAAAAATAGAACTGTTTGGCCATAATGAACATCGTCATGTTTGGAGGAAAAAGGGGGTTGCTTGCAAGCCAAACAACACCATCCCAACCGTGAAGCACGGGGGTGGCAGCATCATGCTGTGGGGGTGCTTTGCTGCAGGAGGGGCTGGTGCACTTCACAAAATAGATGCCATCATGAGGAAGGACAATTATGTGGATATATTTAAGCAATATCTCAAGACATCAGTCAGGAAGTTAAAGCTTGGTCGCAAATGGGTCTTCCAAATGGACAATGACCCCAAGCATACTTCCAAAGTTGTGGCAAAATGGCTTAAGGACAACAAAGTCAAGGTATTGGAGTGGCCATCACAAAGAACTGACCTCAATCCTATAGAACATTTGTGGGCAGAACTGAAAAAGCATGTGCAAGCAAGGAGGCCTACAAACCTGACTCAGTTACACCAGCTCTGTCAGGAGGAACGGGCCAAAATTCACCCAACTTATTGTGGGAAGCTTGTAGAAGGCTACCCAAAATGTTTCACCTAAGTTAAACAATGTAAAGGCAATGCTACCAAATACTAATTGAGTGTATGTAAACTTCTGACCCACTGGGAATGTGATGAAAGAAATAAAAGCTGAAATAAATCACTCTCTACTATTATTCTGACATTTCACATTCTTAAAATAAAGTGGTGATCCTAACTGACCTAAAACAGGGAATTTTTACTAGGATTAAATGTCAAGAATTGTGAAAAACTGAGTTTAAATGTATTTGGCTAAGGTGTATGTAAACTTCCGACTTTATGCATATTATCTATGCATAGTCACTTTACAAATTACCTCGACTAACCTGTACCCCTGCACATTGACTCAGTACTGGTACCCCCTGTATATAGCCTCGTTATTGTTATGTAATTTTGTGTTACTTTTAGATTGTATTTTTTTACTTTAGTTTATTTAGTAAATATTTTCTGAACTCTATTTCTTGAACTGCAATGTTGGTTAAGGGCTTGTAAGTAAGCATTTCGCGGTAAGGTCTACACCTGTTGTATTCGGTGCATGTGACAAATAAAATTTGATTTATATTTTAAACTGATAACAGAGTGTGGTTTCCGACACAGAGACAATGTATCACAGTGGGACTGTAAGGCCAACAGGTGAGACTGTATGACAGCTGGTTAGAAGGGGTGGAGACGTCAGCAGAAGTGTTGCCCCTCCTCAAAGAAGCTTTGGTCAAGCCACAGGAAGTGTCTCATGTCAAGGTCACCTTTCCCTTCCTTCATCCGCCTCAAGCTCTAGCCTCAGGATTATGGGAGAGTTCTAATTTAAAACCCTCCATGTATTCATACTGGTCGCTGCATTTCATCACAATGAATTTAAGGACGCTAACACCCTAAAGATATGAAAACTTCTCCATAAAATTATTTCACTGTGCCATTGTCCTCGGGTTTCACATTTGAAATGATAGAAGTGGTAGAGTTATCTTTTACTCCAGGGAAAACAGGAATATTCAGCTAATACAGCACATTCTTCCCTTAAAATAAATGTGTATGAGTGTAGTACCTACAAGTATATATTAGTTCCATTCTGACAAAATAACGGCCCTGTATTTGGTCACCACTGGTCCGTGGAAGTGGTGTGCTGCTAAATGGCACGTTCTTGAAAGGGAGCCCCTTTCCTTCCTCTGTTACTGTCAGGGACTCAAGAGATTGAGCGGGAAAATGAGAAAACGGAGAGAGGGCAAGAGATGTCCGATGGCAACAGGCTGCAGCTGTGACAGAGGCCCCCCAAGTCAACACTCAGAGCGGTTATCTGAAACCCACCTGTCCACCACTCCCTCTCACCCGTTTGTTTTTTTCTTATTTTTCTTCCCCGCCTCCCTTTTTAACATACATGTACAGAGTCCCCTATAGAGAGATGGAGCAAATTGTGCAGTAAAGAGTTTTCCCGCCTTCTAAACCAGCTAAGAGAAAGGAGGGAAACAATGGGTGAAATTAACAAGGCCATACCTCCACCATGTCTCATTATACTAATAGTGTTATGGTAAATATTCTATAGGCTACATTTAATTTTACAAAAATCTCTAGAAGTTAAGGGAACAATGCAAAGTTGTATGTGTGGACTGTAGATGAAAAAAATATATTGGTTATGGTTATGAGGCCTTTTCATGTGACATCTCTAGAACAGAGATGGGCAACTGGCGGCCCGCTTGTAGGCCCGCAGATCAATGAACCAAAACGAAAAAATAACAAAACAATTAGGAGAGGGAAGCAAGCAAGACTTTTACACATCAGCAGTTTTTCCCTCTTGTTATGTCAGTCACTGACAGTCATTCAATTAGCCCATGTCAGCAAAACATTTTTTGATTGGTAAGTTAGTCTAGCGGCCAGCGATCTAAAATAAAAAACCTGGTCTTGCTTTGTCATTATGGGGTATTGTGTGTAGATTGAGGAGAAAAAATAATAAATCAATTTTAGAATAATTCTGTAACGTAACAAAATGTGGAAAAAGTCAAGGGGTCTGAATACTTTCCGAATGCACTGTAAGTTATTTTCAAAGAGATGGCTAACAACAGCAAGTGCGCTGCAATAAAAAACACAGTTCCACTCACCAGATTATCATTTGAAACTTAACTTCTTGTTAAAAGTTATTCTTGAAAAGGGAGAAGCTAACAAAATAATACTGAATACATGTAAATAAGGTATTTCTGCAAAAAAAAATAAAAAAAATTGCTTTGTCATTATGGGCTATTGTGTGTAGATTGATGAGGGAAAAATTTATTTCATAAATTTTAGAATAAGGCTGTAACGTAACAAAATGTGGAAAAGGGGAAAGGGTCTGAATACTTTCCGAATGTGCTGTAGGTAAGAGGTAGGAGCAACCGAATGTCATTTTTGGTGAGTTTGGACATTTAGAAGCGAATGTGAATGAGAGACATTGTGCAAATAAACAGTCCTGGCTCTGGAGCAGCATGTGTACACGCTGTGTCTGTGTGGAGTCTGGAGTCGTTAGGGCAACAGGCCTGCCTGCTCTGCTCAGAGAAGATGGGGGAGGAGTAGACGGGCCGAGAACGGAGAGGAGAAAGGATGCAAGGAAATCAAAAAGATAGCAGTGGCAGTTGTACAGAGCACGCATCCAAACGGCTTTGACTTCTCAAACACGGCAGAAGGCTTACACAATATGATACCCCATCACCTTATTAATTCAGCCACTTCCTTAGATAACTTGCAAGTTAAACATAGGGGTCGCGTTAACGCAGAATTCTTAGTTTTTCACTCAGGAACAAAAGATGAAATGCATAAGAAATATCTTACTGCGTCTTGTAAACACAGATCTGAAATGCTTCGTATTGAAATTTTTGGTCAGCATCAGACTCATTTTGTGTTTCAGTTGCACTTCTCCAGAATTCACAAATGGCATTATAATCAGCAGACAGCACTCTGACTGATGTGTAGCTACTTTTCTCTGGTACTTTTCTCAATGTAGCCAGCCTACTTTTCTCTGGTAAAATGCAAGATTAACTTTGAGAAAAAAGTTAGGACATGTAGCTGGCTACATTCTTTCTATGATAAACAGAAATATGGCCATGTATAGTTTTTGCAAAAAATACCTTGCTTTTTCATTGTACTTGTGTGGATGGCAGCCAAATAGTGTTGCACTTCTGTTGTTATCTGATGAAAATGAATGTATTTTCTGTGAAGGAAAACTATAGTTGCAGGTCCCTGATCACTCTATTGAAGAAAAAAAAAATATATACACAGTTGGACCTGCTCCCGCTTTGTGCTATTTACAAACAAACATGACTGGATCAACTGTTCTGGGGAACTATGGTAAACTTAAAATGAAGAATGCAATCTGCTTTATCTTCTAACATATTGCACAAGTTGACTGCAGGTATTTACTTAAAAAGTAGCTAAACTTCAAATAAATAGTTAACGGTATTGAAAAACCATCCCGTAGCTATTTCCAAATACCCCGGTATACGGTATACCGTCCTAGCTGTATAAAATGCTCTCTTTTCTAAAAGGATGGTTGCATATCCGTCGGCCTGTCAAAAGTTCAACACATCTGAACTTTCTGTCCGTGAAAATTGATGGAAATTGTATGGATATGAACGCATTATCTTTGCTAAGGACCCTGGGACTAAACACCTCCCTCTGCAACTCGATCCTGGACTTCCTGACGGGCCGCCCCCAGGTGGTAAGGGTAGGCAACAACATCTGCCACACTGATCCTCAACACTGGGGCCCCTCAGGGGTGCGTGCTTAGTCCCCTCCTGTACTCCCTGTTCACCCACGACTGCATGGCCAAACAACTCCAACACCATCATTAAGTTTGCTGACAACACAACATTGTTAGGCCTGATCACCGACAACGATGAGACAGCCTATAGGGAGGAGGTCAGAGACCTGGCAGTGTGGTGCCAGGACAACAACCTCTCCCTCAATGTGAGTAAGACAAAGGAGCTGATTGTGGCCTACAGGAAAAGGCGGGCCGAACAGGCCCCCATTAACATTGGCTGTAGTGGAGCGGATCAAGAGTTTCAAGTTCCTTGGTGTCCACATCACCAACAAACTATCATGGTCCAAACACACCAAGACAGTCGTGAAGAGGGCACGACAACACCTTTTCCCCCTCAGAAGACTGAAAAGATTTGGTATGGGTCCCCAGATCCTCAAAAAGTTATACAGCTGCACCATCGAGAGCATCCTGACTGGTTGCATCACCACCTGGTATGGCAACTGCTCGGCATCAGACCATAAGGCGCCACAGAGGGTAGTGCGTACGGCCAAGTACATTACTAGGGCCAAGATTCCTGCCATCCAGGACCTATATACTAGGCGGTGTCAGAGGAAGGCCCAAAAAATTGTCAAAGACTCCAGTTACCCAAGTCATAGACTGTTCTCTCTGCTACCGCACGGCAAGCAGTACCGGAGCGCCAAGTCTAGGACCAAAAGGCTCCTTAACAGCTTCTACCTCCAAGCCATAAGACTGCTGAACAATTAATCAAATGGCCAACCGGACTATTTAAATTGACACCTCCCCCCTCCCTTTGTTTTTACACTGCAGCTACTCGCTGTTTATTATCTATGCATAGGCACTTTACCCCTACCTACATGTACAAATTACCTCGACTAACCCGTACCCCCACAAATTGACTCGGTACCGGTACCCCCTGTATATAGCCTAGTTATTGTTGTTTTATTTTTTTTATTTTTTACATTAGTTTATTTAGTCAATATTTTCTTAACTCTTTCTTGAACTGCATTGTTGGTTAAGGGCTTGTAAGTAAGCATTTAACGGTAAGATCTACACCTGTTGTATTCAGCGCATGTGACAAATACATTTGATTTGACTGTCAACGTACGACTCCCATTGAGAAAGCATTGGAAATCATGGATACTGATCAAATCAACAGGCCAGTCTGGCCTCGCCCTAACAGTGAACTGTGCAGTAAGGTATCATCACAGGGCATTATGTTATCAAGCTGCAGGTTGCTAGCACAAAATAAGTAAAGGAATTTGCACTGATCCATGGCAGATTAAGTGGGATTAATGCATTTTCTCCTGTTAATGATTTGATGGCAACATACTTGTACATGGACAGTATTCTATTGGCTACTGTGGCGTACTATGTGGTTAACACGGGATTTGGTGTTTGTGGATCTGAGAAGATTTAAATTATTATACTTATGGAGAAATCACTTTGTCATAGCACTAAACCCTTGAGATATGCACAGCAGACTCTGCTTGTCCATCCATTCCACATGTGATGTAGTTTACCAGATTTCTGTGTACAACACTGAACAAAAATATAAACGCAACATGTAAAGTGTTGGTCCCATGTTTCATGAGCTGAAATAAAAGATCCCAGACATTTTCCATACGCACAAAAAGCTTATTTCTCTAAAATCCCTGTTAGTGGGCATTTCTCCTTCGCCAAGACAATTCATCCACCTGACAGGTGTGGCATATCAAGAAGTTGATTAAACGGTATGATCATTACACAGGTGCACCTTGTGCTGGGGACAATAAAAGGCCACTCTAAAAATGTGCAGTTTTGTTATACAATGCAGTTGGCATGCTGACTGCAGGAATGTCCACCAGAGCTGTTGGCATAGAACTAATTGTTAATTTCTCTACCATAAGCCACCTCGAACGTCGTTTTAGAGAATTTGGTAGTACGTCCAACCGGCCTCACAACCGCATACCATATGTATGGAGTTGTGTGGGCGAGCAGTTTGCTGATGTCAACGTTGTGAACAGAGTGCCCCATGGTGGCGATGGGTTTATAGTATGGGCAGGCAATTACGGACAACTAACACAATTGGATTTTATCGATGGCAATTTGAATGCTCAAAAATACCCATAACGAAATCCTGAGGCCCATTTTTTTAAAGGTATCTGTGACCAACAGATGCATATCTGTATTCCCAGTCATGGGCCCAGTGTAGCTCAGTTGGTAGAGCATGGCGCTTGCAACACCAGGGTTGTGGGTTCGATTCCCACGGGGGGTCAGTATGAAGAACAAAAATGGGGGGAAAGATTAATGCACTCACTAACTATAAATCGCTCTGGATAAGAGCGTCTGTTAAATGACTAAAATGTAAAATCCATAGATTAGGGCCTAATAATGTATTTAAATTGACTGATTTCCTCATATGAACTGTAACTCGGTAAAATCAATGAAATTGTTGCGTTTATATTTTTGTTCAGTATACCCAAATCTGCCATTTAACCTTATATCACGGATATGTCTTATTTTTAGCCTGCAACGTTTATGGTGCTAAAAAGAGCCAGGAAGGATCGAGTCAAATAAGGTTGAAGAGCAGATGACAGTTTTGGAGAGGGAGATCAACTCAAGCCTCACCATCAACAGCAATTAAATGTTGGCGGGTCTTTGTCAATCTCTCCCAGTAGGAGAACGAACATCATGTCCCTGTGCTATAATGTACCAGAGAAACATGTCGACACAACTTCAGAGTTTGAATACAGCTTTACCGGTAAACCGGTAAACCTGGCCTACAATTTGTAAACGATACCGCTTTAATGACATACTCACATAAGAGGAAATTGACGGTAACAACCTTTTGACGAGGTTGCAGCAGCAGCCAGACGTACTCGGTCGCCATTTTCCTTGGATTTACAATAGCCGTCGCTAGGGAAGCACACCCCCTCTCTTTCTACACGGTGCAGGGTATCTTTACTGAATATTTTGTGTTTTTGCCTAGTGAAGTTGGCCAGTTTTCTTTATTTTTCTAAAATACATGAATCAAACTAATGCATTGTTGGTAGCCTAATATTCTGATAATAAGGGGTATTGTGTGTAAAGTTAAGGAATATCAATATGTGGAGCTTGGCGTTTTAACATTTTGCCATAAAGGGTATATGGGCAAAACAACATGGAGAGGATAAAAACAGAAATGTGTCATGGTTCCCCACCCCCTGATCGCTGCTCATCTAAAGACAAATAAATATAGATCTGATTGGCATGTAAAGTTATCCACACAGGTATCTCGCTATGATTTGAAACTGTGTTGACGACTCCTAAAGCCAATCAATGGCTACCAGGGGCGGAGAGTAGCTTGTCCGTCAGATTGATGCTATAATGAATTGAATAGGGAGGGAGGGGGAGAATCCAATCCGGTTTGAGCTAGTTTTTGTTCCAATGGAACATTAAGGTCTTGCTACGGTGTAATAGAACGTAGTGTTTGAATCTTATACCAACATACAGTATTTTTCTTGCTCCATTTTGGAACAGTTCCCTCTTTATTTTAACAAATACGCAAAACAGCCATGCCTAAAAGGAGCAAAGTAAGTAGAATGTTTTATTGGTTGTATATATCCTTTGATAGATAAAAACACAATTGCATGAAATGCATTTATTTTTTTACGTAAAATGTAGCTGCATATCCATGTTTTGTTCCGCTCCGTTGCAACATTGTTGCACTGCTGTGTTCAGTCAGGAGTTTAAAATGTATCGGTCTGTTTTGATTTGGGAAGTGGCGGGTTTTCTAGTATTTCACGCTGTGATTTTACTCTTCGAAATGTAGGACTGGTTAAATGTTTGGTGCTTAATATTTACCGTATCAGATCAATTTTAAATTGGGGTTTTGTCACGTTTTCATGGTGGTTGTTTACAAATACATTACATTTACCTATAGCCAGACAAAGAGGTGTAGGTCGCTAGCTACGTCGTAAGATGGCGAATCTGCAGAAATAAAGTTGGTGACACATATTTTTACTAGGCAAAGACTATCGTACAAATAACACTTAATTTAGATTATATTGCATTTACCATTTTATTTAAATACTGTATCATTAAAATATAACTTAATTGTTGGTAGCAAAATGCTCAACGCACGGAGGGCGTTATGCACATGCAGAAGCCTGCTTCTAGGGCGCTTTGAAAAGGGCACGAAGTCTTGTGTCATGGCTGCCCTTGTGAGCAAGTCGAACTGACGACGTTTTTATTACTTTGCAATATAAAACTTAGTAGTTACAGGACGTAAAATGCGTTTAAGTGCACAAATGCAACATGCTGCATCGTTAAAATGTTTGGTTTAATTACATGTCCTTGTGCCCTTTTGTTGGCTCGTGCCAATTCTGGGTTATGCAATGGCGATTCGTCGACATCACAGAGCCGCTCTTGTTGCTGGGGATTCTAGTAGATTCTGTAACCATTTGGAGAATCGCTGAGGATCTCGGAAAATTCGAATGAATGGCGGGAACGCATAGTAGACTGTCTGGTCGGAGGAGAGGACACAGTCATGTTGCCTGGCAAATCCCATGTATCACTGGTGAATGAATGCGTAGGGAGGAGGCGGAGTCGGTATTCCCCTCCTCTCCATAGAGATCACAGGCAGCATGGTATAATCATAGGCAACTAAGGCAATGGGAACATGATCTGAGGAAGTTGACACTATTATCCGTTTATTAGGTAGTTCGTGGGTGATGTAAGTGGAACAAATAAGCAGCTATATCGACACTGTGACACATAACACGCTGCAATGCTTTTCTTTGCCTCCCTACGCCTATTTTGGATTACATAATTCCCCTAATACTCGTGGCATTTAAACTGCCCCTCCCCCAGTAAAACCCACCTATCACGGTTGCCATGCTGAGCTGTCACTAACATTCTATATCATTATTATAGGCAAACGCTGATGCTGAGGCAGCAGAGGTGAGTGATAAACATCTTACTCAAATATAATTTGTTGTATTTAATCAAGGCGATCGCTGGTTGTAAAGATTTAAATGTTCAAAATACAATTCCATTGTTCTGCCACCAGGGGTCAGCAGCAACCCATGTTAAACGTTGCTCCCATTTGATGATTCAATAATTTTGTATTTTCTTTTGAAATATTTTGCAGCCTAAAAGGAGATCTGAGAGATTGGTAAATGTGAGTATTACACACCTTTGACACATTAATTGAAGATGCACCCAAAAACAGAATTTCAGCTAAGAATCACAATCAATCTTTCATTGCAGAAACCCGCAATTGCAAAGGCAGAGCCCAAGCCAAAGGTGAGGAAGCACTGACATTTAAAATGTAAATGTAATAGTAAATGAATTGCAATTAAGGACTTACGGTGTCTTGTCCCATTAAACATATTTATTTACAGAAGGAGAAGGCAGCACCTAAGCCCAAGAAAGCTAAAGAGGTGAAGAAGGCAGAGCCTGAGGAGAAGGAGGTGCCCTCAGAGAATGGAGAAGCCAAAGCTGAGGAAGAAGTAAGGGGCTGATGGGATATGTAGGCATTTCCTCATACAAAGACAAGAAAAAAAAACTATCCATTTGATGTGTATGACCTTATACTGTTAAATGTAAAATATTGAATGTAAATTAAGAGCTCTCAAAACTATTGCAACTGTTTTATTCCGTTATGTTTGAATTTTAGGCACCAGAAGAAGAACCTGAACAGAAAGAGGAGGAAGAAGAGGCAGCCGAATAACATCTCTCAAACCACATCTTTTATCAGTGCTCCCTGTACCTCTTTTTCTTGTACAATTCAGGGGTATATTTTTATCGACTATTTTCTAAATGCAGGTTTTTTAGTAGTTTGACTGTAGAAACACATTTTTTTATGAAACAAAAAATACATTTGGAGATGGGGATTTCATCGCATCCCACGTTTTTACATCTCCGGAACAATTACGGTCATTGTAAATGTCAACGGTTTTTATTTTCGATATGGGGAAGGGGTGGGAATGGGACAGGTTGCTGCACCAAGAACATGCAAGCACGTCGTTTACAGGATCCGGTCAAAACAACAGAGCTTGCCTGAGAGACTTACATTCCATAGGCTATATGAGGGACGCTATATGTAACCTGCATTGTGTGGTGGGGATGAATTACTCAAGGGGGAACACATTGTTGTATTGTTTATAATGAGGAAAACATTTAGAATGTTTAAGCTTTGTTCCATATGTTAACTCTTGTACTCATTATGTTTTTTCTTTACCATTCTGCTTAATAAACCTATTCCCTAGTACTAGAGTTCCCATCAGGCCTGTGCGTTCGGTGTAATTGGTTTTGTCTCTGTTCTGTGATAGCGTTGCAATAAAATTGTATAGCTGCTGTTAAAAGGGGTTTCAACTTTATATATGCAGTGTGTAATGGTACATTGTGGATGGTAAAAATGGAATTGTGTTGTTAGCCAAGCTAAAGACGTACATAAGTGTGAAACATACTGACGGTTATGGTTCCTTGGATGCTGAGAAACTGTACATCCACTTGAGCTGTCAAATACACAAACCAGCAGTAGCAATATTCATGTGGGTTTTAGGTATCAAGTACTAGTGTACAGTTCTTTTATTCTTTGTTTATAGATGTATCTGTGTAATGATTGGTATAAACAAACCAATAAAAATTTGGTTGTAATTGTTTTTTCTCTGTGTGATGGAAATAGACAATGATGTGTGAATCCAAATAATAATGTAAAAACTAGACATTATTTCAGATGCTAGTTGATAGTTCTGATTGACCACAAATACATAACGCTGTAGCTAAAGAATTCCAGTTCTGAGACTGACATGGCAACAGCTAGTATCTGTCCTTTACATGAAAAAAGGTTATTAGACTCCTGTCAAACTCATTCCATGGGCACATTGTCTGCAGGTTTTCACTCTGCACTTTTACTTGATTGATCAATTAAGGTGACTGATTAGTAAGGAACTCCATTCTTATTGGTCAACAAAAGATTTACTGTCTCCTGTCAAATTGACTGGGGCTAGCAAATCTCTTGTCAAATTGACTGGGGCTGAGTGATTTCTACATGTTTGCACTTTGCTGGCCCCAGTCAATTTGACAAGTGATGTCCGGTCCATCTTTTGGTGATCAATAAGAAGGCTGCACCATTAGAATGCAATTTTGTGTGGGCCCAAAAAATGTTGGGGGTAAAAAATATTGTGAAACTGTATTTACTGTAGATACTGTATAAAGGAAATTTTCTGAAATTACAATGCAAAAATATGACATAGCTCCTTTAAGTAGGGCTGCAAGAAAGAAACATACCTTATATTCAGTACATTAAGAAGTGCGTATCACACCTAGAACAAAAGGTTAGCACATATACTAAGGAGAAATATGAATGCACCATGTAGTGTTGGTCCCATGTCTCATGAGCTGAAATAAAATATCCCAAAAATGTTCCAGATGCACAAAAAGCTTATTTCTCTCAAATTTAGTGCACAAATTAGTTTACATCCCTGTTAGTGAGCATTTCTCCTTTGCCAAGATAATACATCCACCTGACAGGTGTGGCATATCAAGAAGCTGAATAAACAGCATGATTATTACACAGGTGAACCTTGTGCTGGGGACAATAAAAGGCCACATAAAATGTGCAGTTTTGTCACACAACACAATGCCACAGATGTCTCAAGTTTTGAGGGAGCGTGCAATTGGTATGCTGACTGCAGGACTACTCAGGGTTTCCCAAACTCGGTCCTGGGGCCTTCCCTGAGTGCACGTTTTGGGTTTTGCCCCAGCACCACACAGCTGATTTGATGATGAGTTGGTTATTTGAATTAGCTTTGTAGTGCTAGGACAAAAAACAAAACGTACACCCAGGGGGGCCACAGGACCGAGTTTGTGAAACCCTGATCTAGCTAGATCAGGACTGCCCAACCCTGTTCCTGGAGAGCTACCGTCCTGTAGGTTTTTGCTCCAAACATAATCTAGCACAATAATAATCTAATAATTAGCAGGTTGATAAAATGAATCAGGTTAGTACCTGGGGTTGGAGTGAAAATGTACAGGAGGGTAGCTCTCCAGGAACAGGGTTGGGTAACCCTCAGCTAGATAATCCAAGCAGTTGCAAATCGGAGTTGATATGGATTTGACCTTTCACCTTTCCTGACCTAAATAGCAAGATAAAAAAAGCTAAACTGATCTTTGATTAACATTTAGGGAAGATTTCACTCTATACCTCGCCGTTATGTGTATAGGAGGCCATGTAAACATAGGGGTATAGTTTTACAGAGGGACCCACTGCATTCAGCACCTATGTTGAAGCATGAGTCTGCTACTCAGAGTATAGGAGCCCATCCTGCTCTGATCACTGTGCATTGCTTAATAAATCCGACAGTGATACCAATTCTGGGTAAACAGTCTATCTGCAAAAAATGTGAACGTTTCCTCTTAAACCAGAATGTTGAATAAAATTAATGTTGAACTTATTCTACCGGTTGTCTGTGCGGTTGGTCCTTATGCTGGTTGAACATTTTGACAAAATATCCACAGGAAAGTATTATTAATCCGACTTCAAAACATGGGTCTGTGTGTGGCTCATCATTTTTTTGTTAATCACCAATGGCACGTGCACGCGATTCACACATTCAAACCTTAAGTCTTGCAGTAGTTTACATGGTTTTGCGCATGTGCCAGGTGATAGAAATTTTGAAAAGTCAGTTTAATAATACTTTCCTGTGGATATTTTGTCAGCAGAACGACCAACAGACCAACGACCAAACAAACCAACAACTCCAGCTTTCTCCTCATATGTATATCATTCCTGTAAGACGAAAAATGAAGGCACGGCACGTTGCACAAGCCCTGCGTTTTTAAAGTGGCTGTGTTCCTATGGGAATTTGCAAATGTTTGGAGCGCCACCACTGTGCGAAATCTGGTTTGGGTAGTACTTCACTGTGCAAAAATGGCTGAATGGATTTTCAAGCCTTACATCTTTAAATTACCCTAGTGATATCTTAAAATGACCCAGATAGCATAATGTGTAGAATTGCAGGAAATTAGCTTTAAAACGGCAAAATCGTCTCACAGCCTATTGGCAAAATGTTCTGAATAGTAGGAAATTTGCTTTAAAACTGCAACATTTTCTCTCAGCATCATGGCAAAATTTGAACAAAAGCATGAGAAGAGCTATAAAACAGCAAATGTTTTCCCTGCCCCTTTGCAAAAAGTGTAGTATTGCATAAAATGACGTTTAAAACTTTTCTCTTAGCCTCATGACAAAATGTGTAATAGCATAATAAAACTGCAAATTTTTCTATCTGCACCATGGCAAAATGCAGTAGCCGGCTCTTAATTTATATTCAGTTTGACTAGCCAAAAATGTGCTGTATGAACTGTGCATGACAGTAGTATGAAAAATGTATGCACTCACTAACTGTAAGTCACTCTGGATAAGAGCATCTGCTAAATGACTAAAATGTAAAATGTAAATTACATTACTAGCTAGCAAGCAGAACATAAATAATAATAATAATAATAATAATATGCCATTTAGCAGACGCTTTTATCCAAAGCGACTTACAAATAAAGGTGATGCAGATAAGAGTTAACAGGTCTGCAGGCCTACATGTACAGTACCTTCAGAAAGTCTTCATACCTCTTGACTTATTCCACATTTTGTTGTGTTACAGCCTGAATTCAAAATGGATTCAATAGATTTTTTCTCACCCATCTACACACCGTACCCCATAATGAAAAAGTTAAAACATGTTTTTAAACATTTTTGTAAATTTATTGAAAAAGATGGAGAAGGCTGTGGGTGACACCTCGATGCCCCGATAGTCTTCGGGAAGACCCTTGAGGAGCATGAGGAGAGGCTCATGGAGGTATTGGACCGGCTGGAGGCCTGTGGGTTGAAGCTCTCCGTGGACAAGTGCCAGCTCTTCTAGACATCTGTGAAATACCTTGGCCACATTGTGTCTGACAAAGGCATTGCAACTGACCCCTCCAAGATTGAAGCCCTGGTCACATGGCCTCGTCCAACCAACCTCAAGACCCTTCAGTCTTTCCTTGGGTTCTGCGGCTATTACAGACGGTTTGTCAAAGGTAGCCTAGCTAGCTAACAAATAACGAAATTGCCTTCCCATCAGGTGACAGCTAAAATTTTAAAACATTTAGGCATATTTTTTTTTACCCTGTTAATATAAGCTAGCTAACTAACTTAGCTAGCTAACTAGCAACTTGGCTAGCTAGCTAGCTTGTTCCAGTTAGTTTTCGCATCATGAATGAAGCAGGTAGAGTAGCTACCTTGTGGTATGGTTATGTGAAATGACAATATTTTCTTGCAATATGAACACAATTTTGATTCATGATTTATGCATTGTCAGTTTGGAGTGGATCACAGACCAACACTTCCACCAAGTTGGGTCTGGAGGAACGCCCGCTGACAACCCAATCTGTACCCATCACATCCATCGTCCATAACAAACAGGGCAGGCAGGGGTGTTGAGGGTGTGCAACTTTTATTTTCTGTTAAATAACTCAAATAAATGTTTAGCAAAGATTGGCCTATGTTTGAATATTTATATGCTTTGTAAATAGCAATGACGATGTTTGCCTTTCCGTGCCTTGTAGCCTACTACTGAATATGGTGCAAATGTATGCTCAGATATGTCACTTTCATGTGAAGAAGCACAATGATTTTTTGCGCCTGAACAGGTCAAATAATTTGGGCACTGTATTGATCATGAGTCAGATTTAGCCCATTTTCGATCAGACATACGAGGATGAATATTACATATCATGTAAGGATATCTATTGAAATTATGAATTTTGGTAGAAATACGAATACATAAATGATACATTTTGGAAAATACACTACATGACCAAAGTATGTGGACACCTGCTCGTCGAACATCTCATTCCAAAATCATGGGCATCAATATGGAGTTGGTCCCCCCTTTGCTCCTATACTGTAACAACTTCCACTCTTCTGGGAAGGCTTTCCACTAGATGTTGAAACATTGCTGTGGGAACATGCTTCCATTCAGCCACAAGAGCATTAGTGAGGTTGGGCACTGATGTTGGGCGATTATGCCTGGCTCGCAGTCTGCGTTACAATTCATCCCAAAGCAGTTCGATGGGGTTGAGGACAGGGCTCTATGCAGGCCAGTCAAGTTCTTCCACACCGATTTCAACAAACCATTTCTGCATGAACCTCGATTTGTGCACAGAGGCATTGTCATGCTGAAACAGGAAAGGGCCTTCCCCAAACTGTTGCCACAAAGTTGGAAGCACAGAATCGTCTAGAATGTCGTTGTATGCTGTAGCGTTAAGATTTCCCTTCACTGGAACTAAGGGGCTTAGCCCGAACCATGAAATACAGCCCCAGACCATTATTCCTCCTCCACCAAACTTTACAGTTGGCACTATGCATTCGGGCAAGTAGCGTTCTCCTGGCATCCGCCAAACCCAGATTAGTCCGTCAGACTGCCAGATGGTGAAGCGTGATTCATCACTCCAGAGAATGCGTTTCCACTGCTCCAGAGTCCATTGGCGGCGAGCTTTACACCACTCCAGCCAACACTTGGCATTGCGCATGGTGATCTTAGGCTTGTGAGCAGCTGCTCAGCCATGGAAACCCATTTCATGAAGCTCCCGTCTAACAGTTATTGTGCTGACCTTGCTTCCAGAGGCAGTTTGGAACTCGTAGTGAGTGTTGCATCCGAGGACAGATTATTTTTACGCGCTTCAGCACTCGGCAGTCCCGTTCTGTGAGTTTGTGTGGCCTACCACTTCGCGGCTGAGCCATTGTTGCTCCTAGATGTTTCCACTTCACAGTAATAGCACTTACCTCTGACCGGGGCAGCTCTAGCAGGGCAGTAATTTGACAAACTGACTTGTTGGAAAGGTGGCATCCTATGACGGTGCCACATTGAAAGTCACTGAGTTCTTCAGTAGGGCCATTCTACTGCCAATTTTTGTCTATGGAGATTGCATGGCTGTGTGCTCAATTTTATACACCTGTTAGCAACGGGTGTGGCTGAAATAACCTAATCCACTCATTTGAAGGGGTGTCCACATACTTTTGTATATATAGTGAATGTGGATTCCTTCAAGCCTAAGTATAAAGGCTTAGATATGTCAGTATGTTGACACATACCCTTTCCAGAGTTAGAATATTCTACAAATACGTAGACGGGGGCACACTCATTAGGTGCGTGTCTTGAACGTATCTCACCACAGATATCTCCCTGGACTCACGGTAGCAGGGAGATTTCTGAGGTCCGGATTGGATGCATGTAGAAACTGTCCCATTATGGAGAATATCGTAGCACTGTGTATGAAATTAAGGACATGCATATCTGGAGCATGTCTACTCCTTATATCTACTGAAATGTCAGATATCCGAAAATATATACAGTGCATTCGAAAAGTATTCAGACCCCTTGACTTTTTCCACATTGTTACGTTACAGCCTTATTCTAAAATTGATTAAATTGTTTTTTGTCATCATTAATCTGCACACAATACCCCATAACGACAAAGCAAAAACAGGTTTTTAGAAACTGTCATGAGAATTTCTATCTCTAATACTAATTATTAACCCCCTGCAAGTCCATGACCATCCTCCAGTCGGCGCTGGGTGCCGCTTTTTTAACAGGAAATACTGGAGAGTTGCATTGTGCCTCATCTCCAGGAATTATCACCCCTCCCTTAAGTAAATGCTCAAACGTAGGTGTTATCCCTTTTATTGCTTCTGGCTTCATAGGATATTGCTTTTGGTATGGCCTGTGATCGGATCGAGGAACCACTTGCACTGGAGCTACTCCCTTAATTAGCCCCACATCGGCAGGTCCTTGTGACCATAAATTGAACGGGATTGCTGCTATCTTATCTTCCTGTTCCTGAGTTTGTCAAAACTTGTCTCTAGGTGGACCCCGGGTTGGGTTTTTGCTCTCCAATTCAACTTTCTTCTGTATCTCCCAGTGGAGTGGCTATACTGATCCCCATTTGGTGCACTCTGCCAGTCACTGATGTTCATACCCTGCGTTACCCATTTTCCTAGTGATAACCATTCATCTGAAGGTTCTTTCACTAGGGAAACATGGGGGCTCCACCTTTCTCTGTACAGTCTCTGGCTCTGTGGTCCCAACCCCACCTCTACAGCTGCACATGTGTTATCATAGTGAACCCATTTTAACCCAATTGTTCTTTCTGTGGTTTTGAACAATTCTTCCTCATAAACTGTGTCAGGGCCTGGGTGCTCATTATACCACAATGTACAGTGTAAGTAATCTACCGTCATCTTGGTTGGTCCAGTCACTAAATCATTTGCGAGGTCTACCAGTGATTTAGGTATGTCTGTAAGTCCCCCTCTCAGTAACTCCTGGCTATACCAATAGCATGGCTCTCCCTCCCCGCTCACTACCATGTTATCCCTTACTACATATGCCTTCATACCTCTCTCAGTCGGTGTCACAGCTATGTTCAACTGAGTCATAGCATCTCTTCCTAGTAGATTAACTGGACACAGGCTTGATATCAGTACAGGTATGCATACTTCTCCTCCTGAATTTTCATGTTGTAAAGTCACAGGAGCTGATAACCGCTCTATAAATTGATGGCCAGAGGCAGAGCGTACTAGGGATTTTGGCCCATTCCTCCATGCAGATCTCCTCTAGAGCAGTGATGTTTTGGGGCTGTCGCTGGGCAACACAGACTTTCAACTCCCTCCAAAGATTTTCTATGGGGTTGAGATCTGGAGACTGGCTAGGCCACTCCAGGACCTTGAAATGCTTCTTACGAAGCCACTCCTTCGTTGCCCGGGCGGTGTGTTTGGGATCATTGTCATGCTGAAAGACCCAGCCACGTTTCATCTTCAATGCCCTTGCTGATGGAAGGAGGTTTTCACTCAAAATCTCACGATACATGGCCCCATTCATTCTTTCCTTTACACGGATCAGTCGTCCTGGTCCCTTTGCAGAAAAACAGCCCCAAAGCATGATGTTTCCACCCCCATGCTTCACAGTAGGTATGGTGTTCTTTGGATGCAACTCAGCATTCTTTGTCCTCCAAACACGACGAGTTGAGTTTTTACCAAAAAGTTCTATTTTGGTTTCATCTGACCATATGACATTCTCCCAATCCTCTTCTGGATCATCCAAATGCACTCTAGCAAACTTCAGACGGGCCTGGACATGTACTGGCTTAAGCAGGGGGACACGTCTGGCACTGCAGGATTTGAGTCCCTGGCGGCGTAGTGTGTTACTGATGGTAGGCTTTGTTACTTTGGTCCCAGCTCTCTGCAGGTCATTCACTAGGTCCCCCCGTGTGGTTCTGGGATTTTTGCTTGTGATCATTTTGACCCCACGGGGTGAGATCTTGCGTGGAGCCCCAGATCGAGGGAGATTATCAGTGGTCTTGTATGTCTTCCATTTCCTAATAATTGCTCCCACAGTTGATTTCTTCAAACCAAGCTGCTTACCTATTGCAGATTCAGTCTTCCCAGCCTGGTGCAGGTCTACAATTTTGTTTCTGGTGTCCTTTGACAGCTCTTTGGTCTTGGCCATAGTGGAGTTTGGAGTGTGACTGTTTGAGGTTGTGGACAGGTGTCTTTAATACTGATAACAAGTTCAAACAGGTGCCATTAATACAGGTAATGAGTGGAGGACAGAGGAGCCTCTTAAAGAAGAAGTTACAGGTCTGTGAGAGCCTGAAATCTTGCTTGTTTGTAGGTGACCAAATACTTATTTTCCACCATAATTTGCAAATAAATTCATTAAAAATCCTACAATGTGATTTTCTGGATTTTTTTTCTCAATTTGTCTGTCATAGTTGACGTGTACCTATGATAAAAATTACAGGCCTCTCTCATCTTTTTAAGTGGGAGAACTTGCACAATTGGTGGCTGACTAAATACTTTTTTTTCCCCACTGTAGGGGTTCAGTAATCATGGTGAGATTTAAAGAGGATATGATCTGAAGGGTAATCAATTCAACATAATCATTGTAAACTCAGAGGAATTTTGAGTGGTTTTAATTTTTGAAAGATATTATATAGTCTTTTTATGGAGTAGTTATGAGGAATTAGTTTGATATAAACGATTATTGATGAGATAGGACTGTGGATATATGTATCATGTTTTGTGTGTAATTACTTTCTTTGGATTGTTGATTATATGTTAACGACATGTATACTTTCTATTCCAAGAGAAAGGGGATTTCTTTATCTCATTGGAATATTGCCCAGGGCTAGGGTGGAACAGTTAGTGAAATTAAGTAGTCTTATTTTTAGGTTGTCATAAGGAGCTACTAAATTAAATAAGGCCATGTTTTTTGTTTGATTTGTTTTCCAAATGGGTTTTTCATATAAAACACAACACACCTAGTATGATGTTTATATAAAGGGTTGTTATTTTGAGTGTTAGGAGTTTCAACAGGTCAAAGGTGATAAGTCTTAAAGGAGCACACACAGTGAATTTTAGGGTATACATGATTTCTTATGAGAATAAATGTCATGAGGATTTAATGTACACTTGGGGTACATAACATTTATTAGATGTTTTGAATGTTGGTAATGTTTAGTATACTATTGCATGGAACAATTCATTGAATTATTTCAATAACCTCTGCAATCTGTCCTGGATTTATAGTGTGGCTTGATCACCCGCACTGTAAATCATTGAGGCATGTTGAATTGGGGGTTAGTTATGATAAGGATAATTGTGAGGAAGTTTATAATTTGGTAATAATATATATGAATCCCACCATAAAATAACTACAGGGAGAGGGATCTATCCTGAATGAGGGATACCTGTTGATAGTTAAGTGTACTAATCTTGGATTACTTTACGGGATAGAAGTAAGTTGAGGTATTATCCAATGTTGTCATTTTTATTTCATTTTTATTAGGGTTTAATAAACAATGTTGGTGTTTTGTTTTTGAAAGCATGAATCACGTTGTGACTCATGTGTTCAAAAAAGGGGGTAGTATGGATGGTATGAGGATTTATTGGTACATTTGCATATTGTATTTAGAATATGAGCAGTAGTAAGTCATGTGTTATGGGTTAGATTAAATGTTTTAGGGGAAAATGTATTTGGGGTATAAGGCAGAATTTAGAGGAGGCCTTTCTATGACATTAGTGACTATAACAAGCTGCAAGAATGTGCAATTCCTAATCTAAAAGGCTTATCAGGAATGATAAGAAGACAGGATGAAGTAGCATGCTGTGTCTCAACTAACAATGTTATGCAGACTTTCTTTCGAAAAGGTGAAGGCTGCTCTGCCAGACCTACCAGGAGAATCTGGACATTTTTTGCAACTTGGAGACTATGTGATGGTAAAGGATTAAGGAAGTCATTGATGGACAACACCCAAGTGGGAAGGTTAGTAATAGGTGTTGATGGCTACCTTGATGGAGGGGTGAGTAAGAGAGAGAGATTCCTAGATCTGTATGTACCATTGTAGGACTTTTCTAACGCAGAGGAGGAAGATGGCACCGCTTCGGCGGAGCATTGTTTTGTTTTGTTTGTGTGTTTTTGGAAGCAGGGAATATTGGTACGCTGATAGAAGGACACAATCCACAGAGAGATGGTGATAAATGGAGAAGGACTCTGCATGATCATAGAACTAGTGAAGGAAGAAGGTTCAAGCATCATTACACAGTCTACACCAACGGAGGTATGGATAGAGGGGAGATTGACCAGGTATCAGGTCAACCAATGCAACGGATTGCTACGAGGAAACTGACGATCTAGAGATGCGGGAGATGAGGATACTGTTGATGACAATTATCAGGTGATGGAGGACGATGTTTGAGGAATGATACTGATGAGATGTGGGTTATGACTGATTACCTCAGTGGAGGAACAGAGCTATAGACCTCCAATAATTTCAAGATTTTCCAGATTTTTCAGGAATCAACTGGCTGTCATTCCATTCGGTTATATGTATTTAAAGGGTTTATCTAATAGAAATTGGGAAGTATATTAGGAATTGGTATTAGGAATAATTGTTAAAGCATGATAATTTGTCATATGGTTGTGACGTTCTGGCTCCGGGACTCTTAGTAGTGAGCCAGGGTTGTCATTTTCGTTTGGGTGTAGTTCTATGTGGGATCTAGTTGTTTCATTTCTATGTTTGGTTTTGATGTTGATTTAGTCATATGACTCCCAATCGGAGGTAACGAGTGTCAGCTGTCGGCTCGTTATCTCTGATTGGGAGCCATATTTATACTGTGTGGTTTCACCTTGGTTTTGTGGGTTTTTGTTTCCTTGATGCTGTTAGTCTTTATCAGTATTGAACTTCACTTTCGTCATATTTGGTTTGTTGTTTTATCGTGGTTTCTTTATAATAAAGTCTACGATGTTCGCTCAACACGCTGCGCTTTGGTCTCCTCCTTTTGACGACCGTGACAGAAAAACCCACCATAAAAGGACCAAGCAGCGCGTCCAGGAGCAAAGGGTCTGGACATGGATGGAACTGTTGGACGGTAAAGGGTCCTGGACTTGGGAGGAGATCCTGGATGGTATGGATCGCCGACCATGGAACGAGACGGTGGAGAGGCGACGGCGAGAGGAGCAACGGCATCGGCAGGGCCATCGTCGGAAGGACGAGAGGCAACCCCAAAAAGTTTTTTGGGGGGGGCACATGGCTTGGGCGACTGAGCAGCAGGAGGCTGCCACAAGGCAGATTCAGAAGGCTACCAGGTTAAGGGGGCTGACGGAGGCAGAGAAGGGACGGATTCAGGAGGCTACCAGGTTAAGGGGGCTACTGGGAAAAGCAGGGAAGGAAGGTGTAGAGGCACGGCGAGAGGTACTGGGGTGTGTAACCAGTCCGGTCCGGCCCGTTCCTAATCCCGAGGTACAGCCAGTAGTGTGTGTCCCCAGTACGGTACGGCCTGTTCCGGCCCCTCGCACCAAGTGTACGGTGCGCGTCGCCAGCCCAGCCCGGCCTGTTCCTGAGCCTCGTACGAAGCCTGCGGTGCGCGTCGCCAACCCAGCCCGGCCTGTTCCTGCTCCACGCACCAGGGATAGGGTGCGCTTCGCCAGCCCGGCCCGGCCTGTTCCGGCCACTCGCACCAGGGATACGGTGCGCGTCGCCAGCTCAGCCCGGCCTGTTCCTACTCCACGCACCAGGGATACGGTGCGCTTCGCCAGCCCGGCCCGGCCTGTTCCGGCCACTCGCACCAGGGATACGGTGCGCGTCGCCAGCCCAGCCCGGCCTGTTCCTACTCCACGCACCAGGGATACGGTGCGCTTCGCCAGCCCGGCCCGGCCTGTTCCGGCCTCTCGCACCAGAGATACGGTGCGCGTCGCCAGCCCAGCCCGGCCTGTTCCTGCTCTCCGCACTAGGCCTTATGTGCGTCCCCAGGGCCAAGCATGCCCTGTTGCTGCTTCCCGCACTAGCCCTGAGATGCGTGTCCTCAGCCCGGTACCTCCAGTTCCGGCACCACGCATCAGGCCTACGGTGCGTCCCCAGGGCCAAGCATGCCCTGTTGCTTCTCCCCGCACTAGCCCTGAGATGCGTGTCCTCAGCCCGGTACCTCCAGTTCCGGCACCACGCACCAGGCCTACGGTGCGCCTCAGACGGCCAGAGTCTGCCGTCTGCCCAACGGGGCCTGAACTGCCCGTCTGCCCAACGGCGCCTGAACTGCCCGTCTGCCCAACGCCGTCTGAACTGTCCGTCTGCCCAACGCCGTCTGAACTGCCCGTCTGTACTGAGCCTGCAAAGCCGCCCGTCTGCCATGAGCCTTCAGAGCCGTCCGCCAGACCGGAGCCGCTAGAGCTCTCCGCCAGACAGGATCAGCCAGAGCCTTCCGCCAGACAGGATCAGCCAGAGCCTTCCGCCAGACAGGATCAGCCAGAGCCTTCCGCCAGACAGGATCAGCCAGAGCCTTCCGCCAGACAGGAGCAGCCAGAGCCTTCCGCCAGACCGGATCAGCCAGAGCCTTCCGTCAGACCGGATCAGCCAGAGCCTTCCGCCAGACGGGATCAGCCAGAGCCTTCCGCCTGCCATGAGCAGCCAGATCCGTCAGCCAGCCATGAGCAGCCAGATCCGTCAGCCAGCCATGAGCAGCCAGAGCCGTCCAGCCAGGATCCGCCAGAGCCAGCCAGCCAGGATCCGCCATTTAGTCAGGTGCTGCCCCTTAGTCCAGTGCTGCCCCTTAGTCCAGTGCTGCCCCTTAGTCCGGGGCTGTCCCTCAGCCTGGTGCTGCCTCTTAGTCCGGTGCTGCCCCTTAATCCAGGTGGGTTTAAGTGGAGGGTGGTCATTGGGAGGAGGTTAAGAAAGCGGGTAGTAACTATAGTGGGGTGGTGGTCAAGCCCGGAGCCGGAACCGCCTCCGGGGAGCAACACCCACCCAGCCCTCCCCTATTGTGGGGTTGTGAGGCGCGGTCGCAGTCCGCGCCTTTAGGGGGGGGTACTGTGACGTTCTGGCTCCGGGACTCTTAGTAGTGAGCCAGGGTTGTCATTTTCGTTTGGGTGTAGTTCTATGTGGGATCTAGTTGTTTCATTTCTATGTTTGGTTTTGATGTTGATTTAGTCATATGACTCCCAATCGGAGGTAACGAGTGTCAGCTGTCGGCTCGTTATCTCTGATTGGGAGCCATATTTATACTGTGTGGTTTCACCTTGGTTTTGTGGGTTTTTGTTTCCTTGATGCTGTTAGTCTTTATCAGTATTGAACTTCACTTTCGTCATATTTGGTTTGTTGTTTTATCGTGGTTTCTTTATAATAAAGTCTACGATGTTCGCTCAACACGCTGCGCTTTGGTCTCCTCCTTTTGACGACCGTGACAATGGTGAATGTTTATATGGATTTATTGGTTTAGAAATGAAATCAATTAAATTGTTGTGTTTTTGTCTTCTAGTGAGGTAAATACAGAGGGTATATTGATGTATAATAAGGGATAATTTGGCCTAGCATGGTGTGAACCTAAATAAGTAAAAGTAACAAACTATGAACTGGCTGAAGATGAATATCAGAGGTGTTGAAGACGTTTTTGTAAAATACAATTTCTACATGCAACTGGTCTACAACAACCAATCGAAGATATCAAAGGATTTTCTCATGTTTTATATCAAAGGAGTGGGAAAGGAGTTCACCATTGAGTGAGAATGGAGAAAGATCTGTTCAAATGCAACATTTCTCATGTTGTTGGTATAATGGTTGGCAAATGGACATGACATTGAAATTGTGGAGTTGGTGGTGAATCGAATGAGACATTGTAGTTGTGACATTGTAATGGGCAAGTCATTTTGAAATATGAAGCTGTCTGAAGAACATAATGAAGAGACGCCAGAAGATTTAAGTGCTGGGAGGAATAAAGGGGTTGCTTGTTGATAATAACATTGGATTTATCTAAATTTGATAATTTGGGTAGTAGGTATATACACTGCTAAATTAATAGTATTGAGAATGCATTGAGATAATGATCTGTATTTATTATCAGGATGAGGAAGGTCATAATTGAATTATGGATGTTTATAATGTATGATAATATAAGTATACATTCTGAAAGTTGCAATGGGAAGTTAAGGTGAGGATTGTGAATGAAATCATGAAGATGTTGATTAATTTGGTTAAAGTATTAACATATTAGTAATGATATAGATTTGAAGTATTGGGTGATATTGATATGGAGGTAAATATTTATGTTGATAGGCAAGTACTTAATTGGTTATTATCATGAGGTTAAGATATTTTCATATGATCTGAATTTGGTTGAATTATTAAAGCAGGAATAGTTTAGGGATGTAATGATTTAACAGGGAGTGATAATGGAGTGTTATAATGTGTATGTCATATTAGGAATAAGGGAAAAGTCGGAGTTGAAAAGTGTATATTTTGACAATCATGGGTTTTTAAGAATTGGGTCTCAGATGTTAATCATTAGAATGGGTAATTGATAATCACATAGCATTGGATGCTTGTCAAAGTGCGACGTGAATGCGGTTGGCGAAGTCAAACGCAGGACACCGAGCTACTGGAAACAATACTTTACTAACAAAGTAACCAGAATACAAAACAACCTCCAAACAGGGAGGGGAATACCCGCACACTAGCAACTGCTGAAAATGACGAGAACAATCACACACAACACACAATGAACGACAGAGGGATAAATAGGGAATACAATACAACATAATAGGAAACAGGTGTACACAATCAAGACAAAACAAGTCAAACACAGAAACATAGATCGGTGGCAGCTAGTACTCCGGGGACGACGAACGCCGAAGCCTGCCCGAGCAAGGAGGAGGAGCAGCCTCGGCTGATTCCGTGACAGTACCCCCCCCCCCCCCTTGATGCGCGGCTCCAGCCGTGCGCCGACCCCGGCCTCGGGGACGGCCAGGAGGACGCGGAGCAGGGCGAGTCGGATGACTCCGGTGGAAGTCCCTCAACATGGAGGGATCTAGGATGTCCCTCCTGGGGACCCAGCACCGTTCCTCCGGACCGTACCCCTCCCACTCCACGAGATACTGTAGGCCCCCCGTCCGACGACTCAATCCAAAATGGAACGGACTGAGTACGCCGGAGCCCCCTCGATGTCCAACGGGGGCGGAGGAGCCTCTCGTACCTCACTCTCCTGGAGTGGACCAGCCACCACCGGCCTGAGGAGAGACACATGGAACGACGGGTTAATGCGGTAATTAATGGGCAGTTGTAACCTATAGCATACCTCGTTCAGTCTCCTCAGGACTTTAAATGGCTCCACAAACCGCCGACCCAGCTTCCGGCAGGGCAGACGAAGGGGCAGGTTTCGGGTCGAGAGCCAGACCCGATCTCCCGGTGCATACACCGGAGCCTCACTGCGGTGGCGATCAGGACTCGCCTTTTGCCGCCTGATAGCCCGCTGCAGATGGACATGCGCAGCGTTCCAAGTTTCTTCCGAGCGCCGAAACCACTCGTCCACCGCAGGGGCTTCGATCAAGCTCTGATGCCAAGGTGCCAGAACCGGCTGATAACCTAGCACACACTGGAAAGGCGTAAGGTTAGTGTACGAATGGCGGAGTGAGTTTTGGGCTATCTCTGCCCAGGGAATATATCCCGACCACTCCTCTTGCCGGTCCTGGCAATACGACCTCAGAAACCTACCCACATCCTGGTTCACTCTCTCCACCTGCCCATTACTCTCGGGGTGAAAACCTGAGGTAAGGCTAATCGAGACCCCCAGACATTCCATAAACGCCCTCCAGACTCTAGAGGTGAACTGGGGACCCCGATCAGACACTATATCCTCAGGCACCCCATAGTGCCGGAAGACGTGTGTAAACAGGGCCTCAGCAGTTTGTAGAGCAGTAGGGAGACCTGGCAGGGGAATGAGACGGCAAGCTTTAGAAAACCGATCCACAACGACCAAGATCGTAGTGTTCCCCTGGGAGGGGGGAAGGTCCGTGACAAAATCCACCGATAGGTTGTAACTTCCCCCTGGGCAGGTGTCTAGGCGCCTTACACTGGGCGCACACCGAGGTGGAGGTGGACGCTTCCGAGGCTGGGATCGGCGCTGTACTGTCTCAGCGCTCGGGTACGCCACCTAAACTCCGCCCCTGTGCTTTCTATTCTAAGAAGAAGAGGAAACATAAACCCTCACGTCCTTCACTAAAGTTGGCCACCAGTACTTCCCACTAAGGCAGTGCACTGTCTGACCAATACCCGGATGACCAGAGGAGGGTGACGTGTGAGCCCAGTATATCAAACGATCGCGAACGTCGAGCGGCACGTACTTCCGACCCTCTGGACACTGTGGAGGAGTAGGATCGGAACGTAACGCCCGCTCGATTTCCGCATCAACCTCCCACACCACCGGTGCCACCAGACAAGACTCCGGGAGTATGGGAGTGGGCTCAATGGTCCTCTCCTCTGTGTCATATAGTCGGGACAGGGCGTCTGCCTTAGCATTTTGGGACCCTGGTCTATAGGTGAGCTTATATACAAAGCGGGAGAAAAACATAGCCCACCTTGCCTGGCGAGGATTCAGCCTCCTCGCTGCCCGAATGTACTCCAGGTTACGATGGTCAGTCAGAATGAGAAAAGGGTGTTTAGCCCCCTCAAGCCAATGTCTCCACACCTTCAGGGCTTGATCCACAGCCAGCAGCTCCCTGTCCCCCACGTCATAATTGCGCTCCGCCGGACTGAGCTTCTTAGAATAGAAAGCACAGGGGCGGAGTTTAGGTGGCGTACCCGAGCGCTGAGACAGTACAGCGCCGATCCCAGCCTCGGAAGCGTCCACCTCCACCTGGAATGCCAAAGAGGGATCTGGATGCGCCAGCACCGGAGCCGAGGTAAACAGGTCCTTCAGACGTTTAAACGCCCTGTCCGCCTCAGCCGACTACTGCAGACGCACCGGACCCCCCTTTAGCAGAGAGGTAATGGGAGCTGCTACCTGTCCAAAGCCCCGGATAAACCTCCGGTAGTAATTGGCAAAACCCAAGAAGCGCTGCACCTCCTTTACCGTGGTGGGAGTCTGCAAATTACGCACGGCAGAAACGCGGTCAGGCAGCTAGTACTCCGGGGACGACGAACGCCGAAGCCTGCCCGAGCAAGGAGGAGGAGCAGCCTCGGGGACGGCCAGGAGGACGCGGAGCAGGGCGAGTCGGATGACTCCGGTGGAAGTCCCTCAACATGGAGGGATCTAGGATGTCCCTCCTGGGGACCCAGCACCGTTCCTCTGGACCGTACCCCTCCCACTCCACGAGATACTGCAGGCCCCCCGTCCGACGACTCGATTCCAAAATGGAACGACTGAGTACGCCGGAGCCCCCTCGATGTCCAACGGGGGCGGAGGAGCCTCTCGTACCTCACTCTCCTGGAGTGGACCAGCCACCACCGGCCTGAGGAGAGACACATGGAACGAGGGGTTAATGCGGTAATTAATGGGCAGTTGTAACCTATAGCATACCTCGTTCAGTCTCCTCAGGACTTTAAATGGCTCCACAAACCGCCGACCCAGCTTCCGGCAGGGCAGGCGAAGGGGCAGGTTTCGGGTCGAGAGCCAGACCCGATCTCCCGGTGCATACACCGGAGCCTCACTGCGGTGGTGATCAGGACTCTGTCATGAGCCTCTCACTCCACCGGGTTACCACCTTATTTTCTTCCACTCTGCTCACCACTCTCTCTACTCAGCCTAACTAGCTCCACCTGTCCCTGCTCTGCTCTGCTCTAATTACTCTGCCAGCTGCGCTGCATTACCCACTACCTCTCCCAGTATTTAAGGCCCTGTCTTTCAGCTCTCCGGTGTCAGATCGTCTGCAAAGCTCACACCCGGAACCTGTTTGCTCGCGCTTCTGGCTCACCCTGGTTTTGTGACCCCGGACCTGCCTGATTTTTGGATACTCGTCTGCCCCAGGAGATCCAGACCTGCTTCTGCCATTACGACTCCTGACTACTCTTCAATCCCGGTAACTCTGACCAGCCTTCTGCCTTGCTACTACGTATTTTGGATTTCCCTTGAACTGTACTGCTGCCTTGTTTCATTCCGCCCTGTTGTGTCTGTGTCTCCCCCCCCCCAGGACTTCTGGACCACCCACCACCGGCTTCATAGGACGCATCGCTGCCACTGGGGGGGGCACAGACCCAGCACATTGGACGGGATCCCTGTTACCCCTGGAGCCTTCATTCACTCCCTACTTCCCTTTTCCCTTAAGTTTAATAAACTTTCTGGTGTGACGCAATTGTGGTCCTCTGGTCGTCTGTCTGAACCGTGACAGTACGATCTGACCATTATGGACTCAGCGCACACTTTCCCCGACATGGAAACCGATGAGCATGAGCAGCAGTTCCAGCAGCAGCAACAACAACTCGCCATGATCATTCAACTCCTCACCAACCTGACCCCAGCCAGTCTGCCCACCAGCCCTGCCCCCGAGTTACCTGCCCCGGTCATTGCAGCCGCTGCTCCGGAACCCAAGATTGGAAACCCCGAGCGGTTCAACGGCGATTCAACCCAGGTCCGGCCATTCCTGACTAGCTGCCGACTTCAGTTCTCCTTGCAGCCAAGGACCTTCGCCACGGAGGGGGCTAAAGTTGGGTATGCCATCACTCACCTGACGGGCCGAGCTCGACTCTGGGGAACAGCAGAGTTCGAACGTCAAACCCCCGCATGTGCAACCTTCGACCTGTTTGCTGAGGAGATGCTGAAGGTGTTTGACCTGGATTCACCAACCGCAGAGGCGTCTCGTGAACTGTTCAGTATTCGACAAGGCAGACGTACAGTCGCAGACCATTCCATCGACTTCCGAACCCTGGCTAGACGAAGTTCTTGGAACACACCATCGTTGGTGGACGCGTTCTTCCATAGTTTGGCTGACTATATCAAGGACGAGTTGGTCTCCCATGAACTGCCTTCCACTCTTGATGAAGCCATCGCACTAACTGTCAGGATCGACAGAAGGATACAGACCCGTCGTCGTGAGAGGGGGCGCCAAGGTCCACCTACTACCGGCATTCGGAGAGATCCGACTGGGCTCCTGTCATCTACTGCCACTCACCCAGGTCAGCTTGATCAGTCTGAGCCTATGGAGATTGGGCGAGCCTCTCTCACTCCTGCAGAGCGCCAGCGACGCTTCACCTCAAACCTCTGCCTCTATTGTGGAGGTGATGGACATCGTGTGGTAACCTGCCCTTTAAAGGGCCGAAGCTCACCGGGCATAGGGGGAGTCCGGTTGAGTTCAATGACCATCCAGTCCTCCGACCGCAAACCCCTGCTGCAAGTTCACCTCCGCCTCTCTGACTCAACTCACACCCTGGCTGCTCTGGTGGATTCTGGCGCCGAAGCCAACATAATGGACATCAAGCTGGCACGCCAACTGGGACTGGAGAACCTCCGTTTGACACCTCCTATTCCTGCCCGGGCACTGGACGGACACTTACTCGGATCGGTCACTCATGTCACGGCCCCGGTCTCGATGGGTCTGTCCGGAAACCATCAAGAAACTATCCAGTTTCACCTGCTCCCCTCTCCAGGCCAACCCCTCATCCTGGGTTACCCATGGCTCCGCCGGCACAACCCTCAGCTCGACTGGGTGACCGGGGTGATCAGGGAGTGGGGAGAGGACTGCCACCGAACCTGCCTGCTTGCTGCCGCACTACCCCCTCGGCCAGTACCTACTAACTCCGCTCCTGACCTCTCCAATGTCCCAGAATGCTACCATGGTCTCAGAGAGGTGTTTGACAAAGCAAGAGCCACATCTCTGCCCCCTCACCGACCGTACGACTGTGCCATCGACCTCCTCCCTGGAACAGCCCCTCCAAAGGGTCGTCTTTATTCGTTGTCTGCTCCTGAAAGAAAG